>NW_026294699.1:12802500-14002500 GCF_026119805.1 Tympanuchus pallidicinctus
TCCTCCTGGAAAGCTCGAGGCGCTTTGGGAAGCGGGCAACAGGGATTCTGGGGGAGCTCGGCCCTGGCCTTGTTGGGGACTGAACGCCACGGGAAGCCCCTGCGTCTGCCTTGAAGGTCATGCAATGAAATGAGGGCATTGAGAATTGCAGAACCCCGGGTTGCTGGCATCTGGAGGTCAAACCTGAAGGCCACATTGAGCTCTGAGCCGGGCTGGCCTGGCTTCGTGCAGCCACATGAGCATCCCCAAGGATGAAGGTCCCAGGACTTCTCAGGGCTCTGTCCCAGTGCACACTGCACTGCTTGGCTCTGTCTGTGCACCCCCAGTTTGTGCTGGGTTCCAGTCCCATGCCAACACCCCAAGTCATGGCTGCACCATTGGGTGAGGTGAAGAAAGAGGAAGGGCTGAGAGCTGCTCACCTCTGCCCTGTGAGCCCTTTGGTGCTGGTGTGATTCACATGCTTGGCAGAGGGCAGATACCACTACACAAAAATACTCTGAGCCGTGCTTTCTAAGTACAAAACTGTTTGGGGGCAGATTAGAAAGCACTTCATTAAACCACATTCCACGTTTTTATTATTTTTAATGACTTTTTTTTTTTTTTTCCCCTCCTTAGTTTTCAAATAAAAAACTGTCTGGATTTAGATTTCTGCTTTTCAGTACAATAAAGTGATCTGCAGAAACAGTGGTACAGTGGGAAGGGGGGAACCTTTCAGCTGATTGCTTAAAGCAGCCAACCTACCAGCTGGCTCTGGTGAAGAGTTGGAGAGCTCTGCCCTCATCCTGCCCACAGCTCTGCTGGCTTCATCACATCAGGCCATCTTCCTTTTATTTTTTTCCCCTCTATAATGTAGCTTTCCTTGGCAAAATAAATTGTCTTCTGCAGCTTGCACTTTTGCATAGTTTCTTTAAAGGAAATTCTGCTTGACTGATCCCAAGGACTCACGGAGGTCATTCAAGCCCCATTGTGACCATGCAGGTCCCAGCACCACGCTGCTCCTCCCTTGTCTCCTCATATTGGAGCTGAGCACAGAAAACAGCTCCTCCCAGGGTAGGTGCTCTGCTAAGCTGGCAGCTGAATCAGTGCATCAAGTGTTGCCCACCTTCTTCTTTTGCCAAAACTGGAGAAAATGGAAAGGAAAATGGGTGTAGGATGGGTCTGGGAGGTGCCAGTGCTGACAGAAGTGCTACTCCCCAGTGCTCCTCCATACCAGAGGTTACATCTCTGGAACTGCAACATACACTGAATGGCTCGAGTTGGGTTATCAAAACTGAGAGCTAACTGACCCTGCAGCTCTGATCCCAGCCCTGCTGCTGCTGGGTTGTGGAGGATGGGGATGCTGGGCCCTGGGGTCACCGCCCAGCCTGGACCAACCCATGTCTGCTGGAGGAGACCCTCTTCCACGTGCCAGTGTAAGAGTTGGAAGAGGGAAAAAGAGCCACTGAAAGTGAGTGGTGAGCCTCTGTGAGAGGAAGAAAAAGCCTGAAACTTTAAAGGCAGCATTAAAGCGGGGCGTGCAGAAAGTGAAGTCAATTAGGCAAAAGAATTGTTTGCTGACGGAGGTCGCCGGGCCGAATTCCTAAAAGGATTCATGAATCGACTAAAAATACCCGTGGGATAGTTTGAGCACAGACTGAGTTACTGAAGGGCAATGCCCCAGATGACCCAGGAGACCCTTTCCAATCCTGCAGTATAAACAATGGTGCTATTAACATCTGCACTAAGTACCTGCCCGGGCGGCCGCCGTGCTCCGGCTGTGCCCGCAGTCTGGCTGTGGGATGCGCTGCGCTCTGACCTCCTCTGTGTGCTTCCTCTGTGCTCTACACAACCGCTGTGCTTCCTTAGCCCTAACCCACCCCTGCGGGCAGGGAATTAGGGAAAAGCCTCGTGACAACGGTAGGAGCAGTGAGAGGGCAAGAAGATCAGCGGGGAAGCCTGGCAGGAACCCTGCGGAGCTGAAGAGAACAAGGGGAAGGCTGGAGGAAATGGCTTGTGAGGAGCACGGAGACTTCAGGGGGCATTAATGCTAACCTGTGGGGCGCGGGGCAGTGAGACTGCAGAGCTTGTAGGGTTGTGTGATAACTGTAGGGACAAAGATGATTGCACTGGGGGATGATGACACCGGCAAATGCAGCAGGACCACTGCATCCATAGGGATGTCCCATCTCTCTGGGAGTGGCGTGCAGATCCTGCAAGGACCACTGGCCAAGGAAGAAGCTTATAATGACCATGGCATGGAAAATGCACGTTGTTAATTATTTCTCTCACTCTTCATGTCACCTCACAGTGTCGCTGCTCTCCCTGGTGTGGCTGTCCTCCCCCTGGGTGGTGGTGGAGCACTGCTGCATCTCGTGTGGGTGCTGAGCTGCGGGTCTAATGCAAAGGCAGGACCTCAGCCCCGAGTCACGGCCACGTAATTCAGGTGCCGAGGATGAAACTGAAAACGAGGTTAGATAAAAACATTTGCTATCAAAACTTAATTATGCACCCACAGGCTGGGGCTCATTATTCATCCTCCAACCTGGAAACAAATTAGTCTAATGAGACTGTGAGTTAAAACGGAGAAAAGATGTAAAGGCTGGAGAACATTTGTGCTTGTGCTCAAGTGTCAGAGCCTGCACTGAGCTCCAGGCACTGCGTTTGCCATCGGAATCGGGCAGCTCCTGCGTGTGATGGTGAGTCCTGTCCCCGGGGGTGCTTAGAGAGCTGAAGCTGGTGCTATGTGGGGACTCAGACTGCTGGAGCTGCATGCTGTGAAGCCCTGCGTGGGACACAGGAGCTGGAGGTGGCCCCAGAAAGTGGGTCAGAAGGGAAGCAGACCCTGGTGTCACCAGCGACAGCACTGACCCAAGGGGCAAACTCAGCCCAATGGGGAACGTGGCCACAGTGATCTGCAGGCAATGCAGAGCCACATCCCAGTGCTGGGAGAGAAATCAGGAATCAACTGTGGTTCTCCGTGGGCTGACTGTGTGAGTGTGTAAGGAGCTGAAGGATGTAATTAAATGGCCCAGAAATGTATAATCACAGCAAGGAAGGCCTTTTGTCCCTCTCTTTCCCTGCAGAATTTGGGGAGAAATGAAATTACATCACGGAAACGAACTGCGTTTAATTAGCAGCGTGGAGCGGCTGGTGAGGCCCTCGCTGTCCCTGAGGTGCCGTGATGCCATACATGAGGACTGCTTTGGCCACCTATAAAGTCACCCATAGAGGACAACAAGGGAGCAGTGCAGCTCTGGGGGCTGACAGCAGCCCCTTGTGATGCACAGCCCAGGGCTGAGCGCAGCACTGCAGCACAAAGGGTTCAAGCGACCGAGCAAAGAGTGTGCATACAGCAAATGTGTCCCCCGCTGTTTGCACCGCTTTATTTGCTCACTCCCATCCTAATGTGCTTAACTATAAATGACCCCTTTATTTTTTATATCTCCATTTCATTTTTTTTGCCCCTTCTTCTGAGGAAGCTGTAAAACAGGGAAGCTGGGAAGCAGGGCTCCTATTGTACAGTGTGTGCTGACACCGGGCAATTCTGGGGACTTTGCAGCTCTCCTCTGACATCTGTATACGGCTGTATGGGGCTCTGAGCTTTTCCTCCCAGGTGAGAGCTCTCATCCCACCTTTGGGGACTCCAGAACAACCAGCGGGCCTCACATGGGCAGAGGGGAGAGGAAGACCTGCCACCACCACCAGAGCTACGCACTGCTAAGAGTTGCTGTGTTGTTTCATTCCATGCTGTCCTGGGGCTCGTGGTGTTATGGGGACGAGGACAACGCAGCCAAGCAGAGCCCACAAACACCCCTCTGCTCTGCTCTTTGTCTCTGATCAGCAGAGGATGCTCAGCCACCCCGGGCAGAAGGACAACAGCTTGCTGTTTATTAGTATAATTTTTAAAGGTGCCTCATTGTATTTATTTGCTGTGTGGTTAAACATTTATTATTTATATTTAATTTTCCCAGACTCAAAGGGGCATCAGTGATGGCTGAGTGCCTGCAGATTCAGAGCGGCTCCTTCACGCGCTTATTTATGTAACCTTGGCCTCCCCCGAGGGGCTCAGCTTCACTGTGTGCCATCGGCCTCTTAATTGGCCTCACAGATCACACCTTCTCCTTCGGCTCAACCAGGTCCCCTCCACTCGTAATTTCTAGGATATTAAATGTGGCTGAAACAAAAGAGTTGGGTGAATTAAAGCAGGAAGTTTTCTAGCTCTCCTAAACCTTCACTTCCAATGCCCTCTCCTGGTCACGGCCATCTGCTGAGACCTCCCCTATGGTCTGGCTGCATCCTGGGCTGGACAAGACTTCGGGATGCCTGGCCTCACACTTGCATCATTTCAATAGGAGCATTTGACATGCAATACTCTAGGCTGGCAGTTAGCATGCAGAGATGTGAGGAAGCTGTTCCCATTGTAGGGGACTGCAAGACAGGCAGGATGCTCCGTGGGACCCTCAATAGAGCTGCTACCAACATTTGGCTGAGGGGACGGGGAGAACCATCTCACAGCTGCCCTCCTGTCCTTTTGATTTTGGCTGGCTGAAGGGTTGGGTACCAAACTTGCAGGGACTCCAGGGTCTGAAATTGGAATTTCCAGAACCAAGGAGATCAGAAACTCGCAATGACTTTTTCTGAGAAGTAAAACCATACTCATAGAATTGCTTAAGTTGGAAGGGATCTTAAAGACCACCTGTTTCCAACCCCAGTGCTGCGCAGTGCCACAGCTCAGGCACGCCTTGACACCTGCACTTGGGGGCACCCACAGCTTCTTTGGGCAACTTGCAGTGCAACACGAAGGCAGCAGACTTGGATTTCCCTTTTTGCAATACATGCTGAGCCATGGCACTCCAGGCAACTCAGGGCACTCACCTGATCTGATGGCACTGCACTGCGGTGTCGGTCAGGGTGCAATGGGGACAACCACGCCAGACTTTTATCCAGACACAGAGCAGAAAATGTGCTTACAGCTGTGAAACTTTATGTTAGACAACTCCTTGCTGGATCCTCCAGCAAGGAGTTCTGCATCTCAGTGACAAAGCAAAGAGGTTTGGAGATCTCAAGCAAATGGGGATTCCACCAGGGCCACTCAACCTCTGGCAGAGAGGAGTCGATAACCCCAGCCCATTTTTACCTGGTGACCATTTGGGTATAAAGGAGAGCTCACTCCTATGGATAGAGATACCTCAAATTAATGGCTTTGTAACTTCTCCTCAAATATATCCCAAGCTTTCAGTTGGAGGTACAGTTTGGGAATAAGCATTGTTATGCTGGAGCTGTCACCTGTGAGTGATCACAGACCTAATTGAAGCTGGCCAGCTTATTAAATAAACATTCAGTGTAAACGAGGGAGCGAAGAAATACCCTTTAGTTTGGTAATGGCTGAAAAGATGGAAGCTGGGCCCTAAGCTTGGAGGCACGGGGAGAGGGCTGGAGCAGCAGCAGAGCCAGGTTTCCTGCTGCAATGTGCCGTGGGCCAGCAAAGCACTGCGAGCTGGGGCAGCCAGGAGAGATCTTCCCTTGGGAATAGCGCTGGCTGCAGCAGGCTGGATTTGGGGTAAGGAGATTGCAGGCACAAGGAGCCTGCCTTTATTGCATTCAGGGAAACGTGGCTTCCCACTGCTAATAGCTGGGCTAACGCTTGCAAAATAGCCTCCTACCAGAAATCATCCTCCCAGCATCAAATACCACCTAATCGCCCTGCTGACATGGGGGACGATACAGTCCTGTGCAGTGCTTCTCGTGTTCCTCGGGGAACCACCTAATCCTCCATGTTGTCTGCCAGTTTTTCCTCGTCCTTGGGAATTTCACATCTAGAAAAGGCTGCTTTCTGGAGGCAGTGCTGAGAGCGGTGCTGCTGGCTGCTCGCAGCTGCAGGCACTGAGCCTCGTGGCCATCCAGAGCTGCGTTCTGGTGCACCGAATGCAGAACAGGCACATTTTTGCCCCAGAAAACCCCCAGGCTGTGTCCCAGCTTCCCTCCCCTCCTCATCCCATCGCCAGATGTTGTGTGGCTGTGCGCTGCCTGCCGGGAGGCGATGAGAAGAGGGTGATGCACTGGGGTGACATGCTCAATTTCCCTCCAAGATGGGGCAGCCACGAGCACATTTTTCCCGCTGATGGCGTCCATGTGTCTCTCCCTTCTCACTGGAGCTCTGTGAAGCACCGGGATGCGATGTGAGCGTGTGTGCACCGTCTGTGCGGGCGGGATGGGTGCTGCCCTTCGTGGGCTGTTTAAGAAAAACACTCTCCCAGTGATCAGTGCCCGCGTGAAGTAGATGTATGGTTTCAATTCTGTCCTTGAGCCATGGATCATTTAATGTTGTCAACACATATACATCCTTCTCAAACATCCCACTGAGAATTTCTAGGGACTGGAGACAGCTGAAAGCTAGTGTTACAGCAGCAGCTTCGTATTTGCTTTCACAACCACGTGCATTTTTTAATACTAAAGCTGGCATAATTGCTGATGAATTTCTAAGCAAGTTCTTCACAGGGGCAGAGGCACAGGAGCAGCGGCAGCAGAGTGAGGATGGGGTTGTGTTGGTGGGGGCTGAGAGCTGAGTGTGTAGGGGGAGCCCAGCAGAAGGGTCAGATCAGGACCCCCCCCAGCCCAGTGCATGTTTGGCCGTGGGGCAGAAGGGATTTCATGCTGCCTGCCTGCATCAGCAGCTTTTCAGCTCTGCACATATCTCTCCACAGAAGTCTGCAGCAATATCCAGCTTTGTGCAGTAGGACAGGGCACTGCCAGGTTTTCTTGGTGAGCTTTGGATGTGTCTGGAAGCACAGAGAGATGCTGTGTGCAGTGAAGGCGATGCGACGGGTGAAGGGTTACTGGTTTGCTGCCCATCACAGGGCTAAGGGGAACAAGTTGGTCCCTTGGTGTCTCCTGGTCGTTCCCAGCTGCTGGGGATGGAGTAGCAGCTGGATAGAGGCCAATAACTTCTGCTTTGGGGTTTGGTGAGGAAATGAGCCCAGCCCTGAGGACAGTGATGGAGGAGGAGGGTTTCACCAGGGGCTGCAGCTCTCCCTGCTCACTGCTGACCACACAATGGGAGGTGCACTCCTGGCTGGTGATGGGCTGGCAGTTGGACTCGGTGACCCTGACCTGGGCAGTTGCCCTGCACCAAGGGAGAGGACCGAGGCACCCATCAGCCCAACTCCCTTTATTGTGCCCGTGTATTAATTATGTTGGCATCTGGCATAATTACTTTACAACTCTAAACATTCAACATCATTGGTCTTATTCCAGCAGGTCTGAATCTTTATGAATTTTATCTGACTCTTGTTCCCTTCAATTATCTGCCATCAGGAGAAGTTTACCGCTCTTGCAATAATATCAATTTGCCAGAGGTTGCAATACATTCACTCTCCACCTCCGTAATTCACAAACTCACATTCCATGATTAGAAAGAAAAATGGCTAATAGGAGAAATATTCATGCAAAATCGATACTGTATAAGATGCTGCCACCTTTTGGCTTCACTTAATTCTACATCTGGGCCACATCCATCCCTGGTGCTGCTGGGGGGATGTGGTGGGCTTGGGAGATGCAGGAATTGGGGTGACATGGGTGGGGGAGATGATGCTGTGGGGTTTGCAGGCTCTAATAGAGGGGAATTTCTCGTGACTGTACACCTGCAAGCAAATTTTCCTTCTTGCACATCCAGAGTGGCCTGGTTTGGGATCTGGAGAGCCTCAGCACATGGCAGAGGGCATCACACCAAGCTTTGAATGTGTCAATGCTTCACCCAAGCTTATGGGCAACCTCTGCCTCGCAGCACCATCACACAGCACGCGATGCAGCGGGATTTGCCACACTGATGGTCTTGGTAGCTGCTGGATGTGCTCATTCTTCAATTACAGCTCACTGCAATGGGCTGTGGAACACAAATATCAGTGTGCTTTCCAACAAGAAGAAAAAAATTGTAGTAACTATGTTCCAAAGTGCAGGGCGTTAGAGCAGAGCAATGGCAGCACTGCTCTGTTCTCCTTGCCCAATGACACTGGGTTCTGCAGCAGAATACCAGAAAGCACATGACAAAAGCTCTCAGGATTCTGTGGCCGTGGGTTTTCCAGCCAAACCTGCTATTTTCTCATATCTTGTCCCTTTGTTTCCTGATGCTGGAGCAAAGTCTGCATTCTGTAATTGCCACCTGGATTTGCTTTGCTTTCTTCCTAAGGAACTTGTTTGAATAAATTGAATTGGCAAATGTATTGTTCAGCTGCAGAGCGTTGTGTCAGGAATAATGCAGGTATTACCAGTCTCTGTGTCAGCACCAGGCACGCTCAGGGCCAGCAGAACCCATTCAGCACAGCTCACTTCAAGCAGCTCCTTCTGTTTCCTCTTTACCCATTTCTTGGCCAGGAGCTCAGTGCCCTTCAGTGAGAGCAGGAGCAGCTTCCTGCCCCTTCCTTGGGCAGTGCAGGAACTTCGCCCATCGGGGGATTTTCTGCTCATAGGCAGATCCGCTCCCGTTTCCTTGTGAAAAGAGGATGAGAGTGGACAAGTGGGAACAATTTGTGCTCATGAGTTGCTAGCTCTGTTCCATGAGTGCAGTGCAGGGGACAGCCCAGACTGGGGGAGAGGTGACTGTGAGACAAGTAGAGCCAGAGTGCACCCCAAAACAGACCACAGAATCATCGAGTGGCTTAGGCTGGGAGGGACAGTAAAGATTACCTAGTTCAGTCCCCCTGCCATGGGCTGGCCGCTGCTCAGGGCCCCATACAACCCATCCTCAGGCACCTCTGGGGATGGGGCACCCACAGCTCTGGGCAGCAGTTCCTGATGTACAGTGGAACCTCACTTAGGAAAACCACTCCTTCCTCTGGGACACATGTAAGCTCCCAGGGTGGAGGCGTGCCAAGATGTGAAGTTTTAATTTCTCCAGTGGGTGCGTGCTTTGTGCAATGGGATCCTCCCTCCCTTCAGCTCCATGTGAGAAATGAGCTCTCTTGTGTACAAAGCCAGCCAGGTGCCACCAATGCCATGACACTGCTGTCCCTCTCAGTGCCAACACCCAGCTGCCATGGCAGGGATGGGAGGTCTATCCCAGGGAGTGGCTGTGAGCAGTGTCCCCTCAGCTGAAGGTGCAGGAGATGCAGAACCCATAGGACCCCTATCCTGTGGCACAGGGAGGTGGCATCACCTCCTCCATCAGCTGGGTGCTGCGGGGTAAGGGCTGCTCAGGTATCACTCAAAGAAGGCTCAGCGAGGGGAATTGGCCCGGTTAGAGCAGCCCTGTGGGTTCTGCTTGGCCGCAGGAGTGACCCCGCTGTGTGGGTGAGAAGGGACATGGTGCCACCTCGTGGCACGCGGCTCTGAGTGTCACACAGCCGTGTCCCTGCTGGGAGGGCACCCTTCCAAAAGAATGCCATCCCGTGGGAGCTCCACTGCTGCTCCTGTGGCCACACCGTGAGTAGCTGGCAGCAGGAGGTGCGCGGTGGGGCCCCATCTCCAGAACACAAGGGACAAGGCTAACGATGCTGCCCCATCCCCTAGTCCTGATAGCAGATGCAAAGAAGGGTGTGACCCCAAATATGTCAGTTTTCAGTGAAATGCTTCGCTACAAAAGCAGCAGGGCAGTGCACAGGCAGGATTTAGGCTGTGATGGATGGCACCATGGCTGTGTGCTGGCACGTGGGGCTCGGTACCAGTGAGCTGGGTCCACTGCTGTGCCAGGCGCAGAGCAAACCCAATGGAGGTGCAGTCATTATCCTGCAAAGGTCATCACCAAGACCCAGGTTGGTTCCCTGCTACATCTCTGCAGTGCTGCTGTAAGATGTCAGTGTTTGATCTGCGACCAGAAACCACCCAACACTGGATTATTTTTTCCATTGCTATTATAAATGTGGCCCAGTTCTGCTGGGTTTTTTTTCCTCCTATATTATACAGCAATGCTGAAGATGGAAAAGCCCCTTCCTTCCTCTCTGCCTGGATGCTCCGAAGGGCTGAATCTATAGCAGGGGTTGGAGGGCGGCGGGAGGCACAGTAAGTTTGGGTTTTGCCTCTAAATCAACAAATTTGTTCTTTCTTAGCAGCCCTGAGGTTTCCCTGGGAGAGCTAAGAGCAGGGGATTAGGAGGGCTTGTTCTCTTTAATTGAAGAAGTTCAGCCTACAAAGCAAAGCTTACCTTCAGTATAACCTGAGGAGAGAATGTAACATTCTCCCTGCAGGTACGTACTGCAGGAAATCACCCAGAAGACAAGTTTGCTTTGTCATTTTAGGAAGGGGGTTTAAACACGAGGCTCTTCTATGGAAGAAAGGAGCTCATGCTGATACAATGATATCTGTGTCAATCTGGTGCTTTTCTGGGGAGGTCGCCTTAGGCACTCAGCAGGGATCCACCAAGCAGCCGAAGGCCTGATACAGCCCCAGAGTGCAATGGGATTTAGGTGCCTAAATGCATTAGGCTGCTAGGAAAATCCCAGCCTTTGAAGCTTAAGTAATCACTAACAAAAACGAGCTAAAAAGTGAAATAAAATGAGTCTGGCTAAGGCTGCCATGCAGGCGCTGCATCCTCTGAGTTCTGCACCTGAAACCAAGCAGCAGGAGGTGGCCATGGGCAAGCAGCATGGGATGAGCAGAGCTCCATCTCTTTGGCCCCACCAGAGGTTGCAGGTTGGCCCCTCTGAGCCATTCCATCCATCTCTTCTGCTTGCTCCTGCCAACAGGTGTGTTTGCCCCTGCAGGAATGGTCCAGGCTGCAGCCATCCTCCCTGTGAGAGTTTATGAAGAAAGCATTAAAATTGCCTCTCGTTGTTGTTGTTGAGAGGAATTTTAGGACATTAAAAGTTGGAGAAGTCATCTTCATTACTTCTCTTTAAAGTTACTTATGAATTGAGAACGGCTCTGCTCATATTTCTCTTTTATTTGCCATCTCCCCAGGCTAAAGTGTTGTCTATTTATCTTACAGATTAGGTTACTTTTTATGGGGTTCCTGCTATTATATTTCACCTCTAACTTTGTTAGTTTGTGTTTGATATTAAATTATGCTGAATAAAATGTGCGGCTCAAGGACATTTTTCAGCCTCATCCTGAAATGAGGCTCTTAATCCTGTTTCTGGGTCTGCCCCTGCAGTTCAGCCTACGGGGATGATTTGGGGTCTGTGAGATGGGCAGCAGAGGAGCGTTTGCATCCGTGATGAGCTTTGCAGGGTGAAGCTGCAGAGAGCCGTGCCTGCGAAAGCCGTCTGTTCACATACGGTGATTTTGGAGACAACTCTTTAGAAATGAGTTCTAATAACACTGGCACCGTCACAAGATAAGATCCAGGACTGGTTAAATCACAGCCCTGCAACTGGGTGCTCCTTTGGGGATTAGAAGAAGGCGCTGAGCTGTCACTCCAAAGCTGATCATGGGCTCGTTTAACTATGTCATCCCATAAGACAGCCCTTTCAATTATGTCAACCTGTCTGCTCTCCCTAGACTCTAATTTTAGAGCAGCAGTAGCTAATATTCTTGGAAAACTGATCCGCCTCCACAGATCTCTCCTCTCTCTGCTGCTGTGAATGGAGTATCCTGTGGGGAGACGGGGCTGCTTTACTTCCCCTCCTGTAATAATCCTAATAAAAATAGGTACCATTAGGTTCCTCCGTGTGTGGTCTCTTTAAGACACTTATCTGAGCTATGTAATGGAGATGTCTCATCTCCTCCACAGAGGGACCGGTAGCACCATGGGGTCATTGCAATAAAAATAATATTCTGTTTTAAAAGCTCGGTATGGAATTACGAGCAGAAAAGCAGGATGATGGGATGGGAGTTCAGGGACCTGGAAGAGGGAAAGGTGAACCGGGGGCAGCTGAATGTTAACGGGGCCACCAGGCTGCTTCCGGCTGGTGCAGGTGGGTATGGGGGAGCAGGTGGCCTTGGGGACACCATGGACAGGCAGCTGTGTGTGTCTGCCTGGTGTGTTGGGGCACACAGGGAGGAGAGGAGATGGATGTCAGCATGCCTGGGCTGCGGGCATCTTGGTTCATTGTATGTCAGCTTGGCAGGAAGGGGCCATTTCTGTCCTTCTCCAGACCACATTGTTCTGGGGGCCCTGTTTGAAAGAACAGACATTCAGAAAGCTGGGAAAGGGCATGAATGTCTTCTGAGGTGTTTTATTCGCCTTTAGAATGCTGTACGGTTTCAAAGACATCCCGCATTGGTGAGGTGGGATGGATGATGGCAATTTACCAACTGCAGAGCTACCAAGAGGGAATCCCAAGGGAGACAGGGAGAGGACAAAGAGCAGAGCCATGGAGAAAAGAAAACACTGAAACGCTGAAAAGAAGTAGAAGGGGTGGAGAGGAAAAAGAGGAGGAAGGCAGGTGACCCCATCCGTCCCCCCCAGCATCACCACTGCGCTGAAGGCCCTCTGCAGCTCAGGCTGCACAGCATCCACAGCTCCCCCAGACCCAGCGAGTTGGTTACACGGAGCTCTCCGTTCACAAATCCATGCTGGCTGCCCTTAATCAAATTCTGCTTCTCAAGCAATTTCCCTTGCTAATTCCTCCTGAACCAGTTCTAACCCACCTATCCCCCTTGTCGCTAAGCTAGCCAGCCTCTAATCACACGCTGCACTCTGATCCCTTCCCGAGTAATGCGGGGTTCGGCGCGTTCCTCCCGTTCTCAGCAGCCTAACCTGTCAGGAGCAAACTTCTAAAAATATCACTAAAGACCTCGGCTAATTTCTAATCCTCGTTTCTATTAAGATGGCTGCCTGTGCTTCATGGGTTTCCAGACTCGGGATTTACAGACTTCCTTAAGAGTATCTAATCTGTGCACAGCCGTTCCCATTGTCATCCACCAGCGGGCTCCTCCTTCCCACCACACAACACAGCCCTTTCACAGCAGCTCTGCAGGCTGCACAGTGCCGTGAGCCCACGTGCCAGCATCAACCTCTTCGTCCTGCCCTGCTCACCCCACTCCTCTGGGCAAGCCTTCCCCATCAGATTTTGGGGTCCCAGTCCCCTTGGGCGCTGGGTGGGTGTGGAATTTTCTTTGTGCTTCCCATGTCCTGGAATATTCTGTAAACAGTATAATGGTGCTGATGAATACATGTATAATGCAGTGAAGGTCTTGAAGCTCCTTATGAGGCTGGACTTTTCAGTGTAGTTTGTATTTGGGTTTTTTTGTTTTGCTGTTCTGTCATGCTCTTCAACACTGTCCCATCTCCAGCTGTCAGAAACCAACCGAGATAAGAACAAAGTGGGGGAGGCCATGCTCTGACCTCGTCCCCAATGAAAATGATGAAGCTCACTCAGCTCAGCCAAGAAATCCTTTTAACCACACGGCAGTGGCCAAGTGAACCTGGTGGAAGATCCTGTGTGACTGCATTGCCCCATGCCAGAACTGTCTGTGTGCTGAGAAGAGGACAAACTGCTCAGGCTCTCCTTGGACTTGGAACCACCAGCATCTGATCAAACCCAACCTGAGGAACTGACCATCAGCAGACCAACAGTGTGTGATGGTGATGGAAACATCCACCAGCAGATCAACACTGTGACATCTGATGGAAACATCCACCACAATTACAGAATTCTCTTCTAGGACAAAGGCAGATGACAGCCTTAGAAATTCAAAGCAATCTCAACCTGGTTCAGCTACTGCTTACCCAAGCAGGGTGAGGAGAAAATAAGCCAGGATCAAGGCTGCCTTGAGGGCAGGTGGCCAGGGAAACTTTTAAACTGGAAACTTTATGAGTTTTTTTGTTGTTTTTGTTTTTTTGTCATGAGATCACTGGGGATGTGGGAAAGCCTTCTGATGGGAATAAAGTTTTAATGCTTTTTTCCTGAAGGGAATTCCACAAAGTTGTTACGTGCGCAATGGATGCTGAGTGTGATGACCCAGGAAGTCTCTTCTGACACCAGACTTCTCTACCCAAGTTCCTGCAGCCATGCTGGGCAGCAGGGCAGCACTCAGCTGGCTTCAGCACTGCCTCTCACACCACTGCCACCCAAACGAGGACATCCCACGGGGCTGCACCATGTCCCACGGTGAGCTGTGAGCTGAGCCCAACCTGGACGCGGCACATCCACCCAAGGAGCCCCTGCGCCGCAGGCAGGGAGATGGAAGCACAACCCAAAGGACTGCGGGAGGCTGCACTGTACATTGCAGCTGTTCATTGGAGAAAGGGCTTTAAATGAGGATGGTTGGTAACATCTCGAGTCCGGGTGGGAAAATGAACCTACAGAGCGCCTGCCTTCGGTTCCATCCAGCGGGGCGTGATGTCAGCGCACACCCAGCAGTCACATGAACGCCACGTGGCACTGCTGCAGTAACCAACATCACTGAGCCGACAGCCCCTGCCTCCACGCAAAGCGAGCAGCCGGCAGGCGGAGCACACGGGGACACACCGCAGCTCCTGCCGGAACCGCAGCGCCCGCCACCAACCCGCGCTGCTGCGCGCCCCGCGCCACCTGCGCTCCGCCACCGCCGCGCCCCCCCCGCGCATGACTCAGCAGCGCCGTTCCGGCAGCTGATTGGTTCCGCACCGAACGAGCAGCGAGGGCGGTGACGGAGGGACGCCATTGGCTCGTTCCTCCGTGACGTCATCGGGGGTGGCCGGGAGGCGCGGCGATTGCGTTGCGTTGCGTTGCGTTGCGTGGCTTTCTTACAAAATACTGTGCAATTCTTCTCAATGCAATGCATTGCATAGAATGCAGGAGAGAAGAGAAGAGAAGAGAAGAGAAGAGAAGAGAAGAGAAGAGAAGAGAAGAGAAGAGAAGAGAAGAGAAGAGAAGAGAAGAGAAGAGAAGAGAAGAGAAGAGAAGAGAAGAGAAGAGTATTTTGTTCTGAGATGTTGTTAATGAACTTAAGGATCTCCTACTTTTTAATAAATGGCTTCTGCTCCGGGCCATGGCTTTGTATTTCAGCCTCTGTTTTATGACTGACGCCTTGCTAAGTGTCCTGAGCTACACGTGGCTTGTGCTTGGTCTGCCTGCATTAAGCTGCCTCTTAATCCTGTTCACTGTTGGTGGGGAATGACAAAACCCAGGTATTAGCAGGAAGAGTTTGGGCAAAAAAACCCGCCTTGCTTTGTAATGTGCCTCCAGCATTACGCTGTAAAGCAGTCAGCTCTGCTCCATGAGAATCCATTTTTTGTCTCTTCTCATCTCCCAGATTTCCTTCCTCTGAAATGTGACGCATGTGGAGAAGTCTTCTGAAAGGACCACATCTGCTACGATGAGCACAGCTGTAGCTCTGCCTGCAAGACAGTAAGTTCCTGGGTGTGAGTCAGTGAGCACCACTGCAGGTCAACGAGTCATGCAGGAGGGCTGCTCTGAGCCTCCACCTGTGGTTTCTATGAAAACAGGTGGAAAAGCCATGAGGCAGCAGCTAATGATGCAGCAGAATTGCAGCTGTATTGAAGCACAGCCTTTCTGAGCTCACTTCTAGACTGTTTTTCTTCTCACTCATTTTGCTTCTTCACAAAGAGGAGTGCTTGATACTCTCAGCAATGTAGTGTGGCCTAAGACTTACAGCAGAAGAAATAAATTGAGTGAAGGAGAACGCTGATCTCTGGCTGTGCATGTAGTGCTCGGTACTCCAGAATCATATTTAAAATGAATTTATTGGATATGCTGCTATAAACTCATTTGGCAAAGCACTTCTGGCCTTTTGGATACAGATTTGCAACTGCCTTCCTGAAAATCCTCTTCAAGAGAATTAATGAATAGAACATAACATACTTATGAATATACTTCCCATCACCCACGGGTAAGAGAAAGGGAAGGGCAAAGCAATAAGTGTCAGGCTTCTGATTGGTGTGTGTGCTCTCAGGATGTGCAGGCTCCTGTGTGTCAACTCTGTAATGCACCTGTCCCTGTACAGAAGGGTGAAGTACAAGGTATTGTGGTTGGAGCCCACATGGATAAGGACTGCAGATGCAATCCAGCACAGCAAAAGGTAAGGAAACTACTGTTGGAATCTAAGCAGCCTGCTTAATGCTTGTCAAGCTAGGTCTTCTGACAGCAGAGCATGCAGGAGCTTGCTGTTCAATCTCTGTTTTAAGGGCAATCCAACATTCATGCTTCAGCCTAGTTGTTACTTGGGAAGCTGATCACAGAAAGCAAACAATCATTATTAACTCTGTGTCCTCTGTTATCTAGATCTTCACAAACAAGTGTTTAAAGCCAGGCTGCAAAAGGAAAGAGAGGATGAAAGTAGTTTGTGAGCAGTGTGGAGGCAACTTCTGCATAAAGCATCGGCATCCTCTGGATCGTGACTGCAAAGCAAGCAGCCGCCCCATCTCCAAGGCTGGGTGAGCTGCAGCTGTGGTACTCAGAGCTCAAGCTGAAGCCTCGGAGCTCAGCTCAGGGCTTGGTGGGGAGCTCAGGCAAATAAGGAACAACGTAGACCACTGGTCACCTGAGTTAAACAGCCCTTAGTTCCTCTTTGAATCTTGGGCATAGTTCTTGATAGTCTGAGCCAAGGAAAAAAGCTTCTTCTCAAACCACTTCCTGAAATTCTCCCAAGCTTGCTTAACTTGATAGCATGACTTTGTTAAAGAAGCCCTGAGAACAGGTGCTGGCCATCTGCAGCACTGTTTGGGCTCTCGATCTAAATACTGGAATCCTAAAGCTTTGCACAGAACCTTAAAGTAGCCGGGAATAAAATCAATAGCTTACTAACCTAATTAGCTTACTGACTTAATTTTAAACTAAAAACATCTCTTGCAGGCAGACAAAACATCCTTGTTCTGTGCTGTAGGGGTGTAAAGTCTGGATGTCAGATGCAGATAATTAAACTGGATGGAAGAATGAGACTGAAGGCGTGTTTAAGTGGTGCTGAGCCTGGCCGTGTTTCTTTGCAGATCACAGCTCTGATGCGAGCCTCTCAAACTGCCTTCAAGTCAACGGGAGCAATTGCAGTGCCATCTAATGGGAACCTTCAGCACAACAGGTGTGAGCTGTGGAGCGAGGGAAAGATGAACGAGGTTTATAGAACACTTTTATGTCGGCACAGCATAGCAGTGCTGCTGTCACACCTTGAGCTGCTGCGGGGTTGGTAGTCGACCTTTGATCAGGAACGCAGCAGGGTTCTGGTAGCATGGGGGAGTGCTTCTCCACGCTGCAGGAATTAAAATGGCTGTGTAGATGCAGGCATGAGGACACAGAGTTGCTCACTGGGCCAGCAGGTTGTCCCCCGCTGGCTCACTATGAGGCTTTTGGTTCAGTTTTGAGAGCTGGTGCTTCTTCTGAATGCTGAAAAGCACAGTGAGCCTCTGAATGAATGGCCTGAGGCCTTCCCTGCTATGGTGTATCTCCTTGTGGCTACAGGTTTTAGTGGTGTGGCTCTCAGAGTGCATTCTTATGTCTTTCAGGTGCAGATGATAGAGGCTCTTCACATCTGGATCAAACCTTTGTCTACTTTTAAGTTAATCTCATCAGAAGCTCTTTTCTATGCAAGTAATTTGTTTTTCGTGCAATCTCTTAGCCTTTCAATAATCTGTCACCCTGTCTAAGACTTTGTTTCTTTCATGATATTACAGCTTTTCTTCTAAGAAAAACACTTGAGGAAATAATAGTAAGAAAGCTAAAATTAAGTTGAAACACGGCCAGCTTTGTTTAGGTCAAGCAAGGCTAAACTGAGTGTCTCCTAGGATGGGAGTCTGAAATACAGGCTGCTGACATAGCTCTCAATCCTTTTGGAAATCAATTGGCACACAATGCAGCGTTCTGCTTGACAAACAACATCTATCAATGTGAAGCTAGTATTCTATAATGTCTCTCTGTTTCTGGATGTTGTTTGGAGTACTTGATTTATAAAGCCATATTCAGTTTTCCTGGGCCCTCCCTAAGCAATTCACTGAAAGGATAGTGCTCACAGAGGCATGCACAGCATAATTCTTCATAATTTATTGCCCCCTAGGTAGGAATGTAGAATGGTGTGGGTGTTTCCTTGTGGCTGGGGCAAAAAGGGAAGCAAAACAGCTATTAACTGTTTTCTTGTTGCATATAATGAGGCTGAAATGCAGCATTGTGGAAGGAGCTTACTCTTGCTTTCTTCCTGAAAGGCTTAAACAAAGGCATAACAGATATGCGACATCTATTATCTTCATCAGCTGTATTACCTAGAGGCTCTGCTCTTTAAACTGCAGGAACATCCAGCTGCTTAGCTTGGGGCCTGAAGTATTGCAGCTTGATGAAATGGAAATGTGCTGTTAATGAACAGTGCTAATTCCCCAGCTGCGATCTAAGTAGACCTCTCATCCAACTAATTGTGAGAAAAATGCCAAAGCTTACTGATGATGTCAGGGGGTTAAGACCTCAATTTCATGTGTCATTGGAGCTATTCCTCTGCACTCTGGGGCTGGTAGGCTGGAGCCTTGGCTTAGGACTAACTGAAGGGTAATTGCAGTCCCTCAAATCACCTGCAGCTATGAGCTTCCAATGCCGTTCTGCTGAGGTGGGAGGAATAGCGTGGCAGAAAATGTTGCATTCCTTGACCTGGGAAAAATAATCGTTGATAATTCAGCAGGAGATGAGAGCACAACTGCAGTTAAGGCACGTACATTCAACCTTGTGCTCTGCCACGTTTGTGTGTAGATCATGGTGCGCTGCTTCTCTCTTTTCAAAAAGACTCCTTAGAGTATGAATGCTAAAGGGAAAGTATGCCTTTATGGTTCCCTATAGGAAAGCTGAATACGTGGCCCGAGTATTGACATGTAGGCTTTTTGTCAGGGCAGAGATAAGGTAATTTCTTGATGGCATGGAACAATAAATGAGCGTGCTAGCTCTGTTCACATCTCTCCTAGTGGGATTTCGTCTCATACAGTGACGTGTTTTTTGGAGAGCGATTAAAGCCCTGTAAAGCTTTCGGCTGGCCAAATAAAATACGTGAAGCCGGGCGGTACGAGTTACCGCCGCTAATTCCATGCAGCCTAATTTTACGCAGTCGTGAGGTCTGAATTGTGATAGGCCAATGTCTGTAATACCGCGTTTAACCACAGGGTGGCGCAATAGGACGCGTAATAAAATCTTATGCTGAGACGGCTAAGCGTAGAGCGCGCTTCAATCAGCGATAGAACAAAGCTGAAAGAACAGCTCTGCTTTTTAGACAGCGCCCCCTGCCGGCCGCCCGCTGCGCTCAGCTCCGGCGCCGCGCTGTTGGCAAGACTTTGTAATCCCTGTACGTTGCACGGGGCTGGCGCTGTGCCCCGGTAAGGGAAGAGGCTGCGGGGGGAGCAGCAGCGGGCGCTGGCCGGGTTGGCGTGCTGTGAGGTGAGGAGCGTGAAGGTTTTCCTCCTCCCGTAGGTGAGGTGCCGGGAGGCGTTGCCTGCAGCCCACAAGGAAGCGTTGCGGTGACACGGTTGTTTTCCTTAAGTGTCCCTGCCCGTAAATTACCACGGAGCGCTTTATGCATGCGGTATTTATAGCGATGGGCATTGGCACGCTGCCGGGAAGCCCTGCCCTGGGAGGTGTTTCCTGTCAGCCCACGATAGTTGCGTAAGCTGCGCTGGGTGCCTTCACCCGGGCAACAGCGGGCGGGGCGAGCTCCGTGTCCCCACACGTGGAGGCGGCCGGCTGCCAGCAGGCAGCAGCTCGGCGCGGGGAGATGACGTCACGGCTGCCCTCCGTGAGCCGGCCGGGCTCCCGGCACGCGCCCTCTGAGAAGGTATTCTACACCGGAGCTTCGCTTCCTATTGGTCGCTCATAAGATTGGCGTGCCGAGAGCCAACCAGATGCGCAGATTCCCTCCCTGCAGCCAATGGGAGAGAGGGGGCGGGCTGCGGCGCCAAGCGTGAGGCTCAGTTAAATGTGAGGAGGAGGCGGGCCCGGGGAAAGGTGCGTGGCGGCGTGCGGGGATGCGGCCGTGCGGCGCCTCGGGCCCTTCTCACGCGTATCCGCGGCGGGTGCGGGGCCCTGAGGCCTCTGTGCCCCGCGCGGGCCTGGCCGCAGGTGCGGGCCTGCCGTGTGGTGTTCCGCTCGTGTCGGTGTGGCGGGGAAGTGGGACCGCGAGGGCTGCTGATGTGCGGGGATTTGCGCGCGTTGCGGGAGCAGAGGGGCGCGCGGTGCGGCGGCTCGTGGGGTGAGGCGGGGGGGGGGGGTGGGCAGGAGGAGGGGGCGCAGGGCAGGCCGGAAGTCACGTGGTGCTGCCGGCTGGGCACGAGAGTGCTCCGAAAGTAGTGCCTCCTGGTTATCTGCATGGAGCCGGGACCCAGCCCTCATGTAAGGGCTGGCAGTGGAGGTGAGAGCTTCTCACTGGAGATCCCTGCCTGAGGCTTTCTGAAAAGCAAGCAGCTTCTTTCCATGGCTGTTGCATTTGAGCAAGCCCTCGCTTGCTGCAGCGCTGTCATTGCTGCACTTTGCATCGTGTTACAACCACCTGTGTCCTGTGCACAGAAAGCTGTGCACTTTTACCACCAATGAACAAGAGCCTGCATGCCATGCTTGTAGGAAATCTACACCAATGTAGGTGTCACCACTGCAGAAACACACCACCCACCTCCCGACTGCTCACGCCCACTGCGTGGTCTCCACAAGCATTCAGCAAGCATCAATGAGTGTTAATGAGTGCCATTTGTTCTACATGAAGGAACTAAGAGATGTATTTTTGCTTCATGTTCGCTTCCGTGTCAGGTGGCCCTTCTGCTGCTGTCTGTCACACAGCAGTAAAATCTCATGGGATCTTGGTGGGAAGGTTCAGCTTTTACTGCCATCCCACCAACATTTCTGTCTGACATTGGGGGCCAATGTAACAAAATAGGAGGCATTACTTTTGGAGCAGCCCTTCTGTGCTGCCTACAGGTGGCAAGGCATGCTGCTACTGACCTGCTTCCCAATGCTGCACAGCTCTGCCTGCCCTGCTGCTGAGTGCAGCACAGACTGTGTCAGTTGTGGGTGCTGGGCTCTCACAGAGAACAGAAGCCATGGAGTTTTTTAACAGGGGAATGATATTCTGGTTTTGCAGCAGCTGAACTGGATCGTATTATGAAAGGAAAAAGCTGAGAATGCCCCCAAGTTAACTGAAGTTCAATGCAAACGAGCATTTTCCTAGTTAAGATATAATTCTTGTGTAGACCCTGTGTATGAGGTTTGTATGAGGTACATTTAAGCTTTAAAAAAAACAAAACCAAAACCACAAAATGAAGAGTTGTAATGGTGCTTTGGTTGTTGGTAATTAGACAATATTCTTTTTCAGAATGGCGAAGAAGAATATGCAAACCAAAGAAATGAAAGAAGAGAAAAGAAAAAAGCTAAAGCGACCTGTGACCCAAAAGGGAGAGCTGGAATCAGAGGCCGAACCGAAGAAAAAGAAACAAAGTCTCCAGGTAGATCGTACTGGTTTTCACTGTTCAATTCAGTGCAGTGTGGATAGGTTGTTGCCTGTGGTGTTCATAGCAGTCTGAGTCCCCCATGTGATTCAGTTGCAGTTGTCTCTTGTATAGGGGACGTGTATGGGGGATTCCACTTTTGCCTGGAGTGAAAGTGAAAAAGAGAAGGTAAATGGAGCAAACATCTTGGGCTGTGTCTGCTCGTTTGGAATACTTGTAGCAGTCAGAGTTTCTCATCTGAATGCTTTTATGAAAGACAAAGGATGAGTGAGAGCGTGTGGGTGAGAGGGGAGCCCAATGGCTCTGATCAGCTGTCATATGGCAGTGGAGGCGTAGCTGAAGCCTTCATGTGATTCTGAGTGGCTGGAAAAGCATAAAGGTTTTTTTCATGGAAGTCCTGTTGGTATTTGTACAGAATGTGGAATGGCCAGAAGGTGTCAGCAGTCTCTTTGTGCAATGAAATATTTGATGAATTGATTTTATGATAACGAGGTTAACAATATTGAGATGTTAAGTAGAAACTAAAGGGTGTCCATTTTTTTTTCTAATGGAAACGGTGCATAAACAAGGTGACTTAATTCAGTTCTTCCAAGTGCTTAATGTGGAACGTGGATCAAAGGAAGGAACGTGGTTTGATGATATAACAAAGGGGAGAACAAAAGGTGAAGTTCTGTTACTTAGGATAAGCCATGGTCTCATAGGACACGGTTACCTGACATAAATGTGAGAGCTGTGTGTTGCTGTCATTACCATGAGATGTGTGATTCAATAGAGATCACAACTAGAATATAGCACTACTTATTTTATTGTTGTGCTCTACCTGAGCATACTGGCAATGCTACTTCTTTCTGAGAGCTTTTGCTTGTGTGCATGGACTGCACGTGTCTGCAGTTGTTGTGAACCATGAGAAAAGCCAACCTATGGGCAGCAGCTGTTTGGAGGTCTGTAAATACCTGTGGTTTTGAACACAGGAGGAATGTGCTGAAGTAAGGAAAGAGTGCACAGTGCACTTTGGTCTATTCCAAAGTAAAATGGCAAGTCTCTTATGTGTAGCTTCATAAAAGGAAATGTTTCTCCTTCCCTTTGTAAGATGTGCGTTACAGACTTCAGATTCATAATAATGTAATTCAGTTTGTGTAGAAATGATTTTCCAGGGTAAGAAGTGTGAAATGAAAAGTCAAAATTAAGATGATGTTGTCTGATCTTTCTTTTTGGACCATCTGATGTCACCTGGTCAGCTTGCAGGAGGCCTGGATCAGCTCTTGTTGTCCTTGCAGGCTGTAGGACAGCGAAAGAGAGAGCAAATATGAAATGGAAAGCAGGCTCCTTAGTGCTGCTAGGGAGCATGGCTAGGCACAGCGTACTTAGGACTATAAATGTTGGTGTCAGAGGGTGGCTTAAACATGTATCTGGTGTTAGTTTTAGGGAATGCCATATAAGGTCTACGAGAAGCTATTTTTTGGCATCAGCTTTATAAACTATAACTGTTGATAGTAGGAAAGTGTAAGTCAGTAGACCACATTTTTTATTTGAAATGGCTGGCAAGGATGAAAAACATCAGGCAAATCTTAAGCAATTTTACTGCAGAAATGGCCAATGAGTGTCAGCTGTATCCCACTTTGACTGTTGCTCGTGTGCACTCCCAAATTAGTGTGAAATAGCACTTAAGTCAGTGGCGTGCTTTAAAATGCTTTGGCAACCAGGTCTTGTCAGTGTGCAAGATGCAGCTGAAAACAAGTCAAATTTGCTGTGCATATATAGGAAGGTGAGAAGGAGCACTCGAGAGAAGCAAGCTGCAGAGTGATGGGCTCTGGTAGCTGGATGGAACAAAGACAACTGCTGGGAATGCTCTGCTACTTTAAAGTAAGCTTAACCTCTGATAGACCTGCTGGAATTGCTGAAGTGTGACAGCTGGATTCTGTGCTGCGGTGGACTTCTAATGCAGGAACTGAAGTGAACTTTTTTTTGGTGTTCTGAAGGCAAGAATTGGTAGGTCCCAGTTGCTTCCAAGGAGTCTCATGTGATGGAAATAGGTCAGAAGATAGCAGCACGGCACGCTGCTTGTGGAGGGGGAGTTTCCACTGGGTCATTCAGTCACTTTTCTTTCCCATGATTTACTTTTTGCCCTGTTCTGTTACAGCACTTTCAGCGGAAAATGTAAATCTCTAAATGATTTTGTGACAGAGCTGCAGGCAGGCACGTTGGAATCTGTCTTAAGTGACCGAATTTATTACACATTGATTATTCCTACATGGAATTTATCTCAGAAATTTTCAGCAGCCTGAGATGAAAGCATTTTTCCTTGGAACAGCTTGACCTTTTGGAGCAATCTTGATGCCTTATTGATTTTCATCTTCTCCGTTTCTTTTCTTTACGTTGAATAGCAGTGAGTGATTCAGGTACAACAGAAGTGTTTCTGTGAATGATCTCAGAACCACGTGGCTCTGCGTGCCAAATCCGAGTGGGGCTGAGCAATGCAAGTTTTTAGATTGAATTTCCTTTGTGTTATTTATTTATCTTTACTGATTTTCATAACATTGCTGCTCTATTGAGCTACTTGGCAATAAAACCCACGTGTCTTCAACATTGATTTTTAAAACGCCTGGGCATTAGTGTCTGTGTTTTTAATGATTTTGTAGCTTACCAACACGGCCTTACATTAAACCATACTGTAATTGGAGATTATTCTTTATATTGTCACATAATATAGGCATAAAGAAAAGAAATTTGAAGTATGCCTCCTAGACTGGTGGTCTGGAGCTGAATGCTGGCTTCTTAAAGACGAACTTTCTGGTGGGCCTTGTCTGTGACAAATGAGTTTTGTCTCGGCTCCATGGCAAGAATATTCATGATATTTTATCTGTCGTGTTGGAGTAACAGAAGCATTGGAAGTGCTTGTTTGCAGTCACTCGTGCCTTGCTTCTGTTTATGGATTTCTTCACCCTTCAGATTCAGCTGCCTCGGTGCTATGGAAGCGTACTGAAAAGCAGAACTGACGTTAGGAGCCTTGTAGGCAAGGAATGTGGTGCAGTGATGGCTTTGGTTGTGAAGGCTGTTGTGCTGAGAACGACCTCGCCGTACCAAAGGATCTTTTGACCTTGGGACATAAGGGCTGCTGTTCCTCCAGGGCTGTTCTCAGAGCTGCAGGCTTCCTGCAGAACAGTAAGAAATTCTTCCAGAGTTGAACATCAATTAAGCAAGAGACTCAAAATTGATAATCCATAGAAAACAACGTTAATTTCCTCTTCCTTCCCAATTTAGTCTAGCAAATGTTGTAACTTCAAGGAAAATTGAGTAAGAGCCAGTCAGGTCATTATAAATCAAATCCTGTTGTTTGTGGTTGAAGGGTATTTTGTGTAATGCTCATGCAGCATTGTCTGTTCCTTGTCATCTTCAGCAGTGCTGGTGGTTGGAGGAGGAGGAATCAACATTTCCCCCAGATAAAGGCAAAATCAGTGGGAAAGGAATTTAATTTTTGAGATTCCATACAGGCAGTACAAACAATGGCAAATAAACAAGTAGCTCAGAGCGTTTCTTTAATCAGAGGGCTGCTGTGCAGGTGCCCAAACAGTAAGCTCTGTTTGCTAAATGGAAAATGGCAAACTTAGTAGGGAAAGTGTTTTTCTCTTCAGCCTTTTGGGGATTGTGATAAAGACCAACAAGGAGGTACTAAACTCATCCTGCAGCAAAGCCAACCACGAAAAGTGATTCTCTAAAATCATTGTTTTGTGTGCAGGAGAGGAAAACCCCCCACAGACCACAGTGTTTCAGCTGTGGAGGTGAACAATTCTGGTGTGAGCTTGGTGGAATGCTTAGGAGTGCTACTTTGATACGATCTCTGATGCTGCTTGTAATCAGGTAACTGGGGGAGTAACAGGAATGGTTAATGAATGCAAACCAGATGTTTGTGGCGTGAGATCCATCAAGCAGATAATGTAAAGCTCTCATCAGAAAGTGTATTTCTTTCTTTGGCAGCCCACTGATTCATACTAAAGCCTGTTGCTGGAATAAAGAGCTGCGGATGGTTTGCAGACGGAGTCTATGAGTCCTGTCTTGTTACTTTATTTATTGGTTCATTTTGGATGATGTGAAGCCTTTTGCGTAACCACCAAAATAAGCTGCATTTTTCACCCTGAGCTGCGTTGTGAAGTTGCACCTCAGTGCAGGTCCTCCTGCATTTGTACAGTTTTGCTTTACTAACTTAATCCCACGTGCTGTGCTTAATGTTATCCATGTGGTCATTTTAAAGAGATATTTAGAGAACTGGTCTTCCACATTGGGGAAAAAAATAAAAGGAAAATAGATTACTGAATATATATTTTTAGCTAAAGTGAGGATCTTGTAGTGTTTTCTGACTACACAGCTTGCATTTCTAATGTGCAAATAGAGCTGTGTGTGTTATGAAGAGAAGATGACACAATCTTTCATCCCTGCCTCGACGCAGGGGTGCACCAGCAGTTGTTTTGTTGGGAGGGATAACTCTGGTGAATTAATCTCTCTTTCTGGTGATAAGGAGAGGAAGATAGCTCCTTCTCAACGCAAACCTAAATGTCAGTAGGGATGTTAATGAACTTTCGTTAGCCTGCTGGTCTTGGCCAGCCTGCAATGGAGACGTTGGGCCCATTCTCTCTCCTTCCTGCTGGTTGCTGTTACTGGTGTCAGTCATTCTCTGCCTTGCTCCAAGGTCTCCCTGCTGGCCCTGAGCTTCTGACTGCTGCTCCACAGGACAGCCCTGTGATGGCTGAAAGCAATTACCAAACCAGGACCCCATTTGTGACTTGCTGTGTGGGATCCTACGTGTTTTGTCTGCTTTCTTAATATCTATGCGATATTATTCAAATTAGGGGAAAGGGAATAAAAAAACAAACTCAGAGGGCAGCTGCTTATGGGACAGAGCTCTGTGTTTCCTGCTAACACTTCTTTCTTAGAATATTGGTAGAGTTGGTACAAATTATTTGATTGAATTAACCACGTGTTTATTTATCTTTTAAAAGAAGTGAATTTTTTTGTCACACCACATCGTGTTTGTAGGGAACGCGAGGCCTTCTGTAAACAAACATGTCTAAGAAGGTACAAAATAACGTCTGACATACGGATATGCATAGATTAGGCAGAATAATTTCACATTCCTTTGAAAATTATTTTTGTAATGGTACGAGTCGATTTCCCAGGAAAGAGTGTTCACAGCTGGGAAAACAGTTGCTGCTTTGAAGATGGTTTTCCCAGGCGAAAGGCTCACGTCCCCAACTGTGTTTGGGATAAACAACGCGTGGTGCATTTCTTACTTTGGTTTAAAGGAATTGGGCATTTTTCAGCCCTTATTAACCAGCAAAAGTGCTGTGCTCACTCTGGGTATTTGCATTAATCTGTATACGTCCAAATGTAGTTCTTTACTTTTCTTCATGCCCAGAGATTGAGGTGATGAGAGTTCAGGGGTGGAAACACAACCGTTCCTGGTTTGCCATCAAGAGGGGAAATTCTTTCTCTTCTTGGAGCACAACTGACGTTTCCTTTCCGCTCGCTCTTTACTCAGTGGTGAGAACTTTCCTTGACTGTTCTTGCTAGGCTTCCAATATAAATCCTTGCTTTCATGACTTAGCTGCACATATTTTCAGGAAACTGGAGCTCAGGGCAGGGTTCCCACTGATGGCTGAAGCTTTTGTGGATGCTGAGAATCGCTGAGGTCAGGAGCTGGGGCAGGTGATAGTGAGTGTATGCCACCCAGCTCCACTCAATGGAGAACGCTGCTGTTGTGCCTTTGTCAACTGTGGTTTTGTTTGCTCATTCTCTGTTTCTGGTTCTAGCTCATCATAGAGGCAAGATGACTGGAAACTGCTAGAAAAGGCCCGAATTACCTAATATCAAAAATTAGGCCCCAATCTTCAGAAATAAAATGCATCTGATTATATGTGTGAGTTCTCAAAACATTCTACTTGGCAAGAAGTTACGCTGTAAGCTTGAGAGGATGAATGTTTGCTACGTATTGCTCTTGATAGGGCTGGGGGCATGGAGTGTGTGTACTGTAACAGGACTGCAGGCTGAATCCCGTGGATGTGCTCCTTCCTCTTGATTGCTCCTGGGTACAGTTTTATAAATGTTAATTTATCTAAAAAAGAAAAAAAGGCGCAGACTTGAATGTTTAAAGTAAGGTCAGTGTGAAAATCAGCAGCTTTCTCAGTCCTTGACAGAATGCTGCTGCTTTTGAAAACCAAATGGGCATAACGAGGATTTTTATGAAATACTAATTATTTGATGGAATCTATTATACAACACAAAGCCTTTCTGAGTAGATAGGGGCAGCATGGCTGCTTCTGCAGTATGGATGAGGAACTGGCGTTATTTCACCAGGGTTTTCCTTCTCCAAAATCCCCTTTGCATTTAGAGGCAATATTGAGAGCCATGCGAAAGAGCAGTGTATGTTTGTATATGTTAATTGATAAATCACAGTATAGATAACATGGCTCTTGTGTAGTAGATCAAAGCCATGTAGATGAATAAATTCTTATAAGATGCCTGTGTTACATCCAACAAGTAATTAGAACAGAAAATTAATCTTTAGACTTGTAGAAGCTGCCTGAAGTGTTGCGTGTACAAGCATGAAGGTATTTGACAGGAGAGCCTCTTACCTAAAGAACCAGACCCTGCCTTTGAATGCATTTCCCTACTTCTAATTGAATCCCACTAGAGTTCTGTAGGACATGAAGCAGATGATCATCATACGATGTTTTATTGAATTTTCAGCATTATCTTAATAATTTGCATCTGTGAGGCAGGCTTTGCAAACAGCAAATGCACACAGGGGAAGATGGAGAGCTCTGCCCCTACACCCTTTGTGTTTGAAGCACCTCAGAGCCATTCAGACAACGTGCTGAAGAGTTAGAGCTGCATCACCTGAAATGGAGCATGGAGTTTATATGACAGCATGCAAGGAAGATGCATGTTTTTAATAACTGTCATTCTATTCTACCTTTACATTCCGACATAGCTAATAATAAATTTAAGCAATTTGTGTTTCATATTCTGAAGGCTTTATTTTAATAACCATGTGTTCTTATATCACAGTTAGGGTTAGTGAACTATCTTCATTTAAAATGTATTTCCTTCTTTACAAAGAGTGGTCTGGATTAAGTCATGCTCTAGTTTGGGCTTACAATAGCAATGGCCAGCTGTCCCAAACCTGTTGGTCATACAGGAGCACCTTCTGGCCGAGAGCTGAAAGGCTTTACCCTGTAGCAGGGGATGTTGAGTGGAGCAGAAGACTCAGGAACCAGGGGCAGGATTGCCAAGGATGCTCCCGCAGTCCCTGTTGTGGGCTGAGCACATGCTTAGCTTCTGTGCCATCTGCTGTCAGTGTCAGCAGCTCCCAGCCTGCAGCTCTGCGCTTGTGATCCGTGGATCACCTCTGCAGTGCCACATCCCCACCTCTCCTGCACCACCATAAGGAAATAGCTTGTCGCTTGTCTTGCTGTTCTGAGAGTGTTCAGCTTTTATTGATGTCAGAAGTAATTCTTCTGCACTCCTGTCTTTGAAAGCCAAGAAAGCTTCTAAATTAAGTTCTTGCAGGTATCGCTCTTTGCATCTCCTTTCTGTCTTGGCCAACCCACAGGTTGATGTTTGGAGCATGGGACAGCACTGTGAGAGGTCTTTCTTGGGTTTCTCCCCATTTGCACTTGTAACTGAATAGTGGCACACAAGAGTTAAACAGTTGCTGCAGTCAGGTAAGGCTATTTCTCTTCAGTTCTGAGTGGAAGAGAATGAATAGAAGAAAATCTCATTTGCCATTATATTTCTGTTTCTATTGAGAGAATATCCAGTAACGGAAATGTTGCTGTGGTTGAGGCAGAAGGCATCCATCTCTGCTGCTATTAGACAACCAGTGAACTCCTGTCAGAATAGCCTTCATGCCATTGCTAGGGCTAATTTAACAGTACCCCAACATTTGTCCTGTTTCTCTATTATGTCTTTGTTACAGAGTGTTGCTGAAGTCCTTCCAGAAAACATGTTGTGCAGTTTGAGAGGATTTTAAGCCTTTGGAATGATTTTGCTTGCAGGTCAAGCATGGAGATTTCTAAACAGAGTCATTGCCTTTGAATAGCTTATCCTGCTGCATTACATCCTTACTTAGGGTATGTGCATTTAAAAATGTAGGGATGGTTTTTTTTATAGTGAATAACTCAGTAGTTTGTGAAGTTAGAACTTACAAATTTCTGTGTATGTTTGTGGGAGACAGTGCTTGAGGGATTTGGAAAAGCAGGTTGAAAACTTGCCTTGGTTTTATCACTGGAGTTAAGTGACTTTGAATCCTTCCTAAACACACAGGCTACTTGATGAGGCTGAGACAAGCATCTCTGGATCTGTTGCAGTGGGATGAGCTGTGTGATGTAAATAACCAAGGCAGCACGCGAGATGCTGAGTGAAAGGCAGCGAGCTGATCCTGCAGGGCCTGAGGTCCTGAGAAGGCACTGCTTTCTTGTTGTCAGCTTGGGTGGCTGGCTCAATCTGCAGCTGCTCCTTCTTGGCTCCTGGCTGCATCACACTGCTGTGTGGTGGAATGGAAGCTAAAAGGCAAGGGCTAAAACTTCCATGTATTGTATGTCAGTGGAGAATAAATAGTTTGGAAAATACCATTTTTTCCAATGGTAGGGAAGACATCAGAATTATAAACATGAATGGGGGGTGCTCAGATTTTCAAATCCGATGTGTGTCTGTAAGATGCAGCTCATGGCACAGGTCACTGCCTATCACTGTGAACCTCTCTGACAGCAGAGTTTGAGAGTACAGGCAAGGTTGTCTGTGTACACGTCTTAAAAATGCCTTGTTCCCTATCATATGTTTCTGCAGATGAAACATTAAGACAAAAAAAAAAGAAGATAAAATGCATTTCTGAGGTGGAAATGTTTATTGGAGACGTGCTTAATAAACAGAATGTAATAATAATAATAATAGCTTAATCTAAACAGTCTGAACGAGAAATGTCTGTGTCTGGCTGTGTAGTGATGGGCTGCTGTAAGAGTAATTGGTAACATGAGAGTAAACTTGTTGCAAAGAGATAATTTGATTGATTGAATTCAGCCATGAATTTAGCTCTGTGCTCTTCTGTGTTGGAAGTCCCAAACATTTGTGCAGTGTTCTGAATGAGGGGGGAGAGGCTTTTGGATCGGAAGGGAAGGGCAGAGTCCCCTCAATTCAAATCACACCCCTGTTTTCAAGCAAAATGAAGTAAATTCATTGATCCGTTTTCATGAATAGCTGTTAACATTCAAACCTGCCTTCTGTGTGTGCATGTTTTTCCTTTTTGTGTAGAAACAAGTTCAAATGGAATTAAATCATGCTCAAGGTTGAATTCTGTGTACTTTCACCCCCTGTAAACCACATTTTGACACAGAAAGCAACAGTCCTAACCGCTCTGAGTTGTCCAGGTAACCTCCTCCCTTTTGCAGTCTTAATGAACAGCTGATGAAGTACAGCAATTGGTGACATTAGGGCAATTTGTAAGGAGAGGTGGTATTTTTTCCAGTTGATAGAAGCAATGTTGAAGACAATTGTGTTTCAAGATTTCTGCTTTTTGCTTCCTGAATTTGCTCTGTAGCAGCTGTTCCCTTTTGGAATGGATGGGTGAAGCATTTTTGGATGCGAGCCTTTGGTTTTTGTGTGGACCAGAAGGGGAAAGGAAGGGGCTGTTATTCTCTGCATCTCGTCTGTCCCATGCAGGAGCTGGGGTTGTTTGACCCACTGACTCCAATTCCTTGCCACATTCACATCATCAATGCTTTTCACAAATTAAACAAACTTCATCTCAAGACTGACCGTCTCTGCTTTTCATGCCTGCACAATCACCATGTAGTAAATGTCAAACTGTTGAAAGGAAGCAGTGAAAGCAACTTTGTGTGATTAAATTACACGTTAGAGGAAAAAAACACCACGAGCTTCTGTGAAGAGGTGTCATTTTTTCACCTGGGACAACACTTGTCATTTATTTACAATAGCATGTTTAAATTTAGTCATTTCAGGTACAGCTCGTAAACCTGAACCGAAATACCAGCAGCAGGAAGCTCCTCTGGTAGCTCAGGTGTGCAGTGTGCTTTTAGCTGTATAATGGGATGTTGGATGGAGGAATTCTGTTTGGGAAGCTGTACTGCTGCAACCTCAGAGAAGTTGGTTTATTCGTGGAAAGTGCTGGGATTACCCACAGCTGGTATGCTGTGCTGGGGCTCGATGGAAATGCATTGCTGCAAGTGTGATCTGTTCCTTTGTGCTGTTTGAAAGAGCTGTCTGTCACAGGGGTGTCTGTGTGGGACTGGGATGATTGTTGTTAATTCCCAAGGTGAAATTAATGAGGGAAAATGGACGTATGTATCATTTGGAGCAGCATGAGATTTGCTGCTCTGTGTTGTCAAGAAGCTTCTGTACAGAGAAGGCATGGCAGTGCTTGTATGTTTCCAAGAGAAAATATAATTAGTGCTCTACCAGAAAGATGGGAGTAAATGGGAATTTCTCCTTAGCTGATGATTAACAGTCCCTTGGAAGTGGTCAGCTGTTGGGCAAACTCCTCTGTGCTGTCCTATTTCAGTGTTTCAGGAACATCCAGCTAGTTCCAATGCAGCATCATCTTGGGGCCTCTCTGCCCACAGGTCAAACCTTTTGTGGCTGCAGCTTCACTAGCAGACTGACTATTTTGTGAGAAATATGAGTGCAATCGCCATTTCCTTTGTTGCTTAATACTCTACTCGTGGTTTTAAGTGTCTGCATTTTAAAACTCCTTTAGTGTGCTAATTGGCTCATTTGTGATGTTTGAAAGTGGGGCAGATCGTCACATTCTCTGGAGTTCTGGTGCTCGACTTGGTGAGCACAGAGGTGGAATTAGTTTGTGTATTTCAGAGCTGCAGTGTGTGACGGTTTAATGACCTTGTGCACAAATCTCTAGGAACTTTATGGCTTCCTCTGAGGAAGTTCAGCAGTAACCTGCACTAAGCGTCATCCAGATTTAAAAGCCAGCTATTTTCTAAAAGAAATTAGAAGCTGTTGTTTTCTAGCTAACGTTTGTTTTCTTAGCATTGTTTGTCTTCAGATGGACAGAGCAACCAACGTGCATTGTAAGGGTCCCAAGACCTGTGCTTTCTGGGGGTGGGGTGGGCAGGGCACCAAGTGCAGATCTGATATGTTCACCTTTGCAGAAGTTCTTCTTTAAAAAGAAAAAAAAGAGAGAGAGAAAAAAAGAGGCTTTTTCATTTTTGTAAGCAATTCTTGCAGTCTTGCAGAATGTGACTGCTTTAAAGCCACAGGATGTTGTTCTACCATCTGAATGGGTCTGCTAAGTGGAGACAGATCTTACATGACTTCTGTTTGAGTCTGAAGGGAGATATGGATGCACATATATGTGCTTGCATTTTTGACAAAAAGCCCATTTATGTCCATCCTGAGAAATGCTGTCCTGGGGAATCCTCAAAAGAGCACAGCATTACATTTCACTGCAGTTGAGTTCTTTGAGATGAACCACACAGTGACAGATGATTACAGCTTTGATCAAGTGCTGATGTAAACAGCAGATCAGATTTATGAGACAAAAGCTCATCACCATTCTAGATTGTATTAAGATCAGAAAAAGTTAATTGTGGAAGACATGCTGGAATACAATGATGATAATACTATATAGTTCTCAAAAGCAAAGCCATTTAACTTAACACATGTGGGTAAAAGTCAAACTGTTTTCTGCATCTCCGCATCAATGTGTTGTAATGATTTTTCCCCACTCTTACTGCAGTTTGGTTGTTTAAGTGGAAGTGCCTTCTATACACCAGCAAAACAACATCTCCAATAACCAAGTTACATCTGGAGTCTTTCTAGCTTGATAAAATTTTCTTCTATATTATCATTCATGCATGTATTATATAAAATAAAGCTCCTCCAGTGCTCAGCTTTTAATAATCCTGCTCTTAATTAAATATAAATCTGACTATAGCATATTCCTCTACATTAAAGTTGTCATAAAAACATTCTGAACATAAACCTTCCACGCTCAGTAGAGCAGTGCAATATATACACAGGCAGGCATGCTTCTTGCTGTTAGTAGTAAGCATTTTGTTCACTATTTGCACAGCTTCACAGTCAGACGTTCTGCACAACAGCCCCAAATCAGACCTCGGATTGCTCATTGCTGTCGGGGATGACAGACGTCAGGGCAGCCTGGCAGAACCGATGTAACGTGGACATCTTGGTTTTCTGTTCAATGTACAGCCGCAGTTTGTCTCTGAAGGTTTCCCCTAGGAAACTGTAAATTAAAGGGTTCAAACAGCTGTTGGAGAAAGCTGCCAGGTTCACAATGTGTCCTGTGAGAGGGTAGTCGTGTCTGAAGGACGGGCTGCTGGACGAGGAGGGCTCGCTTTTCTTTTGCAGGAGCTGGACGCTGATGAAGACGTTTTCAGGGAGCCAGCAGATAAAGAAAACCAGGACCACAACGAATATCATTCGAAGAGCCTTCTGTCGGCGGAGGCGAAGGCTCCTGTGCTTGTGTGCTTTTATAAGGACTCGAACGATTAACGAGTAACAAAGGCCGATGATCACAAAGGGGATGATAAACCCCAGGGTTATTTCTAGCCACTGGATTTCTTTTACGTCTGCGAAACAGAAGTAGACCTCTCCGGTGTGTTGTAAGTGCACAGCCGTGAATGGCACCAGTGCTGCAGAAATGGATGCCATCCATATGAGACCACAGCTCAACCTGGCGTGTTGCATAGTGCGAAATAGGTTGGACCTCATTACTTTTGCCAGCGCTATGTATCTGTCAAAGCTCATCCACGTCAGAAAGAAAATGCTGCTATACATGTTGATCTGAAGGAACAGAGACATAAAGGTGCATATGATAGTGATATCGTAATACTTTTCGTCAAGATTAAAAACCTCAATGAGAGAATCAGCAACTAAAATGAGGTCGGCCACCGCGAGGTTGATGAAGTAAAGGTCTGGGATAGTCATCTTCTCACGAAAGCTTATGTTCACCACCAGAATCAGAATGTTTCCTACAAAACCGATGGGAAAAAGGAATATTGTGTAAAGACACGATAGGAAAAGCCCAATAACGTATTGTTGGTGTTCTGATTTATCTGCTAATCTAGAAGACAGGCTCTCGTTACACAGATGCGATCCGTTGAGGTTGAAAGTTGTGCTGTTACATATGACAGGTGGGACTGAGGCAGAGTAGGTTTCCATGGTTAAAATACATGCACAAAAGATAACAGCACTCACAGTTTGGTAGTAATGCCAAAAAGATGAGGTTTTGGGGTGTTTTCAAAGCAGTGAATCGGAAGCATTTTGTTTGGAATGGAAGAAAGCCCGCACTTATAAATAGGAAATTCAAATTCTTCAGAAGCCAAATTAATTAGACTTGAAATTGACTGAAATACAACAGTACAAGAAGTACATTTCTTTCTTTCTTGTTTTCTTACAAGACACTATATGCATTGCAAATGAGAGCACTTGCAGTTCCTGTACGCTGTAAGATCACGTCGGGATCTTTTTACCATAATGGTACTTGGATCATTTCAAAGAAAGGTTTTCTTCAGCAGTTCTCCTCCGTGCAGGTCGGAAGATGGCAGAATTCTAGCTCCATTTGTGTTCTGTTAATACTCATTGCACATCCTTGGACCTGCAATTTGCAAATGGAATACTGTTAATCTCATGCTGCAGCGTTGTGCCACGCACAGTGTGCTGCTTCTAACTTCAGGCGTGCAGCTGAGGCTGTGGGAAGTGTAGGGTAGGAAGGGATGTTCAGTAGCTCTGTTAAAAGGATTGCAGTTAGCTGGAGGTGATATTGTGTTGTGAGGGTAGGTCTGGTAGGGCGTTATAAATCGTAAACCATTCAGTGTTGGAATATGTGGAAAGACAGAAATCAAACGGGAGAATTTGGCCTAATGAAGTGAGTCTATGAATATAAAGTTTATATTGCATGTGCGTATGGTGTGTGTGTGTGTGTTCAGTTCATCAGCAGCTCGTAAGCTTAATAAGTAGGAGAGTGGCTGAGAAAGCAGCGGAGACGAACAGCAGTTGGTTCCTATTGCTTGCAGAGGGAAGGAAATGCAGGCTTTAGAAATGAAGGTAGTATAAGCAGCACATGGATTTACACCGACATCAGTTTGCTTTTCTTTGCAATTAATTATGCTACGCTGATTTCTGGAAGGGAATGAAAACATCGGTAATCCTATTTGTTTCCTATGAACGCTGAATGCTGTGGACTCGGAGCATCGCTGGAAGTTTATTTAAATAAAATGCTACACAAATAGCATGGAAATGGTAACCCAGGGTAGCTTGTGTTAAACGTTAGATATTTTGAATTGCTTTAACCTCCATCCTACCAGCAAAACTGGTAAAATTAGCGCTCAGTTCCACCTTTTAATGATTTCAAGTAGCGCTGATGCACAGAAGGAGCAAACCATGAATGGAGAAGGAGCCTTACAGTATTTGTAGTCAGAAAGGCACGCCTCAGTTTGCTTCAATGTATTCATTTTGTTAGAAGTAGCCAGCAGATACTTGAATCAAAAGAGCTTTTACTTCCCAGTGAGAGCTGTAAGTTCGCTGTCACTGTTGCTGTGCTTTGAAGCGTTTTCATAAGGTAAATCTGCATGCTAAAACATCCATGTGAAATTACATGTATTTGAAGAAGGTTTGGTGTTTGTTTCAAGCAGATACCAGTGAGGCACGGACCACTGTCTTTCATGTAACACCCTTTTATCTTTGAGTAAGGCAGTAAAATGCTGTAAATAAAAGGAAGGTTAAGTTGTGAGTCAAAGCAATTGATTCTGCATGGCAGCCCTGTGCTCAGGCTTCAGTAAAGTCTGAGAGCCCACTGAAACCCAAGCTACTGCAAACGTTACAGGTAACCCCAGACTGTGAAACACTTCATTTTTACCTTAATTCCATTTTTCCAGAGCTGGTTTTCCTGCAGACAGCAGAAGGCTGCTTCTCGCTCAGGTACTCACTTAATGGATGTGTCAACTTCCACTGCCGTGCCAGGATAAACTTGCCTTTAGGTGTGCAGAGCTGCAGGGAATGTCACCTGTTGACAATTCAGCAGTGAAAACATCATTTCAAAGTCTGTCCTGTTTTAAAATGCCTTAAATAAAGGATAGATTACGACAGCAAAATGCAGATCTTGCTGCACGTCCTTGGTAATAAAACAAGCTTTATAGATTCCCAGGGTTGTTCTAATTTGTGTTCAAAGTGCTGCTGAACAGCCTCATAGGGCTGGAATTAACCCTGTTTCTGCTGGTTTCTTTTTTGCTGCTTCTACTCACACAACTGCTGTCTCTTATTTGTCACTTTTCTTTTGCGTACCGTTCCTTTGGCTCTCCTTTTGCCTTCAGCATTTTTGCAGGCAGGGCAGTGTATTCAAACCTAGAGCTCAGCTGATCAATTATTAAGAAATGCATTTGCAAGTCACAACTGAGCCGCTTTTACACGCACACAAAGCAACAATTTCTGTTATACAAGATATTCTTAAACCCCCCGGGACAGTTAAGAGGAAAATATTGGATGGAGTGAAATGTAGCAGCTAAGGAGGGTCATTTACTAAACTGGCTTTACAAATTTCCGTTTTCCTACCTGCGAGTCAGTCCTGTGTCGTCTGTATATTTACATTGTCAGGTGTGTGTTGTCATCTGGACGCGTGGTAGAACCGTTCTGCTCAAAGGCCCTCGGATGAAATAGGTTTCTTTGCAGTGAACGTGGAGCAGCAGTGAGCGTGGAGTCCTGCATGAAAAGCAGCAGTAGTGCAGGTGGAGTTTTGCATTTCATCTGTAGGGGAGAAGAAGTGCTCTGACATTTCAGAAACACCACCTACTGGTGGCTACAGTTCTGAAGGCTGAAAGGAAATGTGTTTTTCTCCTGAAAGAGCAATTTTGTCTTTGCGTGGTTCACTTTTTAAGATGATACAGATCTGCTAACTTAAAGTGTCATTAATGGGCAGGCCGTGCTTCGATGCGATGTTCAGCTGCTATTAAAAAAATGGATTGGATCTCAGCATCAGGGTTCCAAGAAATCAGTGTTATCATTCAGAGGCATGAAGTTGTCGTGTCGTTGTTCCTGCACAGTGACTGTGGATGGTTTGGGAATGCATTACTGCTTAGCTGAAGAGAATGTGCACACAGATGGATTTCTGGAGTCTTCCTGATGGGGAAATGGGGACCGAGGGCCTTAGAGTGCTTTGCTTTGAGAAGTGCACAGCTGTGGTTGGGTTATAGGACGGCAGTAATTGTCGTGTTGGAAAGTCTTGTGATACCAGCTTTGATGGGCTGTTTTTCCTCTGTTCTAAGAGCAGGATTATAAAGAGTCTTTCTTGTTGCTCATGGATCATGTGGTTTCGTCTGCTTCATTCTGTCCTTCAGAACTTGCACTGATCTTGTAAGGGCCAGCAGGATCAGTGTTTCCCTTTATGCCTAGAGGTGGCTTCTGGGTGTTCATGTTTGTTATGTTGGGGTCCTGCTCCAGCAATCAGCTGCTTTGTCTGCCCCTGGTTTTCTAACTGCGAGCATCAGCTGATTTGCTATCAGAATGTGTAATGCTGTTATCAGTGCTGATTTTCTCATTTGAATTTAGGACAAGAAATACGTCCTTCTGCCACTCTTCAAGTGTAGGTAGGAAATGTCCTTCTGAAAAAGCCCTGAAGTAGCTGTTTCTCCTGCTAGGAGAGCTATGAAGCATAAGAAGAGGCCACGTCTAATATGATTACACTGTAATTAGTGACTTCTGTGTTTCAGTAAATAAATATTTTATGAGACTGTCATGTGAATTCTCTGAATTTTGTTTCCTAAAACAAATGACAGCATCTCCAGGCTCTTGTTTATGCAATCAAGTGATTGTTACTGATTAATCTATCTTAATCTCACCGTTCAGCACTTCCCCATTGAAAAGGGTCACAAAGTGCTTACAACAAATTTTAACAGCTGCTGAATACCTCAGTCCCTTTTCCTCCTTCATTTGCTGATATCCCATAGGACTTCATAACGAGTGCCTCCGTGATCTGTATATTGAACTGAATTGTGACAGTGTTACAGCCCTGCCTGTTGTGCCTTATTGCAACTGCTGCTGAGAACAAGCATGGAAGCAACTGGTGTGTTAGCCTTCCTGCCATGTCCTGCTGCAGTAATCCAGCCTTTAGTGTTTTTCCTGGCAGTTGTTTTTAAATCTGTAGTAGTCAACTTCTTAAACGCTGTATATGCCTCCATAAACATATCTGGCTCTGCATTGTGTTGAAGGAGCACTGGTGTGATTGTGATGTGCTGTGTTGTACCAAGAGGCTCGGAGTGAGGATAATATGATAATATAGGCTGCTGGAGGTAATTTAGCAAGCGTCAGCATAGGACTGCTGTTACCAAAGGAGTGATAGTAGAGGAAGAGCAAAGTGGGAGGTGAGTGGAGGAGGAACAGATGCTGCTGTAAAGTTCAAGTTGTGCGTGTAGATGGAACTCCCCCTCCAGGGCTGTCTCATCGTTCTGTTAGCATGAGCAGCACCTGTGACCTTGTCCATCCACTGTGTGACATCTGCCTGGAGCTGTTGCCCTCCTCTGCAGTACCTCTGGATTTTATCCTGACCAGTCACAGGATCGCTACTTTTCTTGCACGTAATCAAGCATAGTTTGGATTGGAACAAATGATTGTGTTCTGTGCCTGCAGAAAACCTTGCCTGGAGTGTGTTTGTTTGTTCAGCCTTTTTAGTTGCCAATTATTCTGAGAACGCATTTTTCTTACTAAAAATACATTTTTTTAAAGTTCAGCCTTTGCAGGGACAGCACTTGTACCATTCAAACTGTTTGGTAGAATCTTTTTGTTTTTCTGGCACTGTATGTTGCAAAACACTTCAAAGAGAGGAGAAACACATCCAGATTTTCTGTAATTGGGCCACAACATGATGTAAAAGTGGAGGATGTCATCATAGCACTCCAGTCTCCATCCAAATGTGATAAAATAGAATTCACAAAGCAGCAGTCCTTTCCGACTCCAGCAGTTGAGTCTGGCAGGCCTTCCTGGGTGCTTCGCCTCTCCACTTGTCCAAATGAAAGGATTTCATAGTTGTCACTAACTGATCCTAAATGAGAGAAGAAGGATTACAGTACTGTGGAAGCAAAACGCATTCTTTCATACCTGGCATTTAGTGAATCAACTGTTTGTGCAAAGTATATGGCGTGAAAGTTACATAGCAGACTTGTTATGGCTAAATTGCTTGAGCTTTCACCGTACTGCGACCTGCAGCTACCTCAAAGTCAACACAAATGATGCTGGAGCCTTTTCTGGGTCTATAAGTTTGAAATTCAAATGCTTTGGAGGCTGGCCTTAGCAATACAAATAGGGGTGTAGCAGCTCAAGTTATGATTCAGCTGTGCAAATCCTGTCTCTCTTTAGCTCAGATGTTGTTTTGCAATTGGACCAGATCAGATTGGAGCCAGCTGGTTCGGGAAAGATGAGTCTTTAGTCTCTACATAATCTTTTTACAGCGTGTTACCCACTCAGAAATGCGTGCTTACCCTTCAGCAGCCTGCTCATTTCTCTTAGTTTTTGGAACTGAAGGTTTTTGGCTTTTTTTTTCATCTAAGCTGGTCTTAGATGTGTGTGCTATCAGAACAGAAATAAAGCATTCTTTCAAATTTCCAATATATGGCATTAGTTATTTTTGACAGCGTGGCTACAAAAATATCTGTGCTGTGTTTCTTCTGGAACGTACTGCTCAGAATTGGGTGAAGCCTGGAAGAAAGTGGGCAGCAAAGCTGTTTCTGGTATGGATGGGAAAAAAAAAGAAAAAAAAGAGAGTAGGCAGATTTAATTTTATTCTTAAAAAAAAAAAAAAAAAACATTTCAATTTATTAATCATTTAAAAATAATCGCTGTTAATCCAAGCCAAAGCTGCTCTTCTACCACAAATTTGCCTGTTTTATAATGGCTTTTGGGACTAATTCTGTCCATTTCACATTGCAGATAGAGGTATCTACCCCCATGTTCTAGTTGAATCAAAAGTAGATCTCCTCTAGGACTACATGTAAATTGTCCTGAATTTTAATGGCAATTCTGTGTAACTTTATCAAGAACCATTTAACAAAACATTTTTGTATTGCTATGAATTATATTAATGAGAGCTTGGATTTTTGTTTCACGTTTCAACCTCTTCTGTCCTGATTCCTTTTGTTTTCTGCCTTTCAGTTGGTCTTTTCCTGTATGTAGACGTTATGACAATCTAACCAGCCATGCAGAAAATACTTTTTGTCCCCATGCAGCAGCTGAGGAGAGGGAAGAGACCAGAGCACACCGATTCGCATCACACAGACAGCAGCAGGAGCTGTACCCAGCACTCACAGCTCTGCAGCAGTGGTTCTTGCTCTTTTCCAATTGTCAGCTCTGTCAGTCGCTCCCACAGTCTTTATTTCTGAGATATTTGACGTGGTTCTGCTTGAGCCAAATGCTGCAGTGCTGTCATGCATGCTGCCTGTGCTGAGCCTCCAGGCTCCTGCAGGACGGTGTGATTTGCTCACATCAGACCAGTTCCCAGGGCCCAGCCAGTGTTCTCTAACCAGGTCCTGTGCATTTGCTGGCTGGGTTTACTTTCAGGCACCTTGAACAGTAACACAGAACTCAGAAACAATACAATATTTATTCTTTCATCCTTTCAATATATGGCAGCAGTGAATGAAGTAGAATCCTTTGTGCATAATTCCCCTTCTAGAAAATAACATACTTAGCCATGAAAGTGTGATGTTCTCTGCCTGAACTGAAACAAACAGCTTACATCTTCTGACACATCCTTTCGCTCAGTCTGTCAGCTTTCTGTACTGATGTGCTGCTCTTACAGCTCCTCTCTGCAGGGCTGATGTTCAGACCTTGTTGTTTAAACTCCCTCGGATGCAAAGCAAAACTTCAGATGTCATCTGAGAAATCCTTTCACAACAATATAATTAACTCTTGTATTTGAAGAGCTGATTCTTATCTACGTATTTTCTGACCAGTGTCTATTAATGCCCTGTTTCTACGTGATGTTCCCTATTTATCCATCTGCTGGTGCTGGCAGCGGGGCAGAGCTGAGTGGGAGAACAAGCTGACATAATGCAGTGCAGATATGTCACCAGTTGATTCTTACATCTTGTGGAAAAGTTGGTCCTTATGGTCATGGTGGGACGATTGCCCTCTCTTTGCACGTGATAGAAGTCCTGGAATTCATGACTCTGACTGCATTTCAGGACTAGAGCCATGTAAATACATTCCAGATCTATGCACGCTACATTTGGGCAGATGTCCTTTAGTCTTCCACTTGGCAATCCTTGCAGAACGTGTTCCTGTTGGTGGATCAGTGCCACTTTGCTGTATTTCAGGCAGCCCCTTCCAATTTGCACTGACTGCACACAGATCTGAACCTTACCAAGATAACTTTCCAAGATTTTTCCTATAAAATCTCTTGCTTCCCTTAGCATCCAGGTGCCATGTCTAATCAGGTAAATTTTGCCTTCAGTGCTACACAAACATGTGTTTAAGTATCAGAGTGTTTTTTCTTACAGACCCTTCAGGTCACTTGAGCCCTGCTTATCACCTCTCTGTATTTCTGTTTTTAACTTGTAGTCCAACTCCAACTCCACAGATGCAGAGCAGCCCCGTGCCTTCCTTGTTTTTTCTGTTCTCTCCTCCCTGGAAGGAAGTCTGAGACTGAAGCCAAACGTGTAAAAGGGCTCTGGGCCCACCTGGGTTCCAGCAGTGCTGCTCTCACAGCCAGCATCACAGCCCTGCACCTGAGGCTCTGCCTGCACCAGTGGCTGCTTCCATAGGCTGCAGTGCCATGGCTGCTGTGGGATGCTCAGATTTGGATTTCTTTCTCCATTTTGCACTATTTCTCTGTGAATGCTCATCTAAAATATGTAACGTTCCTCTCCTATCTCCAGCAAAGCCTTGATTTCTGCCTGGATCTGGGGCTCTTCTTCTTTTTGCCTTTTTAAAAGCAGTTCCACTGTTCTGGGCCTGGTTTTTCTCATTTTTTTAGTGAAGGTGTAATGGAATGTGATTATTCAAGGCATGCGACTTCATACTTCTGAATGAACTCATCAAGAATGGCTTAGATCAATAATTGCATGAAGTCGTAATGCGGAGCTGAAGCTGAGCATACTTTAACTGAAAAGCTTTCATTCTTGCACAAAGTTTTAATTAGCCATCCTGTCCATCTTTCCAGTTCAGTGCCTCAGAAAGGACACAAAGTTCTTTATGGACCAACGTTTCCATTAATTTGAGTGGTTTTGTGTTGTTGGTTTGTTGTTTTTTTGTTTTTTTTTTGTGCATGCAAGAATTCAGATAAAAACCTTGGAGGTTCCAGCAAGTGTAGAAGAGAAAAACAGGAAAAGAAAGGAAGGAAAACCCCGTTCTGTGTGCATACATGGTACAAGCAAGCTGTGAAATAGACTTGCAGTATCACTATTTTGGGATTGTAATGGACTGTTAACCCCTGCTTCACTGCTGTTGTTACTGGAATTAAGCAGTGTTACAAAAATATGGGTGGCTTGTAAGGTAAGAAATCCCAGTCCAAAGAGGAAGCAAACCTGAGAAAATGCTTTGGCTGCAGATTTTTACCTTAGTTCCAAGTTGCTCTGGGATATGTTTTGGTGCTCATCCTCACTAAGGCATTGGTTCTATTACAGAAGCATGTTCCTATGGCTGCAATACTTTCTGCTCGCTTTTGAAGTAAAGTGCAAAGGAAGGAGATGAAAAAATATTTACACGCACATGAGAACAGACCCCCAAGTCCTGCATGTTTCTACATGCTAGGTCACTGCAGATAGCAGATAAATACATGTTTATCAGTCCTGCTAGCTGTGTGATAGTCCAAGTTTGGGATCAAAAGGAAGAACAACTGTCCTTTACAAAGAAGAAAAGCCATAGGAGTAGATTGAGAGCTCTGAGAAGAGCAGGTGTTACTGAGACATCATTTCAGGGCCTGTGGGCGTTACTGGGATGTCGAGGTGGCTGGGGGTGCTGGGTGCCCTTCGGCAGCTCCGTATGACTTGAAGTATTCTGTCCTTGCATGGTTTGTGCAAACAGAGGATGAGTAGCAGGCTAGCACAGCTCTCAGAGAACAGTACTATTTCAGCAATGTTCATCACGAGCTCATCCTTTGGAGTTCCAATGCTCTTCTGTAATTTCAGTGTTGTCCTGAAGAGAATCATAATGTTGTAAAATAGACGACATATAAATGTCGTTATGCTTATAATGAACACAGCAAGGTAAGCACGGATGTGCTGCTGTAAGGCTGGAGCTTCAGCAGGGGCTTCTTTAGCAAGGAGGGTGATAAAAGAGAGTATCTGAAGAAATGATGGGATTCCAAATCCAAGGGTGAATTTAACGATCTCGTATTCAGGCCATGCAAATAATGGATCTAGCTGGCAGTCTGTTTCCAAGTGGTAGTTCTCTGTGCCAACCAGCACTGCCTCTGTCAGAGCCAAGCAGAAGGCACATAGCAGTACGCATCCAATGCACAGAATGGGGCGCTGGGTTACTGTGCTCAGAGCAGTCCTTGGTGGAAATCTCTTCAGTAACAGCATGAGAAGCATCAGCACCAAAGAGTGCTGAGAGCTGAAATAACTGAAGTTGAACAGAAATGACAGCACACTACAGGCCAGGTGGGTCACTCTCGTGTAGTCAGGTCTGTTGATGACTGTGAATGACAACAGAATCATTGTGATGTTGCTGATGGTGAAGTGTAGGAGAAGCGGGTCTAAGTGCTCCATGGCTTTGTTCTGCACGTAATTCTTTATGAAAATGACCAAAATGCACACGCCAGCTATCAGCCCTGTCGGCACAAAGAAGGCAATGTAACAGTGCATAAGTCTGGATATGATGTTTTGTGAAGCTATGAATGCTTCAATTTCTTCCAGGGAGGTGGAAGCCAGGCTCTTGCTCGGGTAGCTGATCCACGTCATGTTGTGAGCGCTCATCCTTTCTGCACAACCTGCTTGTTCCTGCCCGGGGAAGTTAGAAACTGAAATGGAAAAGGAAGGAGAAACAGGTGTTAATGTCTTTTCATTTGTGCATTACATACTTTGCAGAAAATGGAAATTTTTTGCACGTGCTCAAGCTTGAGAAAATGATCAGCAGCGCATCATAAGCCTCCCAATGAAGTTCTGCCATAGAACGATTTTTGCAGCTGAGTTCTGAGCTCCTGAGATTTAACAGTAGCAGGGATGGGCTGCTGGCTCTCAGTGACCCTGGGATGTATTGATACAGTAATTGTGATACCTCTTGGTATTTGCAGGATCCATCTGAAGCCCATAAGCTTCGTAGGGAAACATTGTATGTACTCAAGAAAAACCCAGTGACCCAGTGTAGTAGATACATGTATATATGTTTTATATACCATTAAAAGCAAAATTGAGACACTTTGTTGTGCAGGTTGGTTTGGAAAATAACTCAGTAACAATTAATAACAAGAGTGCTACACTCGCAGCTGTGCTTAAGGCATCTTTCCTCCAAGTATTCTGGTGATTTTAGCTCTTACAGTGGAAGTAACTTTAAATTGATCAAAGTTCATGAAGCTACATGGGTGTTTTTAGGCAGCGCTCATTATAGATAAGTCAGTGCCTTAATGCTGCTTGGCAGTTCGTTTGTGTTGTTACCTCTGACACTACTTCACATTGCTGATATTTTTAACCGCTCCTCAAAATTGGAATTCTAATACTTTAATTCAAAAAGTTGACTTATCGAAGTGACTCTGATTAAGTGTATATATATAATCTTATGTAATTATAATTGCATTTCTATCAAACCACAGAGTTATGTTTTGATTAAGCAGCGTTCTTTCCCTCTCTTTGAAGTCGGTTTTCCCTTTCTGGAGGTGCTGTTCCAGGCAGGAATGCAGGACATGCATGGGGAAGTTCTGTGCCACAGAGGAGCAGTTGGCTTTGGTCCATGTAGATTTAGATGCAAAGTGTTTGAGGATAAGGCCCAATATGCTGGGTTTTAAATACCAGTAAATTCCTCATTAATCAAGCAGCTGCCATGCAGTCTGCTCCCCTTGGCTCCGTGGCTGTTCTTTCATGTTGACCTGCATGTTTGAATGTACCTGTCTCACCTTTCAATTCTGCACAGTCACTGCAGCCACGGAGCTTGTCAGACCTTCTCCTGGCCTCCATCTGCTGCTTCAATTTCTCTTCATTGCTTGGAAATCCGAAGGCCACCAATGTCTGACTTCTGCAATGCATCCCTTCTTAAATACTCAGCAAGCAGTGTAAGTCAAATTTTGACCTTCTGTTAAAAGAGATGTGTGAAGCATAGCCTGATCCAGTGCCAGGATTGCAGAGGATGTGAACCACTTGAGCATCCCCAGAAACCTTCCTGCTCTTATGGGAAGCCAGCATCCCACACAGTACTTTCAGGAGGTTAAGAAACACTTCTGCTTTGAGCAGCTCTCCTGCCAGAGTCTCCAGGGGTCGCCTTCCAGTCCTGTTGGCCCTGATGCAGAACCAAGTATTTCCATGGAGTTCTGGCTCTGTGAAGGTTTCTGTTGTCTTCCTGACAGCTTCCATCCCAGGCTGCACTCACTGGCCTTGCACAGCATCTCAGAGTAGCAGAATTGCCAAGGAAACAAAGGAAGCAACTTCAGGTTTCACAGGAAATCATACGGCCTTCCACCAGATTGCAGGAAAAACAAGGTGCCAAAACTTGTTGAAATGTGCTCAGGATCTGACTTTGGTTCTGATACTGATATCTTTGAAGGTATTTCTTTTTAATTTCCTTCATTAATTGAATTTCAATTCAGGGGAAAATAATACTGCAACTGTAGAAGTTAAAGTTTGGACAAAAGGAAAAATTCTGGATGCATTGTCTTAATGGGAAATTCCAGAAAATTATCCATATTACCAAAATCTTGCCAAAGCACTGAGCTGCTGGCAGCTCTGCGGTGCTCAGTCTGTACGTGCAGGATGCTTGCTGGAAGTCAATCAAGTGTTCATGCAGAAGAAAAATAGCTCCATTTTCTGTTGATCATTGCTAACAGTTGTAGTATATTCTGAAATCCTTGCAGGCTAGTCAAATAAGGTTAAAGTTTATAATGCAGATTGTTACTCTTTCTTAAGTTATTCCAAGCGCTGTCTCTGTTCTGCTTTTAGAAAGTCACAGTGATAATGGCAGACTGTTCTCTCATTTGATTTTGATGCCTCACTAAGTATTTGAAGGAGAGCAAATGGCAGTTTTGCATTCTGGATGTGCTAGGAAAGACTTGTGTGCCCATGGTTGCAAACAAACGTGCCTGATATTTCCTGCAAGCTAATACTGGGATGCTTTTTCTCTGCAGTGCACTCACACAGGTGTCTATTCCTGCTGTATCACACCATCCCCTAATGCTGCTTGTTTTCTGCCATATCTTGTCTCCTTGTACCTTCTTGGGGAAATGGCTCTTAGCAAGGAGTGCTGCTCGTCACCTCCTGCAGTTGCTGTGTTGGCCCCTGTGGCTGAGGCCCTGCCAGCAGCCCTCCCATCCCTCACATCCTGCATCTGGAGCTGAATAAAACTGGGACAGATGGTGTAACCTTTCTGTGCATCTGTTTGTATCTAGAGCTTTAGGGAGCCCTTCAGCCTCAGTGCTTCTCTACCGTAGGAAACAACTGTTAGAAATTCTAAGTCTTGATGGTTTTGAAACGTTCCCAATGTTCTAAGTTCATTCCTTGCACTGAACTGAATGTGGTTGCTCCCAGCACGTCACGTTTGTGCTGTGCTTGCTGGGCTGGGTCCTTTTCTGCTTCCTGGAGCTGCCATTGTGCCCTGTAAATGCCTCAGGATGTGGATGAGTTCTTCCTCTCAGCTTATTAGGGGAGAACTGACTTCATCATTTCTATTTAGGCACTGGTGACTGAGACCACTATCAGAATATCCCATCAGAGCTCTTGTACATGGAAGCTGTGCAGAACTCAGGCCTTTTCCTCAGGTTAATTAATGAGGGAAAGTCACAACACACTGTTTGCATTGTGGTTTCCTGCATTGCCTTTCTCTAAAAGCCCATCCTCTTCCTCACCTCTGTTTCCTCCCCACTTTGTTTTACTTGACAATCATTTGCACGCTGTTAGTCCTTCCTTCATGTAGCTTCAATTTTGGTTCTCTGGGGTTTGTCCTGGCACTGTTTCCCCATTTGTGTCCACCGTGCCTTTTGTGCCAGAGATTGATGTGAATATATTTAATTTCCACTTTCTGAAGCACAGCTCGTGCATTCTGCTTCACTTCCCACAGGTGGAGCTGAGGAAATGAGCACCATGTAGTTGTAGAAGTAGTTGGAAAAATAGCGAGCTGTGAAAAGCAGCTTTCAGTAATGAGAGGACCCAGTCTGCAAGGTTCCATTGCTTTCTTACCCTCCCATGCAATGGATGGTTAACTGCTGCGGTTGGAGAGCTTGGTCTCAAGGAAACTTCTGTTTATTTGAAGTCTAGAAAGAAGAGTCCCTAAAACAGGGAGTTTCTTGCTGGCAGCTGAGCTCTCCCTCTATAAAAAGCTTGGGCAGGGCAGTTGGTCTGCCAGCAGCTCAGAGAAGGAGAAAATTCTTTCCCCCCATCATCCAGCAGTGCACACAGCACTCCTTGTGTGAGCGGGCATGGGCTGCACCGCCCCGCAGAAGCGATGCTGGCGCTTTGGGGGTGGGGGGTTCACACGTGTGGATTTGTCCTTCCTGCTCTGGCTAGGTCTGCCAAATGGTGGGACAAAAATAGAGGGAGTGGATGATTGCACTGAAATGCCACTTTCTTCTCGTTGTAGTGCACAATTCCTACGCTTTGGAAAGTATTTGAGGCTAAAGACTTCAGAAATCCTAACCATGACTGCTGAGAAACCGAAAGCTTTTCTTTTCCCTTTCCCAGAATATGAATCAGCTATAACTGAGCATAATCTACACCAGCACTGCGGATGCGTTTCCTGCCTATAGAACCCTTACAGCGCTGTTAGGATTATCCAAAAATGTCCATCCCTCAGCAGACTGCTCCTATGAATTGTGGAGTCCCTCGTCCACACCACTGAATGGGATTTCATCATCTGTCCATGTCAGTTCAGTGGGAGTAATGCATTTAGCAGAAAGCAGTTGTCAGATTCACTCTGTTTAATGCTCGGCTTTATTCAGCTTTACGAGGGTGCTTCTCAGAGGCACTGTTTCATTTTGTCTCGTTCAAATCTTGTTAAAGAAGCAAACATTAAAAACTTTGTGAAAGACAACCACAGCTTCACCATTTGATCCTCTGGTGATGAATAAAACATCGCATATCCGAAGTAAGATAAAGCACTTACCTTTCCAGGAAAATGCTCCACAGATACAATTAGCTGAGACTTCCACTGTGAGTAGTCAGATGAATTACAGTTACTGTTTGGAGGATGTAGCCCTTTCTATTTATGCAGACAGCAGCGTGTGTATATCACAGTAACTTCTTTGGCTGTTATAAATCGCGATGAAAACTCCAGTTGCTTGCTGACTACAAAAACATTCAGTTCTGCAAGGGAAACAGGAACTGGGTTTACATCATTCAAACCGTACACGTTGCATGCTTAGCAAACCTATGATTTCACCATGTGACTTTAAAGTTCAAATTATCCTCTGCAGGGAGATATTTTAGAACAGAAAAGTAGTGTTTGTTGCAGCCATTTCTGAGTCTGTGAGGCCATCCAGTGGAATTTTTTTTCTGCCCATGAAGCAATCCTACACTCATTGCCCAGCCTTTGCAATTGCTTTTTTTGGTAAGTGTGCTGTTTTAATTCCTAGGGCTCTTGAAAAAGGAAAGCCAATTGAGTAAGTGCAGATTCAAAGCCCATAGTGAACTGGGCAGCTATGTGACAACAAAATACTTTGTGTCACAGTTTAAAAATACAGTGTATTTCTATTTCTGCATGGGTTCTGGCTCTTGGAACACCCCCAGGGTTGTGTGCATTCAACAAACTGTGTTTCCAGCTGCTCTGCAATGACCATGAGGTGCTAAAAGCCACGATTTTGAGTCCATAATATGTTTTGAGTTGGGCTAAGCATCAATCTTCTTAGTGACTGCTTAATAGTATTTTCAAAACCTTAGATGGAAATGAGCAAGAAAGGCTTGGCTCATGATTATTCCTGTGCACACAGCCTTGTTGCTTGGAAGGCATCAGCTGCACCGTGCTTCCTCAAAGGAGCACATCAGTGGCAAAGCATGTTTTTCTCTAATCTTGTAATAATCTCCTGTAGCTTTGGTCAGTGCTTCCTGTCTCCATGGTGTTTTACCTGTTGCACTTTAGCAAGCTTTACTGAAAAATACGTGGAAAAATCCAAAACACTTCAAGAAAATGGAATAAAACCAATGCACCAGAGTGCAGGGCTCAGAATGGGGCTTGCAGGTTGGCTGGAGGCACAATGTCAGCTGAGGTTTGTGCTTCCACCTGAGGGTGAGCATTGCTGCTGCAAGCACTTCTCTCAAACCAGATGTGGGTTGCTTCAGGCTCTGTGAAGTAGCTGTGCTCCAAAACAGTTCTTCAGTAGCTCAGCAGCTCTGTGAAATGTGGTTTTCTAGGAGCTTGCACTTGTTGTTCAGAACACCCCAACTCCCACGTAGCTTTGTTTTTGAACATCTCAGCATAGTTGTTTGTTGGACTGGGTGCATTGTTTCCCTTTCATTCTTAATAGTGTTTCCAAATTGCTTCTGAAAAGCTTGAAGCTGGCTGGGTGGTGTACATGTTCTGTATGGCACAGCTGGTCTGGAGGTGTCCCCAAGTCCTTGTTTCTTCTGGTGGTATCGATTTCACATAATAAACAAGGGTAAATGAGTGCAAGTCAGGCAAATGTGTTTTACTGTTGATTTTCCACGAGCTATGCAAATTTGGAGTGGCACCTTATCCATTATGTAGGACGTGGGGCTGCACAGAGAATGCATGAACTGCATGAAGAATCCAGTGGTTATGCTGGAAAGGCAAGAAAATTTTAGGAAGTGTCTGGTCCTCAACTAGGAGATACTAACCTGCCTTTTTGGGTTTCAGAACGGACTGTGTGCACACATGGGGTAACACTGAACAGCCCAGCATCTGCCCTGCTCTGACAGCACGGGGTCCCTCACCAGCACTTGGTTCTGGCTGGGACAACCTGCTGGGGTTCATCTGTTCCCAATGCACCCTTTGTGACTACCAGAAAGATAGAGAAAAATCAGTGCCTGCACCAAAAGTTTAAGGATGATTCAAATTGCCCTTTATAAAGCTTTATTCTGAGGTAATTAGCAGCCAGTTGGTGAAGGAGGAGTAACTGGAGTGAAGAAAGCCTCAGCACATCAGCACTGAGAATGCATTTCCTGTGTTTCAGTAGCAGCTTTTCTGCTAATGCAAGATGTGAAGAAGAGCTTGGAGGGAGCTTGTCTTCTAATGAGAAAAATTATACAGAAAAGAGAAAAGAGTAAAGCTTTTTCTTACACATCCTTTTTTAACGACAACAAAAAACAAAGGGAAAGCTTGCATCTCCAAATTTATGTTCATATTTACAAATGTTATTCCCTATCGTGTGTTATTATCCAGCTGTACCTAAAGGAAAGAATGCTTATCATGCTTCGACTTGGGAGCAAGCAGCATGTTACAGTTTCAGAATACGTGCACTGATTCAAAGAAGAACATCAGAAAGTGTCCACATTCTATGGGAAGTTTGGGTACTGAGAAATTTGGTGTCCCAAATGGATGGAAGAAACTGAGAGCCGTAAGAGAAACAGAGGTCAGGAAATCAAGGTTTCCCAACTTCTTACTCCATATTCTGCCCTGTTGGCATCCTAACAGCTACGCAGGGTGGTTTTGGCAGCAGCCCAGGGTGCTGTTACTTTGCTGTTACTTTCACAGTTTCTGCACTACTGAAAGAAAAGCGAGATGTTGCTGTTGTGAGACCGGCTGGGTCTTCTCTTAAACAATGGATCAGTTCAGTTCCGTCTGCTTAAGTGATCACAGGGCACAAGTCATGAGAACAGTGGCAAACTAGTGTGGGGTTGTGTGAGCCTTCAGAAAAGTGCGAAAACAAAGGTGGTTAAATGTCTGTTTGCATTCTTTTAGCACTATTTGTATGAGTGCTGTTGATTAATGATTAGCACGTGTGTGCTCTCAGTGGATGAGGTGAGCATGGTAATGATGTTCTGCGTAGGGCTGAGGCAGCTTCTCTTGCCTTTCTGATGGAGGGTTATTAAGGAAAGCATCCCTTTGTTTTGGAACATCCAATGGCTGTTACTGCCCATTCCCCAGCGTGCTGTGATGAAAAGCAATGTTGTGTTACTGGAATTACGAACTGAAAAACAATCCATGTTTTTCCCTGAAGTTATTTTTCATGAACTATCATGTATTTCCATCTCAGTTATTCCTCTAATGTAATTATCCAACAAAAAATAACCTGGGTGTGGGTGGGATGCTCACCACAGGAGGCCGGGGAGGTTCAGTGTGCTGCTCAGGGGCTGAGCTGGCTGTGCAGAGTTTCTCTTGGTGGCACTTGGGCACCACGGGGCTCCATGTGTCAGTGTGCTGAGTCCTGATTCCTGCACGGGGGAGCTGCCTTGGGCTGACATTTTCTTGAATAATCTATTCAGATGTATTATTATTATTATTATTATTATTATTATTACTGTTAGGGGTTTTTTTTTTGTTTTTTTTTTTTTTTTTTTGAGAAGAGCATCTATTCTAAGTTTCTTGTTATACTGACATACAGTTACAGAGTCACTCTGAAATTGTTCTTCTTGCTTAGTCAGCTATTCAGCAGCAAGCAAATTTGAGTCCTCAATTAAAAGATCGTGGAACTTCAGGCCTTTGAGGTGAAACATAAAGCCAAACAGAACGGAATCTGTGCACAAAATCAAGAGTTGCCAGCTTGGAGAACTGAAGGAGTTCTGCTTGAGGATGAATTTTAGAATAAAAGCCATGTCTTTGTTTTTTCTGTGTTCGCTGCATGTTTTTGGGTTTTTGTTTGCTTGTTGGCTTCCTGATATCTTGATCTGTAAGTGGAACTGAGATGTGTCTGCTTCTGCCATGTAACTGCAGCAGGTGGGTTTCAGTGGTGGCATTTAGATATGTGGATGCTTCGAGCTCCTTTGGTCAGCCCACTGCACAGCTGGTTCATCTCCTCATTAGATAGACAGACTGATTGCAAGGTACGTGGAGCCATGTGGATTTGTGGAATTTAAGCTGTCTGCTTGGATAGGGTTAAAAAAGCACGAGCTGGTGATGTGGGTACGTAGGCACTGGGATTAATAATTGCCTGCACCTCTGAGGCTGCTCCTAAATCAACACTGAGCCTCTTATTGTAGAACAGCCGTGCTCTGTGCTGCGTTACCACTGCCGTCACATCTCAGGATTGCTCACTCATGATTCCCCATTAGTGATTTTATATTGGCTTATTTGGGCATTGTTTGCTGTTCTATAAACAGTATTTTCTTACTGTTACTCTGCAGTGATGTTTCCATCAACCTAAAAGTAAATTCCTCTGTGTGGGTAGATGTGCAGGTAACTCCTCAGTGGGGGCTGAAAATGGCTGTATTTCCAAATAATGCCTTAATGAGGGGTGGAAAACATCTTTGTCTAACAGCAGCTTCTATAAGGGAACGGGGCTCCGTGTATAACTGCAGGTGTTAGAATGGCTATTTAATTTACATAGGCTGAGCTGAAAGGTTTCAGAAACTTCTCTATTAATAATGAATGAAATCTATTTCATTTTGAATTAGTGAAAGCGTAACTTAATTAGGAAGAATTACGATGCTCTGGAGCTGGCTGGGAATGGCACTGCTTTTGATCTCTGAGCATCTTCTCTATGCAGTGCTTGGTACCAGGTGTTCAGAACAAACACAAGAAACACACGCTTTTTTTTTTTTAATAAATATTTATGTCTTTTCAATAATCAGATTTCATAGTCTGGTTAAATATCCTGTGAGGTTAAAAAACACATTGAACATTGTTGAGGATTGTTTCTTGCAACAGGATTTTATGTACCTCGCTGTCTCAGCAGTGCTGCAGAAGCGATGGCTAATTTTGTTTCTCCTTCCATGTGCTTGCAGACAGGACCTGCTGATACGTACATTTATAACCAGCAGTTGGTCTGATCTTGTTTCCATTGTGAACATGAATCGTTTGACTCGTTCTGTGGATCAAACCACCTTTGTGACACGCGGGATTGTTCTGTTAGTGACCACCAGGTGGTGTTTGTACAACAGATTTGATCCCAGAATTAACATCAGAAATACCATTTATCTGGGAGGTGAGATAAAAACAAGTGTGGGAATTCTACCAGCTTCAAGATAATTTTTAGCTTAAATTTGCAGATGTACATGCTAAAATTAGGGTTTAAGTTTTGTTGTATTACTGGTAACACATAGACTTGCATAGAAGTGATAAATCAAAGAACCTCCTATTGAAATCGGGGGGGATTTATGATTTTAAAAACCCCTTTAAATTAGGGGATCAATTCTGCATTTTTAGATGTTAACTTGATCCGGAGTTGAGAGCTTTCCTGTATAATGGCAGCATTATTCCTGCTGTTGGCTCTAAATATACTCACAGGTACCTTAGGATAGCTCTAATTGGGAACCTGTTCCCTTTCCTAACAATCTTTTCTCCAGCCCTCTGAGCTGAGAGTGTCTGTGCTGCTGCTTATTTCTATTTTCACACAAAGCATCTTCAGGTGCTTTATAACCAGAAAGTGAATCCGTTTCATCTGGTTTAAAAACTCATTTGTTCTGGAGAACTTCTGAAAGGAAGGCTTGTCTTTTTGTAAACGTTTGTATATTGAATCGTTAATGCTCTGATAGGAATCTGGTATCGTTTAAGCCTTTTCCTGTCATGGTTTGTAACAACACATGAGCTTTCTGCTGGGGATTGCAAGGAAATGTGAGCATTCTGTCAGTGTGCTGTTCTTTAGAAGGGAGGAGTCGAAGGAAATGGCCTACACTTCCCAGGTAAGGCAAAGACTTGGTAGGAAGGAAGTGGAGTGAGAAAATAGATAATAAATGCACTGCTCTCCTACGGGATGAGAATGTATTCAAAATATGCCAAAGTGTTTTGATAGGTAATGGAAAGTTAAGGGAAATATGATGGGAAACATTTCACACTTGAGTCTGCACAGCTGGTTTTGTGCATTCAGTTGCTTTCACTTGGAAAAAGTATTGCATGATATGGTTAAGAAATACACAAGGTTTTACTTATCAAAAAGCTGCAAGAATTAATCTTAGAGCATATGTTTCAGATTCCTCAATGTGTTGAGCACTTTGCAGCTGCAGAAGCTGAGGCCCAAATCAGTGCTTCTTGAAGTGCTCCGTTAAGAGAAGAACAGAGTGGCACTTGGCCAGGTTCCGCTTTTGTTTTCTGTTCCCAGCCCTGTGCCATTGCAGGGCAGCTCATGTGTAGGTCTCCAGCCTGGCCAGCAGCCTGCTTTCATTTTTATTTAGCAACGATAAGTCAGTTCTTAACTGTGTACGTGCACAGAAAAAGGGAACCGAATCTTGGTTATTATTTTTTTCAGCGTTACTTCCCCTCTTTCTGATATGGGTGTTCTATTTTCCTGCTAACCTCGGTGCTGTAACCTGTTTTCCTGTAATAGAACAGTTCAGTGCTTTCTGTCTCGGTGCCAAAGTATGGTTGTCCTCATTGAGGTCTCTCTGTGCTCACACACAAGGGCTGATTCTGCTGCATATTGGTACAGTTCAGCCTCATGTAAACCTACTGACTTGCCTGGATGGTACATTGAGTTTACACTGATGATCAGTTGGGTTCACTTGCACAAAGAAGTGACAAACACACAGCCAGTGTACACATTAACCAACAACTTTGTATTTTTGGCACCAATTCTTCTGTCCTATTAGTTGTAGGATTCACTATGCTGGAAAAAACTGTGACTTTTTGCCTTCATTCCCAGCCGACTTCATGCTGATGCATAATTAGATTTTAATGATGTAAAAATTGTGACCTAGAAAATCTAGATAATTCACCACACCTGGTTTGACATCCAAGTCACGAAGTTGTGATGTTTTGGTCCTGTGAAGGAGCACAGCTTTAGCCTTGCCTGCAAGTAGCCCTTTTGTCAAAAAGAAGAGCCCACACCTCTTACCAAACAGATGGGCTTTAACACTTTCTCTATTTAGAGTCTTAGGAGTCGGTGGTTTCTTTGTGAAGCTTTGCCAAAAGTCCATTTCATGTCGTTCTTGGACATGAAATGGAAAGACCACGTTTCTTTATTTCAAGTAGAACCAGGAATTCTCCAGTGGTTGGTCGCTTTCTTTCCTTAACTGAACATTACATCTTCATAGAGCATCTCAGTTTGATTTCTAAATGGAAACTTTTGAAACCAGGACGCCTACTGGGTTTGTCAACACAGACCTGACTTGAACTGGCTGTGTTCATACCTTCAGCAGAAGCAGAGACGAACATCTTTGTTAGTTCACAGATTAGACTTAATTGGCTCTTCAGGAAGTGGCCTTTAAGTCACAGCTCATCTCGAGCATGAAGTTGAATTTTGTGAGAAAATAATGCTGTTAATGATGGCGCTTAACAAATGCTTACTTTCTAATGCCAGTAAGTACATACCAAAACATACAGTACACTTGACTGTCCAGAGGTTTGCATTTAAATGATACACTTGCTTTAAGAAATAATTTAATGAATTACTTGAAAATTATTTTTTCATCAGTAGACCGATTTTTATCTTGCATATATGCAGTATTTTATTCATATTTATTTAGAAGCAAAGTAGGCATGCCCCTATTTACAGTCATCAGAAACCTTTGGGTATCGAAATGGAAAGGCCTCATCCTTGAGAACTTTGTATTTTAGAAATTTGCCCATAAAAGTTCCTCCATAGTTACATTATTGTGCATTTCCTTGAGTATTTTAATGCGCTTGCTCATGTCCTGCTTCTATAAATACTGTGAAGTTCTTGCTTTGTGGAATATTGCTTTTTAAGGGACACCACATGAGAGCACTGGAATCAAGTTCAGAATTTAGAGGAACAGCAGCCAGCCCATTCCATGGCACAGTTTCTTTGAGGCAAATGAGACATCAAATTCACTCTTAAAAATCCTTGAGTTTCTGTCAGTCTTGTTCATGAAGTTATCAGCACTCCTTGCCTATATGATTGCCATCACATTTAGTAGATTATCGAGGATATGCACAAACTCAATTCTGCTGCAGTAAAAAGGATCTTTAGGAAAAAAAATCAAAGTTGAGGTTTCAAGAGTAGATGATAGAAGACTTGTTCTTTCTCCTTCTGTTAAGTTACAGCTTCCATTTTCCGTGCAGTTCCATTTTCCATGCCAAATCGTTGGATGGAGGTTGAGTTGTCATGAAGGAGGTGGTCTTGGGAATTACCACGTGTACAAGGCCAAGCACAAAAGGATCAGGAGCAGAATGAAATGGAATAGCACGTTTGGGTTAGAGAACTGAAGGAGATGAGGGGAATGACAGAAAGAGGTGATGAAAGAGCCGCGGCCTGGTGATTTAACCTGAATAGAAATGAATGTGACAAATGCTTAGACACGGGAAGTAGTGTGCTGCATCTTAGGAAGAGGGGAAATGGACGCAGGGCAGCAGCACAGCAGTTACAGCTGCCCTGGTGCTGCCTGCTCAGCCCGCTGCCCTGGCCGTGTCCCAGCTCCACGAGGCTCTGCTCACACCCAGGTTTGCCAGCTCCTCTCTGCTGCTGTTTGTTTCCCTGCCCCGTGGGTCACAATTTGTTGAACAGTTTTGACGTGAGAGATGTGACGTGGTGCTTCAGGATGCCCAGTGTTCCCCGGAGGGAAGATGAGTCTCCATTTACTCAGCAGTTCCAAGGAAGGATTTTCTATGAACGGCTGTGGGCGTGAGCTTGAATGCTTCAAATGAGTGTAGCTTGTAATTCTTAGAATATATCTCAAGTTAAGAGAAAAATGAAACCAAAAAATGGTTATGAAAACCAAGAAGCCAGTATTGTGTCTGCAGAGGCATAAATTAGCGTGTGAATGGACGTGGTGATAAGGAAAGGCTTCCTTCTGTGACCTGGTTTTAATCTACAGGCTGACACTGTGAAGCAAAGTAATGTGATTATGCTGGCTAGCTTTCATGGGGAGAAACCACCACACAAATAGATGACTTGCTGTGTAGGGTTTCAATGGTTAAACAAGCTCACTGAGATAGAAAATGGTATTGAAAGCAAAAGAGGAAGGGGTGAGCTGGATGTTGATAATGTAAATGACGACTGTGTATGAACCAGGTAAGCGAAGATGGCTGTGAGAAGAATGACTCAAATGATGGTGAAAAGAGGGGAAAAGATCTGAGAAAAGTCTGTTCCTCATCTCCTTCTCACTTAAACTTCACCATTTTCCTATGCTCATAAATTATGACCAGCTATGAGATCAGATGATGCAATAGAGAAGATTTAATTCTGTTTTTACTCTATGGTTTTTCTATACCAGAGGCTGAAAACCCCTGATTTTTCTTGGCTGAAGTCTTGCTGAATGATTTGTGTTGTGATAGATAAAGCAAAGAAATGATTTGTTGCAGGGCCAGTGGCAAAGAAGTCCTGCTAGCCCTCAGCCAATGGGAGAATGTTAGCATAACTTCTGTCCCCTCCGCTGTCACTAATGCAACAACAGCAGCAGGTGGTTGTTTGGATCAGGGTAGTTTTGTTTCCAGCAGCTTTTTGTATTTCTCATGTTCTTCAAACACTCTGAGCTGTGTTGGTTTTTTCCATCCCCACTGTGAAATACAGAAACTGTACTTTCGCTGTGTATTTGTGAATCACATTGGGAGACATTTTTCCCCAGGTCAGCAAGAAGCTGATGTTGAGCGGAACTCATATGTAGGTAGGTCTCTCCAGATGTAATGCCTCCTATTTATTTCCATGGAAAGCACTGCAGGTACAAAGAGCATAATAACACTGCTTGGTAGAGCAAATTCTCAGCCACCAAACTATTTTTCAACACGGTCACCACCGTGAGCTGTGCATTTTTGCCAGCAAACAACAAGCACCTGCATACTGCACTTGTTAAAATCCATACCCATGTGAGTGACCAGAGTCAGTGTCACTGCTGGAATGCGTTGCCCACCCCTGTCTGTGCTCACACCCACTGTTTGGTCTCCACAAACCTTCAGCAAGCGTTGGAAAATGTCAGTGAGTGCTATTTATTTCGAAACACCTTTGTTTTGTGCACACTTCCAATGTCCGATGCCACTTTGTCAGAGTGCCCCTCTGCTGCCGTCTGTCACAGGGCAACAGCACGTCACAGAAAATTGCTGGGAAGGTTCAGCCTCTATTGCCATCCCACCAACATCCACCTCTGACATCGTGGACCAACAAAATAAAATAGGAGGCATTACTTTTGGAGCATCCCTCGTATTATTCCCATCCTAAAATCTTGCATGCATTGAAAGGTTTTTTTTTTTTTCTGGGTTCCGAACTTCCAGTGATCCCCGAGATTAAAGAGATTTCAGTTTATTTGTAGAGAAGCGTATCCCTTGAAAATAAGAAATGTTAATCATAAACATATTTATTTTTAAGATAATTACTCTTGTTACAGATGAACATATGTGGACCATAACACTTAGCCAGACATTCTTTACTCGTTCAGTTTTGATTTAAGTTTGTAAACCATTGTGTCCTTCATTTTAACATGTGGAACAAAAATCTCTCAATTCCCCTAGAATTAGTTAATAAATATTTTTGAATTCCTGAAATGCCTTAGGATGCAAACAAAGCACCGGAAGAATAAAACATGTTACTGTTGTATCTAGGAAAAATCTGATTCGTCGTACGTGTTAATAGCTTAGGTTAGAGAGTGTGAGAATATAGCTTCTGAAAATGGCAGAGTAGGGAATTTGATGATGGAGAAGGAAATTAAATAATTTAATTTATAATTAACATTTACTATTCGGACATATTTAATTGGGTGATACGCCCTTCAGCAAAGATCACCCGTATCATCTTCATTGAAAAATACTATTTACTTCATCAAGGATAGCGCTGTTACTTCTTTGCACAGAAAACAAGGTAATGCCTTTTCCCCTGCAAGGTGCAGTGTGTTCAGTCAGGATTTCCATCATCTGCTTAGTGATTTGTTCAGACAGGAGTATTAGAATGATGAAGACAGAGCTTACGCTTTGTAAGCAGTTCAGTGCACTGAGAGTGTTAGATGTCACAGGTATTACAGCACATAGCCAGAGTCTTACAGATCTCAGCAAACACGTTTGGAAAGTTAAGACTCTTTCACTCATTAAAGGCTCCTCCTGGTTGGGGCTGTCACGTCGGTGACTTTGAGTGCCAACGCAGCCGCATCGCAGTCTGAGTACTGCAGTAACAGCACCAGAGGTGTTCATGCCTACGTCATGACTTGCTGTACTGCTGTGCGTTCGTGAGAACACCCCTGGTTCCCGCAGTGTATCTTTTTGAGCAGCCGTCGTAATTTGTTGGGAAAGTTTTTGTTGATGTATCTGTAAAGCAAAGGCATCACGAAGCTGCTCGAGAAAGCCAAGAATTTGGATAAAACCTTGGTAAAATGTAATATCCGACTGTAGTTTTCATCTGCAGGTCTTCCTCGTGCGTAAGTAAATGTGCTTACCAAAAGGGTAACGTAATAGGGTGTCCATAACGTGAACTGTGTACAGACTGTGGCAATCAAAAGCCTGTGCACCGATGGATCTAATCGTCCAGTGTCTTGATCCAGAGGTGTCGCCTCTTTGCGTATCCTCAGGATCAGAATAAGTGCATACAGTACTGCGACAGCCGGAACGACGTACCCGATAAACACCATGATGGCATCCGCTGCCTCTTTGTTCTGCATCTTGGAACATTCAATTATTTTAGTGGATACGTGGTTGCAGACGTAGAACAGTAGAGATGAGAAACTCGTGAGCATGGCTCCTCCCCATATGAATCCACAGACGTGCTTGGTGTTGTACACGCTGGACATGTAAGTTCTGGGTAGGGCGCGTTCGATGTAGTAGTCCAGACTGAGCAATGTGGTAGAGTACATGGTAACCAAAGATGAGACGTTGAACAAAATAAGCAAGGTGATATAAACTTCGTTGTTAGAATTCCAGATGGCCCATTTTGTGTTGGCAAGACCTAGGAGGTACATTGGTGCCAGGGTGTTGATGATGAGACCAGCAATGGCGATATTGACAAAGTAAACATCGGGCATCGTCATGGTCGCTTTGTTGTACAGGTTGACCAGGACCAGCAGGCCATTGTAGCACAGGCCAATTGGGAAACATATGATGAGGTAGAGTAGGGAAAAGATGGACAACACAAAGTGGAAGTCCTGGCAGAGATGCTGGTCTTCGATGTTGTCAGTACTGTTTAAGGTTTCACAGCTCCACATAGTGATTTTAGCTCTTGTATCTTCTCTGCTGGTTACCAGCTTTTCTGTAGAGAGAGAAACAGGAATAGTGTTCAGATATTGCAGTGTAAGTGAAATGCAATGTTATGTGAAGAAAACACACTTAAGATCACGCAGCTCGCGTAACCAATGACCAAACTGACCGGTTTAAGGTCAGTGATGGAAATTCTTTTCCATCTCACTATAGGAAGTCACCCGTGTTTCAAAAATTTCAGGTGACTGCTAAATGAATGTACAAGTTTCAATTCCTTAAGAGGAAATCAGTGGCAATGAGCTGAAAAAAAAGAAATACCAATGTGATGCACAGCAATATCAGTACTTCTTAAAATTACGAAGCAGCGCCTTTATTTAATACTGTGCAAATGTAGTTGCTGAAGAATATATAAGAGGAGCTACAGATCTCAGCAGTAAGATGGAAAATAGAAAAATCTGCATGGTTTTATGTGGTAAATACAAACAAGTTTTCTCTCAAAGTGATTGTTAGAAGGCACAGCTGAGGCAGTCTGGTGAATGGATGCTGGATCAGTCACTGGTAAGGCAAGAGGAAACTGGGAAATGAGGTGGAAGGTTTGTTGTTTTTTTTGCTGGCTTTTCTTTACAACTTTCTATTCAGATTTCAAACCTACAACCATTTAGTACTGGAAAAACAATGGACCTCTGTAGTCTAGGGAACCTAATAGGAGGGCAGCCTGTATTTCTAAAACGACAGGAATTAACTATCATTTCCTCCTGCAATAGCTTAAATTCTTCAAAAAGTAAGCTAATATCAGTAGTCATTGTCCAGCTGTCCTTTGTCATCAGAATTCAGAAGACTCCTCAAAGCCATCGTCTCTTTCTGAAATGCAGAAATAAGAAATCTCTAAAGCAATCTCTAAGGTACAACTGGAAACATTCAAGGCCTTCAGATCATGGCTGTCATTCCTTTCCTAGGACAGTGTGGCTGGTGATTTCACGTGTCAGATGTAGTCTGAGATGGTCAGATATGCAGCACTGTGTTCTTTCAGCAGGTACAGAAAAGTACACAAATGCATTCTTTCCAGCGAGAGAACAAGATTAAATTGAATCCACATGAAGCATTGTGCAATTAAAATGAATGTGACTAGACAACATACTGTACTCAGTGAACCATATGGCTGAATGATACAGTGTGGGTTTTGCAACCACTGGGAGATGTGCAGTTCCATCTCTGTAGCGTTAATCCTCTGACACTTCAGCTGAAGTCCAGAAGAATATGTTCCAGAATCATGTCCAGTTCCATTTTATTTCCCACTGCAGTTGTTTTGTGTGCACTTTCTTCTAAGTAAGCACAGCCAGATAGCAGGATAAAATACAGCCACTTAGCTGGGCAGATAAGCCTTTATTTCACAGTCTGATGCCAGATTTTCTCAGGTAAGAGATGTCTTTAACAGTAGCACAGGATGCAGGTCTGTTGTATGCAAAGATTTATTTCACCTCTGGATAAAAACCTCCTTTTTGTTTGCATTCTCAGACCAGTTCTTTAGCATGAGTGTTGCATAGATGTACCTACCGTGGTATCTTTATACTGTCCCTTAATCCTCATTCTATTTTGAACACTGTAAACAACCCAGTGAGTCTTCAGGAAGCATCTGGTGTGTTAAAACTTGAAAAAAGAAGAAGAAAAGCTGTCTTGCACAGTCAAAGGCAACCAAAATTCCATCTCATTGAACTGCTCTGGCTTGATTCAAGCAACGCAGCAGACTGGAACAAGATATTGCAAATATATGCATTACAGTGAGTGCAAGGCTGACTAAGCACAGGCATGGGTACAATCATGTAGTTCCATTATGTAGGTTTACCCTTAAGCACATAACTTTGATTACTACAGACTGAGTTACATCAGCCGTGAGCACTTGCCTGTGTATTGTCTCAGAAGGAAGTCAGCAGCCTTTGCGTTCTGTGTGTGTGTTTGCTTTGTGTTTTATAGATTGGTGGGATGTCTGGTTTTGCAACTGCGTGTAATAATTACTCCATTTTCTTGACGTTCTCTAACTGCAGGTAAATTAGTCAGCTCCGTTTTAATGACAGAAGAAGCAGGATATCTGTTAAATAGTAACTTTCTGAAATGGCAAAACCCACCTAAAAAGGAGCACAAATCAAACCCACGCCAAATAACCACACTTTGTTACCCATTCCTGGCGGCCAGGTGAGGCGCACTGACTGCTCACCTTTTCTCCCCACAAAGGCACTGGGCCCCCTGGGCCAGTCCTCACCATGCTCCATGGGCAGGATTCCACAGATCCCCACTGAGCACTTCTCCGGCAAAAGGCAGTTTTTTCTCAGTCCCAGGTTGGCTGTGTTGGGTAGGCTGATGCTGCAGTGCTCTTGTTTACTGTGCTCTGACTCAGCCGTCCCCAGTGCTTCCCCCTCGTGCTGTCTGGGCTCACACTTTTTATCGTATTGCGATCAACCTCAGCGCTTGAAATGGAAAACCGAGAGCAAGGCGCGTGTCCCGCCCGCCGCTCGCACCCCTCCAGCCTTACCTTCACCTCACAGCCCTGCAGGCTCTCCTGGGCAGCACTTGCATGGAAGGCATTGCAGGGGACGTGCGTGGAGGGCATGCGGGGAGGGCAGCAGCCGGAGCGCCTCACCGCACCCGCAGCCCATTGCCTCCCAGCCCCAGTGCTGCATGCTGCACTTGTTTTTCCTTCGGTGACTTACTCACCACTCTGGGCTCGGCTTGGCTGTGCGAGGCCCCTCCCTTTGGCTGTTTACAGCCCCGCTCAAGAAGCAAGAGGCTGGGCTTCAGCCACTGGGTTTCCGACTTACTGCCCAGAATGCTTGGGCTGCGCAGCGATCAGAGCTGTTGGGGGTTGTCGTCTGTGCTCAGGTTCCCTGGGGATATCTGGGAGCCCATTCCCTGCCCTGCGATCCACCGCTCTTGCTCAAGAGCAAGTGTTTTATTTTTAACCTGTGATAAGAATATACGGCTTTGAGGTTTCGCTTTTACAGGCCATACGTCCTGATCAGGCAATGGTTGAGCACACTGTGCTGAGAAGCATCCCGCTGCTTGTCCTGCTCCCAGGGCGAGCTCTGGAAGCTGGGGAGGCAGGTTTCCGGGCACTGATGTGGAATTCAGAGATTGCTTCAGTGTTGTGAGGATACGACAGGGCCCCACTTTGTGATGGTGTCACAGATCCCATCGTGTTTCCTTTTTTTGAGAAGCTGGAAAGATGGCTGAGCTCACCGTGTTTGAGTGTTGCACACAAGCAGTGGTGTGCGTGTGTTCTCTGTGTCCTTGAAGTGGATCGTTTCTTTTGCGGAGTTTCTGAGCTGTAGGTTGATCGTTAATAGTGTGCTGAGTTTTGTGTTCTGCTGTAGCCCCCTCTTGCTGTCCAGATGTTTAGTTTAGTAAAGAAATGCTTTTGTCTGCTTGACCTGTATGCGACAGTGCCCTTAAACAGATAATCCGACCTCTGAATATTCTTTTTCACAAACCGTAATGTCGTTATAAGCCATATGTAGCTATAAAGCTGTTGCCAACAAATGAAGTCTCTGCAGATGCTGAGCATTCGTACCTTCCTCGGGTCCTGTAGAGTTCCCAAAGGGTCTCTTAATTTCTGCAGGGACTGAAAGCAAAGCGTGCTGCGTGGGGAGGCACTGTGGGACTGCAGGGGTTTGCAGAAGCAGAAAACTGGAAGTCTTTGCCAGAAGCGTTGCATGAACCATGGCTTAGTAGATTCTGGCTACTCATCAGGGTCTGTAAGGTGCATTTAGAAAGTGACATGCTAAGTATTATTTATGGGTTACTCCTTAAACATTTAAATAGTGGATGATAGGTATTGCGGAAGAATAGCACCCCTGCCATTAGTCGTGCCCCAGGGGGAGCACGCTCTGAAGTGTGAGAAAAAGCTGTCTCACGTTGCTGTTAGCTCCAAGTCTGCATTACATGATGTTTTTTTCAGCTTACCAGTTGATATACGTGTCGTAAGGGTTAACAGAGGAGTCGTTGGCTGGCTGTACAGAAAAGTAAAACTAGATTGTCCAGGTTAGATGAGAGGGGAAAAATGCTGCAGTGCAGGCAAGTAAGGAACCGAATATTCTTTTTTTGTGTGGCTGCTGAGCTGCTATTGTTTGGAATATAATGATATGGCTCAGATAAAATGCTTTAAACATTAGTGTAGAAGAAAATCCTGCTTGATACTGGGTGCTGGGCTGAGAAAAACAGGCCTCTGCCAACCCCATCATTTGCGTCTTCGTGGTGCAATCATTGACCAGTTTGACGGGTGGTATGCTTATAATTGATATCAGTTTCATTTTATAATGTAGTTGATCCCATGCAGTACAACGTGAAGGAAGCCATGAGTGGATTACAGTAATAACTGATGCATAAAGTAGCATTAAATCTGACATCCTGCCTGGGATGCTTAAAGCATACAAACAAAAGAGCAGGAGCAGATCAGTGGGGGTGGGGTGGTTTTCTTCCTCTTGCAGTACCGCTTTCCGTTCCGGTCCTGGCAGAGGGAGCACGAGGTTCTTCAGCTGATACTCGTCATTTCTTCTCTCATTCCTATGGGACTTCCTGGGCTGCCTTCGATGCGTTCTTAGGCATGTCAAGCCAGCAACGAGAACGGAATTCTCAGAAAGGATGGGTGTATTTCCGTCACACGTGGAGTGAGCACACAGTTGCTCAGGCTTCCGAAGTCACTCTTCTCACTGTGTGTTGGTCATCCTTTGAGATTGCTCGCCCATCTCACTGCTTTTTCAGAAATTCTAAACAAACATCTGCCTGAGAACACTTCACAATTCAGCTCCTTCCCATGGGCCCCGCTCTTGTGATGTGAAGTCTTTTGCTGTTCTGCAGATGGTTTGCAACCACTGTAATCTGTTTGTTCCTTTATTCCATAGACAGCATCATTGTGGTAAATCATTGCATTGCAGCTCCAGCATAATTCAGAGCCCACTTCTGCTGCCTGGTAGCAACCTACCAACCGTAAATGCAGTTTTTCACTTCCCTTTCAATGTTTTCTTTACATTATTCTATTACTACTGTATAAATACATGTAGTGCCCTCCAAATGCAAAATATTAACAAAGTCCCATTAGCACATTTTGTTTAGATTGTTAATCTCTTTCCTTGGGAACCTGAGTTCACTTAAGGGCACATCAGAGCTAAGCTGTCTGCAGATTGCCCTCACAGATGCATCAGGTGAGTTCAGGTGCTCCTTTGGAAGAAAAAGGAAAATTTATTTTTAGCTAATGGCAAAGTAAAGCTTGTGAGGGAGAGATAGCCCTGCACTAAGGGCACTGCAGATTGTGCAGGAGGAGCCCCATGTGCAGAGACAGCTGCTGTCTGCCAGGCACATCTGCCTTCATGCAGTTAAGAACCCGGCCCCAGCAAGAGCTGCACTGCCAACAGTGCTCTGCGTGCTCAGCAGCAGCTGCCCAGGGCTCCGCAGGGGTTAACTCTGTCACTTACTGGGTGTCCCTTATCTTAGTGCCCAAATATCAGATGAGTGAGTCTGACTGCTCTCTTGCTCCACCTCTTCCTGACTTTGCTTTATCTCTGAATTCCAACAGAGCATCTGCCTGAAAATCTCACCGTCCCTTGTCTGTACCATCTGTGTGTGATGGGGAGGACTTTGCCACAGAGCAAAGTGCAGCTCCTAATGCACACTGAATGTCTTGTGGCATGAGGTGGGGTCTCCTGCTCGTACAGGAAGGCCAACCTGCCCAGCACAGTGCATTACATGGATCAGGTCAGACAGTGGCTACCAGCATTTGAAACACAGATGTTCTTTTTTTGTGTGTGTGTAAAGATCAGATCATGGAGACATATATATATAAATATTAACTTGAGGAAAGAGAAAATTACAAAGCATCTTTATGCTAAATATCTTCACTTAGATCACAGGTTTGCACATGGTTGGATCTCTGAATCTCCAGCATTACTCAGGATTGCAGGAGTAAGCAGTGTCTATGAGCCACGTGTTATGATTTAAATCAGCATCACTCTGTTAAAGAAAGACCAGTCCTTGCCTATCAAAATTAGAGTGAACTATCCCTATTCTTTGTGGGCTGAGCTTGCTGCAGGGCAGTGTGAGAGGCTGGGATCCTGCTGGGATGGCTGTGAGTGAGCCCTTATCTTAACCTTCGTTGCTGGCTTCTCCCATGCTCAAGGCTTGTGATGGGAAATGCTGCTCAGAGCTGGCAGCATGGAAGCATTCTCTGCAGGCATTCTCCTGCCTGAATGGCAGGAAGAACAGATGGTAGTTTTCCTGGAAGCTCTAACATCATGCCATTTCCAACTAGAGGCACATGTGAAAGCCAACACCGTGTCTGATCAACAAGGCATCGTGTTGGCTGCGGAGGAATCTCTTGTGAAACACTCAGGTTTCTCGTAAATGCAGGAATATTGACATAGCTCTTTTCAAGATAGCAGTAAGTATGAAACCGGTTTGAGTCTGGAGTTTGAAGAGAACAGTCTGCCCCTAAGCAGAGCTCTACTATGGCTGAAATGACTTGAAGATTTGTCACATCCGTTGACGATAAACAGATACCTTCCTGATAATTGTCAGCTAAAGTCTGAGACCTCTTGTTCCTGACACTCCTGTGGCTTTTGATTTCTTTTGCTCGGTGAAGGAAATGCCATTTTCCAGCTGCCTCCTTGAGATGAACTGGCACATCTAATGATTTAGTTGTACTCCACTTGTAATTGCTGAATACAGTATTTTAACTGAAGGTTTTAGGAGGGCTAGTATAATATTAATGCTGACGTTAGGATGATTGTTCTTATGAAGATCTGGAGTAGGAATTTCATTTACAAGGAGCTTGAAATTAATCAATGCATCTCATTGGCACAGAAGGCTCGGATTTGTCCACCTATTGCTTGTCTGCTGCAGCTCCCCTCTCCACTACACCAGCGCTGGGGGGTTTGCCTGCTGTTCAACATTTTCAGTTGATTGATAGTGTTAATCACTTACAGGGCTCCCTGCAGCACTACATGTATGGAACAATCCATCAGACTCCATGGAGGCAGCGCTGACCCTGATGGCTGACTGCTGTAGGACGTTTGCTGGGCACTGGAGACGTGGCAGTGCTCAGTTTGCCTTCACAGGTGTGCAGGTGGGAGTTGCTTCCCACCAAGTGTGCAAAGGAGTCTTGGGGCTCAGTAACCCAGGGTTCTCCGTATGGATTCTCTCATTGCAGAAACATCAGTGATATACTTATGGTGAGGGTACTACCTGTGACACCTGCTGGCCTGTGTTCTGTCCAACCCACAGGATTTTGAGAAGCACTGGTTAAGGTTTTTTACACGTCCCTGGGAGGACAGCCCAATAAATGACATCAAATAGGGGCTACTGCTTACTAATTGTAGTGATTCACATACCATGAAGCAGTTAGCAGTGATTTGTCCTTTGAGCAGATTTAGGTGTATACATTTTAAGAAACCTTCCAAAGCACAACCTCTGCAGCAGATTTTGTTACTGCAGAGCTGTATAAAGCCTTAATTATAAATGCACCTTGAGTGTCTGCTTCCTTCTGTGCTAATGGGTGGAAGCCTGAGGAGTAATTAGTTTGTCACAGAGCCAGTTTCTTAGTAATGATTGATAAATGGTTGTTGTTACGTGGCCCACAGATACAGGGTGCATACCAGCACTACAGCAGTGTTTGTAGGAGGTTGCTGGAGCTGCCTGGTCCATCCTGATGTACGTGAGCTCTGTGTTTTGGCTGCTGTGGAAAATACGCTGAGATTCTGAGAAAGCTGTTCAGACCCAGAAGGGAGCAGCTAAAGTGAATCATTCTGATGTACAGATCGTGAAGGCAGACATTCACATGAGTCTCTTTGTCCAGACATTTGATTAACTTCTTTTTGTTCATAATTTCAGAATCGATTCAAATTCTGTTGGAATCCACAGGACGCTGCTTTGGCTTAAATCACTGGGCCAATCAAATACGTTCAGAACGCGATGCTGGTGTAAGAAATGGCGTGCTGCCTTTTTATGCTGCTTTAGCATTTATATGAAAGGGACGTAAAGTTCAGCAGGCAGAGCCCTAAAGCGAAGTAGGTCTTGTGCTAAGTGCAGTAGAAAACAGATTTGCAAATGTTGTGGTGATTAGCATAGCTGAAAATGCTTATGGAGGCTGAAAAGGACAGCAGTCATTCTGCTTATTCAGAGCTTCTGCTGAAAGCAGGAAATTTCTGCTGCTTTGATGTTTGCCTTTGGCTTACCTTCTTTTATAATATAAATGAAAATGCAGCTTAATTGTAATTAATTAGTTAATTAGCAGTGTCTTTTAGCTGCTTTGCAGTAGTTTTTCACAGTATGGTTTGCTGCGTGCTTTTTTATTGTGCCATGAATAGAAGATTCCCAAGTACCTCACTTTCACTGGCAACTTTGCTTCTTTATTAAGGACTAATCAGATTAATATCTGATCGATTTCTCTGCTATGTCTCTGCCGTACCATTCAGGATTTAATATAAAGTAAATAATTAAGATCTCATATATTCATAACAACTATAAGAAAAACTTAGAAGCACATACTTATACAAAGAAGAAGCAGTAAGTGAGAAGCCCAGCATAATGAGTAAGAGAGTGAAAACCGCTGTGCTTAACGAAGCCCTCTGTGACTTTCTTTTGGACGAGCAGATCTAAGTAGCAGGATGGCACAATTTATACATCAATGTTTTTCCTGAAGAGCTGCTCTCTAAAAACTGACCACTGCTTTGTAACGGTGGATCTGTTCATTTGCACCAACCCAAAGCTCGTAAGCGTTAACACGAATTGTTCCCAGACTCAGAAAGAAAGCAAAAGCATTCCAGAAGGCGAACTATTAAGAATCTCACCTGGTAGGCACTGCCCTGCTGTTCCTTGAAGGCTGGCAGAAACATTTTGTCCATCAAGTCAGAACCCTTCCAAGGTAAGCTCAGCAGAAACTCCGACCTCTCATTTCTCTAGCAAGAGTAAACAATAGGGAGGCTTAGCAGCAGCCCGCCGACGGCTGCACCAGCCCTGTTCATGGCACCGAGTCTGTATTTACATGTGACTTCCCCTGCACATACATACACATAATCCTTTAAGCTTCAGCTGCACGCTGCTATTGGCGGAGAGGGCGGTTGCAAAACCACAGTGATATCGTGGCACGGTTGTGGCAGAGGGGTGCAGGGGTGCTGGGCACGGGGCCCAGTGCTGCTAGAAGGTCTGTTCTGTGTGCCACCGTGTCACCACGCAAGGGTTTTGTTGTTGTTTCTGAAGTACAAACTGGAAGGATGTGACTGTGGTTGAGGAATAGCCCAGCCCTTGCTGGAGTTGCATAACCAGCGACAAATAGTGTCTGCATCCATTGGAGGAGCTGCTTTTGTACCAGAAAGGACTTTTTACCAGGGAAGTAGCTATTCTGCAAGGCCGTGTGTGCCAGCAGCAGAGCAAACCTTGGGCACAGTGAGCTGAACTTCCCTTACAGCTCTCCCAGCTGTATTTGTCAGGAGCCAAACCCTGCCCAGCTCTGCAAAGCACTGCTGTGCAGCAGAAGCCTGCAGCATCCAGCTGGCTTGGGAGTTTAAACAGAAAGCTGCGTTAGACCTGAAGCAGAGCCAACCTGTATTTGAAAAAATACTAAAATATAAACCTCAGAATTATTATAAGCATTCAGAAAGAACACTTTCATTAAAAAAAAGAAAAAAGAAAAAAAAAAGGAAAATGCTTCATTATTCTTACTTTAACGAGATTGTAGGTGAATGTAAATTCCTTTCATTTGAATAAAAAGAGTGTAATATCATGATTCTGTGTGCTTAGCTTGAATACAAATTGCTGCTAAATAATTTGCTTTGTAAAACTGTAATGAAGAATTAATTTATATTTTTCTCCCTGCCCACAGCAGAGAAGCGTAGTGGATGCTTTTCCTTGTTAACCCAAAAGGAGCTGATGCCTAAAATGAATGATGAATGTGTACATAATACACATGTATGTCTGCACCCTGCTCTGCGGTGCTGCAAAGCGGAGGCACGGCATGTTTGAGGTGCTGTCATCTCTGACAGCTGCTACAAACTGACGGGCAGTTCTGCTCTGATTTTCTATTTGTGGCAGCTAAGTGAGACAAAGACAAATAAGTTCAGTTTTGTTCACCAAAGTTGATCTTTTAGGAGTGCTTGGAACAGTAATTCAGCTTTAGGTAGAGCCACTGCTCAGGAGGGATTAAGCAATTCACAAGGGTAACATAGAAGTAGTTATTGAGGACTGTGGTTGGTAGGGTATTGCTTGTGTGAGCTGAAGTGGTTTTGTTGAAGCATCACTGTGGCATCAGTGAATTAGTGGGTGTGTGTCTGGGCCTTCGCTACCCACGTGGAAGTTGTCTATAAGGAATAGTTTTAAGTGGAAGGGTTGTCAGAACCTCAGCGTGCTTTGAGTCCAAGCTGACATCACGGTGCCTTCGGAGGATTGCCAACAGCCCTCACTGGTATGCAATAGAGAGGTTGCAATGTGGGCAGGTATCTCCTTGTTCCATTGCACAGATGCTTGCAGTCACCGATGGATGCTTTTTCCTGTTTTTCAGTATAAGTGTTGAACTGAGAAGTAACGTGAAGGGAATCTACTCAGGACTTGCGTTATCTGTGTTTTACCTTAGGATGAGAATTCAGCAAGTTCATATTTGGCTTAACGTGCCCAAAAATGCTTTGGTAATTACCTAAAATAAATAAATTGTATTTGCAAATCAGCTGAAGCAAGCAAGACTTCCCAGCAAATATCAGATGAGTTGCTTTAGAGATGTCTTTTGTATGAGCACAGCTTGTTGCCCCTTAGAGGAGAGCACAGTTGTACCTGAGCTGCAGCGCAGTGGTTGCTCACTAATCCTTCACCAGCAGTGCCTGCTGTGGGCATTTCAAGCAGCTTCTCCCAGGGCTGTGGTGAAGCTGGCAGCCCTGCTTGTAGCATCAGCAGCTTGGTTTCAGAAAGGACCACAAAGCTGTACTTTTGAGGGTGCCTCACAAGCAGCTCAAGCTGCTGAGACAGGTGCCTGAGTTTAATATTCCTAACGCCGGCTCCATTGGTAAGGGAGCAGTGCAGAGCAGTTGGAGAGCAGCGACAGCATCTGTCCCATCACAGCGCCTTCCCCAGCTGTGACTCAGGATGCTGATGTGGTTTTAGTGACAATCCCTCAGACCTGCTAACCCAGCTAATTCCCAGCGGCTTTCTGGGAGCATTCTGAGCTTGTGATTCATTTCAGTAACATGCTTTTTATTTTTTTTAAACACAGTGATTCTGTTTCCAAAAACATGGTTGTATGCTGAAAGCATGGGACAGAAACTGATCGTTGCATACAAGTGGGACTGAAAATAACGGGCAAAGCAGGAAGGAGTGCTTCTGCCTTTTCTGTTCAGGGGATTCTTCACTTCATTTATACCTGACCTCTAATCTGCACGGCCAGAGCGCTGACACGCACTGCTGTGTGGATGTCTGAGGGACCACAGTGGTGTTTGTCTGCGTGTTTTGTTTCTGCATACTTTGGATAATTGTATGAGCTATTGTTTGAAAATGTCATTAGATATTAAGTCAGTTTAGCTAACCATTGTGTGCTAATCCAAACATGCAGAATATAATACCCTGCTCCTGACCTTTCCCTGCCACCGGGCTCTTAGAAGTTCTTCCTTCTGCAGACCTCAGGTGGTTGTGGAGGGGAACAGCTTTCATCCTCTGCTTGCTCTGCAGAGACCACAGGTCTTGCTCCTGCAGGTGCTACGGCTTGCTTCCCAGCACGGGGAGATAGCACAGGTGCTGTTTAAGCAGGGCAGAAGTACAGGCCATGGCTGTCCTCCTTGATAAATAGTGGGGTGCAGCTCCTTGTCCTTAAACACTTAAAAAAATCTTAGACCTAAAGCAGCAGGGTTGCATGCAGGGCTGCAGGCAGCTACAGGATTTCACAGCCAGCTGACCATGAAGCACCTCCTTGCTTCCAGGAGGCTCAATTGAACATTACCTCTCAACGCCCTCCAGATTATGGGGAAAATTACTGCACAGAAATCTTTTAAGATAAGGCTATGGTTGAGAAACCGTCTTTTAAATGATATTAATTTAAAAATAGAACCACCATAATATGCTTCAAACTTCAGGAGTCAGTTAAAGCATCATTCCCTCTAGTTATTCATTTTCATATTGACACTTCTGCTCAAGCTGATTTGAAAATACAATTTATTAATGAATCTCTCCCCCAACAGGTATTTTGATTGTATGAATCTATTGTATTTGATGTTAATAACAAGCTTTAAGGGGAAGAAAAACCAGGGGAAGAATGCTATCAAAATGAATAAAAATTGGACTGTTTGTACCATGAGAAAATGAGGTAATTACAGCTATAAAATCCTGGTCTTCAAGAATGAAAACAAACAGCACACACGCTATGTGGAAATGGGAGAGCCATTATATTGGGATAGATTCCTTGCCATCTTTTCTCCATAATTTTTTTTAATAATGTGGGGATGTTTTTTGTTAATTTTTTTTTTTTGTTGTTGTTATTAAGAACTGAAACTGTTGAGAATGTTCCTGGCAGCTTTGCAAGAAGACAAGGCTTGGTTTGCAAACATTGTAGCCCAGGAAAATATTTGGGAAGCAGTAATACTACTGCTAGGAGCAGCTTTCGATGCATTTCTTATGCAGCGTTGCAGCCCCCATGGCCAATGGGGGTCCATTTGTTTGTTAACAAATGAAGATTTGTTAGCCTGTCCAATTTGGAGGCAGGCCACTTAAAATCCACTTCCAGGCTTGCTCTTCATTTGAGCATAAAAAGTCATTTAAAAAAAAAAAAAAGGATGTGAGAACAAAGGTTTAATGCACCAGCTCCATACCTCACAGTAGCAGCACAGGCTGTTGGGTTCCTTTAATTGACAGCCATCTGGTTTCCTCTGACACAGGTTGGGCTGGTGTTGCACAAACCCTATCAGATCGATCTGTAAAGTACAGCATTTTCTGTGGAGCCTCCAAAATCCTGCTACAGACAGGACTTGTGTCCTGCTCTGACACCCAGTAGAAATAAAAGGCTGGAGTTATATGCCACCAACTTGCTTAATTAATTGCACGTCTCTGTAGTTAACCTCAAAGGGTGGAAAGCATTGCTTTAAAGAAGACCCTACAGAACAGGTGAGTGAGCTGCTGCTTGGGTGCCTCTTCAAAGGGGAACACCCAGCGAGGCAGGCAGGAAAGCTGCTCCTGAGCTCCATGCTTCCTCCTGGCAGCCTGGGGCTCACAAGGCAAAATGAGCTGGAAATGGCTCCTTTCTGTTGTTAGTTACACAACCAGCCGCCAGCGAATAAAGCTGGAGGTGGAGCGGCCCTGTGAGGTTCTCTTATTAAGCTGTGCCTGATGTGGGTACTGAAAGGACCTTCCCTACCTTTGGTGGTTTTCCCTTTCTGGCCAAGGGCGAGCCCTGCTGCAATGTCTGGACGAGGAGCCGTGCAGCCAGCTGGAGCACGCAGTCACACAGCACCTGTTGGCCACTCAAACCTTTGCAGTCACTCCAGATTTGCACCTTTCTGCTGAAGCAACAGAACACGGCTTCTTTCTGTCCCTTTCTGTTTGTCATTTTTCTCTCTCCTGCAGCATCCAGCAGTTGATGAAGAGAAAAACATGAAAATGTGATTTTTTTCAGAACCGTGCAGTTATTTCTTTGGGATAAGTTGGAGCTCCCAGAATTGTGCCTCCTGCAAATCATCCACTATAAGCCTTGCCTTTGAGCTGTTGCACCACATGCCATGCATTGACCCTAAGCTGCTGGATTGCTGTCTGCTTCCATGGCTGGTTTCTCCCACTGCTTTGTCCATGGCTTTGTTGTGGTTTGGGGACTTCAGTTTGGGATTCGCAAGTTCCCTGTGCTCTGGATTATATAAGTGTGTCTGTGCCCTTCCCTTGTCTTCAGGTGTCAGCAGTAAATGATCATTTAAAGCAGGATTAGGAGGCAGGTTTGAAGGTAGCTGTTGATTTAATTATTCAAAAGGGAATTTATGCATTTAGCACTACCAATTTTTACACTTATGTGCAATTACATCTGCACTAAGTATGAAACTCTGAAATGTCGTCTGTGCCCAACTCGTACAAGTCTTTGTCATTAGCACTGTAAGAATTAAGTCAGCTCCTGTAATCAGCAGCAGCAAATATTGTCGGACAATGTATAATGGAAATCTGTGAGAGCCAATATTTAATGTCTTCAAATGAGAAAAGCATCCAGGGTAACTTTTGAAATCGCTTCACTTGAATTCAGTATATATTCAAAAAATGTTAAGGTAAATACTATGGTATTTTTATCTGATAGCTTAGAATTAATCTTTGGATTTCTTTATTACTTTTTTTTCCCCAAGAAAGAACCTTTAAGTAATGGAGAAACAGGGGATTCATATTGCTATCACCCTAAAACATGACACCGAGAGAAGAATGAATTAGAAATAATTCCATTTTCATGTTTAAACCATTTGAATCCCAAATGCTTTTAATTTAAATGCTGTAGGACTTAACGCTGTAAGTTAACTTGGGGTCGTTTAATACATATATAAAAACCAGGACAAAAGCCCACTGCAATGTGTTGGTCTGCCGTGGTCTGGGCTTCCCTCCCACAGCTGCTTCCAGGGCTTTTCTTTATTGCTGAGCATTTCAGAGTGCTGCTTCCAACTCAGTCGTGTGTATGTTAAGTAAATGGCAGAGCAGCACCGAACTTCAGACCATCAGTAGATTTCCTTTGCTGCGTTTGGGAGATCTCTGATGTTTTTAAAGCTCACTGCCGGCTAATCACAGAACATTCATCAGTTTAAACCAAATTCAAAGAGTATCACAAAGTTACACCTGCTGAAGTCTTTAATTAAAGTGACTTAATCTCTAGCAATCTCTACATACATAGGCAGAAAGTAGCTGTCTTTAAAATGTACTTTGAACTGCCATTCATCTAGAAATCAAAGATTTGTAAATGAAACTTGGTGTGCTAGACGTGATGAAGTTGGACTGGAATGCCTTCTTGTTGGCATAGCCTGGTTTTCCTGGTGCTGCCAGCCCTGGGAGTGTGTTCTTATTGGGAATTATTTATAGAGGGTGAACATTAAAAGGCTCTCTAAAAATAAATGTATCAACCATATATCATCTGAAAAGTATTCAAATATAGATTTGGGCACGTAGTCGAGAACTGCTCCTCCCATTAGTAAGTACTTTTCTGCCGTTAAGCAATTGCGGTGTCTAATTAGTTGTTATTTTGAGGTGTGATTATGAAACTTGTATTTCTTCTTATTTTTGTTTTGTTTTGTTTTAAATCTGGTGAAGTGGGTCAGACAACTGAATGCTGTGTAATGATAATCCTTTCTCCTTCCTGGGTCCTGTCATTAGCTGGATCTGCTTAATTCAGCCCTCCTTCCTTGCTGGCAGTGGCAACAGATGGCCTTCACTTTCTTTTCTGTGTTAAAAAGAGGTTGGAAGATTCCATCTCCTCAGCATTAAAGGCTGATCTTGGGATCACTGAGGTTGGAAAAGGTGACTGAGATCAGCCACTCCAACCTCCAGCCCATCACCCCATGGCCTTTGTTTGCTGGGTACTCTTTAGCATTGGTTCCTCCTTTTTCTCAGTTCTCAGGCTTTCACCTACAGACGTCCCCCAGTATTACTGAACAAATGTATGGACGTTCTTGTCCGTATGCTTTGTCTGCTACAGATGTGCTGAGCTCAGTTACTACCAGCACTGAGTGCAGGGAGCCCAAAGGGAGATGAGCATTTCTTGATAACGCGGCGTTCTCAGACATCAGCTCTGAGATGTTTCAGACATTTGGTTTTGATTTTCCTTCCACCGCCTGCAGAGCTCACCAAACTCGTTTGGGCTGAGAGGAACAAGGCAGTGCAAAGAGCTTTGGCTTGCTTTAAATGTGGGTAGTGGTGCTGTTAGGATGCAGTTACATTCTCAAATGCTGTGTGCTTGGCTTCTTTCTTTTCTCTCTTTTTTTCTTTAGACACTTTCTCTTTCCCTTTGTACTCTGTTTTGTTTAGAGTGATAACTTTACAACGTTTTTGTTTGGGATGCTGTTATCTCTTGTTTATAAACGTTTGAAGGAGACAATTACGTGTGTCCTTCCTGGGGTCTAATTCTACTGTAATGTAAAGGACCCACCGCAGCAGCTGAGGAATCCTGGTGCTTTGCCCCAGGAAAATGAGAGCTAACACCTCTCAGAGCTGCACTCAGGGAAGGGAGCAGAGCGGCAGCTTTGTATCTCCTTATGCAAAAAAAGCCTTTTGTGTAATTCTGCTGTGCAAAGGCATGAGGAGTTTTCCATGGCTTTAGCATCTGGCTAGTGAGCTCACACTGCTTCAGCTGCGTCCTGCAGGTAAGGAGCCTCTTCTGGGCCAACTTCAGCTTCTGCAATGCACTTACTACTGTTTTTTGTAACAATGGCCCCTAAAAATGCACTGATTGCATTTATGATTGGCCTTTGGTGATGAATTTAAATGAGAAGCTTGTCTTGTTCTAGCTGATATCTTACTCAGTATATCCCTTCTGTCGTTATACACGGAGCAGACTGTATGGTGATCGTGGTTGAGTATTTTAAAGTAATAGAAAACAGACAGAAAAAAATTGTTGCATGTTTAAAAAAATCATAAAATGAAAGAGGAAGTGCATCATTTATTATAACACCGTGTAGACTAATGAAAAACATACTGTGGGCTGGAAATTTGTAAAGAGCTGAGCTCCAAAAGTTTCCATTCCCAAAAATGCCTCGGGGCCTCCGGCTGTAAGCTTGTGGCTAAAGAGGCCCTATGGTAAACTGACATAAAAAGTAACTACTCCATAAACATTCAGCTCCTGTTTCACAATAGCTGGAAATAAGTTTTTAGAAAGTGTTGCCTGTTGATACTGACTATACTTTATCAAAGTGAAGGGAGGCGGTGCGTTCACGGCTTGAGCATCAAATTGGGATTTAAACAGTGGGGAGATGGTTGTTGGGTGCAGAAATGTTGTGTTCGTTGTGCAGAGGAGAAAATGAAGAAGTCAAAGCGGTTTGCTGAGCTGCAGAGCTGCACTCGGTGCTGGCAGGGCCGGTGTTAGCATTAAATGATTCCTGGCTCTGGTCCTTGGCTCATTAAGCAGCGAGAGCAGCGCGCTCTGGGCAGCCTTTGTCAGCGCGTAAAAGCCTTTCATGTGGGCTGTGGGCTTCCAGTGTTAGCTGCTGTGGTGGCCTGCTGGTGGAGGTGGGGAGGAGAGCATGACTGCCTCCATTCCTTCTTGGCAGGGAGGACAAGCAGCTCGCAGAGGTGATGCCAATTCACTCCTCCAGGTGCTGATGTTCCTCCAGTCTGTTTCTGCAGTTTCTCTGGAGTCCTTGAGTGCCTGAGGATCATGGGCTGCATCCCCCAAGTCTAAATTTCCCAAAGCTATAGCTGTAGTACATTGGAGGAATCTCTGTATGAGCCTACATGGGCGACCTGTTTGAGCTCTGAGGAGGAGGTGCAGCTGGGAGTGAACAAGGTGCAGCTGCCTTCACTCACCCCTCCAGGGGGACTGAGTGAATTTCCCAGTACAATTTCACAGAAGTAAATAGAAAATAGAAATTGCAATGCTGGTCAATATTTTCACTGTTGTACATTGATAGAAAACATACAATAAAGCCTGTACTCACATGAGGTGCAGTCCAGAAGGACGTCACTTGAAGATAGAACCACTGGAAAGGAAAACAAAACAAAAAGGTGAAACAATTGCTCTTAAGTGGTTGAGAAGCAAATTTCATCCATTCTGATAAAGAGAAATAGGTTTTATTTATCTTCCCTTCCACCACGTCACGCTTTTTAGCACTTTTTTAGTATTTACGATACAGAGAGTTGTATCAGAAAGTTGAGAACATAATTGTTTGCATGCTTGGCATTGAATTGCTGCGCAATACTGCCGACTGACACAGCTGAACTGATGATAAAGTGAGTGAATCACTGCGGTGTCAATGGCAGTATTTACATTTTTGAGGTGAATTGAGGTTCCTGAGCAAAAGCTGTGTATTGATGTGAAGATAGAAACACACAGCTTCCTTCTCCCTGACAGCTCACCATGCTGGGTGAGAGCTGAAGCACAGCATTTCCAGTATGAAGTATCTGACATGTAAGGAGATGCTATGACAGATGTCAGCTCCGTTGTTGCTGCACAGGGCGGTGGTTTTGGCACGCTGTGTTGTGCTCCATCACTTGGGTTAGCCAGGATGTGTCTGCTGCTTTGTGCAGTGGGAAAAGTGATGGAGAGAGTTAAGGTGAGTGAGCTGCAGCCACACGAGGGAGGGATGTGTGGCTGCTTAGAGCATGGGCAGCATTTCAGTGTGCTGATGTAACTTATCTAAAGGAGAGGCATGAAGTAAAGCACTGATTACCTGTTTCTTACAGTAAAATAAAAATAAATAAATACATTCATAGAATCACAGAGTTGCTCACGTTGGAAAAGACCTTGAAGATCAAGTCCAACCACAACCTGACCATACTGTCCTGATTTTAACAACCCTCCTCTAAGTCATGTCCTGAGCACCACATCCAGATGGTTTCTAAACACATCCAGGGATGGTGACTCAACAATTAAAGAGGTTTAAGCATTTTAGCTTAGATAAATGAATGAACCCATGGTGTCAAATGTGTGTTTTCCCCTATAAAGAAAGATTAATTAGTTCAAGGGTACTTAACTGTGACTGAATGTTGAGGGAAGCGGAGTGTTTCCAAAGAAACGTTATAAGATAGCATGCTGCACCAGCTCCTGGGCTGCAGGCCGTCCAGCACAGCACTGCTCACGCTGTACTTAATTCCTTCCTTAATTCCTTAATGCCTGCAGCATTTTCCAGGTGTGGTTTCACACCCCACCTTTTTTTTTTCCCCCTATCACTGGCTCAGATTTAGAATTCACCACTCCTGACAGTTGCCTGATGGACACACATGTTCACACAGCGTGGCTCTGGCATCCACAGAGCGCTGCCCGAGCCTCGAGCTGCTCTGCTCTCATTCATCCTCCCTGCTTAAAAGACAGAAGGAGAAGCAGCTCCGTTTGCAGTAGGTGTGGGTGTTGTGTTTGCTGGCACTGTGTCTGTGTGGCATTGGAGCCCCTCTGTCCCGTGATGAGGAGCTGGGGCCGTGTCAGGGCACTCTGTGAGCAGCCTCAGTCGCTTGGCATTGGTTTGTATGGCAGGAGAAGCCCTTTTGTAATTAAGTCGCCCATGTGTTTTGCACAGTGCTTAATTCCTGCGCTGTGTGATCGGATGAAAATAAATCAGTAGCAATTGCTTGGCAGCAACCTCCTGCAATCATTTGCTCTGAAGAAACTCAGCCCGCGGTAGCATTAAGTGAAGGAAGGGGTTTGGCGAGGACACGAAAACCTTTCCTTTTTTTTAATGTTCTCATGGGATCTTTCACTTTCACACAGGCGAGCGCCCTGCTGGCCCCATGGCCGTGATGTAACACTGCTGTCCAAAGGCTGTCCCAGCTGTGGGGTGTCACAACCTCTATTTCCTCATCTTAGATTTGCAATCTGACCATATGATTCAGATGAACCACAACTGCCCTTGCTTTAACGTGGTGTATTTGGTTTGAGAATACCATCGTGTGCTCTGAGTTTGAGCTCCTAAGCAAATGAAGCTGATTTGCACTGATGAATGGGGAACACTTACCAACCTGGTTAAAAAAGAAATCTGCAAGGAAAGCTGACACAATTTTTAACTCATTGGAAATACTTCATCAACACAACCTTAAAAAGAAATACAGAAGATTTTTAAGTAAGAGAGGTATTTCTGAAGCTGAGTGTAGCTCTGCAACAGTACTTGTAAGAGCAATTTCACGTGCTGATGGGGGTGTTGCTGCAGACAGGGTTCAGCACAGAGGCTGAGGAGCAGGACTGGCTCTGTTCAAAATGTGATTTCATGTGGGCTCCTGTTCTTGTGCAGCTTACAGACAGGCTTCTGGATCTGAAGGAAAGCCAACCGGATTTGTAAAGATGCTTATCATATTCTCTGGCCCTGTTCAGATCACAGAAAATATTAAGGCTGACAAGCCTGGCTTGATATGCTTCTCAGTGCTTTTCTGCTAGATTACAGCGTGCAGAGCTCAGCCCAGGCACTGGTTTGCAGCCTCTGGAGCAGCAGGCTTGCTGCCGTGGGTGCTTCATTGTAGGCACGTGTGTCTGCTCTGCATCCATATACAGGCACTGCAAATAGCAGCACCAGGGTTTGGTGCATTACAGGTGACTTGTGTATGATGGAAATCTTAATTCTGCCAGCAAACAACTTTAATACTGCGATGTCCTGATTGATTCTTGGTTCCCGTGCATAAAGCATGTCAGTTCTTCTTTCTTGCCCACGCTTCTTAGCTTCCTCTGTCCCACTGAGGTGGAGGCACATCACAGTTGGGCAGGGGGTTATTTCTTGTTGGTTTGTTGTTCCTTATCTAGGGGCACCTGAGTCCTGGGAAGGCAGGCAGGAGAAGTGCTGTGCCCAACAGGTAGCTCCAGAAAGGATGGGGTGATTTAAAAATGTCAGAGGAGAGAGCTGGCTTTGTGTCTGGCATTGGTACACAGCACCAGTAGAGGTGAGGACTGCAAGAGGGAGGCAGATGGGATGGAGCGTCCTGCACTGCTCTGAATGGAAAAGCACCAAAGGGAGGAGTGTTGAGTGTTGTTACACCGAGCAGAAGAAGTGGATTTCACAGCGAGGTGGAAGTGGTGCAGCACGATATTGCTGCAAACAGGTTTCACTGGCCCACCCCTTTGTTTTGACATAAATATGCTAAAGCTATGGAGAGGCATGAAGGCCAGGTGAGTGTTTCAGACCTGTAGCAATCCAGATTCACTGCTGTGCTTTGAAGCCTGAGCTTGGTGTTTCATATTTTGTTTGAAGACTTCACCATTTCACGTGTAGTTCTGCCCTGCTGGCATTTCCCTGGTTTTCCTTGCAGAGCTCCAGAAAGCACAAATGTATGAAGGTTTTGTGCAGTGCCTGTACCTCTCACAGCTGCCCATTCTCCTTTTCTCTGCAGTGGGCCCAGTTTCCTCAGTGCTGATAACTAGCATCTTCACATCAAATCTGTAATTAATACAGCTACTTTAGAAATAAAGGCATTTGCACTGTGTTACACAGAGTGGCACTTGGCGTGTCTTTAATATTCCCTATTTGTGCACGTACAGATGATGACAGTTGAATTAAGGGTTTGTAGTACACCAGGTCTCACATTCCAGGGCTGTTTGTTTCCAAAGCTATACACAGAGCTTTGCCTGGGTCATACATTTCTCTAGGTGAAATGAAGGCTGATTAGAATTTTAATACTAAGGAAGGAAATGGTCTTGGGTAGTGCATTACAGAGCAGAAGAGGCCTTCTGTTAATACACAAGAGTATCACTGTTTTCTTAAACTTTGCCTTGCTACTCGATTCCTGCCTGTGCCTAGAAATCATAACTCTGAGGCCCCGTTTGATAATGCTCAATGTAATCCTTGTCCTACTTTAAATCATTTCCAGTAGTAAATAATATCTCAATTATAAAACTGCTAGATAATATCCTTGTGCAGCCGAATGATAGGCAGTGCTACAAGCTTTAGTGGACGAACAGAGCCGTGACGCTGTATCACATTGGCCCAAATTGCTTCTTTCTCTCTTTAAATTAGATGAAATCTTTAGATTGGATGAAATCAAGGGGTTTTTCTCGTGAAATGCTTTTGCTGTGACTCTGTGTTCCTCTCTTCGTGACATAAACGGAGCTTTCAGTGCTGCAAAAGATTGCTGTGTGTCAGCGTGTGCTGCTCATGCTTGTTGCACATTTATGGCAGCCGTACCAGCGCAGCGCCGAGTCACATTCTGGCATTAGGACATGAAAACTGATGCTTGTCCCTCGGTATTTCCGAGTGTGTTATTAGTGTGCTACAGCTAATCATTTTCTTACAAGGGAATGAAAAACCTTCCCTTGTTTAGATGCTACGTGTGTATTTATAGGCCCATAATGCCCAAATAGGGTGGTAAGAGTTGGCTGCTGCTCCTGTTGGTTTCTGTGGTTTTGTTTCATTGTCCAGAAGAAGTGACAACATTCTCAGCTCCCAGCACCCATCAGCGTGGTTTGTCTGACAAAGAGTGCCATCTGTCTCTTTACTTGGCCCTTTAAATGTTAGAATTCATTCTTTATCATCAAGAATTTTTGTTTGCCGTTCTCACATCCTTAGAACATCTCAGCAGTGGCTCTCAGAGCCCTGTTTGTCTCACTCAGTGCTTTCTGGACAGTCTGTTTTGCAAGTCACTTCAGGTTGTTTCCGTGATGAAGCTTTCTTATTGCGTGCCATTTAGGCACGTTTGATTTCGCAGCTAAAAGGACTGAAGACTAAAGGCTCTTTTTGTATGTATGCGAGGTGTTTTGCAGCCTCCTTTGTTTAAATTCTGGTTATCAGTCTGGAGAAAGAGCCACGGAAATGCTGCAAAACTTGTCATCTTCTTAGTGGTTTTAGTGGCTTCTCCTTTGCAGCATTTGTTGCATGTAGATTTTTTGCACGTTAGCCAAAATCAGACTGTTTTTATGACTGAGCTTCCAAACGTGTTGAAAACGTACGTTGCCATGTAATTTATTGTACAGCACTCAAATAACTTTATATACCGAACATATGCTAAACCAGAACTCATCAATGGCATCTCCCTCACTTTAACTTTTAAAGTGTTTCTTAGATAGAAAGAAAGACAGGGAGCTCTTGGAACGGTCCAGAGGAGGGCCACTAAGGTGATCAGAGGACTGGAACAGCTCTCCTATGAGGAAAGGTTGAGGGAACTTGAGGGGCTTGTTGAGCTTGGAGAAGAGAAGGCTGTGGGGAGACCGCGTTGTGGCCTTCCAGTATTTGAAGGGAGCTCATAAACAGGACTGGGAATGGCTGTGTGTGAGGGTGGATGGTGATAAGACAAGGGAGAATGGCTTTAAACTGAGACAGGGGAGCTTTAGCTTGGATATTAGGAGGAAGTTTTTCACACAGGGTGGTGAGGCACTGGCACAGGTTGCCCAAGGAGGCTGTGGATGCCCCATCCTTGCAAGCATTCAGGGCCAGGCTGGATGTGGCTCTGGGCAGCCTGGGCTGCTGGTTGGCGACCTGCACACAGCAGGGGGTTGGAAGTGGATGAACGCTGTGGTCCTTTGCAACCCAGGCCATTCTGTGATTCTATGGTAGATCTGAAACCCTACAGCTTGTGTCCTGCTTTAACTGCTGAACTTGGTGAAGGACACAGGCTGCGTACCGCTTTGGCAGGCATACGGACATGACTTCTATCTGACCCTGTTGCAGCACAAGAACTATTCAGCCTGCTTTGACTGTCATCCAAATGCAACCTCATTCTAAAAAATCTAAAATGAAACCAGGAAATAGTAAGGCTTTCACTATGGGAGATGAATTTCAGAAGCCTTTAGAGCCCCATACGCACTTTGAAATAGGTGATGTTTCCGACAGCCCTCAGTGTGGGACTGAAGGCAGTGATTTTATTTAGAAGGCAGGCTGTGGTTTTTGCCATTGTGCTTTCTTTTTGGGTCATAAATTTTGCACAGATTTAACACGAGTATTGCTACTGGTGTGTATTCCTTTCCCCTCCACGATGTGTTTTACTTTTAAACGTAATATTTTACATATTTTGGCATACCTGTTCCTCCCTGTTAGAGCACTTCTGTTCCTAAAGCATTTCATTTCACCCTATCAGGCATCTTCACAACAACCTGTTGGAAGGATCTGGCTCAGACCAGCTGAATGTCCTTAGGGTGTGATGAGCTCGGTCTGAATTCCCCTCTGTGTTGCCTGAGGGGCAAAAAGTCTTTTTGAAACAATTTGTTCTCTTTCTAAATAGGTAACTAGCCCAAAGCGTTTCAAATATTTGTTCAACCCTTCAAATATTGGTTTAAGTTTATAAAACAAATTAACCTGATGTTCAAAGAATCAAATGTTTTGTACCTGAATGCTTTTCTGTGTCATTGGTCCTATTGCAATGACTCTCAGTACTTGGGTCAAAATGAAAGAGCCCTCTGATGAAAACAAAATGCTTTTGCAACTGGGATGAATCTCATCACTTATTGGCTGCACGCACATTGAAATAGTGCACAGGTATGTTTGAATTTGAGTAGTTTCACTTGGGAAGGCTTTATAACACTGGTAACGTGAGGCATTTTTTTCATGCAGCATACAGTGCAGAAGCTAACCAGTGCCTGCTATAAATTCAAGTGGCTAAAAACCTGACAGCTCCCATTGGAGTCTGTCTGCTTCCGTTGCTGTTTGTTTCCTGGATGTGGTTTGGAGCTCTGGATGGCAGGAAGTCGTGGTGTGTGCCGAGCTGGGGAGTAACGGCTCCAAGAGCCTGAGCACATCTGAACAGAGGGAAGAACGGAGCAAGCAGCTCACCCAGCAGGGCTGGGAGCACGGAGGGACTCACCTTGTGTGGAATAATTTCAGTGTTGTGAGAAGGGGAAATCCGCATGCCTAAAAACCTACAGATAGCTATATTGGTTATCTGTTGTTAATGCTTGAATTTACTTGCTTATGTCTACTAAAAAAATTGCTTTTTCAAAATGCAGTTGTAGCAAAAGCATTTGATCCTTGTTGTTCCATCCTTGTTGTTCCATCCTTGTTGTTCCATTCCTGTTGCAAATGTTCACCCACTGAAATGCAATTGCAAGGGTAAGGAGAGAAGAGTCGAATTGGATTCGTGATAGACCGATTCTTGTTTTGAATTTGAATGCCAAAAGATCTGTGATTATTTGGGTTGGCAAGCAAAAAGTCATCACTTCCTTGTGCTTAAAAGGAAGGATATGCATGGCAACATTAAATATTTTACGCTTCTGCTTCTCTCAAGGAATGGTGTCTTAAGCAGAGAGTGCAGAAGTGATCCCATGTTCTGTCCAGCCACACGATTCCCCCCTTTACATCACCTCCTTTATGCCACGGCCATTCCCAGACTTGGGTGTGAAGCAGCTTTTGGTGGGTGTCATGGTTTGGTCGTGGTTTGGTCATGGAATGGGGAGGTTGTTTGAACTCAGAAGAGTTTACAGCCTGTACGAATACTGGGGCCAATTAGGGGGAGAGGCAGGAGGGCACAGAGCGTGTCTTTTGGCAGCAGGACCACCTTATGGTGGCTTAAATCATTCCTGAAACTATTACCTGAGATCCTGTTGTTCACCAAGAAGCTCTGTTTAGAGACAGAACAGAGAAGGTGGCTGTATAATCTTTTACTGTAAGCAAAATACATCACATCTAATTTACAAGCATATTGTTTGGGCTGCTGCTGTCACTGCGTGACTATATTTCCTCCAGTAAGTTAATGATTCCTATTAGAATATAATATGGATATTTCAGTGTAAGGCGGGAAAGGAAGAAATCAGAGCTCAGGGTAATGACATTAAGTGCTTGGGTGTACAGCCAGCTTAAATGGACTCACAGCTGCTTAACATGTGCCCTCTGCCTGAACTCGCTTTATCACTCCGAATCTGACTTCTCTCAACGTATAAAAAGTCGATGTGATTGATTGCTGGTCATGCAATATTTGTGTATAGGTTCAAGAATATAGAAAAATAGAGCTGAAAGAAAGAATCCTGACATTTTTTTCCCATTCACTAAGGTCACGTAAAGTACCTCTTTTTGTTTGCTGGAGCTCGTGGTTGCTGGTTTTGCTAAACAGCAATTGCTGAGTGATTTAGAGAACATCTCCGCTCTTTTGTTTGGATTTCATTTGCAGAACCAGTTAGAGTTATAAAGCTGTCAGCTGAGGAACATTCTATATGTTCTGTCAGTGAGGGCCTCATGTACACAGTTCATATTTTTCTCTTCATTTTGTGTGACGTTTGTGTTCTCCAGTTCGTAGCGCCGTGCCGCTTTGGATAGAAGGCGGCCATCCCTGCAGCCCCGCGGCCTCCTTTGGAGCAGGAGGAACCTTCAGAGTAATTACAAAATTCCATTGCAGATGTAGAAGAGTGTTGCCTGAGCGGCTTCGTGCTGTTCTTTAGGCTTTCTCTGCTGCAGGGTTTGCTGGGTGGAGGTGCACTGGGGCTGTGTGAGCGCAGCCAGCTGGGGCAGCTGCAGTAACCTGCAGCAGAGCTGGCTTGCAAAAAGGTATACAAAGCAAAATAGTTTGGGAATGTTTGATTTTTTTGTCTAAAGATGCACTGTATGGAAGGAGAGAACGTCATCCTGTAATACATTTTTCTGGCTGGACGTTTGCCTGAAAGTTAGGCAACTTGAAGGTGAGGAGTTCCACCTCTGCTCTGTATTTGTTGCTTTGGGCAAGTTGTGGAGTTTGCCTTAAAACTGCCAACGTGAACCATGCTTCCTGCCATGACAGCATTTCATGAATCAGAATATTATCTTTTGTTTCCAGTTGTATCCCAAAGCTAATTATAGTAAGGTCTGAGTGTATAGGTACAGAAAAATGGAATGATGCTGTAAACACTTTCCAAGGCAGGAAAAGCAAAGCTGGAACCGATCATGGATTTGCACATCACGCTCATGTAGGGTGGAAGGGAGGTCGGCAATCCCAGGCTGGCGTGGAATTTTGTGAGTCAGTTAAGAGAAGTCAGTGGCAGATTTTGTGGAAGCTGTAAGTAAATGCAGAGTTCATGCAGGGGATTTGTGAAGATGTGAGAAGTGAAATATTTTTGTCACGGTTCGTTGAGAGGAAGCCAATACTACCAGTGCTACCTTGCAACCTTCCAGTATGGTTTTTGCTCCCAGTATTCCAAGGGAAAATACTGATCTCTAAAGATGGCTTAAAAAACAGAAGGGAAGAAGGGAGTACCTCTTTGCCTAAGCAGATTTTCTTTCAATTTAGCAATTGCAATTTTATTAATGCATTTTAGGGAACATCTTGATATTCAGCTTAATTTTCAATAGGAAAGTACAGCAGTGTAAAACCAAAGTGAGCTATAAATTCAGTTCACATAAATCATAGTGTTACCCTTATAAGCGTGTGTAAGTTGGTTGTTACTGAAATGTAGATGAATCAAATGTTATTGTAGGATAACTTGCTAGCTGTCTTAATTTCAAAGCAACCACAACTTGTTTTGTGCTGCATTCACTCTTTAGTATGGAGCGTGGAAACACAAACAGCTTTTGTGGAGTTTTTCTACTAAACAGTCAGCAGGTTTTAATGTAGGGTCTTAAATTATAATTGTTTTCCAATTTTCTGCTCCTTCTCCATAACGAAGGCACACATGATGCTATAAAAACTCACAACAGAATTAAGGGCAATGTTGCTAAATAGGATTCAGGAAGAGATTGCACTTTAATGTCAGAGACGTTAAGAACGAGCAAGCTGTGGATGGAGTTTTCTTAAGGAGCTCTGAGGAGACCACGGCAAGCTGGCAAGTCATGAGTTCTGGTTCTTGCTTCATACCAGCTGTGTTTGGTCAGCCAGAACAGGTTGGGCTGATGAAGGACTCGACGTGAGCCAGCAAGGTGTGCTCACAGCCCAGGGGGCCAGTTGTATCCTGGGCTGCATCAAGGGCAGGTGATGGAGCTAGGTGAGCAAACCAGGGTGTGATTGTGGGTGGGAGGGCAGCAGGCAGGCCGGGAGGAAGGCGAGGTGCTGCAGTGTGTGCTGTCTCCTGGAAACATCCTTCCTTTCCCTTTCTCTTTGAGACCAAACTTGGATTGGAATGTTCAATGGGAATGGAGCTGTGCAGGAGGTATGAATGCAGCTTTACAGCACTTCTTTCTTCAAACAGGTTCACGCAGGTGGTCTATTCATGGAAATTATACATATTTTGCAGGAATAATTATTTCACAGGAATTGGGAAGTGAAGCTGTTGATGGTGGAGGTGTTTTGCCTATAACAAAAATTTTCTTCCTTAGTGAAACCTATTGGAATTATAAGGTAAACTGCCTTCCTTAGGGATCAATACACATCTGTTTTTCATTTAAGAATTAATCTTCAGTTTCACTGGTCTTTCCTGTAGATCAGGGAGGAAATGCACCTTTTCAACTGTATATTTAGTTACGTTCCATTTTTTTGGCCAGGATAGGTACATCACAGGGAAGCTGTCACTTGAAATGGAGCAGACTAAATATACTCGACTGAATGACTCCAGCACTGTCAACACAATCCACTGGTGTAATTAAGAAAGGAGATATCTGAAAGCTTTGCAGTATTCTAGAGGTATCAGATCATGCTGGTTCAAAAGGGATGGAAACTCTCTTTTTCCCAGTGCAGACACAAGTATTATGTTTCGCCCAGGACTGCTTACCCTGGAGCCCAGCACATCCCAAGAGCTGCACTTTGTTGTTGTCATCATTGTTGAATTTCAGCCTCTTTGGAAGAGTCATTCAAATCGTTTCGTAGAATTCCAGACCTCTCCTTTCATTAAGATGTAGAGAGGAGAGATAAAAACGAAGCGTTTGTCCTTGTGCCTATGAAAGTATTTCACCTACTTTGGTGATGATTGCATGATCTTATATGCTGCTTTCAAAAAGCTCTTTTACCAGTGTGTTTTGTTGTATGGATAACTGTCATGTGTTATTAGGATCTCTTGACCATATTGCAGACAGCTGAGGGCGAAGTGCTTCTCATGATAAGAGGTTATCAATGCTAGCTCTAATTCTATGATTCTAGTAGAAATGTGGGAAAGACACCCACTGGTCCTATTTTGTTGCATCCAGCTCAAGAAGCAACACGGGGTTCTTCCCAGTCTCCATAGTGTAAAGGAAGGGTTTCAAAGACTGGGTCACTGCTCAGTGAATCTGCTTAAATGCCACTGGGCAACTGAAAAATGTGGACAAATCTTGCTCTGTGGTATGGCAGCTACAGTACCTGTGTTTGCTTCAAGCTGCTTCTAAGAGAATGCATGCTGCTTTTTTTCTCTGTTGTGTGCTTGAAAAGAACACGTTCTGTTAACAGCATGAGGGAATCTCAGACCACTTTGCTTCTGAAACATACAGCTATCAACACATTCCCCTGCGCTCTGCTGTAAAGATGATGTGTATGTATTCTGCTGGCAGACTGTTGGGGAGGAATATCATTAGAACTTGAATGATGTGCATTGTCTGTCCCACCCGAGCTTTTCTTTTTTGAGATTTTAAGAAAAGACTTCAGTGGCTTCCACTGCATAAGGATAAATTTAGCCTTGAGAGCAATGGAAAACAGTCCTGCAGGTTGGGGGGATGTGATTGCTCTGAAGCCTCAAACGGGTGCTGGGATTTCTGCAAGGGCTCTGCAGGGACAGACAGATCACTGATGGGATTCTGAATGCTGTGACAGTACAGCGAATGGTGGGCCTGTGGGTATGCCCCAAAAGTCAGAAGGGACCATTTTCTCTTCTGAATCGCTACTTTGGGTTTTTCTGGTTCTTCGTTTTCTTAGATCTGTAATTTTTTTGACTGTTTTTCGCAAAGAGTACAAAACTGGACTGATAAAATCAGTTGCAAAGCTTCTTGGTGTTTAAGGATTGCTTCCGCAACGTTTGTGCTTTAAGAAGTTTCAGCAAACCTCTCTGCAGAAACAAGACCTAGTCACATAGATGTTCTCTACATCACTTTAAAGCATGGCCCTCATTTACATTTCCATGTAAAATCCAGGCACCCCTGAAAGGCTGTTTTGCAGGGAAGAAGCAGAGCTGCACCTGCCCCCATACAGATGCACTTGCTGAGCTCCCCTTACGCCCTGCCTTGGGGCACTGCAGTGGGAGGCATGGGGAGGGCTGTCAGCCTGTCAGACCTTGTGCCTGCCCTCATGGGATGGAGGCTGTGCAGGTTCCAGCTGCTCGGCCATCCCACTGAGCTCCTGCCATCGCTGGGAAAGAGTTGGAGCCACCATCATTTTTGCTGACCCAGCAAAAGGCAAGTTTTGATATCACCTTCCATGCCTGGCCGGTATCTAGGTAGATTATGTTATTTAAAGCTGACCAAAAACTTGTGAAGGACTGGGGGGTCCACAGTCATGATCTGCATCTTTCCCATTTTTATAGGGGTAGTCTATAGGAAAACAGCGTGCACTGAATTCGTGGTAGGATAAAAAAGGTTTGAGTAAACCTATGTTGATCGTTCCTGGACAGTGTGCCCCAAAGCCCCTTTGGCTGTATTAAAGGATGGTTACAAACTCTTTGTCAATATAATAACCCAAGAAACCCACGTGCATGCAAGTAGTTGTATTTCATGGTACAAACCAGCACATTGAGCTCGGTGCAAGTATGGAGTGTGTGGCTGCTATGGCGATTAAAATACATAAATAACAAAGATAAGTATGGACCCCATTAGAAATTCATTACTGGCAGCCTCAGCGCGGCTGCGTCCCATCGCTGCGAGCAGCCCAGGGCTGTGCTCCAGCGCGGGGGTTACGCAATGGCCCCGCACCACCTTGTCAGCGAGCAAATCCGACCCAAAACTAGCAAACAAAGGGCTTTTGTGCGCGTTTTGTAGCTCAGCGAGGATCAGCGGCCCCACGCAACTTTCCGGCAGGACGAGTTTAGCGCCGGCACACCTGGGAGGGGACCAGGAGGGACGCGGGGTGCGGAGATCCCGGTCCGATACCGGGCGCAAAGCGGAGAAGGGTTAAACGTGGCTCCTGCTTACCTGGCTCTGCGCTGATGTGCTGCTGAGCGCTGGGCTGCCCTACGGTGCAGGTCGCTGTGAGCTGGGCTGCTGGCTGCCAGCAGATCCGCAGGTCCCCTGGCTCGGCATCCTCACCAGGACGCGGGCTCCCGCTGGCTCAGATGGCTCCTTCTTCCCCGTGCTCCCCTACCATCCTCCTGCAGGGCTTTCCCCTTCTGGGTGCGGGGCAGTGCACTTGTCCGGTGAACTTCTCCGGGAGGGATTCGGTATGCACACAACGCCGTGGTTCTGTGAGCAGGGCGGCAGGAGCCGAGGCGCTCCCTGCCCTCAAAGCCCGGTGCGAGCGCTGGGAGCCGAGCAGCTCGTCATGGTGATCCGAGTTTAACTTCAGGGGGGAGGGAGAAAGTGCAAAGCAAACTGAATGCCGTAGTGGAGGTTTCTCTCTTCCCCCACTGGGCCCCTTGCCGACTGTTTTTATTGATTTCAATCACTGGAGGCTAGCGAGCTCGCAGAAGAAACACTGTGTAATGTGTTCTTTCCTGGCTTTCATTAAAGAAACTCAATGCAGTGCGGTCACGCTGCCGAGCGCGCCTGGCAACCTGCCTACACCCTGTGGTACCTCTTTCATTGGAGGAGATGGAGCTCGTGGTTTGTTGGGTTTTTTTGGTTGTGTGTTTTTTTGTTGTTGTTGTTTCCCTCCCCCCCCCCCCTCCAGCACTGATTTCAAAACAGCTTCTCTGCCTCTACCTTCGCTGAGTCCACAGCCAGATAGAGCCGGGAGGGGCCGTCAGCACCCGGGGGGGACGATGGTGTGATAGCAGCCTGGCTGCTGAGACAGCCTCATCTGCTTGTGAAAATCCCCCCGTGCACTGCTGGCTGCGGGGGCTGCGGGTGAGCCGCGGGGATGTGGATACAAATGCTTCCCGAGGGTTCCTTTTTTGTTTTCCCCTTTTTCTCATTTCTCTCTTGCCCCGATTGGTGAATGTGGTTTAATTAAGGGTTCTCAGCCTTAGTAAGCAAAATCCTTCTGCAAATATTCAAACATTCCTGGCAGTGCTGGAGTTGCAAATGAAGCAGAACTGCATTCCCTGAGCTGCAGTCGTGCCGTTGTCTTAAATATTTGTGTTGCATTTAGGACTCTGATACTGGTGGAGAAAAATGAGAACTAGAATGTGGTCCTAATTTATGCTTTCGAGCTTCATCTGTTACAGTATGTACTTTACAGGAGCAAACAATCTATAAAGTGGAACGCAACAAGCTCCTTTTGTAAGGCTTATTGCTCTGCGTGCCTGTAAATGCTTTCATTTAAATTAGTAAATAGCTGGATTTCTTCTTATTCAGCAGTGCCTAATGATTACACTTGATGTGCTCTTCAGAATGGGGTGTAGGTCTGTGCAACACGTACAGATCACATCGCTGCTCATTGTCTGATCTCAAGGTGCACCCATTGCAAATGACAGCTGCAAATTCCAGTGCCCCCGATTGCCGTGCCTGTGTATGTAAGGACATGTTTGTTTTGCTCTTTACATTGACACAACTGCTAAAAAAACCCTTTCCTGGATCAGGAAGATAAAAAGCTTGTTCTTATTTAAGTCTGGCTTCCTGCAGAACTTGTTTGAGGCTTTTCTGCCTGGGTTGCATCCATACAAACCTTTCCAAATCAACTCAGTGTAATGTATTCCCAGCGTTTCTGTTGCCAAGAGCTGAGATGTCAACAACAGCTGGCTTTCATGAAAAATGTTAATTATTTCTTTGTACGATATGTAATTAAAAAAAATCTCCCTCTGTAAGTCCACAGAGGAGATATAAGGCAATGTATTTCCACAGCCATTTACTTTGAATCAAAGCTTGCTTTCTGCGTGGCAGTGAAATGTTGTATGCCCTTTATTTTCACAAGGTGCTAAATGATAGAACATAGTTATTTAAATCCAGTGTGACTGTGAACTATTTAGTGTCAGTTCTATAGCTGCGGTTGCGGTGCGGCTCTTTGGCAAGCCTCAAAGAGTAAATCATTTGTCAGCCTTTCTTTTACAAACCTTGCATCGAAGGATTTGCCAGCTTTTCTTCTTTGCAGGTTTTGATCCGTGGTTATAGATTCTGCTTTTTGCAGTGGATCTGGGGGTGGCCGTGTGCGTTGTGTATGGCAGAAACGTTTTGTGTGCTGGGATGATAGGCAGGGCACACAGGGGCAGGAGGTAGGCAGAGCCTGTTGTGTGAGGGGCCAGTCGTCCTGGGCAGCAAACAAAGCCACTTTGAGATTGCTCTATGTTAAAGGTTATGAAATAACATCGGCTTAATGAGCAAACAGAGCGACACAGTGCTGCTACTGTGCAGCGAGCTGTATCCCCGCTCCACCTTCTTTCTCTTTGGAGTTCACAAACGTGAAGCCTTCTTTATAAGCCTTATTTGTCACTGTCGGGCATGCTAAAATTGATTCCCCCGTATTTCTGATGTTGCTTGCTTTGCTGCTGTGCTGGCAGAAGGAGATAGCAGCTCTCTGACTTTGGGAGGAACTGGGCTCATTGGTGCTAACAGTCACTTCGGTTTCCTTCCTTTCTCCAGCCCTCTTCCTGTCGCCTCTGCCAGGTTTCCTCTTCCATCACCTCTGCTTTTCCAGTCCCTCTCACTGTAAGGGTTGGTATTCTCAGTTTGGAACTGCTTAGCAAGATTGCTTAATCAATCATCGAATCATAGAATGGCTTGAGTTGAAAAGGACCTCAAAAATTTCAACCTCTTTGCTGTGCAGGGTCACCAACCAGCAGACCAGGCTGCCCAGAGCCACATCCAGCCTGACCTTGAATGCCTCCAGGGATGGGGCATCCACAGCCTCCTTGGGCAACCTGTTCGTGTGCCTCACCACCCTCTGCGTGACACTGCTACATCCCCTGCTCACTTCAGTTTGAAGTGGTTCCCCCTTTATGAGAGGTAAACTCATTGCTAAAGTCAACCTGTAAAGTATTTATATGCGATATTTTCAGATAACAAATAACAATGGAAAGTGTTAACTGATCTCTAAAACGGCCACAGCTGAGGCCTGTGGAGTTTTTGAGTCAGATGTCTCAGATTATTTATTTATTCTGTATTATAAAGCCTACATGCAAATTGGAAATTTTGAGGCTGGCACTGATGAAAGGCTCTATTGGCAGTCCCAGTCCTTCGCATGCAGGGCGATGTAGTGTGGCATGAACCCTTGCAATCTGCTTGAAGACGTCTGAGCTCATGTCTTCTTTCCCTCAGAAGTACGACAGTGATTTTTCTGAGCACATAAGCTAAAGATCCGAGGGTCCTTTTCAAAACATGGCACCCAATGGCAATCCCCCTTTTACAGCCCCTTTTCAGGCCTTCTGGAAAACTTCCAATGGAAGGCTCCCACCTCCTTAATCATGCCAGAGCGCTGCCTCTCCTCTCAGTGCCACTCATTCAAGTGTGCTGACCTGGCCTGACCTCGTGGAGATGGAGACCTAATGAGCCCACGGCCCAAGGTGCTGCGGGAGCTCTCTGCAGGCTTTGCACATAAGCAGGCGTTGTGGTTTTTCGTACGCACGTGTTTTAAATTTATCACGTCAATAAACAAGTGTATGGCACGCTCAGACAGGGCCTTTACAATGGTGCAGTGAGGATAAATTGCAGCGCTACAAATTGCGGTGTCACGTTATAAATATAGAAGGAGACAACGTGGGATATTTATGGCCTCGGCACAATGGAGTCCCCTGTTGGTTTTTGGGTTTAGCGTTTGGGTTGCTGTTAGTTTTGCTTCGTGTTGCTTTTAATTTAAATAATGAGCTATTGCTAAGAGTTGGAATCTGAATGGCTCACAAACTTTGCACGCATCTTCCAGAACAGCAGTCGTGCTAATGGGACAGGGAAAGCAAGATGAAAAAATAATGCTTCTGACTTGAAGGAGAGATGCATCAGTAGAGTTCCATAGCAGAGGGCGTTTAAGTTGAAGGAAAAGCTGGGAGGCTTTCCATTTCCTGGCAAGCTTTGGGTTTGCTTTCTTTTGAGTCCCACATTCTGGGGAAGATTGGTTTCTGTTGTGCTGTGTTGTGTTCGTTTTATGATTGCTTTTATAATTATGGTAAAACTAACTTCAATGGAGAATGTGCTCCCAAACGCATACATTTAATGAACCAACTGAGACTTGAGGTTTTCACGTTAAAAACCAGTCAAGGACAGACTGTGGTACGCAGTGCTAATCAAGGATCAGAGTGCATCTGCAACAAGAGATGTCTGAGCAAACTGCAGGACGCGTGCTGGGAACTCCCAACAGGAGCTCACGAGTCCCATTTTGGTTGGACCAAATGATGGTATGTGCTATGGGAAGGGTACCTTAAGCTGTAAATCCTCACTCGTTCAGCCCTGGAAAGGTTCCAGCCCCGAAGGGAGAACAATGCTCGTGTTTCAGATAGCCCACAGTGCCCAAATTGTTAGGCTGGAAACAAGCGTTGTGAGGGCCTGGTATTTATGTTGGGACCCACTTATGGAGAGGGAGCAACTTGTTTTGTTTTTAATGGAGCAGTCGGGAGAGGGATAAAAAGCTTTTTGATAATGTGAGGAATGTGTGGGGGAGGGGAAGGTACAGAGATAGCAGTTACTGTAAGTCCAAGGCAGCGGAGGCCTCTTTATCAGAGCAGCTCTAATGATGTGCCACGGGCACTTTATTTGAAAGCTTCATGGCTTGCAGAAAAGTAAACAAATTCATTACGTTATTTTTAAAGGAAGATTAAGCGTAGTGTGTCGTCTGTCGGACAGCTGCTGCAGTCATCTTTCACAAACACTTCATGCACGACCACCCTCGGTGCTCAGGGCTGTGGTGGGGCTGTTATTTCAGTGAGTACCACCGTGGCTTTTCCAATGAAACTGTTGCTTCCTGCAGAACAGTTACATACCTACCTTCTCCAAGATGTTATTTGAGGTATGAATTGTTATCCAGGCAAATGCAACATGCATTGTTTTTTTTGGGGGGGTGAATGCTGGCTTTCCATAACAAGAAATTAAAAGCATTTTAAACCAAACAAAAAAGCAAATCCTCTTTACTGCCTTTTATTCTGACCTCCACTTTCGCATCCTTATTTGGTCTTTGAAAACACAGAGTTGAAAGGGTGGGTCAAAGTAGGCTTAGCTGATGCAGGAATTAACACTGAACCAACTGTGGTGCTCGGCAGGTGCCTTTGCCAGATCAGACTGCATTCAGGTGCTGCCCTGTTTACCTGGCCTTTGCTTTGCAGGTCAGCAGCAGTAACACTGCTTAGCAGCTGGGGAGTGCTTGGTGCTCATGCTTGGGAAGCATTGGGTCCTTAAACCACAGCAAAGGCATCACACTTCTGTTTGGGACTGTGTGAGCTCTGTAACTATCAGGCTGGATGTGGCTCTGGGCAGCCTGGTCTGATGGTTGGTGACCTTGCACGTAGTAGGGGGGGTTGAAAGTAGGTGATTTTTGAGGTCCTTTTTAACCCAGGCCATTCTATGATTCTACGATGATCATGTAAGCTGGGAATTAGCGCCATCCCTTTGCTCTTCATCTTGGAAACTTTCAAACCGAGAGTAAGAGTCTCATTTGCAAAACTTGATGGCTTTGTTGTTGTCGTTGTTGCTCAGTTGTATCTGAGAAGTTGCACAGCAGAGGTGGTTTGGCTGTGTCCAATTCCTCACTGCTTCCTGAGATGCTTTCTCTGCATTGTCCTGGAGGTCTGTCTAAGGTAACCACAGAGCCCTGCAAAGGCTAGATCTCAGAACACCTGATAGATCTGAAGGCCCGGTGGATCTGACATTTATCCTGGAGCGTCACTGAGGAGAGGAAGCACAGACACTGCTGGTTTTGGACTGCAGAGTGTTCAGACAGGAAAACAAAATGTACTGAGATGTGGAAATCACGGGGGAACGTTGAGTAACAGCGATTCAGCTGGAATTTTTCATGCTTCCAGTTGGTACTTAACAAGTCAGAGGGACTGCTGCCTGGAAAGATGAATGAGCAGTGCTGGGAATCACTGGGGTATGCCTCGGCTTGTTGTGGAGCAGCTCTTTATTTCTACACTGCGTGATCTTACCCTGATCAACTCAGTGTATTTGCTGAATGCTCCTCTGCTGCACGTGAAACATTTTCGTTTTCAGTATAGTTCTGCGTAAATTTTTAGTGATTGGGCTTTCAAGATGAATTAAGAACTGTTTTGTCTGAAAGTGTGTAGAAGTTCCAACCTTGAGGTTTATATCTGTAGATCTGTTTATGCAGGATTGTGCATGTTTACCCAGGATTGCCAAAGGATCTCCTAGAGCTGTAGGAAGATGGTAGATGTCACATCTTCCCTTCTGGCAAAAGGGAACTCAGGCCCATGGTTGGAAGAGAGAGGTTTTCTCAGTCCAGGACAGTGTGATCTTCCAGTCCCAGTCTTAAGGGAGCACTGTTCCCATATACGTGTGTATGTGCTAAAAAATTCCATACCCTCCCTCCGCTGTGAACAGCCTCTGCTGCACATATCCCTTGCTATGAGAGCACAAACAGCACAACAAATCTTGGAAATGATGTTTAATGCCGAGCAGAGGAGGTACTTGCTCTGATTGCTGTACTGCTGAGCTCAGTGCTCTCATCTACAGAGGACAGAAAAGGCCTCTGCTGACTTCTGCAGACTGCAGCATTTACAGTTATGTGAGCTGAACAGTGTGGAAGCTTCGTAGTTTGGTGTATGGTAAAAGTATGAAGCTTGAAGCTGCTGGGTTAAAATATTAACTGTGCCCTTCAGTTGCATTTGTGAATGTCTTGTTCACCTTCCTATAGAAACAGGATCGCTTTATTTAAATGTTTATTGTTTCAGGCAGCAGATGAAGAGGAAGATCTTACACCAGAGGAAAGGAGGAAATTGGAAAGAAAATTGAAAAAGGAGCGCAAGAAAGAAGAAAAAAAGCTGATGAGGGAAGCTGGAATCTCTACTAAGAAAGCAGAACCCAAGAAGCTGTCAGGATCTGAACTGGCTCTGGCCTATTTAACCAGGTAAGGCCACTGGCAGCACTGCAGGTGCTCCGTGCAGAAACAAGCTGTAAACCAAGCCAGCAATCCTGAGCAAGCTGACCCAAGAAATAAGGCATTAAAGGAAACTGCTGCAGTTAAGTAATAAGCTAAAGCTTCTTTTCAGTTGACACCCTTTCACCTCGTTTTATGTATAGCACAGTAACAACTGAAGGATGTTGAGCACGGCACAAACGTTTTATAGACAGACAGTTCCTCTCCTGAATGTCGTATAGTTCAGATGTAAATATCTCTGGATTAGCTGCACTCACAGAGATGAAGGGCGTATTACAGAAAATATTGCACTGAGGAAACTTGTTTTAAGTGCACTGTTTTAAGCAAAGGAGTTTTGGGTGTTCTCTATATGTAAGCAAATTGCATTATGGACTCTTCACTTAACCTAATGCATGATATTTGGATATTTGTACATTAAGACACGATGATGCCACCATGTTAAAGTGAATAGTGTACAGTGCCTCACTTCTGCATACCAAAGTATACAGGGAGTCCAGTGGCCTATTTCGGATCGGAAGCAATTACTTTAGCTAGCACAGTGATTTCGAATACTTTGAATTCCAACATAAAGAAACATCTATGTTTAAAATAGCTGAAACAAAGCATTCATGGTACGCTGCAGACAGTAAGAGGTCGTGTATAAGCAGGAAAGTCATATTTGTTTTTTCCCTGAACAGAATAGACCCTGTTTCTAAGACCTGCAGAGGGCTGGCGTGTTACCAGCTGTGGGTTACCACGGGGAATAATTCCATCGCTGCATCTCTGGCCATGCTTAAAACTGAAGCATGCAGACTGTCTGAGTTGTTACTTACCACTCTCAGTGGGGAGGGAGGAAATTAATTGCATTCCAGGCAGAGGGACATGTGCATTTTTGTTACATAACCCTCAGCACGCAGCGATAGCACAATGACAATAATATTTTTGATCTGGAAAACAGCTGGAATGGTTCACCACTGTTTTGAACTGCAGATGGATTGAAAGTTATCTTTGAACCATCTGCTCCAACTGTACTCTGGTATGTGTGCAAGTAAGTGGCGGATCTAGACATAATGGTTTTCAGGTTTGGAAAGCAAAGGAACAAGCTGTGGGGTTTTGGTTGATATTCTGCTTCTATCTGTATGGATTTGTGCCTTGTTAGATGAGAGTGAAACTATATTTGAACTAATTTGACTGCAGAGTTTAACCTGCACCAAATGACCTTGAAGCAGTGTGCTGGCTACACAGCATGGTCTTGTAATAGCAGAGCCCCACAGCTCTGGGTATGGCAGCACGTTGTCTGGGGTTATGTCAGCAACAGATGGTTTGAATTTTGTTCACTTATCAGGGATAGCAGTAAGATGCTGAACTGCCAAATGAACGTAACCACGGGGTGCGTTTTGCCCCATATGTGCTGTGACCTCCTCGTGTCCTTGGGAGCCCACTGTAAAAGCCCTGACGACTTCAGTGGGTCAGGGATTTCAGTCTGTGTGTTTTTGTGGGGCTACAGGTGTGAATGACGCATGGAAGGATAAGGTCATCCTACAGATGCAGGAGCACAGTGCAGTGGGAGGTAAACAAAAGGGCGCTGTGGATTTATGATTTGCCCCACCTACAGCAGAAAACGTGACGTTAAATAGTGCTAAGTGAGGTGGCCTCTTAATTCCCTGATGACAGGTGAATCTCCTGCATTACAGGTGGAACTTGAAGTACCATATAATAATTAAAGCAGCCATTTTTATTAGTGAAGAAACTGACTGTTCACAGCACGAGAGCACAACTGAGGCTTCAGCTTTGACAGGAAGTTGTTTTAAGTTTGATAACTTTCAAAGGAAAACGTTAGAAATCATTCACTGAAAGAGTTCTGTTACACGCAGACTTTTGACATGCAAGGGAAAATTCTGCTTGTTTTGTAGGTCATACATTTTTTAAGAGGTAGTGCTTCTCTCGGTCAGCAGAGCCTTCTTTTCCAGTCTGTGGGATGAAATGAAGAGGAATTCTTCAGCAGAAAACTGGATTTCCGTTTCTAGCAGTAACGTCAGGGAGAAATACCAACATCTTACGTGGAAGAACAGCAGGCGGGCAGCTCTGAAGATAGAGAGGACTAAAATAGGGTGCTAAAGCAAAAAGGGAGACAGAAGGGTTATGTAACTATGAGAAGGAGAAAAAAGAAAGAGGAATAATGCTTTAAAAAAAACCAACAACGTTACTGAACAGGAAGAAAGGAGCAGCAAAGCAGGAGGGAAGAGCTGGGTGTTGGTGGTTGCACAGAGCTCTTCCTTTTCCTTCTAACAATGACATGCTTCTTTTCTTTTAGGATGATTCACATCTGAATCCAAGGTCAGAATGCCTCCTTTCTTTGATTCTTAGAAAACAGGAAATAAAATTCATACTTTTTTGAGCTATAAGTGCCTTCAAGTGAAAAGACGACGCAATTCATGAGAATTCTAATTAGACGTAATTATATCCCAACTGACCTTCAGTGGTGCTGAAACGATGGCAGAACTTGTTTGCCTTGGCACGTCGCTCTCCTCTAGAAATGTTTCTATTGCTGTACTTAGCTCAGCAAGTTGCTGCTTTATGGATCTGCTCATATGGGTTTCTCCATCACCCATCAAAGTAATAGAAATGAGAACAGATGTCACCCCAAGTACGTGGAATTACAAAGATGGCATCTCTTGTAGAAGGAATAGATAACAGCCCTGTGTGGATATTGCTGTGAATTACCTGAGCCTTAGAATATTATCTACCATGTGCTCACACTGGAAAAATAAGCTGCTAAAGTGCGTTTCTTCTCTCTCTGTCAGGATTTATATGGCACCAGCTCTGTGTGTCACCAGGGTGTTTTCCCAGGCGTTGTCTTTCTGGTTTCCTCTGCCTGCTTTTGTATCGCTGCCTTAAATTTAGGTGAGCATGTCAGAGACTTCCTCAGAAAATAAGAAAGTAAGTAAAAATAAGATGGTTGCCACAATGACACAAATCAAGGGCACATTTCGGAACACAGAAGCAAGACAGTTTGGCACTGAGTGGGGAAATGGTGTGGCTGCAGAACATGGCACTGTGCAGGAGTGCTGCTGGAGCAGTGCCTGGGGCAGCCCTTCATCTGCTGGGCTGCAGGATGGAGGCAGAGCACCATCCTGGGCCAGGCTGCAGAAGGGCATTAATAGGTGTCTTTCATTTTGAGAGTTGCAATTGATGTTTCCCCATCCACGGCTTCAGCTTTTAGGTACTAAGAGTAACCAGTGCACGGAAATCTGAACATCACAGGTTGTCTTTTCTTCCCCCATATAAGATTAGCAGAGCTTAACATAGCTGAGTGGCAGGTAGTGCCAGTGCGTCGGTCTGTGCGCTGCTGAGCTGCTCTAGATGCTTGTTAGAGGTATCTCCTTTGCAGACGTTTTACTTATTGAACTGTGACTTTGCCATTGTCCCTGGGATGTAATGCCTGTGAGATGGAGCTCTGTGAGCCCTGACACTGACTGTTGCATCAAGCAGGAATGTCTCATTGCAAAAAAATCAGTCCAGGGCAGGGAGTGTTCCCCGTGGCAGGGAGATGCAGTCGATGTAGGAGCTCACCAGTTACCTTGAAGTTCATCAGCTGTTGCAGCACTGATCGAATTGCAAATCTCAGCCAAAGCAAAAGTTGGGCTATGAAGGTGTCTTGAAATAGCAGCTTTCCCTCAAAGATGAGGGGGCTGTGGTGGTGGAGGGTGGTTTTGCTTTAATTATTGGAGGGTTGTTTTTTGAAGGCTCTGAGGGAAGTGTTAGCTATGGATGTAATTGATGCATTCATGTGTGCTTTCACAGTCCTTAGTTATAGAAGGAGCTGCCCGAATCCAGGAGTCAGATAGAGGGTAAATTTGCATTTGGCGTCGTTCTGGGCTGCTTTTGTGAACCTGGGCAGACGTTTGCTGCTATCTGATTTCAAAGGCTTGCACTTCTCCTCATGCTGCACAGAACAGACCTTTTGTCTCAGGACTGCCCCAACTTTCTGTGGCTGATTTTCAGTTCTACCTGCCTCTGAGCAGTATTCCTCCCCTCGACCTAAATCAGAGCATGCAAATCCCTCTGTAAAAGGGAATGGTAGCCTACTGATTTTAACAGTGGGACAGATCTGCCTCATTGTAAAGGAAGTCTCTGTCTCTATTAATGGCAGAGAAATTAGATTTGTCTTATTAAGAGAGTAGAGTTACCTTATCGTCATCCCACAGCCTCCTGTGGCATCTGCTGCAGCCCGGTCAGTTTGTTTGCAGTTCCCTAGCAGCCCCAGCATTACTCACAAACCCTACAAAGCTGTCAGCACAGCACCCACACCTCGGCTATTTTTAGGGTGCCAGTGTGCCCACAGCTATTCCTGCGGGGTGGATGCAGAGTGCATTCTCACTCTCCAGGTTTGGTGCTGCATAGGGCTCTTCTGCAAGGCATACAGGCACACTGCCTTTTTTGCAAGGGTATGTGAGGCAGAAAAGGTAATCAGTTGTGGATCTGTTACTGAGCAGGGTTTTGTAAATCAGAGTTTCCCACACCGAGCATGGCCTGCACCTGGCTGCTTCACAGTTCTGAATCTCCCTGCCTCTCCAGTGAAGGATCTGCAGTGCTCCATCTTTCTTTGAGCCACATCGCATTGTGACCTCGTGTTTTATTTGCCACATGTGGAAAACCTTTACTTTTTTCCCCCTCCCCAGTCCATTGGTCAGTTTTGTGCTGATGACAGCAGCTGCACGAGCACACCAACCATACCCACAGGCAGTGTTGCACTGAATGTAGAAGAGGCAGTGCTTCTTGTTCTGCTTCAACCTGGCTGTGGCCGAATCAGACACGCTGCCGTTCCAGAGCTGCGTTCACCATGTACATTTCCTAACATTAGTGTCCTCAGCATCTGATTATTCAGTCTGTGCATTTAGGATTCTGTGAATGTCTCATTGCACTCTCAGTCACAGCAGCACACAGCACTGCCCGTCCCATCAGGGTGTCTGGCAGCCCAGTGCCAAGATTGCTGATGCGCCCACTGACTTCTGCATTCACTTCTCTATGTCTCAGGGACAAGTGATGTGCAGGGCTGTGCTGGAGCCCTGCCAGCCTTCTCCTAACCCCCCTCGTGACACCTGCAGGATGTCATGTTGTGCAGGAACTGCTTTTAAAGCATTAATGATTAACTCCTTGGTGTTAAACTCTAAAACTGCTTTTTAGAGTCCCAGTACAACAATTCCACTACTTTGCAAGAAGCTCTTTAACATCTACCTTTACTTCAGCCACCTCCTGCAGATTTCTGTTCTGATGTCTTTTTTTCCTACCTGTAAACATCGCAGCTCTGCAGACAGAGTGGTGCAGGTTGTGTGTGGAAGTGGAAATGGCAGGGCCACATTTGTGGTCTGCAGCTGTGCCACAGCAGCCCAGCCTTGCAGTGCTGGGTGAGGAGATGGCTGCAGGGCTTGAGCAGGGAGAGTGACCCCGTGCTGTGCAGGAATTCTGGCTCAGGTCTGGAGTTGAGTTGAGTACCAGGGTAAGGCTCAGGTGAATCTGAAATAAGAAGCCATGCCTCTCAATCTTGGCTATTCTTACCAAGAGTTTCTGGGCAGAAAAAAAAAGGAAAAAAGAGAAAAAAAAATCCTGGAAATACATTCTGGGTACTGGTAACTCTGCCCTGGAAATGTTCCAGATGGCCAGAGCTAGATTATTTGTTTATTTACTTCATAATTTCAGTCATTTCCAGCAAGGAATGTCCATATTAATAAATCAGGTTTTGAAGAACGTAGGTATTGAGAAATCTGAGTAAGCAGCTCTGGCTTCTGGAGACAAAACAGAGGACTGAAGATTCTGAAATGTCAGGTTGTAAGACTTGTAAGTTTAGCTCAAGTAGAAATTCTTAGATACTGCAAATATTTCCTCCTTATTTCCAGCTCATTCAAAAGGAGGCAGTATTATAACATGCACTACTGTGTGATGTTCCAGTAAAATTAGTGGAGGTTTGTGATTCAGCTTACTAAACTGAGCTTTGGAAAAGCTGCTGCTCTCGCATGTCTTTCCCTGCACCAACCCTCTTATGGGTTAGCCATTAATAGCATTCTGAAGAAACTCATTTCTATCTCATGTAGGGAAAGGATTTGGAATAGCTTTCTGGCCCATTTGCTCAGCACTTACGTGTGGCTTAAGAGGAGAAGAGAAGGGAGGAGGTTCATGTCCGTGCTAAATTCCTGTCCGTCCGTGGATGTTGTGTCTTGCTAAATCTGCTCATCATCCCATTTAGTTTATGGCAGAGGAAGGAGATTTCTTCTTGTCCTCTCCATAAATGCTCGCTACATTTTACAAAAAGGGAGAAATAGATTAAAAAACTCTAATCCTGCTTTACGGCTTCAAATCAAATCACTTGTCCTCCCAAATCTTTGAATTAATGTTATTGAAGGTCACAAGGGCACCTCTCAAAGCGTTTCTCAGTAAGAGCTGCAGAGGGTCTTCCTTGGAAACCTTCTGTGTCTGCAGCTCTGCCATTTTACAGTGTGAAACAAAGCTGCCACAACATTTACTTGGGCATTTGGTTCCAGCAGTCTCATGGAGAAGCGCAGTGTTTGATAGCATCATTAACACGACATCTCCATTCCTTATTTGTTATATAAGAGGAGCTTGCATGGATTTGTTTCTGTGGTGTTCTGTCAGGATGTTCCTAAGGCCACATCTGCACTGATTTCTGGGTGCACATGCCATATAGAGAGTAATATTCCAGACCATTATAGCTACTCTGAAAGAGCTTTCTGTCTTTGTCCAGGTCTATGTGTAAGAGGACAAGGAGGGCAGGAGCACCTCTTGTTTTGAACATATACTTTCTGTATGTCTAAGTGCTTCCTTAGGTGGAGAAAATTAGATTACAGGTGTTAAGCCTGTAAGTATCAGGGTAAAAAACTTGAGGTTCCTCTGCCTGATTCTCTTTCCTGGAAGATAACTTCTTTGTTTCCAAACCTAATTAAGAAAATGTAATGCATCCTTTCTTAATGACGCTCATTTCCAGTAAAATAAAATTTAGCATAAATGAATTTTCTTAACAGCTTATTAAATGTAGTCACTAGATAGTTGCTTTCATCTGTGCATAGCATCATACAAAAGATGTTTCATCTAATTAAATAATGAAGCAGCTTTAATATATTCTTTCATCTGAAATGACTTCTGGTAACCTTGTAAGAGGTATTAGAGAGGTTTGGAAGCAGGAGTTTGTAATCACCAGGCTGTGTTCTGCAGGTACCTGCTGATGCTTTTAAACAAAAGCAGATTGTAGAGCGGGTTCCCTTTCAGTGAATGAAATATTTGCAGTGTGTTCACTGAGCGGGAAGCCCACCAGTTCCATCCTGGACTCACAGAGGACGTTCCTTCCTATTTCCCATCACCTACGTCGTTCTGTTGCCATGCTCCTGGCTTGGCAGAAATGCAGAGGGAAGGCTGTGTGTTTTCCCTGTGCCGTAACATTGACACGTAGGAGAATTAGCACCTCCAGCACGCTTCAACTATTCAGACAGTGCCCAAACATTCACACTAGAAAGTGGTTTCGTAGCTGTAGGGAATCGTTTAGGCAGGTCAGCCAAGGCCAAAATTACAATTTAAAATGCAGTTGGCAATGATTATTAATCAGTTAGCTCCAGGAACCATCACAGCCCCCCAGCCCCAGTTAGACTAACAAGCAATATTTTTCAAATAATAAAACCGGATCCTTATTAAAACTTGTCTCCTTCACACAGCAATAAATGCAGCGGTGCCCCAAAAGGTATCAGTAATTACTTTCATATGAATAAAACCGGCTTGCAGTGAGAGCCACCTGCAGGAAGCAGCCATGGGCAGGTCGGTGTCTGCAAGCAGGTTATTTACAGCCTTGGTGACACAGTGCTCATCACAGGGTGCTGGGGAGGACGGCGTGATGCTGTCCTGGACCCCGCAGTGCATGGCAGGCGTTGCTGGGCGCTGCAGCTCCATTGGGAAAGCCCACGGCTGCTGTCAGCTGTGCTGCGCTTTTCAGTTCCTTGCTCTCAAAATCAATCTCTCCTTCTGTGATAATTCAACTCCTACTTTGTCTTCTTTTTATAACTCTGTATAAAATAAGAAGCATATTCAGCACGGCACTATTACCTTCAGTTTTTTAAGCCTACTGCTTTCAAGCTCCTCTGTAACTACTGGAAACAAGGGAATGTTCTCTACATAGTCTATATATTTTCAAATCAAATGCAGACAAGCTAAAACAGATGCCAGCCACTAAATAATAGAGCTAGAAAAGGTTTTTGTTTTTTTTTAATTGGTTATTTTTCCCCATTGGACCACGGGTGGCAGCTGCAGGTAGGTCAGTGTCTATGGAAAGCTGACCAGTTGAATCACAGCTGAGATGCCCTGCATGTATTATACCATACATAAGAAGCGTGAGCTCTACTGATGACATATCTTATGCTTTTGAGGCATTGTTTCAGCTTCCTGGGTCGACTTGCCTTCCACTTATCACCTGTGGCATCTGTTTGTGCCCTGGGCTCTTGCAGGGAATGCTCAGTGCTGGGTGTGAGCAGTGCCTGTGCTGCAGCAGGAAGGGCATTTTTGTCTTGGATGAAGCTTCAGGATGCGAGCGTAATATAAAGTGTAACAAATAATGGCAAGTGATAAAAGCGCATATAATAAAAGATGTGCTGTGATAAACGTTTAATGTAGATCTAATCAAAGGTTTGCTTTAAGGCACAAAGGCTTTTTCCTTTTCCTTTGTACATACTTTCTAAGGAAGTTCTCTGATTTGTGTAATTCCCTGTGCAGATACGATCTGTCCTTAAATTAGACAATAGAACCAAAATGAGGTACTAAAAAGGATGTTTCTTTCCTTCCTCTGTTCATGTGATACCTAAACTAAAACTGAAAGCTAAAAAAAAAAAGGGCCTTTTTCTCCCCTTGCCCTTTCCCAGTTCTGTAGTCACTGTGCTCCCTATAACCCAGATGGACAAATACATTAAAAACTGCTTTTAAACCACAGATTAAGAAATGGTGCCAGGATTTTCTACCAAAAATGTGGCACTGCTGCTAAAATCTGTTGACAATTTTAAAACAGTTTCTTCTGGCAGAAGAGATCCATTAATGTCTCTTCTTCTTTTCCAGGAAAATGAGTAAAACCTTTTTCTAAGTTTGAAGTTAATTAGCTTCCATGCTGTATTTCAGAGCTCACTGTAAATGTATGAACTTTTCCAGGAATGGGAGTTGGGACATAACAGAATCATCCATGATGTGAGAAAAACACATTGAAAATAAGGGCTGTGACTCTTACTTACATCTGTACTTGGGTCCTGCCAAAGATGAGTGCGTAGATTTTAATTACAGCCATTCTGCTTAAGCCTTTGAAAATCAATTTAGAATGTAAATTTTGGATATTTCTTCGAAACGAGGGCAATCAGCATCACACAGACAGCTGAGATGGGATTTCCTCTCACCTTGCATGCAGGCTTGCCCCATGCTGCAGGCTGGCTCTCTTGGCACGCAGGGCTGTGGAGCAGCCCCTGTCCTTGGGAGCCCTTTCTGTCGATGCAGCTTTTGCTCTGTGCAGTACATGGGTTTGGTGCTGGCAATGAAAGAAATGTGAAACCTGCCTTTTTAAACGCTCAGTTGTTTCAAATGCCCCGAGAGAAAGAAAAGAAATTCTGAACACCCCTGATAAAAATAAACACCTTAACATTTCCCTTCAAATAACTGCACGTGTTATGACTGGACAAAAAGTTATTATTCCTAATTTGCTGTATGCACTGGAGAGCACATATAAAACTTGCACCCACATCCACATATATTTTATGTATCCATATGAAAGCTCCACCTTTGCAGTGGCTCTTCTCCCACACCTCTGCCAAATTCCTGCTCCACCTGTGATGCTCCAGGAATCCCAGGGAGCCTCTGTGAGGTGCCAGCTTCCCGTGCTCACCTGTACGTAGCATTGAACTGACCTGAAATGACTGCAGTTTCCAAAGTCGTGCCTTGTAAGGGCAGTTATCTGACCTTGATGTAAGCACACGGTGCATTAAAGTCAGTGCTGCTGTATGTATTGCACTGTGACACAGCAGAGCAAATCAGAGCTCCAAGTACTGCAGCACGGCTTTAAATGTCTTTGAGGGAATTTTTCAGTACTGGTGCTCTTGGTTGAGGAAGCACCTGTTGCACCGAGGGCAGGAACTTTGCTTTGTGCAGCCTGTGGAGCAGTGTGGAGCCTGGGGCTGTGTGCCCATCTCAGGCAGCAGACACAGATGAGTGTAGGTGTCCTTGTGTTTGGCATGCAGCAGTGCTCTCCTGCTGTCTGCTGGTTATGGGCTGTCGTGTGTCTGTCTTTCCTTCTTGATTTCTTGACACTTGTCTTTGACCCAATGATCTTTTCAGCTGAATGAGTGAAATGGATGGCTCTCAAACAGTACTTTTCTCCACATAAGAGATTATATAAGTGCTGGGACAGCTTCCTGGTGTTTTGTCCTGGCCAGCAGTCTAAGCAGATGCATTGTCGTCTTCCTGAATTCAATTGGTAACAATAATGTTTTTCTCTGACTGTGTTTCTGGAACCAATCTGACTGCTTTCCCTTCCCTTTCTGTACTACAGCATCCCATGGAGCGCTCTGCCCTGCATGCTGCCAGCTGTCTTCTGTGTTCCTGCTTAGCTGCCAAGACTCAGAAATGCTCTTTTTCTGTCACAGTGGTGAAAGGGATGGGATTAAGCATTTTAAAGGCAGATTGCATCTGCAGCGAGTGTCTGGGAAGGCCCAGTGCAACCATGTGTGATTTTAATGTATAGGCTGAAACTCATTTGTATGATAGACCAATGGGAATTTCAGGCAGCTCTTCTACACAACACCCTGATGCTAAAAAAACCCCAAAAACTCAGATGTAAAGCTCTTTTGGAAACTTGATTCATTTGTTTCATATCCTCTGTATCTTCAATTTCAAAGCCATTTAGGAAGATCGTTTGCACAAACACGAAAGCTCCCTTTAACTAAAGGCAGCTGATGTGTTTTTTCAATGAGATAGAGCTCATAAGAAAGACTCAAACATTAACTGTGTAAAGAAGGCAATTAGTGTTTGTACAATATATTGGAAATTAGCCCTAGGCACACTGGAAAAATACATGTTTTAAACATGTCTGTTTTCTGCCCAATTCTGTAGCTTATATTAGATCTGGACTTGGATATATCTAAAGGCCACCAAATGAATTCAAAGCTGTGAAAGACATTGTTACTGTCTCTAATAAGCTTTTTTTTCTGTAAAGTAGTTGTGTAATACAGTATAACTGTGTATATTTAATCACTCCAGGGAAAATCTTTTTCTACTGCTGTAATATGTCAGGAAAGCTTATCTGCATATAAACAGCAAAAAGAGACCTCTCCTGCATTACAGAGCTCCAAGATCTTTGGTTTGAAAGCTGAGCATTTCTAAGGATGCACTAATTATGTCATTGTGATAAGAAGGGGTGTCCTGCTCACATTGTCACCAAGTGCCATTGTCCATAGGTTTTAAAGCTGTCATAGGAATAGGGAAAAAGCCACTGTGGTCATAGGAATCAGTGAAAGACTTTCATAACCGTGGGAGGTTTGCAGGGAGCAACTGCCACATTATTTGTCTTGATTGCACATCCATTGTGGTGGATTTGGCTGCAGTGTGGGGGGAAACCAGGTCAGGAGAAGGGCCGAGTTCCTGGGACAAGAGAGAGGAACTGATGAAGCCAAAGAGAGAGAAGCAGTTAAAAACCTGATGGCAGTTTGAGAAAACATGAACGCTTCTATCATCTGTCGAGGGAAATGCGACTTCTTCCCATGTTCTTTTAGCCTTTGATCCCAGTTGGGCAAAGTGCAAACCGGGGGAAATGGTTTGAGAGCCTCTGGTGCTGTGATGGGCACAAGCATCGTTTCTGCAGTCAGTCATGTTAAACTATATGTTCATTACCATGGGTATATCACTAATTATCAGAGAGAAGCCTTTCTAGAAGACTGGGTGAAACTTGTGTTCATTTCTACAAGAGAACTCACTGGAGTGGAAGTGGCTGTGGGTGCAGCAGAGTGATGGCTGCCTCAATGTGTGGAAGAGAGCATATGGTTTCAGTAATGGGCTAATAAGAGCAATTAACCTCACAGTGCACTCATTTGTAAGTCCCAGTTGTTTATAAAGTGGATAATAAAGATATTGTAACATCATATAGCTTTATAGGAGATTAGGGAAATGAGGCTGTGTTTTTCAAGCTAGTGCCTGTTAGCACTCTGGTGATAGCATAAGGAATAGAAACATAAAATCAGCAGAGGATGAAATACTTGGAGGGTTAGGCAGTGTATTTAACCAACCAATGTAAATCACCAGTGTACAGTGCCTTGAATAAAGGTTGTCCTTAGAAGAGGGGCTGCTTTGCAGGCAGCTCTGATGTTCAGCTTGCTCTTGCCACCTTGCAAAGGTTGTCACGTAAGCTGTTCCCATGCTTCATTTGTGGCATTGATTCTGATCCTGTAAAATATCTTATGCTGTAGTCACTGATGTTATGTTTGTCCTTTTTCGGCTTGCTGTCATTTGCCTCATGATTTAGCTTGTATTTGGGCTTGGGATTTAGCTCGTGATTACCCTAATGAGCTGTTGCCAGTTTTTCTTTGAGCTGAATTTCTGAGTCAGGAAAGCACTTGGATGGGGCACGGAGTTCTGTGGAGGCTCCCAGACTTGTGGTCTTGTTTTTTTCTGTTCCATTGGATGGGCTGAACAATGCGTTTGCTGGTGCAGCATTCCCCAAATATGAAGGCTCTTTTGCTTTATTAGACTTGACAGTGTTTAAACAATGCTAATTCTCATACCCAGCTGGCTTTTCAATTGATTCTGTGCTCTCTGTCGCTGTGTAAAACAAACTGAAGCATTAAAGACATCTTGCAAGCTTCCCTCTGGGGACTTGTCTTTCCTTAGAGAAAAATCAAGTATAAAATTTTGTGTTTTCTCTGTGTGTTTTCTGCTGGATTTTTCAGTGATATTTCAGTGCATTAACAAATGTTGTACAGAATAAGGTGCTGACTTTCAGGCACGTGCTTTGAAAATCAATATTTGTTTTCTAGCTGGATATGTGAACCAAATGTCTCTTTCTTCACCTGAAGCAGAATACACCAGTTGCAAAATTGTATTTAAGTTCTGCATAGAATTGCCATTTTAACCCAGCTAGAATCTTGCCTATTAGAAATTCGATTGCTAAACAAAGAACTTTTACAGATGTGAATCATTCGTTTCCCACTTTCAGCAGCATGGATGCAGGCTGATATCTGGGGACTAAGAATGAAATCAGAATTCCTGGGGGGAGTGAGGAGCAAAGCATTTTCTGCCCCGTGAACTTCAGCACTTTGCTCACACGGTTATGCAAAGCCTTGCAGCGTACTGAGAAATGTGTTCTTTGCACTCAGCTGTGCTCAGCAGTTCGGCCGTGCTGGGCTCATGGCGCTCACAGCTCGGAGAGGAGGAGGGCCTTCATTTCTGACCTCAGGAATCAGTGCTTTCTGATGGAAATACTTCACATTCTTGGCCGTGGTCTCTCCCTTGGCCATGGTCTCTTCCTATGAGCTTTTCACTTCTTGCACAAAAGCCATCCAGCCTTGTTTTGCCACTTGTAGAAAAACACGTGCTAATATCCCACCAACACAACGTTATGCATCGACACAACGTCAAGCATGCAAAGTTACTTAGAATCCCTGTAGGAAATAGTGTGTGAACAGTAAATATTCTGATCACGAGATATTTTAAGCTTTTTATTTCTTTTTTAATGTATTGCAGCTGGTCTGAAAACCCAAAGGAATGGAAGTTTCAAAAGACGAGGCAGACCTGGCTGCTCTCACACATGTATGAGAAGGAGAAGGTTTGTATTATCAGGAGATGTTCTCACAATGGTAATGTTGTAAAGTTTTATACGTTCATTGTAGCTATTATTTATTAATCCAAGGTTACTAGCATTAGCTGTGCACTTTGCTAAAATACTCAGCCATTGTGATTGCTTGCTATTTACCTTTCTGTTTTGGGGTGGTTGTTCCATGGACACTACTAGACTAAAGCACGTCAGCCAGAAGGAGGAATGATGCTTTGTATAAACCTGAAACTTAATGAGAGTAGATTTGAACATATCCTTAATTTCTGGCTGTGGAGTAGTGGGCAATATTGGTGACAGGTGGATGGTTGGTCTGGGTGATTTTAGAGGCCTTTTCCAACCTTGGTGATACTGTGACTCTGAGCCATAGCTCGTGGATTGCTTCAGATGTCTCTGCTTCATATAAGACGTGCAGATGCATTGCCAAGATGCTAGAATAGCTTTCTCATTAGAAGTGAAACCTCATGTTGATTGTAGAAAGCATAAGGCGTAACCAGAAGCCAGCCTTTCATCGTCACCCAAATCCATTCATTTCATAACTTAAAAAACAACATCCACATAGCTTCCAGTCAGCATCTGAGCATTGCAGTGCAGAGCAGAGCACTGCAGCTGATGTTCCCGTTGAGTAACTGAGCACACATCTCTGCACAGCAGCTCCTTATTGATTCATTCCATTGGCATTCAGTCAGGTGTGGCTGACTGTGTGTGTGCACTTACACCCTTCAGCATCACCATCTTCCTGACCCAAACTGCACCAACCACCTGGCAGAAGGTGTTGCTTTTATGATTAAAAATACTTTCAAAGGACCCTATGATTAAAAGCAGAGCTTTGTGAAAGCAACAAGTGTTCACACACCGTAATGAGCTGCCAAATGGGTTTTTGATAATAGGTATCTAGTTGTTTGCATTGCCTTTTATTTTTAAGCTGTGCTGTTAAAAGGTTTATCCACCTTTCCAAGTCAATGTGTGCTCTTTAACTCTGCTTGGAAACTGCTTTATGGGCAGAATGGCATTTTTGCTCTTTTACCTGTTTGCTTTGGGGTTTTGTGTTGCAACATACTGGGAAATAATTAACCCTAAGTAGTGCTTGTGTTACAGATCAAAACAAGCTTCATTCCCTATTCTGTGACACTGAAATGAAAACCTCCTTTCTAGTTTTGTTGTGGGTTGTGTTTTTTTTCACATGATGAAAGCATAATGATTTATTTAAATTCACAGTATTTTGTACTGTTTAATAATCAAAGATGCGTTGTATATGAGCTACAGATAATGATTAACATCTGCATTCAGATTCAGAACAATGAGCAGAGCCACTCAAGTGCTCATGATCAAGCATGTATGAAGTCTTTTTCATTGTCAGGACGAGGCAGGGCTGCTTTTGCCTGTATTTTTATACCCAAATCTGATTTCCTGTCCATTATAGAATAAAATCCGTCGGATATCTGAGCATGGCTACAGTACAAAAGGAGACTTCCTTCCTAAGCCACGTCTTTGATCTCTTGGTGTCACTTGTATTCTTACTGAAAAGCCATGCCAAGAGCTAAATTAAGTCTCCTGTACTGATATTCTTCTTTCTGTAAGATATAAAGAGAGGTTTTCTAGTCATTTACAAAGCGATTTTTTTAAGTGCCTTTAAAATCCATCTGCTGTAGGCTGAAGGCTTCAGAGCTCAGGACTGCATACCTACAGTGTGTGCACTTCTTTGTGATCCTGTACTGAATGAATGCTGCATCACCTGTTGCTGGTTGTCCTTTGGCACAGCACTGTCAGCAAGTAACTGCATCGATTGTCCTCGGCCTCTGGGCTGCACATCCCTGGGTTGTGGAGCTCCTGCAGAAGTTGATGAGAAAAGCCAGGTTATTGACAAGCAATACCTGCTTTTTCCCTGCTGTTATTCATTACCATTTCCCCATTTTCATGGTGTCTCATGGTTCCTGAGCATTCAGGGGCTGGTGGTTATTGGGTCACGTTTGGCTGTTTCCACGTTAGTCTGCTCCAATGCATGTTAGTTGGTCACGTTAGTTAGTCAGGCAGAGGCAAGGCGGGTGAGCAAGGGAGAAGAAACAAGAAAAAGGGAAAATGGGTTACAACAACCACAGTGAGATCCTGTAGGCATCACTTCGCTTGCCAGCACTTTGATGGGCCACCTCAGTACCCGATTTCAGCCCTCCCTGTTGGGAGCTTAAAGACAGGCAGCGCTCCTAAAATCTCACCAACAGGCCCTGACATTGCAACCCCCCAAACCAATCCAACTAACTGTGATTGCACGCAGTGAGCTGTGATTGTGCCACAGGGGGTACAAATGATGCAGTTAATTTAGCCAAGGTGGAGCACAGAAATGTGGCTGAGCTTTAAACACCCAGTGCTGAGACCTGTGCTGGAGGACCATCGTGCTGACACTGTTTGCATCTCAGCATTTGTCTCTGTTAGCAGCGTGTGTTTACCTTGAGTAAAAGCAGTTCTAAAAGTGTTGGGGTTTTTCCATTATTTTTCAGTGTGCTGGTTTTATATTACAGCCACACTTCGTGTATCATCAGTTTCAGTGTTAGCCATTATAAAGTTAGTATTTTTTTTATCTGTACTGTTTCTTTAGCACAGGAGTGTTTGTGTGAAGTCCATAAAGATTTTCATAGGGCATGAGTTACGAAGATGAGTGCAGGCTGCACCTTTGATTCACTGCTCTGTAATATCCCCTATTGATTAAGGCAGCATTGGAGTATTTTTTCTTCCTCTTCTTTGAGAGCGATAGAAGTTTTAGTGATCACAGTTGTGCTGCCAAATGTCGCCGCAGAAATAAGCTGTAAATTAAGTGTCTGTTGAAGCTCTGTCTTCTCTGCTGTGTCAGTACTGCACAGGATTGGAGCAGCCCTCGTGCAATGACTCCAGGCCTTTAAATACTTACGTATGTGTTCAGCTTTGCTCACGCTGAGTACGCCTTGCAATGCTGTGTGTGCAAAGTCAAACAAAGAAACATATTTGCAGGGTGAGGTCACTGTCACATCTCCTGATTCATGGTAAAAATATTCTCTCATTGGCTCCAACCAGTTCCACAGATACACAAGGTGAAATGCCTCAAACAGATCTGTGCACCGAACGCTGTTGACAGCAAGCTGGTTCAAAATACTGCAGAATCATCAGAAGTCTTTGTGAGGTTGTTGCCAGGATTTCTTAATGGAGTTGTACGTTGCACCAGACAAGCTAAAATTTAATCTTTTACTGGTTAATTAGAAAGGAAGTAAAACGGGGGTAAGGCGACAGCAGATAACTAAACTGCTTTTGATGTCTGATGTGTTAAAGGAGTGCATCAGTTTTAGTCAGCGTGATTTAAAAATGATTTCCATATGTCTCAATTTTTTCAAATTACATCCAATTCCTTTGTGTAAGCATTCTGTCAAAGTGAGAATCTGTTGTGTGCTGCTGGGTGGTATCTCATCGTAGCAAACAAATGGTTTTGGGTAGGAGTGAGGATACTTGCACAGAATTCTTTCCTTGGACACATTCGTGCCATTCTCCTGAATTTGGTAAGGTTTGCATACATGTTTCCAAAACTAGGATCTGGCTAGTATGCTTCTTCCCTTCCAGCAGCTGGATCTCTCTCTCAGGCAGTGCTTGCGTTTGCTGACCATCAATTCCACATCTGCTCAGCATTTCCCCTCAGATGCTTTGCCCATCTGAGCCCACAACACTTCTCTCACTGCAATCTGTCCTTCCTAGCAGTTTGAGCATTGGCAAGAAACTCTTCCGTTTGAAGGTGGGCATCAGCTGATGCAAAAGGCTGTGCAGTTCACCTAACCACCTTTCAGGTAATGCTTTGACATGACTGTGGATGAACATTGAAAGAGAAGAAAACAAAGCAGGTATTTTTAATTCCTTGTGGTTTTTTTTTCTTCACAGGTTCCAGATGAGCATTTCACCATTTTACTGGACTATCTGCAGGGCCTTAAGGGCAGTGCACGAGACACAACTGTGCAGAAAGCTGAAGCTCTGATGCAGGAACTGGATGGATCGGATGCAGAAGACCCAACCGTGATGGAGAAGTGCGAGCGCATACGCCAGGTTCTGCAGCTGCTGTCTTGAGAGCGGTTCTGTGTCTCGGTGCTTGTCTGATGGAAAGAAGCACTGAACATCACGTGCAATACTTCAAATTCGTTGTGAAGACATATTTTGACAATGAATCTGAATACTGCATTTTCTGAGTTTGTACTCGTGTTTTCAGCTACAAGTATTTATCATGTTTTGAGGTGATGAAGTCAAAACTGAGCACCATATATGATCCATAGACATGCTGCATTGATTAAAAGCAATCTCACTGCTTATCTTTGGAAAAATACACCTCTCTTGTTAGTTTTTCTCCAACTCTCTGTCTAATTACTGCTCAGTAAGAGGAGCTTTGCAGTTCTTAACAAGAAGAGCAGAGCAGCCAACAGAAAGCCTGGAGGCTCCTTACAATGGCAGCTTGTAGCATTAGCATACAGTGCAGTGTTTGCTCAGCCAGCTGCAGTCTGTCACTTTCAGCTTCAGAAGTGTGTCATTTGGATTTGGGAAAGATCATTTTCAGTCTGTTGAGCACGGGTTGTATAACACAGTTCCTTATTAGTACTTCACACAGTAATCAGGAGATACCATCAGCTTTGTTAGTTTTCCTTGTCTGTTTCAAAGGTTTTCAGTGCTTTGCAGCAATTGTTTAGATACTCAGATAATGCACAGATGGGAACAGCTCAGATCTTTTGACCATGCGTAGTGAAATCATCTGATTGTGCCCAAACTCACCCCGTGATGAGAAGTGCTGCACAGCAACACTTTGAGTGCCGCCTGCCTATGCTGTGTTTTCATTTTTCTCTGTAATTGGTGTCCAAAAGAGTAAATCTGCGTTCATTTGCCTTGACATGGGGCATTTATCTCCTATGGATGTGCTAAAAGTGAGGCTTTCAAGTGAGAACCAAAGACATCAATCACTCAAATGTTGCAGTATTGGCTTATGATTTAATAACACTTACATTCAATTCTGTGTTCTTGACCTGATTCTTTAATCTTCCTGCAGATGTTGTTCATGCTGTATTACCAACAACTTTATCGAATGTGTATTTTAGAAGAGTGGCTGTCTTTGGGAATTACTGCTTTAATGTGGATGGATGAAGGAGGGGAGAATCTCTGGATATGCTGGCCTAATTTTTCAGTAAGAAGCATTTGAGTGGATTTGACAGCCTTCACAGTCACAGGTTATTACAAGCTTTCAGAAGTATGAAATGTATTCCTAGTAACAAATAACTTAAGATCTGGGCTTCTTGAAGGTGAGGTTTCCAACCAAAGAAGACCTGTTGTTAGCCCAAGCAGAAACCAATGCTTTTTTCTCTCCGTCAGAAGAGAAGATGAATTCTAAGGGGTGAAGTTTTCTAAGTGTCTTGCTGGGATTTTATAATTGCATTTTGGGTGTCAGAGAAGAGTTGTTCTCGCTTCTGCTTCCTGCTCATCTTAGGATTTTAATCTAGAAATCTACATTGCTTGATGATTATATTTATCAGGATTTCCTCCGTGATGTGTTTTTTTACATGATGGGGTGGGTAATTGCAGCTATGGGATTCCTGCAGCTGCTCAGAGCTGTGCAGGCAGACACAACCCATCACTTCGTTCACTTTGTTCCATCCTTTGGTCACGTAGAGTTTGCAGATGTTAATGTTGTTTGTAGCCTAGACTATCTTATGGCTGCAGACAGGGCAGAATCGTGTCTGGGTTTCCATGCCATGGCTGCTGTGTTAATAAAGATTGAGTCCCAGGCGAGAGGTAACAGTGTGCATGGACAGTCTGACTAATTGTGTCTTCATCTGCCGGCTCTGATCGTCTTCTTGTTGGGTTAATCTGCATTGTGGAGCTCCAGCTGTAAGGATCCTGTCTGAAGAGAGTGCTGAAGTCAGGGCTTCCAGGCAAAATAAAGGAACATTAATTACTCAAAACTGCTTAAAGCTGGAATTGTGCTTCTAATGACAGCACTAATTACTCAGTATCTGACGACGTGAAAAGTTCCCTTTAATTTGACTGATCCTGGCTGTGGGTTGTATATCTTGTTGGCTCTCCACTGTCTCCACAGTTTTAATTTGTTATCATCATTGGAAAATTACTGAGTCAATGAATTCTCTTCTCATTCGGAAGGGATATATTGTGGCTGTTTGGGCATGTAATTTATTTCCTTATTTCCTCCTACTGGAGAATAGTTCTGCTGTGTTTTGGTTCAAGGTGACTCTTGACTTATCTCCCACCCTTTCAGGCAGTACAGAAATGCACTTCAGCTGGGGCTTGGTGGGCTTTGGTTGGTTGGGTTTGCTCTGCTTGTTTTGTTTTTGACTTTTGCCGCTGAGGCAGAGCAGAAAAAGCAATACTGAAAGGGACTTCAGTTGCAAAGGCAGCACTTGGAAAGTTAGCAAACATAAGAATGGAAAATCTTTATGGAATTTTGATTTTAGTTCATCACTCATATGCAACATGATGGATCGGTGCTGTGTTTGCCACTGTCTTGTAACTGGTAAGTCATTTATTTGGCATTTATTTGGCATTTATCCTGCCAATTCTGCTGCTGTTCTCATTTTCAGAATGAGCATTAAAGCTGGAAAAGTAACTGCTATGTGGGTTTGGTGCCACGCAGAAGAAGCCAGTAGGAACTTTCCTGTTAGTTTCACTTAGTGCAGGATCCAGTCACAGAAGTTTCATCACAAGCAATCCCTTCAAAACATGCTTTAATGTTCTGATTCACTTACAGTCAAAATACTGAATTGATGTTACTTAATTTAAACTCAGCTTTGTTGACATAAAACTTTCCAGTGGTTTATTCTCGTTGGGGCTTTGGTTTCCTTTTATGTCTTCCTTTCTGTATGGCTGAGTGAGCCAGTTATTTCTGTGCCTGCAAATAGGAGTATTAGTTGTGTACAGCGACTGCAGTCATACAAGGACACAATTAAATGTCCTTGCCTTTGCAGGATGCTTAGCAATGATTTATAATTACGTTCTATTTTAACTTCTTCATAACAGCTTACAGAGTCAACAACTCAGCGTGGTCAAAAATAATTATTTCTCAAATTATGTTTTCTCTTTTTCCTACGAGGAGTGGAGAATACCATGCTAAATGCAGCTGATGTATAAATGACGGGGGGAGGGCGATGCAAAACAGTGGTTTATCTTTCTTTGTCCAAACAAAGCTGAATAAGAAGCTTGTGCTGTGAGGAAAGTTTGGCTGGGACGTGGAGGGAGGGACCTTGGGATGAACACAGAGCACTCATGCAGTCGCTCTTAATGATTTCTCTTCTTTCCTACATGCAGAAAATTGTTGGCATTCCCCAATAAAACCCACAAACACACCTACGTCAAAAATGTAAATAGGTTTCAGAATCAAATACTGAAAGGTCAGGAAATGCCACATGTAGATACGTGGCCAGAAGAATTCTGGTCCTACCTCTCTGTGCCTCCAACCTGGAGGCTGAATTAAGGGGAATTGTGTTAGAAACAAGCACATAAAACCCCCCAGATATGTGAGCGCTCAGTTGAAGGTTGTTCCCCTTCACGCCCCCGTGCACAGCAATTTCCTATCAGTTTTAGTGATTTTGATTGTTTTGAAGGTTTCTTGATAATTCAGCCTTTTGCTGTCACAACTGACGTCTGTTTTCTTTATGGTCTCATTGTATTTTAGAGAACTGTAAGCCTTGGGACACAGAATCTGTCCCCCTCATTTGCTTTTATAAATAGCCAGGCTGGCTGCAGCCCTGCCAAAATCCCCACTGGTTGTGGAGCTCCATTGGGCCCGGAGAAGGCTGTTGAAAGGCCACGCTTCCGTGTGCTCTTCTTGAGGTACAGCAGCCTTTGCCAGCATCCTTTGTACCAGACGGGCTTCCCTAAGCCCCATGAAATTGCCCAAATCTGATGCAGCCAAGCAAAGGGCAGCACGTCTCTGCTTTGTGATGGGAGGCTGCAGTGTGTGGGCACACAGCCTGGCGCCTGCCTTGCTTTGCTGCCCGGTTCCGGTCTGTTGAGACTCACAGCCATCTTATTTGTCTGCTTTCTGTGGGCTTAACTTGACCAAACAGCTGGTTCACAAGCTCTTGGGGTGTGCTGAAAGCTTGAGCTGCAGCGTAGGACTGCTAGCATTGGTACGTGCCAATAGACTTCGTGGATTTCACGGATCTGTGCTGATGGTGTCACTGGAGCACGAGCAGCCCCAGAGTGTGAGCGTGGCCAGCGTGGTCTGACAGCTCTGTGTGGCTGCACACCAGTGGTTGTTGTATCATATCTTCTTTTGCACAGCCCAAGCTGCAGGATGCTGTCCTTGGAAGGAAAGTGGCAGCCAGCTTGCCAATTGCTTCCAGAAATTGGTTCAGGCTTAGAAAATATTTAAAAAAAAAACCCAAGGGTTTCCCTTTTGTTTTCTGAATCCTTTTTTATATTATTTCAGCTGTCTTTAGACAAAGGAAGGGGGAAAAAAATTAACCACAGAGAGATGGTGAGCACATCTTTGACGTTGTATAATAAGAAAATAAGGACTTGTGTTGAATTACGCAGCTAATGAGGAGCAGACAGGCGGTCTCAGCCCTTTCTGGGTGGCATTTTCAGTGCCAACAGAAGATGAAAACACAGCAGGTGAGTGCGGGTTGATGCTGTCCCCATCACAAGTGCCATGGATGGTCACTTCTCTGAGAGAGGAATGGAGGGGCTGTGACAGATGCAGTCCCTTTGGCTGCTGCTGGTGCTCCCATCCTGCCAACAGGAGGCAGCTCCTAGCTGACCTTGTGTGCACCACTGTGGGGTGGGGGTCCTCCACATCTCATAGAAGTCTGTTAGCAGCCTCTGTACAGCTGCTGCTCAGCATTGCCTGTGGGCAGACATCAGAGGGCATGGGAAATGGGGCTGCTGTGCTGGGGGATGGGAGCTGCCATGTGCATGCCCTGGTGTCAGCAGCCCTATGCATTGCCAGGGCTTGAGTTTGATTTTGGGATGTTTTTTAGAGAGCTGAATGGTGTTCAGCCGGTGATGGGAAAGGTGTTGTCAGTAGTGTGGAACATTTTGCTGTAGAAATCTGAAAATATCAAAGATTGCATTATACTGCTGGAGCCCTGTAGGTTAAAATGTGCTGCAACGTTTCAGGATCTTTTGGTAGTATTTGAAAGTGATAAAGGAGTGGTCTCAGCAGAAGGCTAGCTGATGTCTCAGCTGGCTCGTCCCAACAGTCCTGCCATTCACTCAGCAATGACCTTTACCCAGGTCACCTTATCTCCCTTGCGACTCAACTGGATCGTTATAAGGGGCACCAATGTGACATTCTCTTGAAATGGGTTCAAAATCTGCCCCGAGCTCCTCTGTGGGCAGAGGGAAGCACTGTGCCTGCAGGCCTGCTCTGAGGTCGTGGGGGTGCTCAAGTCATTAGGATTAGTCCATAAAGCCCCTCGTAATCCACATCCTAAGAATCTGAAAGGTCACTTGTGGTCCTGTAATCCCCAGTAGTGAACGGGAAGAATTAGTGGTGATTGTTTTGATCCTAAAGCACCTCTTAAGATAAATGCTGGCCCCTGCCCCAAAAGCATATGTGTGTTATTTCGGCGGGGTCCCAGAGGCTGGGCAAAGAGTGAGCAGCTGGGCTGTCACACAACATGACATGGCACAGAGTGTTTAAGAATCATTTTAACGTTGGAAGGGATGGGCAGGAGGATGCGTGTGCCCACCTGCAGCCGTTGTGTTGCACCTGCTCAGCACCAGGATCCCCACACCCTCCCCAAAACCTCCCTGCGTGGCTGCTTGTGCCAAGCAGAAGAGCAGAGGGAACCCTGGTGCTGGGACAGCGGGCTGGGATCCTCCTGTGGTGCTGGAGGGAAATTGTGCTGGAGAGAAGGGGCACATCTGCCCAGGGGGGCAGAGCGGGTGCCAGGCGGTGATGCTGTGGATGCGGTTGTCTCAGTGCCCCGAGGTTTGCTGTGATGTATGGATACATCAGTGCTGGTGGTGTCAGGGCATGTGCCTGTGGCAGGGAGGTTGGAGATTCGTGATCCTTGATGTCCCTTCCAACCCATCCTGTGATTCTGCAGAAGGGATCTCTGAGCAGTGTAACTGTATGGGAGCGCCTGGCTTTGCCCTGCAGAGTGGTGCCAGCACCCTGCCCTTGCCGTGTTCCATCGGGGGCTCCCTGGGGGCCGCCCAGCCCTTACTGTGGGAGGGAAAAGCAGAGGGAAGGAGATTAAAAGATTTGCCAGCAGCAGCAAGCAGTCAGCGGCTGGGCTGGGAATAGAAACCACACTCCTGGTTTCCACTCCCTGAACCTGGCCATCAGACTGTATTAGAAATCCAAATGCAAATACAGGGAAACGTTTCCTTTTTCAAACCCGCCCTGCTCACAGGTTGTCCCTTCGAGTCGGGGCTGCTTGCAGTGAGGTGACACACAGCACCCAGCAGTGCAGGCCCTCTGTCTGCGCTGACACAGCAGCATTCAGTAGGGCAGTACTGCCACTGCTGTGTTTAAGGAAGCCCGGAGGGATGCGGTGGTGATGGCCATCAATAGGCCTTTGTGTTCCCCAAAATGTTCCCTCTCACAGCATGCCACAGGCTCAAGGTTGGCAGCTTGGGAGCAGGCTGGCATTTTAACTAGTAGGTATTGGAGGGTGGTGGTGAGTCAGACACAAGTGAGATGTGCAGCAGAACAGAGCCGAGGGGCCGGCAGTGCCATCGATGGTCTTTGGGTTGCCTTTGGGTTTGTGCTCGCTTTGTTCTATTCCCACACTGCTCCTCCATGTCGTAAACAAGCAGCAGGATCAAAAAGTAAAAGCAGTGTGTGGATGCCACCCAACCAAACAGGCAGAGCAAACTGCACGGGAGGAATAGCGTTTGGAAACGCAGCACTGAGTCATCAAATAGAGTCCATGTTAAAGGCTCTCAGAGGAGCAGTTTGGGGGCAATCTCCTTCTGAAGGAAGGGCAGCTGGTTGCCTCCATGCTCGCAGGGCCGTGGTCAGGGCTGCGTTCTGCTGGTATTGTAGCCCTGTGTCTGTGTGTCATGTTTGTGTACGGTACTGAAAGGGCTGCAGGAGGGAAGGGGATGTGCTCTGTGGTGGTTCTGTGTCACAGGACAAAGGGGAAATGTTTTCACACTGAAAGAAGGCAGATTTAGATTTGGATACGAGGATAAAGTTTTTTATGATACAGGCAGTGAGACAGTGGTGCGGGGTGCCCAGAGAGGCTCTGTGTTAGTGCTACTGCTCGGGGCTCAAGCAGTGAGTTGTTCCCCTGCCCCTTGCTGTGCAGTTACAGTGTGACACCCCCAAAATGGGGCCGTTGAGCCCCACTGCCCCTCACTGGCCCCAGGGCTGAGGCAGGAGAGCTCAGCTGCTGGCTCTGGTCCTCTGTCAGACAGCAGTTAATTGGGAAGGGCTCAGCCTCCAAATGCTTTGCAAACACCAGGGTAAAGACTTCCTTTCCCAGGCCGGTGGGTGGTTGGCACTCCGGGTAAGGGCTTCTTTTCCTGTGACTCTCCTGTGCTGCGTGACCCTGCTTGACCCAGGGAGGTTTGACTTTTCAAAAGGTTCGTTTACTCCTAGATAAAGATTAATTTTCATTTTAATTTTTAACCTTAAATCTCATGGGAATGCGTTTTTGCATTCCATCCAAGATGCTGTTATCTGTGCCCAGCTTTGCCCCCTCCATGGCTTGCTTCACCTAGGAGGTAATGAGTAACCCCTATTCCTCTGCTGGGCTGGGACCCAGTGCTGGGCTCCACGTGGTTCTGTGTCACAGTGTGAGGAGGTGCAGCTCCTACACCTCTGCCTTTACACGAAGCCCCAAAGACCTTCCAGCAATGATAGTAGCAATGCTGGGTCAGCCCCAGGGGAGCTGCAGCACAGGGCTGCCCTCACAGCAGAGCCCTCTGCTCCCAGCGCTCTGCCCAGAGCTGCACAGACAGCTCTTGTCCCCACGGGGACACGCAGCACTTCTCCAGACTCCCGGTCTCCTGCTCTCACCGCAGGAAAAGGCTGTTGTGTGTAATGAGGGCGGGTTTGGGAGGGAGCACCGCGGGGTGGGAGCCGTGCTTGGCCTCCTCTGTCTGGCAGCTCTCACTGCAGTCAGTGGGAGCAGCAGGCCTGGCACGCAGCCACGCAGCAGCTCTGCAAGACACACGGGTCTTGTGTCCCTTTTGGTGGGTAAAGAGGGGAAGTGGCACCAGGTGACACTCCGCAGCCGCAGGAAGAAGTGCACCCCACTCATAAAAGCAGGACGCATGGAATTTAACCACGGCTCTGGGGTTTGCGGTGCGGAATTCATTTTTCACCAATGTCTGCTCCAAGCAGCAAGGAACACCATCTGTGTCTGCAATCCCTTGCAACTGGGGGGGTCTCTGCACAGGGATGGACCTGGTGGTGCTGGGCAGCCCCCAGCCCTAAATTCCCTGAGTGTGGCTGGGAAAGGGACTGGAAGCCCGAAGCAGAGCAGAGGAACTGCATGTGGCTGTGTGATGTGATGGCACAAGGTGTGCTGCAGGGCTGCAAGGGAAGGAGGCCTCTATAGGTAGAGCTTTAGGACAGCCCAGATTCAGTAAATTGGAAGAGATAAGGAACAGAGCTCCAAATCTGCAGAGGGAGCTAACAAGTGCATCCCGAATCTTTTGCAGATTGCCTGGTTCTGTTTTTCTTTATGGGAGAAAATGCTTCGCTGGAGGGGGGAGCAGCTGGAAGGGGCTGTGTGCAGCTTCATGCATCCCCTGTAGCAAATCAGTGCACTGCAGGACCTGGTGCACCTGTGCTGTGCTGTGCTGTGCTGCAGGGTGGGTGCTGGCTGTGAAGGATGATTTGGAATTGGCATTTGTAAGCTGTCAAAAGTGCATGGTGAAGAACTGCTGGTGTCCACAGATGAGGTTGGATGAAAAGATGGAAGAGATGAAGAGAGGGAATATAAAGAGAGATTTCATGATTACTGCTTAATTGTGAAACAGGCGTGGGTCGCTCAGGTTCTGGGCAAATTATTGCAGGTAGAAGAATTGCAGTGAACCCAGTCAGCTCCATGGCGTGGGAACCCACACCTCCCCGAGCTGTGTTTGGACTTTGCCTTTCACAGACAAAAATTCCCAATTTTGTGAGGTAGGGGCGTGGAGGGGAGGATTGTGCAAAGCCCAGCAGCAGCCCTGGCATCAAATACTCTCAATAAATACAGTGTGAGTGTCCTAATCAACAACTCTCAGCAGAGTGCAGAAGGCCAGGCTCCGCCAGCATGGCTGCCCTGGTGCCCCTGCTCACCTGTTGGCTCTGCGCTGCGCTTTTCATCGCTGCACTCCTCTGTGTTGTAAAAGGTTTTAAAAGATCAGCTTTAAATTTACCTCCCGGCCCGTTTCCTCTGCCCATCATTGGCAACCTGCACCTGCTGGACATCAGGAGGCAGGACAGGTCCCTGATGAAGGTAGGAGCAAGCACACGTGCTGCCTGGGGCCCTGGGGGGGGAATGGCTGCACTTCTCCCTCCAATGGCAGTTCTGAGATAACTGCTCCGTGCCAAATGCTGGGGTTTTACAATGTGATTTAATTAACTAAATGCAAAGCTTTCCGGATGATGAAGGAAACTGTTCAACCCCAACTCTGCAGAGTTTGGTGGGCTGTCGGTATGTAAGAGCTGCCCACACAGTGAAGGCTATGAGTATCTGCATCAGTTTGGGTGGATGAACGTAAACTTTGGCATCTTTATGCTGTGAAATACTCCAAAATATTTGAGTGTCCACATGGCCAAATTGAAAGGCGGATGCTTAGTTGTAGTTGCCAAAATAGCTTGTATGTCTTGCTCGTCATGCTGGTTTTCTAGAAGGGAGTTAGTGTAGCACAGCCTGAAGAAAGGATGTAGGGGAAATAATTTAAAACCATGAGTGGCTTGGACTTGGAAAAACATGGGTAGGGTAGGATGTCCTGAGCTAGAAGAGACCCAGGAGAATCACCAAGTCCAACTCCTGGCTCCACGTGGCCTCAAGCTGCACCAGGGGAGGGACAGGTTGGACAGGAGGAAAAATGTCTCCAAAAGGAATGGTGCAGCACTGGCACTGCTGCCAGGGAACGGTGGGGCCACCAGCATGGAGGCGTTCCAGAACCACAGAGATGTGGCACTGAGGGATGTGGTTTGGTGTCGTGGTGGGGGTGGGTTGGGGTTGTGCCTGGTGATCTTAGAGGTCTTCTCCAACTTCAACGACCTCATCAGCAGAGCAGGACGTAGTGCTACTGCTGACCACTGGTTTTTCCTCTCCTTGCAGATTTCGGAGAAATATGGGCCCGTGTTCACTGTCCACCTGGGGATGCAGCAGGCGGTGGTGCTGAGCGGCTACGAGGCGGTGAAGGATGCCCTTCTGAACACAGCGGATGTGTTTGCAGACAGACCTGCTATCCCCATCTTCCATCACATCCAGCATGGAAATGGTACCGGTGCCTTGCACAGATCAGGGAACGCTCACTCTGCTGTTTTCCAGACGTGTTCTATCAATTTCAATCACATTTAGGAGTCTTGAGCCCATCGGTGGCTACACGGGGAGGGATTGAGGCAGTTTGCTTTCTGCAGAACAGCAGCTGTGAGCACCTTCCTATTTGCCTTATCCTTGTTTTTTTTTTTGCTTTTTGCGGTACTTGGGTCACATTTCCAGGGTTCTGCTGCAGTGCAGAAGGAAGGAAATTATTTTTCACATGAAGGCTGATGTCCTTATGCAATCTCTCTTCTGCAGTTACTGGCAGTTCAGACAGAGCCTGGATCATGCATGACTCATGATAAAGACTGCAAGAACTGGCAGGAGTGCAATAGCACGAGCTGTTTGTACCTCAAACAATTACTTCTGTAAACAGATTTCTGGCATATTTCTGCATTGCATGTTAAGAAGTAATACACTGCCCAAGACGAGACATTGAAAAACAGTGAAGGGAATAATCCAGGGCTGAAAGGAAAAGATTTGATGACCTAATATGTATATAATGCATACAGCGTGTGGGGTTTTTTCATCTTGTTTTTAAAAGTGAGGCCCAGAGTGAGGAGGGGTGCACTGTGTGAAGATGTAGACCGTGCTCAGCCCTGGAGCCAGCTGGGCAGGGAGCACCACAGTGGCACCAGGGCTGCCTGCTGTGCTGGTCTCTGCCAAACAGGAGAGCTTTTGGCATCACCTAAGGGCCAGCTGGGGAGATTTCCCAGCTGTAAGCTGTGGTACCTCCCTGCCAGCCCTCCTCGTCCCCTTGCACAGAAGAAAGTTCATCCTCTAAAACTGCAACGGGGAAATTGTTTGTCCCGTTCATGACATGGACAGAGCAGTGTCGTCTGCTCCGAGCCTTGCTCTCTGAAACAGCTGCGTTGTTTTCCTGGAGGAAAACAAGTCAGCCTGAGACAAATACCACACGTAGAGATTTTGCTGTGTGTGGCTGCGAAGGGACAAAGCTATAAATAGGCAAAACCCAGAGGTGTGAACAGCAGTTTGCTTCCTGCCCTGTGGAACCTGCGTGGGGCTGGGCTCTCCTGGGGCAGCCCTCCCCCAGCACCCGGCCCTGCATGTCACAGAGCCCCTGTGTACCGAGCAAACCCCACAGCAGCTGTGCAGCCACACCATCCATCCCTCCGTAGGTGTGTTCTTCTCTTCCCAAGAGCTCTGGAAGACAACAAGGAGGTTCACCTTGGCAGCTATGCGGGAGCTGGGCATGGGGAAGCGGCTTGCAGAAGAAAGGATGCTCGAGGAGCTGCAGTTTCTCACTGAGCTGATCAAATCCTTCCAAGGTGAGCTGGGCTGTTTTATTACTTTACAGAGCCACTGCAAAGATCTCAGGGTTGCTCTGGAAGACAAATGCAGGTGATTTGGGCCATTTCCAGGTGGGCCATTCCGACTTCGGCTTTTGAACGCAGCCCCCACCAACATCACCTTTGCTATCCTATTTGGGAGAAGGTTTGACTACGCAGACCCAACGTTTGTCACTCTGCTACGACTCATTGATGAAGTTATGCTCCTTCTTGGCTCCCCGTTCCTGCACGTAAGTCACCCCCCATGCTGAGTGTAATTGATTTATAATGCATGGGAAAATCAAAAATGATGCTCTAATAGTTTCAAAAGAAACGTATTTGGCTTGCTAAACATTTGGAGTTTTCTTTGCTAGAGCTTCATGCTTTATCTTTTTGCTTTATTACCTCTTTAAAAATGTAATTTCATTGTTTCATGAGTTCACTATCACTTTCCCTTAATTGTGTTCTTTTAATTCATGTTTATAGGCTGTGTCTAGACAACTCTGATAGCTCCCATTCATTTCTGTAAAGAATTTTTCGTAGGAGACATTTTTATACACTACATTTGTTTAGTTAGCCAGAAAGAGAGACTCTCATACCATGTCATTTGGTTCCTCACCCAACTGATGTCTCACATATGATCCTTAAGTTTTGCAGTCTTTTACAGAAGGTTTTTTTTTCCCCCCATGTTATTTTCCCTCTTTTTTTAGCTATTTAATTTCTACCCATTTCTTGGATTTCTTCTCAAACCTCACAAGATGATACTGAAAAAAGTAGAAGAGGTGTGTGTGATCCTAAAGAAACATATCCAGGAAAGCAAAGCAAATATTAATGGAAACAGTCTGATGAGCTACATTGATGCTCTGGTCTTCAAACAAGAGGTATTTCAGCATTACAGTGGCCACTGATGTGGCATCTTGTGCAGAGCCACACTGCTGCAACGTTCTGTCTTCCCATGCTGACAGCGCTGCCTTTTTCTGTTTATTTCCCTACAGGAGGATAACAAAAGCAATACCATTTTTCACGATGCAAATGTGTTGGCCTCTGCTCTTGACTTGCTCATGGCTGGCACTGAAACCACATCCACCACCCTGCAGTGGGCCGTCCTGCTGATGATGAAGTACCCCGAGATTCAAAGTGAGACACCTTTGTGGGCTCACTTCTCTTACACAGGGAGTTAAAGCACTCTGCAGTGACTTCATAAATGCTGCTCACCTGCAAAAGCCCCATAGCTTCTCTCCAGGGCATCCAAAATCTGAGTGCCCGCCGTGTGTCCATCTCTGTCCAAGCTTTGTATGCTGCCCTTCAGGACTGAGGGATCCGAGGGCTTTCTCTCACCTACTGCCAAGGGCTGCATATCTTCATTGCATCCCGGAGGGGTTCAGCCAGCAGTCACCATGGGTCAGGGTTTGGAGACGATTTCCTCACTCGATGCCTTTCCTTTGACCACAGAAAAGGTGCGTGCAGAGATTGAGCGCGTTCTTGGCCCTGGCTGCCTGCCTACCTTTGAGGACCGGAAAAGCATGCCCTTCACCAACGCGGTCATCCACGAGGTGCAGAGATTTGTCACCCTTCTGCCACACGTTCCGCGCTGCACCTCTGCTGACACCCATTTTAAAGGCTATTTCATCCCCAAGGTACATGCTGCTCTGCAGCCCAAAAGCAGGCGGTGGCACACGGGGCAAAACGCCGCGGGCAGATTTGGAGTGTGGGCTTCTGCTCAGAGCTCAGTAACAGCACAAAGTGACGTAGTTGTAGGTTAGTCAATAATTCCAGCAAAGGCAGTATGTAATAACCAGTATCACTTGATCACGTACAAGCCTAGAAATCGCTTCTCTGGAAGTTTGCTTGAAGGCCCAAAGGGTTTGTATGCCTGGATGGCCTTCAGCTGAACACGGCTGTGTTGTAGGGAACAACAGTGATTCCTCTGCTCTCCTCGGTGCTGCTGGATAAAACTCAATGGGAGACGCCGGATGAATTCAACCCCAACCACTTCCTTGATGCAGATGGGAACTTTGTAAAGAAGAAAGCGTTCCTGCCCTTCTCCACAGGTAACAGAAGGGTTTGGGCTGGCACAGGGCTGAGTGTGCAGGCAGGTGTTGGGCTGTGAGCTCTGGCAGGAGCAGCACAGGTCAGCAGTGGGGATGCTGTAGCAACATTCACTCTGGGTTTCAGTGAATTGCAAAATTCAGTCCTCAGTGAGAAGCACACCAGGCCCCAGGGTTTAAAGACACCTCTGGGATGTAGAAAACTCAAGCAGGAGTTCTGCCTTCTCTCTCCCTTAGGAAGAATGGTTTCTAGGTTGTCCCAAACCAATGCCTTGCAGGCTTGGAGTGAAGCAGCCTTGCTCAAATACGTATGGCAGACCAGTGGCAATGGCTGCTGATCATCAACCCACTATGTCTGCAGTTCTGCAGCCTGTTCTGTCCCTCACACTGTTGCCACTGAGTGGTAGGGAAGAGTTCTCAAGGAAACTGCCAGCCCACAAACCGCTGTGCTCTTGGCATCGCAGGGCGGAGAAACTGCATTGGAGAAAGCCTTGCCACTGTGGAGCTCTTCATCTTCTTCACGGGCTTGATGCAGAAGTTCACCTTTAAGCCTCCCCCCGGGGTGAAGGAATCAGAGCTGAACATGGCAGCAGAGGCCGGGTTCACCATGCGGCCGTCCCCGCAGTGTGCCTGTGCTGTGCTGCGCCGGGAGCCCCAGCCTCAGAGTGCACAGCATCCCATGTAGCTGCTCGCTGCGGAGCCCAGCAGATGCACACAGGAAAAAACCAGATCTCACTATGCAGTATTTAGCAGCAATTCTTACCCAAAGCCTTTCAATTACTGGCGCTGTGCTTAAAATGTGCTGAGCAAATGGTTTTGTATGAAGCAGAGGAGAGCTGGGCCTGAGGTGAGCTGGGAATAGCACCCAACGCATGACGGGGAGTGACAGAACCATCACTGTTTCACACATTAAATGCACAGCGAAAGGAAATGTTCCCAGTTCTCAGCTTCTGAGAGAATGTTTCTCATGGGCGGTTTGTTCCTTCATTTGGAGAGTGACATTAGATACAGGTTGTCTCATTCTCGCATCCGTGCTCTTCTCCCATTCCTTACTGTACCTGCTGTGATGAAGTACTCCCAGATACCTGCACCATGTCCACTGGATGTCCTTCCTATACTTTCCAGTCTTTTGATTTTCAACCCCAATACCAAACCGTGACCTTTTAGGTTCCTGTACTCTGAGGGATCTCATCACACCCCTTCACTACTGATGACAACAGGCCTCTCATTTCCAGCAGCTCACTTCTTCCTTGGTCTGAAATGCAGAGTAGGGACCAGAAGGATTTGACAGGTCTGCAATGGGGGGTGGGCTGAGCCAATGCCCTTCAAAGAGTTTGCACAGGTGAACCCCATGGAAAGGGGCTGTCTGCTGTAGGGTGGGAGGAGGGCAGCTCCCATTACCTGCACACCACCTGATTCTTCCAGGTTAATGGTGAATAAATAGTGCACATCTCTTTGCTCCTATCCCCGCTCCCAGGTGAGTGCAGTTGGACTGGGGGTTCATAAAGCTGCGAGGTGATCCCAGCACGGAGCCCTGGCTGTGGCTGACAGGGCATTCTGGCCCAGTGAGAACTGCAGTGACTCGGAGGGATCGTGGTGCCATCTCGTGGCAAAAGGGAAATAGAGATCATCTGCGTGATGGTTGTTGCTCTGGCCAGCGTGCAAAGGGGCTGCAAATAGAGGGGCAGTGCTCGTTGCACAAGTTGCTGCTATTCTGGCACCTGGCCGTCGTCCCTTGGACAGCAGAGCCCCGGGGAAACCAGTGTGCTGATATGGAGGCTCTCCAGCTGAGCCATTTGTGATAGGATCAGGGCATGCAGAACCTCTCAGCCGTGGGGTACGAGTTGAACCAATTGTGTTATTGGCACTCTGGGCTCAGGTTCAACTCCATGGCGTTTGCTTTTCTGCAAAGTACAAAGCTTGGTGGCAGAAACATCTGATGTAATGAAAACGTGGGAGAATTAAAACTTTATTGGGTTCCCGTAAAGGGAAAGATATAAACAATGTGATAAAGCACACGATAAGATAATGCATATGGAGAACAGCGATTCACAGGCAGCTATTTGGATGGAAAATATCCTGAGCTGTACATCAACTGGATTGAGATTGCAGAACGTGATGGCTGATAAGAGCGCTATGGACTGGGGCAGCAGACAGAAAAAGAAAATAATGACAACTTGGTCTGATCCAAATTCTCCTTGCATGAGTGTTTGCATGCATACAAGGCTCCACTTGCAAAGAAATTGCATGGTTGGTTCCAATGGCCAAACTGTTCCAAACTGCACTGATTGCCCAGGAGTTCCTGAGAGAGGGAATGCGTTTGCTCCTATTTTAACCAGGTCAGAAAAGACAGACATCCATAAAACTAGAAATGAGTCTGGTTTATTTTCCTGTATCATTAGCCTTTTATGGTCACTTGCTGGTATGAATGTTAACTGCAAACTTATAAATGTAGATCCTCTTCCATTCAGACTGTGGAACAGTGTTGAACGTGGTGGCGGCAACTCTTAGCTATCTAGACAGGCTTGCAGACTTTAAGGTGTCTTTCAGGACTGTGTTTCAAGGAGGAAGAACTTCATCCCCACAGCCCGTGGATGGGTGGTTTTGCACTCTCAGTGCTTGTCTTGGCTGCCTGCCCCGGTGGGATTTTGCTGGAAGCTCTGGCTAATAGGAGAGCTTGGCTCAAGAAGCACCTACAGCGTATTTCAGCTCCCAGTGAACGTTGGTGTGTCTTGAGTGGGAATTTTGGGCAGATTTCTGCAGTGTTGTGAGCCTTACTTCTTTGGCGTTGAAGTGTGCATGTCACACCTACATGTCATGGACACACACCCCCTGGTCCTTCAGCTGCTCGGTGTCCCTCTCTGGGAGGGTCACCAGGATTGTGCTTTCTCATTGATCTGCCTGCATTCCCCACAGCAAGGGAGCAAAGAGCAGGTCAGCGACCTATGGGGAGATGTAGGGGTGGGAGTGGACAGAGACAGCGGGAGGGAAATACGACAGAGCGTGGCACGTTGGGACGGGGCGATGAGCCCTAGCACAGCTGAGATGGGCCTTGGTGTTGGCCCCGCCTGGCCGCCCCGCAGCAGCGCTGCCTATTCGCGCGGGACGGCACGGGTCGCCTGGGGCCGAGGCCTTAATGTGAAAGTCGTTTCGGGGACGGTCAGGTCCAGGTCAGCCTCTGAAACTCCCGGCTGAGGTTGGAAAGTGAATGTCTGCAGCAGCCCGACAAAGAAGACAAACAGCTCCATCTTGGCGAGGCTTTCTCCGATGCAGTTCCTTCGCCCTGCGGATGGAAGCAGCGTGCTTACTTGACGGCAGTATCAAGCTGGAGAAGTCCTGTCACAGGGGGTTTACCAAAATGTCTCACTCCAACTCTAAATGTTGCTTTGCCAGTGCCCTACCACCCCCCCGACCACAGGGCTGTCCTTCTTCCTAGAAAAGTCCTTTCCCCAGCTGGATCTTTGGGAGCCAGCTGTTGAGCTTGTTATCCAAATGAGAGGCAGTAATTAGCCATGAGGACCCCTCGGTGTGGCCGAGGCCTTTGGGTACCTGTGGAGAAGGGCAGGAAAGCCTCCCTCTTGACAAAATTCCCTTCAGCATCAAGGAAGTGGTTGGGGTTGAACTGGTGTGGTGTCTCCCACTGCGTCTTATCCAGCAGCACCGAGGTGAGCGATGGGATGACAATTATGCCCTGGGAGAAGACACAAGAAATAGCAAGGCCCAGGGGTGCCTGTGGTGCAGCACCAAGGGTCCTGGGTGAGGGGTGTGGGGAAGGGGCTGGGGATGAGGAGGAGCTCCTGTCTACAGTGGGTTTACCAAAACGTCTCACTCCAACTCTAAATATTGCTGTGCCAGGAAGATTCTTGGCTGGGCAGAAAGGCAGGATTTATTGCTCTGTGTTGCTTTATTTTGTGACGTGGTTTTGTTATTGCTTCGAGTGGGGCAGGCGGAGACCCTGAGGATTTCATCCCCTCCACCAACAGGGAGATTTTCCCAGCCGTGCCAAGCACTGAAGCCAAATGCCACGTGGCACGGTGAGGACCTGAGGCAGAGGGTCAGATCCTGAGCATTCCCAGGCAAATACTTCACTGGGCAGATGGCATCAGAGGTTAACCAGGGTCACTCTTGGAGTGTGGAAGTGCTGAGCATGAGGGCCTGAATCGAGTTCCCCAGTACCGGTCTCTCTGGGCTCAGCACAGTCATTGGAAAGGAAGGAACTCTTCTGGGGTAATTCTGGACATTTGTCCCTCTAAAGAAGCTGCCTGCAGTGCCACTGGCAACAAGAGGAGCGCCGTGTGCCCTGGGCTGGGCCGTACCCACCTTGGGAAGGAAGTATCCCCTGAAGTGGGTGTCCACAGCAGTGCAGCGGGGAACGTGGGGCAGGAGGGTGATGAACCTCTGCACTTCGTGGATCACTGCGTTTGTGAATGGCATCTTCTTGCGGTCCTCGTACGTGGCCCAGCTGCCAGCTTTGACAGTTCTTCCAATCTCCTCCTGCACCTTTTCTGGAAGGAACAAAGAACGGGGATGTATCCCAGCGAGGAAATCAACTCCCCCTGCAGATTTGATTTTGGTAAAATATGTGTTTTTCCAGGGTCTGGAGGAAGAGGAATCTTAAAACACCAGGAGCTCACTTTGGATCTCAGGGTACTTCATCATCAGCAGGATGGCCCACTGCAGCGTGGTGGCCGTGGTCTCTGTGCCCGCCATGACCAGGTCAAGTATGGATGCAATTAAGTTGTCATCATGGAAGAGGCTGTCTTTCTTGTTTTTCTCCTTGAAAAGAACAAGTGTGAGAAAGCTCTTAAAATAGTGTTAGTATTCAGCAAGTTTGGGAAATGCTCTGTAACCCAGAAGGCTGTTGGGTATGATCGTGTGTTTGAGAACAGTGTGGTAAATGGCCTGATATCACTTCTCCTGGGCCGTAGCAGTCTGCACTGAACCTTCCTCCACAGTGATGGGAAGAAGACTAATGCCTCACGTTGGCCCAGATCCAGTGGGAAAGAAGAAAAGATTCAGAGCGTAAATACTTTGTGTGGAATGAAATCAACTGATGTGTGAAATTGCAGTCTCTACTGAAGTAAGATGCAGGGCTAGGCTCGCAGATGTACTGACCATTTATCATTCCAGTTCTTTAAGTGTATCATTCATCTTGGAGCAACAGTATCGGTGATTAATTGATTTGTTGTCATACAAAGAAAAGCACAGTCAGCTTGCATGTGAGTTCATGCATTTTCTACTACAAACAAGGACTTCATGTCACATTATTAGCACTGCTGTTTGGGGGATGGATTGAGAGAATGGCTTCCACATCTCAACTTTGATAGAAAAATCCCTGCAGTAAAGTACACCAACCATACAAGACTGGAATCTGATTTCAGTGCCACTAGAACAATAGCATTAATTTCAGTAGGGTTACATGATAGGACTGAAATCCAGATCCACAACTCTTTTAGCTAGAAAAGCCAAAGGAGACATCACAAACAGCCAGCAGAGCCCAAGCAGACCCATACCTCGTGCTGCTTGAATACCAATGCATCAGTGTAGCTCCTCACACTGTTCTCATTGATATCTTCCCTGCTTGCCTTCATGTATTGCCTTATAATAGCACGCACATCTTCTATTTTCTTTAGCAAAATCTTGTGAGTTTTGAAAAGAAATCCAAGGAATGGGTAGAAATTGAAATACTAATAAGAAATAAAAAAAAAGAAGCGTTAGGTGTGCAGGAGAATCAACATGCTGAAATGGCTTCTTCCTAAGGCACGACAGATGAGGTGAGTTTTGTCTGTAGTAATATCTGTGCATCCCAGGGAGTTCTGTAGGGCTCAGGCTCATTTTCACACGGATGGGCTTTGCAACGTTTTAGCCTTTATGCAGTACAACTCACTTTTAAGCTTTTTTACTGTTCAGTGGAAACTGCCTCTCCACCAGCGACAGACTGGTCAGGAAAAAATGCTAACCATTGGACAGGTTACTTACATTCAAGTATGGAGATCCCAGAAGAACCATAACTTCATCTATGAGTCTTAGGAGAGTGAGAAATGTTGGGTCCTTATAGTCAAACCTGTCCCCAAAGAGCATGAGGAAGGTGATGTTGATCGGAGCGATGCTGAAGGACCTCAGGCTGAAAGGTTCCCCTGCAATGGGAGGAGGAGAGCAGCGTCAGAGGGACGTGGATGCTGCAGAGCACCCCGGTGGGCTCCGGCTCACCTTTGAAGGATTTGATCTTCTCAATGAGGAAGTGAAGCTCCTCACAAACCTTCCCCTCCATCATCTGCTTCCCCATGCCGAGGTTGCGCATGCTGGAGACGGTGAACCTGCGCGTTGTTCTCCACAGGTCGCCGATGGAGAAGAACACACCTGGGGCAGGCACAGCACACCAAGCGAGTTATGGGGCCGGGCGAGGAGGGAGCTCCCCAAGCTTCTGCCGCCCAGTTCCCGTGGCTTTGGGGAACTGGGGTCCCCCATTTCTCTGTGCCCCGGCCCCGCACCCTCTCAGCTCAGCTCTCCTGGTCACACTGAGCCTGCTGGCCGTGGGGTGGGGGGAGGGCTGTCAGACCCACAGCTGGGGGGGAGCCGGTCTGAGTCAGCCGTGCAAACTCTCTGACCCTGTTTGGTTGCAAGGTGGGGCCTCAAGCAACAGCCTTGTCTCTTTGAAGCTTCCCTCTTTGTTCTATTCCGATCATAAAGATCTTTTATCTTTGTGGGATGGGATGATTCACCCTCCTCGATCCCAGTCAGCGCTCCACTGGTTTTTGAGATTCCCAATAACACTAAAAACACCCCCACTTTAGGGTGGAGAGAAAAAGTGATTCTTCGGAAAATCTGTGACCCTTGCTACCTACAGCCTGTGTGAATTTATGGCTTTGGGTCACCTCTGAGCAATTCCGACTTGGGTTGAGAAGATAACAGAGAAAGGACTGATAGAGCAATACTGGCAGCCTCCCACAGGGATATTTTATGTGTAAATTAGCTCTGAATGATGCTTTTCCCCCATCAATCCCTTTTCCCTGTGTAGTGACAAATTCGTCTTTTGATATTGTGGCTGGGTAATTTAATTTCTAATTGTAATCCCAACTCTGGCCTGTGACCGTCATACAGGGCTGCCTTTTGGCTGCTCACACCAGAGCCTGGCCGGAGGAACAAGGCAGGATGTCCTCTGATGTCCTTGGGAAAACCACAGGGATGTCTGGGGAAAGAATTTCCAGCCTCAGCCCATTGCTGAACAGAATACACATCCAACCTGAGAGCTTTGGTGGAGGGAGACAAGATGCTGGGGACTGACTGTATCCAATAATGGATGCCAGGCATCGGGATGAAAGGGCAAACCTGTGCTTTTAAAAACCCCACTCCTCACCCTCCAACGAGAGGATAAGGGTTGACTGCAAGTGCACGACCAAAACATAATGACAGTGGAAATGCATTGCATGAAAGTGAGGGAATGCCATCGGTGTAGGGAGGATCCAAGGAGCTTTTCAAAGCTGGGCTGCTGGGAGCAGCGCCACACTGGCACTGAGCGGCACCGTCCCTCCCACCCCCCCTCATTGCTCTAGTACCGTTTCCATTCTGAATTTGGTCAAATATTGGGATGGATGGTCTGTCTACAAACTCCTCTGTGTAGTTCACAAGCGCCTCCCGCACAACTTCGTACCCGGTCAGGACCACAACTTTCTGGAAGCCAAAATGGAGGGTGAAGACCGGGCCGTATTCTTCCGCAAGCTGAAAGAGAGGTAAGCTGTGATGGTCAGCAATGAGGGAAAGTCCCTCAGTCAGCACTCCCCGGGGCTGAGCGTGGGATGCTCTGCATGGGTGAGCGGAGGGGTGCTCAGGTTTATTGCCCACCCCCTGTCAGTGCATTGCTAATCTGATCTCTTTGTTAAGGAGAAAGTGAAAAAAAACATAAGTGCAACATGTGGAGTTACATTGGACTTCAGATGGCGGTGCAGGTTGGCCAACCAGAGAAAGACCAGAATAGTGCAAATAGTGGCTGTTATATGGGACAGACCTTGCTCCTCTCCCGTGCTCCTGCTCCTGCTAGATCAAGGGATTGGAGCAACAACAGCTGCAGAGAAGGGTCTGCAATGGCTGAAGGAGGGCAGTGAGCGGCCCCAGGTGCTGCCCAGCTGCATGCACAGCCTCAGCCCACATGGTGCAGCCTCAGCCCACGCAGAGGAAAGAGTGCATCCCGACCTGCCCAGCAGCACCCCACCAGTGTGCCCAGCCAGCTATACTGCAATGCAGACACTGCTTTGGTGTTAATCTGTGGGGTGAGGAACAGGGATAACCCCTCTGGATTAATCCCAAATTAAAATCAAATATAGGTGACTGTAAATACAATGGAGCAGGCAGTGAGAGCACGCAGAGGTCAGTCAGAAACTCAGTTTGAAGGCAAACCTGTGCCCAGCACACTGGGTGAGCTGCCCCAGAGCTGCACTGCCCAAAAGGCAGAGCAGCAATGCAGCCTCAGCCCAACTGCACACCCGGCAGCTGCCTGCATTCAGCCAGCACTGGAGCGATGGAGCCCCACTCGAGGAGGGAGCGATCCGCAGTGCTGGCTGTGCCAGCTGTGCCTGGCACCATCATACGGTTCCAGCATGAGTGGAGTAAGCCGTTCTGATTGCAAACCAATGGAAGAGCTTCCAGGCTTCTCCTTTCTGGTTCCTCAGCTCAGTCTTCCCATCCCGCCCTTCTGCTGCTATCTGGATTTTAATGCAAATCCCTTTCATTCCGAGGGAAATAGGCTTTGCAGTGGGACATCTGGATTTGGGGTCTCTGCATCACGACATTCCCCCACCGCTTCTCTAGAACGCAGGGAGGGAAGTGGTTTCCATTCACGCTAGTTCTTTCCTAATGCTGTCCGCATTTTCTGGGTGTCAGAGCTGTCAAATTAATATTTAAAGTCCCACAAGTGCTGCAGACTTCATGTACATCATCGCAATTACATGGAGAAATCTCATATTACCCAGAGGTGTTTTTCTTAACGGTTGATTGCTCATAAATGACACTGCACCAACACAGACATTGGCTTGAAGAAGACCAGAAAGAAAATATTATAAAGCAGTTTCCACACCTTTACTATCGAGTTCAAATTCAAAAAGACAAAAAATCAGCACTGATATAGCCCAGGCAGCTTTAAAATGCACGAGGATCCAGGTTTGGGTTTTTTGTCCTACCTTCATTAGTGACTTATCTTGCCTTCTGATGTCCACCAAGTGCAGGTTACCAATGATCGGAAGAGGAGTTGGACCAGGAGGCAATTTAAACGCTGCGTTTTTAGAGCCGGTTGAAAAATAGAGTGCAGCTAACAGCACTGCTGCACACAGCAGACCCATTAACACAGGATCGGAGATAAAAGAAATTAAGAAAGCCATTTTTTTTTTAAGTACTACTCTGGTTTTTGGTGTTAGAAGCAATCAAAGCGCAGCGGCAGCGCTCGGCTCCTGCCAGCTGGCTCTCTGTTTGTTCTCTGCGATCGCTACAAGCACTCGATTCTTATTAAGGTTTGTAGAGTACCTAAATAAATACTGCATACTCCACCCTCTTTAAACACCTCAGAGAATGTGGTCTAAGCAGTTTGCAAAGCCTGTCCAGAAGTAAAGAGAGTTTCAAATTACAAACCCATGCATGTGTGTGCAAGAACATATACATGGGAAAAGGTGCTTGGCATTCCTCTATTGCCTCCTCCGCCCGAGACCTCCAGGTCCCTCACTGGCAGTGCTGTGACCCTCCGAACGCTGCTGACACGGGGGAATGGAAAGGTTCCTCTGAGCGCTATAGGAAACCCCCAGCTTTGGGTTTGGATGGGGCTTGGGATGTTGGGGCTGCTAAGGAGAGAAGCGGTTAGGGAAGGCTTTGACTTGGTCTGTGTCAAGTGGAGATCAAAGGTTGTTAATGATGGTAATGGCCCTGTATCCCGGGGTGCTGCAGCCCGTTGAGCTCACAGAGTGGCTGCGGAGTGCCCAGAGGGGATGGGATTGCAGACTTCTGAGGTGTGCAGGACATGTAGGAGCTGGCCATGGAAAATTAGCACAGGTCAAGTGATCGTGAGTGGATTGTGTGTAAATTAAATGGGAAGGCAAAATTGGATCTGAAGTTGCTGGGGGGTTCCTCATTTGGAAAGAGCAGCTTCTAAGAGACAGAGGGGATAAATTAATGAAGTTAATGAAGCTCGCTGAGCTGGAGAGCTGCAGAACCTGAGCATGATGGAGAATGGAACTATTGTGAGTCAAAGGTATGAAACACCTGGAGCATGCGTTCCTCCTGGAGGTTCCCATCCCCTGCAGAAGGGACTGACGTCTGTCAGACTGAGCCGTGGCTGTCAGAGCGATGCTGGAAATAAACCGTCCATGGAATACATTTGCTCAGGGAAGAAAGGTCTGTCGTGATGCGATCAGGAAGCACAAAGCTCCTTTTATCCAAAGCTTTGATTGTGGAGGGGATGTTATTCGGCAGTGTGTCCTCAGCACTGTGAGAGCAAAGAGGGCTGTGAAGGCAGCAGGCCTGGTGTGCAGGGGGCACAGCGTGCTCCTGGGGCAGCCCTGGTGCTGCAGAGATGTGGCGGTGCGGCAGAAGCAGCGAATGTGTTGCAACATTTCTGGGATTTTTTTATTAGTTTCCAAGAAATGGGCTGGAGGCGACGGTTTTCTTTAGAGCGTGCCTTGTGTGACTCAGCCCTGCTGCAGCCAGCACAGAGCAGCAGGGGTGCGAAGCAGGAGAGCGGGGCCGGGGTGGCACAGGGTGCAGAGCGGGGGCACAGCGCTGTGCTCTGCGTGTGCTCCTGTGTGCTCTGACCGGAGAGCTACGTGCCACTGCCGTGCTCCTGGTATGTCATCCTGCCCTGGGAGCCGCCAAAATAAGAAAAAAAGCCTTTCGGAGAGAGATTTAAATTATGTCTGAAAGGCCAGGAGGGGGGGGGAGCGCGTCGGGTTTTCTTAAACCTACCAAGCTCTGAGTGCAATGCATTAAGATGACAAAGGTAAGTCAAGCTGTTGTGATGACAAGAAATTCCTGTCTCAACAACCCGTCTGGTACGTGTTCTGCTCCGGAGCCACGCTGCTACGTGCTGCCCTGCCCGGCACCCAGCACAGATCCCAGCACAGAGCCCTGCCACGCAGCGGCACCGCGCGGGCTCCAGGTGAGCCTTCGTATTCCTTCCCTACCTGGCGTTTACCTTGAAGAACACGGAGCTGTATCCTTTCTGCGCTGTTTGAGTTTTTAACGGGCAGAAAAAATCTGTTTCCTTTATTAGCTTAAATGTGTTGCCATTCACTTTAATTTTCTATTTTCCCTCTGCGATGAGGAAAGGTTGACGGCAGCAGATGACTCCAATCACCTCTGGGACACTGCGTGGGCCTGCCCTTCCTTCCTCCCTTCTCCATCTCCTCGTTAAGGCAAACAGACACATCTTTCGTGCCAGTGTCCATGTGGAGGGTTTTTCTTCTCCATCACTGTTTTCACTTCCTCCTATCCTAAATTCTCTGCAAGTAAATCCTTTTAGAAATATGATAGCCAGAACTCAAAGACACCTCAACTACTTGTCTGTATCCTTGGGACCAACGCAAGAAAACGCCTGGCATGGCATCTTCAGCATCTCGTAGGTCTGGGAGGACTCCAATTCACCAGATAATCAGCTCTGAAAATTCTTCCCTTATAAATGGCATCAACTTGTGGACTGTGCAAATGCTTAGGAAAAGAGACACTTTTGAAGGGACGATTGAAGCAGTGAAGAAGCCTTTATGGTTGCGACTTTCTAGAAACAGCCTGGTTTCCTTGGAGCTGTTTGTGGCTCGGGGCATTGCTCACACTTTGTATTGTTAAACATGTTCTGGCCGCGTGTTGCCCAGGGATCCCTGCGCTCCTGTGGGCGTACAAAAGGAGGTGCAGCCCAGCTTTATCAGTTTGACCCTAAATCTACTTTATCCTGCAATGCCGCATAGATAAACAGCAACAGAGCAAAATATTTATTTGTTAAGTAGGAGCTAAGGTCAAACTTGCAGTAGTTAGACTGCAAACAAAGCAGCAGCAAAATGAATGTAAGCAAGCGTAGCAGCAAAGGCATTCTTGTTACACAGCTTGTTCAGCAGATTCCTTGAGCTGGATGGGAAGCTGGAGCTGGCCTCAAGGCACAGCACAAGTGAAAGTGCAGCCCCAGTACAAGCACAGGGAACGCTCAAGTGCAATACTGGGACAAAGCACAGCTATCAGAGTGCTGCCCTTAGTTGTGAACTAAAGCTGCAAAGAGTCAGAGCCTTGGCTGAACAAAGAGTGACTGCTTTGTCATCTCTTCGTACTCTCTTGCTCCTTTCTTTCCTTCCACTTGTAGCACAGATCAGGTTTAGATGCAACATTTTGTGCTAGACTTGCCCCAGCCACCCCCTCAATCTCTGTAACTGTCAGTCTCTCCCTTTTTTCTTTCCATCCTGACTTGCATTTCGTGCTTCCAAAGCAACACAAAGCATCTTCAGTGACTCACCACTCTCTAACCCTCATCTGGTTTCCTGCCTGTGTTAACAGACGAAGCCTCCTCTCTTCCCCGCACCATCATTCAGGTTTCCCACCTTCCTTCTGCAGCACAGCTCCTTGTTCCTACACATAATGGCTGCTCCAGAAGATAATCATTAACTGTTCTAACCAAGCAGCTGCCCTAGGAAGGCTTCCCTCTTTGCTGACACCAGCTCTGTGCACAGACCCCATGCACCAAGCTCATGGCACAGTAATAGGCTGGGTAGTAAGCTCTTGCCCACCTCTCTTTCCAGTTTTACAGTTTTTAGTGGCTATGGGAAAAATCCTATGGATTGTGTCAGCACTGCAGGGTTTTTGCTGGCAGTGTGAGCATTTTCAGCTCTGTGTTTGTAACACCATTCCCATGCAGGTGACCACAGCACTGCCTCAGGCTTGTGTGCAGCATCACGTGTGCTGGTTCAGAAACCACTCACTTTCTGTGGCTGCTTAGTTTCTGCCAGTGTAGGGTCAGAGCTGTTCTAGAGTGTGACTGGACACGAGTCAAAGCCAGGAGGGGCAAGGGAATGGGAGAAATGCCTTCCTTACTGTGAGGCTGGCCCCCTAGTAAATAGGCTCTTCAGTATGAAACATCCAGTGCAATCGGAGTGAGCTCACTTTCCAAAGCACTTAGCAATTTCCTGATAAGTGACCCATGCCTGGCTCTTGGCATCAGCCCGTGTCACACCCGAGTGTCTGCGACGCTGTGATAAAGATAAGGCTGTGCTGCACAATGGCAGCTCAGTCCAAGGCTCAGCTCAACAGTCATCTCAGGGAGACTTCTAAGGGTCTGTTGTCTCCAGCTGGGCCATCGATAACCAGCTCTGCTATACAGTTGGGATTCAGGCTGAGAAACTCCCCATAGAGGCTCTCAGTGGAGAGCCCCAGGTGAGTTGTTTGTAGAGGAGGCTCAAAACTAAGTCATTCTTTGAAATAGCCCTGAAAACTGCATCTCTGGTATTCAGGGGTGGGTCGTGCTGAACGTGGGAGCAGTGCTCAGAGGTGACTGAAGGGTTTGCATCGTACAGAGGGTACAAGATCTCCTGGAAAGGATCATACGAACAAAAGACAAACAGCAGAACCCAGTGCCCTTTCCCTAAAGCTCAGGCAGACAGCTTTTCCCCCTGTAGCTAGACTGGCATTCAAGCTTGAAGTGCCCACTACACAACCTCCATGTTGTCTGATCACTTGCAGGGCACAGCACAGACCAGGTGAGGCATGGGGTTCAGGGTGAAGCCGACGTCAGCAGTGAGATCCAGCTCTGCTTTGTTCACCCCTGGAGGGGGCTGGAAAACAAATTTGCGGAGCAAGCCTGCGAAGAAGAGGAACAGCTCCATTTTGGCCAGGCCTTCTCCAACACAAGCCCTTCGTCCTGAAAACAAGCAGGAGAGAAGTAAATGTTAAGCAGTGGAACTGTTGGTGATGGCATCTGAGACCTTCTAAACTGGACACGCAGTCTGTGCAGCTGAGGTAGGAAGCTTTTCCTTTCTTTTCTCTGTATACTGGGGAGGGGGGTACTGCTGACTTAGTGTCAAGTTGCCTGGAAGCCTGCGGGTGTGTGAGATCATCCAGTGCCTGGGGGTAAATAAGCGTCTGCCAGATCTCCCAAGGAGCAGCAGGTTGTAGCAGTGGTGGACAGGACCAATGTCCAGAAACCTCTTATCCTGCCTTATCAGTGTCCTTCACTTACATACTTCCCTGGGGTCAGTGGGCACGGTGCTGTTAGCCTAGCCCCAGGACGGGCACAAATTACCCCTCTCACCTATGGAGAATGGAATAAATGCCTCTCTCCTAGCAAAGTTCCCATCAGCATCCAGGAAGTGGGAAGGGTTGAACTGATGCGGGGTTTTCCAGTGCAGCTCGTCATTTAGAGCAGAGGTCAGCAGCGGTATAATCTCTGTACCCTGCAAGGGATCAAAGAAGCAGCTGTTTGGAGCAGAAGGAAGCTGGGATAGCTTTCTTTTTTTTCCCATGTGAAGAAACAAATGAGACTGAGCCGTGGCAAACAGAACCAGAGGATGCTTCCTGGCCCCACTGTGGCTTTGCCTGTTATCAGTAGTTGCTGCTCTGCTTTTGCACCATGAAAGAATTCTTGCAGATTCAGACAGATCTTTGGAGAAGTCTACTGAAGTATAGATTTCACTTTGGGCATAATAGAATCAAACCAATGTGACTTCATTAAAGTCTGGTTATTCTGGATTCAAGTGGCTGCAACATTCTACAATCACCACATGTTTTTAACAATTGTTCTGCATCCAAGTCAAAGAATTACACGGTGGATTAAACCGAGCATCAAGGCGTCTCTAGATATGTAGATATTTCTTATCAGCTTTAGATAACACGGTAATGAATTGGTGCAGTGTAAGCTGCTGGTCCCAGAGCTCACCTTAGGAATCACATAACCTTGGAAATTCACATCTGTAGGTGTCGATCGTGACACCCCCATCGGGACGATGTTGGCGAATCTTTGTACTTCGTGTATCACGGCCTCTGTGTAAGGCATCCTTTTCCGGTCCTCCAGCTTCGGCATCTCCCCCGGCTCAATCACCTGGTTCATTTCTTCCTGAATTTTTCCTTGTGGGGAGGAAAGGATTAAGAAGTTGATACTCCTCTCATCTTACAACTGAAGTAGCCTTCAGTTTGGCCATGATGAAGAAAAGGGAAAACTTTGGGGGGCGGTTGGGAAGAACAGGAGGGGGTGGTAAGGCAGGGCATGGTGTGGTTCTTTCAGTTTTACTCTCGAGCCACGGGAGCTTGAATGGAGCACGACAGGACGTCCCATGCCTGGCTCTGACTGCACACCTTTGTTACCCCATGGCCTTCAATGGAAACCAGATCGGGAGCAGCTCCCCAGGAGATGGGAAACCTTTAGTGACATATGCTGATAGCCTGCAGGAGAACAACGGTGGGAGACCTCCTGTCCCTTCAGGCTGCCTCTCGGCCTCTCCCACCAGGCTGGGCTGCTTTATTGCAATCCATCTGAATAAAACCCCTGTGTAAAGTCAGTGGTTGTTATCTCTCTCAGAGAACTCACAATAATTACCCTAAATAGTGCTGAATGAGTTCCACTCCCTTCCATAATCCGAGCCTTATGCATGCAACAGAATATCATACAAGAGGAATTCTCAGCCTTACTCTGAATTTCTGGGTATTTCATCATCAGAAGGAGACCCCAGCGCATGGTTGTAGAAGTAGTCTCAGTCCCAGCAGCAAAGAGATCCAGGGTTGAAAACAGCAGGCTTTCATTGTGGAACATACTGTGGGGTTTCTTTGACTCCTTCAAAACAAACAGGCAACAGCTGTAAGTTCTGTAGCAAGTGATACCAGTAGTGACTACATTGCCACCATCTTTGTCTGCATCTTAGGTTTTTGTGATTGACATGCTGTGGGAAACAAAATATTTAGAAGGCAATAGAAGGTTTTAATATTAGGACTTACACTGTATAGAATTTGTGTATATCCAGCCTCCAAATCCTGATACTGGGTCTATAAGAACTCAGTTACTGCAGTGAGGTTTGCCACCACATTATTCTTGCAGGGAGGTTGTGAATAGTCTTTTCCCTACATGTGTTGGGTGGCAGCTAATTTCAGCACAACCCCAACCAGCAGTTCCAGCAGAGTGATGGAGTGATGGGATGATACAGCACTGCTCATCATGAGGATGAGCTTCAACATGTTCTGCTCAGTGCAGTTCTGTTTTTACTCACCCTCCATCCCTGACAGATGATCAGTCCTAATAATGAGCCAGAGCCAAGAGAATCCCAGACTTAGCTTTGAAGTACCTGTTGTTGCTTCATCATGAAGGCATCAACGAAGCCTGTTAAGTTATTCTCATTAAATTCTTCTTTGTGCTCCTTGAAGAGTTTCTGGAGGAAAGCACTCAGCTCCCTGATATTTTGTAGCACGGTCTTGGAAGCTCCAAAGAGAAATCCAAGGGATGGGTAGAAGTTATACAACTGTGGAGCAACGGAAGCCTGTTAGTTGGTGTTTTGAACATATACAGGTATCACAAATGTGAGCTGCCCTGAGCTCAGCACTGCAGTGTGTCATACAGGCATGGTGTTTGCAGCAAGTCTGGTTTTGCCTCCAGCCTTCCATGAGAAGTGGACACTTCTGCAAGGAGACCCCCAAAACAGTTTCAGTTCTGGAGGCACGCTTGAGAGGGCATTTTAGTGCCAGTCTCTGATGTGAGAGATGCATTGTGCTTCTCCTCTTGAAAGGGAGTGAATTAGTTCCTTTGGTGAAGGTTGTTTTTCTTTCTCTTACTGATAAGCAGCAGAGAAGGAGCCCAGGGGCCAGGGAATCTATGTGCTGTGGATACAGAGCTGCAGTGTGTCCAGCACAGGCTGCTGGTGGTGTTCTTGTTCTCCCCTCGAGAAGCAAGGTGTGGGAAGCCACGAGGACAAACACCATCAATCAGACATGCCCCTAAAAGCTAAGACTTAAAATCAAGCCCTTACCAGCACCATCGGAGAGCCCAGCAGCTTGGTATTCTCATTTAACAGCTTCAGCAAAGTGAGAAATGCTGGATCATCATATTCAAACCTCTCTCCAAACAGAATAGAGCAGATGACGTTGGATACAGCATTGTTGAGGATCATCTTCGTGTCAAATGGTTTCCCTGTAGTTCAGGCAATGCAAACAAATGATGATGGGATGATGCCCATTTTGCCCTGTGATGCAGGGGAGCAGCTGGCTGGCCTTAGATATTATCAGGGAATGCTGTGCAAAATGCCACATTCAAGGCATGGGAAAAGGACAGAGATTTGGTCAGGTTTTGGGGAAATGTGGTCCCAAGCTCCCTCAGAAAAAAACTATTTTACCACCCAGAATGCAGTAGGGAATCTGGTTTCAATGTCTTTAGGCCTCCATTTAATAACCTACCTACGCACATGCTGAACTTTAACCATCAGATACCACTCACTCAGTGTTAAACTTTTGTGAATCTTTATTGTTCTGCTAGACACGTTTTCTGTCTCTGGATGAAATTCTTGACACTCACCTTGATAAGATTCAAAATATTTAATTAGAGAATTCAGTTCCTCGAGGATTTGGACCTCAATCGTTCTCCTTCCCATTCCGAAATCTCTCAGTGTGGACAAGGTGAATCTTCTCATAGTTTTCCATAACTCTCCGTGGCTGAATGCTATGCCTAAAATGAAAGTGTCAAATCCTTATGCTACCTGTGGTTAGTAAATGTAAGGCCTTGTTACAGAGCTACTCTGCATGATGGTACAGACAAAAGGCAGGCATAAGATGATGTTCTTTGCTGTCTCTTCAGATCAACTACAAAAACCAATGACAAAAAAGCTGTTTACCATTTCCTCGTGTCATTTTCCTAAATATGGGTATTTCTGCTCTCTCTCCAAATTCTTCAGCATGATTTAAGAGGGCATCCTTGATGGTTTCGTAGCCAGCCAGCACCACAGCTTTCCTGGGTCCGAAATGCACGGTGAAGACATTGCCATATAGCTTGGAGAGCTGTCACAGTGAATAAATACATTCATTCCAAACCAGAGCTGGGTCCAAACACTGCCTCCCTCGCTAGCTTCCAGCCCACAGCAACCCTCCCACCCTACTCCAGGTCTCCAGGTGCTGCTGTACTGTAACTGCTGAGCAACGGCTATCACTGCCAGCATCTCTCCTTGCACCCTGTTTGCACAACAAGGTGTCTGCTATCGCTGCTCCTATCAGATGAGCAGTCAATAAAAAAAGCACTGCATTCCTGTGGTGCTCTGCAGCAACAGGCCAGCATAGCAATACTACTGTGTGGAGGCTGTTTGCAAATGCTGTAGCAGGCGGCTGTTTATTTTAATACCACTGACCTGAGGCAAGCGGGTGTGCGCACCACTTTGGGGCTGAAGCCACAAGCACTACAAAAACAAAGCTAGACAATAACTCTTTCAGGATAGCACTTGTCCCTAATTATTGCAAGGTGGGTAGTGTTGCAGTCATAGCAAAGTTATTTGCTGGCCACCAGAAACTTCAGCCTAACCAGGAAGCATTCCCTTGTAGATAATGTCACAGGAGCACTGGGCTTTTATAGGAAATTAAATATGAATCATCTGTCACAGAGAAGAGTGGCTTTGACAATCAAATCACTCACTTGGTATTTTAGCTTTAGTTTAAACACTGCGAGCTGTCCGCTCCAAATGTCTCCTTGTTTCTGATGTGCCTGAATTACCATTTGCTATGCATTAGATGCATGCCGAAAATTGAATTTCAGATTAGAAGCAGCTCCTGTTATTACACCAGACAAATTAAATTTGTTTTCATCAAATGACCATTTGACAGCTTGGGAGATAACATGAGCGCTGGTTCATGCCTCCCTAGCAGCGAACAGGCATGCAGCAGGTCTGGGGCAGGGCATCACAGCCACCTCCTGGCCTGCCTTTGGTTATTTCTTCTCATTAGGACTTCTTGGTGTCAGCCCTGGTTTTACTCAGCAGCACAAGGATTGGATGCAGCACATCTGACAGCCTAAAGCTGGATGGCAGCTTAGGGAAAGTGAATCTGGTGCCTTCAAGAGACATCTGTATCATGGGATCCCCCAGGACTGCCAGAAACAGGTGACTTTTCCTATGGGCATACCTGTGGTACGGCCATGGAAACTGCTCTGCACAAGCCTGAGGGAATCATCAGTCAAGGCTGATGGACACTGTGTGAGTGCTGTAGGAAAGCTGCATTTTGAGGCCAAAAGTCCTTCTTCCATCACTAACTGCAGAATTTGAGCACCTGCAAGGTCCTCTTGTTGTGTCTGCCCAGGTGAGCGTAGCAGGACTGGATCTCCCCATTGTCAGCACACAATTCTGTCTCCATTTCCCTAGCTGCATTCTTTGCTTTGGGAATTGCACACTTTCCCCCTACCTGCTTGTTCCCAGCCTACCTCTGTCAGCGACTGGAATGGCTTTTTCAGGTCCACCACATTCAAGTTTCCAATCAGAGGAAGAGGCTGTGGCCCGGGAGGCAAATTGCAAACTCTCTTCTTCCAGCTGGTGGTGAAGTAAAGGAGAATGGCCAGCGCTGCTGCCAGATAGAGCAGCGAGCTGATGGCCACGCACTGCAGCAAGCTTGTTACTGCCATGGCTGGATCAGAAACCAGAATGTGGGTATGAGCACCCTGGGGCTTCCTTTATAGCCCTTCTGTCATCACCTGAGCACACTTTGTGGGAAAGTGGCTTTGCACAGAAAAAAGGGCTCTCAGGTCTTGTTTACTTCCATTTGGACCACGTGTACATTTTTACCTGCCAAAAAAGCAACCTATTTTATTCAGAAAATTGGATTAACTTAATCTGAATCTCCTATTTCATCTACAAGAACAGAGAGCAAGGTGTTTGTTTTCCAGTGTTATGTGCATGTTGCGGTCCATGTGATTTCTGGTGCAGAAGGAAGGGCTGTGCTGGGTCCTCCCATGGCTGTCCTGGTGCAGGGACTTGGCTGGAGCACTGCACAGCCAATGAGAGAAGCAGAACGTAGGAGGGAAGGCCCTCAGTAATGGCTGGGGGCAGCTGGCAGGGAAGTCCCTGGAGAACAGAAAGCGAACCAAGTAGATGGGACAGAGCTGACATGATGTGCTGACTTCAGGCTTGCAGAAAGGTGTTGGTCCCCCTAGTTGGTAAAGCTCTGCTCCTCTGGCATGACAGCAAAATCACTTCCTTGGGCAACCCCGTGTTTTCATGGCAGATGTTGTTACTGACCTGCAAGTCCTCTGCTGACCATCCCAACAGGCCCTGAAATCACTGCACTATTTTGCAGCCTGCTGGTCAGAGGCAGCGTGCTTTGTCTAGTTTGGTGATGTCGTGGTTCCTGCCTTTTCAAGAGCAGGTATGTGCAGGCCTCTGGGAAAGACCATCCCCTCCAGACTTCTGCCTAGGGTGGGAAAGAGACCCTGCATGACTGCAGGTGGATCAGAGCAGGGCTGGGCAGCAGGCTGGGCAGAGGAGAGAGGCTGCCTGGAGCTTCTGCAGAGCGGGCGCCAACCAGGAGGAGCGTGAAGCCCTGAGCACTGAGTCATCCACCATGCCAGGGCATGGTCCTGCAAGAGCCAGCGTGTCTGGGGGGGTGACAGCTCACCAAAGAGCCACCCGCACCTTTTGTGTCCTTGGGGGATGTCGGCGAAGCAGAAAGGATCATGAATGAGAGACCACGGCTGTCATTGGTGGCCCGAGGGCAAGAAGCCAATGTGTAGCTCCATCACATATTCTCAGGTGGGGATATTTTGCTCCCCGCTTGCATATTCTGTCTGATTACCAGGCTGTGCTGCTGTTCCACCCTTTAGAAATCTTTGGTTTTAATAATAATACTTTTTGCTAGAATCCTCCAAGGCTCTTGGGCACAGGGTCTACTGATAGAAAAATGATTATTTATTAATAATAATAAAAGTACATTAGCTGGAGGCAAGGGGAATCAATAAACTCTGATTAGATTGACATGAAAAAAGGTGCCTGCATGTCTGCCTGTTCTCCATAGCTGGTTATCTGGGTGGAGGGAAGCTTTTTCATGAGGGGATGTACCTGCAGGGGCAATGATGGCAGTGCAAGGGAAGGTAGGAGGACAACAGAGGGTTGTGTCCTCAGGATCTGCTGCACAAGTGAGAAGATCTCGCTCTGTGTCCTCTTCCACTGGAGCAGAGGTGGCTAATGCTATAGAAAGGGGAGCCTTCTCGGGGGCTTTCAAACTGCTTCAAACACAGTTTGTGCCTGGTGATAAGGGAGCGTGAAATCTTTCCTCAAGCTGATGGACTTGCAGCCTGCTGGAGCCATGCCTGGAAAGATGAATGTTCTCTCCGCAGGAGATGATCATGGAGTTTTAAAATACCACTAATGCTGTTTCCTCACCTCCATCTCTTCCTCACAAACCTTGGCTTCCACTATGCGCTCCTAAGTGCTGCCAACCAATTTGTTGGCTTACAGGGCTGGGGAGTAAATTCTGTTCTCTTCCCACAGGTGTCTTTGTCTTTCTATCAGCACAAGCCAGAACCAGTACCACCTTCAGGTAAGCAGGATTTGTGGGCATAGCTCAGGGAAGTAATCAGTTCCTCCTAGGAAAGGACCCTGTACGTTAAACAGCCTCACTCATCTGACTTGTGTGTGTTCATCTGGAATCAATCTGGATACAATCTTCTAATGAGACGTGGGGTAATAATGCTATGGTAACAGTTGGATAATGCAGAGAAAGAGCTATTATAAAGCCATAACTCAGTCAGTGAGTTCAGATAACATAATAAACCACAAGACTGAACACCAAGGGCTCGTATGCCTTGCAAGTCTCTGCAACACATTTACAACCACATGAGATGCCTATCAGCCATGCATTGTTATCAGGGATATATAAACCCTTTTAAACATTAACATTTTTATGGACTGAGATGTGTTAAAACTCAGGTAGCTCCTTGCCAAGGGATTTTGCTCACCTTGACAAATGCCAATGCAAAAAGAAATCAAAAGCCTCAGACTTTGACCTCCTTTCTTTTTTTTTTTTCAATAATTATTGCAGTGTTTTATTGGATTCCACCTGCTTCTCCCCATCCTGCAAAACAGTATTTCTGTGGGATCACTGCAGGATTCCGCTCAGTGTTTGCTACGGGCATTTTGGTACAGATAACTTGTACTGGATTTCTATTCGCTTGCCTGTCAAATCAGTCAGTTACACACCTACTTTGGAAAGGAAAACCCCTGAAAATACACTTTTAAAAATCATTTTATTACAAATTTCCGAAGACTGAAGGATTGTGATGAATTATATGTGATGGGTCTGGCCACTGGAGGAAAACATTTAAAACCAACCTCTGCTTGGGCTTAACGTACCGTCTCTGTGCAGAGCCTGAGGTGACGCTGTCCCCCACACTTTATGTCCTTATCTCTATTAGCAACAAACTGTTCTCTGAAACGTTGCTCCTTTTAAAAGCATTGCCCTCAAACTGATGTTCCTCCAGGAGCCTCACTCTGTCACAAACTTGGTGCTGGTGATGCGCTTTACCATAAGCACCCCTACAAAAGTACCTGCAGTTGGAGCCCTTGTGTCCACAGTCAACAATCCGAGGCAGCCTGACCTAAGAAGTTAATGCTGAGGAGTCCAGGTTGTGATAAATTTATTTTCTAAACAGGACTGGAGAATTCCAGCACCTCATTTAGCACCAAGGCTCTTTTTGTCCCAGGTCTGCAGCTTCATTCTTCTCAACACAGCACAGCAGAAGTAGTATTAATCCATTTTGGGACGTAGTGGATAGTGGGATTAGTGGGGAGGTATCTAGAACCAGTGTCCCAACATCTCAGTTTTGGGGTTCCTGTCTTGGAGCAGATAGAGATGTGGGTTTAGACATACCAGAATTGAAACTAGCAACATAATAAGTTTGCTTTGGCTTTAACCACCACGCTTCTATTTCTGCTGTGTTCCCTTCTACCCTGTGAGGCTTTGACTCAGTCATTACAGAAAATGATCTATCATTCTGTACACCTTTGCAGAGTGCATAGCATATTAAGGCCCTGACCTTACTGGCATGAAACTATGATTTCCCCCCAAGTGCAAAACAATAACGTTTCATTAATCATCCACAACAGAAATCCCCGTTCCCCAGACTACTGGCAATAATCTACATTTTTACTTGTCTAGGAACTTGAATTAAAGGGGAGAAAAATGGTTTACAACAGCCCGTGGCAGTGATGTAGCAAGAGCCTTTATGTAAGAGCTGGCGGAGAGCTGACGGTGTGAGGGTGAGGCGAGCAGCGAGCTGCTGGAAGGATGTTTCTCTGAGGTGTGTTCTGTGCTGGAGCTGGGAACAGCAGTCTCAAGGGCACAAATTCCAGCGCCTGAATGTGCTTGGTCTTGTTCAACTGATTCATTTCTTACAGCTATACCAAGCTGAGCTGCAAAATCGCCTCCTGCTTTACTCAAAGGCTTTCGCAGCTTGTCGATAAATTATTTTCCAATTAACTACGTGCTAGCTTGGAGCTGGAGGCTCTCAGAAGATGCAGCAAGGTGAGGGAGAGAAAAGAGTCACAGTCTTTGCAATGCTCCCATCAAAGAAAAGAGGTTCTGGTTCCTGCTCTGACATGGTCTGTCTTGGTGGTGCTTCCCAGAGCAGTGTGGGGTGAGTAAAACCCGTCTGCAGGTGCATCTGTGCAGCTGACAGATAAGCACTGACAGTGCTAAAGGTTTTCCCTGTGATTTGACAACATTGTAAAAGAGCAAACTTTTGCTTTAGTACATAATTAATGACTAACAGCTCTGATTCAAGCTGTTAAATCAAGTTAAACTTGAAAGTTCAAGATTTTCCCCACTTCAGGGAATCACCCTTTCTGAGCCTCCTGACCCGTGGAAAGGGCTCCAGGGTAGAATCACTGCAACTCACTGGATCTCTACAAATGACCCGATCTCTCCTGTACAAGTGGCAGCTTTTTCCCAGATCCCCCTACACCATGAAAGTCTCGCACTTCTTTTAAAGATTACATGTGAAAAGCATTTGATTCTTTGTTGGTGACACTGCTTTGCGGCTCTGTTTTTACTGAATTCTTTTCGTTGGCTTAATCTGCAAATTAGATTTTTTTTCTCTTAACAAGTATTATCTAATGGAGGTTTTATTTGATCTCCTTGGGAAAAACACATACTAAACTGCTAAAGCACTTGTATGAGATTCTAAGACAAACCTTACCTTTAAAGGAAACTCTAGAAGATACGACTGGCATTTGCAGTACAGCATTAAGTAAGCATAACCACACACCTGCTGTGTACCTGGCCAGAATTCAGGTAACTGCAAAAACTAAGATTCCACAGGAAGACACTGAGTTAATTGACAGGCAATTAAAGCATTTGAATACAATACAGCCAGGTGATGGATCCTCTGCACAGGATTGTCTCTGTTTGGGAATAATCCCAATCTCTGCACATCTTTTCCTTTGATTTTTCCTTTCACCACACAGGGAATTGGGGTGAACCATTGCGTGGGAGCAGAGGAGCACAGCTGAAATCAGGAGCCTCAGCCTGAGTTGCTCCTCTGCTGCTCAGCTCCCCGAGTTGGTTGTGTGAGATGATGAAAATGGAGTCTCCTTTTTGCTGGTAACTGTCATAATGAAGTCAAGTGGAAAAGTGCTACTTACCCTATAATAAAAAAAACATCTATTGTCCGTAGCCCTGAAAACACGATAATAAATAAAACCTCATCTTTCAGGCTGCGTAAACCAGTCGCTTATGTAATAGAACATGGTGTAATTTTCCACTTACAATCTCAAATACTGTAATAAGAAAGCAATCAAAGCACAAACAAGAAAGCCCTTTAAGTGGTGCTGCAGGTAATATTTCCGTAATGGCCGTCCACAATTGCAACTGTTTTTTTTCCTCCCACCTCACATCATTTCTACTTATCTCAATCATTTAATTAAAAGAAAATCAACTTAAAACTGGTGAAAGACCACCTTAACCCGATTGCAGCAGCGGGCAGAGGAAAAAAAGAAGGCTGCAGCAGCACAACCCATGGGCAACACTGGGGTGTGATAAACCAACACCATCCCTCATCCTCCAGTCAGGATGAGACGTGAGGTTCTGTGTGGGGTCTGCTGTGCTGTGCACACAGCGTTTTTCCTTGGCCTCGTGTGAGCCCCCCTGGTGTTGGGTGAGCATCCCTGGTCCTTTACTAACACACACTGTATCTGGGTGCCACCAGGCGCCCTCAGCCAGGCCTGGCTCAGAACAGCAGCATAGAGCTGCTTTCCCTGCAAACACACCTGGCACCGATCTTGTAGTTTTGCTCTTTTCCCCTCTGTTTACAAACAAACAAATGCATTTTAAGAGGAGAAACCATCTTTCCCACTGCTGATGTAAGGCAGCTTGCGGTGACCAGCACCCCCGGCCCTCACGTAGCCGAATTAGGAAATAACAACACCGTGCTTTATTACCCTGAGGGGGCTTCGGCCCGACCTTCCCGCCTGGGAGGGGCCAGCATGGCGGGGTCTCCGTGCGGCCTGCGGCAGTGACGTCACGCTCGCCCCCTCCATGTTGCCGTGGCGACGCTCTGCACCCCGCGTGGATGCGTCCCGGGTTACCATAGCGACGCTGAAGCCGTTTCCATAGCGACGCGGCCCCGCCTCCTCAATGAGGCGACGATCACGTGTTCCGCTCTACGCGCACGGCACTCTCGCGAGAGCGGCGGGGCCCGGCGCTGCAGCCATGTCTACCGCTATGAACTTCAGCGCCAAGAGCTTCAAACCGCGGCCGCCAGACAAGGGCGCCTTCCCGCTGGATCACTTCGGTGCGGTAACGCGACTCGCCGCCGGGCCCCGCTCCCCCTCGGCTCCGCGCGGGCCCGAGCCCGGCGGTAGCGCGACCCCCGCCGTGTGTTGCAGGAGAGTGCAGCGCCTTCAAGGAGCGCTTCATGCAGTGCCTCCGCGACAGCGGCTTCGAGAGCGGCGCGTGCCGGGAGCGCGCCATGGCCTACCTGCAGTGCCGCATGGACAGGCAGGTGGCGGCCGGGGGCGCGCAGGGCTGCGGACACGCGCAGCGCGTGCTCTGACGCAGCTGTGCCTTCCGCGTGCAGCAGCGCGCGGCCCGAGGGGCTGTGTGGGGAGGGCGGGAGGAAGGCTGTGGGGAGGAAGGCTGTCTCGATGCTGCTGACCCCACTGACGTTTCTGAGGCTTTGCCAGCCGCTCTGCGTGCCTCGGGTTTCTCTACAGCAAATAGTAGGAAGTGAGGCAGGAAACGCTGCTGTTCTGTCTGTTACGCGGTGTGTTCTGCAAAATTGTTGTTCCTGTTGTTTCCAACGTAGGCAGCTCATGGCTAACGAACCGCTGGAAAAGCTGGGATTTAAAGATCTGCTGGATGAGAAGTCGGAAGCAGAACCTGGGAAAGAGTGACGAAGAAAGAGCTTTACCTCTCACTGCTTTACCTCACGTACGGGAGGAGTAACTCCTGTGTAGTACGTATTGGGCCTGTATTGCAATAGGAAGTGCTTTGGGGAGGATGCTTTTCTTCCAGAATATTCTTTTTTAAAATCAGATTGTTAAGGTGAGCCAAAGTGCTGCCTTTGTTTCCTTTCCTCCTCCAGCCTGCTCCTAAAGGTCACTGTAGCACTTCACGTGGCAGCAAACAGTGGTTGCTGAAGTGTTCTCCGTGTCTGCAGGGGCAGTAAGCTCTTGCTTTAAAAAAACTACAGCACAACAACCCTCCACCTCAACTATAGGTTATTGCTATGTGGGCATTACTAATCTGCCTGCAGCAGGCACCTTTCGGGTGGAAATAAAGCTGTTGTGGTACTTGAAAATTACTATTTAATTTCCTTTTTTTGGGTGATCTTCTTTCCAGGCTGCATTTCCAGCATCACCAGTAGGTTTTTATTTACCATGCCAACGTTTGACCTTTATTTCATCATTTAACCAGTAGTCGTTCGTTACAGTTGCCTTTGTTTCTCCACTTAGTGTTGCCATGTTATTTTTCACATCCTTATGGTGAAATCAGAGGGAAGATGGCAGTGGTATTTATTGGTCTTTGAAGTAAATGTGAATTATTTATATAAACATGTCTGGACTTTTCTTTTGAAAGCATGTTTTTTGGGATGCACACACTTAGCTGGTTCTCCTATGCTTCCTTCTTTATTTAGTGGCCTCTGTTTGGTACATCCAGTCATTCCTGTTTCTGTTTTCAGAGAGATCCAGGAAAGAGTAAAATAATACTCTCTGCTCTTCACGTTAGTGGGGGAAAATGAGATTTAAATTGTGGCCCTGGTCTGGCCTGAGCAGAACGCAGATAGTTCAGAGCAGATTTCTGTTTGAAAAGGGTATTCTGTTTGCTTTCTGCTGCGCCTTTTTAGTCTGCTTCATTCCACTGCTTAAATTCTGTCTTTTGATGAGATTATAAAAAAGAAAGCAGAGATTCTATTGCTGAAACAGGACGTTAAAAGACTTCATATTAAGCTGAGGAACAAAAGCCTTCTTTTAGTGATGCTGAATAAAAAATTAAAGTAATTGCCAACATCTTCAGATGAAAGAAATCAAATTTCATGCTTCCCTGCTCCATGATTATTGTGAAGTGACACACCGAGGAGGGGTTCAGAAAACCACCAGTAGTGAGGAATACTCAGAGGTTGTTACTTCTTTCTTAGGCTACTACTCTGCATGGGAATCCGAGCAAACAGTTCTTTGTGTTTTTCTTGAGACAGTTGATACAGTAACTGTAGAATAGAAGGCGTGATGTTCCAGAAGTCTCCAGGGAATGAATGTAGCCAGCAGAGCTGGAGTGACAGACAGTGCATTTAAACTGCAGCTGAGGAGGGAGCCGCTGGGACTCTTAGAATGGCAGAGGCCCTGACTCTGGACCTGGTGCAGGAGGGACTGTGGGAGCAGAAGTAATTTCTAAGTACTGCACACCGTGCCAAAGGAAACAGTGCTGTGTGCTGCTTGTCTGCCTGCAGTTCTACCGTGGCACCTTGGTGATGTGGCCAGCAGGACCCTGCGTGCTACGGGCTGACTGTGCTGCTCATCTGCCAAATGGGCGCAGTGTGCTTCATCCTGCACACAGCAACTGCAGAAGTGGAATTGCCATCCCAGCAGGGATGGGAACTCTGCACCTCTCACCAGCCTGTAGAAGATAACATCACCTGGATCCACAGTACATCTCATCCTGCCTCCCGGCGCGGTGACTCAGCTTCACAGCACAGTTCCTTTCTTGCCAGGACAAGAGCGAGGGCTGTGAGTGGATAGATGAAAACTCAGGAAACTGACAGGAGCATCTATTTCCTGGCTGTGAGGCGTTAGCTGGAGAAGATAATATGTTCTGTGGAATTGTGAGGTGAGTTCAAAGTTGGTGAGGGCTATCAATTTTGTTCAATTGAGATCTAATGTAACCGAGAAGTGGTGGAAAAATCATTAATCAGTGCTGAGCCCGGGGTCGAACAATCCTGACTTGCTCTGATGACAAGTCATTGCAGCACCAGAGCCATGAGGGGGAAGTTCTTGGAATTCAATTCATTCCTGCCAGCACACAGACCATTAATTAAAACCTTTCTCTAAAACTTGTTTATTTTAGCTTTGCTTGTGGGATCAAGTTTTGTGCTTCTTTACAATGACAGCAGTACATTAAGCCAAACAGGAGTCATAAGTTTGTAGCTTATCTTTCCTGTACTGAGGGGGAAGCTCTCCAGAAGCTGACACTGAGTTGGGTAAGTTTATTCTGGAAGTGCTGAGCTGAGGCTCAGTGTGTGTGGTACGAGGGGGGCAGTTTTGTCAGGGATGCTGATTTCTTTATGTAGTTGTTCAGAGTTGATGAGCTGCTCTGCTGTGTGTGGCTCCAGGAATGAGGTGAGTCCCACACAAGTGCTTTAATCTTCATGTGAGAAGCTGGTGAGTGTGCCTGTTTGCACTGGTGCTGCCTTCCAAAGGCTGCCATGAAGCACCACCTGCTGACAGTCCCTGGGACTTGGAGAAATGCAAACGGTTGCAAAATGATGTTCAGCATGGATTAATGTTGAAAATGCCTGTTGAGATGTGATGGTACAGGTGTGGAAGGCATAGCCTAAAGCAGGAGGAAGTGCTGACTGTGTTGGAATGAAGATCTGTGTAAGCTGTTAAGCAATAATAGAAAACAGTAAGTAAGGGGGCTGTGATAGTCTTTCCTAGAGGTTTTTTTTTCCAGCCAAACCTCTGTTATAAAATAACTGTAGGTGCTCTGCTGCGTGGGATCCTGTCCTGGGGAGTCCCCAGAGGGTTCCAGGTCAGCAGTGCTGTGTGTGCTGGCACTTAGGAAAGCCTTGCACACACATAACCCCCTTTCTTTGTTCGGTTAGAATCAGTTCAGCCACAGAGTTTAACCTTGGTCACTGCAGTTATTTACAGAAAGAGAGCCTTGCTGCAAGCCAACCCTCTTTATGTCTTCCTGGAAGACTTTGAGCTCTAGGTGTATCTCCAAACAATAGCAATGAGCTGCAGAACAAGGAAGAAAGAGTTTAATAAGCAATTTCAAGGCTCTTAGAGTTCTTTTGACTTTAAAAAACAAAACAAAACAAAAAAGCACAAAAGCCTGTGCAAAGAGAGCCTCCTATGGTTGTGCTGGAAGGTGGGCCGTGGTCCCAAGTCTTGTACATAAGCAGAGTGAGCTTGTGCCTCTGTGGTAAGGAAGGGTTGTTCCCCTTGGAGGAGGGGTAGCAGGTGTAGCAGAGGGGCTGTGCAGTCAGTGCAGTTATGGACAGGCTGTGGGTGCAGCCAGCTGACCTTGCAGTTCTTCAGTCCTCTCCCAAATTCATCCTGGTTTGTCCTACCTGCTCAAACTGACTCAGATTAAGCAAACAAAAGACTTGAGGAAGGTACCTGCAAGGGTTACTTTCCCTTTCCTGGGTGTTTCAATGGGAAAAGATTAATCAGACATCCAGTTTCCAGTTCTTTTTTTCTTTTAATGACTGCTTCTCTGAATAGCTGGTAATGCTGCATTTCCGTCAGGATGCAGCAGTTTTCTCGCAAGCAGATTTCAAGACAAAATGCTTTCCTTCTGGTGCCATATGGCTTGAAATGCAAAAGTGATCACTGCTAGAAATAAGATCTTCATAGAAAGTCACCTAGAAGTTAAAGTGTGTGTGCAGAGGGCTTGATAAACCTTGGTGCATCTTTTTTATTTCTTGGGACTGACAGTGACACAGGGAGAGGTTTTTTGACTTCTCATAGGGACTGATGCTCATGTTCTCTCCCTAGCATTGCACAGACTGTTTCACCACTGGATTGTTTATTCCCTGTATTCCAAGAGATCTTGGGACTTGCATCAATTTTGTATTTGCTGATTCCTGCTGGGCTTGGTTGTAGACAAGTGTGGCATTCATCACATAGCCCAGCAAAAGCCAGTTAGTTCTGCAATTGTAGAGCTTCGGTGGGCTGAATCCAGTCTGTGCTGTTCCAGCTCTGGTGGGATTGTACCTGTCTGAATGAACAATCTTTCCCAGCTTCCACACAGAGTAAGGCAGGTTCCACCGATGTGGAGGAACACTGTGGTCCATGTGCTCCATCCTGCTGGCTGTTAATGAGCGGTGCCTTACACCACCCGGAGCTGCAGGTGCTCTTCTATTCAGGTCTGTTATGAATATTCTGTTCATAATATGAATTATGACAAACTGAAAGCAGCAGTAAAGTAGCCTCACAAAAAGAAAGTGGGGTAGTGAAGTATCCAGAATGATTCAGGCTTCTCACTTGATGATTTTAAAAAATAGGCAGTGGTGGCTGCTTTTGCAGCCAGTCCCTTTGGGCAACTGAGCTCTTTGACTATTTTAGTAACTTTCTAGGAGCTGACAGCTCCAATTTCTGCAGGATTTCTGGTGTTGTCAGTGCCAGGAAGCCCTGCTTCAGCAAGAAATTTTTAACGCGCCTGGTTTTAATCTCGCTTGTGAAGCTGCTAATGGAGGAGGGCATATGGGAAGGCAGTCGCAAGGAGGAAGTGCTCTGGAAAGCAGTCAGGCCCACTTTGGGGTTGTTCAATTTGCATTTCTTCGTTACCAAACTGTTCTGAGTTTCAGCAAGCTTAGGAGGCGCTGCATCTCTCCTCAGGACAAGGCAGGAGATCACAGCGCTGCAGAATCTGGGATGCTGGCACAGCCCTGAAGATGTGATGTGATGCTGTGGGCTGCAGGATGCTTCAGGCCTTGCAAGTGCTCAGCCGAATCTAATGTCAAATCCTGACTTTGTTGAGAGGACCAGGATTTATGGAGACCTCACTAGCATCAATGCCCCTGCATGGATCATCTGCTCTCGTACAGCCTGTACTCAAATTCTTTTGCTTCTCTAGCAGAAGTGGTGGAACTGACTGCTGGTTTGTGGGTGAGATCCTGCTCTATTGAATCTATTGAAGAACCAGGATTTAATTCCCAGAAAGCAGTTCTGGCAGTAGGTGCATCTGGCTTCCTCATATGGGGATATGGTCAGTGGGACCATCTGTGTGCAGGACAAAGACAACCACAGTCAGGTACCACACTGTTTTGTGATGCAGGGTGAGCAATTTCTGGTCAAAGAGTCAAATGCTGAGCTCACAGACTGCTGAAAAAGAACCAGGTGGGTTGAAAAATGAGAGCACGTTCAGAACATCTCATTCTGCCCTTTCAAGGCTCGCACCAGGAGACCTGCAGGTGTGGTAGTGCCAGCTAGAAGGGCTCGTTGAAGCAGAGAGATGTCTGGATTGATAGCTTTATTTTGCCTTATTTTAGCAAATAGTAAGGGGGAGGAGGGATGTTTATCACTGAAACTGATGCTGCCTAGTACTTTAGATCACAGCTCTAATAGGTTGGACTGGCTGAGACTAAATCACATTAGCAGCATTAATAACACAGAGTGGCTGGTAAGAAAACCTGCTATGGCAGCACTCAGCTGGTCCTCTGGTTCTTTGATTCAGGTTGGTGCCACTGCTCAGGGCTGCTTTGGTTATTAAAGCTCTTTCACAGAAGTCACCTGGGCAGCTGCTTCAACTCAGCACTGAAATGGCTGTTCTGTCACTCTCTCCCCTGCCGTTCCCCAACCTGGCTTGGGCTCATTTTATAGCCTGCCATAAAGTTGTTTATTTTTGCACCTGCTTTTCAGCCACAGGGGTCTCATGATGTTGTTTTCATGGCTTCTGGAGCAGGGCTGCTCTGTTGTTGCTAGAAATAATTGCTGTTAATTAATTCTTTGCTGATTTTTCTTTGGCAAAACATACTGAAATAAACAAGTGAACAGCACGCTCTGTATCCTGATGCTGTGGGAGCTGTTACAGGGCGTGCAGTGACATCCAAACAATCACATCAGCAGCCAGAGGAAGGGTAGGACACAGTCCTTGACATCCTGTGGATAAAGTTGAGTTGGGGGAGGCTCAAACACCATTTTGAGCTGTTCAAAAGCTTCCTCCAGGCTGCCGTTTCTAATCATTTTCTAGAGAAAAAACAGCTTTGTTTCCATGTAATGCTTTATTCAAATCACAGCTGAGTAATCTTGTGATTGGTGGTTGTGATGTGGTTTCAAACACCTGAGCTGGACAGGCAGCTGAGAGCAGCAGCCCATTCTGGGTGCTGTAGCTGCACCCAGTTTCTCTTTTTCTGTGTGCCCATTTGAAATGGCTGGTCTTCTTTCTGAGGACCCTGGCTCTGCTGTGGGGAATTGCAGGCCAGAAGTGATGTGCTAAACTTCTGCTCTTTTCTTGCTGTCCAGCAGTCCTACCAACAGTTTCTCCATCTGAGGCACAGCAGCCTCCTCATCTGGTTCCTTTTGCACCCTGCAATGGGACATCATGCAGTGCAGTCTCCCACTTAAGTGTCTCCAAGCTGTTCTTGGAAGGATGAGGCATTTGAGCCAGGAAGAGATTAAGTTATTGGAACTGAGCAAAAGCAATTTCTGTGATGAGTGTTTGCCCTGCAGTTTGCACGTCAAGCCCGTCCCTGATTCAGGTTGACCCAATGATGGCAATGTCTGAATAACTGTGCTGGCTTTTCTTGGAGGAGCTGGGCCCTGATGTACTGATCTCTTCACACACGTTTGCTTTCTCCATACAGGACTTCCTCAGACCTGAGTCTTCTAATTCCTGTGTATCAGGAATAATGCTAATCAGTGGTGTAACATGGGTGTAGGTGAATTATTGACTACAATGGTCTAATTTAGTCTTCTGTGAGAGTGTCATTAGGCAGCACAGCTCCAGTCAGGTGCATGGCAGCTGCCATGGAGCCCATTCCCTCTGCTGTCCTATGAAATGGATCCACTACAACTGCAAAGGGAGTTTTGCAATGATTTTTTTTTTTCTTGTGTTGAGATTTTCCTTTGTGCAGCAGACAGATGCAAACACCCAACACCCTCATGCTGCTCTTTAGGACACGTCTGGGCCCCCAGCAGTGACAGAGCAGCTCCTGAGACCCCAGTGAGGATCTTTCTCCTTTCTATGTTGATTCCCAGACCAGCCTGTTTCTGCAGCGAGCCCCAGGGGGAAAGAAGAGCAGTCATGCTGAGGGAAGAAACAGCACAGACATGAGCAAGTGATGGGTGGGCTGAGAGCAGTGGTTGAGGTTACTTTCCTTTCTGTGGCAGTGTGGTTGCAGGAAAGCTGCTCTGAGCTCCGGGGTGCAGCCATGGAACAAAACTTGCAATTGGTGAGAGTTGCAGCAGCCTGAAAAATAGAGTCTAGGTAAATCAGCAGAGAAATTTTGCTCTGCAACCCCTTCCTGTTCTCACTCTCCCTGTTTTTCTCCCATGAGTAGGAACTCACTGGATTGGTGCACGTTGTTACCCACACAGCTGCTAAGTGATGGGAGGAACAGGCTGCTTTTTCACACTGGTTGCTCTGGGGTTTGCAGCAGAGTTGGCCACTGTGCAAATGTAGTGAAACTTTGAGTTGCAAATCACTCCCCAACTCCCTTCAGGAGCTGTGTGACACCTTTTTATCATTGGGGGCTGCTAGGTATAGGCATTAGCTCTGCTATTTGGGCAGCCTTGCATCATTTTCCTTTGCGTTGTCATCTTCAACTCTGTCAACAGATCCCAACCTGTTGGGACAGAGTGCTTTTCTCCTGTCCTACAGAAGGAGAAAACCCTGCAGGAATCCATGCAGCAATTTGCTCAAAATCAGAGAAAGTTGTTGCTGGTATCAGATTTTCAGTTTGAAGGTTTGTAATTACCCTGCTCTGAGCTTCGTGGCATTCCTCTCCCAGGCATTGCCAGTCTTGATTTAATTACTCAATAACCCAATAACTTATACACACACACATGTTTTAATACAGATAGCTGTAGAATTGGGGGTTTTTTTTGGAGGTTTTTGCCTTTTTTGTTCCTTTCCTTTTTTTTCATTTGAACAGGAAACCATACTGCAACTGAAATGAGTTGCTTTAGCATGGGAGCGGTCAGTGCTACGGCTTGTGCACACAAACCCTGAGCTGCAAGAGCTGCCTCTGCTGTAGTGCTGAGGAAGCAGAAGGGACCCAGGCTGCTGTATCTGCTGCTCCACAGGGTTGTGCTTGACTGCAGTTGCAGTGGCATGAATTATTGATATTTCTGTTAGGGTTTGCTGTTCGCATAGGAATTTTTAATGTTTTCCTGTGTTGCACTGTGGATGTGCTCCCAGGTCACTTAAGGGGCTGAATTTAATACCTGTGTGTTTGGGTGACTGTGACATTGATACAGTCATTTCAGGGCTGGGGCTGCAAAATTCATATATTGAATAGCAGTGCAGGCACAGCAAAAAAAAAGCAGTGTCAGGGTGAAAGCTACGGAGGGGCAAGGAGAACACATTTTGGGGAGAGCTGGGATGTTTTCAGTGTGTCACCATAAAGATGATGAAGAGGTATGCAGGGATTTCTGAGCGTCCTTCTGCCTGTCCTCACACTCCAGCATTTCCAGGCTGCCCTGTGTGTAGCACCTTGGGAGATGGTATTGATATTGTCCGTTTCTAAGACAACAACCTTGTGATGTAGAAAAGACTGAGCTCAAAATGTGGGTGTTTATAAACGAGCTTGTTGTACACCTAAATGTGTGTGTCTAAGAACGTATCTATACAAAATTATATCAGACAGTAAGAGCCACACTGCTGTGGAGCATCAGATGCCATCTGAATGAGGATGGCACATTGCTACAGCTGATCCCCAGAGGGTATGGCTGGAGGCTTTCTGAGAAGTAGGAGCAAATGCATTGAACTCTCCTTGATGGGGCACATCCACAGGGAAAGCTCAGGTGAGGGGTTGCATCCTAAGAGGAGCAGTGTGATTTGGGTGAACCTGAGCTGCCACCAGCCCCTAGGATCCTCTAGGACCAGCAGTGAGCCTATGGAGATGCCCTTGTTGTGGACGGGCTGAGGCTGAGCCTCAGCTGAGCAGAAGATTATAGTCGGTTCTGGATGCTTTGGTCCTGTTCCAACTTCCCTCTATTCCCCCTCTGCCCATCCACCTGTGCTGTTTCCCGGTTGGATGCTGGGAGCAGGATTTGCAGCGTTGCATTTATGTCATGGGCAGGGTGGGAGCTGAGCGCTGCGATGGCTGCGGGTTGATCCTGGCTGGCTCCGTTCAGCACCTCCTCTGCCAGCCGCTCCCCTCTCATCGCTGACAACAGGCTCTGTTATATTTGATTTTATTACAAGATATAAATTTCTGTCTGCAGCCCTGGTTTCCAGCACGCAGAGAGGGATTGCCTAGCAACCAGGAGCACAAAAATTAAGAGAATCAATAAGACTTAATGGAAAGCTAAACAGAGACTTCACCCCCCCTTCCCCCAGCCGCTGCCCCCGATCAGTTCCCAATGACTTGCAGCATGCTGGCTGTTGCATGAAGCGTTCAGCAAGTGCCTGCGCTGGGAAAGCTGCAGGGAGGGGACAGTGTTGGGGCTGAGGTGCAGGTGATAAACTTGCCTTATGGTTTGGGTTTAGAGCTCTGCTCCTGTAAGTGTTTACACCGAGGAGCAGTACCACGAACTCGACCTGGCAGGGTTTGGGAGGACTGGGGCTATGATGCTGTGCTGGAGCCGGCTTAACTCTCCGGCATGGATTTAAGCCCCTGGTGGATGTTGGTGCTCTGCTCCAGGTTAGTGTGAGGGACTGAACAACCAAGGTCGCCTGCAGGCACGCACCAGCTGGAGGCTGCGGCTGCAAGCCTCAACAAAAGGGCTCTGTTTGGGATTATGCCTTCGGTTAGCATGGGAACGAGTTTGCAGATGTCATCAGCCTACACGTGTACAAGCAGCAGCCCTCGGCGCAGTGCTGCACAGAGTCAGCAAGGAGCAGCCTGACGTCAGTTGGGAACAATCAGAAATTGACTCGGTTACAGTCGCTCGCCTGACAGCACAAATGCAAAGGTCATTCGGGAAAATGTATTTCAGACAAGGGGAGCATTGTAAACCTATCAGGCCATGATTTTGCTCCTACTTAAGGCTGCATGCAGTTTTCGTTGCACAAAATGCTCCCCGGAACCTGCAGCTCTGCTCACATCCGTGTAGGCTGGTGGGATCGAGGCAGTGCTGTGCTGTTGGAAGGCTTCCCAGAGCTGCGTGGAGCTTCCAGGTGCTGCTGCCTCTGGCCCCACAGCAGCACAGTGGGGCTCAAGGGAGCAGACAAGGCTGCGTGGACCACATGCGCTCAGAGCAGTGTCACTGATGCCTGCAGCCTGTGTTCGAGAGGAGGGATTCTGCAGGGGTGAGGACAGCAGCCTCAAAGCTGCAGATCTGAACCCCTCCTCTCAGAGGGTTTCCCACATCACCACCCCGGGCTGTCACACGGCCTTTGCCCCTTGGCCACATGAGGGGCGAGGGGGGCTGCAGCCCTTGGCCCCAGCGACGCAGCCGCGATGCCCCTCACGTAGCCGGTGCCAGTGGTTTGCCGCGTCCCCAGCGCTCGGAGGGGCGATGAGCACCTGGAGGGGCAGGCCTGCAGGGGGGCACGGAGGGGAGAAGGCGGTGATGTGCGCCTGAGGACGACGGTGAAGAAGAGCTGGTGTGCGGAGAGAGGGGGTTATTGAATCCTCCAATAGGCGTTACCGGGAAAGAGGTGGCCCCGGCCAGCGAGAGCACCCCAAGGGCAGAGCTCAGTGGGGGGCACCTGGGACTGCGGGGCTCCGGCGGAGAGCGGCCGCTGGAGGTCGCGGGCGAGCGGCACGGGGAGCTGCCGGCCCCCGGGGCCCGGCGGAAGGCGGAACCGGCGCCGTGCCCGACCGGGAGGGAGGGAGAGAAGGAGAGAGGCTGCGGGGCGAGGAGGCGGCCGCGGCAGAAACCGCCCCGGCGCTCCCCCTCCCGCCGTTCACCTTGCGCGGGGCGAGGGGCCGCATGGAGCAGCCCCGGCGCCGCCCAACGCGCCGCGCCCCGCGATGAAGCGCCGCTAACCGCGGCGGATCCGCCCGCAGCCCCCATGGCGAAGGAGAGGAGCAGGAAGGCGCTGGTCGAGCTGCTCCAGCGACCGGGCAACGCGGCGTGCGCCGACTGCGCCGCTCCGGGTAAGCGCGGGCGAGGGCTGCGGCACCCGCTCCTCCCCGGACCCCGGTCCGTACCCCGAGCCCCCGCCGGCACCGGGTGGGGGTCTCGGCTGCGTCGCGGTGCCTCTGCTGGACCGCGGTGCCGTCGCGGCGGGTCTCCTCCGCACCGCTGCGGCGCAGCGCAGTGCCGCCGTGCCATCGTGCCGCCGCCGCGTCCGTGCGGCAGGACAGGTGTCTGCGCTCCGACCTCCGCCCGGCGCTGCCGCTGCCGTGTGCGGGCACCGCGCGCCGCTTCAGCGCGGGGCTGCGTCTCTGGGAGCCGGGCTGCGGGGGGGGCACGCGGCTCTGGGCTCGGCTCCTCGCCCCCTGGGGCCGCGTGCGCCGTGGGGGAGCGGAGCCCGGCCCCGGCTCTCGCTGGGCACCGCCTGCCTGATGCAGCAGGACTGCCCGGAGGGGGTCTTACAAAATCGCATTGCCGCTGACCCCCTCCCCCATCCCGTTTTCTTTTTCCTTATTGCCGCATGGGTACACCGAAATGTGCGTGAGCTTACGTGGCTCTAAAGGAGGTGTAGGGATGTCCTTTTCAACCTCCTCTGCCGCCCTGTAGGTTAAAAATAACCAAAAAAAGAAACAAAACCTACTTCAGCTGTATCTTTGCTTTTTAACCGTCTGGGTATTGATTTATTAGGGATTTCAAGATCTATCGGGTGTCACCGAACAGCACGAACCGTTACCAGTGGCTTTATGCCCCAGTCGACATCTCATGAAGCCGCAGCTCACCCAGCCCTGTGTCCCCAGTACCAGCTGGAGAGGACAAAGAACTTTCTGCTATTTGGAACTGCTGTGCAGCTCTGCTCCCACCCATCTGCGGGCTGTGGGGCTGCAGCTGCCCACCCCCAGCTGCCGTGTGGGCACAGCAGTCGCTGCATCCCTACATTTTCCCTTCCCGGAGGAGACACAGCGAGCCCACGCTGTGCATTTCCATGGGGTGACACTTCCTTGCCTTGTGGTAGTGCTAAGCCCCTCTGCAAAATGAGGACTTCATCACATAGATAGAGATGGAGCTGTAGGAGAGTAAAACAGCTCACACTGAGGGAAGATGGTTCTTGTTAAAGTCTTTAAATGGGTTTGTGAAACAACAAAGCCATTTTGCTTTCACTGATGCTTGCGTGCAGAGATGTCGTAGTGAAACTCAGAGAGGATTGGGGCCAGTGTCTTTTGTTAGACAAGATGTGCTATATTAATACCATCCTGCCCTCTGTCACAGCATTACTTTCTTGGGACTGCATCGCTGTTCTTAACCCCAATTTTTTTAGCCATAGCTTTGCTTTGGTGTCTTTGGTAAAGGTGAGCTGGTTGCTGTGCTGGAAAGTGCTCGTCTGCTCAGGGTGGCAGTGGGGATCGGCTGCCCTGGGTTGTTCTGTGGGGGCTAAGATGCATAATTGGTATCTGTGAGTGACACTGAAAATATTCAGGCTGAATCCTGTTACTCGTCCTGGGCAGGGACAGCAGGCATCTTTCTGAGTCATCTTTCTGAGTCTGGTGATGTGGGACAGGAGCCTGGAGAGCCTCCAGACTGGTGTGCATACTTTATCCATTGAGAAATGGGATATGCAGAGAGATAAGGATGAAAGCTGGTGCCAGGCAAACAGGTAGGGACAGAAAAGTGATGAAGCAGAGAAGGTGAAGTGAGAATAGAAAGAGTGGAGAACGAACAAAAGATGGGAAATAGCACAGAGCTGTGTTCCCATGTGGTTGTGCTGCTGATGTGGTGCAGCTGGGGTAAGCAGCAGCCAGGAGCCCTGATGGTTATGGTTGCTTCTCAGCTGAGCGTGATCCTTTCCCTGAAATCCTGAGCTGGAGCCACGGTGAGAGAGTCACTCAGAGAAGGGCTGCAGACGACAGAGGCTAGGATGGGGCTGAGGGATAGCAGGTGGAAATTCTGTGTCAGCCAGTTTACTTACGTGTTTGGAAACTAGGTGGATTTTCTTTTGTTCTTGGGAGTATTTCTTTCAGAAATTGACCCATCGATGGGAGCTTTTTTCTCCCTGCTGTTAAAAAACAGATTTTCTTTTGTTAATGTGGCTCACCTGGGTGCCAGAACAGCAGCCACAGCCCTGGGCTGACAGCTTGCCCCAGGTGTGACAGGCTTATATAATTAAAGCTGGGTTCCTGGTGCAGATGAGCTTGCACTGCTGTGACAAGGCTGTGACCATGCAAAAAATCAGCTCCAAAACAGACAGGGAGCATTGGTAGTGCCTGTTCTCTTGGTCTGCGTAAGGAATTTTGTCCTCTGTGGGTCATCTCTTGGCTGGGTCCTTGGTGAGAGCTCCGCAAAGCCTAACCATAGTCTGGGTCTGGGCCAGCATTTGCCACTTAAATAATCCCAGCTGAGCATTACCGACGTATCCTGATCCTCAAACCAAGGCTGTTAGCTGTCAGATCTCGAATGGCGCTGAATCTGATGCTCAGAAAGGTCAGGTCTGTGCTCTGTGCCTTCCCTGGGGCTGGCAGGAAAATCTCCAGTGCAAAAGCAGATCTTCCATTGAGTTCTCCCAGATGAGGGCATGTCTCGGGCTGAGGGAGCAGCAGGGTCTCTGGCCTGGATGGCTGGGAGTGTGGGAAGGATGCTAATGTCGAAACTGAAAATGAGAGTGATGAAAAAAACCACTGTGGCTGCTTCTCACTCATGCAGCTCGTGTTTGTTGAAAGGCTTCTAGTTTGGTTTTCATTACTTTGTCTTTAAAGGACCTTAGTCTGCAAGGAAAGTTCTGCGTAAGAGCAATACTGAAGTTGCAAAAATGTCTTCCATCTGTAATGGATGAGGCTGTGTTGGCTGCGTTTGTGAGACCCAATGGTGGGGTTGGAGTCCCCACAGCGCTGTTACCTGCGGCATGGGGTGCTGTGCTGTCACTCTGGTGATGGAGGTTGGGCTCCCAGGGGCTGATTTGCAGCATGGTTGTTTGGGTGCGTTACAGATATGCCTTTTTAATTTTTTTTTTCCCCTAAATGATTCGTTGTCTCAGGCAATCTTTCCTCACATCACGAGATGAATGATTATCTCGGAGCACAACAAGACCTTGAGTATTTCTCTCTTTGTTCCATTTCTCTGTGACTTAGGGTTGTGTTTCCACTGAGTGAGGTTCATTTTGCAGTGCAGGAGGACAGTGTGTCTGTGAAGACATAAGTAGAAATCCCAGCAAAGCAGTCCTGCAATTCAAACCCTCTAGCAGTTCATGTGTTTTTTGATTTTTTTTTAACAGCATTTCCATCTTTCTAATTTGGGGTGGATTACTGGAACCTGGATCCTCAAGGGAGAATAGGGAATATCAGCCTTTCAGTACATGGGGCTTGCGTGGATGGGGTGGAGAAGGAGCAGAGATTGAGTGATAGAGGGGAGTCTCAAAATGCAGTGGGTTTGGTGCTGTGCTATGTATCAGAGCCTGAGGAGGAGGTTGTGAGCTGAGGTGGATTGCAAATACCCTCCTGCAGCCCAGCACTGTGATTTCTGGAGCAGGTGAAGCTTTTCCATTCCCTTGATTTCCTGAAGTAAGGGTGGTGATTAGAGGAGAACAGCTGAGTGCCAGGGATCGCTTGATTTGCTCTGGATTAAGGAGGGCATGGAGAGGGTTGGATCTCAAGCCTCTTATTCCCTATCCACTCACTGGTCTATAAACAGCTATTTGAAGGCAGGTGACTGAGCCATCCGGTCCCGTCATCCACACTGACATCCCATCCCTCTGAGGAGCACAGGGCTGTGTGCTGCAGCTCGTGCTGTCTCTTTGCCCCCACCACCTCCCACTGGAAAGCTGTTCTGCAGCTTGCTGCTCCAATGCCGTCAAACGGTCTTTTCATTCTCAAGCTAAAAGTGGAAACTTGTTCCCGCACCTCCATTGTCCTCCAGCTGAAATGGTTCTTTTTCTTCCCAGGAATTTTCCAGCTCTTCTCCCTCGCAGAGCAGAGGGAAGGGTGCTGAGGGTCTCCCATGGCAGCGTGCTTAGCTTGGTGCCACCTTGTGCAGGGAAAAGGAGCTTCTGGAACACAGGGCTTTGAGAGGGGCAGCTCTGTCTGCTCCTGCTGGAGCTTGATCTGAATCCAAAGCCTTGGCAAGTTTAATGCCTTCACTGAAGAATTTTCCTCCTTAGAGAGGAGTGCTGGTGGGAGGCTGGCTTCAGTTTTAGTGTCTTTTATTGTTATTTTTAAACGTGCGTGACCAGGGCCTGCTAACTAACCTCGTCTTTTCCCAAAGTAAATAGCAACAGAACTGCAGTGCTTTGCACGAGGTTCTCCTCACTGTGGTATTTTGCAAACTAGCAGAGTGGCAGCAGAAAGGCTTTTGTTTATGTTGATTGCACGGAAATCCCTGTGCTTACATCTATCATAGGATGCATTACCTTTCTTGTGCAGCATGAGAAGAGGCTCTGCCTTCCTGGGGAGGTCCTCCCCTCTCTTCTGGTTGCTCCTTATTGCCTCAGACTGGAGAAGTTCTGTTTCCTCCACATCCCTTCTTATGCTCAGTGATGTTGGGTTGAAGCTGCAGCTGGTTTGCTGAGTGCTGGGTTTCCCTGGGCCTTGTCATAACGGCCAGGGCTGGTTTCTGAGTTAAGCTGTGTGACCTGAGTGTTCCAGTTTTGTTTTGGATGCTTTTCTGAGCTCTGGCGGTGCCTTCCCTTTCAGATGAACAAGATGTGAAGAAGTCATCCTCGGTGTCTTTCTCTGGAGTTTAGCTTTGTTCATCTATTTATTTATCTTAAATGAAACTGTTTCAGGTTTTTATTTTTAAAGTTGTTCTGATCTGTTTGCAGGTGATAAAAAAAATCTCTGCCGTGTTGTGCCGAAGTTTTCTATTCCAGCTGTGTAAAGACATAAGGATTTAATCACATGCTTGGTAAAATGTTATCTCAGAGTCTGTGTTAGCAGTCATTTGAAGAGTTGAAGCCTCTGATTAGACAAGGGTTGGAGATCTATTGCTATTTGCCATAAACTGGGTTTTTTTCATGTTTTTTTCATTTTTGTGCTGGAGAGCAGAAGTGAAGACAGAGTCTATTACGGTTGGGGAACTCTTTGCTGCCATGATCTGCTACCAGTCCCTGCGTGTCTGTGGGCAGAGGCTGTGCAGTTGGAGTTTGCTGACAGTTGTGTCACAGCTGTGTGGGATGTGGGTGCCAAGGGGACCTCTGGAAGATGGGAAGGGGAATCCTGCACCCTCCTTCCTGCCTTTGGGCAGCACCATAGGGATGCACCAGCATGAGTGCTTGCTTGGATTCATTACCCCCTGCCTTGTCCAGATGATGCTTACAAATTTGCTAATTGTAGTGGAAATGCTAAGTCACGGCTGGAGGCAGTGATGGAGCACCTGGTAGGAAGGCAGAGCCAACCCAGGGGAGCTCGGGTACATGCAATGCAATGTCCAGAAGGGTGAAGCCAGGATCCACCCCTTCCCAGCCCTCATTTAAGGGTTGGCAGTGGAGGTGGGGGTATCTCACTGGGGAGCCCTGCATGCCTGAGCTCTTCCAGAGGTAGGCAAATTTTCTTCCTTTGTTTCTGCATCCAGAGCTGCTGCTTTTGGGCTTGTCCTCATTTGCTGCAACCAAAGACTTTGTCACCCTATTATTTTTGCTATCCTTTCCATCCCATTATAGAATTGCACTAATAAATTATTTTACCAGTGATGTTTCTGAAAGACTTTGCTTGGCATTTAAGCTGGTTTGGGGGTATTCACTACTTAGCAGTTTCTTGGAGGGTGCTAACTCAGCTCCTGGGGCTATCTGACCTGCTGACAGGCACTGCTGGGTGCGCCCTGCCTGTCCTGCAGTCTGTCTGTATGCTGGGCACTGCCTCGTGGCAGCCGCAGCTCTCCGAGGAGGAATGTGGAAATGAGGGATGGGTGTTTGAAGTGCTTTGTGTGAGATGTCAGCTCAGGGCTGCGTGCGGAGCGTGGCTCTGCTCAGAGAAAGCACAGAGCTGCTACTGCAGCCTTTTACCATTGCAGCAAGGGATGGGGCCTGGCCTGGCCTGGCAGCCCTTTCTGCATTCTCTGTGCTGTGTTCCCACTGTAAACAACCTCCCAGAATAAGAACAACCAAGGCAGGGAAGCAGCACAGGGGTTTCCCTGAGCTGCTTGTTTTAATGGGGCAGTTCCTGCTCTGCACAGTGCTTGCTGGGTGGGCTCAGCTGGTGAAGGCTGGGCGTTCTGCTCTTCGTGTGAGTGAGGACTGACTTCTGGGGGAGTCTTGTGTGTATAATCTCTGTGTATTGAGTTTCTGTGAATAAGCGTTGCTGCTGGGATTGGAGGCCTGCTAACAGTCATACCAATTATACTGATAACTAGTATAAACTAATGCATATCTTGTGTGCCTTTCTGATGCCTTTCCTATGATGGAACTTGGACCCAGTGACTCCAGACCTCCTCTGCTGTCCTGTCCACCTCTCCTTCCTGTGCTGAATTTGATTGACCAGCCAAGTACTGTCTCCTCTCCATTTTAATTTCAGATCCAGACTGGGCATCTCATAGCCTAGGGATTTTCATCTGTTTGAACTGTTCGGGAATCCATCGCAATATTCCACAAGTCAGCAAGGTGAAGTCGGTCCGTCTGGATGACTGGGATGATGCTCAAGTGGAGGTATGTGCACCTCAGGCTTGAAATGCCAGCGAGCTTGTGTCATTGCATTTCACATCACTGCTCTTAACGCCACCTCACCAGCAAAGCAGTAAAACTGAGTCCTGTCCAAAGAAGGTATGGCAAACATGATCCCAGAAGGCATTTCTAAATGGAAGTCTGTGATGTCGCACTTATGAAATCTGATTGAAAAATGGAATAACTATTTCATGAAAGGGATGGGAGTATTTCCTCCACCCCTATAAATGAGCGTGGACTGTGTAGAAATTATTGATCCTAAATGAACTGTCTTCTGTTTCTCCTGTTACATCCACTCTTTCCTGCCATCCCTGCCCAGCTCGGCTGTTTCTGGCTTTCTTCCACTGAGCTCTGAAGGCTTTTAAACTCAGTGTCATGAAGAACTGTACCCTTGCAATGTAAATCCTCTCTATTTATGCAACCGAACAGATTTTGGTGATGTTGCTAAGGCAAACCAACCAGGACACCTGTGTACTTTGCCTGTTCTTATCTTTAAGGGCACAGAGAATGATTCCAGTTATTGATTTTTATGTTTTGTTTTGTAGATTTGAGGTTTTTCAGAGAGCCGCAGCTCACAGTCATGTGTTCTATGAGAAAAATAGGCCTTTGTGTTGCTTGGGCTTTTCCTTCCCTGATTATTTTGCTTTTTGTTTGAGTCAACTGAATATATAAACTCAAGGACCTCAAAAACATGAAAATAGTGGGGAAAAAAACCTTGGAAATAAAGAAAAATACAGGCTCACCTGTAGTTCTGGTTGTACAGTTGACAAAATGCATTGAGCACGGCCTGCCCGGCAGAGGATGTTTCTCTTAGACTCATAAATTTTATTTAATTAAAGTCACTTTATAAATAGGGAAAGATGTGGCCCCATCCCAATTAGTTTAGTACTCTGAGGAAGCAAAGGAGGACAAGGGAAATAAACCCCAGATTAACATTTCTTAATTCTTTCTCTTTATTCTCTTCTCTTTTACAGTTTATGGCCTCAAATGGGAACAACGTAGCAAAAGCAAAATACGAATCGAAAATGCCACCGTTTTATTACAAGCCAACATATCTTGACTGTCAGTAAGTAAAGAGCTTTGCTGGTAAACAGCTTTCACTTGTTTGTGCAGCTGCAGCCTCTGTCGTATTTTAGTTTTAGCGTGATGTGTTTTTTTCAGCTGCGGAGGGGATTGCATTCGTAGGAAGCCCTGAAAATCTGTGTTCTTCTGAGCGTGTGTGCTTGAATTTATTCCACGCAAGGGATCTTATTTAATAAGTCCTGTTGAGATGATGTGGAGAAGTCAATAGCTTGTCTGTTCCCCAGACTCTTTCGAGTTCCTAAAGCTACAGAAATACCGATTTCCACCCATTGATTTCTGCCTTTTCAAATAGCCCTTCTGAACCAAAATGTTACTTGCTTTCCTGAAATAGGAGGGGCTGATTATTATTTCTAAGTGTCAGAATGGTGGATTTTTTCCTTCTTCTTCTGCCTTTTCCCTTGGAGTCACGCATCTCTTCTATGGAGACAAGGGAAAAGCTGCTGTATCCTGTATGCTGTAGTTGAGCCTCCCTTGTTAGCTGGAGCAGGCCTTGCAGAGTGAGGCAGCTGAGCAGACAGGACGTGCTGCACAGAGCAGGGAGAGGATGGATGGATGTTGTTTGTTCCATGAGATCGTTTTCTGGGGCCTAATCCCACAGTGCACCAATGGGGTTTTGTGTGTTTTTGTATTAGCAAGCAGGTGAGCTGTAGCCTCCGAGACCCCCTGATAGTGCTGCTTGAGCTGGGTGTCACCAGGGGAAGGTTTTGTTCAGCGCTGTGCTGTGGCAGTGCCCAGTCTGTGTGTCAGGCTCTGAGATGCATTCAGCCATTGTAAGAGGTGCACTGAATGGAAATGGTGGAAGCACTGGTAGGACTCCCTCTGGGAGATGTTGGCTTTGGGTAGAAAGGCTCTGCTGTGTTTCCCCGGTCCAAAATCCCCCTGAAGGTGAGCTGAAGGGATCTTGAGCACCTTTCACATCCTCAAAGTGACTTTGTATTCTTATTCCTGTATTTGTCTTCCTGCAGCATGCAGAAAGCCTTTTTTTGGAAGAGACAGGATCACCTGTCATCTCCGTGAAGTATCTCAGTGGTGCATCCATTCCCCAGGCTGGAAAGGCCCAGGCGTGAGCAGTGCTGCCTGGCCTGGCAGTAAAAAAACCATTTCTTTGTGCACCACTGGCAGATCTCAGTTTTGATCTAAAATGGCTCCTGGCAGCAGTTTCCACAGCATTTACGACTGCAGGAACGATTTGAGCATCGGCCAAACCGGTGTGTGTTGTGGAGTGATGTGCTCTGAGTGCTGATCTTGCCAGGGTTATTTTTCTCAAGGAAAAAAAAGGCTTGAACCTCTTACCTCTCCTACTGCTCAAGCACCTGTGCTTTGTGGGACAGAGCCCAAGGAGAAGCTGCCAGGAATCTTGCAGTCTCCGCAGTGTGCAGCGTTCATCCCAGGGAGGAGTTGATGCACATCCAGCTATACATGGCAGCTCTGTTGTTTATTTTCTTACTTCATTTTGGAGGAAAACTAGCTTCCATGACAGTGGCTTTTCCCCCTTTTTTGCAAGGATGGGGCTTTGGCTTTGGTTTTTCCAACTGGTGATGGAAAAACGATACCTCAGAGAGAGCAGATGGAGGAGGTGGAGGGGACTGTCCATTCTACTGCTCCATTCAACAAACTGCTGCTGGAAATACAGTCTTTCCTTAATTATTTTTTTTCCTTTGCTCGCAGTTTCTTACCGTGTTAATTACGAAGACCTTTCTGTTCTAATTGCCAAAAAAATGACACCTCCCTGTAAGCAGCAGCCTGCCAGACTTTAGGTGGGCTGCTTAAAGCTTTTGGACTTGATCCCGAAAGCTCTGCATCTCTGTAGTTCGGGAACAGTGCAGTTATATTTTTCTAAGAAACACAAACTGTGTGTTTGCTGTATATCCCAACACCAGAAATACCAAATCCCAGCAGGCAGGTGCTGCAGTCACTTGAGTGATAGAGCTGTTGAAATCAAAGAGGGCTTGAGTTGCAGGGCCTTGTATTGGGTATGTGATGTCTGCCCTGGGTTATTTATTGCACCTTCACCTCAAGAAAAATACACTTGAACAGAAGCAGAGAATTCTGTCAGCAGCACATCTAAAAGTCCCCTGAAGGCGTACTTAAAAATGAAACGGGGATCAGATCTGAAGTCTACTGGAAACAATGTGGAGACTGTATGAGGGACCTGAGGCTTGGCCCTGCCCTCTGGTTGCCTTCAGATCCTGTAGATACCAGGACGAATTCCTGTGCTTGTTTAGATTCATACAAGCAGTGCCAGTGATGCTGGGATTTAGCTCCAGGCTCAACAGCAGCTTTTTATGGCAGGATTGCCTGTGTAGCAAGGATGGTCAAGTGCCTACTCAAGCTCTCTGTTGCCCGTAAGGAAGATGCTGGACTCCTTGCTGTCCTCTTTGGGTCTTTGTTTTGGTTTCTTTTGCTGGTTCTGCTTTCTATAAATAACAACTGGAGCAGAGGCTGCAGCCACTGATCTTGCACTGAATCGTCCTTATTGTGGACAGCTCTCAATGTGTGTTGATCTTCTGGGGGGAAATTGTAGCTGAGAGATCCTGTGTTTGTGATGACACAGAACAGAGGAAGAGTGTTTGAAAGTCGTGTGGGTTGGGAATGTGGCATGGCTGGGGTCTTGTCTACCCTGGGACTCACCATCGGGACCTCCTGTGGTCTGGCTTGAGTGCTGGAGAGGTTATCAAGGGATTTTTGCAGCTTCTGAGGACACCCGTTTGGACTAGCTGCCTTGTGGCTGTTCAGTCTGTGCTCTCCTGCACAGCAGCTGTGGTGAGGCTGAACCACTGTCATTGACAGCATTTTGGGAAATAAGTCATTGCAGAACAGGGTTCCCTAAGGCGTGAGACCAGCAGGGTGTATCTGTTGTAGTATTTGCATGATGGAGCAAGAGCGTTTTCCCATTGCTGCACGTGAAATTTATTTAAACATTCACACTGGAAGGCTTTGGAACAGATGCAGCTCCTGCTGATCCACTGAAGTCAGCTGGAACTGAGGGTGGTGTGAATTCTCTTCCTTGTCGTTAAATTCCTGATGGTCTGATGGTTGAAAAGGTCCAAGTTTGGCTATGGTGATAACAAGCTGTCTGCAGCAGTGGGTTGGAGAATGGAGAGAACAGTCAGAAATCTAAGTACTGGTGTTGATTCTGTGATCAAATTTCTGGAGGTTCCTTGATGAGTGGCAGAAGTATAGAAACAGGCAATTAAATGCTGCCGTCGGTGTCATCAGTCTTCTACTCTTAGAGCCTAACGTGGTGTAGATGGTGGATCCAGAAAGAGCCTTCTGCTCAGCCCACAAACCTCAGTGCACAGCTCTGCAAAACCAACCTGCGCCCTGTGTGAGGATCTGAAGATGGGCTGTACTCAATCCAGGGTGTAGCACAGGGTGACAGCAGAAGAGAGATGCCCCAGCAGCCAGCCACGTGCTCCTGGTCTTCTCAAGGCTTCGTGTTTTTTCCCACCTTTGTTCTTTCCAGGACTCTGGCTGTGGCTGCGGTGTGACCATTCCATGTCCTCTTGTGAGGAAAAGACCAGCCATGGCTTCCTACTGTTGCTTGTTTGGGAGGTCCATAACACCTTACAATGAGCTCCATGTCTCTTGAGTCACCTCTCACCTATGGGCCATCGTGTGCGTGCGTCACACAAAGTGTACCACGTTTCTATTCTCATACCAACAGCTTTAGCACAAAGATCTTTTTTTCTTTTTCCTCTTGTTTGTAGTTTTGTTCTTCTCCTTCTTCATTCAGTGATGCCTTTTACTAAATAATCCAGTCTGAGGGGCTTGGTTAGAATTGTTTGTACGGTGAGGGAATTTTGTGCAGAGGCGGCCTGGGTGGGTGGCAATGGGCTGTTGTGTTAAATCTGTAGATTTTCTTTAGTACAGTTCCAGTAAAATGAGATGTGCAGGGAAACGATTTGTTGTCCAGCAGAACATGGAAGAAGCTCTTGAATCTGGAGTGTGCTTTTTAACATTTGGAAGACTTTTAAATCCCAGTTGTATTTTGATTGCAGAATTAATGGTTATGGATTCTTCCTTAGTTTATCTTGGACCATGCCTACTTCTCTGTGTATTATGTTTTTTTCCAGACTGCTGCGGGAACAGTGGATCAGAGCCAAATATGAAAGGAAAGAATTCATTCACAGTGAGAAGCAGGAGCCTTATTCTGCAGGTAGCCAAAGAAACTTTGGGCAGATCAGTGTTTTGATGTCCATTGCCATTCCTTTCCCTTGTTTGTGTTTGTATTTACTTCATATTGATTATTTCTCATATGTCGCTAACAAAGTGTGATCTTTAGTGAAGGATTAATCCTGGTGTTCCCTGTGTTTGGTTAGAAATATTGGAAATGTTGATGCTGGATGGGAGAAAAGTGATTATTAGGAGTCTCTCTATTGACTTCAATTGGCTTTTCATCCACTCTCAGGTTTGTTCCTGATAGCAGGAGGTGTAAGTGTGAGTTAAAATGGAGATAAGAGCGTTTGTCTCATCAAGGTTTCTTTTGCTTTGAAAAGATGAGGTGGGATTAATGGCACAGTGTGGGTAATGGTCTATAAGTGCTAAGTCAAGGGGATGAGATGCTTTCATTAAAGAAGGGCAGAATTTGAGGAGGCTCAGGGTTTGAACGGGCTTGTTGTGCTGCTGCACCAGCATGAGAACGAGCATTAACGTGCCTGAAATCAACTGGACACTGTTTTGCTATATGCAAATGGCCTTTAATTTATTCTGCATGTTAAGTAGTTGACACCAGCTATGTGCATGGATGACTCTTGGATAATTTCATTAACAAGGACCATGTTCCAGATGAAAGGTTAAAATACTATTTTCATGCTGCTTCTCAGGACTGATAATAAGCAGGTAACTCCAGCAGTTGGCTGCTATTAAGGCTGCAATTAAAATCTGATCTCATACAGACCCTGTTTATGCATAGAGGCTTTCTGCTCTGCTGTTTTGTATGTATGCAACCTGCACATTGTGTGCTATCTGTATTCGTGTACAGTACGCTGCACATTTTTATTCTAGGTTTTCAAAGCAATCTTCTGGGGTTGGACATGTAGTATTGACAGTAAGTAATTGATTTCTTAGACAGATTTGGAACACATCTGCTGACACGTGTACGATGTTCACATAGGAGTAATGATGCAATTTTGTACCGTGCAACTTTTAGCTGTGAAAGCCTGGATTCAGCTGGAGCTTCTTCAGGCAGATGCCCCATTTTAAGCACACAGAGCGAGGTGTGCCTTCCTCTGCTGTCTGGGGAGAAGGGCAGCGGTTCTGAGAAATGCAGGAGAGCTCAAACAGAAGCAGTAGGGTTTTCTCCCCTCTTTGAAGTTCAGCCACTGTTAAATGCTGGCTGTAGAAGAAAACGTAGCAAAACGCTTTAAATGAACAGAGCTTGGAGGAAAAGGGGGAGGGAAGGCAGACTGGTAGGTATTTGTAGATTGAGTACTGATGTTTTTAGTTAGTTACTATTTTCTCTGAGAATTGTATCATCATTAAATCCAGCACAAGAGCAGTGTAAGAGACCTGTGCAACACTGACCAGGACGTGATTTGTTCATTCTTCTGGATGGGAAATTCCAAGGGGGGCATTTGGCTGCTCTCTGGGGTGACCAGGTTTGTGTCACAACATAACAGTGAGGAGGTGGGGACCAAGCTTTCAGTGCCAGCTCTTCCCTTCTACTTCACCATAGCAGCTCCAAAGCATGGGTGCATTCCTGTGCCAAACTTTGCTCCTTCTTTTGGATGATGTGGCATAGCTCAGCTGGGGCACTGCTTTCAGTTCTTCGTCTGTTAGGTTGGGATCAGCTGTTTTTCAGGTCTGTGGCTTGTGATTTTTGTGGTGTTGGGCCATCAGTTTGCCCATTCAGTGTAAAGCAGTGCCACTAAAGAACTGGTCTGAACTGCTCCAATAAATGCTCCAAGACAGACTGCAGTCTGGCACCTAAAGAAGCAGCTCAGCCGTATCACATGTGCTGGCTCTGTCCATACCACTGCTGGCGGGGTCATTTCAGTTTGGCAGCCACAGCAGCAGTTTGGAGGATGCACTCTGTGTGGGGCAATCCTTGTGTGCCTGCTGGGAGCTGCGGAGCATCTGGGCCACTCTTTTCCATTTGTGACCTCCTGAACTGCACGGGGATGTGCTGGAATGGGACAGTAAGGCTGCTCTCCTGCTCACCCCACACCCTGAGTTTGAGTCTCATTTAAGTGTATTTCTTTTTATTTCCAGTGCTGCCTTAGACCATTTTTTCTCACCATTCTGAATTCCCTGAAGGAGTGTTAGATTACCAATTTCTAAGCATGAAACATTTTGTTGTTAATAGAGACATCACTATCCATTTTCTGGTGTTTGCTGGAAGATTTAATTCCATTTTCCCATCCCAAGGGCAATTTTGCTTTCTGACACTTGCTCAACAATTGCATAAAAATAAGAAAATGCTGTTTGTGAGCAGTTCTGAGTAACATCCTTTTCCTGGCAGCCTGATGAAGCCCTGGTCAGAACTTCAGTGTCTTGCTTGCAGAAGATCCTTTGGGGAGAGACTACCTGGAGCCTGTAGATGCCAGGCAGAAGCTATTGCAGCCGAACTGACACACCTGGGAGAAATGAGTCCCAGGATGAGAGTGTCAGATGTGCAGCTCAGGACTGAGAGATCGTGTAGGGCAGCCTGCCAGGAGGACGCAGCAAACTCACTAGCTGCTGGTGAGGGATATGAGTGAGAGACTGAGCAGTGTGGGATGCAGAGGCAGTGCTTGGCCCTTACACAGCTGCCCCCAGGTGCTTGCACAGCCCCTGAACCAACAGGAAATTGCCCTGTATGATGGAAGGCGATGCAAGGCAGCGCAGCTGGAGCTGGGAAGCAGAAAGACACCTTGCTCATACAGAAATCCCTGCGATGGGCAGAGCTGTGTTGAAGCAAGCTCTCAATCCTCACCCCAGAGAAGAGCCATGGCTGCGAACCCATGGCCCTGCTCCAGATGTCGGCTCTCAGGGATGTGCTGCCATACCTGCAGTCACTCTGCAGGCGCTCTCCCTCAGTCCAAGATTTCAGTGCAAATTCCTCTAAAGGAATTGTTACAGTTCCTCGCTCCATAGGAAGCCTATGGGCATGGGCATGTGTGCTGCTTGCAGCTGCAGCCTCCAGCTCCTCTACCATGGCTTAGTTTTTCAATCTCGGATGGTTTCATTCCTCCTGATGAGGCGTTGTTAATGAGTGTGCTAGCACCATTGATTTTAGTGCGAGCAGTTGGTGTGAGTTCAGGTAGTGCAGGAAGATTAGTAAAGCAGTGATTAAATGCTTCGGTGGTCCACTATCGATTCTTAGGTATGTCCTCTTATATGTTTGAGTTCTTAATTCTGCTCTCCTATTAGGACTAAATAATTTGATTGTCCTGGCCAGGCGTTATGAGGCAAAGCATTATTTACACACCAGGAATCACAATTAACGTGGTGTTGTTTTCCTCATGATGCTGATGCATTTGTTGTACAACAAGACAGAGTAAAACTGATTTGGAGACCTTCACATTAGTATGTTTGAGGATGATTTTATCCTTTCTGATAAATGAACTGTCTCAATTCCCGTCAGTCTCCAGCTAATTGTCCCCTCTCCAGGAGTTTAATGAGGCACAGGCACTGACATCTCATAGAAACAAAGGGTGCTATTAGTTGCTCTGAGGTTGGATTTGGTCCTCCAGGTAGTTAAAAGGTTTGGATGTCTTCCCCTGCCACTGATTGGCAGCAGTTATAGCAACACCTTCTGAATGTCTTAGTGAAAGTTGCTTCATTTGAGTGCTTTTGATTGCTCTTCATCAGATGGGTTTATTTTAAGGGAAGGTATGGAGGAAGCAAAACAGAACAGTGGCTTTAGGTTTGGGCATTATGATATTATATATTGGTAAAAGTACAGCTGATAGAATGCAGCTCAGGCCATAGACAGGAGAATGGGATGTGTGTGTGGCCAAGAGGAAGCAAAAGGGAGCCCTTGGATCCTGCAAACCTGGCTTTGGCTGCCGGTGGATCATCTGTCTCATTTACCAGCAGGATGCCAAGAGCACCCAGCTTTGGATCTTTGCTTTAACAAATGAAACAGGAGCACTGCTTTATACTTGCTGTTAAATCTCATAACTCCTGTCAGGAAAAATGCCCCAACTTTACAGTTAGGTTCAGGAAAGCACTTATCCCCAGGCTGAGCATGGCCAGTGCAGCCAGATGGAGTTGATGGGTATCTTCAGCAATGGCCAGTCTGAAGGGAGTTGGCACCTTTTTCTTGAAAACATTGGTTGTGTCTTTCTGTAATGTGGCATTAATTTGGGTAAGTCCTGGATGTTCATGGAAACCATGCAGGTCAAGTGCAGCGTTCCTCTGGCCTGCACTTGTTTCCAGCAGGGATGCCCTTAGTGCTGTCCTCTTCCCAAGTTTGTTGTGAATCTCTGTTCTGTTGAGATGGAGATGCTGTGAGAACCAGGTGAACATCATGGATACAAGGAGCAGCAGCAGATTGGGCTGTGTGTTAACGACAGTAGTGGCCAAAGCCATATGAAGAATCATGGGACCAAATACTTGAAAACATTTGCACTTAAGCAAAGGCAGGATTGTGTTGTTTGGGGGAGAAAGAGCCTGACTCGCTGGTCTTCTTAGAGTCCAAGCACAGGAGAGCAATGGCTCACCAGTGAGCTGCAAATTTACAAGATGTGTGTACTGCTAAGAGATTATTTATGCCATGTATTGTTATTTAATAAGGTCATTGAGGTAGTTCAGTGGTGATTTACAGGCTCAGATGGGAATGTAGTTGCTTTCCAGCACAGTGTGAACAGATGGCAGGCATGGGGTGAACTTTGTGCAAGCAACAGCTTCACCGAGTGCAGCTTTCTGCAACTTTGCTGCAAATGCTGCTCCCATGTATTTCTTGTAAATAGGCCACTGAGTCCTATTGCTGTTAATTTTGCAGATAGTCAATAACAGGAGCAGATTCACAGATAAAAAATGCTGCTACCAAACCTGTATGCCACTCTGATTGCATCCTGCTAGGACTGGTGAAAGGCAGTTCTCCCTTACTCACAGCAGATGCTGTTGCGTATCTTTCATGTTGAGACATTTGTTTTCCATTCGGGATGGGAATGCATTGTTTGCAGTGAGGAAGGATGTAAATACTAGCAAACATCTTTGCTTTTGTTCTTTTGTCATGGGAGGCTGGAGCTCCTCAGTTGGTGCAAATTGTTATAGGTCCCATAAAAACAGACTGACACCAGCTGAAGATGGAATGCAGAGAAGACCTTGGTTGGTTGGTAGGTGTATATCTGAAGGTGGTGGCCTACTGCCCAGCAGGGTGTGAGGCAATATAGTGTTACTGCAGCTTCACATAGCTTTGGCCTCAGCTGCTCTATGTTCCATGCATTTATGGCATGGAGTAGATGTCGTTGTCCTTATTCAGGGCTGAGAAGGGTGAGCTCTGGTTTTACCTGGTGGCTACAGACAGTGCCATTTGAGGGTGTCTGTTCACCTCACTGTGTTCACTGGACACCCCGAGGACTGCTTTGCTTGTGTGTTATTTTCTATTTGTCTGCAAATATGATAGCAAAGTAAATTACGAGACATAAAAGAACGCCCTAAAATAGTAGAATCTGTTAATGTGCACTTTCTATTCCATGTGGCTCTTGCATAACTTGGGAAGCAATCTGAATTAATTTTCCCCCAGCATTTGCACAGTTGGAAGGTGCTCTGACTGCAAAGAGAAAACGTGCAGAACGTGAATGTGTTCCTTCTCACTGTGAGAAAGACACCCTTGTTAGCTCAGCCTCACCTGTGATGTAATGCAGTTTATTTCGGGCCTGATCAGACAAAGCAGCGAGCGGTGTTGCAGCTTAAAGCCAATGATTTTAAATGACAAACCTCATCTCTGCTGTCACTTCCTCGTTTCAGCTACAAGCCAGCAGTGCCATGGTGACACTGCGCTCCAGCATTCCTCTCAGCCTCAGGAGCAATCAGAGCAAGGAAATAAAGATCACTGGAGATGCTGTGTGTTAAGACACCGATGCACACAAGTCCTGAAGGAGAAGGTAGTGCAGAGGCTGAAGTGCTGTGTGAGCCATGCCCAGCCCCTTGGTTTGGCATGCATGGTGGGACCTGACAGTGCAGGCAGAGCTGGGCTGAGCAGGGCTGCGTCCTCAGAGCTGTGGTTCTTTGTGAGATAAGGAGCAGAGAGAAGGGAGCAGAAAGAAGGCGGCAGGGTTCCAGCTGGTCGTGACTGCAACTAGGAAGGAAAGGAGGTCGGGGGTTTCCTCGTGGAATGCCTTTTGTCTTTGTTTTGTCATCAGTGGTTCTTGCAGGAAATGGCCAAGTTCAGTGAATTCACAACCTCTAAATGCAGTCAGTAAATTAGCGGGCTTCGCATTTGCCCACCTTTCATTTATGAGCTGGGTGGAAGATGCCCAAAAGATCTCAAATCCATGTGGATGATGCAAAGTTATAAGCAGTCTTTAAAGCCAATCCTTACTGTGTGTCTGTGAAGAGAACAGAGCCATGCAAATTAAGAGCTTTTCTCCTTTCTTCTGTTTTTATGTTGGCACGCTTTCCTTAATGCCAGTGACTTGAGGCTCTTGATTTACATTATATATAGAGAGAAATTTAGGAAAAGCCTGATTATAATGGGCTCTTCTGCCATTTTTTTGCAGTTGAATTTCTGAAGATACAACTTAGCTCCATCTGTAGTCTCCATCCAAAGACCCGAGTGTGTCAGGAGCTTCTGTGAAGGCAAATCTTTGTTTAACCTCAGTGCATGCAGGACAGATTGGGCAGCAGAGCTGTCAGAAAGCTTTAGCGAGCCTCGATCTTAGCCCTTGGAGAGGAATTTTCAGAACAAAGGAACCAGTTAATTTATTTCTCCTGACCAGCCTCCAAGTGGAGCCGCTGCTTTGTTCAGGCTGGTTTTTAATGTCACCGTTATCTGATGTTACTCACAAAATGGATAAAACTCTCTTCTCATGCTCGAAAGGCTTAAGAATTAGAGCTCAGCTTTGAGCTCAGCTCCAGCACATTCCACTCTTGTCCTTCTTTGATGAATCCTGTGTTCAGGCTGAGGCTTGGCTGCAGTGCAGCAGGAAGGTGAGCTGCGCTCAGTGGTCTGCAGAGCATCCATCCCAGCCCAGTGCTTTTGGTGCTTCTGGCTTTCCTCTGCCATCCCTGTGAGCAGGTCCTTTATGGACGTGGAGACTGAGATACAAAGAGGTCTGCTGCTGAAAAGCAGCACGAGTGAGGGCAGCACTGTGTTTTACGGAGCCTTATGCAGATCTGTGTGATCTGAGATTTGGACAGAGGAGAAGAGATGCTTTGTGATAGGAAGACGTGACGGTGCAGTGTGTGCTGGTGCACACATCGTGACTGCACCACTACTGCTTTCTGTTAAATCATGGTTTCCAGTAAATCTCCAGCAGCTGCTTCCACTATTGGGCTCTTACTGGATTCCAGCAAAATCTTATTACAAATCTCTGTTCTGATCTTGCCATTGTCCGTAAGATCTTGGCTGCTCAGTCCCTGACTGATAGAAAAGCAGAAAATGTGCCTGGAGCAGTGGGGAGATGCTGGAGGGAAAGCAGTGTGACAAAGCCCCTGCAAAGGCAGTGCAATTGTTTTGCAGATGATGCCACTGGTTGCATTTCGAGGGCAAGCATTACGCGTGGATTTCGACCTGGTGCAGAGGTGCAGAAAGTGCTCTTGCTCAAGCAAGATTATAATCGAAGAATGCTCAGCAGAAACGGGTATGTGGGTGACTGTACTGGAACTGCAAAACCTGAATGTCTGCCAACACAATGCAGCTACTTCAGAGCTTTACTTTTTTTTTCTTTTTTTTTTTTTTTTTTTCTTCAAGTTGAATATCAAGGTTACCAGAGTCTGGTGTGCCCTTGTCAGGAGTGGGTTAAAGCAGAAGCATCCCTCCAGCGGCCTTGTGAAGCCTCCTCATGCAGCCAGAGGCACAGAGAGCTTCTGTTCTCTGGCATGACATCAGCTGCGGGTGGCTGGAAGGTGACATGCTGGGAGCCAGGCTCCACAGGCACTGGCCTTGGGAGCACTCTCCTGAGCCCTGGAGATTGCTACTGGACACGGCACCGAGCACGCAGTGCCTGTTCAGAGCCCACGTGCTCTTCCTTGGCCATGCCTGGACTGCTGGACAGGCTGGTCATGCACAAAAAATGGTGAAGGAAAGAGGAATGCTGATGAGTGAGCTTGGTCAGCATCTTTCCTGCTGGCCCGGCTGCCACCAGAGGTGGTGGTGGCACTCTGTGATTTGTGTTTGTTTTGTTTTTTTGGAGCCCAGATCTGATGTTTTGTGATTTGGGAGAAAAGCATGCTATTTTTAAGCATCTTTCCCCAGCAGGGCTGAAAGTATTGGCATCTCTGCTGCTTGGTGCTTTGAGGATGGGGAGCACCCAGCAATGGGGATGTTGTGGGGGAGGCAGGAGACACCGCATCTCGTGCTGTGTCCTGGCCATGACAGCATCTGCATCACCGCTGGCCAATGTTCAGTCCCCTTTATATTCCTTCCTGGTTTAATCCTGCATTTAATATTACACGGCACTTGCTCCAGGATTGAGGGGAATGCTCTACTTGGATTGAAGGAAATGCTGTCATTGCCTCTGATCAAACGGTGGCTGCTTCTCCTTCCTCTGCATGCTGTACCACTGCTCTGTTTGGGCAGCAGAACTTGGCAGTGTGGCACAGGGCAGGTCACCTCGCCTGCCACCTTCTCTGTGCAGAGCACACACTGCCTGGCTGTGCTCACAGGGGAAGCATCCATCAGAAAAACATCCCCAAGGTAAAACAGCACTGCGTATGGTTTCCAGCCAGACATCAGCAGCGGGTCCAGCCGGGGCAGCGTGTGGAGCTGGGGCTGTTGGAGAGCCCTCTGCACAGCCCTGGCTCCGGGAGCAGCTGCTTTGCAATACAAATGGCTTAAACATCAAACACGGACCGTGCTGCAGCGCAGACAAGGCGCATCAAAGAGCTGTTTAGCAAGCCAGACTGAGGAGAAGGATGCGATCACAGCACGGCTGTCGTCTTTTTGTTCCTGGTGACAGGGATGTGCCTGCGCTGCGTGTCCCGGTGCCAGGCAGGCTGTGTTTTGGCAGGGCGATGCGATGTCATGCGCCCAGAGACTGACTCAGCCTTTTGCTGCTTTCTGTCGGTGCTGCTAAGTGCTGATTCTCACACAGGGCAGCCCCTCTAAAAATGCGATGCCATCTAACGAAGGCTCCATTAAAATCAAAGCAGGGTGCTGTGCCGTGTCCCTGCATTGCTGAAATGAAAGCATGCGGTGCCAACAGCACACAACAACAGAAAAAGCTGCAAATGCAAAAGCTTTTCTTTTAGAAATGCCTTTGGTGCATTTTGACTTTTTTCTGCTGTTCTGTCTGGGCTGTGGTTAAAGGCTGGGAACTGCTCTGTGCACTCCAGGAACTCTGAGTGCTGCAGTGACCCAGTGCTGGGGTGGGGGAAATCAGCATTCCTGTTACAGATAGCTGATGTTACAAAAAGAGCAAGGAGTGCAGAGCAACGTGCTGCTGGCTTCAGCTTTCCTGAAAGCACATAGGCAGCCAGAGCAGCGGGTGAGAAGGTGTAGGTCTGAGTGGGAGAGCTGGAGTTGGCCCAGTGGGGCACTGGCACTGCTGGCTGCAGGGCATGCGGCTCTGCCAGCTGAGGCTGCGTGCTCACAGCTACCTGGGGCTCCAGCTGTAATGTTAACAGCTGGTTCTGTCAGGCTGCCTTCAACACAGCTTCCATCCAAGCTTCTATAATTAGCCCCGCAGCAGCTTTCTTGCAATTGGAGGAAGATAGGGGAGCAGAATGGTACAGGTTGCAAACCTTACTCCAGGCGCACAGGGCTGGCTGATAAAATTTTAAGTAGTTGTGGTTTGGTCTTTTTTTTCTCCTTTTTTTTTTTTTTTTTTTTTTTTCTCTGAGTGCTTTGTACAAATAGCTGGGTTAGGGTTTGTTCTTTTCCCCCTCAAAAAAGAATGAGTAAGAGGTGCTCTTTCATTTTGCATCATCCCCGACAGAAAGATTTACGTCAGTCAACTCAACTCAAAGATGTTTCATTTGTGGTCAGCTTGGCATCAGGTTTATGTGCTGGGTTAGCAGCAGTCATGGGATTGCTGCTTGTTGGGGGCTGAAGGCATCGCTGTGTTTTGGGATGGGGAGTTCCAGGGGGTTGCTGTGCCTCTGGGCTCTCAGGCTGCCTGGTGAGCTGTGGGATCATGGGGTGTATGAAACACCATTATTACTGATCTCAGCCCTCAGTAGCTTTCCCTGTCTGGGATGGTATTGAAATACTGTGTTTTGGTGTTGCTCAGACTGCCTGCTCTTGTGATCTTGGGTTTCTATAGTCAGTAAATTAATCTATTTTACATGGAGTAGAGCTAAAGAGAAAAATCAGACCGGTTCTCCACACTTTTGACGATAAACTTTCAGAGAAAGAACGGGGGAGGCAGCCCTTTCTGTTTCTGGAGGTTTCTGGAGGCAGTTCTTGGTGTCCTGATCCCCGCAATGCTTTCGTAGCGCAGTGCCCTGAGGCCAGAAGGCTGCTGCAGCATCTTGGGTAATGGAGGGGTGGGGATGGGGAGGAAGTAAGCTATAACTCAGTGCATGGAAAGCACTGGTTTCATGGCAGCTCATCCGAGCTTAATTGAATTGCTATTAAAGATCCGTTCTGTGTTGGAGACCTGTGCAGGGCCAGGCACTTTTTGTCTCTCACCAGATAAAGAGCGTTTTTCCGGAGTGATGTCATGTCTTTTTCTGGAGTTTGCCTGGGATGTTGTTGCTGAGCCTTAAATCAAACTCAGCTGAGAAGTGTGAGCACTTCTTAGTGCCTTTCTGCTCAGCCCGTCTCCATCGCGGATTTTGTAATTCTGTGCTCCAAAAATAAAATGCTGTGAATTCTGTAATGCTGTGGAAGGATGGAGAAGGTTTGGTATCTGGTGCTGCGTGACGAAGCAGGTCAGCATGCTATGAGTGGGCATGAGCTTATCAGACCTTCAGCAGAGAGCTGCTCAGCAGCTGGCTGTGCTGCAGTAATGTTAGTGTAAAGAAGGAGGAGCAGAGAGTTGAGGTGTGCGTTGTGTTTTCTCCCTGTAGCGAGCTTGTCTGAGTTTTCCCCTTGAAACCTTGGATGCAGCAGAGAATTTTCCACGTTCTGCTCTCTCTTGGATGCAGAATAGGACTGGAAGGTGCCTCCCTGGCTCTCCCAATGGGACTGTTTCTAAAGATGTTGCTGCAGTCAGGGTGGGTGCACAGCAGCTGCGTGGACGATCCTGGTTTGTTTCCATCGCCAGCTCTGTGAGAGCAGCAGTGGTGTGGCACAGTGCTAACAGCAGCATATCCCCAAAATGTCTGAAAGGCAAGAGAGGTGCACAGCAGGGTGTGAATTTCAACCTTATGCGCATTGCAGAGACTGGAAGGAGGAATTACAGCATAATGATGGCGGTAGGAATCTTGATCAATGATTTATTCAGGCCAGGATTGAGCCCAGATTTATGTAATTACAGGAGGTCGTACAGTGGGACCACGCTGCTATGGGGCTGAGGGGCAATAGGTTCAGTAAAGCCAACGTAAAGTAAAGCCAGGCTGTGGCTGTGCTGCTGATGCACCTCCCCCCGTCCTACAGTGCTGGGAGCATCCAAACCAGGGCTTTCTGGGGCTGGGATTGCAATAAGTCCTAAATTAAAAATTCTCCCTTTCCCTGCATAAAGCAATAGCCCTGACTGTAAATGTGTCAAACACTCAATAATAGATGATCAGGAGCCATTAGCACTGCAGCAGATGTGCTCACAGCCATTTGGATTTCTCTTCAAAGCAAACAAAGAGGAACGCTGGGTGTGTGAGAGGATGGGCTTCCCTGATTTATGGTCGTGTGGCAGCACTGCCTATATGGGGGGAATGCTTCAGAGCAGGATGCCCTGGAGAGAGAATCCTAAACTGCTTTGAAGTCAGTGATGAAGTTCTCTGCTGGCTTCAGCAAAGCTCTGGTCAGCAGTTAAGTTCCTCTCATCCTTGCTTGGGTTGATCGATGGGAGCTGCCACCCATGCTGAGGTTTTATTTGCTGGTATGGGAAATAGAAAATCCATCCAAAACTGTTCAGGGCTTGGAATGTATTTTGGCTTTTCCCACGGCCTGAGGGAAGCCCAGGCCTTCAGGTGCTGCCTGGGGCTCTGCAGTCATTCGGAGCCTCAGCCTCAGCAGTGTGCAGCTCAGCACGGCCTGTCCGTGGTGCAAGCTGAGGGAGGGAATGCTGCCCATCTCCATCGGTCCTGTGTGGGGCTCTGGGCATTTAAAGTTCAGTGCTTTCTGCAGTGTGGTGGGCAGCCCTCGTGCCTCAGCTTCCTTCTTGCTGGTGCATCCTTTTGTGCGCCTCGTTGCTCAGTGACTGCAGGGAGGGCTTGCTGGGCTGCTCACGTCCTGCCCTGATCCCTGGTTTGGGATTTTGTGCTAGAACTCCAGCTTGCAGCAAAGTAATGCTGCTGTTGTAGGGATGCTGCCATGACTTGGCGCTGCGTGCCTGTCCTTAAATGTCTTCTTTCCCAGCTTCTCTGTAAATCAGACCTCAGATGTGTTCAGTGCTGGTAAAAGGGATGAACATCACACTGCCAACCTCTCAGCTTTCAACTGCCTTTTTGTAATAGCAGGCTGGATTCACGAGATGAAAACGTGAAGGTTATTTACCTGTAACTGCTGTTCTCTGAGCAGCCAGCAGCTCCCAGGTGGCCGTGCAGGAATGCCACTCAAGGAGGAAGCATTTGATTTCCAAGTAAAATTAGATTCCACGTCCAATTCTCAGTAACACAAGCACAAGGCTTCCAGTAAAGACTTGCTCTGTAGAAGAGGGTTTTAACCTCTCAATGCAGATACAATCTAATTGCACTGCAGCAGCTAACTATGGCCTTATCTTCAATATGTAAACGCTTGCTCCATAATTAAGTTACCAGGGAAGCTGTACTGTATCGATGATCAGTTATGAAATAAACTGATAATCTGATAAAAGGGAGGATGTATTCTCTACAGTGCAAACCGAACCTGTTCTGCCAACAGTGGTCAGGTAAAGACTTGAGGATTTTACACCTCACTATATTTCCCCACTGTTCATTCCTCCATAGTATTTTCAGGGAGGGGAGCTCTGGCTGGTAGAGCAGCTTTAGCAGGAATCGCTGTATCCAGTGGAAGTTGTTTTCTGGCCAGTATCCTTTGCACCTCCATCCCCACCTGCATTCATCCCAACATTGGCACCCTGCTGTCCCCACCTGTCTCGGTTTGGTCGCTCTCACCCAGGCAAGGTGTGATGGGATCCCATCCAAGATACCTTCAGGGAGCATTAAAGGCTGTATGAACATCTTTGTCACCTGAGAGCTACTCCGTAGGGAACGATAGCATGTGATTAAAGAAACTGGTTAAAAACAGCTTAGGAAGCTGGATTAGGTTTATAATCTCTTATTATGGTTCCCTTTAGCTGACAGCTCGGTGAAAGAAGGGGGTCTGGATTACACTGGGAAACATTGGAATTGACAGGAGTGTTTTCTGACTGTTAGGCTTAGTGGTGTCATGAATGATTTTAATCAGATTTAAATGGTGGCAAACATCACAAGCTTAATGGATTTCAGCTTTATTATTGGGGCTTTGCTTAGAAGCAATTTGAATTTTCAGCTGTGTGCCAGCGATGCAAGTGTGTTCACAGTGACATTAAAAGGGACTGGAAACCCAGGGCTGACCTTGCATGTAAATACAGCACACCCATGGATGGGGACAGACTGTCTTTTTTCCATCAATCTCAGGACCAGGATGCACTGTTCAGCTCAGCCCCACGGGTTTTTTCTGCAGAGCCAATGTGTTTGGCTCTATTTCACACAGCGTATGGGTTGTCCCAGGGATGATGTACAATGTTCTCTATCCCTTATTTTAGGGGGAGTGGGATTCTCTCCCTGACCATCCCATTGTAAGGCTTTGTGCTGGCTGTGCTGCCCAGAGCCGGGCTTTGTGAGGTTTGATCAGAGGCAGAGCAGTTGCTGAGGGCTGTGCTACCCTATTTCTGCACTGCTTTGGTAGTGGATCCCCACCTGTTTCTCTGCTTGTCATTTTTACGTTGTGGGAGAAGTCACCTTGCAAGAGCTCAGCATGGAAGAGGGTTTTGTAAGGACGTGTTTGTTGGGAGGATTGGTAATGGGAGACAACCTTGTGTGTTGGGCACTTGTGCTTTTACTCCTGAAGCTGTCAGGGGTGGGAATCATCACAGATCGTCTCAGCTGTTTGGTGCTGCCAGTCCTCAGGAGCACGAAGGGGAGACGTTGGCATTTGTGAGGTTCCCCCAAGCAGCAGCACGTGGCATCGCTCCCTTTGTCGCCGTCCTTGCTCACTGTGTGCCACCCATAACCACCGACCTGTGGTTTCAGGTAGTTGGACGTTAACAGTGATGTGTTCCCCTGGAAGGCCAACCAGAGGTCTGTGTTATCTCAATCATCTCCTAAATCCCGGCTTTGTGTGTGATGTAGCCATTCAAGAGCTAATTGCCTTTGATTAAGTCAATCACTTGCAGAGTGAGTGGGTTAATTGGGTATTGTGGAAGCAATCAATCTAATCAGCTGCTTGCATCCATAGCTGAGGCACTACAATGCAGCAGGGCAGTAATTGTTTTATGAGCTCCTGGATGGCAACAGAGGCAGACTGGATGGCAACGAGAATCCTTTCTCTGCAAAATGGCCTTTTAGGAAAGGTAATTTGCATGTTAAGTGCTCATTAGGAGAGCGCTGATTGATTAAGAGCTGGGAAACTCTCCCCTCTAAAAATGTGTGCCGGGTCGGGGTCAGCACGTGGTGGATCCCGGGGTGTGTGATGGGGTGGGGGTGTCTTCTCTTGAAGAGGTGTCTGGAAGGTGGGATTGCTGCCAGTGCTGCAAAATGGAGAAGTCCCATTTGGCGGGATGTGAGATGTGCCAGGCACCCATCCCACCAAGAGCTTACCTCCCCAGTGCCCTCCCTGGGGCAGAGAAGCTATCTGCATTCCAGGGTGACTCAACAGCTACCCATTTGCCCCTTGCTGAGGCTTTTGCTTCCAGAGCAGGAAGAAGTGCTATTGCTTAAAGCAATCAAACCAAACAATTTACGCTGCTGCAGCCAAACAAGAGCTTTACAGTTCTTTCTGTCATGTTATTTGAAATCTGTGGATCACGTCATCTTCTCTCTGTCCAGCTCTTTGATTATGGACAAAACGGTTTATTTCTGAAGAAATATCCTTCAGACTCATTGTGCTAAAAGGAAACTGTGACATCAGTGTCAGGGATTCTCCACTCAGCTGCTCCAAATAATTACGCTGTTCCTTAACCTCGCAGAACGAGCTGGCACATCATCTCCAGTGAGTTCCTATCTCCTGTTCTGGCTTAATTAACATCTTATGCTGTTAATATAGCAGATGGCTCTGCTTCTGACGTGCAGAAGTGCTGATGTTCACCCTGTAATTTTAGCAGCAAAGCGATGTGATGTAGTTGTGTTTGAATCTTCATCTACAAAGCTCAGAATTGGGGTCAGAGCACTTTGTCTGACTGCTGGGAGGAAAGAACCTATTTTTGGAGGTGGAGGTGCCCTGCTTGAGCTCGAGGAAAATGCAGTTGCTCTTGGATTACAAGTATCAGTAAATGTTTTCCTCTCTTTCAGCCTTCTGTGCTCTGTCTGGCAGTGAGAGCAGGAGAGAAAGCACAGTAATGCATTTGTTCCTTGCTGAAGTGCTGCCTTACTACTATGTCTGGTTTTGGGTACATGAATGTTTCTCCTCAAAGCCTTGCACCAGGCCTGCTTGTACCACTGTGACAATCATGGAAACCAGCAGTTCTGCTGCCTCCATTCCCAGCTGAAGTAGCAGATTAAGCACCAAAGAAACCAGAGAGCAGATAGGGTTTCATTCCAAGTTCAGAATGCTTGATGTGGGATGAGAGAAAGCAAAGTCCAAGCATGTGTGCTTTTCTCCAGCCAGTGGGTCTGCTCGCCCTCTCTGAGTGGTTTCTTGTTCTCTGAGAACAAAAGCTGAAACTGAAAGTAATTTTGGGTACTTCCTATAACCCGCGTGCACAGAGGGACCAAAAACCCCATCAGTAACAACTGGCCATAACTGACGTGGGGAAGTGGTGATATTCCTCTTCTTAAAAATAGAGAACTTGAACAAATTGCTGGAGGAAGTCGGGTGGGAAGATGCTATCTATGCGAGACTGCCTTGGTAGCAAATCCTCTCGCTTGCTTCCTCTGTGGCACTGTGATAAAGCTGGGTTAGGCTGAAGCACCTGAAGGGTCTGGCTGTGTTCAGGGGCTGCAGACGTGCACTCAGCACAGCTGGCACAAAGCTGTCTTGTTTCTGGGCAACCAGCGTGGTAATTCCATTTTCCTTCCCCCAAGGGGCTTAAGCTGTAGTGATGAAAGGAATGTAGAAGTGGTGGTTCCTCTTTTTACCTTGGAAATGGCACAGTGGGTCAAAAATGCCCATTCCAGAGGTGTGAATTCTGGTTATGTGCATGCCATTTGTGTTGGCCAACTTGGTCACGACTGCTTGGTGGCCTTTTTACAAGTCAGGTTTGTGCCAGAACTGCCCAATGCCAAGCGGCCCAAGCACAGGGATGTTATTCCTAAGGAGTGCTGGTTTTCACCAAGTGTCCCTTTGGCAGTCATGGCTGAGCGCAATGCCAGCGGGTGGCTGCAGCCTTTGTTCTGCACCCACAGGTGATGGAGTGCTGTGTGCCCTGAAGCTGTGCTGCTGGCTGTTTTGCTTCACCATCATGAGTGCAGCCCTGCTGAAGGTCTGGGTTTGGCTGGGTAGCTCTGAACTGGAAGCTGTTGCTAAGGCAGGGCGGCCCTTGGAGGCGAGGAGGGGCTCCCATACGTTCAGTAGGAGCTCAGCATCTGCAGCATCCTGCAGTTCTGCTCCTCAACACCTTCTCTGGCTGTTTGCACTGTCTTTTAGATCAGGATGTTGAGGACACGTCTTGCTGACATACTGATTGCCTGGGGATGCTGGATGAGTTCACGTTCGGTTCACATCCAGTTCGCTGTGTTTTGCATTGATCAGCAGTGACAGGGGAGCAGGCAGCAAGTTTGGGCAGAGCGCAGGAGCAGCTCCCGAGGACACAGCCCTGGAGGAAGGAAGGAAGAAAGAAAAGAAGCAAGCAAAGGATTTAAGGAAATCTGTGCCAGAGTACAGCAAAATTAGCAGCTGGCTTTGTGAGAGTAGCCAGGAGCTCTGTTGCAGAGGCGATGGTTGTGGAAAGTGCCAGCGTTCTTATTTTCTTTTTTAATTTCTCCGAAGGAGAACAGAGTGAATTCAGATGCTGTGTTTTGGCTCAAAGGGCTGGAAAAAAAAGGAGATCATAATGATGAAAGTGTCCATACATAAGAGGGTATGGGAGCCTTGGTTTCCAGCCTGGCTTTGATGCTGGCTCACAGTATTGCCCTGGGCAGCTCTCCAACCCCCTCTGTGCTTTCACCTTCTCATATGAAACTTCTGGGGTGCCAGTCTGACAGGGGTTTGCTTTCAGTGGACTTCATACATTTGCAGCTCCTTGGAGAAAAGCAATGAGTTTTATTCATTACCCCTTTAGTGTTAAGAGAAAACACAATAAATTTATTGCAGAGAAGAGAAACAGGGCATCCTTACACCCTGTACATCTTGGATACTTGTAGCAAAGTGCTCTGGATGAATGAATGAAGGCAATCCGCAGCCATGGCTTGTGCAGGGAGCTGCTGTCAGGCTGTGAAGCTGAGAGCTGAGCTAACTCAGGTGGGTGTATTTCAACTAAGAGCTTCCTACCTTCAGGGCCCCGGCAGCATTTCTCCCTCATATTAAGCAAATCTTGCATTTTATGACCATATCAGCTGGGCAGGACCTGCAGCCTGTCTGCCTGCTGTCAGCCCCACGTTGTGCAGCCCTTATCCCTGTTCAGCTCTGTCGTCTTCAGCCACTATTGAGCATGCAGTGGTTCTGCTGAAACAACCTGTCAGATGCTGTTGTTCCTCACACTGGGGGAATTAATTTGTGCCACAGTGGTGATAAGATGGGGCCAGCCAGTGCTGCTGCCCTGGACTGGTTTTGCTGCTTCCCCTTGTCAGACTGAGGATGATTCTGCTCACTCTGTGTTTCTTTCTCTCACGCTATGAGTGCCTTCCCAGAGATTGGTTGTATTTTGATATTGGGAAATGTCCACAGTTGGGGTAGGGTGGAATGGATTGGCTGAGCTCACCAGCGCTACTTGTGTCTCTGGGGGGGTCTCTCCCAAGCCTGGAGGATGGTTGAGTGGGCATGGTAAGGGCTCTGCCCATGTAATGCCTCAGACATCTCTGGTTTTGGTGCTCGGGTTGCTGGTCTGGTGTCTGTGCAGTGCTGCCAGTGGGTGTCAATGCCCCGAGCACCCAAAGTGTGTTCTGCACTGCAGGGCTCTGAGAGGAAGGGCTGGGCAGGCAGCGGTGTGGCTTCGTGCTTTAAAAGAAAGCCCTGCTGCAACGCGTGACCCATATTAAATAAAGAACCAAGGGAAGGACTGCTGACAGCTTTAAATATTTCCACTGCTTACATCTGCACCAAGCAATGAGCCCCCTGGCTGCGCTGCGTGCCAGCAGCCTGCGGTGCAGCCCGTGGTGGTGAGGCTCTGCAGTTGGCATCCAGCATTCGCAGCAGCACAGGGTTTGCATGGCGCTTATTGCTGCCAGATGTTGACAGCTTTCCCTCGCGTTCAGCTTTCTCTGAGGATCTGGAGAAAGCATTCGGTGTAGGATTTCATACATCCAGGCAAAAGAAAGTGACATTTTGACTGTCAGCAGAGGCACGATAGCCAGACAGGTGCTTTGTCTTCAGTTAGCACTGTTAGCTGTTTGTGCCACTCTTACCTTGGTCTGCCCTGGTTGCTGAATGCACTTGTGTGTGTGTGTGTGTGTGGTTTATGTGTGTTTGTGCGTTTCTTATGGCATGGAAACATATGGTTTGTACTGTAGAGTGAGCGCTGAGGGCTGGCTGGGGGATTTCTGTGCATCTTTTAATCTGTTTTTAAAAATGAAGCCTGCATTCCTGTCATATGCACCGCTGTCTGAAGAGCTGGTTGGATGAGGGCTTTCTGCACATCCTCACATCCACTGGTAAGTCATTATAAATGTACAGCTTGAAAATCCTACCTCCTGAGAGCCTGAGCCAAAAATCTGAAAGGATTGAAACCACAGGAAGGAGAACACCTTTTGCATGGGACCTGTGTGTAATTCTGCCTCAGACAAACGGGAGGTGGCTCTCCTCCTCACCCTGCCCCTTTGCTCAATGTGCGCAGGCTACCGAGAAGGGTTTCTGTGGAAGAGAGGACGGGACAACGGGCAATTCCTGAGCCGAAAGTTTGTGCTGTCAGAGAGGGAAGGAGCACTGAAATACTTCAACAAGAACGACGTGAGTTCCTGGGGCTGCTGTGGGGGTGGGAAGTCGTGCTATGAGAGCGTTGGTGCACAAGGAGGTTCTGCAGGCGTTGTGTCCTTGATGTCCCAGCTGGCCGCCGTGCTGTGCAGGACCTGCTCTCAGTCCCCAGTCACTGCAGTGGGGAGATGCTGACCAGCTGTCCCCACTGCCCGCTGTGTTGCCCTTGGCTCTCCTTTCTCCACCATGAATTTTTCTCAGCTCTGGCCCTGTGTGATCCAACTGATGTGGGTCTTGTACCCATGGGTACCTTCTAAGGGAGGGAGCGCTGCCTGTGACAGCACCTCACAGCCCTCAGGATTTCCTCTTTCGGTGCCACGCAGTGAAGCATTCATCCTTTTCCCCAGAATGGATTTCATGTACTGGAAGGCAAATACAGAGCTGTTACCATGAACGTTGCCCTTGTGATTAATGGATAGACATTCTGCTTTTCTGCACACGCAATGGGGGGAGCTGAGGTGTTTTCTATGATCTTTTGCTCTTCCCCGGTACCTCCAATGATCACCTTCAGAGAGGACGATGCCTCCATCACAGCCTCAGGAGCTTTCAGCTCCAGTAGAACACTGAGAGCAGTTCAGGCCTCCGCCACAGCTGCAGCAGTGCCTGTGCTGGATTCAGTTGCTATGAGCTCCGGTAGCTTGAGGCTACCTGCTCTGCTGCCACATTACCTGTGAGTCATGAAGTTGCTCATAGCACAGCATCCTTGCTGTCTTTGAGACCTGACCTGCCTATCTTGCTTCGGGGCTGAAATCTCCTTGAACTTTGCTGAGATTTGCAGAGCAGCAGAGCGTTTTGCCGTGTTGGCAGAAAGCGTTCATTTGTGCCCAAGCAAAGCTGTGTTATCACCAGGCAGGTCTGTGGGCTGAGCATCATGTTTCAGGTAATGCCCTCCATCGTGAGGAATTTTTTTCTGACACAGTAAACTGCTTTCTGGTTTAAAAGCCAATTCTCAGGTGTTTGCTCACTCAACTGTGTTTTCCAGGCAAAAGAACCCAAAGCAATTATGAAGATTGAACACTTAAATGCAACGTTCCAGCCTGCAAAAATCGGGAACCCACACGGACTGCAGATCACGTACTTGAAGGACAATAGCACAAGGAACATCTTTGTCTATCACGAAGATGGCAAGGTGGGAGCAGGGGGGTGGCAGGGCCTTGTGTGTGCTCCTGCAGGATGGTGCTGCACACAGCCAGACTGGGGCACAGCTGTCAGTAACCCAGCTGTGACTTGGGGGGGGGGGGAACTTTGCAATGTGGAAATCAGTGGAATGCTCAGCAGCGTGGGGCAGTTGTTTGCCCAGGGAGGACGTGGCACACGACGGCCTTTGCAGTGAGAGGAGAGTCCCAGTGCTCACAGAGCGTGTTCAAGGGGTCAGCCCAAGTGGAACCACTGTGCTTGCAGGGCTGTGCTGCAGAATGTGTCGTGGTTCCATGGCCACGAGTTAATCAGAAGCCAAAGGAAGGAGCTCTTTCCTGTAAAAGCTGCAACTCACCAGCTTCTGTCTGGTGAGGAGGTGCCTCTGTCTGTGGTTTGTGACAGTCTGCTCGGCAAAGGCAGAATTTTGCTGTGTTAAAAAAGCTGATTTTTCTACCAGATGCCCACTTGAATGGAGTGGTTTGTGACATGCAGGCAGTTGCTGTGAGCAGGGCTGATCTCACGGGTTGAGCCTGGTGGCTGCTGCTGCCTGCTCAGTGCTTCTGATGCTGTCTGATAACACCTCAGCTGAATTTCTCTCAAATTCCTTGAAATTGCTCAGCTCCTTTGGCTGAACGAGGATGTAAGCTCATCACAGGCGATAACCTTCACTGCAGTAAGGCAGCTAAGGAAATTAAAGCCAAAAGGACAACCTGGATCACTGCTGCTCCCCAGAGCATTGCAGGATGGGGCGGCTGTGTGCAGCTGAAGGCTTCTTAGCACGTGCTCATCACCAGATGGACCGAGACCATCGGGGTGAGCTGGGGCTGAAGATGCACCCCATCCCTGATTCTCTGTGCATTGAAGTGCCAGTCTCCATCACGGCCGTGGGAGGCAGCGATGCGTGATGAGGGCTGTAGTTTGAAAATACGTATGGAAGGAACCCAAGATGCAGATCTCAAGTAACCAGGTCATACTACCAGAAGCATTCCTCTGTGCTTCCTTTTGCGTGGTGGGCACAAATGCCCTCAGGCATTACTTCATTGTGACCTAAGGGGCTTCTGGATCATCAGCTGTGCTGAGCTTCTTTGAAATGCAGAGCAACATGCTTGATGTGAGCGGGAGGAGCTGAGGAGCTTTCTCTTTCACTATGGGAGTCTGAGCACTCACACAGCTGGTTGGAGCAATGCAGCTGCATGCATCTCATTCTGTGTCCACTTAACAAAAAAAACCGTCCCAGGTTTCTACTGGCATCGTGCTCCAGTGCCAACAAGGGCTGGTCAAACTCTGCCTGTTTTGCTGGGAGCAAAGTTAGTTTGTTAAAGGGCACCCAGCCTTTGGATGGCCTTAGGTGGGGAGCAGAGGAGAGTGATGTTGGAGTTCCATTTCTCAGGCTCGGTGCAGTGGGACCTGCTCTGCTGGCTGAAGGCAGCAATGCTGGCAGGGCTCCAGGCACACATGGGGTGCTGAAGCCGATTTCTCACAGCACTGATCTTCTGCCAAGGACTGAAGCTCCCTCTGCAGGACTTCTCCTGTAGCCATCACAAGAGCAGCTGCTGCTGCCATCCCCAAGCTTACCATCATCCTTAGCATCCTCGGAGGCGGGCTGCATCTCCAGGAAAGGCCTCTCTACACGGTGCAAACCAATATCTTTGAATCTTTTCTGGATGAATGAGCTGAGCACTCTTCTTTGACAATCCTGAGCTACAGCAGAGCTTTCAGAACAGGCAAAGGTGGCAAGGGGGGCATTGTCAGCAGCAGGAGGAGCTGACTTCAGGACTGATGAGCTGGAAGAGCAGTGAGAAGATGCAGTTTCATGCAGGGTTGTTTGCCTGGTGCTGCCATGGCTGTGCAAGTGGCTCAGGTCTGGAGCAGAGGCTGTGCATCTTGGCTCTGCAGACACAGGTGTGTGCTTATGTAAAGAGCTGTGATGTGGCAGTGGATCGTTCTGGCTCTGGGAACTGATAGTCTGAAGTGGATGAGAGATTCGTCCTCTGCTGTCTGCATGGCAGGACCTACTGGTCGGGGAGGTGACCCCCATCATGACGTCAGGGTTGCCTTCCGGTTGGTGATTCTGTGAGTCATCACCACTTCAATGTTACAGCTTCTTTTTCATTGCTTCTAGTCTCTAATGGTCATCATTAACTTCAGGAGCCAGTTCCTCTTGCAGATCCTCTTTGTGCTGCTATCCGGGGTCTGCTTAGCTGCTTAGGATGGAAAAGCAAGTGATAAGTAAAAGCTCAGACAAGTAGGTCAGTTTTCCAGAGCACTGTCTGTGTGTGTCCTGCTACATTTTCTCCCCTCTCAGCATGAATTAGGTTAACCAAGCAGCCAGAACACCAGAGCTGTTAAGGATGGCTGTTGATACCATAGACCATTTTTGAGCGCCTCAAGTTGGGCTTCTTATAACTGAGATCTCCAAAGTAACATGTAAAGTAACCTGATTTCTGTGTGGTTTTTCTGTTCAGCTCAGTTTGCTTTTGAAAATGTATATGTAAATGTTAGTGGGGGCTGAGGTTGCTCTCACAGTGCTTCCTGCGCTGCAGCAGCTTCACCTCAGAGGGTTGAAGTGGGATGGGTTCTGTGCTGAGCTCCAGTCTGGCTCAGTAACACCTCACACGCACCCATAACAGCCCTCTCTCTCCTGCAGCTCAGTGTGCAGCTGTCACACCTCTTGCAAATGCATCTCATTTTCCAGTGAGACCTCCAGAAAGGTGCCAGTGCAGCACAGGCTCTGTGATCTCACCAGAAGCGAATCAGCAGATGAGTTCAAAACTGACCAAGTTAACCAAACTGTTTTGGAGAGGAAAATAAAAGGGAAGAGATGTATTCCAAGGAAGGAAAGAAGAGCCACAGCATCTGGGCATTGAGCTGGGATTTGGGCATGGGACTCATGGATGGACTGCAGTGCAGGGATGAAGAGATGCCCGGCCACTCTTGCAGCAGAATCTGGAAGGAAGTCGTGTGGCCTCAGAATGTGGCAGATGTCCTTTGTGTTCCCTGCATTCAGAGGGGTGAGGCTGGAAATGGGGAGCAGGCGGCGGAGCTGTTAGCCTGGATTTGCATCTGTGTGCAGGCGAGGTGCAGAAATCCATGTTTGCAGGACTGGGCTCACCTCTGGTCTTGCCAGCTCCACGCTGGGTCTCACCAGCTCTTTGCCAAGCACCCTGCCCATGGTGCTGTGCATCCTGCTGCTCCCCAGCACTGCAGGCTCTGCTAATCCTGAGCGATGGCTCCGGATCACCTGAAGTCTCTTTTCAAAGCCACCAGCCGGATTTCCCTCTGCTGACCTTCCTCCTCCCACACCCGACTTAAACACGAGCAGATGGGGAGCGGGGATGAGAAGTGCTGCTACCAGATCTTCTTCATGTTAAAGGGCTGAGTGCCCTTTACCAAACTAACTTTGATTTTGTTTTCTTGTTTTTTGAGGGTTAGCACTAAACTGCACTCATGTCACTGGGACAAAGGGATGGGAGAGCTGCAGAGCAGCAGGATGGTGTTGCTTTGTTACGTGCAGGCTGTGGTGCTCACTGTTTTTTGTTCCTCTTATTAGGAAATAGTGGATTGGTTCAATGCCATTCGTGCTGCACGTTTTCATTACTTACAAGTGGCATTTCCTGGAGCCAGCGATGCTGATGTAAGTTTTCCAGATTGTTTTTTTCCTTCTTTTTAGGGTTATCAAGCAGGAAAGCTCTGGGGAGTGCTCAGTCCTTCAGTGTGTGCTGTGTGATAACTGCCAAAATTATTGCCATGGGAGGGCCTTCAGACCACTTTCAGCTTAAGAGATAAATGGGCCAGATGTTAAAAAATCAAAGGGAACGTCTCATCAGCCTGCTGTGGGATGTGTGGTTGGCTCACCTGCATGGAATTGCCAACCACTTGGTTGGGATCTGGTGGCAAAGGGGTCAGTGGGCTCGGGCTTCTCCCCAGCCACCTCCAGCTGATGCTGTGCTCTCATTTCTCTCCTGCTTGGTTGCTCCAGCTGGTGCCAAAGCTCTCTAGAAACTACCTGAAGGAGGGGTACATGGAGAAAACAGGGCCCAAGGTAGGCTATAAATGTTTCTGCAACACCCCCAAAACCAGGGCTTGCTCTGTATGGGATGATGAAGGGTCTGCTGGTGAGACAATCTTGTCCTCTCTGCAGAAGTGAAGCCTTAACACTGTAAGCACATTAATACACGTTTTCCACCTGAAGTTTGGGTTTGGAACCGAAAGATAAAAAAAAATAATCCAGAAACATCTCACGGATGAACCCAGCCCATTTCCATGCTCTCTGGCCATTGCTACAGGCCCACCTGCCCCCAGCTGCCTTTCCCAGCCACCCAGCAGGGTCCTCCAAGCCACCCGAAACTGCCTCTGTGCCCTGATGCTGCCAGGTTGCATTTGATGAGCAAAGCACTTCATACTTTGGGGTGTAATTCAGCACTTTCTGACTCTGCAGCAAACAGAAGGATTCAAGAAGCGATGGTTCACCATGGATGACCGAAGGCTCATGTATTTCAAGGATCCCCTGGTAAGAGAAAGGGGCCTAAGCTGAGTACTGAGTCTGCAGTAAAGCCCAGGCTGATGCTCAGCAGGACACATTGGAATTCTGTGTTGCTGGGTCTGGGCTGCTGCTGGTGGAAGGCTTTGCGGGGCTGTGGTGCTTTTGGTCTCAGCTTCTGCACTCTGTGCTCCTGGCTACTGTCTTCTAGGATGCCTTTGCAAGAGGGGAAGTGTTCATTGGGAGCAAGGAAAACAGCTACAAAGTCCTGGAAGGGCTCCCGCCATCCACACAAGGAAATCACTGGCAGCACGGCATCACCATCGTCACCCCGGACAGGAAATTCCTCTTTGCCTGCGAGACGGAGGACGACCAGCTGGAGTGGATTACCACCTTCCAGAAAGTTATCAGCAGGCCAATGCTGCCTCAGGAATACGCAGGTGTGTGCCCACGAGGTCTGGAGAACAGCCTTGGACAGTTGATTTCCCATGGGTTGGAGTAGGGGATGGATGCCCCGTCCCTGGAGGTGTTCAAGGCCAGGTTGGATGGGGCCCTGGTCTGGTATTAAATGGGGAGGTTGGTGGCCCTGCCTGTGGCAGGGCGTTGGAGATTCATGATGCTTGAGGTCCCTTCCAACTTGGGCCATTCTGTGATTCTGTGGGTGATGATGGGGTGACTGCAGCTGCTCTGTTGTGCCTGGTGTGAGTGGGGCAGCCCTCCTCTGCAAGGCTTGTGCTTGGTGGAGGGGCAGCGGTGCTGTAGGAACATAGAACGGTTGGGTTGGAAGGGACCTCAGAGCCTGCTCAGTCACCCAGCACTGAGGACAATCACACCTGTGGGGCCGGGCTGTCCTTGCTGGGGTTGTGCCCATGACTTTAACTTTTCTTTTCTTTTGTTTCAGTGGAAGCCCATTTCAAGCATAAACCTTAGATGGGACTGGCTGGGCAGACCTGAGGAATGAGCTTCTGTTTACAACACAACATGGTTTTATTTGAAATGTTAAAAAAAGTAATTATTAATAATAATAACAGTAATAATAATAATAATACTTCCCTTTCCCCTCATCATTCACTTGATCATGTCGGAGGCCAAGAAGGGCAGCAGCGAAACATGGGAGAAGGCACTGATCCAACCCCGAACTCATTTCTGCTCCTCCTGCACCTCGTGTCCACGTGTCTCCTGCAGGTAGGGCGCTGTGCTGCTGGAAGGGTCCCCTGCCCTGTGGTGAAGAGTCTCGGGGACGAATCTCTTGGGGACGGGACGCCCTTTGGACAACGTGGTCTGTGGTGCAAAACCCACGCGGGTTACTTGTGGAAAGCGATGGCTGTTCTGGGGGACGTGAGGCTGCGGCCCATCCCAGCGCCCTGCCCATGATGCTGCAGCAGCTGGCTGCTGGGGCTGGTGCTTTTCCTCCCCCGTGGCTCATTGCTGCCTCAGCTCACAGGGGATACGGATTGGGCCCGAAGCCTCCTGTGCTCTGGTGACAGAGATTCCCCCCACCTCATCCCATCGGGCTCAGCCCACGGCCCTGCTGCTCTGGGGGCGCTGCCTGCTGCCCCTGCTGCCTACCAGCTGTTTCCAGGGGAAAACGAGCCCCTGAGATGCCGACACCTAAAAACAAGAGGAGAGAAACCATTGTCTTTAAATGTAGGAATGTGCAGCTGAACCGAGGGGGGAGTTTGGAGATGACTGAAATGTGTCCTTGCCTCTGTCCTCTGCGCTCCCTAAAACTTAAGGGAGAAGAAGCACTGAGAGCAGCTGAAAACAGCTCCTGGTAGGAAGCCCATCACTGTGTTTCTCCCCCCAGACTGGTTCCTGTGCAGGACCATTGCCAGCCCTCCATCCCACGGGTGCTCACACCGTGCTGCTTCTGCCTTCCCCAAGGGGAGCAGGGGGTGACACTCATCCTGGCTGAGGCTTCTGTCCTCGGGAGCACTGCTCTCATGGTGTCACGCGGGTGGATGGAGCTGGCTGTGAGGGCTGTGCTGGTGCCTGCAGGGCAGCGTGAGCAGGATGCAGCTGTTGGGCACTGCAGTGTCCTGCTGTGTTGGTGTTGCTGAATGAGCGATCCTCCCGGTGTCACCTATTATACATAGGTGACATCAGTGTGGGTGAGCATCGCAGCTCCCGGGCGGTGGCAGTGCTGTCTCTAGGCTGATTCCGAGCAGGGTGTAGAAATGCAGGTATCTGTGTCGTTGGCCTCGTCAGCTGCTTACCAAAGTGCACAGCCTGGCAGTGCCTGCTGCTGGATACCACGGGTGGCTGTGGGGCCGGGGCTGAGCAGCAGGCTGGGCTGTGCCCACCTGTGTCCCTGCTGCCCTTGGCACAGTCCTCTGTGGTCCGGTTGGTTGCACTTTGTTTTCCAATAATTCTCTTAATTATTATTTTTTTGGATGTTTTCATTTATTTTTTTTTTTCCTGCAATGAATACAAAAGCTGCTTGAAGTGACATTTCAGCGCTGTGTTGAGCACTGTAACTGCTGGGGCCGGGGCTCAGGCCCTGCTGTCAGTGTTTGTAACCGAACCCCTCGTGGGCTGTGTCTGTCTGTAATGTCACTGGTAAGAACTGTGGTACTTCATGTCATTCGCACCAATAAACGCTGATGTCAGACAGGTGCTGGTGTTGTCTGGGTCTGCAGGGAAGCAGAAAGGAAGGGGTGGGAACACCTTCCTTCATGTACTGTGTGTGCATAGAGCTGTGCTGGGTGTGGGGTGATTCTGGGTGTTAGCAACACGTGTGTGTGTGTGGATGGATGTGTGCACGTTCACAAGAGCTATTTCATTGCACTCACCCCACTGTCGTGTTACAGGATCACAGGCACAGAGGTGAGCAGAGAGGCATTTATAGGAATAACTGACAAATGTAGAAGGCAAACGTATTTCTTCAACGCACACACAGTGCTTCTTCATCTGCAGCCAGCACTACTGGCTTTTTAATAACTAAATTAATTTTGGGATGCATTTTTTTATAATTAATTAATAAAGTTTATGTATTGCCTGCAATTTAAGCTAAGTCCATGATGCAGAAATGCAGTTATACACGTGTGGAGCTTGCTCTCTGTATTTGTTTGCCTGTGTATGCATACAATTTACAAAACCTTTTTTTGCTGTCATTTAAATCAGCCCTGTCTCAAACAGCGGCTGAGGCTTCAGACAAAGGGAGACAGACTGTGCATGTGTGCAAAATGAGGGCCTGTATAATAACTATTAGAGCTTACCAAGCATTAAATAGAAAAAGACCACAGTATATGTGAGCATATGTTATACCTGTGATAAGGAATCCTCCCTGGACGGGGCCGTGGCCAAGGCTGCTCCATCCCACCACACAATAATGATGTGTGCAGCATTCAGCCGGCGCTGAGCAGGAACTGAGGCTGCAAAGTGAAGCGATTTGCACCATCACAGACTCTCAGAAAGCAGCTGTATCGTAGATCCTGGTATAAAGTGTTTATTTGAGACATCACAATTAACACAAAATCTGCCTTTCATTGCCTTCTTTTCTTTTTCATACAGGCAGTAAAGTCTGATGAACCCCTCCCTCCCCCATGCATGATTGCTGTTTATTAATCTAAGCCTTCGTATTTTCATCGTGAAAAAATAAAGCGTTTCCCCCTCCCAGTTGTTTGCTGCACCACCGCCACGCAGCGCTCTGCATTAAAGAGGAGATGTAGAGCTGCTATGCCTACCACTGGGGTTGAAATTACTCCATTATTTATTGATTTATCCTTTTTACATGAAGTGTTAAATGAATCAATCACCCGAGAAAAATAAATATATCATAAAGAACCAAAAGTTCTGCAGTATCCCTTTTCTTTACATATAGCTGCATTTCAAATGCAGACGTTGCTCGTGGCTGTTCACTGTTACAGATGGGTGTGAACTCAGAATGAGAAAGAATGTTCCAAAGGAGCAGAGCCTCCAGCCAGAGGAGGTATTTTACATGCCCAATTTTTAAGCCTAGGCAAGAGAGATCCGTGTGGAGCCAATTACCTGCATTCCACTGATCAGCTTTCACTCGAGAGCAATTCAATCTTGTGCTTTTCAGAAGTATCAGCTAAACACACACGGGCTCAGGCAGAGCCAGCTCACCACAGACACAGGCAGTGCTGTTCTCACTGCAGCAGAGGGAGCTCCTGCTGTCAGTGCATCCTGGCTGTGCAGCTCCTCGCATGCATCGCAGGGCTTTTGGCACCAGCCTCACCCCTCAGTTACACAGTGACTCACCCTGCTTTCAGGATGTTCCTCGCAGATGGCAGAGGTCAGGGAGGCCTTCTTGTAACACACGTGGTAGTGGGTAGGTCGTGGAGCAGACCCCTATGTACTGAGTTATTGTGCAAAAGGAATACTGCATCAGAAACCGTAGACTATATTTTAATCAAAGTCACCAGCCGCTGCATCGGAAACCTGCTAACAATCTCTGCCATTGGTTCTTTTGGCTACTTTTTGTTGGTTTCTTTCTTTTGTTTACATAAATAATATAGACCAAACATTATAAACATTTCAGCAACCATTTCTAAAAGACTGGAGGAGCCCTTTTAGGCGCCAAGAAACAACTGCAGGATTCAAATTCCAAAACTGTCTTTGGAGTCATCGAATCGTCAGTGTACACGGCAGCCTGTGGCAAAAATACTCAGTCCAGTTCAATAGGACTGCTGTCTTCCTGACCATCTTCTGTGTCATCATCTTCTCCAGTTCCCATCAGGCTGTTTAAAAGATTTCCTAGAACCAAGTACACGACAGTCAAACTTAGCTTACCGGTCCCATACGCTCATTAAAAACTTCTTATCTGCTCTCTCACCATGCTGGAAGGGCCAGCAGTAACCAGAACTGCTGGCATAAACCTTACCTAGTAATCCTCCATAGGACGATGTCTGCTTGGGTGGAACACCAAAGAAAAGCTGTCCTATTCTATCTAGGTACTGGAATGACACAAGATGGAGAACAACATCAGCTGCTTCGTTTACAGGTGGAAGTACCACAAGTGAGATCACTGACTCCTGTCCACAAGCTGTATTCAACCATCCTACTTCTCAGCATGCCATCGAGAACAACTGAAATGCCATGCCTGATAGCTTAATCAGCTTCCATTCCCACCAATGAACACACTCCTCCCAATAAAAGCCACCTGCTGCCCACAGCATCTATCAGCACCTCGCCTGGAGAAACACAAAGCCAGCACCCAGCGGCTGCTTCAGCCACATTACATGCAGTGTGACCCACGTGCTTTGCACTCACAGTGACCAGCCATTATTTAACTGGCTCTGGGGGTTACATCCTGCTGCAGTTCCCAGTAACTCACCTCATTATACATGGGATCTCTTTTCAGGGACGGCTGATACTGTTCACACAATACTGTAAATACTGTTAGTTTTCCCCTAGAAAGGAAACAACCAAAAATGTCATCTCGAAAGCAAATGAAAAGGAAACTAAGAGCAGAGTGAGAAAAATCACACCGTACCCATCAACAGCCAATAACAGAAACCAGATGAAGTTTAGCAGTGGCTGCACAAAGGGTGGACCCTTTTCTATTGAAGGATGTTTCTGTGTATATGTTGTAAAAACAACTGAGGCGCTGGTCTTATTTTTTAAGCAGAGAAATCTGCAAAAGGAAACAGAACAGGGGAAGGTAAAAAACAGAGAAGAGTACGAACTGCTAGGTAAGAGAATCTGGCGTGGCCTCTGAGATAAATTCTGAGGCCATTAAAGGACATAAGAAGTGCCTCCGTCTAAATGCTGAGAGAAAGAATCCCTTATTTGTAACCAATACTCATAGAAACAAATACTCACAGCACTGTTTAAGAGTCCTACCTACAGCAGACCTAGAGAAGGGATTTTCTACCACTAACCACCACTACAATCTCTAGCAACCAGCTAAAGAAAGCAGGACACATCCCACACGACAGCTGGAGGCTGCCAAGAGACAGCCTCACTCTCACCCACTCCCTCCCAAAGCACCTCCTGTCCGTGCTGCAGTCCTGGCTGCACCTCCTGCTCAGCCTCCCCCTGAGCTGCTTTCCCTGCCTGCAGGAAGCCACCTGCTGATTAAACTCAGGAAAATTGGCTTTGTCAGCCTCAATTGTACGTGAGCCTTGCAAAGGCACACACAGCCTTGCACTGCCACGTCCTTCCAAACAAATGCTTACAGAAAACGAGAGCCACCAGCAGTTCTGAGAAACCACTGGTCTGTGCTGCTCAGACACCAGGGTGACCCAACGTTAATAATCTCTTAGGACAACGAGACCGAGAGCAAGTCTTGTGCCCATGTAGTCCCAGGCCTGGTGAGCACATCCAGTTAATTCCTAACCAACCAGGCACAAAGTAGGGTTAAGGAAAAGGAAGAGTTGTGCTCTGAGGGTCAAACAGGTTACGTTAACTCTTCAAGCAATTAACACAACGTTAGGTTTTGACCTTAACACATTTTTTCCCCACTCTACATGAGCTTTGAGACAGGTTTCTATTGCTACCACACGCAGTGAGCTTTGGAACCTCTGGTCACTTTCACAGCTTCTCTGTCAGGACATTCAGTTAACCCACGGTTATCTCCATCAAATTAGACTGGCCTCACACACAGCATCACCTCAGCACAAGAGTTCATAGAACAAGTCAACACCTACTGTAGGACTGCCTGTGCTACAAACATGTCCACCTCACTGCGATAGCCTCTGGATGAGGAATATTCCACGAGCATGTTTGCACAGCCTTCACCATCTGTGGAGTGCAAGAAGTGATACCGAGATTCACTATAGTTTTGCTCTATAAAAGGAAAAAGAAAATGGCATTTAAGAAATCAGTTCATCATAGCTGAGCATAAAAACACATTTGCTAGGCTGGTGCTCTACAGGCAGGAGGAGCTGCACACAGCAATGACAGGAGCAAAAAGGAGGGGCTCTTTTTCCCCCTGTAAATCATAGGCAACTGATGAAGCCCATCAGTACCCTCAGCATCCTTCCTTCTACGTGCACAGAAAGAAGGCATTCCCTATTTTTAGCATAGCCTGCTCCTGCTATCAAAATTACAACTGCCTTCATGTTCTGAACATAACAGCAATTATGCAGGAAAAAAAGGTGCAAGAAATGAAAGCGTTTTGTTAGAACCTGAAGCCAAGTATGCAAAAGCGTGGTAGTGACAAATACAACTGGAAACCTGCTCTTTTTTGGAATTTAAAAGCTTTGTTAGAAAAATCACAGCCATTTCTGATGACTCCTAACAGCTACTAAGAAAACACACACATCCTGATCTGTAAGAGAAGGACGAGCAGAAGGTTACAGGATGGGGATTCTGACTTTCAGAATGTAATGCTTTCTACACTAATCACACCACAGCTTCTCACTTTAACACTGAGGAAAATCTTCCCTTGGAGGTGGCAGCAGCCATCTAAAAACCACCACCAACCCCTGAGAACAGCCCTGGTCTGAGTGTGGCATGAGCCACGAGCACCAATCCCAGCTCCTGAAAGACATTAAGCAGACGAGCAAGCACCTTGCACAGCTTTTAATGGGTGAGAAACCAGAGGAGAGCATTAATTGTTTGGCTGTTCTCATCCACCTCTCTGTTTTGAGCAAAAGACTTTAAAAACTGAGTATGAAACACAATTATTTTGAGCATTTTGGTCTATTTGAAATCCCACTCTGCAGGGGAAATGCCTGAAATAAGCCTCTTCAACACCCCATGGGTACCCAGAGGTCGCATGCTGTGATGCGTATCAATCTTTCTTAGGTTTAACCAGGATGTGATGACAAGCCAACAGAACAGCCCTGCTGCCCAGCAAGCTTCCTCCTAACGACTCTCAGCCAAACTACCTCAGTGCCTAAAGGATCAGCCCTCCTTTTACCAAAGAGCTTTACAGCAGCTGTGTTTTGGGGTTTGCACAAACACATTTATGAGCCTATTTTTTTGTTGTTGTTGTTAGTGGCAAAACCCTGAAATGCTGACAAACAGCAGGGAACACCAGGAATCATTTCCATCTCAGCTTCCCTAGGTTATTTCCAAAATACATCTCCTACATCTTTCAACATTTTCAAAACCAAACACAGGAGAGCCAGTCGATTTTTCTTACCTTTCCACAGGGTAATGGCTAGTAACTGATGTAATTTTGGATGGCCAAGTTTTCCTGATCCCCCGCTAGACCACTTCAGTGCTCTGGATACAAAAGCCACTCTTTCAGGAGAATTTGGATCCATTAAACTAAACAATTTTGCCAAGTTTTCTACAAGAATAACATTCACAAAGGCATAATGTTAACAGAAATAGGGAGACTTGCTGCTTCTCAAGATACAACTCCTAATAAAACAAGCTCTGTTCTCAGTCTTTATAAGAGATCTTAAAAACAGTGACTTCGAATTGCAGAAATACACCACAAACATCACATCAATCCTGTCATGGTTTGGGACACGGAATGCCAGAGCTTCAAACAGCCCCAGAGTTGGGAAGGCTTTTGGCCTCAGGAGTGCTTGCCATCAACAGGGCAGCAGACAGAAGCCTGCAGTTCCAAAAAGGACCACCAGAAGTCATCGGTGGGATACAGAAAGGCAGAGCTGACCGAAGGCAATAAGGGTCCATCCCAGCTCTCTGCACCTTCTGCCTCCACCCACACCGCAGCCTGCAAAGGCAATGGCTGACTCCCTGAACCGGGCACAAGGCAGACTCTTAAGGTCTTCCCGAATTGTCTGCTCACTAAATGTCAACTGGAGAAGAAAGTGAGAAGTACTGCGTGCAGCACCACGCCGCTATGGCAGGCACGGCCATCCAGCAAAGCCTTGGAGCTGCAAGTCACTGTGCAGACAACAAGCAGTGAGGAAAGGAGGATGCCACGTTAATTCAATGTATGTCCCTTTGCTCACAGCACTGTCAGTTATCAGCAACCCATTTTCTAACAAAGTTTTCCTCCCATCCTTTTCCACTTCCCAGCCCCATGGGATGACAGCGATTTCAGGATCCAGGACTCAATGCTCACCGAGAAGTGAGAACACCTAAACAAACTGAGTGCAGAGGTCACCGTACCTAAAAGGTCATCTGATACTTTTGCATCTGACTTCTCCAAAGACTCCAAAACCAACATGGACAGATCAGCAGCACTGTTTTGCTAAAAGACAAACACATGCTGGTAGTGATGAACGTAACAGTGAATCAAAGGAAACATCATGAAAGAGTTCATTTCTCACGCAGAATTTTGTCAGAAGCACGTTAATACTTTTATCAGCAGTTACAGGTAAAGAACAACAGGAAATTTCAATTCCCTCTTACAAAAATTTACATTAATTTGATGGAAACAGCAAGAAGTTCCCAGGAAAGCAAAACAAATGCAGTTCACAGTTCCCGTTTGGAATCATCTTTCCTTGTGGAGAGAAACTCAACAAAGAGATAAAGCTGAAGATTATGAAGCAACCACCCCAACGTTTGCCATTGGGAATTCACTATTCACCCCTCAACAACCCCCCAAGCACCACACAAAAACATCAGCATACCTGGTTGTGACTGAAGAACAGCAGAGCCCCTGAGTACATTAACTCTCTCGCTTCCGCATATTTTCCTTGTGACATATACCTGGGAACAACAGCAAAGCCTTGATAAAAGTTACTAGAAAGCAAGTTGCATATGCATCAATTAATGGAAAGGATTAAATTGTTTGATTCTGCACCAGTGAGGGCCACCAGCCACCCACACTGAAGCCAAGCAGCCTGTCTCTGTGCTGGCAGGCAGCCCGCAGGCTGTGCCGTCACAGCGTTCTCTCACACACCTGCTGCAGCTCCTCCCTTCCTCACTTAGGAGTAAACCAAAAAGTGAAGGACACAACTGGTTCCAACAGTGACCCCAAGAATGATCTCCTACCGCGGCACGGTGATCACGGCCTCCTGCACGGCACCGCAACGGGCAACTGCAGCTCTTGACCATCACATCTCCAGGTTAGAAAGGCAGCACTTCCACCGAGAGCAGCTAAGGACAGCAGCACTTTCTCTGAGTAAGTGCCCTCAGCAGCTCACAGCCACAGTAATGGCTCACGCCTCAGCTGAGCAGCTCGGCACCTGCAGCGTTTTGCAGCTGGCCTCACAGCCAGGTGTGCCTCAAGGCTTCTGGCTCCAAAGCTCCTCCTGGATCCCCCTCCCACTGAGCCTTTTCCAAGAGCCTCCTACTCTGGGAGTGGCTGCAGGTGATACTAATGAAAACTGCTCTACAACATAAAATACATCTTAAGAACTGTGTTTTGAAAGATATGAACAAAAAGGATTAGAAATATTCACCCTGTGAATCTAAACGGCACTTAGAACCAGAGAGTACAGAACTGAAATCCTGTGACAGATGATCCATACCATACAGACCTACAAGCACAAGGACAACAGAAGTCAGTGCCACTACAGAGGCAGTCGTGTTGAACCTTTGATTCAAGTGCCGGAGCACACAGTGAAGGCTCCACCCAGCCTGCACTGCCCACATAATGCTGCTGGGACAGCAGCAGCACATTCCTCCTGCCACATGGAGCACAGCGAGGGACAAGCACTGCAGGATGCAGGTTTGTGACAATCCTTCCTCCCCACCCTCCTCCAACCTCAAGCACCCCTTGGCTTCTGACTTCTGAAGCTCTGAGTCAGGATTTCAGGTTTGACTCGCATTGCATGATGGAATGGACTCGCATTTACAGGCTGGCTTTGATCAAAGTGAATCAACACTGCGTCCCAATTACATTCCGCAGCTGAGATCACCTCACTCTGTGCTGATGTCTCTCTGGAAGATTGTTTACATTCAACACACATTTAACAGAGGACAGACAAGACTGTCTGGGACTCCTTCCCACTCTCAGCGACTTTCCAAACAAATCTTCTCTGCCTCATTCTATCTTTCTGCCTGGAAGGAAATCCCCTCCATAGCTACGCAAATATCACCTTTCCCTTTAATTAAGCACCTTCCTTCTGCATTTGAAAGGGAAAAGGCAGGAACTCTCACTCCAAATTAATACAGTGAGGCTTAAGCAAAGCATGTGAGCTAAGGCGTATAAAATACGAGATGAGAAACAACTGCTGCACAAAGTCATTTTCCACCATTGCAGTCACCACCTCACGTAATCCTTCCCATAAAATAGGCCGCACTATGGCTTAGATTTACGTTTATCCTCAGATAATAATAATTTAAGTCTGAAACCTTTGATGTTGCCCTCGCTGATCCCAGCAGATCTGCTGTGTGATGGTGCTCAGTATATAGCAGGGAGGACAGCAATGGGAAGAGTGCACTGAGGACATTATGGCCTGCAGTGCTGAGGGTGCAGCACCCCACACTCCACCCCACACTGTATGCTGAGGGTACCCACGTGCTGATCCCATTCAGCTCTGGGGACATATGGCACAAGGGAGCCATAAGGCTGAGGGCAACATCCCAATTCTGGCACTACCACGAGTGAACAAAGCCAACCAGTGAAGCCCCTACAAGGGGTACCTGATTCAGCGCTCCTGAAGGTCTATCTTTTAAACTGAACGTGAAAAGAGGTGACAACAGCAGGTTGCCATGGATATGAGCAATGAAAAGAAATACTGCAAGAGGCCACAGTAATAACTGAAATGTCTGACTGAGCATCCAGGTCTCCACTACTTAATTACTGCCACATACACAAGGAAGAACATTTTGCCCATAAGCTTGGTCAGCCTAAAGCTGCCAGGGAAGGGGAAGGGCGAAGGCAGAGCCAGCAGAGGCTGCCCAGACACAGCAACAGGCACAGGGATCAGCAGGACGGCACCTGAGGAGCACAGCAAAGGGGTGCAGGCAGCGAGCCAGCTTCCACAGGGGCACAGCCTCAGCGCCTCTACAGTAACGCAGGGGCATGGGAAACAGGCACAGGGAAGCACGACTTGTAGCCCAATCTCTGGGCCGGAATATCCCGGACTGCAGCGAGACGCGCGGCGACGTCTCGGGAGCCCTGCAGGCTCTGGAGGAGGGAGGAGGGAGGGCCCCTGTGTTAGGGAAAGCCTGGCCCACACGGAGCCGGGCAACGGCGACGGAAGGGTCGGGAACCTCCAAGCGAGAGCCGGGAGAGGCCGGCAAGGGAGACGCGTCAGCAGCGCCCCGTCCCGCGGCCCTCACGGCGCCAACGGGGGTCCCGCCGCCGGACCAGCGACACGGGCACAGCCCGCCTCCTCAGCCCCGCGAGCGGCGGGACGCCGGAACGCCGCGGAGTCACCACGGGCGGCGGCGGGGCTCGGAGGAACCGCGGCGGAACCCCGCGGAGCGCAGGCCGGGCCCAGGATTCGTGCCGCCCGCAGCCTGCCATGCGCACGCCCGCCCCGCCCCGCCCCCGCGCGGCCCAATGAGAGAGCGAGAGGCGGAGACGGACGGGAGCGGCGGCCAATAGGAACGGGACGTGGGCGCGGCGGGCGGCAGCGGGGAGCGATGCGTGGGAAGGCTCTGGAAGGCCGCGCGGGGGAGGGGCGGGCGGGCGGCGGGCCGAGCCGTACCTGAAGAAGAGCGTCCGGTACATCTGGTGCGCCTCGTAGTAGTCGCCCTTCTCGACGCTGGCGCGCAGCTTGCCTTCCACGCGCTGCACGCCGCCGCGGTTCCTGCCGCCGCCCTTGGCCGCTTCCTGCTCCGCCGCCATAATCGCCGCCGCCATCGACGCGGAGGAGCGCGGAGGGGGGGGAGGGAAGGAAGGAGGACGGGCGGGAGGCGGACGCAGACGCGCGCAGCCCCGGAGCGACGTCGCGCCTCACCGCCCGGCTTCCGCCCGGCGCGACGGCGGCCCGCGAGGCTCAGAAGAGCGGCTGCGCGGAGTCACGTGGGGCGCGGAGTCACGTGGGGGCGGGGCCCGGGGCGGAGCAATGGCAGCGGGCGGCGCTCCGCCCACAGCCCGCAGAGCTGCGGCCGGAGGCTCGGAGAGGAGGGGGGCGTTAATTATTCAAAGAGATCATCGAAGATACGGAAAAAAAACCCAAACCAAAGCTTTATTTTGTTTCAAATATTACATGCACTTTGAAAAAATTAAAACTCTTTATTTAAACATTTCCATAGCATCTCGTCAGTTTGGAGGCAGCGAAGAACAGACGATTTGAAAAGCATTTACAAAAATACATTGCACAAAGTCCTATCTCGCTTCTTTAAAAAATAAGTTAGTGTTATTCAAAATACTCCCACTACCCAATTCCAATTTATACAGGATAATTCTAATTTAAATATGTAACATATTAAAACACCTGTACATACAACGCAGCTCCTCTGCATGGGCCGCAGGCTGCAGCTCAAGGGAAGAGTTCTCCATGCAGAGACTGTGTTGAAACATTGGAGGACTGTTGTGCAACATACAGAACTCTATTCAGAAAACCAGTCAGCAGCTCCCTGTGTTAACTGTTCACAGGTCATAAAATGCATGGGAACAACCAGAGAAAAGTTCTGCACACCAAGTGCATGTAGGAGTCTTTTCTGAAAAGGATCCGTAAAAGTAGTGATGCTAAAGGGGGGCCCTAGAGCAGCCTCAGCTCGTGTTGTGTACAAAGCTTTGCTTGCCCACCTACTGGACACCATTACTTTGTACTGATGAGACTCCACAGCCCCATTTTCCCTGTGCTGCATTACTGCAGTACAACATTTACCGACCATCAGATGTAAGGAATTATTGTCCCAAGGAGAGAATTTCTGAGGAATTAAGATAGTTCTTCTCTAGGGTTAAGTTCCAAATCAGCCTTGGTGTACTAAGTGAGAAGAGCTGATAAAACTGTTAAACTGCTTGGTAAACATTCACATACAGCAATTAAACAAGCTCATCAAGTTGCCATGGTAAAAACCCTTAAAGTAACTTGAAGTTATCCCTGAATTTTAAAGCAACCCATGGCCACAAGTTACAGTAAAGCATTCTCAGGCGCTGGTGTTTAAATTAATTTTGGTTGTGTTAACTTTCCCTGACAGCAATATTTATTACAGTCAACATTTATTGAAGAAGCCCTTTAGGATCCCCCAGCAGGTCAAAACAAAGTCAACTGAAGGACACCTGTAGCCACAGGCTGTTTAAACTCCATGACATTATTTGGCTTGCAGTGCTAAGCTAACAAATATGCTGTTGAGCCCTGAATTAAAAGAAAAAAAAAATCCTAGTTGCTGAAAGTGTGGTTTATTCTTAAAAAAAAAAAAAAAAAAAAAAGCAAAAAAAACCCACATACATTCATTTGTAATAAAATAGGTATCACCTGATTGCTAACTGGGCTTTATGAACCAGAGTCGTTTGCATGCATTACTTCTCTCAGCATGGACACAAAAATATAAAGCTAACTGGCAATTACAAGCTGAGCATTAGAGCAAGTGATTTTTATTTTATACAGTTCTGCTGACAGTCTTTATCAGAGGACTGGTAGCTCTGCAGAATATATCTCGCATCCTCGTCCTTCAAAGATTCCAGTGTTGTAGGCTGTCCGGTATATACAGATTGCAAACAAAATGTACAACAAAGCAACCCACGCTGTAGTGTAGGGGATTATTCAGCAGGCTTCCCATGCACTCTGAACCGATAAAGGCAGGTATACTCTGCATGTCCCCAGTTAGACAGAATTCTCAGTTCCACTATCTGGAATACGTTTTCACTTTTCTCCTGGAGGAAGAAAGAGCAAACACACAAACTAGAGTTAGCTCTCTAGTATAAACTGCCACCACCAAAGTTGCATTCTCAACCAAACTTGCTTTCTGCAACTCACTCTTACTAGTAATTAAGTTACGGCTTGGGAAATTTTTAACACTTTGAACAGAGCTTTCCTAATTTGTTTGCTCCTTGCTTGTTAAGGGAGCAGAATAAACGTGAAGCTGATTCTTCATAAGTTTGTTACTTTCACACCAGTTGTGTCTAGACAGCAGAAACATTCCATCTTATCTATTTAGATGATGGGTTTTGATGCAAATAGAGAAATACTTCCTACATCTGTTTTTACACTGCTCAACAGAGAATGCAGCCCTTCTCTTCACAGGTCATTGAGTACTGCCATAAAAAACGAGTCTCTCCTGACACTTTAAATCTCATCTTACCCAAACTTACCACTGTAAACATCTGCAGCGGCTCCCCTTCTTGGTCATACACATACTGTCCCAGAAACGTGCCCTCCTCTTGATATTCATCATCTAAGCCCTGTAACAATGAGATAAAGATTTGTTTCTCTCAAGTATTGAAACTGTAGAAGCATATTTATGTAACTGAGGATCAGCAAGTAGCATCCAGAAATCTACCATGCAAGGATTAGAATGTTTCCCGTGCAACTCAGTGCTTGTTCAGACAAGCTGTACATTCAGTTCCTGCTATGTTTGACTGTGAAAACATACAAACTCCTTAACTTTTATAGCAGGAATTAAGGAGCTGATTTACTACCATCGCACTGCAAAATATGACCTGCTCATGACAAACAGAACTGCTACCTCCCTACACAGAAGTTCACAATTCTAACAAGCATGAGGAGAATAAACATCCCTCCAAACTACTTTTAGCACTTGTTTCTAGATCCCGAAGCTCATCAAGAATATGAACAATTCTAACAGCAAAAACTGAAACACCGCTTTCTCTTCTTAGCTGTTCTCCCTCATTATTTCCAGGATATACAACAAGTACTCTTTATAAACACCAACAGTTTAAAACTCAAGACTTACATATACTGAAAACTTCCTAGGAGCACTGGTGATATTTCCTGATGGCGAAAGTGTTTTTGGTATGTGTTCCAAGGAGAAGGCAGTAGGATAGATCTTCATGGAAAGTCTAACTACAAGATATCCCTCTGATCCCTTGAAAGCCCAGCAGTTTCCTGGATACATGTCCGGCTGAACAGATTTCAGGGCAAGTAGACAGAAAGGTGTGGAAAGAACAGGACAAGAAAGAACATAAACATTTGTTGCATTTTGTTTTTGCAATGAATTCTGAATTACTGGTCTTAAAACGATAATAAGTGGCAGAACAAGTTATTGTGTGTTTTACTGGTTACTGAATAACTCCACTCCTAATCACAAGTCCAATCCTGCCTCCAAAGACCAAACATGAAATGGTACTTTGTGTTAGAAGGACTATACAATAGAATGGAAGACAGGGGTTGCAGTTTTAATTGTGTTCATCACAAAGGCAGCGGATCCACCTGAACTGCCAGCACTCTCTTGAAGACTGCTTTCTAACAGGAGCCTCACAGCGCCCACATTTTGCAGAAATCCAGTGCAGCACCAAGGCTGCTATGAGAGCCTTAGTTTTGTTAAAGAAGGGCCTTAAGCAACGCCAAGGGCCTTCAAGAATAATCACTCTCAGAACAAAGTTCAAAGTACCCCGACCTGGTCCTCCCCACCCCAGAGGAGCGTATCACAGAAAAACACTCAGCACCCAAAAACCACCCCAGGACACTCAACACAAAATAACACTGCTGAACTTGTTTACTTTACTTTTAATTACCTGAATAACAACTCTGGGAGACTGAGAGAAGTACCACAGAGGAATTCCAAAGAGGCTAATTAACGCTGTTTTTGTCTCATAGGTTTCAGAACAGCGAGTACTCAAAATGCTGCCACCTTAAAAAAAGATAAAATCAGGTTAGCAGAAGTAATTTTTCATTCCTTCCTAAAGGCTTTTTATTTCCCCCCCCTTAAAAAACAACAAGAACTCAACCAAATATGAAAGCTTTCATTAATCTCTAATAATGTTCTAACTTTCCAATGCTCTGCTTCTGTCAAATACAACGTTATTTTAAGTAATCATTATAGATTTTTCACTTCAGAAGACTGAAAGATTGTACACTTTCCATAATAAGTTCAGTGATGTTCAGTCCCTTCACACACACAGATTTGTGGTTCTCAATTATTTAGATCTGTTTGTATTGGAAGTATACCATTTTCCCCAATATTATAGTATTTCTTATGTTTACCTCCAGATTCTAAGGCAAAATCCACCATCCCAGTCTTGTCTTGGGAGTACAGCTTCAAGGCATTGTTTACAATGATCTGTGCTTGCTACAGGTGGACACAGAAGAACAGAAAGGAAAGACAATATGAAGTGACAAGAGCTGATACATTCACATGACAAGTGGCAAACACCCTTCTGAGATGCTGCACTCTACTGCAAATCTTTGAGAGCCTCAGTCAACATAAAGTGTGTTTGTAAATGCTTGAGCAAACGGCTCAAAACAAATTCATACTACGTCTTGCCTGATGTTCTCTTCAGAACTGGGATTCTCTACCCTCCCCCCATCTGCCCACATCATTTGGGAATTCTTCTGTACTCAAGATAGCAGACTTTTTTGGGGAAAAAAAAGACATGTTCAGAGTACACTGCTGTACACAGAGCAACTGCTGTAAGAGTGCACTCAATTTCCCATAGTTCTGCCCATTTCAATTAATCTTTCAGGCACCTCTTCAAATCATTAACATTGACATAGACAGCTGTGTTCCACTAAATGCATGTAAAGGACAATTTTATTGAACTCAGCACTTTAGCTGACTCACTGCTTCTGTGATTCCAGAAATCCCTGCGTTATTCACAGCATTTGTTACTACTTCAGATGTTATTCTTTGGTTTGTTACAGCCATCTGCAGGGTGATATTCTTGAGAATTTGCAATTCCAGATCCTGCAGCAAAGTTTGCAGATCACTTCTGGTCACAAAATTGGATGTAAGCCACTGGAGAAGCGATTCAGGAAAGTCCTTGTGCTGATCACCAAAAACCATCATCTTGACAGATTCTTTAACCTGGGCATCTACCTATTCACCAACAATTGGAATAGAAATGATTAGTATCACTTAATGGTTTATGAAGTCCATCTAGTAGACACATATGAAGTCAATACATCCTTCCAGTATTACAGAGAAAGCCAGCCTGCACATGTGTTTTAACTGCAGTGACTTACACTAGAGTATCAGACCAGGTAATTATGCAGAAGACATGGAAACAGGAGGCTTCATTGAGTTGGGAGCAGCTAAAAGCCCTGCTAACGAAGGGCTTTATGTAAGGAAGTCTGCCTGATGGTTCAGAATAGAAAAGTTGATTGCAACAGTTCCAAGGGACTGTGGCAACTCTCAGGGGAGCAGTACACTTATCAGGTCTAATAAAGCAGTCACTTCAGTGACTATTCTCCTATGGCATACTTTGATTTTGTACACATAGATAAAATAACTCGTGATAACACTGGAATATCAACTTGGACTAAAATAAGAACTTAAGGACTGCTGCATTTTATTGACTACATTCAAACTGAACCTTACAGAAGTTTAAAGAAATAAAGCAGGATTTTTAACAGAAGTCCCAGATGACAAACCCAGCTATTGCTTACATGAGTTCCTTTTCCACATTTGCATGAGATGGCACAGCAAAGTACAGTGCATTCAACTGGCACTGCATTATCTCAAATGCAAATGAAGCTGCCATTGTGAAAAACAGACCACAAGCTCAGACCACAAGCTAAGGTGCTACCAATAATGGGACAAAAAAGATCATAGTACCACTCCATGAAGCACTACTGTTTTCTTAAGATGAATATTACTCCTATATCACTTTAGCAGTGCCTTTTAGAAAAAGTTTGTGAACAAAATCTAGTCTGACTTTCACTAGGATGGTTGCCAGAACTTACTTTTTCATGAATAACATCTATTTTCTCATAACTTGTCTTCACACTTTCTCCAGTTGACAGCTCTGATTTCACTTGAGACAACTCTAGTTCCAGCTTTTTAACTCTGGATAAGAGTTGATTATGTTCATCACCATCTCTGACAAAAACAAATAGCCAAAAATTAGGAAACAATTAGTTTCAATCATTCCATCAAATTCTAAAGGCATGAGAATACATTTGTCTAAATACAAAGTGCTTTCCTAGTTCAGTTATCCATTGAGATAGACATCATAAGCTTGCAGTTCCTTGAAGGCTTTCAGATCCTTAGGATGAAGATAATAGAAGTAAAATATTTCAGAATTCTGAACAAATCCAGAAGCAATGACTTTCAGGACATCATCCCACTGACAACTCAGTAACTCAAACAAATACAGATTTCTAGTTTGGCAAACCAGCCAAGCTTTACTTGCTTGACCTGGTCACTGATTAGAGCAAGTTTCAAGTTACCTTAACACCTGCCTATGAAGTTACTGTCTTCAGCTGAGCCTGTAAGCACAGGTTACACAACTACTGCTCATCAGCACTCAGTGTGTGCTATGGAAAGCAGTAGCCAACATTCCAAAGCTATTTCAATTAAATGTAAAATTAAGAATTCACAAAGTCAGTGTTTTCTCCTCCCAACAGGGAACTACTTAGTGAAATTCTGTGTTTTTTTTTTCCTGATACTACAGGCAGCAATTTATCTGACAAACCAAAACCATGGCTGAAAGTGAGAGTTGATAAGATTTAAAAAGTTAAAAATATGATGCATCAAAACCAATCACTGTATGCTAAGCAGTTTGAGGAAGAAATCTCACATGTCTGTAAAAGCACAAGAAGTCTGTCACAACTAATAACTGATAGCTGTATTAAAAAAAAAAGCCTATCATCATTAGTGAGCTTCAAAGCTAGACAAAAAATTAAGTGCTCATACCTAATTGCTTTTGCTTTGGCTATTTCAATTTCCTTCTGAATGTCCTAAAAACAAGAACAGAAGTTTGGTTTAACACAATAACACAAGTGACAGACAAAAAAAACAAGTGAATCAAGTGAAAAAGTGAGACATTCTAGCACCACCTATATGAGGCTGTGTTCCTACTTCTCTTTGTGCCTCCACACAGTAAGATTTTATTCCAAATATCACCCACCTTCCTGGTCAATTTTTAACCTTTGAACTGAAAACACTGCCAAGAATGGAGAAAAGAAAGAACACTAGCAGCGAAACAACGTGTTGTTTCATGCAGTGAAACAAATGTTCAAAGCTAGTGTGAAGTAAACTAGGTTTGAGGACAGAAGAAAATAAATAGTTTGTTGCCTATTTCATCAGAACATTACTATTATATCTAGCTAGAAAAGCTAACTTTCATACCTTAAACTCAGCAGAGAGTTTTCTAAGAAGATCTTCCAAAGTTACGATGCGCAAGTTGTGCTCTTGATGTAAAGCCAGGAAGTCAGTCTTAAAAACAAGAAAGAAAAAGGCAGCATACTTTGAGTACAAAGTGCTTTGCTAAAATGGTGTTTCATTCATTCTGTGACCAAAGCTTTCAAGAATGCTAAATAACTGTTACACAGTAAATGACAGGATAAGTCAACTCCACCCCACAAAGAGAATCCTAAGAAGTCACATCACTGATCACCAGCATTAACAGAACAGAGCTCTGATCAGTCTCAGAAACGGTCAGTAAGTGACTTACCGTTACCTTTTCCTCCACCCTCTTATCTTTAAGATGTTGATCCATCACATTTCTTATTAGCTTCAAGATTTCATTTCTGTCACCCATCTGGGCAACCTGATCTTGAAGATTATGGAGTAGAAGCAGCACTTTGCTATATTCTTCATCATGATGATGGCATCTGTCGGACACGAAGGCCATCTGCTTTTCCAGCTCATTTATACGAGCAGAATCAAATATATTTATGGTATCCTAAGGTAGAAAGATTCATTTGTTTAACATATAAAAATAATTTTTATTACTCTTGGGTGTCAAGTGGTTATTGCAAAATGCCAAAGAGGGGAGTTAGGAGGTCTGAAGGGAAAGCTGTCGCCCTGTTCTCCCTTACCTTTGGAGGCTGCACAGAACGAGAAGAATCAGGTTGTGGACCAGGAACATAAACAGAGTCATCTGTGCTCTGCACTTTATCAATTCTCGTCCGGTTCAACAGAGGCAACAATGCAACAAAGCTGTCAAACCCCCAGAACCATAAACCTTCAGTGAGCAAAAACAAAAGCAAAAAAGGGAGTTCAATCTACAAGTTATCTTATGTTTTGCCACACAGTAAACTACTCCAGCCTGAATAAAACTTCTCTACATGAGGCAATCTCAAAACTGTTAAGGTAAGCACCCAGAAGCATTAGGCAGTATCAGTACCACTTGCAGGTGATTCCTGTATATATATGATATGTTCTTAACCTTAATCTTATGCTACTGCTGCCCTGGGACACAGATCTCACCTGTTGAATATGACAGGCCATAACTCACTGACAATTTTTACCTTACTGGAAAACATCTTGCCTTATACCCTATTTACTACACACCACACTGCATAATGCCTAGCAGAAGTCTGAGAAAATTTATGCTTCCATGAAAACATAGAATTTGACAAAGATTGTACTTATTTCTGCAATATTTTAGTGAGAAGAAACAGCATTTTCTGCACAGAATATCTTCTTGCTTTCTTATTCTCCATACAACTCCTCATGTCTCTGAGTTTTTTGAGGATATAAAAAGACACGAAAATGCTTCTCAAAAATAGCTCAGTGTCTTCAGTAAATACTTTCAATAGGAGTTTCTTTCAAAGAAGACAACTGGCCTGGAACATTGCCAGCTAATCTAAGGTATTTCAAGCAAAGTAAGTATGGAGAGAAAGAATGCATTAATAAAAAACCATAAACACACTGACAGCAACCAAAAGCCCTCAGCTTTTATGCAGGTTGACACAATGAAAAGCTGATTTTTTTATGAGCTCTGTGCTGCTCCTGTGAAAAGCAGCAACGCACTGCAGTGTTTTTACAATTACTTGCTATGTCTGAAAAGCTCTATGAAATTGAAGTTTCGTGAAACAAGAACCTGCTGACACACCAGTACTTTCTGGAAGCATTCACAAACTGTTCACAAACCAAAACTTGGCTTTTCAGCTTCTATATCTTCCCCATGATGCCACAGTCCAACCAGAAGTACTCCTTTGTTGAAGCAGCAGTAAGCATACACTGATTGCTATGAAATCTGTAAGTTCACATACCTAGTAGAAACAGCAGTGGGATGAGAAACAGCAATAGCCTGGAAACCTTTGGAAGGCATCTAGAGAAAGAGAAGAAAGTTTGCAAGAAATCATATTATCACATTTCATCTGATAACTGGGAACAGAACTTGCTCACAGAAGATTTATAATTGATACATACTTTCTAAGAATAAACACCTTCAGCAAAGACATCAGAGCAAGAAGTTGGTTCCAGCCAGCTCTAAGCAACCTGAAAATGCCAGAAGCTGCTCTCCCTGGAAGACAAAAGAGGTGACATTACTGCACCACATGTTCAAGGACACCAAACAGGGACATGCAGCTGTGGCCTAGAGTACTTTGCAGAGCAGAGAAATGCACGAGCACAAGCAACACACAGATTACTAACATCTAGATGTATCTCACAGTATGACAGCACTATAACCTCAGCTACTCAACAAAAATAGCAGCCATGCAACGAGATGAAATCTCACTGGTTACAACAACATCTTCCTGAAAATTCAGTAAGAAACGTCAAGTCCAAGTTATCACACACTAAAGAGCTCAGCATGCTTCAAGAAACGCACAGATTAGCAGAGTGAGTTCACTACGAGGAATGCCATGGCAGGAAGCAAATTCCAAACCAAACACACCCCATTCTTTTTGACACCCCTCAGCTGGGCTATTAACACGCTCAGTCCCTCAAGAAGCAGACTAGCTCGTGTCCCACTACCCCTGTGAGCAGAAGGATGCTCTCTCACTAAGCATGCTTTGGTCAGTACAGCACAGCAGCTTGCGCACTCAAGTTATGCAAGCTCCAGAGTAAGCAGAATTAGTGTCAGCCATCTACTGCAAACCTCCTATCTGTCAAGAAGGAACAGGCAACACACAGACATACACACAAATCAGGGTAGTAACCTGGGGAAAGAATGGCCAGCCAAAGCAGAGCCAACACCTTCTGGGACACAAACCATCCAGCTGCTCCCACCGTTCGCAACACGTGCAGCACAAAGTAACCTAGATTATAACAAATTAACTATGTGGCAACATACAAATAAGGTTCTTTGAATACATGCAGTAGAAATGCCTCCATCCCCAAACCACTACGTGCTCTGCACAGTATTAAACCATACCCTTCAGCAATCTACAGACTTGTTTTTCTCACTATTTAAAAGCAAATTAAACCACCAATAAATACGAATCTAAGTAAAAGCAAGACAATTTAGAAACAGAATTCCCTTGTACACCAATAGATGTAATGGACAACAACCTCTGAGCAGTAAGAAAACCACTTCCCTCTTCACAACAGCCAAAGTTCACATTTTGTAGCATGGCATTTAGATAAGCAAGCCAAGTGCAACTGATAATGGAGAGAAATTATTCCCATAAAACATGCTTTAAACACATTACTTTTTATGCATCTTTCTTGTTCTAGATTTTACACCAAGTTTACTATCCAGTCGTGTTCAAAAAGAGGAAATACTTAAAGTTTAAAATACTAGAGAAAAAACTGATAATTCTATGTATTGATAACCAGACATTCAGTACTGAATGCAGGATGCAAGCAATACAATGTCAGTTTTGAGTCTTTGAAAGCAAAAGTCAAATGCAGCATGCTAAGACAAAATGCAGTAACTGAAACCCCCCAGAAGCCCACAGTTACTGTATGCACAGCTAGCACTGCTCGCTATGGAACAAACTAACAATCAACTTAGAAAGTAATCCTACACTTTCAGATTAGAGCCATGTCTGGGTTAATCTGAGGGACTATAGGTATACCAACCCAATATTTTGCAAAGCATTTAGGTGAATGAAGTGTCTCAAATCATTTTCCTTTGCTGAACAAAGAGCATTCAAACAGATTCTTGATGCCTCTGCCATTCAAGCTAGGGAACGCCCATCTCACAGGGAAGATTCTATCACTATATAAGATTCCTGCAAAAATTGACTATCACTAGAACAAAAATAAGATGTTAAAAACCCTTTATTCAAACCATCTGTATATCAATACCTCGTATCTTGCTTTTATTTAAAGGCAGCTCTCCACCTATCAAGAGTACGGATTTCCCAAAGCACAATAAGCTAGCAATCTCAATTTTCTTTCTCAAACACAAGCTGTATGCCTTCATCACACTTTGTTTTAACTACATAAGCAGCCCACCAAGCCTGCACAAAAGCCAATATCAGCACAATAAGTCAAAATGAAAAAGATGTTAAGTAAATCAATTTCCCCAATGCTGCACATTTTAGTCTACTCAATGGATAAAGATAAGAACAACAAAACAATATGAATGATTAACAGATTGATGCAAAATAAAAGCAAAATAAAAAAGGTCCGAGTCAACCTGCATAAGAAAAGATGTGCGAAATGGTCCTTGCTACCCTTTTAGCCCTGGAGGATTGCATGTGCTCTGTGGTGTGTATTTCAAGCTGTTTCTTCCCCTTACAGTCATCACCTGTTGATTGTGGTAACAGATGATTAATGGGACAAAGCCAGGATCAAATCAAGAACGTTACAAGACAACGTGAACAAGTCTACTTCACATTAGCAGTTACCAAGCCAAAAAATATCAAATTCCAACAGGCTAAAACTTGTCTGGGGCAAGGGTACAGAATGGGAATCACTTTTCTGCCCTCTGCATTTAAGCTAGACAATAAGCATTTACTCTGAAGCTTCCACAGAGGCACGAAGCACAAACTGCTCTCATAGCAACAACACAGCGCACAGCCCAAGGCTGAAGGCAACAGAAGTGGTTATACTTACATATTGATTCCTCACTGACACCAAAGCGGCTGTCCTCTCTGTAAAACTCCTTTATATTCATGCTTCCACAGTAATCTGAGTGAGCTGCAATATATCCAGAAAGGATAAATAGAACATAATTCTCAACCTCAAAGCCTTTCCTATCACCGGATTTTGATCAAACTCACTTGGATTGCTATTAGAAGCCAGGTTACCTGAAGGAAACCTGAACTGTGACCCTGAAAGAAGCCTACCTCGTGTAATCCTGCTTTTTTCTACTTTAAATAAAAAGGGGCATTTTTGTTTTTTAAAAAAAAAAAAGTTCTCTTTTCAGATAGTAAAGTTAGTTTAAAAAAAATCCTAAGTATCAATCCCTGAATTCCTGTTCCTGTCAGTGAGCCACATCCTCGTGTTGTCCCCAACAGAAACATTAAGTAACTGAGAAGAGAGCACTTACAAGTCATAAAGCACTAAGGTAGAAAGGAACAGACCGGACATCAAAAAAGTCTCATACAATCACAAAAACTCAATTACTTTCTGCTTACAGCATTTAGTTTCACTCAGAGCATATGATGCGGAAGGAAAAACGAAGAGGAATTGAAGTTTGTCAAGGGAAACAAGATGTGCAGAGCAACAACTGCACTTTCAGCTTTGCAAGACAGATATAACAAAGCTCTGAGTATGCAGCGGACTGAAGGGCAAGAAGAAAAAAGTTCAGACTTGACTCTGTGACACAGAACAGCTCTGAAAAGCAACTTCTGCCTTTTCCTAGTTAAAAAAAAAAAATAGGAAATCAACACATGGATCTTAACTGTAACAAAGATGTTTGGTATTTTGAAAACAGAAGAAAAATATGCAAAGTGTAGCACAAGTGAGAGAATTAACAAAATAATAAAAGATAGGAAAATAGGAGCCAGCCAGGATATAGATAAACATCATAGTGCCACAGAAGTCCAGAAGAAAGTCAAAGAACAAAAAACACACACTGGTTTTGTGTGGAAACCGAGAAAGACAACTGAAAAGGTACCTTTAGATTCATAACTCTGCTTCAGCAAAACCATTTGAAATAGTTGCACTAATAGTGATGCAAGAGATGCTGCAGTGTGTTTGACCAATCGCAGAATCTTACTGACGTAGAAATAGGTGCCTCCTATTGAAAAAGAAGTGTGAACACAAATTATTTACCTGCAAAGAGGTGCACCTCTACTCGCCAGTGAGCATTAGCTTGCAGAAAAGTGAGAACTAAGCATCAAAAGCTTCAGGCTAGCCAGGAGTATGAAAGTTCAGCAAGCATGAATCGAGAAGTCTAGATGCATTAGGAATTACAGGCCAATGTTTTTGCATGGACTATGCAACCTGCAGGAAATGCCAAGGTATCTGCCTTGAAGGCAAGAGTACCTTAGTGAGAATTAAAAACTCCAACAAATAGCAACAAAATCCTTCCTTACATAACTAAAGTTTTCTGATACTGATTTTGTGATGTCAAAACTCCAAACAATTCTGGTTTGAAAGGGAGATAACTTTTCATCTTCTCTTCCCCTTTGCACTGGAATAAGAAAGACACTGCAGTGGTCTGCCTCAAGTGCTTTAGAGATGCTTCTCCTTTAGAGCAGCAGGGATGAAGCTCTCCATGCTGCTTCTTAGAAACAGCCACATTTCAGAAGCCTGCCATGATTTTGGGCTCCTCGATCCCAGCACTCATTTAACCCAAACATCAGATTCAAGTTCAGGAGAACATATGAAGATGAGCTCATTTTTAAGATTCTCCTTGGTGAATACAAACTCTGGAAAACAGAACAGCTTTTATACAGTGTTGCTAAGCAGCTCATTATGTCAAGACAACAGAATTCCTACCTATGCCACACAACTTCCAAAAAGGAAAACTTGCCTTAAGTATTTAAAGTTGCACCATGCAGTCCAAAATCTAAAGACTTACAGCTAACTGGAAATATACATCATTAAAGAATAACACATCTACAGAGTCCTTTGTTTTTTTTTTTCCCTTCATTTTCAGGCCACTAAAGGAACACCTGAGTAGTGATTAGTGAGGACCACCAAGCATCAAGAAGCTCAGGGTGCAACGCAAGAGGCAGACAGACACCAAGACATGAGGCCAACTCTGCAGAGAACAGAGATTGCCTTGGAAAGGCAGAACATTCACTGAAGATTCAGTTCCATGCTTCAGGAACGCAGGCACTACAAGTCAACTTGAAAACAGTTCTGCCCTTTGGAGTTCAGTTCTTGTAGTGGTTGAGGTTCAGCTCCTAAATAAACACTGGAAGGTTACGTGAGAAGAAAGAGTTCTTCCTCAGAAATTCCCTGGGCAACAGAGGCACTGCTGAAATAATGGTTCTGCTCCATCTTGAAAATTCAAATCACATAAGAAATTGGGATCGCATTGAAAAAGTTCCTATGTGAAAATCCATGGAGAGACAAATGTAGGTCCAATGACAGATCAAGAGATGCCTGAACACCTGTGCTGGATGAACAGCCCGTTGTGCTCTGTGTCAGTTTAATCATGTAATCTATTAGGATACGAGAGGTTCATCCGACACATAGAAGGTAAAAGAATCACAAGAATTTCATTATTAATACATATAACAGGGTAGGAGCAGTACTTAATTAGCACTATGCAAAAATGTATCAACTAAGCCACATACTGTTCTACTACTCAGGGAAAGCACAAGAGAAAGTTACTTACTAGATGCATGTTTCTGGCTCCTGTCCCTGGAATAAATCCTGGAAGATGGCCCAGGAGCAGCAGAGTACGCTGTAAGAACCTCCTTTCGTTCAGACAGCATGCTGCAGTCACTGCACGTGTAGCCATTTATCATTGTGGTCTGCGTTTCTGCTGTTGCTATATCACCATTTCTCTGCAGGAGCGTGGCATCACTACCTAGGGAACCAGGAGCAGGACATTCAGTGCAAGAATTATTAAGGTCATTAGTCACCATTAAACAGAACTCTTAGAGAAGCAAAAGAAAGGCGTAGTTACCTTTAGGGTCACCATCATCATCAAGACCTTCAAAGAAGAAAGAAAAAAAATTTGTTCACAAAGATAAGAAAAGCCCCATGAGTAACTATGATGTGTGATGTGAACTCAAAGCTGGGGTCCTGCTAACTTTATGACTGCAAAGAAAAGTCACTTGAAGATCTAACATTTTTCAGTCCATTACAGGAGAAGATTCATATATCCTATCATAACAGGATATGAGAAGTGTCCTGTCACAGAAGCAGTCAAGTATGGATGCCAATTACACTTTCTCTTACCTCCCATTTCACTTCAAAGCAGCTAATCACAAACTTACACTGTTTTTCTTGCTTAGTAACTACTTTTCAATCTGGATCTATAACATACAGTGCTACCACAGACAAGTAACCCAAACCTTACCATGCTTTCTACTAAAATTGAAACAATTCTTTGCATTCTCACTCTGGGACAGTCACAAACACACTGACTGGAAACAAGCAGTCTGAACTTGGTGCTACAGTAAGTTGCTGATCTCCTACACAACACTTCATGAAGGCGACTCTCACATTTTCTCTTCAGATTAAGAGGTTGACTCCAGAAGAGGATGCTTGTTCACACTTAGGAAAAACTATTAATCAATCGTACACAAAAACCCCCAGGAAATCTTGAGGCATCACCAACTTCAAACTTTCAGGTTAAGGCACTTTACATTCCAACACATTTCCACCTGTAACAAACAAATATGCTTTTCCTTTGGCTTTTCAAAAGAAACTTCATGAACTTACATGTTTATTCTACCAACACTTTGAAACAATAAAGACACAAGTTCACCAACGTTCACACAATGGAGTGTGAATTTCCAGCAGGTATCTCAGCAAAGCAGACACCTACATAAAAGTAGAAGTACACACAGGGGGCACGATGGGAAAATGGGTGAGCAAGAGAGAGATGATGTGAAAACGTTCACACACGACCTGTAAGCAGCTTTGACAGTCTGATATGACCAATAGCATCCACGACCTACCCCAGAAATGATCAACTTCTGTCTGCTCTCGAATCGAAGACTCATCCAGCACAGTGGACACCATCGACGTATCGCTGGCACGGCTGAGGAAGCTGCTTTGGTTAAAAACGGGAGAGCTGGACAGATGTTTCCTTGGCATGTCTCTCACACTGCCAGACTGCTTATTTATGCTTTTGCGCTGCTTCACCATGCTAGAAAACAAAGCAATGAGAAAACAAGAAGAGCACTAACAGATACAAGTTTCTGTTTTTCACTTATGAAAGAATTTAATAAAAAGACAAGCTTTTTCAGCACTGATGTAACTGGGCAGCCACAATCAGGTTTCAGAGAAAATTCTTACTTCTGTGCTGCTCCAGCTTTACAAAGAATTCGTTGTGAACCATACACTCTAAATTATGATATTAAACTGAGAACAAGAAATGAAACAGCAAGTAATCCATTCCTGCTTTATCGTGTTCAGACAGGAATTCTCAAGACTGCAACCAAGAAATTAACTTGTGAGGATAGAAAATGCTTACTTAGAAGACTGTTCCCTGAAAGTGACGCTCCCGGAGTAAGAGCTGTCATGGAGGATATCATTTCGGGCACTGTCTGGTTTATTAACTCCTAAAGCAGCTAACCGCAAACTACGCCGTGACATCCTTGGTGAATCAAACACTGGATCTATTTTGTGTTCAATCTCAAAATCCAAAGCATCTGAAGAATAACTTGAACTAAAACAAAAATAAGAACAGAAAAGTTAGAATTCAAGAGAAAATCCCCCTAGAAATGAGCATGCCCTCCAAGCTAGACTAAGCTCCAATTAAAAGCAATTTATCTGGGGTTACGGAGCAAGTTCCACAGGACATGCAATATTACCCAGATAACAGGAGCACAAAGAGCAATTCCTATTACAGGTTTAACAAACAGAAAGCAAACCACAAGAAAGAAACAAATACCATGGAAACGACACCTGCAGCTGAGGCAGAGCAGGCATTGTGAGCCTCAGACATGGCGCTTTTAGCACCAATCAAAGAGACGAAACCATTTATGACACAAAGCTGCTTTCCCATGCCTCGCTGCAAATAAGACAATCACGATGCATTCTGTGTCACAAGGTGACACTTAATTCTCCTTTGTCTTTTTTTTATTCAATTTTTTGCTTGCTGTTTTATCCCACAGAGGCAAATACACACGTAGGTAAGCTCCATTCCAGTATCCCAGAAATCAAATCCACACGCACACACTTGATTCTTTCAGAAGCTTCATAAGAACTCACAATGAAGACAGAGCATGCAACAGCAGAGCAAGGCAAATACAGATTAAGCAGAAGAATCAATAAGACATGCATTTACTAAGACAGAAGTTTAGCCTAGAGCAGAATACTTGTTCTTGCAATGAAAGGAAACATTCAGTTATACAATGGAGCAGAGCTTGTCATTACAGGACACCGTGCAGCAGAAGCTCAGGTCCTACAGCATGGTGAACCAAAGCATCCCAACACAACTGCTCTAGGCCAGCGTTCCGTTGGAGTCTTCTCAGGGATGCACAGAGCTGGAACAGCAGTTACTTGAATGCTCTGGGAGTTGGGTGCCCTTTTATCTCCCCACCCATTTTTTTTTTTTTAATCTCTCTCAAAAACAAAAGGAAAAGAAAAGTGAGAAGGTATGAAGTGTTACCTATAGAGGCTCCTGCCCCCAAGAGCCCCTGGAATAAGCAAATAAAGTAGAGCTCAATAGATGCTATTGTGCAGTCTGAATTTGAAACGGATGCTCTCCAGAATACAAAAGCTGCTGCAACAAGTATTATTGCAAAAACAATCTTCTGAATGCAAAAACTTTTCTCACAGCGTGTGAAAACCCCAGAACATCACAAAGTAATCATGTGATATGCAATGTATTACTCTAGCATGCAAACAAGTTAACATGGGCAGTCCCAGCAGCAGCACCCCAAGCCGTGACGTAGCTCTGACAGGTGGGTGCTTCTGAAACGAGTTTCTGACTTGCATGTAGGATACAGCAGAGTTGGAGCACACAAATGGGAAGTTCCACCTAAAAAGCCTAATCCAGCCAGCACACTGTGGGCAAACAGCTGGGTGCTCCAGCAGCAGGCAGGCATTCGGCCCACAGGACCAGAGACTGGTCTCTGTCTGAAATAACTCCTATTGCCCAGAGGTACTCAGATCTGGCAGCAGGCCTGTGGCACCACCTGTTCCATCTCACTGATCTGCCCTGCCAGCGCTGCCCATACAGAGCACAACCTTGGGCAAGGCAGGAGCCTCAAACACTGCTTCGCATAAACCCAGCATGCTTTAGTGCATGAGTTGTGATCAGTCCTTCTCTGTATTTGGGGCAAGGGAAAATTGAAATAGCCAGGAGCTTCCAAGTATCAACTACACCTGTTTTCACACAAGGAAAGGCACAGAGTAACAATTCATACAGTGATTTCAAAAACGATAAATGCAGGCTTGCGTTCTGACAGAGGTGAAGCGAGAAGACAGGTCAAATGTGACTCTTCCTGCTGTCCATTCTGAAATTATCAGAGTCTCAATAGTTCACAGTTGGGTCCCTCCCTACCACTTGTTTCAGAACTCATTTTGCTATTTACACTTGCCACTGTGCATTTGCTTATCCTTATCTGCCCCCAGCATTTCTTACAGACACTCAATTCACAAGAATACAAAGTACACAGGGCAAGCTGACAGCTGTAAGCAGCTCATTTGTTTCTGTTTGCGAACACTTGTTGTTACTGGGTATCTCAATGAGCACTGGTAACTGTTTGGGTTGAATACCCAGCTTGGAGTTGGCCCCACCACCTTTAACAAAAACCTGACAACAGAAAATCATTGTATCTTTTCCCCTAGGCTAACAAGAGAGCTTCTCCCATTTATGCAAGAAAATAACCCTCTTCATATTGAAACAAAGTCTCCAAAGGCAGGACAGGACGGAGACCTCCCTTAATTTCCCACCTCAGTTTCAAGTTTTGGAAAGCTAGATCTTTTCCTTCCATAGAAGAAACTAAATTTACAAATTGACAAGAAAAAAAACAACCAGGCCTTTCTTTCAAAGGACAGAAATGAACCTACACATTGATATTATTCCCACCAAATGCATAAGACTAGCCAAACAACTTACTGAAGGCAGGATGCAATTAGCCTGTGCTCCTAAGTAACATGTAACAGTGCAGGTGGGCTCCTTCCTCCCGACAGCTCCCCTGGCTGCTGGCACACCTCTGCCCTCAGCAGCCTCACATCTACTCCCAGCTGTGCCCTTGGTACCTCCTTCACATGAGCTCCTAGAAGATACCCACTCCAGTGGTCAATCCCAAGTTATAACTTGGTAAGCAGAATGAAAATGATGCCTGTCAGTTTTAGCACACATCACCTTTTCTCTAGAGGGCATGAAATGTAATTTATTTTATAAGTACACTTTGGAAAGCAGTGGGCAGTAAGGTTCATGATTACTTAAGATTGTGACAGAAGAATGCAGCGCACCTAGGAGATGTAGAACCAAACAGACATCATGTGCATACAGACAGTACGTGACGTCCATTTGCTCTGTGAGGAGAGCATCACTTACATTAATTGATGGACATCACCTCGAGCTGTAGTCATGGCTTTGGTCAGTCCCAGAACGTGTGTATTTTTTTAAATACAGATAGTCTTCCATTATCCACTTTTACAAAGAGATGTATGTGACGTAGTGCAGTGACCCAAAAGTTAAGCCAAAATCTCATTATGTTTGGAAAGAGAAAAGTGCTAAAAGTACCTGAGAGGTACAAAAAGGGCATCCCTGAGGGTGGGTGACAAGGAGAGAGCAGCTCGAGGGGTGGGGAGGAAATTATGTGTTGACAGGTGAGTGAGACTCACAGGTCTGGCCTGCAGCTCGTGGAGGATAAAGGTTATTTAGTTACTTCAGCTCAGTGCTTTTCAGATTTGAGTTGGAAGATTAAAAGCACAAAGCAGAACTGCTACAGTTATGAATTCAGAGCAATCACTGGGAGTATTAATAGAAATCCTTTAAATAGGTTATAGCCAACTCTATTAATAGCTCTGTGCTATCTAACTTCAATGAACTTTCCTGCAAAGCTGCACACACAAGCAAGTTCCTTTAGAGAAACTCCCAGATTCTGTAAAGATCCAATTGCCAAAAGCAGAATGAGTGTTATCAGATATAAAGTGAAGCCAATGTGGGCCAGTGAGCAGGGGAGGAGGAGCTTCAGCATGGGAACACTTGGGATTATCAGCTCTGCTGAAATCAACCTCACTTGAGATTATTCAAATATTAACAGACCCAAAGACCGAGAGGAGCAGCACACAGCGAGACTGCAGCTCACCCATGGACCCTGAAAGCAGGCTCTGCACCAGGCAGTTTCCCCCATTACTTTACTTTTTGAACATCACACCATTTTCCATGAAGAAGATGCTCCATTTAGAGAGCACTGTGTGATCTTTTCTTTCAATTGAAGGAAAAGCTACAACGATGGAATTAATTTCAGAATAACTATCTGCCTTCATTAAGCCCACTTTTAAGAGTCAGGTTAGGCAGCCCTAACATGTAACGCAGTGAAACACCATGTCAGCACGCTCCAGCAGATGCAACTCTCCCCTTCCACAAAAACTTCTCTGCGATTCCTCAGTTTTGCAACACGACCATCCTTGTTCATGTAAGAAGCCAAACACTCCAGTTGCCTTCTGCACAAGAACTACCATCAAATTAAACTGCGCTCCACATTTCTAACAGCACTTGCTCTGCACTCTCCCTTCCTGGCAGCCAGCCACACTCATACAGTTATCCCTGCTTGCCTGGGAGAGAAACAAACTCCTAGCTGACAGCAGGCAAGAACAGCAATGCAGCTCAGCCTGGCTCCAACCCATGATAGTTTGAGCACACTATTGAGCTTCACTTCTGTAATATTCTTTGCAAGACACAAAAAAAGGCCCAGAGCTAACAATCTTCATTTCTTAAGGTAATACTGAGTTCTATTTTTTCCCCTCCTCTGCGAGAAAAAAAAAAGGTTGGAGAAGCTTGCACAGTTGGAAATAGTAGTATTGTTTCACACAAATATAAACCTCAGGGAAAGAAATCAAATTAGACAATTCTGCAGCTCTTTTTAACGAAGATACACCATGAGACATCAAACCAAACAAACTGCCTAACCCTCCTAAAGAATCAGGGCATCTCATGCTGTCCTGCACACTCTTTCCTGATGCTGGAAAGCACACCTGCATTAAGCAACATTGCACCCAGTGCTTTCTTAAGACCTAAAGAACAGCTGCAATTGCTTTTAATGGGTAAAACAGTCATGCATTCAGTTTTGCAAAAATTGCTGACATCAGTGTATAGATAAGAAAATGAACCCCAACCCAGTCCTCAAAACTACAAAGCTACTCAACTTCAGAGCACACAAAAGGAAGAATTACTATTAATTGGTCATCGCACGGTTCTGCCAATTTCTGGTTTATAGGCAAGCAGCCAAGCGTTCTCCAAACAAAACACTGAGTTAACAGACATCAAATACACAGCGATGATATACAGGCACAGAAGAAACAAATCTCACTCCATCTTAATGAGCAATCATTTTTTTAAAGCTGCAATTAAGCCAAGCAGTCACTCAGACCCGTTCATGCATACTGGCTTCAAAATGCGTTTATTAACTCAACAGGAAAAACGAGATGGATTTAATCCACAGCCAATCTGCTCTGTTAGCATTCAAAAACTCCAACGGGCACCACAACAACTGTCTGCACTGCACTGGAGGAAACAGCAACGACTGCAGAGTTCTGGGTGGAGTTTCTTTTTTTAGAAAACTGAAATGATTTCAGTACAATCTAATGGTCAGTTTAATTAAAAAAATACAAGAAAAGTTGATTAGAAGACAGATTTTTATATTTACACAACAGGTAGTTTTGATTTTAAAGTGATCAATATGTGACTTCTAGCAACAGTAAGGACGTACAAACATTAGAGATCTAACAAACATGGAAGAATTTGGTGACATTCTGAGAGAAAACAGAAAGTGTAACTAGGTGGGGACTCATCTACCCATAGCAACTAATAAACACTGAGTCATTGCCTCCATCACTGTCCCATCAGTTCAGCACATACACCCTCCTGCACTGAGGACACATTTCAGAACAGACCCACTCAAGCACGTCTCTGCAGAGAGGCTCTCTACTTACCACGAAAGCTATTCCAGAATTAACAACATTCAGAGAACATACAGTTTCTCTATAAGAAGAAAAAAGTTCTCACCTGAGTGCATATGTATAGCCAGTGTTCTCTGGCACACACTGGGGAGGAGTGTACGTATGTAGACGTGAAAAGTCCATGGTGACAGTTTCAAATCATACTGTAAAAGGTGAAAATAAAGCAATGCAATGACTTACAGTTGTATAAAGCCAATATAGGAGCCCTTGCGTTATTCAGCCTGTGCTTCCAAGTACTGAAATAATTCAAGTGACTGATACCAAAATACGGAGCTCTCAGTGTTCCAGCACACAGCTGCCAGAGCTGCACAGCCCTTATCAGCCCTGCACGGAGCTCAGCTTACTTCCGACTGCAGGCCGGGGGCTTTGCTGGTGGGTTTTTGATGATAGCCTCCTTCAAGTCATTTCTGAGTTCTCTGGAACCGTGCAGTAACATGAGGCAAGGCTTTATCACAGCAAAGCCGCATCACTTCCATGTGAACTCACCATACTACCAGGCCCAGCAGCTCAGCAGCCAGATGTTGGCCCCTCCTCACTGTGCTTTCAGGTCTCTTCACAGAGCTCTGCTTCAAAAGGCCACTGAGCACAGCACAGCTGCATTACACACCAACAATGCTCAGTATATGAAACTTGAGACAAGTTTTTACATATATTCAAATCCTTTTACCCTCTGAATGCCACTTGCCAAGCAGCAAGGAGGCTTCACGTGTTTCACATTGACTTGTTATATTTGTTAACAGTTAACTTGCTGCAGTAATAGAAACACTGGGTACACACCCTTACAGAAGAGCAACTGCAAAATGACTCACATTGCTAGAACTGTCCTCAGTGCCAACAGGCAAAGAAAAAAAACACAGTGCCCCCAAACAAAACAAAAACACAAACAGAAAACCCTCTATAAAATCTTCAAAAGGCATCAGAGTTTCAGGAAGGAAAAACCTGATGGTGCTGCATCGAGGAACTCGGGTGACTATTTGTAGTATTATGTAAACTGATCTTTCATTTCAAAATATTTGCAAAACAAAACAAAAATCCTTGAGACCCTCAGTACCCAATTTGCCATGAGAAAAATGTTGCTTTCCTAGAAGAGGTTCTTTGATAGTAGGTTACTCATGGTTAACAACAGAGGTCTGGCTGTTCTGGATGGGCATGGTTAGCAGAGCAGAATCCTGGCTATTTCCAGCTCATCGATGGCTTCTGTTTCAACAGCAGGAAAGGATATTCCACACAACTGCACTGACGTGCCTAACTAAAATATACGTGTCCCTGGCTACGTTTTAATTCTTGTAAACAAAACATCAACAGGCATCTCATATTAGGGATGCTGTCTGTGATTCTGAAGGAGTCTTTAGTTGTACAGTTACCTAAAAAAGCATAGAAAAATAAAGGTAACAAGCACAGGGAGTCCCAGGCACTGCTAATGCCAGTTCAAAAGGGAACCTCCGCATGTCACACTGAAATCCTTTACCACTCCCTCTGCAGCCTCCAAATCCCGATGGCAATGAAGCAGGAGGACATTTCCTTTGCTGCTGACAGCTGAACTTCCTGCTTGTTTCTAAATCACAGCTTACAGACCTAAACGCTGCAGCTTCCTGAATGCAGGCACCTCCCATGCATCCGTGGGGTTACTGAGGAGAAAGGTCTCTCTTCTGCTCTTCACACACTTGTTTTGGAGATTTCAAAGATGACATTTCCCTCAAATGATCTTTCCCTCACTTGTTCCAAACTTGTTGCTTATTTAGTAGAAGCTTAAACCAATAGTGAAGAAGTATGGGCAAGGCAGTCTGAGTGTGCTAGAATAAGCACAGAATAGTGCTACAGCAAACAACTGCTGCCATGCCTTAACAACAAACAGCCCTCCTTTGGGACCATAGAAAAATGGAGACCAAAGAGCAGCAATTCCCCCAGCAGTGAAAGTGGAAACAGTGAATTTCAAAATGATGAAACTTCAGAACTATGACAATGGCTGATCTAAACTGGGGCAGCACCCGTGTTCAGTTTGTACTGACATCCTTAGCTTTTAACTGGCAGCTCAGCACCCGTTATGTCATGCTGCTGACATCCAGCAGTGTTTTCCCACACAGCCCCAGTACTTCCACACCTTCCCAGCTCCTCCTGCTGCTCACGTGGACGGGGCAGAGGCAGACTTTGAAAAACAACACACTGGCTCAGGCTTCTCCTGTTCTTTTCTCCCTCTCCAAAAGCTCACTCGTTACTTGGAATTAAGTGGTAGAACCTGAACTCCCTATTTGATCAAGCCTGAAACACAACATTGAGCTCTGTAAAACGCATACGTGACAGTGGCACTGCTAAATGGAAAACCTTGACTATACTCATACTGGCTCTAGCAACAGCTGGTTTTCATAGCACCGAGATCTCCAGCACAAGAGTCCACCACCCCACAGCCAGAGACCCCTCTTACAAGATTCAGCAATTTTATCTCATTCTCTGTTTTTCTGATTCTCTAAAATTAACTCATACTGAAAAGGAAAAACATTTACTTCATTTTCAAAGAGATGGAGCTGCCTTAACTGCCTTAAATACAACTCAAGAATAATCTTCTCAGGGATAACCACCACAGTTTTTAAAAACAGGCCCTTCAAATTTACTATGAATCTGGATTTAAATATTTTTTTAAATCTGGCTGCCAGGTTCAGATTGATTTAAGAGAACTCACTTTATTTGGAAGCGTTGTATGTATTACAGCAGAGCTACAGGGCAGAGCAGGTGTGGGTGGAAAGCAGTAACCCTCTAATTTGTTCACTTGTGCTTGACAGCACTCCTTTCTTTGTCCAGCCCATTAATTCCTCTTGTTTACAAAACTTTCATATACAACTGGAGCAAAAAACCAGAATTGAATAATTTGGAATTTTAAAGCCATGAGAGCTAGACACAAAATAGAGCTCCAGTTCCAACATCTGGGGGCTCATGAGACTTACAACTTAGGTCCCCAGGGATTTGTTCAGACTCAGATTCATGTAGGCCTGAGCTCTGTTGTCAGTTTCACCAGGTGCAAACTAAGCATAGCTTTTTCCTTCAGAAAGCCTATAAAACATTTAATTGCCTAAAAATGTACCAAAGGAAATGTTTAAGACAAGTTAAAGGCAACTGAAGAGAAGCACAAACTTCACTCAAAACCCAAGCAGAGATTAGACAGCTGTGTCACATCACTGCCATCACTCTTAACTTTTAAATGGCCTCGAAACTTCTACTGAGGAGACAGCTGGATTGTTTGCTTAGAGAAGCAGATGACAACAATCATCTCAAGCTTCAGCTCCCTCTTGCAACTCAAGCAAATTCTGAGTTGGGCAGAACACAAGGAAGCCCAGAGACTCCTGTAATCAGTGCTGCAGAATTTACCTTTTAACAAAGTCCCTTGGCTGTTTCCTGGAGAATGTGGAATACCAAGTGTCTGAGTGACACAAGGCCACACCACTACTTCATGAGCCTGTTTACCTGATTTGATGATCACTTTCAGAACTAGACAGCCTTAACAAAGCCCCAGAAGCACTGCAGCAAGCTTCCTTGGTTGTACTGCAGACATTGAGATGCTCTGATAGCGGCCTTGAAGCAGAGAAGGGTCAGAAGAGCAGAAGCAGCACCAAATACACACTGAATATACACTACAAGCACATATAAGGACAAAGATAAGCCCCATCCTCATACGCTTCTTTGAGCATGTGGACAATTCTATCTCAGCACTTCCTGAAGAGCACCTTTGTGTCAAAGAAAAAACACCACCTCACAGAGTCAAACCACTCACCAGAAAGTTACTGAGCAGGAGACTTGGTTTTGGTTTTCTAAGACCCAGAAAAGCTTTTGTAACTGCTGGAGCACCCTGCAACTGGTAACTGCTGGGCCACAGCAGCGGGCACAAAGGAAGCAAGGCAGCACTTGAGCAATGCTTTAGCAATACCTTTTTTTGGGGGTGGGACAAATACTAACAGTAAAATAAATCAATTGCCTGGAGGTTTTGCAGTGACAACACATTTAAAGCTTTAGAAAGATGTTGATAGCAATACTTGACGTAGAGCCCACCTAGTGGAGCTTATTTGCTTATGATTTCACATGCTTGCAAAGTTAAAGCAACTTCTGGATAAATTATTAACAGCAGTGGAAGCAGAGCATGTCACGTACGGTTCCTGAGAGCAAGCTATTTTTATTTGCAATTTCAAATTTTGTACTACTTGGAATAACCAGTAAGGTTTCTCTTTTCGGTATTAAAGGCAAATTCCTCAGTCAATCGATGCCTCATGGAGCGCTCCGTACTTCCAATCACTACAAGTTCCAACAGGCTGAAGGGCAAAGAGCTCCGTGCTACAGCAGGACTCGATTAAAAACAAACAACCGGCGTCATTTTGACACAAAACACAACAACACGGCCATCAAACCGACGCTCCCAGCCGGAAGTTACGCGGAGCTCCGCGGCCGGCCGCCTCACAGGCGGTCAGCGCTCCGCACGGCGCGGAGCTCCGCGTTGCCGCGCGGTGTTGAGAGGAGCAGCGCCGCAGGAACCGCCGCCGAGGAGCGGCCGGCACGGCGCTGTGCGCGGGGATCCCGCCGCGTGCCCGCGCAGCGCAAAATGGCCGCCGGCCCACGGCGCCGCAGGGCCGCCCGGCGCAGCGCAGCACGGCTCGGAGCCAGCGGCCGCCCCACGGGCTGTTGCCGTCGGTTCCCGCGCGGCGCTGCGGGGAAAGCACTCTTTTTCAAGCTCGTGCAACGCGGTCCTCGTGTTTATCGAGCTGAGCTAACGAAAGGCACGCGGTGCCGAGCGCCCGCATCCCCATAAAGCAACTCCAAGCAGCTCTCTACCAGAAAAAAAAGGGGAAAAAAAGGAATCCAGCACTCTGATCGTGCATGATGCACCCACCTCCCGGCCCGCAGCTGGCACCGCGGGTCCGAGCCACATGTGCCGACATGTGGAGCTGGGAGGAGCGACAGGCGGCCCCCAGCACCTGCAGGGCTGACATGGACAGATAACAGCCCTGAGAGCAAGGCAGGAAATCAGGTGTTCATTTCTGTGCTCACCACAGCGCTGAGCTCAACCAGCGGGCTGCTAAGCTGTAAGACAAGCTTTTAAAAATAAGGAAAATAAGTAAAATAAAGGTGTTTTTTTTTTTAATTGTCAGATGTTAATCTGACAACCAGTGAGATAAAGAGATTGCGAGCATCCAAACCAGCATCAGCCCTGCAGTTTGCTGGTGAATTCTCCTTTTCTGTAACATGTGACAGACAGTGTTGCTTTTCAGTGAAGAGCAAACATGCACCAAGGCCAACCAAACGCTTCTTCCCCTTATCAGACATAAAGCTTCACCAGCTCGCTCCAGAACAGCCACTGCCTCCAAACAGCTCCGTGCCTCACTGCACTTCTGCTCCTCTGCTACAGGGGAGGACCAAAGCTGAGCACCACTGAGAGCACAGCCCTGTGCCCCACAGCCCAGACACTGTGGAAATGATGTTACAGAATCACAGAATGGGCTGGGTTGGAAGGGACCTCAAGGATCATGAATCTACAACCACAGGCAGGGCCACCAACCTCCACATTTAATACCAGCCCAGGCTGCCCAGGGCCCCATCCAACCTGATCTTGAACACCTCTAGGGACAGACTGGGCATCCACAGCCTCCCTGGGCAGCAGTTCCAGCACCTCACCACTCTCTCTGCAAAGAACTTCCCCTGACATCCAACCTAAATCTCCCTTCCCTCAACTTCAAACCATTTCCCCTTGTCCTGCAGTTATCAACCCTTTCCAAGAGTTGATTCCTCTCCTGTTCGTAGGCTCCCTTTAGGTACTGAAGGCTGCAACGAGGTCACCCTGCAGCCTTCTTTTCTCCAGGCTGAACAAGCCGAGCTTCCTCAGCCTGTCTTCATAGGGGAGGTGCTGCAGCCCCCTGTCATCTCTGTTGTCGTGTAGCACGGGCAGGCAGCGCTGCATGCAGGGCTGATGCCTTTAACAACACAGGAGCCCGAGGGGCACAGAAGGCGCGCTCAGTGCCCCACAGCTCCTCGGCCGCGCGCTGAGCCAACACCGAGAATTCCTCGGGGGCAGGGGGTGAAGCTGCTGCAGCACTTATGACAAGAAAATCTCCAACAACCGGGCCGAGCGGAACGCGGGCGGCCACGGCGCGCACCTCATCTCATCTGCCCGCCGTTCCGGCCTCAGCAGCGCGGATTCAAACAGCTCCGAGCGCCAAAGAGGCCCAACGTCCGTTGGAACCTCACAGCCGGCCGCCTCGCGCCCCGCCAGAACCGCGCAACGCACGGGGCCGCCCCGAAGCGGATAAACGCGGCGCGGGGCCGGACAGAGCCACGGCGAGCTCCGCGAGGAAACCGGCGAGAGAAAGGGGAGCCGCCCACCCACGGCCGCGGAAGGCCCCGTCCCGCGGGCAGAGCAGGGCAGGGCCGGGCGGCTCCGCCTCGCGGCAGAAGCTCCGCCGGGAGCCCGCGGGCACGCGAAGCGGGGTGCCGCCGCCGGGGTGGTCGTTACCTGGCGCCGGCGGAGCGGAGGAAAGGCCGAGCCCGAGGCGGCACAGATTGCCCTCGCTTCGCCCCGCCCGCCTTCCCGAGGCCGCCGGGAGCCCCGCCCCGCGCCGCCCCGCGCCTCCGAGCCCCGCCCCCCCGGGATCGCCGCCCCCGCCGCTCCGCGACGCGGAATGGAGCCTCGTGCGGCCCGGGGTGGGAATCGCCGCCGCCCGCGTCTCTGGAACGGCCGCGCGCTTTGCCGGTACTGCTGCGCCTCTCCCACGCAGCCGCTTTGGGACTCCTCCCCACCTACCGCTGCCCGCGCAGCACCGCGGCTCGGCGACCGCCGGACACCTGGGCTAAAACAAACCGCAGAAAAAGGCACGGCGTGGAACGAGCCCCACGATGTTCTCGTGTTTGGATAATGCGCGCAAACAAGTTCAGCTCGCCATCTGCCCCTGTGGCTTTTCCTAAACCTCCCCACACGGCGGTGCCGCGCTCTGAGCGGGGCGGTGCGAGAGCTGCTGCCCGGCCAGCAGCCGCTGCGTGCTGGGGAGGAGCGGCTCGTTCTGCCAGCAAAGAATGGCTCATAACCACGTCCCCGTTAAATAAAGAAAGAGGCTGCGTGTCCTTGTTTGGTACGAAACGGGCGAGAAGCTAGCCTTCAAGACACAGAAATTAACAGGAGGACATTCAAATGAGGTGCCAGCTGGTGTCAGGCAATTGTTGTTTCCTTTAGAAGAGCTGTACTGCAGGGATGTGAGAATTTTGGGGTGCTGTACCAAAGCTGAGCTGAGCCCAGGACACTGGGAAGCTGGCACGTGGTTTGTCAGACACGAAGCCAGGCACTGACCTCAGCGCATGGGTGAAAGCTTTGCTGAAAGGTGAACGGTGCCACTCCTCTGTCCCTTCTCTTGTTGCACTTTGCACTTATTTTTGTGTCTTTGCATTAGAAAACGTTGAAATGCGTGAGGCAGTCAGGACAAAAATCTTCTCTTAGCTCCAATCTCTCTGAAACCCTCTGGCAGTACCAGGCCAGGCCCTGCCAACATCTTTCTCCTCCCGTCCCAGGGGAGTCGCGCTGTGCTCTGGCAGGACGAGGCACGCAGTGCTGGGCACAAACCCAGCTCCCTGGGCTGCTCCCGCTCGTCCCAGGCAGCTCTTTTTCCCTCGGGAGCAGGCTGAGAGGTTGGAGGACGGCCCAGACTCAGCTTTTTCTCTGCTCCCTGGCTTTGAGGAGAGCCTTTGGCTCTTCAATAGAGAGAGCCGATAGCGTTTGGCTTCTAGAACTTAAGTGAAACTTGATCCAATATTCTAATTTAGTTAAAAGAAGCCGGTACGTATTGAGAGCTAATTATTTCCATATTTCAGAAAAAGACTGCTGTACAGAAAATAAAAATGATTTCAGTTTTTCAGCTTCCAACACTCTGAACATAAAATGGGATCAGTTTTATTGGCTGAAGTCTGGAGAAAAATATTCAACATGAATAAAAATAGATCATAGTAAAAACGTTTCAGTTTCAATGCTCTAAAGGACAGTTTGGAATTTAGGGGGAAAAAAAAAAGCCTTGTCACTTGGCACCAGGTATAGGGAAACCACAACACACGGCCAAAGCAACCCAAGGTCTGCATCTCTCAGTCGCCCTCTCTTCTCACATTCCTGCTTCCCATCCTTCCTGTTCCTCTGTGATTCCCACTCTTATTCCCAGTGCATTCCCACACTCTCACTTAGCAATCTTGTTCTGCTCTGTTCTTGCCCTGCTATCAACCACAAAGCTACAGGTACCCACAGCAATTAAAGCTATGGGCTGGTCGTGATGGAGACTGGTGCAGCAAGGAGTTTCTGAGTGGTAATTCTGGGTACTGGGCATGGACCCTGCTGTGCAGGTTGGAAATGCCGAGGGCACAGGGAGCTCAGCAGCACGGCGGATCAGTCCTGGCTGCAGGGCATTGCAGCAGTGTGTGGTAGGGATGTGCTGGGCTGAGGGACTCTGCGGAAACATTTTTTATTGTGAACAAGTGTGGTGATGCTTTTTTCCAAGGTAAAGAGATGAATGCATATGTGCTGTAGTACAAGAACTGGCTGGCGTATCTGGAAGTCTGATTTCTTGATAATTAAAGTTTCTCATCAGCTTCATTGCACTTTATGGCTAAACTGGTGAGGGTTTCTTCTTCACATCATCTCTGGTGTCAGCCCAAGGAAAGGGATGCTCCATGCAGAGCACTTAGGTTATCAGTTAAGAGGGGGCTGCAAAGCACTTCAATTCAATTTTGCCTACAGATCCTGCCATGGTCCTGACTTACAGAGGATTTCAGACATTAACAAGAAAAGCCGATTACGTGCAAGACAGACTGACAGAGCAGCCGCTCTCATCTGGTGCTTCAACCCAGCTACCGAGTTCCTGAGCTTCCCTGGGGGATTGATCTCTCTAAATGGACACAAGCCTGTTAACTGTCATTTTTGTTGAGCTTCAGCTGCCTAATAGTAAAGACTTTTTGCTTTGTATTTTTCCATCTCTTTAAAACACAGATAGAGTTTTGCTTGTAGGACTGAGGCAAGGAGCAGCCCATTATGTATCCAACAGGACCACCTCTGACCCTATCTTCTATAGCCAGCAGGTGCTCACATTTCTATTGGGTGATCCTAACAGATTCTGCCAATGGAACAGAAATGGAACACTTCTTTTCTCAGATCTGCAGTGGATTTCCACAGGCCAGGATGTTACTTCGTGTCTGAAGCACTGTGTTTATTTTGCCTGCACAAAGGACTTCTCCTATAAGGTAAAGCCCATGCAATAAGCAATCAGAACTCTAACCTCCACTGTGTAAATCACAGTTCACTCTAATAGCTAGCATACATACACATAGATAGCAGTGGTGGGAGCCACAATAGGAGATGCAGACTTTGCTGTTAATAGTGGTCATTGCACAATGTTCTGCATCATGTTTGTCTGCTCTGTTAAAGTTATAGGTACACTTCAACTGCTTTGTCATCATTTCCACAAAGCTTCCATCCTAACTAAATTTGCCTCTTTAAGTGGCAGACGTGGAAGCACAACCCAGCTCTAAGCAGGGGCTTGGCTTTGGGGAGCACAGCGAGCAGCCCAGTGCATTACTGCGATTAGCCAACACGGTGCACCTCCGGACACCTGCAGGCACTGCCTGCAATCTGCCTAAAGCTCTTCCGAGGAAATTTGCAGCTTACCAACAAAGACCCACACAGATGAGAGGTGGATGAAATTTCCTGGATGGATCTGAACATCCTTCACACCCAGCCTCCCCCAGAACCGCTCTCTGCTTTGTTTCTCACAAAGTAGAGGTGCACTACTTCGCAGTGCTCTCTTAATGTCTGATCAATGGATTCTACTTAAGGTAGTCAACAAACGTTCAGCAGCCTATACTCAGTTAGACAAATGCACACACTTACCAAAAATATGTTTTGCTGAGAATCCAAGTCCCAGGACCATCCACAACAGGTCTTCTATCTTGCAGCCCTTATGTTCGTCACAGGAAGGGCAGGGCTGTCTGCTTATCTATAGAGTCTGAAAGTTTGAGATAACCATTTTGCTCAAGAAAAATTGTCCTTGCTTAAAACTTACGTAATGAATATGATCGCAACAGTGCTTTATATATATAATATGAACCCAAATAAAATCTAACACACGGTAATAGATGAACCAGCAAGACTGAAAAAAAAGATATTTCAGTTGTGTGGCAACGGACACAGCAAAGGGCTGAATCAGAAAGACTGGAACCAAAGCAACTTAAAAACCAGGCTTCCAACATCATCCATCGGAGAATTCATCATTATTCTTCATAAAGGGATCTGAGAAATTTAGGTTGTATGAGATGAAGTAGGGAAAACTATAACCAAGGTTGGCATGTTGTTGAAGTTCTATGCCCAGAATACTATCTAATAAAGGAGCGCAGTGGAGGATATTGAGTTTATCATACATGCACAAACTAAGATCAGCTTCTGTTTAACACGTCTTTAGAAAGGCTATCAGAATACTTTGTTCACACAGCTCTGCTGGCTCTGAAGAAAAAAGCTGTTTTGTTGGGTGTGCGGAGATTTTTGTCTGGGAGGCATCCCACAGTGGACTGTTCTGAAAGATAACAGAACACGTGCAGACAAAAAACACTTCCCAGCCAAGTGAATATATTGAACTTGATGAATACCTCAGCTCTGAATGCTTGTAGTTAGCTTCAGTTTGTCTGTATTTCACTTCACTTAAGATATTCCTTTCTCTCTTCCCTAATCCCACGCTTGAAAGCAGGTTTATAAAGAAGATCACAGGAATGATCTGCACTGCACATCACTTGTTCTGCAGCTATCCTGTGGCTGCAGACAATGCTGAAGTAGAAGAATCTCAACTTCGTCAATGTAGAAACTTAAAAAAAATGTTCCTGTAGCAAAATGTAATTGAGCAGGATGTCCTTGGTGGACTTCCAAGGGAAGTTTATAACAAGAATTGGTTTCTTGTTGCTAAAGCAAGACCATAGGTTGTGCTGGAAGAGCCTGTTGCTTTGCAGTGCTTTGAAACCCCATTTTTTGATAAATGAATGCTGAAAAACTCATAGGGTTCTACAAGCCATGTAGTCTCCTGGACTTTTAATAATTGATTATACTAAGAAAGCAATTTCACAGAATCATAGAGCAGCTGAGGCTGGGAGGGACCTGTGGAGGGCATGCAATCCACAGCTCTGCTCAGGTGGGGGAGGTGGAACAGGTCGCTCAGGACTGTCTGTAGTCAGGCTCTGAATTTCCCCAAAGGTGGAGACTCCACAACCTTTTCATTCCATGCAATGTTTTCTAGTGATTTTTATTTCCTGTACCTTCTGGGAAATTGAGCCAACCCTCCAGCTGCACCGAGCTACATAGTGCTGATAGTTGTTAGGCAACTAAAACAGCACTCAGGACAGGAATATAGTTTGGCTTTTCATGAAAAGGACACCTTGAAGACCATACACACAATTTAAAACGTGCAGTCTATTCTACAGAAAGGCCAAAGAGATTTTGGATCATGAAGATCCAGAGATTCCTATACTCTGTATCCGTAGTGTTGTTGTCCCTTCTGATAGCATCTTCAAAACAGCACAGTATTTGGCAGAGGAGAAGCCATGAGTTTGCCTGATTTTGCTTGTAGAAGAGGAGTAGGGTCTGCTTTCTCTATCTATTTTCTCTCAGATGTTTTTTGAGAATGCAGGTAGGTACGAAAGCAGTTTGGTTACCAACTGGATCCTAAGTGTGAAAAAACACAATTCGCTCGGAAAGATAAGCAAACAGGAGGGCTTCCCAAGCAGAAGGAGCATTGCCAAACCTTGCAAAGCCTATTTTTAGACTTGATACAAAGCCAGGGCATTTGGGAGATAGAAGATAAAAAGCATTTCTGCCTAAAGAACGAGTAATTAAAAAAAAGAGGAACCTGATTTTCCACAACTTTTCTGTGTGTGCAATAAATGGCACACTATCCACAGTGACTGGAAGCTCACTTCATTCCATAGCTGAGAACATGAAAATAAACAACCACCAAACACCCCAAACCAAAATCTTATACAGTACAACGGTCTCAAAATCAACACCACAAAAAATCCAGCACAAAACTTTCATCTAATACTGGAGAATCTCCCTTCCAAGTAGGATGTAAATATTGCTTGCCCTCCGAGGCACTACAGTATCAACATAAAGGTGCAGATACTGTATATTTAATTAATGCAACATAAATACTGATCTTCTAAATGACAAAAAGCACATTTTTTTTCCACATCCAACCCTTAATTTAAAAAATGTCAGCTTTATTCTCAGTCACAAAGCATAATACAATGACAATACAGAACACCCCTTCGGTGACACCTACTCAGAATATGTCCCTGTTACTGCAGCATAATGAGCACTCAAAACACCACGAAAATTCTGCTGCATTATGCAACACAAGTTTGGCTGTCTCTATTTCTGGTAAAACAGAGCCTCACAGATGTGACTGCAAAGCCTGAATATCAGCCACAGTCTGAAATACTCCTTGGAAGACCGAATCCTCACTGAACAACATAAATATATTCGACATTAGATTATTACTTTCTAAAATAAATGATCTCCCTCAAATAGAAACAGTGTCAAATTCTTGAAAAATATTCCTCTTTTAAAACTTTTATCTAGAAAGCTTCCAGTGCAAAGAGAATTAAAACATTGTTTTATTGCTAGTAAATACAAAGAACTGCTCACATGGCAAAGAATGTAGTTGTGCCAACCTGAGTTATAAGTGAGCTAATACTGAACTTCTAGAGAAAAAAAAATCTATTGCTCAGCCTACCTTGAGCAAATGAAACATGAAAGCAATCCGTATCAACAGATTCCAAATGCAGCTCACTAAGAAGAGCTGCAGAACTGATTCATAAAGCTGGTTCTCTGGTGGTCTGAATGTGATGCAGTAGTTGTTTACAATAGACTGGTGTTCGATGCTTATCTACAGCAACTTCAACTTCTCTCACAAGCAGCTCAGGATATAAAATGCTTCCTTCTTTCAATACTTCTGTAAAACAAAAATATGGTATAAGAATCATTAGTTGCTTTGTGTTTTTCTATCCACGTTCCCTCAAAGTGGCTGCAGCCTAACCTGGGGGCTGTTGTGCACGTTGAGCAGTCACGCTGCTGGCTGCCCTTTCATTTGCTGAGGTTCTGTACATTGACATTGGCAGGCTGAACACTGAGTCACACACCAATCAATTCCACAGAATCTGAATAGCAAGCTGGGATTTGGTCACATCCTGCAATGGATGCATTCATGTCCCATTTACTGTCTATACAGAGTTCTGATGCATCAGATATGCTGATATTCCCACCCTGGTGAACGCTAGATGAAACATTACGTTCTGCATACAGGTGAAAGGTCTGAGCTCCCTGTCACCAAAACCCAAAGGAAGGCTCCCAGTGACACCAGCCCACTCAGAGCAGTCTCTCCTTATCAATACTATTTTCATGTAACACTTGAAAACATTTTTTTTAAAGCATTGTTCAAAATACAAATGACTGAAAGTCTTACCTAGGACTGCATTTTGGGTATCTGGATCTTGGTCATCCAGGTGTATCAACAGCTCTTGGTACAGAAACTCAATGTGACTTTTCATTGCAGATTTCACATCACTGTCCTTCAAGCATTTAAACCAGTCAGTTAAGGTGTGAGCAGCAGCCAGTCGTACATCAGCTGATGCATCGTCCAGACGCTTTAACACCTCTGAAAAGAACACATATGTAACCAAAGGGCACCACCAACAGAGAAGTTATCTTCCCTTTTTGTTTCAAAGCATAAATCTATTTCGTAATCACTGGAATTATTCTCTAGCACTCTACCTAGCTAGCACTATGAATGTCTATTCATTAATTGCAGAAACAGTGCTTCTGTACTCTGTAAAGCACAGTATTTCTGTAAAACATTGCATTTTCAGTGAACAGATGCATCACAGACTACTTGAACAAGCAAGATGCAAAGATGTGCTTTGCTGATGGTCTGTTTATACGTCTCACCAAAATAAAGACGTTTGTTGTTAAGATTTCTGCAGTACTGTGTAACAAAACAGTCATTAAGATGCTCAGTTTGGGAAGGGCAGACTTATTTGTTTACATTTCTGAGAACATAAACCCTGTCACATAGCATAGATTGTACTTCTCCTGACTAATTGTTTAGCAGTATAACATCACCCTAGCAGGCACTGCAGAGAACAGCTCTGTTTCACAGTGCAGCACCGTAGATTTGGAGCTGCTTTTTTTTTCTTTTCCTTTCCAAACCAAATCAAGCTAACAAGTCCTGAACAACAACCTGCTATGTATTCAGGTCTATTTATGGCACAGTGACACAGTTTGCTCTTGGCTCTCTGAAACACTGCACGGAGAACAATGCGATCACCGTTTATATAATGCATTGCTGCTCTGCTTTCACTATAGTTAGAACATTATTTCATACGGTCTAAAGTAAGAAGCAATGCAGATGAACCTCTGGTAAGCCTTGCAGACAGTAACACCGACTGAAGTTCCATCTGGTGGTGTGATGCATAACAACATCAAGAACACTTAACAATCAATCAGTTCCACTCGGGAGGGAGGGCACCTGAAAATGACATCAACGTATCTGCAGCACAACACCTCTGTGACAGGAAAGCCTGCAGCTGAAACGCTAACAGAGCAGGGCCTCGCAAGAAGCAGGTGCTGCTGGAGTCATGCTCAGCAACACCCACTGAGGTTCCAGCACTTTGATTCTCTAAAATGCATACCTATACTTCACACACTTCACCAAGTCTCACCTAACAGTTTAGAGCTATGTCTTCAGGACATTAAATGGGCTCTCATAGACAAAACTGCTGCTAACCATATAGTTTTGTACAACTCTTTTTCCGGTTCCTTAATATCTATAGAATTATTTTATGGAATAAGTACCCGAATAGTTAAAATAAACCAGATAAGAGGATATAGAAAGAGCAGCAGAATATATTTATGGGAATAAAATAAGAAGTCAGCATAAAATCTACCCCTGTTTGGAATTCAAATTGTGTAAAGGCTTTTTTGCTCTTTACATAGCATCAAAGCCATCACACATCAGTGATATCACACAGACTTGGCATTCCCTAGTCTGTGTTAGTGCTTGCATTGCTAGCAGCCACAGTGAGCCTGCAGGTGAAGAGGACAGCCTGCACAGTGAATGCACCTGTGCTCCACAATGCCCTCAGTGTTACAAACAAAACTACTAGGAAGTCTCAGGGAAAAGCAATTGTAACTATACAGTACATACACATCTACCCCAACCCCCAACTCTTATACGTACCAGGGTAAGTCTTGCCAAGCTGGATTTCATCAAATTGCCTCCCACAGACTTTTAAAATACCACCAACAATGCGGCAACCCATCAGCCGACTGATTTTAGAGTCCTCGTCCATGGCAGCAATAATCTGGGGCATCAACACATCCTTGACTTTTAAGATCTAGGATTAATGAGGAAAGCATAGAAGAACAATAGCAGTTCGGTCAGTTTAAAGCACTGTGCTCATTGCTTATGTCAGTTATTATTTGGTCTGACAGATCCTGGCTTGCCTAATTAAAAAAATAAGTAATTATACCTAATATACCTATACCTCCTGAAGTTACACAGCTCCATTTTTGCCTGGAAGTAAGCTTGGGAAATAAAAACCTACCAATGTATCACACCGTTCATGAGCACTCAGTACATATGCATATGAGTTTTCTGAAGCTGATTAAAGCTTTAGACTTACCTGCCTTTTTATTTAAAAAAAAAAAAGAACACAAAATACAAATCCTGGTAAGACTTGCAATAGTTTGGAGCTGAAGCAATTTATGTACAGTAGATGGTGCTCTTATTCTAAAAGGAAGTTTTAAAATAAAGACCATTTTAGTGTAACACTTCTGGCACGATTCCTTATTTGTCTTCCACACGTACATTTTCTGTATGTTGATGCAAAAGGGCACCGACGTCGCCCACCGATAGAGAAAAGCATTTGAACACAACAGCAGCCTCTGATATCTCACATGTGCTTAAGCCCTTTGTTCGATTAAGATCTGTTATTGAGACTGTAAATGTTGAATAACATTTAGTGTGTTCTCAGTGCACCATTTTCAAACACCATTTTTGTGAGCAGCTTCAACCCCCCCGATTCCACCGATCCTCCATCACTGTGGCACCTCGCATCTCTTTAAGGACACTCCCTGCCAGCTCTCTGCATCAGTTTCCATAGATACCCCTCAGGTTCCATCTCAGCTCCTCCTGCCCTTTCCAGAAGTCCTTTAGATGATTTTCCCAAACAGCCCCATGGGCTCCAAGGCAACAGACAAGCTGTCACTGCCACGTGCCAGCAGCTCCAGTCCTGGCCATGTCAACGCTGCACTGATGATGCTCACAATGCTCTGTGTCAGCACTGCTGTTGTGCCAGGATGAAGCCCTGCAGCATTTCGTGGTGGTGAGCAGAACCCAGCACAGAGCAGGCCCTGGCTCTGCCACCAGGACCCATCACACCCTCACTGCTAATCATTTCACTTGTTATTACTCCATTGCAATTAAATAATTATGAAACCTACGCATCTATTTGAAAACATTACAAACTATAAGGATCTTTTTTTCCTCTTTGCCTTCATTTTGTTTTCCTGTGCAAGATTTCAGAGTACATTTGATGAAAAAGAGAATTTACCTCTTCTGGTGCAAGCATCTGGCAGTGAATAAGGGCCCAAAGGCACGACACAGCTGTGGTGCGGATGGCAGCTGCTGTCCTCCCAGCATGCCACTGCAGATTAGGAGCCAGGATGTCTTTTATCACAATCTCCAGGTAGCTAGGGAACAGCCTGCAGCCAAAAATAAGAAAGCAAAATAAAGGCTCATGAGGAAGTGATAAAGAGACTGACAGGATGCAAAAGAGAATTTTCTGCCATAGAAACACAGGCAGAAAAGGAGAAAAAAAGAATCTGTAAAAAAAAAATAATAATAATCTTGTCAACATTATTATAACATATGTGATAAGCCCTTCATAACTTAATTTTTTGAGGTAATATGTAAGCAAATACCAAACATGCACAGAAAGGAGAGGCCAGACTTCCTCCCACTGCAGATGATGCCCACGACTCACTGCTTACCTTCTCTCTGTTTCATTTTCTCTGCCTGCGAGGCTGAGATAACGCTCCACGTGAGTGCTGATAGGATTCATTAATATCTGTAAGGCCTTTTGAGACTGCCCAGTGAAAAGAATTCACAGTGTGAAAAGTATGAATGCCATTGCTGACACCAGAACTGTGACACTGCAGGGAGCACCCCAGATACGTAGCTTTCCCCTGGTGGAGAAGCCCCATCTGCCTGCCCTCTAGGTGGATAACAGAGGCTCCGGCTGTCCACTTCATCCCCATGCCTCACGCAGCAGCTGGCAGCTGCAAAGCACACAGAGCACAGCGCAGTACCTCTCCCTGCTGCTCGACACCTTGTCACAGGAATGCACCTCTGCCACCCATTGCACACAGCTGCAGACGGGAGCCCAGCACCTGGCCGCTGCCGGCTCACCGCTGGAAGGAGCAGCGCACGAGGCATCAGGCCGTGCCTCACGCCCAGCAGGTGGCGCATAGGACTCAGTAATAACAACAAATCTGTATCCCAATAAACACACAGAAATCCGCCAAAAACCTTCGATTTACTATTTTAAATACGTTTCTCAGAGTTCATAATTCCCAATTAGAAAATTGGCTAGACAAAAATATCATTGATGATCACTATCACTCCAAATCTCCTTTTAGTTCCAAGCAGTTCCAGTGCAGAGGTCAGTTCCATCAGCATCACGTTAACCGTAACTCTGTGCTGTTTGGGAGAATATTTGTTCTGTCACTTTGAAACAGAATTGGGAAAGCAATAGCTGGCAGCCCTCTGAGACAATAATGTCAGATTCAAACAAAATCTGATGATCATACAACGGTGCTTGGTGTAATAACTGAAACCCTTCCTATGTAAACTGTTGTGCAGCTAAACAAATCACTGCCAGCAATGAACGTGATTTTGTAGCCAGAACTTACTGTTATTTCACCACACTCTCATCACCATTAAGATGTACTTTTTGCTGCTTCAAATGCAAGTAAATCCTCCCTCTCTCTGCCTTCAAGTCTCACTGTTATAAATGCTTGTAACTTGATGTTAAATATGATCCAATTCCACAAGAGGACATACAGTGCTTGTGCTATTGGTGCTCAGAGACATCATTTAGTGAAGGGCTGTTAGAGAGTTGGGCGAGTATGGTTGGGTTGTGGTTGGACCTGGTGATCTTTAAGGTCTTTTCCAACCTGAGCAATCCTATGATTCTACGTAGCCCATGCATATAATGATACATAGCTCTGCAAAAAAAACAACCAAAAATCAAAGCTCTGCTTACCCCTGGGAATTGATGGTCTCATTGGCTTTCTGGAGCAACTCTGACAACACAGTGAAAAGTTTTAAGCGCATCTGGGGATCTTTGTTTGGCTGCAGACACGCCTTAAGAATGAGAATAAAGTCATGGAGAGCTTCACCTATGACAGGACCTAGAAAACAAACACGTAATAATATAATTAATTTCTATTCAGATGGTTCATACAGAAGCACTTTGAAATGTGTAATATGCCTGGTGTTAAAACAGCATTTAACTTTGCACTCACAGGAAATGCCATGTTTGAAAGGGTCAGCCTCAAAACTTGTGTAACAAAATGACCGCAGCCTTATTATTTCTCCATGTTTACATAAAGCTTCTTTGCATTTGACAAGAGAATCTAAAATGCAGTGAATTTTTACAAGCTACTATTTGAAGCAAAAATATTTTCCAAATTCACGCTCTGAACCATTAACGTTTTCACCTCCTCTGATGAATTCTTTTTTATCACTAACCAAGAAGCTAAGAAATAAACCCCGAGCTGTCAGCCCAACACGGGAAGAAGTGATTTGGCAGGAAGGTGCTGCCCTTCTCCTTGGCAACGATTCATATCTGCATGGTTTTTAAGAGGAAGACACTTGGATCACCGACTTGCTTTATTCTGTGAGCTGCTTGCTGTGGACTGCTGCTTGCTATGAACTACCTTGCCCTAGAAACTTCTCCAGTTCACTTTCCTGTGATACACATCCACTCAAGTCCCATCACTCAGAACCTGCACAGGAAGAGACACAACACCCGGGCCTTTCTGGTGACCAGAAGGTTCTTCACACGTGAAACGCACAGACTGAACCGTTCACCATTCTCAATAGCATTCAGTAGCATCTGGAAATGCAGTGACTAATTAAAAATAAAATAAATCTCTGACGTCTAGACTTAGGCAATACGGGGTGAATGTTAAGCTGCAGTTTGCTAAATTTCCATGTCAACAAGTAGGTCTTTATTTTCTTAACATTTATTTGAGATATATTACTTCATGTGAGTTTTGGGGCATTCTTAGGACACTTATTATATCATACTGATAACACCAAATCCAACAGATGGGAAATAAACAAAATAATCTACACTGCTAGTTTCAGAGTAAGCACACATTCCTGAAAAGCAGCAAAAACTGAAACATTGGAAATGAGTAAGCCTGATTAAACTGATTAAAAAGCAGCATTCTGTGTGGGAATGATAAGAGAGAAAAAGAAAAACAAACAAACAAGCAGATTAGCCCTAGGAGCTGCTGTGTTAGACAGAAAACCCAGACAGCAGCAAATAACCAGCATGGGGGGCAAGTCAAAACGTCTGCCCAGACATTTTATGATTTATTTGCCACTAAGGAGAAGCCAGACGACTGTCTAGGAGTTCCACAGTCATGGGAAGGGGAATGCAAGCATGCAGGGAAGTTGGCTTCTCAGAGCTTGCAGTGAAAAAACTTCTTGTTCATTCCACAAATAAGAAAAGTACTTCAGCCTTGAACCGTGAGAGCGCGTGCTTGATTTATCAAGTCGCCTGCAATGCACTGTGAGGAATAAAGGAAGGCTGCCTTCCAACACCACATTGGGGTTAGAGAGCTTTCTTCCCAGATTTCAGATGACGGAGGCTCCCTGCAGCCGATGGGTGCTTTTGGAATTGGACTGCCTGCACATTTTCATTTTTGCTTTTCATCGTTCTTGCAGAGGTTCTGAATACCACATTATTCATTATAAAGTGCCACGTGTCTGCAGGCTACCGAGATTATTACTTTGTCATTCCATTTTTAAGAACTGGATGGGCTATCACAGCACTAAATAAGTCATACCTGAATGAGTCGCAATGACATCTAACTGTAATATTTCTGGAGAATAACAGGTCCAGCTGTCGTGTGACACTGAGACCCATTCCAGAAGCTGAAGGATATGCTGTCTGTAGAGGTAAAGAAAACCATCCAACTGCTGCACTTCAGCTAATGAACACATTGCTTCTTCCGCCTGTTAAGGAAAGAGAGGCGAGATACTTCATCTTAACTGGGGTGATGTTTGAAAAACAGGTCAACCTTTGAAACTCTGTTTATACCACAAGAAAGGGAAGGGATTCCCACACTTGCAATTTGGATGATCAAGACCAATGCACACAGTGTTGGCCTATAGTAAATCCTGTAATTCTGACTTTAAAACAAATATTTGTCCTGATCTCAGAGCAAAACTGTAAGGAACACAGCAGTGCAGGACCAAAATTAAAGCATCTCTGACCCATTTGAAAAGCTATCCAAAACCTAACTAAGCCATGAAACCAGTCATATTCATTTCAGCAATGCAGTGATTTTCTCTCAGGTTAACAATGCTTTAAACATCTACGTAAAGGCAATTTCCCACACAGACATCTAGGCCTATGGCAGCTACCAAAACTACTGCCACTACTGCTCAGACAGGGCAAGGAATTCCCTCCTCTCCTCCTGCTTTTGTGTTTTGCTTTTTCTCCTTTCAAACTTTAATGAGGCAAAAAGCCATGTAGAAGTTCTTGCAGGCAGAGATGAGGAGCATACTGAAAGCACTGCCTACAGCACCACTGATTTCAGCAGACAGTGAGCCAAGAATAGGAGCCAGGCATGGTTGGGAACCCCAGTAAGGAGCAGCACATCCTCAGCATGGCCATCAGTTCCAGCAGGGAATGCTGCAGCACAGCGCTGTGAGTGACACCGTTTGACTTTACGAGGTGCAGCAGGACCACAACATCACAGCCATCTCTCTACTGGTTTTGAACTGAACTCCACCGCACGCGTCAGCTAAAGCACGCCAAGGACCATTGGAGTGTTGCTGGCTAATAACTTGCCAGACAAAGGTGTTATTATGAAAGATCCAGATGTGGAGAAAATAAATGAGATTTTTAAAATAAGCCAATCAATCCGGATTTGCTAGGAACAAAGGTTATTCATAAAGCAGCTTTGCCTGCCTCAACACAGTGAATTTTTCTTTCTGGGAGCGTTCTATGAGCCAGTCAAAACAAAACAGAATAACCTGAATGTAAAATACTCATTTATCTGTAAATAAATTGGAAGATGTTATATGACAGAATGTGTCAAGAGAGAAACCATTCTCCATTCCCCCCCATCCACAACACCTTTTGTTCTTTATTAAACAAAGGAGGCACAAAACAATGCTTCTTTCAGAGGTGATTTAAAATAAACTATTAACTGGTTTCACAAGTGCAATTGAAAACATTGGAGAGAAATCAAATATGCCAGCAGACTGTTGTGCATCTTCTCATTCAGAAGTGTCTCGTAGTCAATAAAAAGAATAGCAAGGGTGATTTTCTTTCATATATTTGGAAACAAGCAAGTTTAACAATGCATTACTTTCATGCTAGTAATCAACACGCGCCCAGAGAAGAACTGAGACAGTATAGGATACTGATAACAAAAAGAAGCCTTACCTTTAGGTCACCAGTTACAGCACTGACAAGCTCAAAACATGCCTGACTGACTGTAACATCTGACTTAGCTTCAGCCTATTGGGGCTGTAAACCATACCCCTCATCACAGTTCCTCAGTGCTCAGTTGGTGGTCCTGATCTCTTCTCTTAGCCCCGGGCAACTAGAAACACTGAGGGCTGCAAAGCCAAAGGGCCAAGAATCACAAGTGGGAAGAGCACAGATGTGCATCAGTCCCATCAGCTGCAGCCTCCGCTATGGCTTTGCTCTGCTGTCTCCTTATCTCCTTATCTGAACTCAAATTCTATAATGCAAATCTTATCATTGCTTTTTACTCTCCAAATCTTTTGACCCTGAACGTAAGAACAGCAACAGGGGAGAAAAGCAAAAAGCAGCAAGTTGGATTTGCTTTGGTGACAAACTTATATGTTGCAATTATGTGAGCTTGTCACCAGATACTCTATTTGTGTAACTGAACTAAAGGCTAATGAGAAAAAAGATTCTCATCCAAAGTCCTGTCAGCTTTAAAAATCAACTGTGACTGCAGGAACATCCTAAACCTTTAATAATCTTGAGAGAGAAAATTTTGTTGATGAAAATCAGGATTTACCTCCATGAAACAGCTTCCTTTGCAGGAGGATGAATTCACATTGCTAACTTTACAGACCACTTAAGGGCTAAACAGACAAGATACTGGAAAAGATATCAGATCAATCTGAGGTTTTCGTGGACAGATATTCTGTTAAAAAAACAAATAGAAAAACCACAAGGCCAATAAATGAAATAAAATAAATCCTGCTCTCTCACTGGCTCTCCACAAGACAGATCTTCATGCTGTACCTCTTTGTCCTACAAAGTATTTTTAATACTTGTTCTGTTTTACCTCTTTCAGAGCAGTTTTCTAAGTGTGTGCCTCATTGGAGGCAGCCTTTCAGCTGGGGGCCATAAATACTGATGGTGCACAGGCCTCTGGAATAGCATGCCTGGGAGCAAGAGCAAAGGCAGTAGAATAGCCATCACATTTAAGAAGCACATTTGAAGAAAGACAACTTGGATGGGTCGTGATTATACTACGTGAGGAAGGCTTGCTGATTTATTTAGCTTGGGGAAGTAAGAGGAAGAGAAGAATAAGGGGGTGAGAAAATGTGTAGCCCAAAAGCTCATCTATTATCAGGGCATCTACAGATGCCCTTCACTTTAAAGCATTCCTGCAACAACATTTAAGCTTTTAGTTCTGGTCAGGGGCAAAAAGTTCAACTACAGTAAAATCAGTCAGATGTGTGTTTAGAGAGAGAAAAAAAAATTGATTTCATTATTACTGATAACAATATAATTAATAAAAATAATAGTAATGCTAGTCCCACTTTCATTCCTGCATAATCTCAAACACTAAAAAGAATTTACCCCATGTAAAGGTTCTCTTGGTTGTCATTAAGAGTCAGTAAGATGCACTACGGAGCCAGAGTTAAGGTCAGGCAGTAGCAAATAATTTGAATCTGTACCAATCTCAGTGAAGGATTTCTGTGGTTTAAATTCTAACAGCCACACAAAAAACTATGGCTCTGTTTAGACAAAGCACTTTATCAACATCAGAATAAGGAAATACAGCATGCTAAAACAGTCTGTATCTTACCTTCTCTTTAAGGTGCTGAGAACTTGGTACTGCCATCACTGTCACCAAAACTTTCATGAGCTGCAAGGAAATTTCTTGGCAGTCTTCCTGGCATACCTCGATCAATGCTCGTACACAGCAAAGCAATTGCTCCATGTAAAGGACCTTTATTAAATAAAAGCATATATTTATTGTGTTCATTAGAAAATATTCTCCTTAAGAGCGAGATAAGAGAAGTGATAATAATAAAATCTGGGTGCTGTACAGTCTTCTAAATTAGCCACATCGATCACTCAATGCTGGTTCTCTTGGTGACCTACGTTCTACTTTCTACAGAACACAGCACAATCTTCCTGCCTTGTCCTGGCAACAAACTCAGTGATCCTGCTCTTAACCACACAACCGCTCCATTGCAAATAAAAACATCAAAGCATTTTGCTGTGCTTACTACAGGTAGCACTTTCTCATTCTGAAGAGCAATTTGTTAATTAATAACATCTATTATGACTTTTTCAAATATTATTCCATGTCTGACTATTTCAACTGAACAGTAATGGTTAAATGCATAAAACAAGAAAACCCGAGTGTCTGCTTTTATCTTTGCCAATTTATCTCGTTTGCTGCAATATAATGCCTGTTATCTTGATCCAACTGATGTCAGTGGAAGTCAATATTCTTGTCAGTTAGCTTGCAGTAACTTCTATGATAAAGTGCACTTGATATTACATGAAGCTGTCAGACTACACTCAACTAACAGAAGGGGCCATTGTTATAAATTTATTACCAAAAATAAATCAAGTCTAGAAATAGTTTAGCTATCCATGCTATTAATCTCATGGACACAGTCAATCCTTAGCTAAACAATGTCTGTGCAGCATTTGCTCTCTATTTTAGAGATAGATTGTTTCCAAAACCATAGGTTAGAACAATTTCACAACTCCACCAACTGCTCCGACTCAGATGAATGCGCCTTCTGTACGCCGCTGCGCGGAAACGCTGAGCGCCAGACCTCAAAGCAGTTCTGCAGATACACCTCAGGGAATTGCTGTTTGAACAATCAGGTGATAGTGCTTCCAGTTATGTGAGTTCCTAATCATCCCAGGCTTCACGGAGATTAAGGTTAATTCTCTGCATCACTGGTGTATATTCCATTAGGGAAGAAATCTAGAATAACTCCACATGTATATCTTACATTGGCTCAGAAAGATAATTACGCCAGATTCAGTCTACACACATGAATAACTTTTGTAAAGGGACTTTTGAATCTCATGAAGACAGGATTTTCTGAAGGCAACAGTGCAGCCTTTTTTGGTCATCTTAAGAACAAAGGCCAAAAAACTTGTGCTGCAGTGAAAGGCCAGGACTGCATTTGTGGGGGAGGTGGTGAGGATTCCTCACAGATCTATTTCCACATCTGGGCAAGTGTGGAGGAGAAAAAAAAAAGAAGAGTAAGATAAAGAAAATAATAATTATAATCCTAGAATCATTCTCCATTGCACACTGAAGAGAAGCTCTCCCGTCCTTATATAGCAACTGATGAATATTCTTCAGATGGCAGAATGGCTCAGCCACCAGCAAAGGTCCATTTGAGAAGAGATTTCTAGTTTACAAAGGCCTCCTTGCTAGAATCTTAATGAAACTTAATGAGAAGCAACCAAGCTGAACTGAATACAGAACATGCTCTTAAATGTACAGGTAAGCAGCATACTGCTGTCTTCTTTTTAAAACAGAAAACAGTACACAAATTAATACAAAACAAAAATAAGAAATGACACGAAAAGGGAATCTTTCCTGGGAAGCCAACATACCAGTCTCTGTGGCCTGTGAAAGCTGTCCATTGCTGATGATTAAAACACATTATCTTGTTTGGACTGAGAACACAAAGAATTTCTAAGCATGGGTTGAATTCTGGCTCTGGACTGGCCAATGGAGAATGCTGTTTGCACAGCGCATTCTGAGCAGCCTCTTCTTTCCTCCTCACACCTCTCCATTTTTCCCCCACAATATGAAGCATCCTACATCAGCTCTGGAACTTGAATCCACATCTGCTAAGGGGACGAATTGCCAGCAGTTTTTTGGGAATAGTTTGATTGGGAGACCACAACTAGGAGAATACAAGGAGTCTTGGGAAAGACGTGTAAACTCCTGTCTTAGTCTCAGACACGTTAAGATACATCCTGAGACAGAGTGGGTTGGGAGTGCACAGGAAAGGTAAGGGAGGACTTAAGGAGAACAAATGAAGAAGCGAGTTCAAGAAGCAAGGTGTCACGTTTCCCTAAATCCTTACCTCCTCAGATTGCTGACAAACTCCAGCCTGTGACAGCGTGCCGCCAAGATCACTCAAATGAGGCTGCAAGATATTTTTGGGGCTACCTCGAATCACTGCAGCAAGAACCATTAAACAAGACGGCCTAGGTGTTATCTCAAAGGCTGGTGTGATTAATCTCAAAGACACTTTAGGACTGACAAACGTTCCAATCAATTCTGCTGCCTTCACACACTGGAAAAAAAAAGAACATTAGCTGTAGAGGATTCTTCTGGAAACACAAAGACCATTCAATACATCATTGGGATTTTTCTTTTTATGATGCCAGCTGTTACTCTAAATGCTGCAGCAGTTGCCTTGTAGGCCTTTTCCACACACAGGAATTGTTATACGCGTGAAGAAATTTTCTTGACATGTGTTCAGTAAACACATACTAAGGTATGCAAGCACCCTGCTTGGCCTCAAACCTCCATGTGAAAGTAACGTACAGAAATGAAGTGTACAGCTTGCAGTGTAATTAAGTCTCAAGCTCAAAATAACCAGATGTTGTAGATTTGCTGGTTTCAAGTCTTTCTCCAAATGCTGTCTTCAGGCACGTGCTCTCCATGCACCCACTCATTCAAAGCATCAACAATAAATCCATCAATGGGATTTTTTGCTATTGTACTGTATTTTGGCAGTGATGTGACTGATTTGGCTTACTGTGGAAGCACTGCCATGGAGCTGCTCACTGCTTGCAATCTCTCCTTTAGCAGAAAGGGCTGAAATCCATTCCCCATTACACTTGTGCACTTTGATCCCATCTCTGCCTGCAAAACAGGCTGTTCTTATGTGACGTACCAGCACATCAGGCCTTACTGATGCCTGACCCCAATCAGGTGCATTACACAGACACACTTTACGCTGTGCAACAGGAACATTTCCTCCTAATTCCTTCATTCAGCAGTTGGCTCATTTCCCCAAACACAAAAGCTTACCTCCCTTTATATACGTCACTCCCACTCTAGTGATTTAGCCACGTATGTTCAATTGAACCTAATTAAAATTTGAATCAATTCAGGAAAAATGAAGGGAGAGAAACAACAACTGGTATTGAGACAGAGTATAAAGCCAACAAAAAGAAACTGCAAAGGAAAAACAGACTCGAGGAAGAATCATTTCAGACATGGATTTCTCAGTCTGCATATGGCTAAACTCACAGTGGGAATGAAAAGAAAACCTTGACTTGGGAAACCCATTCTATTTAACATCAGTTGGACTACTTGCATCCGGTGAGTGGAAAATATTCTTCCAATTCCCCATGGCAATTCCATTTGCAGCTCTGAATTAACTTACGTGATGCTTTTGTTATATGTATGCTGTCTTGCTTGTGTAGAAAAATGAACAGATCTTCTCTAAAAATTGTAAAGACAGTTTGTATTGCCTGTCTGGCCTCTGAGAAATCCATCTAGTCCTTTCAGTGACATAAATTTCATTGCCTTATTATTGAACCAAGCCTTGAGAGCAACAACTGATACACTATTAGATAAAAATGATACTAATTATTCCTTGCAAAAAGGTTAGGAGTTTTAAGTACAATGACTGCAGGTACGGTGTGGAACTAGGTGGGCTATGCAGCAGGGGGAGATGATCAATTGAACCTGAACAGGCATGACCTGCACAAGTTTCTAAATGGAATCTGTTGCCACAAGGCTTTTACACTTTAATCTGCTTATGATTTTTATGGAGATCATTTTTGAAGCTTCATGGAGTTGGCTTATAAACCAAACAGTATTTAAATAATTTTATTATCGGTCTTCAGACCAACAATACAAGAATGCATTGATTTTAACACAGTAATTAAATACAATTTATACATATTTTTAACACCCATTAAAAGCTGATCCCGATGCCATGGGGAAGCTGCAGTGACCCACGGTGCTGCCATCCCTCACACAGTGCTCCAGGCACACACACACGAGTGTCTTCATGAAGCATGTAGCAGATACTTACATTCCTAACCACCTCGCTTTCTTCATCCAAGCACGCTTGATACAAAGTTCTGAGAAGCAGCTCCATGTGCTGTGTTATGTGGTCCTCTGCGTGCAGCAGTAACACATACAGAAGCTGGGATGCTTTCACTCTGGTGCTTTCAACCCAGTCTGTTAGATCACGGCAGAGAGCTGGAAGGACTTTGGAGAGGTTCCTTGACACGAGTTCCCGACACCCCAGTCCTGGTCGGGTCACTGGAGAGGGAAAACAAACCCACAAATTATTCACAAGACAATGACAGCCATGTGGAAGGAAAAGCCTTGGAAGAGTTTAGAGACACCAACTTGAGCTCTGGGGATCTGCTTCAGTGTGGAAGGAGATATTCCGAATGCTGCTGAGGATTTTACATGTGCAAGTCGTATTTCTTTAATAGATACTGCAAAACTTTTCATTCCACACCACTCTGAAAATGTACACATATGTCTTACTACAAAGTGGTTCAAAGTTTATGCTTTAAAATGTTTAAAGAAGGAAGAAAACGTACAAGAGTATGGCACAGTGCCCTCTTTGGAAAATGCTGCCTAACAACTTCCGTGATTTCCTTTTAATTGTTTTGACAGCATAAATGCCATTTAAAGAATTAATTGAGGCCATCAAATTGAAGGACTCTTTTGTGCAATCTCTGTGGAATCACTAAGTTTGGAAGGGGGAAAAAAAAGGCAATTGCTCTCAGGTCATACATTTTTTCCCCCCCTTTTAAATGCAAGTTCTCCAGAGAGAACAGTGCTGAGCCAATCCTCCTCAACACCACCCACCTGGAAAACCCCTACTTTCTGTGCAATACTCACCTCCTTTGGGATAATGAGATGGTGGAACACTAAAATCCATCTTATCCTTCAGATCTTCTTCGTTCTCCTTCTCCCACTGCAAGCCTATCTTTTCCCAATAAGTCCAAGCTAGTGTCCTAGGCTCAAAATAAAATAAAAACCATGACCCCCACAGGAAAACATCTTAAAATGAGACTTTTGGAAATTATGACTTCTTGAATTCATTTGGAAGAATTGGAAGCAGTGGGAAGAGCTGATGCTGATGAACACTTCTTCTAGAGGGTAATCCCAGCTCTGCCTCTCTTACCGTTTCCCTCCTCACACAAACAAGTCACCAGAGGTTACACTGTCAGGAGTAGGTTTACAAATGTTTACTTTTCTTCCAAATAATTTATCTGTAAACATAGAAATACTTCCACACAGAGGAAGGGAAGTGGAGGGAGAAAAAAAGAAAAGAAAAATCAAAAGTATTCTGCTTACATATTTTCAGGAATGTCATCAGCAATGCTGCTGAGTAACAGAGGGATCAACTTGTGAAAATAGGAGTATCTGTCCCGGAGGTGCAACAGCCATTCTCCAACCACAGTTGTTACAGCCTGACGAACCTGCGTGGATTAAAAATGAGGGAACAAAAAAATAATTCATTTTTTAAAAGTCAGGTAAATACTTCAACAGATAGAAAGAATAAAAAATTGCTTTTGGTAGCTAAGATTTGGTATCCAGTGCATGAACAGTGTGTGATAATGAGAAGAGCAGAGGACCTCCTCACTTGCAGCACCTCAGCACCCCGTGCTCCCCCTTGTGTTCTCTCTCTGACTCGGCGTTAGACAAAGTACTGCACAAACACACTTCTTGTGCTTTGTATCTCTCTGAGAACATGAGAAAGGTACATTTCTTTCAAATTTGCACTTTTCCAGCCTTTCTCTAGATGACAATTTTATCCATTTACTGTAACAGAAACCAAAGTTAAGTATTTGAATGCACCCACTCAAAAAATGAATTATTTATGATTACATAGCACATTTACAAAGGACTACTGCAATTGCTTTTAATGAAGGAACCCAAACTGTCTTTGTTAAACATCTAAAAAACCACAGAACAAAATCCTGGAGAGATCTGCCAGAAGAATTTAGACAGAACTGGAGGCCTCCTTTAACATTACAGTGCCAACACACTACAACAGCGTGCAGAACCAGACAGCAGTGGAACAGGCCATCCACCTGCTTTTGGATAGTCCACAGCTGACTGCGCCCATATGTGACAGGCTTACATACCTCAAATGGATGCATGAATGCTGAAAATCAATGAGAAAAACAAATAGAAAGCTAGATTTAAAATAACACCCCCTGATCCCTAACAAAAAAAAGAAGAAAATTGACACCTTGGGAATCTCATCAAATAACCGTTGGGCCAGATGAGACAGAACATCATCCACAGACTTCCCATTTCCAAACTGTATCACTGCTCCAGTAGCCTGAATTACATCCACACGAACTCTGTAGTGCTGGTGTGAAATTGTTTGCATTAAGGGCTTTATCAGAGATTCCGACTGCATGTGGAAGTGCTCTGTTAGGAGAGAGACAGAAACTTCAAGTGCTCCATTCTCTACAGGGGCCACACATTTTGAGCACGGTGATTTCTGCAGCACTGTGAGCAGCAAGCTGATGTTTACATTATATTGGAGCTGAATGCCAGCCCACAAGCACTGCTCCCCCACTGAAACAACACCACCCACATGCCATAACTGATCATGGAATCATAGAATTGTTTAAGAGTTGGAAGGCACTCTTCAAGGTCATCAAGTCCAACTTCCCTGCACCGAGCAGGGAAACCACAGCTCCATCAGTGCTCAGATTCTGTCCCCTGAGCTTGGGTGTCTGCAGGGACACAGCACTGCCACCACTCTGGGCACCCTGTACCAACACCTCACTACCCTTAGCATAAAAAACTTTTTCTTTATAACCAATCTAAATGTGCCCTGTTTTATTTTGAAACCATTTCCCCTTGTCCTATCACACAGACCCTGCTAAAGAGTCTGTTCTCTTCTCTCTTACAGCCCCTTCAGATACTGAAGGCTGCTCTCAGGTTTCCCTGGAGCTCTCCCTTTTCCATGCTGCACAGCCCCAGGTTTCTCAGCCTGTCCTTGTAGGAGATGTGTTCCATCCCACAGGTCATTTTGATGGCCCTCCTCTGGTTCACATCTGTGTTGCACCGAGCACTCCCCATGTGGATGCAGTACTCCAGGAGAGGGCTCACAGCACAGAGCGGAGGGGCAGGGTCACCTTTTCACCCTGCTGGCCGCACCTTCGATGCAGCCCAGCGTAAGGCTGGTTCTCTGGGCTGTGAGGCACAATGCTGGTTCACGCCCAACCCGCATCCACCAGTGGATATCTCTGGTACACTTCTTCACCGGATCCCCCTCGGGGCTGCCGAAGCGCTCATGTGAGGCCGTGCACAACGTATTTCTCTTCCCTGCTGCTGGCTGCATCCCCACAGACTCCGGCCCCAGCCTGGCCCCCCCCGGGACAGCGCATCTCACGGCACCCCGCGATTCTCCCCGTGTCGCCCGATTCCCACCTGGCACGGCCTGGGCACAGGCCACGGCGCACCTGCAGCCCTCCCGCCTGACCTCGGCGTAGTGGTCGAGGAGTGCGGCCTGCAGGATGCCGACCACATCGGACAGGTACGGGGCCACGTCGGCCCCGCCGCGCCGCAGCAGCAGCCCCAGCAGCTGGAGTAGGCCGAGGCGCAGCTCCTCGCACGGTTCGGCGCCGAGGCGCTGCGCCAGGACAGGCAGCAAGACGGGCAGCGCCTCTCCGGGCCGCTCGCAGCTGCTCAGGCCGTGCAGGAGGAGCTGCAGAGCGAGCTCCCGGCACCGCTCCGCCGCGTCCCCCGCCAGGCAGCGCGCCAGCGGCCGCACCAGCTGAGCCTCGAAAACCTCCCGCGCCGCCTCCGACGAGAGCGGCCGTTCCTGCACCTCGACCCGAATGGCCTCCAGAGCCCGCAGCCGAGCCGCCCGGCCGCACTCGGGGCCCTGCAGACAGCTCAGGGGCCGGCTCAGGGCCTGCGCCAGCTCGGCCGCCCCGCACGCCGCCATGCCGCCCCGGCGATACGGAAGCGCGGCACCGTTGCTAAGGACGCGGCACGCTTTACGACGGCGGGAAACGCTTTACGGCCGCGCCGAGCGCGCTTGGCGGCAGGCCGCGCCTTGGGGCTGTGTCACGTGGTGTGTGCTTCCCTTCACCCCCTCTCCCCCCTTTAATAAATAATTTATAGCGGGATCAGAATCCCCCAGCAGCAATACGCGGTATTATTTCCAATGTCCACCGAGTCAATACGTGCTCAGTTGTATTTCTGAGCGCTGCACACCGCACCGCGCAGCCCGCGGGCAACGCGAGCAGGCGGTACCGCAGTGCGCGGCGTGAGCTCAGGACGCAGCAAAGCGCAGCCCTGCCTCGCATCGCAGCGGCCGGGCAGCCGGCGGCAGTGCGTTCAGCCGCCATTACAACACAGCGCTGAGACAGCGGCCAGCGAGCGCCGTAACAGCCGGCCCGGCGTCCGGCTCCGTGCCGCCCCGCGGAGGCCGATCCTGCTGCTGAGTGACAGCAGCGGCACTTCCTGCGGCGGCGGGGCCGCAGCCTTTTGTCCGCGACTGCATGAGGGAAGGAGCCCCGCGGTCGCGGAGCGAGCAGCGAGAGGAGAAGGAGGAGGAGGAAGAGGAGCAGGAGGAAGAGGCTGTTGCGCTGCGCAAGCCGGCGGAGAAACGCCTTCATCCGTGAGGGCGGCAGAAAGAGCCGCTGCCGCTCCACAGATCGGCGGCCCAGGTACGGCCCGGCGCGCTCCCCGCGGCCGGCTGCGGGCGGTACCGATGCCTCAGAGGCCCCGCGCGGCCCGACCCGGGCTGGGGGAGGCTCCGCGGCGCGCAGCGCTGGGAGGTCGGCCCTCCTCCTTCGGGTATCGGCTGCTGTTGGGCTCTGCCCGAGCCTAAAATCCTCCTGAGACGCGAACCTGGGTTTGTGCTGGGCGGGGGGAGGCTGTGAAATGCGGGGCTTTGAGCCGGTGTTTAATGACTGCCTCTGCAACTCGTGGCCTTATGTGATTCATTGTACCGTTATTTGTAGATGTTGAGGAGTTGAAATGCGCTTTTCGTAGTTGCCAATGTGTTGATCCTGTGGTTAGTGCTTGCAGAGCATCAAAATGTTCCGGATTGACAGCCATAGGCAGTACTCGTCAATCTCTGCTGCTCCAAGTTCCTCTGATAAAGAACTGTCTCTTTCTTACACCATTTTCTTTACCCAGGTCTGTTTACTGTTTACAAGCCTGAAGATGGCTGCTGCTTCTTCCTGCAGTGTGGAAGAAGACGAGAGCCTGAAGGGATGTGAGCTCTATGTTCAGAAGCACAACATCCAGCAGATCTTAAAGGAGTGCATTGTAAACCTCTGCATAGCAAAACCAGACCGACCCATGAAGTTCCTCAGAGAACACTTCGAAAAATTAGAAAAGGTCAGTGATTTTAACATGACACATAATTTTCTGATTTTAAGCTGAAAAGATTGTTAAAAACGTTTCAGATGTTCTGGTGCACTTTTCTTTTTAGCTTTTGAATTAGCAAACGATTGTTATAAAACAAAAACTGTTAGAAACAAACAAATCAGCCACCCTTTATTTGCTGATGGCTACCATGATGCTGTTACTGTCCATAACACCAGATTATATTTCTCATCATACTGAACTTGTTACAAGTGACCCAAGAACTTGGATGCATACTCTGAATTACGATGCATGACATTCTCAGCTCTCATCTGTGGATAGAGCAAAAGATGCTGTTCCCTGTTCATTCTGGTGTCAGGTGAAGTGCTTTTTCCCTTGCCCTTTAAACTGAAACAGTCAGGGAACCAGCAGGTACTTAAAACCATTGAAGCCTGCCAACTTACTTTATTCCTCCTTCCTGTATTGCGTATCCTAGGATCTCCAATGAGAGATGTATTCAGAGAGATTTCATTTACTGTGGCTGTATTCAGAATCAGTGTAGAGGGGAAACATACTGTAAAAGATTCTCAGGCAAATCTTGCCTGAAGCATATTGGTATCTTTTGCAGGAATTGCAGATAGTGTGGATGCTGCTTTTTTAGGGAATGGGGTTTCTCAAGAAGTAGATGCTCATGAGCACACAAGGCTGCAAGTTGTTAGGTGTATGAGTCCTTATTCTGTAAGACACTTTATTTACATAATTAATGTAAAAAGATTGTTGTTATGTTTGAGGTTTCGGGTGTTTTGTTTTTTTTTTCCCTAATTAAGTGCATAACATTTGTAGGCTTGAGGTAGGAGTTTTATGTATATTATTTTCCTCCTAGGAACAGAACTAGGACAAGGCAAGAACAATTAACTAGTGCATAATGCTGGAGCTGTGTATTACTGATGATAGAAGCATTGTACACAACTCTCCTCATTTGTCTGCTTTTCTCTGTCTGTGGATATATGCCAAATTTGTGTAGCCTGAAAATAAATACAAACGTTGTATCCAGGTGGAAATTCACAAAGAATGCCTGGAACGTTGGGTTTGAATAGGAAGTACAAATTTATTTCGTTGTATCGTGCATTGTTTAAAAAAAAACAAACAACAAAACCATCTTTTGATTCTGCCTCTGCTAAACTCCTTAGAGCCGAGTCCCATTTGAAGAGAATTATGTGTTGAATTTCCTTTGTTATGAATTGTTATCTGGCTTAGTATATGCAATCCCGGACTCCCTGCCCAGAAGGATGAGCGCCGCTTTTGTCAAATACATTAAAATATGCCATAGTATTTTAGAACAAACTGCATGGCTGGTGGGATTACTTGAGTTATTCTGGGGGAGTTTGACTTTATGCACTGCAGGAACATTGACAGTTGGTGTCACTTCCTACCCTTGGGTATTCTGCAGTCTTTTATGTAATCTCCTATTATTTCCCAAAGAACATTGGAATTCTGTAACAGATTATTGATCTGGATGCAAAAACAGAACTGTTGTGAATCGCAAGAGATCGTTCAGAAACAGTCCCAGGACAGCAAATAGTGTGAATATGATGCGTAGTATGGATGTAAGCAGAGGTGCCACTGAGTCCTGTAGGGCAGTCTGAGGGCTAAGCTGCCTGAGCTGAAGGCCATTAGGATGCTTCTGGAGATTTCCTGTGGTGTAATTCTTGTTCCTACAGCAGTTTGTCTTCCTTGCTCAGCCATTTTTGAGGACTTTCTTGAGATTGATTGTACTGTGGGGGATTTTCTGCTGAAGGATAATACTTTGACTTGGTCAGTTGCATAATGCTGTTGAAAGAAATCTGCATCCCAGAGGAGTAGCTGTCCCTTCTCATTGAGTTGTAGAACCAAAGGGTCTTCTGCAGTGTTGTTCATCTTCTTCCTGCACAGAATTGGTCTCAGGGGAGCCGTGGTTTCTGACTGCACAGTGTCAGGTAGGAACAAGGTCAGTTATTTTTTCCAGCTGTGCAGAACTGACAAACAAAATCTTTATTTAGTGGAAAAACTATGAAAACAATGAGTTTGCATGAAGAATCAGGGCTTAACAGTGCAAATTTGGGAACAGTCACATTTTGAATGACTTGTAAAGATAGAGAAATCGTCTAAATGAATTTTATCCTGTTTTTGGACAGCACTTGCCATATTTAGTTACTCTGAGGAATCTTAACTGGATGGTGAATTTAACTGCTAGAGATGTTTGTGTGGGAATGAGCAGCACACTGATAGGGCACGTTTGCTGTTAGCTCAGCATCTGTGCTGTACCTTTTGCTCCTGTGTGGGGAGAGAGCTGAATTAGTTAATTAGTAAGAAATTGCAGGCAAAGCCTTGTATTTTCACCTACAGTGAGACTGCAGAACTTTCACTGGTGTCAGACTGATCAGTGCTGTGATTATATGATCAAAGGTGGAGTTGCCATGGCAGGCCAAGCTAAACTTTTGCTCCACAGAAAAAGGTTATGAGTAGAACTAGCAAAGAAAATGGCGCAGAAGAGAACAGCACCTTCAGTTTATGTTCAGAAATGTCTAAGTGTTCCGGTGGAGCCATTTTGCACGCCCTGTATTTCAGTGCTGTGTCTTTGCAAGCTGAGCCAGGCACTCTGCTGCTACCTTCTGGATCTGAGTGCTCACCTGGTTCCTTCTGTTGCCCTCTGCTCACACAAGAGGAATGCTGTCGTGCACGGGCTGAACTTAATGCCATGGCTTGCTGTGGATCAGCAGTGGTTTTTGGACTGGGCTGATGCCAAATGCTTTCAGGTACCATCCAAAACAAAAGAGTTTTGGAGAACACCAGGCTGTGCTGTCCGAAATCAGATAGAGCAAAATGAGGTTGTCTGGGTAGCTCCACCTTGTGATATTAGACAGTATTGCATACAGACATGGTCAGAAAAATAAGGGCACACGTGTGACAAGTTTGCCGTAAAGTAGGATGGAAAGACTATGTATTGTTAGTAAATTAGAGTTTGTTTGTGTATAATAAAGAGTTTCAGTATTTGAACATTAATCTTCTGTAGTCTCAGCCAGTATTTATGTTTTGTCAGATTGCAAAATTTTTCTAGAGAAATGCAATTTATAATCAAGTGAACTTTCCTGCTGGCGTGTTTCTCCTTACGCCAGGTATGCATGCACACATTTGGTATTTGGCTGGGTTTTACACACTGAAGTGTTGATTATATAAGCTTCTAAGTATCAGGAATATGGTGTGTTGTTTTGTAAGAGAACCTTTCCTTTGTGTGCCTCGTGGTAAAGTAAGCAGAGAAGAGGTGGTGATGGGCTGAGCTACTGCAGGAGACTGGAAGGGAAGATGAGAAGTGTTAACATGTTGCAGGAGGTAAAGGGACACAGGATGGCAAGCAGTGAGGCAGAGCTACAGAAATGTAGGAAGATTTATGGCAGGAGAATTTGCCTAGATTGGAAATTGGGAATGAACGATGGTGCAGAGAGACCACAGATGATGCAGTAGTGGCAGTTAGAGTGGAGGACAGGTATGAACTGGATAAATTAGTGGGGTGAACGTTTAGGTTACTTTTTGTGATGCTGTGGAAGAAAAGATAGCATTTAACATCCAAAAGGCAGAGGAATGGTGGTTAGGATTGTGTGAAAGGTCTCAGATTACTGGTCTGAATGATCTGAAGAGATCATAGAGTTGTCTGCTGTGACAAAGAAAAGGGTGGGTAAGACATTTAAGACCGCCCAAATTCAGTGATGGAATCAGTGAGTCCTGGGCTTCCAATGGAGCAGTTTGCTGTTAATCATTGTGTCATTCTCCAAAAATGAAGGCATGCTGTTACAGACCTTCCTGTATTGACAGTGTTTCCTCTGGGTCAGTTCCAGTACAAAGAGAGATTAGTTTACTGGTGCGTGAGCTAGGCTTTACATTTGCTGTGGATGAAATGAAAGCAGATTCTAGGCCTCAGTCAGAAGACACTGTGCTTGGGAGGTGAGGGAGGGGGAAGAAAAAGAAAATATTTAATTTAGAATGTGCTTTGTGTTGTTCCTTTTGAACACAGAAGTTGTAGGAAGAGGATCGGAGGTGGTGAGCTGTGATACCTAACAGCTGACGTGCTTTTAAAGTCTTCCTGGAATCCTGTTTTAAAGCTGTGCAGTGATTTGGAGCCTTGTCAGATGCTATCCTTCCGTGAACTTAAACACTGTGTTTCCAGACAGTGACAAAGCCTGAAAGGAACAATGAGGAGAGGAACTACTGAAAGTGACTTTCTGTTTGGAAAAGCTCCAGCCAAGAGACAGGAGAGCTGTTGGTGTGTGCTCTTGAGCAGTAGGCTGAAAGGAAGGGTAAATCTGAGAACTTGCTTGTCATTGTGGTTGCTTCTCTGGTGTTTAAAACATTAAAAACTCCTAAAAGCATTAATCAGAAGAGGCAATGACCCCACGCACTGAGGACAGCTTGCTAAATTCCTGTGTTTTATACACCAGCCTCTTGCAACACCACTATCTTAGCCAGAGGGGAACATTCAAAAGATAAATGGGTCACTGCTACAGATGTGTGTATGAGCTCTTTTTGCTTTGAGTTTGATGCAAAGGCGGTATGTTTTCTTTCCAATTTATGGTTTGGTTGGCATACCTATTGAAGTCAGCTGTGGTATTCCTGTTTCACATTCATCTCCACCACAAATCACAGGGAAGTCTTTTGTGCACAGCTCCAGCTAGGTTTTTAATCAGTCACAACACAACTTTCATGGAATTTGGTTAGATTAGGGGTATTGAAGCAGGGCGTTATTGTAATGCAGCAGGGCTGGTTTGTACCTTTGGGGTGTGATGGTCTGTCACTGTGCTGCACCATGGCAGTGACTGCAGGCTGCTGTTCCAAGTCACCAGATTGCACAGGCACTGCCTTGGGCCTGTAGGCATTGCAGGGGGTTCTCACTGCTGAACCAGCACTGAAAACCAGGCAAAGCTTGCCCAAAATTGCATGGGCTGTGTGTATGGGTATCTGCCTCAGACCCTGTGTTTTGGAGAGCCTCATCCTGTCTGCTGCACAAATCAGGAGCAACTCTGCTGGCAGCAGTGCAGCAGGTGAAGGATAGAGCGCGGAGCGAGGTGCTCGCTGCAGCTTGCTCGGAGGTTTGTCACGCTGTGTTTGCTGTTGACTTCCATGTGCTTTCTGGAGTCCCTCATTTTAAAGTGGACGTGATTGGGAAATAGGATTTCTCTGCCATCGTGAATTATCTGTGTGATTCGAATAGAGTGAGATGGCTTGTTGTCATGACAACAAAAGATGGTGAGGTGTTTACTTGAGAGTGAGGTCTGCACAGGCGTCCACACCAAGCTGTGCCTGATGGCTGTTTGAAGAACTGTTCCTCCTTTAACGTATTTGCTGTATTTGTGCAGTTCCACCCCAGGATATATGGAAGATGGCTTTGTGAAAGCTTAACCTGGGATACAGAGTGTGCTTTTATTTTCAAAAGGCACTCTTTAGCTCAGTAATGGAAATCTTACCTAGCCTACAAATAGCGGCATATGGAAAAGGCAGCCAGTCAACTATCTGCTGTTTATATAAAAGGAGTTTGTAGCGAAGAGCCTTCCTTTTAAAATGAATCATATGGTAACTCACTTTTATAATCCTTTCATATCTTTTTTACTTTAGAAGGTATTTGGGTTTCAGAGCATGCTTTGTGATACTAATTTTTATCTCATCGAGCTTGCTTTCTTGCATAAATCCGTGCTGGGGCAGAGGAGATATTTATTAATTCCTTGGAAGTGCCTTCATGCAGTGTGTGCTGAAGAAGTGTCTGTTTGATATTTGAATGTGGCAAGCTCTTGCTTTTCACTCTGAGCGTGTATTAAAGGAGCTGTGCAAGAGCTGCATTCCTCTAACTGCTTACCTGACTGCTCCTTGTTACAGTTATCTTTTTGTGTACTTTCAACTGCTTTCTGCTCTGAAAAGTCTTATTTACCTTTCAGTTAAGCTTGTGAAGAAGAAGTGTTTGGTTTTGTTTGTGTGGTATAAAAATACAATGTTAACTGTAAAGAGATACAGAAGCTGAAATAGTGGTGACAGTATTTCAAACTCTTCAGTCGTAGGTTTGTTTTTGATGGCTGGGTTTTAAATGCAATGAAAATAAATAGTGCACATATGTTTATCTATCATGTTTGTATTTCTGCAAATGCATAATTGTACTAAGGGAAGCTAAGGGCAGTCAGAGAGGAGTTGTGCATGGGGAAGAAGTTGATGAGAGTGCTTAAATAGGGCCTGCTGAGTCATTTTTTACACATTCTGTGTTATTATCTGAAATTTGAATTGGAAATGGAAAAGTTCCAGTGAAGATTTAATACATCTGAAGTCAGCTTGTTTGTTGGTTTTGTTCGTGTACATCATCTAACTCAACTGTGCTATGGTCCAGGAGTTGTAGTTTAGCAATCCCCATTAAAAATAAAAACAATACAAAAACTGATACCAGAAGGAACTCGGCATTATCTCAGGCAGGTCAGGACCTCACCTCTCCAGCCAGCTCCATAAATGTTATCTCAGTTATCTCACAAGAAATACTACTTTGCTGAAAGCTCCTGAAGTTGTTGATGGGGGCAGTGTTTGTGATGGTGCAGAAGGAAGCTGGAGTGAGACCAGAAAAGACAAGTGGCATGACTGGATTTGTCAGACATTTGTAAACATCGGTGGCAAAACAGATATTAATCATTTGTTTTTCTGGCAAGCTTTAAAAATGTGAACTTTTGCCAGTTTTCTGTACCACTCTTTTGTGGTGTCATACCTGATGAGTTAGCTGTAACTCATTTCCTGTGACAGTAAGAGCAACTGGCCGTGTTGGTGATTTGCCACATGTCTGGTGCTGATGCTCTGAGGTCCTTCCTCCTCCACTGACTCCATTTACTAGCTCAAATCGCTGAATCTCATCAGAATTTAGTTGTGTCCAGGTTCTGGTATTGCTGTCAAAGGGAAATTGGCTTTGCTGGCTGTGCAGGGGCCTTAGCATTGCTGCGTTTTGTTTTTTCTTTCACACTGCCTGCAACTCCACTAGTATGGGTTCTCAGAAATACTGGGGCCTGACGAGTGCTGTGTGTGTGTGCATCCATAACACAGCTCTGAGACTATCAGGGTGTACCTCGTGTGTATGGTAAGGGAGGAGGTGACAGCAAATAAATCACTGGATTTATTCATCCTACTGCTGGCCAGGCAGGATGACTGCTCGCAATGTTCATATCCCCCACAGTTTCCTTAATGGGACAAGCTGAGGACTGGATGCGAGATCCATCCTGTGGCCCTTCTCCCTCACCGTGAGTAGGGTCAGAGGAGGCTGGAATGAATGAGGCAGGGCACTGGAGAGGTGGTAGAACAACCAGTGCTGCTCAGGTGTAAGTTTTTGGATTTCTACAAAGGACTTGTGCATTTTATGCCTGAAAATGTTATAACTATGGGTAGCTGTGTTTGTATGAGCTCTTCAGAAATCAGATAATTCAGTGTATGAAGTGACAGCATCTTGTCAATGTCAACTGCACATCCTTCCTTGAAGATTTTTCCCGCTCTTGTTACCATATTTTCAGGGATTCCCCTTTGTACTGAACTCTGTCCTCCAAGGATGTGGTATTTGGAGGATAACCTCCCTATTGGCCAGCTGGTGCTAAGCCAGCCATCATTTCTTGCAGTCCTCTGGAGCTACCTTGGATCTTGTTTGCTTGGAAGTAGTCCCATTAGTTGTAAGTCTGTTACGTGGTAGAAATTCTGGAATAGGGGAACCTCTTTGTTCTGTCTTGCAGGAGTGAGCAAAGCAGAGCAAGATGAAGGAACACATCTAACATGTTACTATGTGACTTCGGGTATGTTCTCTGTACAAGAGACAAAGATATGTAAAAGCCAACTGAGCAAGTAACAGCTGTGGTGTTGGAGAGTTAGCAAAAGAAGTTTTTCTTTTTCTTTCTCAGCCAGAAGTAGCTGCAATGAAATGTCTGTGGTTTATAATATATTGGTTTCCTTTAAGTGTAAAAGTGTTGGACAGATCAAGTACTGGAGTGATGGTGCCTGTATACACATTGGAGTTGGTGTCAGTCTTTCAAGCTGCACATTTTAAATTTTCTCTGACCAGTACTTGTGTGCATTTCCAAACATCTAGATGTAGAAATGAAGTAGTTGAGAGAGTTGAGAGTAGTATGAGAGTCATAGAGGAAGCATATTGAGTCTTACGTGGTTAAGAGATGTTTCATTTCTCTCTTTTTGCCTTGCAGGAAGAATGCAAACAGATACTGGCTCGGCAGAAGTCCAGTTCCCAGTCTGATTCCCATGACGATGAGATTTCTCCTCCGCCTCCCAACCCAGTAGTAAAAGCCCGACGCAGGAGAGGAGGAGTCAGTGCCGAGGTGTACACAGAAGAAGATGCTGTTTCTTATGTTAGAAAGGTAATGCTTTGTCGTGTCCCTGCAGGGCGATGAAGTGACTTGTATCCTGCTTAGCTTTAGTGCTTAGAAGCACCGGTCAGCTTGTAGAGTGTCGTCCTCATGTCAGCAAAGCCGTGGCTTGACCGTCCTCTCAAGTACATTTGCTGCCTCTTAATGTATTTATAAAGTATTTTTCTAAGCATGTTGCTTCAGCATTCTGTATTCTTTCCTTTGTTGAGGAATGCTGCTAATCTGTTGCCTCCCGTTATGGAGTAGTTAATTCTCAGCCATTACTCCCTGGGTAATGTTTCCTGTTTTGGATGGATCCTGAAATTAACTTTTTATTCCTTTTCCCAGCAGCAAGATTAGTAGGCAGTAATTGGCCCACAGCTGGAAACAGCAATACAGATCACATTCTGGGTGCTCTGGGGCAAGGACTGCTGCAATTTTAATTCCCTAGAAACAGACTGAGTTTAAGTAATACATGATGTAGGGATGGTTTTCTGTCAGCTATAGATACTGCAAGGGATGTAGGACTAGCTATGGGATGTTTTGTTTCTTGCTTTGTGTTCTGCCATAAGCGAATGATTCCCATGGTGAACCCTGAAGCTGTGTGTTTGTGACAGAGGTTTCTGGAATAAGAAACAGAGGGAGATGCTGGAGGGATGAATTACGAAAGAAATGAAAAAGTGTAAAAAGCAAGGCAAGGGTTGTATTAAGCTATTGCAAAGAGAAGGATTTTTAGCTCACAGCCAGGAAGAACCGTTGGCTTGAATTCAGGCGCTGGATAGAAACACATGTGGGTCATAAGCAGCTTGAAGGATCCACTGGAGGGTGAGCTGTAGGATGAGTAGTGCTAAAGGGAAAGTGGTGAGTTATGTCACTGGAGAGAAAATGAAAGGAGATTTAGCTGAGTGACTTGAGCAAACATCTGGGGTGGTTCCATTCAGAAGAGCACTGAGATCACTGCGGCTGCTTGTTTCATCGCTTCGTCCTGAAACCAGAGAAAGCAATGTTTGTCAGCACATCTGACACAGTGCTAACAGAACAACTGACAGAATGGGAACTCTTTTGTTGTAAAAGAGTTGATCTGCTTGAAGAGAACGCTTCATGATTACTTAGAAAAATGATGTAAGGTGTGATCCAGTGATTCGTTTAGACTTTTCATTTTGTTGATGTCTGGTTGCTGTGACACCTAAGGAATCTTTCCTGTGTTTTCTGTGTCCTTGTCCATGAGACCCACCCAAATCTCTGCCCTGTAGCTTTCATTGCTTCAGATTGAGACTGAGAGAGGCTAGTCAGCAGTATTTTATCATCAGCGAGAGCTGAGTGTCAGTGGTTTAGATTATCCCCTCTTGGCTCAGCAGCAGTAAGCTGAACAGCTAGGTTGTTTTCATAGAACAGAAATGCAGAACTGCAGGTCAGTCCGGGGTTTCTCTGATAGGAGGAAAAAACAAGAAAAAGTTACTAGCCAAATACCCATTTTGTTTAACTTAATAGAATTTAAACTTTCAGGATTGTGACCAAATTCACATAGTAGAGAATGTGTGCCTTCTCTTCAATTAGCAAATAAAATACCTCTTTATTCTCCAGCATAAATCTTCTCACTTGCCAAGAAGCAAAATGTGAGTTTTGATCCAGGTGAGCCTTGCAGAAGTTCCTTATGCCACAACCAGTATGAAAAACATTGTGTAATCAATTCATTTTTTTTTCCTTTTCCTTGGAGAAATTTTACTCATTTTTAAAAGTAGGTTGCTTCTGAAACTCTTGTGGAGAGAGAAGAATAAGAAATGTATTTTCCTCAGTCTCATAGACTTGATAGGATACTGCACAGCTGCCAGTACCTGCTAATTATGGTATTTTATGGCTATCTTTCTCCCTAGTCATTTCAGAGCTTGCATTTCTTTTCTGGTTGTCATGTTGAGAACATCAATTCTTACCCCCATGTTATCAAAACTGTAATTTATTACTTTCTTAGTGGCTTTATATTATAGCCTAAATCTGTCCCAGTGATTGAAATCAAATTGCATCTGTTATCTTGAACAATGGAATTTTCCACAGATTTCAAGAATTACGAGGAAATACAACCAGACTCGTAATTGCTCTTCTTTCTTTTCACCCACAGGTTATTCCGAAGGACTATAAAACTATGACTGCTCTGGCAAAGGCCATCTCCAAGAACGTGCTCTTTGCTCATCTCGATGACAATGAACGAAGGTATGAGGTGCTTTATGATTTAATGGATTCCATAACTTGATCTGAGGATTGTGTCAGGTTTTATCTTAGAATGGTCGTTGAAGATCAGAGCTACTCACCGTTGGTTTTCAGTTCTACTAGATGGCAGCCCTCCACACACATGGCATTGTGACAAAGGATAGAATGACACACTGAAAAAGAAACAGGAGTTGAGAATTTATGTAAACATATTTAATGATTGCAAGTCAGCTGTACCTGGTGGGCTTCATTCTAGGATCCTGGAAGGTCCTAGCTCAAATGATCTCAGATCCATTTGCTGTAACTTCAGAGAGCTGAAGTGACTGAACAGTGGGACATTAAAATTTAATGTGTACTAAGAGCTAAAAGAGAATTACAGGTAAATTTATTTTATTTTATTTTATTTTGAAAAACTGTTAGATCAGTAACAGCCAGAATGATCTTTAAAACCTTGAAAATGTACTTCTGTGTTTGTTGAACATGTCTTGTAGCTAGGGAAGGCATTGCAGCTTGAGTTTCACTATGGCTTTAGTGTCTAATGTGTGTGACAGTTTCATAAACGATCTAGAGAAATATGGCTTCAATGAAGCCATGTGGGGTCTGTGCAGAGCTGGGTGGGTAGCTGTACCAGCTGCCAGTTATCAGTGGCCCAGCGTTACAGTGGAGAGATGTCACAAAGCAGGGAGCCATGTTGATGGTGATTTTCTTCATTGTTCTCTTGAGTTACCTTCATGGTGAACTGGTGCACCAGTGATGAATTTTTAAATGATGTGGAGATGAGACAGACTGATAGAATTGAGAATTGTTTTTACTAGCAGAACATCAAGCAATGCAGTCCTTCAATGGGGCTGCGCTCATGACGCTTTCAATCAAAGCGTGTTCTCAAGTGTGCAAATTTCACTCCCTCTTGAAGCCATTTACAAGGTTTAATTACTTTGCAATCCTAGCGTGCAGATTTCTGGTGTAATTAGAAGAGGAGTAACTGAACATTTCTTCTAGCTTTTTTACCCACAACAGAGAATTCTTGTACAGAACTGCCAAAAATCCTGATTATACCATCTGCATACTGACATGACTGTAGTGGTAGGGTACATTTTCTGGTTGGAAAAGGCACGTTTTGGCAATATGTTACCTGAGTATGGATGAGAGGGAAAGAGGGAAAGAAAAGCAGTTTTTCCAGCACTGTGCTAAGTGTGCATCGTGGTTATGGTCTCCTAACCATTTATTTACTTGTCAGCCAGATTATCCCATTACAGGCATATGGTAGGGGGGAAGAGGTGTGCACAGGGTGCCTCCAATGTGTGTGCTGTAGAATTGTCGTAGGCTGTTCTGAATTTTTGCAGTCCTTGTACTGTGGCTTCACCAGGTTTGTATTGCCTCTGCTGTCAAAAACCTGGGAGCTTCTTGGTTCCTGGATTCTGCACTGGAGGTTATTCAGCTGTGTATCATCTCCCTCGCTGAAGTGCCACATTCAGGCCTTGAGACAAACATAGCAAGCTATTGCTCATGTTGGAAGAAAAAAGAACTCAGGGAGGACACGTGCAGTCTGCTTTTGCAGATAGGATTGTGATGGACCCTTCTTTGCATTTTATTGAGCTCCCTCTTGATATCATGCTATTGCCTTTGTGGTTTTTTTTGATTTTTTTTTTGGTCAGGTGTGAAGTCATCAAATTGGAGTGTACCATTGCTCTCACTTGCACTTTGCATCTGGTTGATGCAAACAGCCAGTTCAATAAAGTACGTGGTGTATGACTTCATTTGGAGTTCTGTCCTCTTGGAATGGTGGAAAACTAGATAAGAGTATTTCATTTTCTGTGCTGCAGTGGTGACTGTGTTTATTTACTTCAGTGCTTCCTACACTGAAGATGGTGTTGTTTCATTATGTGTTGTGGTGGTTGACCATTCTCTGAAGTAAAGAAGGTGTTCAGGTGGGTTAGGATGAGCTAGCAGGGCCAAGTCTTTGTTTGCAATGGTTAACTTGCACTTTTTCTTCCTGTCTGAGAAGATTCATAAGTTAATCTTTCTGGTGGCTGTCCATGGGACTTGCGTTCCATCCACTGGCTGCTTGCAGCTGTGAAGATCCTTATGTCTGACATAAGCCCTTATTTATAAGCACAAAGTGTAACGTTATCTGTGTCAAATATTCCATGTGAATTACACGAGAAGTCCTGCTGAAGTCAAGGTAAAAAAAAGTACCTTTTTGCACTGGTGTTACAAATAGTTTTGTTCAAATCATCTTTGTTTCCATTCTGTTTGCATTCATGGTCTTATTTTAGGTGACATCTTTTTATATGCCATGGTGGAACAAGGTTTGCCATCTATCTTGCAATTGCACATACATGCACACGTACATACACACAGCCTCCAGTGCAAAATTACACTGATAAGTTCAATCACTAAGGAACTGTAAATGCATAGATGCTGAAAGTGACAGAGCTAGATTATCAGCAACTCTTGTCAAAATGTACATTTCGAGAACAGCTGATAGTGTAAGAACAGTGCAGCTCTGAAAAGCGATGTGGTCGTCAGCTCTTTAACTGTGGTGTGTTCTAACTCTCCTTTCTCCTCCTTTCTTCTTTTCAACTGCTTAAAAACTCTTGAAAGAGAATTTTAGTAGCAAACAATGAAGCGTGTTCGTTAAGCTGAGATGTAAGGGCAGCAAGATTTTTTGGTAAAAGTGTAGTTTGTCGTATTGTGCAAACATCATGGAGAAGCTGTGGAGATGGCCACCAAGAGGACAGTTTTCCAAGGTAGAAAGCACTCTAAAAACTTGCTAGGTGTGATCACTGCCAGATCAGCAGCTCTGTGTTTGTCTGGTCCTGAGCTGTTGCTCACCGAAGCCTCACGTATGTATGCACAGTCCTTCACAACAGATTCTTGTGTCGTGGCTCTGGAGGGAGCTCTTTGCAGCATGGAACAACTTCTGATACAGAAGGCAGCGCTGTGCAGGCTGTGTGCTCAGAAGAACCAGGAATTGCCCTCCAGCCTGTTCACACGTGAGCAGCCTTGAGAGCTTTGAGATGGAACATCAGTGGATTTGGACCTGTAGTCAGGTAAGATGCATTCACCCTCTTTTCATTTTACTAGGGAAAAGTGCTGTGCTAACACTAACTGCAAGGTATTTGGGGGAAATTTACTTTTTGGAACTGGTCTTCTTTGCCACAGTTTGTCTTTAACTTCTGTTGATGGCAGAAGCCATCTTGTTTCTCTGTTTTCTGTTGTGCCTCTGTTGCATCTTTGAGGCAGTACCAGTAAAAATTATTAAATAAAACACCAGTCCTTGATTATGACATTTGTACTTAATAAAAGAACTTTAAAAAGTTTGAATCGCAGATTTAGATGTACTTTCTGAAAGACATGTCTGCTGTCTTTCTAATTTCCCTCCAGCATGCTGATGAGAAGTTAAGTTGATATGTGCCAAGGTTGTCTTAAGTGGCCAGCAGTATTGATTCTAGTGGCTGAATAAGTTGAAAAATTTCCTTGTGATATTACTCCTCCTAGTTTGAACATGATCTCGTGGTTCAGATCCAGCTATGCTCCTTTAACAGGCCAAATTCTGAAGGCTGTTAGAGTTTGCATAAACTTTCCCCTTTCTTTTAGTATGTGACACTTGAGAATTTTGCATATGGGACAAATCAGCAAGGCAGGGTGTATTGTATTGATGCCCTCTTGGCTTATTTGGTTTTGTTCAGTCAGCAAGCAGTGAGTGATTTCTATCTATGCAAAGACAGAATTACACCCATAACTTGGCAATGTTTTATTTCCTTTCCCACTCTTGGATTTCCAGTAGATTAACATCCTCTAAGGTTTCCTGGTTGTGAAATGGTGTATAAAGTCAAAACTAGTGACAAGGGGCTAGTTTGGTTGTCCCAATCTCCTCTAACCTAGCAGTGTAGCTAACAAGAATTTTTATTAGTTCAGCATGTAATGATGGAGTGGAAGTACACACCCTTGGCTTTGCCATGGTGTTGGATAGTCAAGGGGAGAAAGAAGGAAGAAAGTTCATTTTCCCTCTGAGGATAAAAATAAAAGATTTCATCTCATCATTTAATTGACAGGATGTTCAGTCTGTACTGGACAGGGACAGCCATTGGGAACTCTGACCTGAAGAGGAAGAGTGAGAAGGTTTGGAGATGACCTGCAGTGGGATCAGAAGTTTCTGTTCCCGGAAACAGAAGTTTCTACAGCTGACAGTAGTCGAGGAGGAGAAGGAGAAGGAACTGCAGCATAAACAGTTTGAGATCAGCAGGCATGTCAGCCTTGGTTCCAGGATGTCACCTGTGCCTGCCTGCTCTGCTGTGAATCATGAGCTGTCTTTCTGTCCCTGCTCAGAAGCTTGATGGATGCCTAACCACATTCAGAAGTGGACTGGGAAAATGTTCAGCTGTATCTTTATGTAGATTGTATGCAAAATTTATATGTCAAAGCTCTGTAAAACTTGCTCCTCAGGGAGTAGAGAGAGTAGGTCGCTGTTTTACATGCATATTCAGACCAATAGAATCATTTTGCAAATGTTTTATTCTTCTCTGCTGCTCTACAAACAGTTGTGATGCCTGTGACAACTTTCAGAGTATTTTTGTGTTTTATTACTTGGATTAATAATAAAGTGGCTTTTTTGAACCGTAAACTGGTGTGAAAATGCTTTGGAAACAAAAGTTAGACCATGTAATGCTTTTGCTAAAATACTGAGCTTTTATGGAAGTGCAAAGAAACAACAATAAGGGGTAGGAAGAACTGCCATCTTTACTGCAGGACACGTAGTTTTACATTGCTCGTGTGTTGCCTGCATGGCAAAGATGTCAGAGTAAAGGGCATTTTTTATTTTCTATGCTTGTTAGAGCTGATGCATAAAAATGAAACTTGGCACTTGTGCTGGGCATGCAAGCCAACCAAGAGTTTTCTCCAAGAAAGAATTGCAACTCTTTTCCCAGCATCCTCACAAGCACACTGCAGATGGAACTGCACACAGTGCTGCAGGCACCATCATCTTGCTGTTTCAGGAAGATGTTCCACCTCCTTCTTACAGATGTTTTACGTAATCCGTGCTCTGTGATGCAGACTGCAATTGAGGCTGTTTTGTAAGCCATGATTGGTGCCAAAGTGGGCTCCTTGAGGGACATGCTGGGCTCAAGTGTGTGCTGTTTGAGAGACATTAGAGTCCAAATTGAGATTTCCTCAGCACTGAGACACAATAACATTCTTAAAATGTATTAAGGGCTGCCACAAAGGGGAAATGAGTAATCATATGTCTCTGTACCCCGAAGACAAAACATCAGAATTAGGCTTAAATTGTACAAGATGGAAGTAAACTAGACATGTGGTAATAATTTCTTGTGGTGAGGTTACTTAAATAGATTGGAGAGTCTATGATTGCTGAGACAGGTTAGGCAATCTCTTCGAACAAAGTCTATTTTGTCCTCTGTGGATGGGAGGATTCTCAGTCGTGTTTTTGTCACTCTTGGATTCTCAGTAGTGTAGGACAGTAATGTATGCTTCCTGTTTACATCTTTTTTTTTTTCTTCCTGTTTTTTATGTACTTGAAGGGTTGTTGTTTCTTGTCACATTTTCTGTTTTCTCAGATTGAATCTATTTCTGCCCTTCTTCCTTTGTAGACCAGGTTACTCAGACCACTGACCATTTTTGTTGTTCTCCTCAACTTTATCCTGTTCATCCACATCTTTCTTGTATCTTTAGTATTTTTCACAGCAACAGCATATTGTTGACTTCTGCTTAGCATGTGATCACCAGAGTCATTGGACCTTCTTCTACCTCGGCAGTGAACGTGCATCACGTGTTTGTGCCATTGATTATTTTAACCCCCATATAATACCTAGCAGTTGTATCTTTATTGCAAGTACTTTTGCAGTCCATTTCTTCAGTTTGAAATGATTTTACATCCTTATCTTGTTTTCTGAAGTGCTTGCAGCTTCTTTACAGCTAGTTACAGATTTCAAATTGAGAAAACATCCTGTATGCTGTCATCCAGGCCATTAATGATGTGGGTGTGTTTTTCAGTATAGGCACAATCTAAACGTGTGAAAAGTGGTTTTCCATATCGAACAGATGAATTTTACTTGTTGTCATGTTGATCTCATATTAAAATATTTTTAAAACTTGTGATTAGTGAATTTCAAGGACATTATGATTACTATAAGCTTTATTCACTTCTGCATAATGCCGTGTTTTATTAAAGCACTGGCTGCAGGCCAGCTGGAAAGCCTCATATGTGTGGAAGAAACCTAAGACGGCACCATTCAGGAGCAAGATATTTCAGAAACAGGATGCCACAGCTATGACATATTCATTACACATCCTGTATTTTCCTTGCATTTGTAACTTAACTCTTCTGTTAAAAAACAAACACGGTCTAGCTTCTGCCTCTGCTTCATAGATGGCTGCAGTGTGCACAGCAGTGCAAGAAACTTCTGATCGGGCTGCGTTATTGTTTTTGTAGCTGCTGAAACCACATGGATGTTTGGGTAGAATATTTACTCTGCCTGTTGTTGGCATCTAAGTTGGCTGCTGCTCAAATACACCTAAACCAGGAACCTCAGGGTATGGTTTCACAATTAATTTAACCTAACTCTGAGCTGCTACCAAAATAAGCAGTGCAGTTAGTGCCAGAGCTTGGCTGTGTGCTGCTATTGCTGCTCTCGTGCACTTGTGCAGCCGCAGCTAGCCAGATCTGTGCTCTGGAGAGTGAGATCTTCATCCTCCACTTGTTGGGACAATTTTCAGGTCAGATCAGTTGCCACCACCTGGTCGCAGAAATGCTTCTGCTTGCCTAAGGGAGGCAGTGGAAAGACACAGCTGAGCATAAAGCACAGCATCATCTCAATCTGCTTTGCATGGTACTCTGGAGGGTGGCCTGCAGCCTGCGCGGGTTTGTAGAGGTGTGAATGTCCCACCTGTGATGGAGCTCCTGGGGTTGGTTAGTTGGCCGTAGTAATTCCTAGTAAAACAGATATTGTAAAGAAGAAACTGGTGCGTAACCTCTCTGTGAGATGTTTGTCTTGATGGTCGATCATATTAGAAGATTAGCCTGTATTCTGTAAGCAGTCAGTAAGAGGAAGCTCATCTCTCAAATGAACCAAAGCGTACTAAACAAAAGCTTTCCTTCTGTGGGTAACACTGCAGTATTTTGCAGGTAAACAGTCTGGCAGCCCAGCTTTTCATTGTGCCTTTCATGCGTTGTTTATAGCTTTGATTGAGCGTGGTTTTTAACACAGCGTGTTTAACTATGTGAGTTGTTCCATTGACTTGCTGTGGATGTCAAAGGAATTACTCATGTGTATAAATTGAAGCACATTCTGTCTTGCTGAATTGGAGCTTGCCAATGAGGAATACTACTTAAACTGGGAGAAGTTATGGATTTTGGAGACAACAGTCGTCTGGCAGTAGTGATGGAAATGAAACCAGGTAGAATTGCCCAGCCGCTTGGAAAAGAAATGATCCAATTCTCCATTCAAGGATTAGCTGTGAATTTAACACTGACTCTATTTTCCAGTGCATCCATCTCATTTACCCAAGAATTACTGTCTTTAATTACCATTGTAGTGCCTGCAGGCAGCAGTCCTTAAATTAGTTATGCAAAGTTCTGCTCTCAGCAGTCATCAGGAGATTGCATCTGCTTTACTATCAATCCCTTTCCGGCATCCTGACAGCGTGCAGATTTTGTACTAGAGAATCCTTTTCTTGATGTCACTTCTTGGCCTGGTGGATAGGTTATTCTCTTAAACATAACTAAAAGCACACACATTTGGTATTTCTGGATATTTTTATCTTTAGAAACAAATACTGTCAGTTCGTAGCTTTTTAGGGGCTGTGATTCACCCCCAGTGTTTTGTTACACAGTTTATATTCTTCATCACAAATACTACTGGCGCCATTCCTAATGACAGTTATTTTTAATTCTGCATAAAAGTGGTTTGCATATGGGCAATATGTCACCAATTCTGAAAAACAAATTAAAAGCAGAGAAGGGATTTACCTAAATCCTATTTAGACTTAGGAAAAATTACCTGTGACAAACAGTATTCACACATGCTTACAAAAAAATACCGAGTCTTAACTTATCTCTGTATATGTAGAATAGAAGAATTAAGGCTGAATTTAACAGGCCTTCTGAAATCTGTGCTGCAGAGTGTGTGAGTGTGCCTTTGTGGGTTTCTTTACACAACAATTATCTGGCAGTGGCTCTGAATTTGTATTACTCAATGCTAAGGCTTTCCAGAATTAAACACAAAGGTTGAATAAAAGAACATCCACTCTTCTCAGCAAGGCTTTGTCCTTCGCGTGGAGCAGCTGGAAGCTGGTTGGGAGCAGCAATTTGTCTTTGCACATGGAAGAACAATGGTTTACTTCAGCTCAAGCTCTCTAAAGAAATCATTCCTTTTTTTTTTTGTTTCGGTAAGGTTGTAGGTAAGCTGTCAACAGCTACTCTTGCTCTGATAAGTCTTCATTAGGTGACTGATTTTGCAACCTTCCACAGCTTTGAAAGCCTCCTTGTCTCTAAGTGGGAGTATTACCGGTACCGGTACTGGAGGATCAACTGTGTGATTAAGTTGCTTAGTTATGCATTTAGAAGAGGATGTTCAAAGAGCTTAAGGGAACCAGATATTTGCACTGATTGATATATAGTGGGAAGTGAACATTTCTCTCCACTAAAGTACTCCTGAAAATCCCCCGTCTTATATTGCGAATGTTTCGATCCGTGCCTTTCCATGACACGATGACATCTGCTTAGTAGCACAGTGCTTGGAAGGAGAAGGGAACTGACCTTAGAACAGAAAGCAATCTATTATACTGAGGGATTTTGTGGCTCGGGGTTTTTTTTGTTTCTTTTTTTTTTTCTTACAGAAATAGAAGATTCAGCTTAGCAACCAGATGAAATTTCTCTGTCATTCCAGTGCACTTAATGGAAGTACCAAGTGTGAGTTATTTGACTGCTAGGCTCCTAACTCCGTTTTAATGAAAAAAAATCTGACAAACCCAAACAATGATTTAGTTCTTGTTTTACAAGTTCCTTGCTAAAGATTTTGACCTGAAGTACATTGCATCTTGTGAGGTAACAGCTGGTCTGTCTTGTCTTTGGAAAAAAGTAACAGTTGCTAAGATTTCAAGAAACAAAGACTGTCTTTGAATCCTCTGGAACAGCTGTAAGAGACTGACACACCATGCACTGTCAGCTGCTAAATTCAGATATTCAGACTGACCGACACGGAACGCTTTAACCCTTTGGCACCATCATAGTCCTTTTCTCTCTGTTTTTCTTCTAAAAGAATGCCATAAAATGAGTTTAGTTGTCAAATGCCTTTTGCTTTCAGGAATTAAATAAAGAAAGCACAAAGCTAGCACTTTCTTGGTAAGAGTTTCATTTTTTATGTTCATTTTTACGTTATAGAAACGATATGAAGACAAGCTTGTTGACAGATGAAATTTGCATTAGAAGTGTATAGCACAGTCCTTTGTGTAGTATCTGCATATCCAGAAAACAGCACCAGATGCCATTTTAAGGCACTCAGCATCTTAGCAGATCTGTAAATGCAGAGTGTATTGAGTCTGGCAAAGCAGAATGGAGGGCGGCTCGATCGTGGTCTGGAAGGGGAAGGTGGGTGATAGCAAAGGTGTCTTCAATAGGCTGAGGTATGCGACATCCTGAAGCTGGTGGGTGAAGCTGGGCACGTTCAGACTGGAAAAGTTTAGTTTTTGCTTTTTTGAGTAACCAGGGAACTGATCCATAATTTAAACTAGCTTGGCATGTGGCAGATTTTCCATTGTATGAAGTCTTCAGATCAAGCTTGGCTCTCCACTGCTGCTAGTTCTTAAAGAACATTCTGAAGTGCTCCATTATATTGGGTTTTTTTTTTCAAAGATGGCAAAACGTGATGACATGAAAATTTATTTCACTTAATAAAGAATCAGCACTCATCTCTTGCGAACAAAACATTTGAAAATACAGCGTTGGTATGCCTGAAAGCCAAGCTGCTGTAACTTGGGGCCTGACTGATTTTTGGATGCCTGAAATAGGCATATGTTGGGTGTCTTTCTGAACTATTGTTTTAGTGCAGTTACAAATGATTGGATATTATTCAGGATCCTCTGTAGTCTGTGTTTGATAGCATCAGGAATGCTGAGGCTGCCTTAGCATGGATTAGTTGGTCGGTTCTTGGTGCTGCACAGCACGGCTGATGGCACCGCTCACGGGGAGTGTGAAGCAGCCAGCTGTGGGGCTGAATGTTGTTTTCTTGCCCAAAGAGCCATACCCACTCAAGCTTACTCTTAAGTGATTTGCTCCTAAGCAAGTACATAGTAATGGGGTTGTACAAAAATTATTCCTCTGATGACATCTAGCCCACTTTGTTGGGCTGTGTACTTCTATGTCCTGGTTCTAGTTCATCTAAATAGTGAGAAGATTGGCAATTAACTAAAATATTGGCAATTATCATCACTGTTTGCAGAATCAAGATTAGTTCACTTTTGTTTTTGTGTTTAAAACAGAGTGAAAAAATACAGTTTTGTCACGATCCCATAGAATTTGAAAATGTGAATGAATATCCTAGGAGAAGGCTGGCATACAGAGAATGACTTTCCAGATAGGACAACTGAGGTGAGAAGAGTGCACTGCACACTCATGGGCTTCAATTCCCATTAATGGGAAAACACCACTGTTCACATAACAGTGTATTTCATATTTGCAGTTACCACAAGGCCCACATAAAGGCCGGAGCTCCCTGTGTCTCTCTTTGCACTTTCAAGGAAAGACAAATTTTGCTGTCATTAAGCCAAATTCCAGTGCAGGTTTCCACGTTTTTTTTTCGTATTTCTGATATTCTGTGAGATCTGTTTGTCATGAAAAGTCAGCTGTGTAAAGATAACAAAACAGGGAGAAACAGTAGAGTCAAAGCAACACATTTATACACTCTCTGAGTTCAATTTTTTTGTGTAAGAGATTTGCAAGACTTTGCTGCTACATTTGAAGTGCTCGCTCACTTTTCCCCTTTCCATGTGTGGCAGATAAACTTTGGTCCAAGTCTTTTCCTGACAGAGGCACATCAAGATCTCTTGAGCTGAATAGCAATTACGTTTTAATATCCAGAAACAGACCTTGGACTTTTGACATCCTAGTAACTCCCAGAACAGCCAACTGAACCTTCACCATGATGGACTGCATTTGCTCTATTAAAATACCATAGCAGCACCACGGTTCCAAGTCCTGACAGTTTCATCAGCACAGCTGACCTGTGTTCCTTTTGCAGCTGCTTTCATCAGTACTGTTGCAACATCAGTGCAGGCTTTTCTTTGCTTTTAGTAACGTGGTTTAAGATAGTGATTTGGCATAAGTTGTGGTTCATCCAAGTTTACTCGCGGTTCCTTAATGGTATGTTGTGTGTCATGTTTTCTCTCTTATTTATTAAATCCCATGCTTTGACTGTAATTTATTTCCAAGAACACGAAATTATTGTTCTATTATTAGAATATGCAGTTTGATTCCATGACAGGTTAACAAGAGCTTTGCAACGTTATCAAAACTGTCCTCTAATACTGAAATATAACCAAAGTAGTGCTGCCCATTATTAATTGCCAGCTGAGACAGTTTGTTGTGACATCTGGGGCTTAGAGTTCTCCTTTTCAAGCCCAGCCCACCCTCTGATAGCAGGTTGCCTCCAAGGCGTGCCTGGTTAGTGTTTGATCCCTTCCATGCACACCCTAATGGAGCACTTCATAGATGTTGACATCTGTAAAGTCTTCGTGGCCATCCTACACACTGTATTAATGTAGACTTGTGGTCAGTCATGTGACTCCAAGCATTTTTTGGGAATAAAGGCATTGACTAGCAAGGCAATAAGCATGCTGATTCAGTACACCTTAGGATCTGCTGTGTTGCACCTTTTTTTCATTGGCATCTGAGCGTTCTCATTTACTGCGTTCTTTGTGTTTGGAACTTCCTCCATCTTACGGCTCAGGATTTTAGCCAAAGTCAGCACTTGAAATCTGATCTTCACTTCATTGTAGATTGTTTTTAATTACCTGGACTGTACGTCATTATGCCAGAAAATTTAGATTTCTTTTGCAGTAACTTCCTATTAAAACAATTGCCTGACGAATACATTTACTGTGAGCGTGAGCAATCTGCATTTAGAATAGTTTCATTTTCAAAGGATGCTTTCATGGAAAACAAGGTTAAATTGTGTGGGAACAATGGAGATTCTGCAAATAGCTCTAATAGGTACTTTCTTTCTTCCTTCCTTCCAATGCTTAGTGTTATAAATCAGATTGGAGCACAAGAGATACAGGGAGAAAGAGAGCACAGTGCGTTTGATTGTTGTTAGACTCCAGAACCATGTTCTTAGTGCCCATGGGTGACATGAAGCGCTGTTCACATGGAGTTTACATAGATCTTATTTCTGGTAGACTTCACATTTATTTATCAGTTTTATTTGGTTGCTTGCTTTGTTCTAGTGCCGTAGTGACACCCTCTGGCAATGGCAGGATAGTTCCATCTCTGTGAGGGGACTCCAGCAAATGGGGAGCAGTCCGGCTGGGAAGGCACTGACATATCCTGTGCTTCCTTCTCTCTCTGAGATCCTTTGGCTCAAGACTGAAAATCACACACGTGAAGTTAATTAACGTCCATGAATTTGGTGGCTAACTGATACAAATTAAATTACCGTGTAATAAATATTGTTGGGCAGCTCTGGTTGATGAGCAGCTTGAAAGTCTCCCATTGCACTGAAGTTAATTTGTTTACATGAACTCACAAGGATGCTTTTCTCTCCCGGAGCAGAGCCTCTGAGCAAAGCCCTACAGATACACTGGCTGCTGTTCTAGCCTGAGCCTTGCCCCAGAGCAGAGGAGATGGCTCACCCACCCATTCTACCTGTGAAATAAAGCAGGGCTGTAAAGATGGAAGAGCTACTGTAAGTTGCCGGCCTACTGTTAAATTTCTAGTTAGCCTCAGCAATGCTTTCATTTGTGCTGTTTTACATTGTGTTGTTGCAAGTCACAGAATACAGGCTTCGTGCAGCTGAATTTTTGTCCAGGCAGTATAATGAGAAGAACCAGTGAGCTGTTGAGGCAGTTGGAACAGTGAGGTGGGATGACTGGGGCTTGCATAAAGGCACTAAGAAGCTGAAGTCCTATTAAAATAAAAATAAAAAGGAGTTGGAGACTACTTAGTGTTTTTTGTTGGCTCTAGATCTGTGTCTCATTTTTATAGTCAACTTCATACATGCCTATGGGGCAAGTTAGTAGTTTGGAGCTACCAAAATGATCAAGCTTGGGCAGAGCAACCTGCCTGGCTGTGGCAGCACACAGATTTGTGCAGGGTAATTTACCTGGCTTCTCTGCAGTGTGAATTAGCCCACGTGGAGGTTGGTGCTGCTGGACTCCTGCCAGTGCTCTGACAAAGCTCAGGGCCACAGTGTTAGAGAAACTTCCCTGCACAGATGGGGAACGGCGGTTGTGAAACCAAAACCATAGCAGGACCTGTTGCTCTTTCCCATAAGGACTGTTATTGATCTGCCTGGAGTGAAGCCTCCCCAGTCCCATAGGGAGGACCCACTCCTGGCTTAGGATGCAGATCCTCAGCCTCCTGGGATGTGAAGGTTTGGCTCGGTCTGACAGCAGCTGTCCTATCTGCCACCTGGGGTCACTGTGTTCAAGGTTATCAGAAAGGAGAGGTGTTAAGTAACAAAGAAAATATCAGAGGCAAAAACACGCTTCCAAACCCCAGCCCTTGAGGCTAAAATGTAGATCGCCGTAAGTACACAAATTGCTTGAAAATTTTATTGTGTGTGAAAAAAAGGAAGTGCTGAATTTCAGTGTGTAAACAGAAATCTGCTTCAACAGGCTGGGTTTTTTGTGAAGAGAGGAGCTGGCCCAAGAAAAGCATTATCTCTCGTGGATGTTTTCTTGTTGCTGTTTGTCTGAGCTCTCCTACCTGTTGGTCAGCACTGTGTGCTGCCATTGGCTTTAAAGATCTTTGTAGCAGTGCATTTTGTGACCGAAAGTGGCCTCAAGGCTGACCTCAGCCTGGTCTATGCTGGAATTACTGCATGTTGCTCAGCGACTTTATATTATTTACACACACGGAAGTGAGATTATAGGTGAGTAATATATATTTTATATCTGCACCCATCTTATGGTATTTTTAAGTGTGCTATTATTTAAACCTTTATCTCAGCTAACCCCACATGATATATTACATACCTGCAGTACATCTTACAAGCACTTTAGCTGTATTTTCAGGCTGCCTAGGCTTAAGGTTGTCAAAATATGTATTTATTTTAAAACTTTATAGAATGCTCTACGGATGTAAATCTTCCCATGGAGATGCTCGTTGTGAGAGAGAAAGGACTGGGAAAAGATCAGCTCCAGACATTGCAAGTGCTGCTTCAAATCTCATTTTCACAGCATTGGCAGCGTGTGTGCTGCTGTGAAGCAGAGCAGGTCTCTGACAGCAGCTGCACCACTGCTGCCTCTCAGCAGGGAAGACACAGCTAAAGCAGTAAGGCACAGCAACTCTTTTCCAGTCTTCTTTTCACAGATGATATGCAGACCTGCAGGTACCCAGAGAGTGAGCTTCTCCTGCTGTACCTGACCACTGGGTGGCCTCTGCTAGAGCTGAAGAACACACGTACATTCAGGCAGTGCATCTTTTATTTCTTAGCAAAATACCGCTGAAACTTCTAGATAATAGGACTAGAGAAGATAGTTCATGAAATTCAGGCTGTATTTAGAATGGAAAATTGGTAAATGGACATCGTGACCCTTTCTTGTCAGTGCTAATTAGAAATGATGTGTGCAATTTACTTAACGTTTTTGTTGACGTATCTTGTGCTTTCAATTAGATAAGAAATACTTCAGTTTCAGATAGAGCTGAAGGAGCATACTTTTGTGAAAACAGTATTGCACGTGGTGCTGTTTCTTCTGCCACTTTGCAAATGGAAACCATACATACTTTGCAATACAGGAGGCTCATTTAGGCAGCAGTGTACTGCAGAATTGCCTGCCTGAAGCCTATTTCATTCTGAAGTGAACTTTGCATCACTGGCACCATCTCTAAATAAAATTCCTTAGCATCCTTTTTAGTTATGTAGTTTTTAAAGCACGTGAAAAGACAACATCTTAGTCTTCCTATAATCTGTATTCTTTGGAGTAGTTTGTTATTTATGTCATCATGAGGTCGGAATCAGAACATGATGCTTTTGTCTCTTGTAATGAGGCAGCTCTTCACACAGGGTGTCGTGCCGCCGTGCACATGGTTGGCACTGTACGAAGAATGTAAATGAACATGTTAGTTTTGATGGGAATGGTGATGAGGTTGGAAAGGCGTCATTAGTATGCTCAATAGTGCAAGATAATGCTTTGCTTTTCCTTCCTAATTCAGCCGGTTAAGCTAAAAATACGGCACAGCTGCCTTCTCTTTACACGTGTGAAAATGCGCGGAATGTGAAGTAAGAGAAAGAATTGCAGCCCTTTGGGCAAGGAAGCACAGAGTTCAGTGCTGAGACACCAGGTTCAGCATCTCAGTGTGTGAGAGCTGACAGCGGGCAGGGCAGGAGCGGCAGTGCTGCGGGATGGAGCTGTGGGTAGGCATCAGTGAGGATTTTGTCACTGCTTTATTAGATCCCAGCTTTCTTGCCTGCTCCACTTGGAGCTGCTTACTGCACTTTTTCTTTGCTGCGGCTGAGGTTCTTTACAGCACTGTTGTAACAGTCTCTCGTATGAAAACATCTCATCTCATCCTCACTTAACTGCTGCTAATGGATCGGCTGGAAGATGAAGGCACAAGTGGAAGATCCTCATAGATATAAATCAATGCTTATAATGATATATAGCTGCATTAAGTCTCAGGAGAAAGGAGAATCTTGGCCGTGGGATCTGATGTATAGCTTGATAGCTGTGCGAGAGAGCAGCAGAAATGGATGGCAGTGAGCTGATAGCGGGAAAACAACTGCTGGAAGAAGCTGTGTGAAGTATATTCATATCAACAATAGCTGACTCCTAAAGGATTCCCTTTGCCTGTTGTAATTTGGGCTTTCTGTTGAGAAGAATGAGGAACCACTGGCTATGCCTAAGCTTTTTGGATAGCCCTCGTTACTGTGTTTGAGTAATAAAATCACAGCGTATCTGATCCTGAACATGGCTCTGTGCAGACCAGCCCTTGTAGTCCTGCAGAGCTCAGTGGATGTCTGTGGGAGCTGCTACAAGCAGGAGGATTAATCAATATTAAATTGACTGCAGAGGGGCACGAGATAAAGAAGCTCTGCACTGTAAGCAAAACAGCAGAAAATATTGGGAGAAGAGAATTAAACTGTGCTCTCAGATAGCTCTTCTGTAAAGCTAACTCAATCAGAAAGTCAATTAGTTTTTATAGATTCTGGGAGCGGTTTAAATTTGGCTGCCTTTCATAGTTACTGGAAGTCTCACATGAAATAGATGTGATTGACTTAATTGAATCAATGTCTTATTACTGTAGTCTAGTTTTTCTTTTCATTATTCTTGTTGATGTGATATGGAGGAGTACGAAACTCAAACAGCACACTGCACAGATGTCCAAGTGTAGAGCTTTAAAAAGAGTATTTTCCTAAATACTTTTTCTTTTTTTTTTGAAGTTTCTACTTTTTTCCTTTTTGCTTGTGTCTTCTAGTTTTTTTTGTTCTGTGAGTTGGCCTCTTTGTCATAGGGCCACCCAGCTTTGCAGCCACAGAAACATGACAAATCAGAGCATGGTTATAAGCAATACATTAAAGCAAATTAATAACTGTTTGTTCTTCTAAAATGCAGATGAGTTTTGAGAGAAGACTCACCCAGGTTTACTATGTATGTTGACTAACAAAATTCATCTGTAGCACTTGGAGTTTTGGTGGTTGGTAGAATATTGCCATTCTGGTTAATGAAAATTCAGAGTTTAACTCAAAAGGTACCTTTAGTTCCTGATTTCTATTAATGACTATTATGTCTGGTCAGTTTGGAGACTCTGTCTCCATTCCCATCCTATTTACAGTAATGCTGCTCTGCCTTTCTCCATTAAATCCGCCTGGATTTCATTCTGGTCATTTTCTACTTTGCTTCTCCTTCCAGCCCTTGACACGCTGCCTTACATCTCTCTTCCACTTTGTAATTTCTGATTTATTTCTGGCAGCTGTTCAATTTCAGAAAAAAGAATTCTAGCCCATGAATCCAGGAGGGCAATATAAATTCCATTTTTATCAACATTTGTCAATTAAAATCTGATATTACCGAGGTTGTTTATAAATACCTTGACTATTCCAAATTTATGTGGATAATGCCTCGTACCATTCTTTGCACATATATAACACTTTCATATGGCAGATGAGGAGAAGTATTTCTGTGAGGCTTTGTGCATGTACAAGTAGAGACATAGAGCCCATTGACTGCAGCCCAGCATCATGCTCTGCGTGTGTATGCTCACACTTTTACACATGTGCATAGATGTAGATTTAAAGATGGGCTTGCATAGGAATATCTGATAAGACGGAAAACCGAAGCATGAAATTTGGGCTGATCTCTTGAGTTTTGGTTCAAGGCCAGATTCTGGAATATGATTTGAGTTTCGATTCAGCCAAAATGCTTTGAATGTGTTTTTCTGGCAATGTGTTTGAGAACAGCTGATCTTTCCACATTTTTTCCACTTGGGTTGGAAACCTGAAGAAAGTAACCAAGATGCCATTGCAATCCTGCTGTTTGCTGTTCATTGAAAAAAATGCAGCCTCTATCTGTGGTGCCAAACTTCGGCACTTTGCTGTGTATCTCAGAGCTCTAGATGATAGATTGATAGATAATGATGTTAAGGGAAGCAAGCTGAAGTTAATTGCAAAGTGTTGCTTATTAGCTTTGAAAGAGATATAATCATAGGGCATTCTAATTTTTGAAGACTGATTAATATAACAGCTACAGAGAAAACTGGCAGTGAGTGTGTTTCTAGGGAGTTTGCAGGATTGCTGGTTTATGCATTTTCTTTTACAGCCTACACAGTTGGAGATAATTCAGAATCTTACTGTTTAAGACTAAGCCAAGTATCTAAAATCTTGTGACCATATTTAGGGATGGATGAAATGTTTTGGTTAAAATAGCTCACACTCCCCTATACATGCCCATATTTCTGTCCTGTCTTCAGGCCGGTGAAAGAGACGGGGAGAGCTGAGAGATTTCTAATCCGTCAGCTGGCTGTTAACAATCTCACTCTGCTCCTTCCAGTGCCCAAGTTCTGCCTTCCCTCCGGACCTGGCTGAATCCCCCGGTGCCTTTACAAGTCCCTCTTCTAACTCACAAGCATATTTTGGTTTAATCATCCCAGGAGCTGAAGCTGGAGGAACGCGTGGTGGTGTGAGGCGTGGTGCATTCTGCATGGTGGTGGGCTGTGCCAGCTATTGTCTGCTGGCAGGGTGGAGGAACTGGAGGAAAATCCAGAAGGTACAGGAATGGTAGCAATGCTTGAGGCTTACACCTTCGTTCTTGCTGTCCCACCAGTACTGACTTACTCAGTTACCATCATTCCCCACCCATACATAGTGTCTGTCTGGAAAAACGCTGTCTGAATCTCTACTGACAATGTGCAAAATATGGAGAAGGGGTAGTGCAGTTTAAAAATAACATTTATTAGCAGATAGACGAAAGGCTGAAGAAGGGTTTTTGGTGGAACAGTGAGAAAGCGGTCCTGAGCTGCCTCTGTAATAAAGAAATTTGTACAGTTGTCCTAGGCAGTCTGTTCCCAGTCTGTACCAGGACATACAGTATTACCCATGGCCGTGCCAACAGACCCAAGTTCACCCATGTCTGATGCTCAGTAATTGCAGACAGTGCACACAGCCAGACGGATTTGCAGGCTTTCATTTGCAGATGCTAGAGGATGCTGGGGAAATTTTTAAAGCAGGCAAAATGAAACAGGCATCAGACGTATAGGAGGTGGATTCTGAAAGCTACCAGTGGCAAAATGGAAGATTGTTTTTGAAGAACAACATGTCTCATTCCTGACCCTGTAACCTTACGTGCGAGCCAGGGGAGAGCACTGATGCCAATCCAATAGGCATGCTCAGCAGATGTCCAAGTCTCTGTTTTATATCCAGTGATACTAAAGGTTGTTTATAAAGGCAAGACGTTATTGTTTTGAGTGTTTGGCACTGCCTCTCATCTTTTAAAAGTTGAGAGGAACAAATCTGATGAGGTTTCCAGCTTTTTGTCTCAGTTACAAGAGAAGGCTGTCAGAAATCAGTGTGTCGTCTCTGACAGTGATCCTGCACTTGTTCCACTCTTCCTTGCCCTGAGAGGAAACCTCTTTCTTCTTGCCCTGGGGACAATCTTAGCGGGTTCTCTTGGGTTGTTGAGCACAGTCATCAGATAGTGTAGGACCCCAAGTCCTATTACCCCTTGGATAGCCTAAATGAAGATGTTTTTATTTTCCCCAGTTTATTGGGCTGCAGTGGCTGGAAAGCTGCTCCATAACACTACTGTTCCCATGGCAAGACAGTGTCTCGTTTCCAGACTAAATGTTTATATGTGTTGATTCTTCATGCCCTTGTTGTCCATTAGTTAAAATAACTTTTTCAGCTCTGATGTTCACCCTTGCCCGTACCTCTCATCTCTATGTATTTATAAACTGCAATGACATTTTTTCTTCTACTTCACTGCTGTAAATACTTCAAACTCTTTTTATAATCCTTTATGAAAGATAGGCTCTCTCTTGTCATCCCAGAATACCTTTTCCAACATTTCTTTGAATCAAATGAATCTTCTTTCTTTGTTTCTTTTGCACACAGCAGCTAGAATCATGCACAGGATTGAAGGGAGATCTCTTACGGAGGTGCTTTTTTTTAGGGGCATTAACATTTTCCTTGCTCACTTGGAAGTGACCTACTTTGTACTGACACAGGGTGTTTCTGCTTTTTTCCCAGCCAAGGGTAAAAAGGGTGATTTACAGTTAGCCACCAATTTAGTAAACTCAGATGAAAGCAGCAGTTATTCCCGTAACTTTAACATGCATGGCGTTTCATGTTGGATTGCTGATTTCAGTCCAGCTTTATTACTTCAGTCATCAAAAGCACCCCTCTTCTTTCTGTGACACCCTGTGATGTATCTCTGAAGGCAGCATCTTCAATCCTTAAGACCAGGCCTTGAAATATTCTCGCTAAAATTACCTGTGATCTTGTTCTTCCAATATCAGCTCTTGCTGGTCTATCTTGAATTATTGCCCTTTGCACATTGGAGTTTTTCTTCCTAATCGACTTTGCCATTTTAACCAGCGGTTTGCCTCATAATGCTGAACGTGCTTCCTTGAAGAGCTGATTGATTTATTTTGTTTAGAATGTCAGTTATCAAATAAAGGGTCTGAGCAGATATTGCTCCGTGTCTCATTTTCCAATTACCTCTGTAACTTTCATTATTCCTTGCTTCAAATGTTGTTTTTAAGCCTTGCATTATTGAGGTTAGACTAATGGACAATCTATGGCTGCACCGGTTACCTTGGGCTGACATCCGTCTGTATCCATCAGAGATGATGAGCAAAGTATGTTTCAGTTCAGTCTTTTCTGAGCTGGTTCATGACAGGTCAGACGATCACAATATGTTCCTTGCTTCAAGCCAGGAAAGGTGCACCTTCCTGAGCCTTTGGAAGTGGAATTTCAGTCTATGGGGATGTGTGACAGATTTAGTAGGACACCAGGCTAGCTCCCCTCAAAATGCCAGTGAAGTAGGCATTACTTTTAGAAATCTCTATTTCTAATTAGAATAAAGAATAATAGAAGAGATTAATAAAAACCTAGGGAAGTTTGTGCTTCTTCGTTTGTTGCTCTCCAAGCAGGTTGCTGGGTCCGTACCTCTCTTAAAATTCCACCTCAAACCTTCCTTGTTTCCTCATCATTTTGTATGCTGTGACATGATTGCCTCTGGAGGTCAGGGTATGAAATCTGTGTTGTGTTGCATTGAGAATCCACAAGGGACTCTTCACAGTAGCCAAAAGAGCTTCAGTTGGAAGGGAACGTTTCTGGCTTTATTTCAAAGTGAAAGTGACATTAACTGCAAATACTCTGGCCACTGTAACTATTATCACTGTTCACTGATAGTCTCTTCGTGAGCATCTTCATGGGGTAGAGAGCTTGCAGAAAACAAGATCTGTGTAATTGTTAGAGCAGACGTTGGTAGACATTTTCTGGACACAGCTTCCAGTCTTGGGAGACAGCAGTCCTTTTGCATTTCAAAGTTGTGCTTATTAATTCATTCTATTTTGGCATTATATTTTCCTGGAAAGGACTGTCCCAGAATTTAGTCCTTCTGGAAACACAAATGTGGAGTTTTGGCTTCTAATTTTGAAAGCACTGGCTATAAGTTTTATACAGTGATTCTGCCTATTGAGAGAACTCTTAGCAGGAGGCCTCATCTGGATTACAACACAAACGAGAATGACATTTTGTCTCCTTGCTTGTCAGTTCGATATCTTCCTTCCATGTTCCATTTTTTGGGTAGTTAAAAATCACTCTTCTTTTCTTTGCAGGCTAAGAAATAAATCCTCTTAAAGAGTGCAAGCTTCCCCTAAGTTACTAAGAACATTAATAAAATCTAATGAAATATGAAGTGTTCATATGAATGGGACTTCAGAGGCTTCTAAAATGTTTGGAGCAATAATGTTTCATGGGTTGAAGTGCTCTCTCTCCAGGTCGGTTGTGATGCCATCTCTGAAACCTGTGGCTACACTGCAGCCTTTGGAAGCCTGCATGAAAATAAACCACATCACTTGGTGGAACAAAACAGTGAACAGGATGTAAGGGCAGAACTGTATGCCGCAGAACACCAGTGACATAAGAGAGATCATTAAAACAAATAATATAAATGAGCCTCAGACAGCTATAAGACCTGGAAGGTGATTAATGTCTGCGGTGACAAGTTGGAGGCATAGCAGGAGATTAAAGATTAAGTTAAAGGTAGCAGTGCTAACAGGCCTTTTCCTGCCCAGCAGTTCTAATTGTTCTTCCTTCCTGCAAATTCACTGGGCAGCAATGTATGTGCAGCACTACATTCTTCTCTTAGGCTTGTCAGGCCAGTAGATGAATGAAATTTTTTTAAAGCACTTTGTTCTGCCTTTTCTTCCTTCTTTCCCCCCCCTCCCCACCTCTGTTATCCACTGGGTGCCTTGGAAAAAAAAAAAGCAGAAGTCATGTGGATGCTGTCCCTTTTCCCCTTAGAGCATGTCCTACAGTGGGACTGTAAGCATGTGTTGTTCTAACACAGCCCCAGAATGCCCAAGCTGCTGCAGTTTGCTCCTCTGGGAGGCGTAGGTAAGGGCTGCAAGTTTCTCTCACTGTGCTTTCCAAAACAATTGTTCAAAGAACAAGAAAAACGTATGGCATCAAAAAAGCCGGGTCTCCTGAACCATTAAGGCTTTGTTGCAGCATATCTGCTGCCTTATTTGCAGAAGGTTTTAACACTTGACCTGAAAAGTCAACAAAAGAATCACCATCTCCCGTCTTAATAAATTAAGTTCTATCTTCTCTAATCACTTCCTACAAACACACAAAGTCATCTGTTTCCTTTTGGCTTAGATCTTGTATACTGTTTGGAGGAAGAAGGTCTACTTTTGTCAGCACTCCTGTTAAATTTATTTGCTTTTCTAGTTCAAGGAAAAAGCCTATAACTCTGAAAGTCATCCAGTGCTTTTATTTATTTATTTTGCCCAGTTTGATTGATAGGTCTTTGTTCTGAGCATGCACAGGATTGACCACAACTACTGTAGAAGTGCCTCTTGTTAAAACACTTGCAGAATATCCATGTGTTACCTTCCTGTGCTTGTCTTCCTTGGGAAGAACCTTGACCTTAGCTAAAGCTACACTGTTTTCAGAAGCACTCCCTGGTAGTCAGTAACTAAAACTTTTTTGCTAAGTCTAGAGCTCAACAGTTGTTCAGTTGGGTTTGCTGTATGCATCTATTCAATTAGAAGCATCAATAATAGTAATAATAGGAATAATAGAATAATAGAAACAGAGCAGCAAGTTTGCACTTACAGACTTAAGGGTCCTGACTTCCCTTGGTGCCTTGGAAACATTTCACTGCACAAAGAGAGTCGCTTGGTGAAGCAGTAATGCCACCCTTAGATATCATCAGTGTTGACATATGCAAATAGCAGTATCTGCCCCTGGTCCATAATTGGTTGTTTGCTCCTTCTAGCATAAATAAGAAAATATGCTTTGAAAAAATGATGTTGAGGATCATTTTTTTTTTCCCAAATAATTTGTGTGAATATCTCTAGATAGAGACATGTTCAGAGATGTGTCACTGAATGTATACATACATACATATTTATTTATTTTATGTTTCATAGACCATCAAGATTTATTGTCCTTAGTAGTAAATATTGACCTTGGATTTATCTCAGTCAATGTTTACCTCTTAGGCCAATAAATCTTGAGGTTCACCTTAACAGAAGTCAATATCTGCTTAGTGTTCAGCTCCATCATTAATATAAATATTTTAGTGACCTTTGCATGTATTAGTCTATTTTTTAAAGTTAACTCAGTGTTTCAAATCCTACGGCACATCAGTAGGTTATTTTTCAGATCTGTTTATTCATTTGAGATTTTTCTTATGATCTCCGATAGAACTGTCAAGTGTGCTGTGGCAGAGAGTGTGTATTTTTGAAGAGAATCTCTGGAATGTCAGTGTATGTTGCTGTTTAAAGTGGAGGATGAGGTGGCCCGTAGTAGCAGGCTGTTTGTGCATCATGCATTTATCTGCCAGCAGGGTGTATGCGTTGCACTGATAGCCTCTTTTTTCCCCCAAGATTTTCTTTGTATGAGCGACTCTTACTGAGCCCAAGTGTTTGCTTTCCTGTATCTTTCCCTGAGCTGAGGGTGAGCAGGGACCTTTAGACCACCTGGTCTGACCTTTTTATCTCCTGTCATCTTTACCTTCTCTATTTAAGAAACGCTTTTCACTGCCTTCCTCCTCCCCACTCTTTTGACCGTCACCAATGTGAAATTTGTCTACAGTGTTCTTATTATAGTTGTCTTTTTAAATTGCGCCTGATTTGGGATGATGACATCTCGGTCTGTATCCAAGCTGAAGTGTCCCAAAGGCTGAAGCAATGCTTTGTGCATCTCCACAGCCAGTCAGCCATCAACGCACACAAACACTGCCCCTTTCTGCCTCCAGTTGGCTGTGGTGTATACAGAGATGTGAGCATTGCTTCTAATTAGGAGCTGAAGCCATTTGGCCAAGAGTGGAGTCCCTGCAGACTTCTTCCCCCTAGGAATGAGATGCAAAGTGGGCTCCAGAGCAGCCTGCCTGCCTGCTTCTGCCCTAGGGGAAGCACACAAGCTGTGTCCCCAAGTCAGGAAACCCTGTCTTTGCCACAAAGCTGCCCAAAGGCAAGATTTCTGCGGGATCCAGGGCAGTCACTTAATTTGGGCACCGAGCTCAAAATTCTTCTTGTTATCATTATGGCATTACAAAGCACATATATAATACTTGTGATCACAAGCTTCTTCAGAAGCGCAGATAAGAGAGATGTTCTTTGTCCCAGAATGTTCTCACTCTAAATCCCTGATTCCACAAACCATTTTTCATTAAATTATCCCTTTTATGTCAGGTCAGAGCAGTGACTGTTCACATGGGTAAGAGCTGGCAGGGTGAGACCCTTTGCAAGTCCACAGAAAATTTGCTGTGAACGTGGAGAGCTTTCTATTATTCACTACAAAAGTCCATGATCAGGCTGCAGGGGTAAATGCTTTTAAAATGTTGTTCTATGGAGAATTCTGATCCCTGTCACATAAAACAGCATAAATGTCAGACCGTGGGTTTATATGAATATTCCCTGCAGAGAACCAAATACAAGGAATTAGTTGTTCTCTTGTCCTATTTATTCCCTTTAATTGGATTTATTTTAAGTGGGCTTTAGTATAGATGTTTCTGAAATGTCTTTATTGTATTTTGGAATCTCATATCAACATAAATAGAGCCAGCTTGCCCTACATTCAGAAATATATAAGCAGCAAAATCTTGTGACTATCTGTTTTGGACTGTTGTTTAAGCCTAACCTAAATCAGTTCTCAGCTTACAGAAGGAGTATTTTGAGATGCCTGTGCCGGAGCAGTTTGTGGCAGTGTGTCCAGCTATACCTGATGATTTTGTTCCATCCTTGCTTTGTGTTCAGAAATAAACGTCGAAGATATGATTGTGTTGAGATGATTTGGCTCAGCCAAAATTATCAAGTCTCCAAGTGATGGAACCGTGAAGCATTTTTTCTCCCCGAGGTCCACGTTCAGAGGGATGTGTGTGCTACAGGCCATATCAGCACTGGTGTATGCGTGAGGCCCGATGGAGCAAGCACGGCACTTGGCTGCTTTTCTGCAGTGCATGCCTCTAAGTCAGACTGAGGAGCAGCTTACCGTTGTCAGCATTTGATTCATAGAGTTGTGTAAATGGGCAAAAAATTCCTTTCTGTCATGCCAGAGGCCAAATTAAACAGAAATCTGTGAGTGAGGAGGGTTATTTAGTCGTGAGGAAACAAGATGAGTTGAGCGATGATGTACCCTCGCAAGGTTTGGCAGTTTGTTTCGAGCCGAGTTTGTCTTGCTTTATGTAATGCCACAAAATACAGTTCTTCCTGCTGAGCAGAGATGCTAGTGGTGTGAAGGCAGACGTGGAGCCAGCAGAATGCAGCAGAAAGGTGTGAGCACCACGCTCTGCTGGGAGCTGGGCTGGCAGCGATGAAGCCATCCACACTGACACTGAGCCACCAGCCTGCCCTGTGAGTTCTTCGTGTTCCCTTTCAAGCAGGCATCTCAAAAATGCGCTGCAGATACGTGGGAAGGCATCCTGGCAATAGTAATGAAAACGAGGTGTTTGTGAGTTGGGTTTTTAAGGCAGCAAACTGATAGTGAGTGAGCGTGGCGTGGCTGGAAGTAGCAGGTGTTCCTGCCAGCAGTGGGGCTGGGTGTCTTCAGGATGACTTTGATGTACGTTTTAGTGGTTAGTGAAGAGTCTGACGGAAAATTACTGAGAAAGATGGAACAAAGTAATGCAACTGTGTCTGAACCTATCTATGTATGTGCGAAGAAAGCGTGCCCTTAGGTCTGTATTTGTACAGTCAGTAGATTTAAACAGCTCCTCGTGCTTGAAGAGCTCCCTTGGTTCAGGTGTCGGCACATACAGATCAGTAAAAAAAACGTGTGTATCTTCTGATCTAATCGACCTCTACTTTCTTGTTCTCTGAATTAGTGACGCTGTAAAAAATGAAGCTGCTTTAATTGACGTAGCTGACTGAAATGCTCTCACAAAAGAATTATTTATTGTCTCGGGAAATTTTATCTCTGGTTCATTTTATTGTAAAGATTCTATCTCAGAAAAGCTGTGAATCAGAGATGAAGGGGAGTAATGATAAACTCAGGGAAAACATAAGGAAAACGTGTGGGTGTTTGAGTTTGCACATGTCTGTAAGCTATTATAGATATGCAAATACAAAATCAAGTGCTTGTGGACATGTGGTTTTGTGTCAGCTATGAATTTTATTCATCACTATTTAACACTAGATCTGTACAATTTTGGAAAATAATTCTGACTCACGCTAGATAACCTTTATCAGCTTTTTTATAATGATTTCATTTACTGATCCAATTATATAGTAAATTGAATCCTATCCACTAACACGAGTTGAATGTTTTTATTATATGCAGCTGCTTGATATCCCCAGGTGTGGGAGAACACAGCGCGGATGGAAATTAATTAAGTGAGATGTGGGAGATGGCTGTGGCCGTATGTTATGTGCTTGTCAGCCGGAGGAGACGCGTGTCAGACTCGGCGTGATCAGTTGCAGCATGCGCTTCCCTGGCTTGCAGGAGGCACACAGCGGAGTGGCAGGGGATGGAGCTCTGCAGCCCCTGCCTTTGCTTGCAGATCGCTTCCCTGCTCTTCCAGCAGCAGCGTGTGTTGGTACACACCTTGCACGAGGTGCCCGAGGAATTTCCTGATAGGCAAAACTGTTTTACGCCAAGCTGATTAAAAACCTGCTCTGCATTTCTGGTTAGCACCTGATCACTAATGCTTGCAGTATCCTAAATGGCGAGGGCTGCTAGGCACAGAAAGGAAACATTTTTCAAGTTTTTTAAAGATGAAAAGCAACCAAAAAATGTCCTTATGTGTTTCTGTGCTGATATATTTCCAGGCACGGTTACTTCTGGTGACACTCAAGCCTTTCCTATACGTGCAGAAACCATGCGTATTAAAACGGTGCACAGGAGCAGTATGTGATTTGGGAACAATAATACAATAATACAGTTTAATTTTCCAATATTTGTAGAGAACTCTTAGGAGTGAATCTTGCACAGAAAAAGCAGAATAATTTAAATCAATGAATATTAGGTTCATTACCAAGTTCCTACAAGCACAAGTAGCTGTTAGTAGGTACGCTGTGTAAATTGGTAAATGAACTGGTAGAATAAGTCTTTGTGAACAGTTTGTTGGTCGGAGAGCTGCGAGGAAACGTAAATACGTTACATTTGTTTCTCATTAAAGCATGTCCTCCCCATCTCAGTTTCAAAGGTAGAACAGAAAGCAGCATTACCGTTATGGGTGAAGTATTTCTCTTACTTGCAAAATGCGAGCAAGAGGTAATATACATACTATGGGGTTTTTTTGGTATTTGCTTACGTTCACACGCTATGTAATTTACCACAGTTCACTATTCAAGATAATGTCTCCTAACCCATTATTTGGCTGTATGTTGCTGTGTCTCGAAGTTGAGCATCTGCTCCCAGAGATAAGATAGTGGTGCGTTTTGTACTGCAAACCTCTGGGAGTTCCTTAAATCTCACTATTTGCTAATTTATTTCTGAAGAACTTCAGCTGCAGAGCTGCAGTAACCCCTTAGATTCGTGATCTGTATCAGTGCCATTTGCAAGGGCTTCTTTAGCTACATTATCAGTATTCAGGTGTGGATGAGGGGTAGTGCAGAGTCACTCTTGGGTTTAATTGGGATAGTCCAGAAGAGGGAGCTTGGAATTAAAGAGTGAAGAGATTTAAAAAATACCAGAGGGAATAAATTGTTCAAATATGGGAACTTTGTTATGGTCACCCTTTATCACTGGTGGAATTCACTTCATATTGGTAACAGATTTCTTTTGGGGTGGTAATTGTTCCTGTGATGCTGTCTTTCTGTCCCAGTAGAAGCAATTAAGTCAAGATATTTATTTTTTCAGCAAGATATCTGCTGTTTCTTCTCTAGAATGTTTGAGAAAGGAACAAATAATTGATTGCATGGAGCCTACATGTAAATTGTGTACACTCATCTGTGACTTACAGAGCTGTCCTCCTCAGTTAGCTCAAATGCACCGACCTTGTTTCGATTACTCTAGAGATGAATTTGGCCCACTTTTCTCATGTACATGATTTTTCATTGTGATAAGCATTTCCCCAGGTCACTTCTGGAATGCCAGTGTGTGCAGAAAACAGCTCTGACTTTGTTACAGTGCCCTTCTCTACTTCTTATCGTGATGTATTTGGAACTTTCTCAAAGTAAAAGCTTCAGTATATTATACTTGCAGCAATGCAAGTCTTGTTGCATGTAAATGTCATAAATGCCTCTACTTTCATGTTGGAATCCTGTACCTGCTAGCTGAGGAAGGAGCTTCTAATCACTTATCCTTCTCTGAATAAAACAGAAAGAAGCCTGTGCAGTCCGGTGTGTGTGTTTAAATATGCATATATATGTTTGTACATCATAACCAAGTAGAAGCTGTATGTGACCCAAGTTCCTCAGATTTTTTTTCTTGTTTGCTTTTCTCTTGGCGTTTCATTTCTTTCCCCCATTTTGAGCCTTACTTGCAAGATTAAAATCTTGAGAATACAGAAAACAAACCAGATAGGATTAAGGTCAATTGAGAAATCATTTTACAGTGTCTTGTTCTGATTTCAACCTTTTACTAAGAAACTTCATTTCTAAATAATATCGTAGCGAAAAGCAGGTTCTCAGAAGCTGTCACAGTAGGGCATTAGACGGCTTCAGCACTTTAAAAACCATTTTCGACGGGAAATGACGTCAGCCATTTTCCACAGGAATATTCAGTTTCATCAAACCGATTCTTTTCTGCAAAAGAACACGTTGGCACTTCATTTGTGATCAGGATCTTCTGATAGGCAGCCGGCCCGTGGCTCGCGGTGCTCGCGGTGATGTGCAGCTGGGAGATGGTCTCGTTGCCATTATTTGTGCAGAAGCGTGCAGCCCGTCTGCGCACAGCGCATACTTTCCGTGCATTACGCTCGGGATCTCCTCCAGCTGGCCTCCTGACTCACGCTCCCCTGCCTCCGCCGTGTCTGTGGCTCAGCCCTGTCCCACCTCATCTCTCGCAGCGAGGGAAGCTCGCAGCCAGGCCCCAGGCTCCCGTCTGTGGAGGGGACTAACAGAGGTCCCCCGTCCTACCTGCTGCTCCGTCAGGGCTGCTGGCTCTGCTCTAGGGCCTTGCTCAGTCTGTCTTTGAGCTTCTGCCCTTCTCTGGGCCCCTCTTCTAGTGTTTGAGCACCCCTAGAGCAAAATATTTTTTCTTTATCTCAGATGGGAATTTGCCCTATTCCCATTTGTGCCTGTCGCATTACATCCTCCTGCTCCGCACCTCTCATGAGAGTCTGGCTCTGCCTCTTCTACAGCATCCCATTAAGCAGCTATAAGCACCACCGATCATCTTAAGAGAATAAGTGCCGTCCTCCCACTCTGCCTTCATCTGTGTGCTTCAGGCCCTGGGTCATTTCAGTGCCCACCATGGACTTACTCCAATTTGTTGGTATCGTGGATGAGGGAACCCAAAACTGAACAGAGCACACTATGCTGTCTTACACTGCCTCTGGCACTGGGACGTGCTGGAAGGCATGGCTCTCCCTCAGCCTTGTAGCACAGCTGCCATAAATGCTGGTCTGAGGAGCAGGCAGGAGCAGCAGCCTGGACGTGAGCCATGGGCTGGGCTGTGTGCCTTGCTACCCTCCAGACACAAGTCTTGGCCTCTTCTTAGGGGATCACTTCTTAATGCTGTTGACCACAGCAGATGGTTTTCCAGAGGAAGATCCCGCAGAAGCTCTTTCCCTTTGAAAGCTCTTTTTAGCACTGAAGATGATGCGAACCGCTGACTTGTAGACGTAGAAAGAGTCCGTAGAATAAATTGATGCTGCACTTCAAAAGTTTCATTCTGGTCATTGACTGTACTAATTAATTAACCTATAAAAGGGCTTCATAGATCATTAAAAATGGAAATACTTCACAGAAATAGAAGGCAGTGGTGTTTTATTTCTTTCTGTTTCACAGACCTGCGAGTTATGTGGATTTGTGACTTAATAAATGTGTTGGAATTAGACATGGACTCTTGTTTTAACCTGCCATTCAGAATGTGTTCTCATGTCCAATTTCAAAGACTTATACGGTCATTATGGTAAAACTAATGTATGGCTGAATTGTAATAGTAATTAAATATTGGTCATTATAATGAGGTAATTAAGTGTTCTCAATTGCTAATAGCCTTGTTTATTTTTATAATTAACTTATTGCTCTCCTAACAGGAAAATAAGTTAATGAGGTGGTTACATAATGCTTTTATGAACACTTCATGCTGACTCTCTGTCTTAGGTACGTGTCTGTGACACCATGCAGTTGTGGGCTCTGGACCATTAATTTTAAATACTTCTAGAAAGGAATCTTTTCTTTTACCTGTGCATGGTGCATTGTGCTGCTTTTATTCTCAGCAGTAATAGTAATTGTTTCTAGTGCAGAATCAGCATTGACATTGGCAGCAGCAGTGACATGCAGCATTTGTGGGAATGGATCAAGGGTTTATACTTTATGTGCACAATAGCATGAAGCCTCCCATTTCAGTCGATGGTAAAGTACTGCAATTATTCCTTCATTACACAGATGTTAACTGAAGCAAGTTGTCTGCTTTAAATTCTGGGCTCTTCATCCTTTCAGGAGGAGCAGTTGTTCGAACAATTGCTCGAAAGTTTTTGTCTTTTCAGGAAATGGAAGAGAAGAAAATCCTAGACGTGAGAGAAGAGAAAAACCTCCAAAACTTCAGAAATCTTAAAATAGCACCCAGATACGAGTTTCAGCTAATGAAAGGTGGAGTTATTATCAGCCCTGTTTACTAAACTTACGAGGTTTCCAAGTTGGAAAGATTTAAAACACTGGAGTCTTCATGCTGAAGCAGTCTTACTCCAAGAAAAAGTTGCGTGTCTTTGTTGAATTCTGCCAGAGCAGCTACACATCTTTTAAACCTATCCTCAAGAAGACAGGGCTTTCTTTGTCTTGTTAGAGAGATAGCAAAGGAAGAAGAACCTCCGTGTTGCACACGTACTGAAGGCTTTCTGAGATTGCCTGCACAATGAAACTGTTGTGATTGAATTCTGGCAAATTATAACCTGCAGGGATAATGAGGATTTTCCATTTTTCCCTAGCACATATACATTTTGTCTATTCCGTTTTTCCTTTCCTGTAATGCATTCAGCACAGCAAGGACTGGAAAGAAATCTGATTGTGAAACTGATAAATTGTCTTACATAGTTTCCCTATTTTGGCCATTGCCATGGTCTGGTCCTGAAAGTGCTTGGAATCCTTGTTCTCTCGCTTTGTTTTAACAAGCTTGTTCTTGGTTGCCCATTGCCTGTATTTTATTACCTGCACTGCACTTTTTTTTTGCCTATCTCATATTCCGCACTGACTCCAGGCAGCCTCAGTGCAAAAGCAGATGAGATGATTTATTTTTGTCATTCACTTTTTCTCATGAGAAAGAGAAGCTCTCAGGCCTGCCCTCTCTGCGAGCTTCCTCTTAGCACAGTCATTTGCGTCTTGGCAAGCAGGGTATATAAAATGCTACTGAATTAAATCAGCAAAGTGTTTCATCACATTTATTTTGCAATCAGTGTGATAGATTCTTTGCTGGTATAAACAGCTGCAGTCTCGTTGATTCAAGTGGAGTTTTCCTTCTCTGCATGAAGCAGGAGTTGGCTCAGCCCGTGCAGGTATCACAGTCACACAAATGACAGACAGCAAAGGATCAGACCTTAAGGTTGCAGCCCTGACCTCAGTTGTCTGCAGTTCTCCCTTGTGCTCGTGGAAGACGCTTCATGTGTTAAGACTTGCTGCAGCTCTTTGATATCTTTGACCTTTTTGAAAAAGTTTCGTTACATTTTTATATTCCCTAAGAAGACAGATGGTATTTTTTGATTGCATAGATAGAGATTTCATGTCTAAACACATTTCTTGGTTTCACTTTGTTGGACTAGTTAACCGTTCTGTATGTTCTATGCTGTTCAGATGCTTTTCTTGTAAATTTTTTGGTTTTTTGAATGATATTATCAAAAAGTTACGAGGAATTGAACATGCAGAAGTCTCTCTGGAATACACCAGTCATATCATGCTAGCGTCTCCCTTTGGATCCAGATGTGAATATTCATGTACATGCAATCCCACCTACGGCTACAGTTCCAAGCCAGAAATTGTCCTTGATACCTTCTGGTTGGCTCCAAGTGCCACAATTAACCAGGTGCAAATCCTCTGGAAGCAGGCAGGGAAGTTGTGAAAAAATCACAGAGCCTATCAGAAGTGTTGACTCTCGAGAGGGTGAGAAGGAGCCCTCTGGATGCTGATGCTGAGCCCAGGAGGCACCGATGCATCTCCCATGTTTGCAGTCTCATGAAACAGCTGCTGAAATCTCAGAGCTGGAGCTCTGTTTTCTTCTTCCATTACCTGCACAAATCATCTGGAAACATGGCATACGATAACATTTCCATTTGAACAAAATAAGGAAATCCCTGCGAGCAATTCTCGTTTAGAGCACAATAATAAAAGCCCTGGCAAAAAATCAAACCCTTTCCATCAGTTCAGCACACAGCATTGCTTGCACAGTTGGTGTCAACAGTTTAGTGCTGGTGTGGAGGCAGGAGACAGAGGCTGCTGTGTTCTTGGTGGTGCAGCTCAGACAGAGAAGATGAAATCATGGTAGTTCAGCATTGGGTGAAAACTTAACTAGTGGTTTTCTGGCTTTCTCTTTATGCTGTAATTTAGGAATGAGCATGTGTGTGTCTGTGTTTAATTATTTAACAATGCCTTCCAAGGCAAGAAGGGCATCTACCTACGTGTGCAGAACGGCAGCAGACTGTAGCTACGGTCTTTGCTTTGGCTCCGTGTTGTTGAGGGCCTTTCTTTAACTGTAACGGCCAGTGAGTGATTCTGAATGGCTCAAAAAGAGGCACAAGATACAGGAAAAAAGCAACCGCCCATATTTTGGCCCTGCCTAGATTACTTGTGCCTCCTCTGAGTGCCACTTCTTAGCTCCTTCAGTATTTAAAGCTTCACTTGTTTTCTCCGTGTAGTTCAGACCCAGGACACATGGCTGGAACTGGATGCGGAGCATAGGCTGACTGCAAGAGAGAAGACATTTCTGCTTACTGCAATTTCACATTTTGGCTTGAGTCAGGAGCAAACTTTTCAAATTTTCAAAGCATTTTGGCATGTTGATCCTTGTGACATGTTTATTTCGGCAACTGTGAATAAAGGCAATAAGAAAATTCTCAGAATGGATTTTACACTTAGTTTGAATTAAATGAAAAGCCAGATTTCATGCAGGGACCGTAAGTGTTTGCTACATTTGATGACAGTCATTTCCAGAGGGCTGATTTTCTTTGGTGCTATTCTAAATGTCCCGGTTTTTGGCTGCCAGACTTGTAGGTTGGGAAACTTTGAGGCTGCCTCCTGATCCGTATCATCTGAGATCTGAGTCTGTTTAATGAATGTCAAACTGGGCATCCGAAAGCAGAAACACCCCGACTCATTAATCACCGTGAGAGATCTTGGCCTAACCATATAAGTTAAGAACAATAGTTCCCAAGGAGAAAGAGACGGGACTGTGTTTCCAGTGACAGTCGTGATATTGGTGTATTTCTTTCCCTAAGGAATGCCTATCGTTTTGCTTTAGAAATATAAATCAGCATCTCCTTGACTTTGGAGAACTTGTGCATGTGTGTTGTAGGCTAATGTTTGATGTCATGTCCTTCAGAGGTCCCTTCAGATATCTAAGACTTCGTCTCGTGAATCCTTTGCTGAATGACGTTGTATTTGTGATGCCAGAGGCAGAAAAATATTCACGTAACACTGCTGTTGCTGCCAACAGTCTTTGGGCTCATTACACCTCAACTGGAAGTTTTAGTGTGTGAGTTTTTACTAAAGAGTTTTTTGAAAAAAAAACTGCCCAGTGTTGTAGAAATGACTTGTGGAACATTTTGAAGAAGGGTGCAGTGCTATACATAATTTATTGGGCACTGTTTGTACGGTCAATTGTTAAGTTATAAATAAAATGCAGCCTTAGAGCAAAGATGAAAGGCTGAAATTGTGGGTAGTTACTTCCTCTGCGTTTCTGTTCCAAAAAAGAGTTTCCAAGTTTGCTCAGTCACATTTCGGTTTGGTTATTGATATTCACAGTGACGTGTCTATTTTTGGATGCATCACATCGAAGGCTTCGTTCTCTGCCCTGCAGAGTGCCTCTTCCTCCTGTAAATGGTGCAGAACTCTTCTTAAAGCTCAGTGAGGTGGGCAGGCACAGGGGAGGGGGGATCATGGGGAGGCAGATGAGGCTCTGTGGTACAAAATTTCCAGGTCCCGGAGCTACTGAAGAACAATTTGACTTGCCTGATTGACACAGGGTCCTCCAGTGACTGTTTCAGTTCAGTTCTAGTGGTGCTTTCCCCCATCACATCTGAACCTCAGCTGCTCAGCTGAGTGTGGGCACAGGAGCTGCACAGCCTGCTGCATGCTTGTGCTTTTCTGCTGAGAGAAGTCTTGAACCAGAGACATGCTGAGCTCATTCAAGTTCATTAGGAATGAGTTTGTTGGATTTTAGAATACAGTCCTTTTACTTTTCAGAATAATTTAATGTACATCTTTGCTTCAGTACTCAAAACCAACGAAGCTGTTGTCCGTAGAACCTCTGAGCTGGCTTGTTAGCTGTGAATGTAATAGGAGTAGCACAGAGTGGGCCTGATGAAACAACATAGGCAAAATATATTGTCTTAGCATAGGCTTCAGCATCCTTTGCAGGTACCCTGGAGCAGCAGGAGGTGCTGACACAGAGCTCCATCTCAGCCCTGGGAGCAAAACCATTCTGGCTGCTTGAGAGGAAAGACATGACCAATTTGAACTTAGGAGTGAAACATTTCCTAGAGCTGAGCCTGAATAAATTCTGGAACAGTTGAACAGGAAATAAGCTAATAATGGGATTTTACAATACGCATTTCCCTTATAAGGCATTGAAATGCAACGTGGGTTTGTTGCTGATCTTCTGGCTGTTTTGATGAAAATTTTACGTTTCTTCACTGCTTGCACTCCTTTATGCTTGTGAGGAATGTGCTCCATCCCAGTCTGAAGCATGTCATCTCTTGCTGGTGGTCCATGAATGGGCTGATCCCACAAAGACCAGCAGTTCGCAGTTCCTCCTGGCTGCCTTTTGTTTGCCTTGGGGAGCTGCTTCCTTAGCCCCTGTTCCTGATGCGTAGGAAGGGGAAGAGAGGTGGGGAGCACCCTTCTCTGTACTGTTCATGCATCTGAAAATAGTAAGTTCCCCAAAATGCCGGTGTGGGGAAAGGAAGCCCAGGCTCCAGGGAGCCTGCTGTATCCCTCAGTAAACAAAGGACTGGATTTGGGCAAGTTGCCCGAAGTGTTGGTGCAGGGTGCGTTCCCGTCCTCACTGCTCTGCCTGGCCTTTTAAGGATATGTGACAGTATGCTTAAGAACACAGTAAGGTGTGTAATTCAGCAGTGATTAATGAGCATAAGGCTCTTCTGTAGCTTCAGTGTTTCTATAGCATCGGTCAGATTCCCTTCTCACTGGTAGCTCACCAAAGTGTAACTAAGACTGTCAGAGTTTGGACTCCCATCTTCTGCACTGTAAGTGTAATCTCTAGCCAGTTGTTATGCTACATTAATTTAGAGCCATCTACCTTTCCAAATATACTCTGCATTGTGGAACAGGTTTTGCTTGTACATGTGGGGCCAGATGTTCACAGGAGCAGAGCTCCCATTCAGGCATCTAGCAGTTACTGCCAGGACACATAGTGATTGCAGCTGAAAATATGAAATCTCTCTTCTTAGACAGTAAAATATTCAAGCTGCCTGGTTTGCACAGTGCTACAAGAAGTGGCCAATGTGCATTTTATTCAGGAGTTCTTTCAAATTAGCGTGCACTGAATCACAGCCTCAGTTTTAAAGCACAACTTGTGCCAAGCTAGTTATTTTGACTTCTTGCCAAGCAGGGGCTCATTTTCCAGACACATCTAACATTTTCCTTTTCTTTTTCTGCAGTATCTGTTAATGAAGTCTCAATGAAACAATGATTGTAGGTCTACTGGCTAGATAAGAAATAAGTCTGATTCATGAACGAACATTTCTTTCCTTTTCCAGTGACATATTTGATGCCATGTTTCCTGTTACACACATCGCAGGAGAAACTGTCATACAGCAAGGTAAGCCTTCCCCCTTTTCATCCTTGCATGTTTGCTGTGATCACACAGTTCACATCCCATCGTCTGAGGGTTCGCCCTGTTTGTTTAATGGGAAGAATGTCCATGTTCCAGGAGTTTGTAGGTGTTTTGGCTATGTGATAAATCCATTGATGTAGGCACAATCTTTTGCTGAATGTAGAGCTCTCCAACACTTAACCTCAGTGGTAGATCTGTATGGTTTCAAAATGCTACAGTATTTTAAATGAAGACATTCATTCCTTAACTTCAGATAGCCAGGAAGTGAAGCACAGCTCAGAATGCATAAGAGTGGCATATTCTAGTTGAGAGAAATTAGAAGTGGAAAATATTTTCATGGTTGTTGGGAATATTCAACACCTCATTGTGCTGTATCGTAGTTATCACGCTTGGCAACTTACCTGCATGCCTGCAGCGTGTTGTGGAGGACTTCAGTGCCCTCAGGATATAAAGCCTCTTGCATGTTTACATTCAGTGAAGTGTTGGATCAATCAAAAGAGATGAATTAAAAGCAAAGTGAAAGATACTAGGAAGGAATGGTTGTGACATTTTGATTTATGAAGGCACAGCTCTGTCTCCCTGTAAGTAATCTGCTGTACAAACCTGTGCAAATATCTACAGAATTAAACATGGAGACAGGAAATTATTGAGTAATCTAGCAGACCTTCAGGAAGCAATCACCTTTTATATTTTGCTTCCAGGTGATGAAGGAGACAACTTCTATGTGATTGACCAAGGCGAGGTGGATGTAAGTACAAACTTACAGTCTGATACTTACTTTGAATTTAACTAATACAGTTTTATGCTCTGGCACGCAGTTTGATCCAGCAGTGTTCTGTGGTTCTGTCTCCTTTGTTCTTGGAATAGATTTCACAGTATTGGTCTCATTGCTTTGCTTTTATTGTGTTAAGTCATTTGTGCATAATTTCATAATTGGCGTGTTTTATATCCTAGCTTATTTGTCCATTCCAAGCAGGAAAATATGGTATCAAAAACAAGCAAATGACATTATCTTCAGAACCCTAACCACACCTGGAGGTGTGCAGTCTTTGGCAGAGCAGGCCACCATGCTGGAATGCACCCGAGGGTTCAGATCAGCCAAAAGGAAAATATTTTCTTTAATCAGTTAGCTGATGTGGTTTTTTCTTTCCTTCCAAATTGAGATGCAGCCTCAGGCAGTTAGTTTCATCTTAGAAGCCTTAATTTGTGTTTAAAATTAGGTCCAAATACGTGAACAATACAGCGTATTAATAAAGCAAAGATTATTATAAGTGTAAAGTGATCTGTGAGACCACAAAATGTTTGCAGGAATATGTGGTGGGTTAATCAGCAAGACTTGGAAATGACGATTTCTTCTGAAACCGCCCTCCAAATTGTGATCTGTTCACCTCTTATCGTTTCTGTGCTGTATGAGGCTGCCTCCTTTTCAGTTCTGCTGCAAGATTCTCATGTGTCTGAATTCCTGCACACCTTGCATACCAGTGCTGTTGAGCAGGACTGCTCATTAGCAGTGGCGCTCCTCAGATGCCCAGATGAGTTTTGTTGAGGCTTTAAAGAAGAAAGTGATTTGTTTTAAAGGCAGGCAGGAGCATGCAGTTATTTTAGTGAAAGTTACTTTTTTAGAAGTGTGTTTGTGGCAGGAGACCATCTAATTGGTATGGCTGGGAATTGAGAAACCTCACACGCTGCCTCTGCCTCTGGAAGCTGCTGCTCAGGAAATCCGTCTGACTCACTGTTCCTATCAGGCATACCTCTCAATAGCAAACACTGCCACATCACAGTGACAGAAAATAAAAGAGCAGTATTTATAGAACAGTGCTAAAATTTAGTTTTAAAATACTCGTTTCAGGCCCTGTACCTGGCTTAATTACTTCCTTGGCTTTGAATCAGATGCACAAATGTACATAAATGCACATCTTGAAGATTAATTCTCTTTAAAACAATCAGTCCTGACTGAAAGCCCTTGAGAAAAGGTTCTTTGCTGTTTGGCCTGGGGAGAGGGGGAATATAAATGGCATGAGAAAACGATCTCAAAACTTTTGCAAGGTGGCAAATGTTGAGAAGGGCTTGCTTACAGCACCAGGGGCTATATTCTGTCAGGTAAGATGGAAACCTTAGTTTCCTTCCCAGGTATAACCTGACATAATTCAAAAACACCTTCTTGAAGGTTAAAAAAAAACACAAAACAAGCAGAACCTGTGATAGACATCTAACACAATGTATTACTTATCTATCACAGGTTCTGCCTGTTTTTTTTGTGGATAAAATCAAAATTCTTTAATAAATGCTCTTGACCACAAGTGGCCCAAGAAGATACGTGTGTCCACATCATTTTTCATGACTTCTGGAGTTCATTAACATTTTAGGCAGAGCAATACTGTATATCCCAGAGCATTTCAGGATCCTTTGAGGCTTCTGAGATAGCGTGTAGAGTAAAATTTGAAAAAACAGCTAGAGCAACAGAGTGGTTTGAGTGCCACTGCAATGCGAGTACGTGCAGGCTCTTAAGCAGTATAGATGGTTTTGAAAATGGTGTCCAAGACTGCTGTTTGCTCATGTCCAGTAATGTGCTCCTGTGGCAGAGCCCAGGCCCATGGCTGTGCACCATCATGCTGCAGATGCTCCCCAGGAAAAGCTCTTCCACTTTCAGGGCAGCGGTGCTAAAATCCTTTTTGTCCGAAGAAAACCCAGACCGCTAGTAACCGAGCTGCAGTTCATTTAAGCCTTGCCAGATACTCTTTTGGCATGCTTCCACCCTTCTCCAAGAAAAAAAAGCTACTTGGAGAGTAGATAATTGACCCCGGGACTTAAAGCCTCGAGCCATTATCTGCCTAGTTCAGCCAGTGTTGGCAAGTGCATCGAGGCTTTTCACCCCAGGCCAGGCTGTGCTTTCTCTGTTTCCGTGATCAGGTACAATGGGACTTGTGGATTCAAGGAGCAGTTTGCTCTGAGTACATTGTGACTGATAGCAACGAGTGCACATGCAAAGATATGTAAAGGAAATGGCAATTACCATCATAAAATCTCTGTCTCCTGGAAGAAAGTTGGGGCAGAGCTGAAAATCTTTCAACTAAGAGAACAAAACTAAACAAAGTACCAACACAGTTGGAACAACAAAAGCAGTGAGTGGTGGTGTGAGTTGTGAGAAAACCCCAAACATTCTGAAGTAATTCACTGTTAGTCTGGGGATGGGCATCCAGAAGAGTAAGAGGATTCTCGTGTTTGCTTAGAAATAATCTGAGTCAAATTAGAACTACAATTTATTAACGTATCTTTAAAGATAATAACACTTTATCCTCAACTCTTGGCCTTTCTTAGAGTATAAACCAGCCCTGTTATCATGCCCATAGGATGAAGTGTCTGTACATTTCCTTCATGCTGTTAGTAGTGTGGACAGCCATATAAGATGCAGCCCCTCCCTCAGTTGGCAAGCACTGTGCCCTGCTCACATGAGCTGTGGGCTAAGGAGAAGAGTGCAAATTGTACAGAAGTGGTTTTTAATCTCACTTCCTAATGGCAGTGAGGAAGACTTACAGTTATATAGCAGCGGTTTTCAAGGCAGTAAAAGCCGACATCCACAGATGTGTGGGTAGCACCTCTACCTGACTTTAAAGAAATCAAAGTGTTCTTCAGTGACTGTGAAAGCCATAGGAGCTATAGGAGGAAGGTTCTTATTGCTGGCTGTTATTCTCAGGTCATTTCTTTACAGCAGCTTGCTGTCTGCCATGTATGCTTGCTCAGCTAAATGCAGTGCAAGCCATCACCTTTCTGCTTTGCAGCACATCCCAGAACACCAGTAATGGGGTACGTGTGGGAGAAGCCGCTTTCCTTCTCTCATGCAGCAGGTGTATGGGCCAGGATGGGAAAGGTAGTGGACCAGGGCAGGCACGGGGTGTGAGAGGACGTGGTGGAGTTGTCAGTCACAGCCTTCCTTCTTCGCCTTTCGGGGCTGAGAGGAACCATAAACTCCTGACCTGGTGCTGCATCTACATGCAGTTCATAGCGAGTTGTTAAAGGCGTGAGGGTGGAAGTCTCAGAGGTCAGCTGCCTACCAGAAGGGCTCTGCTCAAGGAAATGTGAACGCATGCCAAAATCTGGCAGAGCTTAAATTATAGTTTCCATTAAAGATCTTGAAAGCACCTGCTAAAGTATGTGTCTTGCAAAAATCTCTAATCCATATTTCTAAATATAAAAAGACTTCCTGTTTATTATTTTAATCCTACAACCTCATTTTTATTTTTTTTTATACTTTAAAAAGCACCATCAACTGCTCTTTCAGAATAGATGTTGTTTTTTTAGAGCCAGCAACTTCCCATTCTATTTAATGTCACAGCAACTTTCTACAGACATTCTCAGGTTTTCTTCTTGTAAAACAACAGCCATTGAAATGCAATTCGGTGAAAATCAAGATGAAAACTTTTCAGTGTTTTTCTTAAATAGCTTCTGTGCTGTATTAAGCTATATTTGGAGCTATAAAATAAGATTATCATTCTACTGTAGGTCAGATCTTCTTGAAACCCTTATTTGTGTATACAGATTGTCTACTTCATATATACAAAGATGAAAATTACACAGTGCTTTATGTGAGAATTTTAAATTTTACATGTGGATTTTAAAACTAGTTCTATTTTATAATCCATAGGCTGCTTTTTGTTTGAATTCTTCCATCTTTATGGTTCTTCCTGTTCAATGCCTTTCTAATTGCAGAAGGATATTTTTTTTTTTGAGACTTTAAACAGAACTTTTTAAAATTTGAAGTTTTCCCCTTGATTTTTTAGGATCCTGAGTGCAGCCTCCAAGTTTGTGTGTTTATATCTGAGAAAAGCACATTCACAGTACAAATAAAGCACTGGCTTTATTTGGGAAAACTACCCACATATAAATATCCCTCATGGCTAAGACTTGGTTATTTTTCCAAGAAGAAATAAGCCTCATCTTCATTTTTGGATAACAAATATTAAGGCATGACAAGACACAAAGCAGAAATTATTACAAACAGATTCAAGGGAGGAGATTTAAGATCTGAAAGTTGCAATGCCTGGAACAAATTAGATTGTCCACACAGATCACAAAGTGGCCTTATAAAAAACAAAAGCTAAACAGTTTGCTTGAAATCAGCAACGCATGAGTGAGAACTTAATAAAGTCACTTCTATGAAGCTCAGAGATCCACGTTCCTCTCCTGCTTTGGAGTAACGTGGCTCTGTTACTGCTAATGCTGAGGTCACACTGTGCTTCTCTGGATGAAGATGGATGAGGCCAAGATGCATTCCGATGGCGCTGAGCATGGTGTGACTCCTTGCAGATTCTCTCACAGCACATATGTATATCGTGGCCTTTGGAGAACGGAACTGCTGATGTTCTCAGAAGGTTTTTCCCACTTGCCTCCTAAAAAATCCCTGAAGTGAATGAAATTGCATGATTTTCCAGCCCACAAGAATTGCACTGCTGGTACTAAATGGTGGAAAACAATAGGAATCTTAAATACTCTTGATCTGTGGGAAGTAGGTGGTCCTGCTGGCTTTATTCCCCTTCCTATTTGGGCATCTGCAGTCACACATTTCTGCTCGGCTGCAAGAAAGAAAAAGGTTCCAATTGTTACAGAGCAGGCTGAGGAACAATTAGAACTAATTCCCTTGTATCCTTGCTTCTTTGGTTAGAATTCACAACTGCCTAAAGATGGTTGAGCCAAAACCGCAGTATTTTTTAAGATAAAGAAGATCATCTCAGCTGCTGCCATGTAATATTGGCTTTCATAAGGTGTTCTGAGCCTAAAATAGCTTTACTTCCTACACCTTACAAACAGAGCTCCTTTCCTTTTTACTTCTTATCTTCTTTTAAAGTGATTTAAAGGGAATTGTGGAGCCTCTGTCTAAGGGCAGAATGGCATTGTAATACTTCATCAGTGCACTTCAGCATCATCGTGAAGACAAAAGTTGATGGATGACTTAGGCCTTTCCAGAGAATGAAGTGCAGTGGTTTTCCTCTTAGAAAACAATAGTTATTCTCAAGCTGTTTTGTCCTTTTGGAGACTGATATTGGAAATGACATTTTTATTGGGGTAGTGAATACTGAGCCCAAAGACTGTCAGATCAGTGATGTGGTTTCTCTTCAGAGTACTTTAAACCTGACACCCTTGGGGTGGAGGGATGACTGTTTGCATAAACAGTTTACAGGCTGGATGTCAAACATATTTTGGGGAGCCTTGTCAAGTAAGACAGTAAAATTAAAGAAGTCTTACAGCAGATTTGTAGTAGCCTCTGTTTACAGCAACTGTGCAACTGTAAATGTCTGTCCATGGCTTGCTCTGCCTCGAGTTTACCATCTTAATTCCCCTCTGGGCGACAGTCATGCAGTGCATACTGCTTTAAAAAGAAGTGTCAACCATACTGCTGAAGAATTATGTGTTGGTATGAGTTTATTTTCTGCTTATAATCCAAACCCTGGTTTATATTCCTCAAAGAAGTTGTCACTGCATTTAACCAATCATTTTACCAAACTACCTCTCATGCAGCAACAAAATCTGCTCTCAGACAAAAGAGCATATAGAAACACACGTATCTTTTCTGTGCTAAAAATGAGAACACTGACATTCACAGTGGACTCCACAGTTTATTCAAGTCTATTGGACTGTCCTTACTGACCCTGAAATTTTCAGTGAGGACATGAATTTGCTGTAGCAAACCCAGGTCCATCTGGTGAAGTACCTCTCAATATAAGAGCATGTCCCTGCATTCACACGTGTGGCCAGGTTTGCCATGGGTGGATTGAGAAGAATCAGAAGTAAGTTCTGTAAGATTTTTTCTGCAGTGAGTGTGAAGGTTTGAGAGGAGATGATGCTGAGATTCTCCTGTGTGCCACTTCTGTGGTGGCAAGGAAAAGAAGCGCAAACACGTTTTTGCAGCTTGGCTTCGTTCTTGGCAGCCTGCTACCACCTGCCTGTTCTGGATTATTTTTACCCTTTATATCAACCCCTTGATCCTCAGATGCTCCAGGAGCACAAAGAGCTGCAGCAGTGCCCTGAGTTCAGCAGGGATGCTAATGGTGTCCCTTTTCAGCTGGCTGCCAAGAGGTCTCTTGATGAGCTGAACTGCTCCATGGCCTCATTTAGCTCCTACTCAGCCAGGTTCTCACTGACCTCAGGAGGGGCTGGATCAGATCTTAATTGGGCATCGGGAAGATAAATTGGGATTGATTCCAGCTGTAGTCTATAATATGCCTTTTCATCATAAAATGAAAGTAGAAGTAAAATTAATACTGACAATTCATTGAGTTTTGACCCCAGTTCATTTATTTTGCTCACCACCTTTTCTCATGCCTAGCTTGAGAGTGGCTCTAATTCATATATTTTTTAAAACTGCTCATCTGTTACCAGTAATTGATAATATGCTATGGTCTTTTGCTTTCCCATGATTTCCTGCTGAAGCCAAGAATACCTGCATATTTTCTTCACAGTGTTTTTCTTCACAAAGTTTCCATAGGAATTGAATTCATTCCAGTTGATTTCTGTTGTTACTGGTCTGTAACAGACTGGGACATACTCTACACTGGATAAGTGCACACAGCCTTTCCTACCCTCTGACCTCACTGACACATGAGTAGGATGAAGAGGGCTTAATGTGGAGGTTTATAGCAGCAAGGCTTCAAGCAAGCTGCAGAATACACAACCCATACCAGCCTTAGAATGCACGTTATGTCTCATGGTCTGTATCATCAATGGCAAATGGAGCTCTGTGTAAAACACCTTCCTAAGTCCTCTTTTCTGCACTGAAGATTTTACATAGCACCCAGGTGTAGGGCTTCTCCAATTATATGTATCAAATTATAGTGGTATCGACCCATACTGTATTTCAAGAAGACATATTGCCTAAGCAGCCTTTGGGTGAATTACTGCTTCGTGTGTTCTGATTCCTGAGGTATGGAAGGGTAATTCTGTGGAGGATTTGGGAAGCTACCCAAATCCAATGCACTTGGTACTCCTTGCTAAGGGAGGAGATTCTGATACATTTATATGTTGGAGGCACTAAGCTTAGGGGGCAAAAAGAGTTTCTTTTCCAAAGAAGACACCCTTTTTTCAGTGTTTTTCATTTCATGGCCATGGTGCTTCCCAAAGCCAAAGTTGTGACAGTTCTACTTGTTGACTCTCTGAGCCTTGAACACAAGAGGAGCAGCCTGGTGCCAGTTAACCATGGGAGCTGGAGCAGTGGAGAGAACATACAGTCATTGTGCTGAAGCAAGATGACTTGAAATTCTGTCCACAAAGCAGGTGGTTGCCCTCTTTTTGACTGACTGAGGAAAGTGTTCTGCTCTGGTTTTCTTTCAGTGCCCACAGCACTGACTATTAGAAAGGAAATTGCTAATAACTTGATAGGTAATGGGCAGGAGGAGGGAATGGCGTCTAAGACCCTGGTCTCATTTTGCTTCTCATTTTGTGTTCTGCTGTGACAGGTTTATGTCAATGGAGAGTGGGTCACCAGCATTGGAGAAGGAGGCAGCTTTGGGGAGCTGGCACTGATCTATGGAACGCCCAGGGCTGCCACAGTCAAGGCCAAGACAGATCTCAAGCTGTGGGGCATCGACAGGGACAGCTACAGGCGCATCTTAATGGTGAGTTTGTGGAGAATGACTTGTTTGTGGAACTGATATTTTTGCTTTCTTCTGTAGTGCCAGTGCTACTCTGTTCAGATTGCACTGATTATAGAAAGCTCTGCGGTCTCTGTTCCTAAATAAAAGAAAGGACATCACAAAAACATTAAGTAACTAAATTAAGTGAAGTAAAAGGTGACAACATTCAGCACAAAGATGCTGACTCAGAAATGCAAGTGAATAATATATATAACTGCTATACATGAATAGCTGCAGACAGCTGTGAAAGCTTCAAGAAGCCTCTGATACCCACCTAAGCTAATGCAAGTCTCCTCATGTACCTCAAAATATCTTTCATCACTACACCTTGCCTATGAGGTCTTCCAGTTTGCTTTATAAACTATTCTAGGCAGACAATGCTAGGGAAATTGTAAAATAAAGCCTCATGTAGACTCTACCCTCTGTCTGGTTGGCCAGCAGACAGCTGCATACATCACAGGATGTGAAGCTGCAATCTGTGCTGAGGGCTCATGGCTCTGCTCCTTTCAAACTCCTTGGTCTCCGCAGCAAAGCTCAGAAGACCTTCTGGGCACCTGGGCTATGTGCTAGCTTATGGATTTGCTGCCAGTTCTTGAGTTGTGAGTTTAAAATGGAAATTCTGATGATTTACTTTAGCAACATCATAACTTTTTCGGGTGGTGTTTGTTTCTGATCTCAAAGTGCGTATTGTTTCCTTCCCCATAAAATGCTCCTCTTTTCTTTTGATAATTAACAGACAGCTCTTCTTAAATCTTACTTCTTTCTCTATCGAATTTGTCCCTAAAAGATGCATTATTTCATTATGGAAGGAAATTAAATTATGGTCTCAGCATAATAAAGGATTGTGCATTTTGAGATTGTATTTATTTCCAGTGGATGTCGCAGGTAACTGAAAAATCAGCAAAAGGATTGAGTGGATTTTACAGTTGAATGATTAGTTCTTAAGAAATGGAGTGTAAGAGTGATCTCTGTTTATACCTGTAGTGACTGTTGGATGTCTCTATGAAGCATTACTGTTTTCTCTCCGTATTCCATTATCTGAACTCTCTGTCACATTAATGAACATCGCACTGACATCCAGAATTCAGCTGATGGAGGTACACTCCATGCCCAGGTGTCATCTTGGTAGGTGCAGGACAAGGTACAGGAATAGTGGTGACAAACACACGATCCTCTCTTGTGTTGTTATGCAGGGTGAAATTCTTCAATGCTTCCCAATGGAGAGAAGCAGGCAGCAGTAACTGAGACTTTTCTGCAAGATACTTCTGTATTTCCCTCACAGCTGGGACCATTTAAAATTCAATTACATTCAACGCTCAAACATCATAATTGTAATTTTCCCAGTACTTAGATATGAAATATTTCAGGCAGCGAGGTGAATTAATTGCTGCAGGTATTGCAGGTGCCCTGTTTTTCGTGCTGTCCACTTCAGATGCAATTTCCTTATCCATACTACATGGATTCTGTCATCTTTTCATTTCTTTGTACGTGGATAATTCCTTGGCTGTAGGTGAAATGAGACACCTGTCTCCGTGCATTCATGTGAGGGCAGGTTACAGTGTCTCTCTGCACATTTCCTCGAGCCCAAGAATTAATTACATCATGTTTCAGTGGTTGTATTTCATACTTGAGGCTGACTCCGCCATTACTTGGCTGGTTTTGCTGTAGTTGGTTTTAAGAGGCAGCAGTTGGTGCCTTTCAAGTCCCAGAAACACGATTTCCTGCCATTTAGCCTCTAACCTCGTGTTTCTAGAAAGCTGCTGGATATTTTAGATGTAGAAGTGCTTCTGATTTTAAATGAGGAGCAGCAACGCTTAGGACAACTTTTGAAATATATCATTTACAATGATTTGAAAACTGAGAGGGAACAGCATTTTTTGAATTTATTTCCTGTTTGCAAATACTTTCGTCCAAAGATGGTGGTTTATTTTTTTCTTTTCTGTAGTCAGATAAAATCCCTCCCTGACCCGTGATGCTTTTTCCTTTTGTCTGCATTCCTTCCTGGCCGTGACCAGTCCCATTTTTCTCAAGCTGGCATTGAAGTTTTATTCAAGTTGTAAATATTTATTTGTGAATCATGCCTTCAGGTCTGCCCTTGCCAAAAAGATTTTATCCTGTCATGAGACGTTGACTCCGTGCCTCATTTCTCCTTGCAGGCTCTGCTTTGGTTCTTTGCTTCACACGCAGTCAGTTCTGGTCTGTGTTTCTGCTCACTGCCATTTTCCCCACTTACCTGTGTCATCCATACTGACTGCTCTGTGGGATAAATAAAACGTGTGACAGGAGGTTTGGGAGTTTTGGTTTCCCATCTTTTTGGGTGGACAAAGCCTGATGCAAAAAGCTCCTGCTGGCTTTTAGTTGCCTTTGTCAGCCATTTATTACTTGAGACTGTCCCAAAAGAAGCTCTTCAAAATAGATGTTTTTCTTTATATTTCATTGCCTCAGCCCAAGTACCCTGATAGCTTAAGGGTCACATTCAAGTTTGTTTTAGCAGCTGTGATGGTTGTAAATGCTGGGATCATTCTTTTTGTTAGGATTTGCAGAGAAACTGCTTGACTTTCACTGCAGTCCTTCGCGAAGTGTTACAGCATGAAATTCATTGTATCACATGGATTACAAAAACCACTTCAGCGTGTTCCCCCCTCAGTGCTCTCACGGATTTCTGCACGTCTGTGTGTCCCATTTGTTACATAAAAGTATCTGTGCTAAGCTGCATGCTTTTCACACTGTTGCAGTTTTTTACCCACACGTTCTCTGTCTGCTCATCCACAAACACAACTGTGTGTATGTGTTCTGTATTTATTTACATTCTTCTGGGAGAGATGCAAAGGAATTTTTTGCCTTAGGATTCTTATCTAATTCAGTTGCTAAAGCGTTGCTGCTTTCTTCTTTGCTATTGGGATTCAAGAGCATCACAGAGTGGGGAACATCCCAGGGTAGTACAATATTTGTATTCTAAATATGGCAAATACCACAAATACCAGAGAAGCAAATGTCTGTATCCCTACATCAGATTGATCCCCCAGACAATTCAGTTCCCAGACTGAGGAAATTTGAAGTATTAATTTCTTGTAATTTCTTCTGCAAGAGGGCCTGGTTCAGGATGATTTAACTCTCCTATGGTTCCCATGCTCCAAGTTACCTGGCTCTGAGAGTGAAATTGCATTGCATGCAGTACTTTTTACTTGTTTGGCAGATTTTGCTCATGGAAAATGAGCTATAATACTGGGATATAAGCAGTGACAAGGAAATGTTAGACAGTTCCTAATTTTGTGTCGCATTTTTTTAATGGTATTTTGGCTTTGTTTTGCCATCTCTTCAAAGCTTTGAATCTGAGTACACGTTCTTTAGCAAGTGCCTTTTTCCACTGAGATAAAATCAAGTCAGGAGGACTTAGCATTTCCATAAAATGTAGATTGCATGCTTGCCAAAACATAAAGCAAACATGAAGCCTACTCTCTCTTTAACATCCATGCAGCCAAGGTCTTGTGGGGTATTCTGTTTTCAGGGCCAGCATTGCATTGTTTTGTTGACTTTTTTTCAGGCTCCTGCAAGAATGTACACCCTAAGCATCGTTCAATATCAGGTTTACCCAGGGATTAACCAGGGCTGGAGCAGCCCAGAAGGCCATTCCAGTGCTTCCTGCCAGCTGCATACCTGCCAGCATAGCTTTTTTATTTGAAACTTGAGCCACGCTTTGCTTTTCGGTAGCCATTTGTTGGGCTTCTTATTGAAGGTGGGGATTTCTAGGAAGGACCCAGTCAACTCCTGCCAACCTGTCTGCAGTGTCAAAGAAAGGGAGCATAAGAGAAGGCACTGCGAGTGGTGGAGACTGCAAGCGGAGTGCTTGCAAAGAGGCAAGCAGAGGGGAAGGAGAGCAGAGACCTGACTAGAGAAATGGGGAGGAACATGGAAAAAGAAACCAGCGGAAATGAAGAAGAGACAGCTGGAAAATAGATGCATCAGTCCTATTCAACACGATGTGTTGTAATCTCTGCAGCATTCATTTTTTATAGCCTGTGTATTTTTAAGTGGTCCTCAAATGTCTTTGAACACTTCCCTGGTTGGAATTGGCAAACACAAGTGACTTGTTTCTCCTTGAGACTGTTTCAGGGAGCAGCACTGCAGCTTAGAACATTAGCAGCTCTTTACAGTGAGAACCACTGCTTTAAGGAAAGCTCGTTCAAGTCAGCTCTGAACTGGGGGGAAGCAGAACAAAGGAAAGTGGGGAGAGGAGAAGCAGTGACTATTGAAATACGAAGATATTAATAGGTGAGAAAAAGCTGAAGTAATAAAGGCTTTCTAGAACATGCCATCAAAAACCCTGCCAGAACAGAATTGTTCGTGTACATTACTGTTGTTACCTGGCTCAGTCAGTAAGATTTTTGCTTCTCTTGGGGATCTTTTCTGAAAGAGAATAAATCTTAAGTTGTGAAAACCTCTTTGATATTCATCTTAAAGTAGATTTTTGTAATTTTCTCCTATTACTTTGAGTTATGTCAAATTATGCTGACTAAATTATCTTATCTAAAATATGTGTAGGTGCTGTCTGCTTAAAACCTTTACAAGCATGCATGCTAGTTATGAGTATAACGAACCTACGATCTTGGTGCTGTGCTGAGCTACGCAGGCTGAAGTTGTTTAGCTCTTTCCATTTTAGCTCTCCCCAAGGGTTTTAGCAGTTCTTCAGGCTTGGTTCAGCTTTGCAGCACTTCTCTGCAGAGGAGGTGCTCAGGCAGGATGTGGCAAACCAGCAAAGTCACATCAGAGCCATGGAGGTAAGACTTCACTCCTGAATAATGTCTTGGAGTGCACAAACCAAGGTAGCCTTGGCCATCTTCTTATTGCAGGATGATGTTGCAAACCACATCTCACCTGCTGTCTCCCAGTTTGCAGATACCATTGCTGTCTGCTTCTGGAACATTGTGAAACTACTGCATACGATCAAATTTAGTACATATCCAATGAGAGTGCTGGTTGACACTTCTGCAGAAACTACTTGGAGGTAGGAGAAGGAGTGGATGATGGAGTATGATGGAGTTCATACTCATGAGTAGTTAGACCAAACAAAGCAAGTATAAAAAGGAAATTGTGAGTGAGAAGTGACACTGCATGTATGGCCAGGGATAAGAGGGGAATATTAGGCTGATCAGTGAAGGTGGGAAAGTAGGCAGTGAACGCGTTCTGTTTTTCTGATTCATGGGAAGGAAGGACGATTAATACTTATGGAAATAAGCACGTGCTTTGTTGCTTGTAAGATTTCTACTGCTGTTTCTTTTTTTTAGCTTATATTAGAGTAGTCTCCCCTGATCTCTTCCCCTCTTTGTGTTTATGAGAGCTTGAGCAGGAAAATGCACTTCAGTGAAAACAAAGCAGTGTCCTGGCCCTGGTGAGTGCATGAAGGTGAGCCAGACTTCTGCCTACTGGAGGAGGAGTGGGGATCCAGCTGTGTTGTCTGGGAACCAGTTACACATTAAGAGCAGTCCCAGTTGTAGCTGAGGTTCTCGATGCTATCACAATACAAATAGTAGCACATTCAATTAATTAGTTCCCTTTCCCAGTTGTCTTCAGAGTGAGTTCTGTGTCGCTGCACTGGCTTAGTTTAGCCAACATCTCACACCCCATGGTCCCACAGTGATGGGCTCTCACTGCCCAGCCCTGCCAGGATGCCAGCAATTCCCACTTTCCTGGGTCTTGTCTGCATCCCTAAATACTCCAAGCTGTGGTCAGGCGGGACTTATGGCCACTGATTACTGCTTCTTAAAATTCATCTGTGTCCACAGTCATTTTAAAAGCATTTTCCCCATCTGTCCCTGGCTGCCCTGGCCCATCACACTAAACCACCAATCTGGTTTTCCACAGCTGTCAATTTTGCCGGTCTAGTTTCCACTCGATTGCAGGGAGGAAAGCAGAGTCCAGCTTTCCGTTCTTTGTCTCGCAGTGAGCTGTCAGGATTTGGCGTGGTTTGCAGAGCCTCCTCCGTTTGAAGTTCATTTTTTTCTTTTTGGCACTTCAAATGCTCCAGGGGCCTCCGAGGTTGAGAACCAGGTTTGTCAGACAGAGAGGTCAGACCGGGGTTACTGATGCTATCTCCGGGAGGGGAGCTGTCATCACCGGGCTCAGAAATTATGGGGGGACGTAGAGGGGGGACACTGGGAGCTGGTGCTGCTGGTTCAGAGACCCCGGAGGGGCTTCTGCTGCTGCTGGGGTAATTCCAGAGCAGAGGTAGCCTGGGAGAGGAGGGTAATGTTGGAGGGCAGCCGGCAGCTTCTGCTGGTGCTCCTGTTAGGAGCTGAAGCTGCGGCCCGGTGCTTTGGTGGAAGAATTGCCTGTGATTTGGGGTTGTTGGATCAGGCCCCACCTGAGCAGCACTTGTAGGAAGAGAGAATACAGACACTGACATTTGCTTCTCTCTTCTTTCTGGCCTGAGAATAAACGCCATCTTCATTTCCCTTTCTTCAGGAGATGAGCATTGCCACCTCCACGCTGCTCTACTCCTGTTCTGTAGGTCTGGCTCATAGGCACCAGGCAGCCTCTGACATCCACCACAGTCTGTCCAGTGAGAAACGACATGGGCTGTCGTGTACAGGAACAGCACAGTGGAAGGAATTCCTCTTTGCTACTTCCAAGTCACTGCTGTCACTGCAGGAGCTTTAGCTTATTAGTAATTTTTGTATTGGTCATGTTGCGTTGTATATATTCGTAACAGTGTGTGACAAAAACACTTTCTGGAATGGCTCCTCCGTGGTGATCAAAGTTCATGTAAGTTTTTTCCTGGTAATTTATCACACAAAAAATCCGAATTGGAAATGACTGTGCTGCTGACTGTGCATATGTTGGTGGATTCTCTGCTCCAGAACATCCACATTGTGTTAAAATGGTAACATGATGAGGTTGCTCAGCAGGAGCAATACATACAGCACTGTGCAGGGTGCAAACACAGGCTGGCACACAAACACTCCTGGCATTAGAGAGTTTCTAACCTGAGAAGATGGGATCCATGAGGGGGGCACTTTTATGCACTTTATCATTGTAACCTCCCTTCTTGTAGGGCCTCACTGGTAACAAGATATATATTGAATTAGCTAAGGAGTTAATTGATGAAGCTAGATGTGTGCCTGCAGTAATGGACACAATTCATCCTTGGTGTCCAGTAACACCAGGGAAGTCAGTGAAGTCAGTGAAATTACACCAGGGCTGAATTTGATTCCTTCTGTCTTTGCTTATCAGGAACACAACTTGCCCAGACATTTTATGGGGAAACATTTGCCTTTGGCTGTTTTTACTGGCTATGCTTAAGATTTGGAAGGAGAAGGGAAAAAAAAAGCAGCCGTAGGAAGAAATCACAAAAATACTTTGTGTAATGCCCTGCCTTCTCTTTCTCTCTCCTTTAATAACAGGGCAGCACACTGAGGAAGCGGAAGATGTATGAAGAATTCCTGAGCAAGGTCTCCATTTTGGGTCAGTTGCCCTTTGGACTTGCATGTTCGTTCCTCTGTTGTACATGCTGGCTGAGTGAATTTTGGTCTTTGATGGCATGATGAAAGCAGTGGTGGTCAAACAGGAGATCTCACAGCTGCACTGTTTCCTAAGGAATGAAAGTGTAAAGAGCCCTTTTTAGGAGTTGTTTTTCTCATTCTTTAATAAGCAGTGCACATTTCTTTGAAAGGCAAATCTTTCCTTAAATATGTGAACAGACATGCACCAGTAACCTTTCAGTAGCTGCTGCTGCAGTAACTGCATGTGGATAGAAGAGAAAACAGAACAGAGTGACGAATTTGTCATAAAGTCAGTTACATCCTTCCAGGTGGCAGGTGAGAAGCTTTTTCCTGCAGGAATCCTATATTTATGTGCACTAAGCAAACTAACCTCACAAATCAAAATGGGCTGAATTTTTTCTTCTGTGTCTTTTACAGCCTCTGTCTCACATTCTTAAAACATCTGTTTAGCTTCTTGTCCTTGGATTTTGTTTCCCTTTGATTAATGTGATAGCCACGAAATTCAGACATGTTCTTGATGGCCTTCAGTAGGAAAAACAACAAACCTGTAATGCCGGGCCAATCAATCACCATTAGCAGAGCAGAAACTTCTAATAAGGAGGATGGTGTTAGTCAGTACAATGAAATGTTGGTTCTGTATGGGAAACGTCATGCTTCTACTAGGGCTATTTTGAAAAAAACGGTTGAGGATTTATTTCCTACATAATAAAAGTATTTGTCTTCCTATTTAAGCACTTTCTGTTTCATGCTTAAGATATTCCTCTGTGATTTGAGCTTATGCACCTGAAATATGAGAGTCTTCATGAGAATAGACTTGAACTTTGGAGAGGTGCCTGCAATATTCAACTATGTTTCTCTGCTTAAAGTAAGCCAACTATATAGCATACTTATTAATGAAGTTTACATCATTTAAGTGCCTTCTTTTATGCTTAATTTTAAACTTTCTGTATCAAAAGTGTTAGTTATACTTAATTGTGGTGAGTATTTAGAGAAAAAAGGATCTCTGCACCTGTACTAATAGAAAGCAATTACAATTTGAGACATCTCAAACCGATTCCAGAGTAGAACAGTTACGCAGAGATGCACTTCCTCAATCACATGGTTTGCAAGATAGTTATATCCTGCTCTGTAGAATGGTTTTTCAAACTCAGTAAGAAATGAGTGAGGACTTCAAGACTTGAAGCTTTTTTAAGTACAGAAAAGACCAGACAAAATAACAAATCATTTCAGGAAGAAAGAGAATTTAGGTGAGACGTTGAAGGGTTTATTTCATGCGTGTGAAGAGTAGATGGCAGCTGGAAAACAAAAGTATTTTAGACATCTCAAAGTGGAAGGAAGTCAGCATCACCTCGTGCTTTAATTGGTCAGAACTTGGTGATTTCTTTACAAGGCCTGCCTGTGTCTGTAATTACCTCTGTAATTGTAAGGGCATAGATTTGCGTGAGGGCTGCTCTGAAAGTAATGCCTCCTGTTTTGTTATGTTGGCTCATGACATCAGAGGCAGATGTCGCTGGGATGGCAGCAGAGGCTGAACCTTCCCACCAATATCCCATTACATTTTGTGACCACGTGACAGATGGCAGCAGAGGGACAGTCTGACAGGATGGCGTCTGGCATGGAAGTGAGTATGTAGCAAAGGTGTGTCACTGAATTCCTCTGTGCAGAAAAAATGGCCCCACTGACATTCATCAACACTTGCTGAACGTTTCTGGAGACAGAACAGTGGACGTGAGCACAGTGAGGGCCGAGTGGTGCATTTCAGCAGCGGTGACAGCAGTGTGAAAGAAAAGCCATCTTCTGGGTGGCCGTGCACAGCTGTCCCACCACGAAATGAAGCGGGCTTTGATCAGCTCCTCTGCACAAATCAGGAGATTACGATCAGGGAACTGTGTATGGAGCTGAGTATTGGCACTGTCAGAAATGCTGGTAGAACATTGGAAAAGCAGGTGTTTCCCACAGAAGGAACAGAATGAACACCACATGCAAATCTGTCAGGACCTATTAAACCAATACAGGGCCGGAGGTGACAGTTTCCTGGGTAGCATCATTAGTGATGATGAGTTGTAGTGTCACCACTATGAGTCAGAGTCAAAATGGCAGCCTGTGGAGTGGCAGCACATGAATTCCTTATCACAGAAAAAGGTGATGATGCAACCCTCAGTGGGTGAAGTGATGTGCACTGTCTTTTGGGGTAGGAAAGGGGTGAAAAGACAAACAGGCTCTTGTTCATCACTGGTGAAAACGCACAGCTAATGGTGATGACCGTGTTGAAAAGCAGTGCTTGGTAGCTTAGAATTTGCCCTGTCAAGTAGTGTTACTGTGCTCTTTGTGGCTGTAGTAGTTTCCATAAAAATAAATAGGAGGCATTACTTTTGAAGCAACCTACTTTTTTTTTTTTAATCCTAAGGACTTTTTAGGTTATTGGTAGCTGCCTGTCTAAGAAGGTATGTTGAAACTAATCAATTTAAAATTTTTCCCTGGCCTTTAATTAAATGTACAATAATGAATTTGAATGTACAGTTTAGAAATTGAAAAGATTGGTCTACTTATTTGTTGTTTGAATTTAACTCTGCAACTCAAATGTTAAGCTCTGTCGTGTACAAAGTTCTGTATGGTACTCTGCTTGCAAGAGCCATTAACCAGTGGATTTGTAGTGGCATAATTCCTATAAGACAAAAGAGAGACACTTCATGACTAGAGCTGGAATTAGCTTTGAATTTTTCATAAAGGCAACTGAAGAAGTTTAAAGAGATTCTTTCTTTTCATTCTTAATTACTGAGCTCTTTCTTTAAAAAAGAAAAAAAAAAAAAGAAAGAAAAAGCCCACTCTACTCTGCATGAAAGAGTTTTATGCTCATTTTTAGTCAAACAGAGCACTGTTTGAATGGGGCACTGATGGTATGAGCTTGGACTTTGATACTGATGGTTCTACACGAAAGGCCACAAATATACCAGGACAGTCCATTAGTGATTATAGGAGGGAAACATATTAGGAGTAATTACTTCTCAAGTTGCAACAGAAAATGCACAGAAGCATTAAGTTGTGTTTTTGTCAAGCAGCTCAAAGCTTACCTTTCGTGCACTGATCACCCATTTGGTCTTGTCAGACTCTGTGCACTCTTTGGGCTCAGCCAAAGGGCTGTTTGGATTTTAGAGAATAACTCTTTCACATTCCCACAATGCTTCTGAGCAGTGTATTGAACTAACTGCAAAAGCCAGAGTCTGAGCAAGCAACCCAAGTCTGGTCTTGTTGTCAGAAGCCATAGAAGCCACTTAAAATCGTCCAGTAATTCCTAATGAATTAAGGAAGAATCAGTAGAGCTCTAGTACATGAATTTTAGCTCAGCTTTTGAAAGCTATGAGCGTTATATCGTTGTGTTATCCTTTCCTTTTAATAACTTCTAATCCTGTTGCTTTTCCCACTCAAATCTGATTAAAAAAGGTAAAAGTTCAAACACAATTAATTCTCTTGAATTCTCATGCAAAGAGGCAAAAGAAAGAGACACAGATTACCGTCCCTTATCTTCCTAAAGGCAGGACAGATAGAATTTGTCCCTAGGAAAGGCACTGGGAGGAAGCCAGCAGCCCAGGGCTGGCCGCTCTGCAGACTTTTTTGCCATGCAGGTATCAGAGGGAATGGTGGCAGCTGCAGGTAAGCGATAAGGACACAAAGCCACAGGAGCCAGGCTTTGTGAGTTCCTTTACTCATAAAACAGACTGTTAATAATTTCTTATTGAAGTTTACTTTGAAGTTTTATAGCTTTTTTTTCCTCTGAGCGGCAGAAGGAAAAGAAAAACAGTTCTTACGCTTTTGTGTGCAGTCCCAATGGCCAAAATTGCAAATGAAACAGAGGTGCAGCTTTACTGAAGCAGACTGAGCCCCACTGCCACGCATGCTAACAGGGACTCGTGTTGGCTCCAGGAGCTCCTGATCTCATCTTTTGGATCAGCACCTTTGCAGTGCTTATTCAGAAGGCCATTGTTAACCATCTGAGAGCAACGCTGCTGCAAAGACACCAGGACTTGTTCTGGCATCTGGGGTGGGATGTGGCAGGAGAGGATCTCAGTCTTTCAGAACAGCTGGGCTGCTCCTGAGCATCGAGGCAGCAGAGCTGATCGCAGACCTAGGGAACTGCAGCCAACTATTCCTGTCCAACTTTCAAGATTCTTATCTGAGCGATTACTAAAGTCTAAGGCACAATGAATAAATGTATTCATGTTTCCCAACTTGAGGTTCGTGCAAAGTGCCTGGATGAAAGAAATGTTTCTTCTATAACAGAACCAGGCATATCGGGGCTGTCAGTTTATATATGAATCTTCTGCCAAAGTTAGAATCTTTTTATAATAAAGTTTTATGATCTTCAATATTTTAGAGTCCCTGGATAAATGGGAGCGGCTGACAGTGGCTGATGCGCTGGAACCTGTCCAGTTTGAAGACGGGGAAAAAATTGTTGTGCAGGGAGAGCCTGGTGATGACTTTTTCATTATTACGGAGGTAAGTTTGGCACCCTGATCAGCTGTGTCTTTTCCTGGTAAAGATCAAGACTTTGTATGAAAGGCATTTGGTTTCAGTTTAATCTCTTGCTCCAGCATAAATCCGAACTAACTCCACATAGACCAGGAGAATGACTCAAAATTCACATGAATTCAGACACCGTTTCTGTGGAAATATCGCAGGACAGTCCTTGATTTCCAGGGAAGTGAAGGCATGGAGGAATTTTGAGGTGTGTCTTCTGTCTTTACCATTTGAAGGTTCCTTTTCTACTTCATTTTTTAGATTGTTCCAAACTGTCCGTATTTTACAAGGCTGGCCAGCCACACGGTGTGTTGATCTTTGTTCCCAGAGGGACTTACAAGGGAAATTGCAGCAAACATCTGTAGACTGGAACAGGAGACCTGATCTGAAAATGGATCATTTGTTCTTCATTTTGCCTTAAACTCAGTCCAAATGGTGGAGCCATTTTCTTGTTTACTCTCACATAAGCAGACAGATCTGTCAGGCAGCTGAAAATACTGACATCTTTTTGGGAGTATATCTGACACTTCAGTTGCACCATCTCACTTCTGCAAACAGATGCTGATGGGATTTCTCCTCCTCTCTGGTATAAATATTTGGGTCCTCTGTATCTCACACAAATACTTAAACACTGTGATATAACAAGTTATAGAAAGGCATTTGAGAGTCTTTATTTGAGAGAAGGATAACAAGACAGCATTAGGATATGATTGTATATGAGTTGAAATAGGAGTTTGGGACATATTTCTCAGTGCTGGCTGTGAGTGCTCCTACACAAATCCATAGACTGGCATGTGGCTGTGTGGTGACAGTTCAAGTGCACAGCTCAGGCCATGTGTTATACGACCAGCAATAAGGCAGTGGGGGTACAAGGGGTAGTAGCTATCTGAATTCCTCTGGTGGGAGAACGTGGGTCAGGTGGATGTAATGAAGCTGATGTCGTGGTGTTGCCTTAGAATCCAATTGCTTGTACACGTAATACATCTTGGGTTCCATCAGATGCTGTGCTGTGACATGATTGTTTGGAGGAAAGAGACCTTGTGCCACGCAGGTGAGAAGGGGTTTGCACAGCACCCATTCCAAATGGTTCAGGGGCCAGCAGGTTTTCCTTTGCTGCTTAAGTATAAATTTTTGGACAGGTGCCTCTACCCAAGGCAGCCAAAATTCAGTTCATAATCAATATATGACACTTAAAATTCTATTCTTTTTTTCCCTCTTGAGTGTTGGATGCTGGTGACGAAATATTTATTTGATTTATGAACACAGTTTATCTCCTGATGCTCACAAAGTTGTCAGTGCAAATAACCACACCTGCAGAGCACACAGTTACACACTGAGGAACTTTAAATATGTGATGAGCCTTCAAATCAATAGTGAGGGAATAAAACCAGATTAACTGTTACTTAGATGTTGTTTTTTGTCTCATTAATAAGATCTTTACTGTATAAGAAGAATTGAAGAACTGTTGTGCCTCTTTGGAAATGTGGAATTTTTATTTCTGCAAGTATTACTGAGCATCTTGTTATTCCTTGCAAGAGCATGAGACTAGAAAAACCTGATTTTCTTAGCCATCAAATTCCATATGGAAAATTGGCAGCTTGCTAAAGAATTATTGAAGGCCTTTATTTTCCCCCTATGAAGGAACAGCTGTAAAGACTTGAATGGGTAAGAAAGTATTAGCACTGCATAGTATGTAATCATAAAGTATCTGCTCACCTCACCCATGCACTGTAAATCTTGCATAGTTTCTTAGCCTGGAAGTTGCCTGTACTGTTCTGCATTAAAGAATGAACGTCCAGTTATCAGCTATTTTTTGTGCTGCAGAAGTATTTGTGTCTTCTCACAGAAAATCCAAGATTTGTGTTTTAAATCTGATTTCACAGGAGTTTGCATCTTTGGTGTTCGATTGATCTGTAGGAGATTTGATACGAGCCACTGGGAGCGCTTTTTTCTGCAGACATTGGTTGAAAGCTGGTTTGTTGTCACAATATGCCTGACAGTCATTATGGTCTTTCATATGTTTATTGATTTCTGTGGCTATACAGTCCAGAACACTACAAATGCAGCCAGTTTTTTGGCTGCCATGCATGCAGAAACCATTGCACGCATCACCAGGACGCAGCCTCCTTTGCAGGCACTTTGCCACAGAATTTTTGGGCAAGATAGTGAGTTATTACAAAACATGGTTGTTTGCAGAAAGCCTTAGGCATATCAGTTACCAATTTGTAAGTCTTTGGTAAAGCCAGAGAGATCACCAGCATCACAAATATTGAGACTCTTGTTGTAAAAGGTTCTTGCAGACAGCAAGGACAGCGCGTGGATTTTCAGTTGTTTGCACCATTCTCCGTCATCTCCATAAATTGCTCTTCCTGTGGGATGCAGTCTTTTCCATCTCCTGGTCCTGCAGAAGGACATTGCCAGCAGGGGAGCTGGCACGCTCGGGATTTGCAGCCTGAAGTGCACCTGGTCACCTCTTGAAAGGGACACTTCCAGATTGAGTGGAAAATTCCTGATTGAAACCAGGAATATCACCCTTGTTACTATGGACAGAGGTAGATGTCATGCAGATTCACCTGTTCCCTTTTTTGTTTTCCTTTTGGTTTTTTTCTGAGAATAACCTTTTTTCATGGCTTTCTGTCCAGCATCTTCCTCCATACCATGGCAGGGTGCAGGCTGCTGGAAGGACAGGCTCTGCGCATGGAATTGAAAGGCTGCAGCATGAGCTCAGCAAAAATACTAGAATAACAGAAAATGTGCATGGGGAAAACCATGGGAAACCAGGCTTTGTAAGTTCACTGCTCACAAAGCTGTCTGTGGTCATTTTCTGGTAAAAATCTAATGAGAAGAATATTACCCTGAGATTTAAGGACTGCCACAGTTTGTCTGTCGTTCTGTCTTCGCAGGCAGCAGTGCGTTGCTTCCTTGCAGCAGGTTGGGTATTTTATTCATTTACATTTGACACAGCCTTCAACAAGATTTAGCTTAAGTATTTCAAGGCTGCAATTTTTTCCAGCAGTAGATTTTTTTTTTTAATGTTTGTACCGTGTCCCTTCATTTGAAGATAGGCTGAGAAATGAATGGATGCTTACGGAAGCAAAGTAACTGCTTTTGTGAGATTGATTTACTGCACTTGAAACTGGTAATTAAGAAAAGAAAAAAGCAGCAGCCCTGCAGTTTTGTATTTTCAGATATTTCCAGGTCTCAGTTTCCCACTATGCTTTTCACACAACAAACTCGGGCTTTCCCAGACCAGACAGATGTGGAATGTATCTGTTGGATTCCAAGGTCATGGAATTATCCCATATGAGATTCCTGGCACAGAGGTGAAAAACTTTAAGCACCGTGAAACAATTGTTGCCATAAAGAATAATATTTTGGCAAGCGTAAATCATAACAGATGTACAGTTCCTAACAAATAAATTTGCAGTTGTATTGCACACTGCCACACTGTGTACCCAACAGTAGGGAGGATTTATTCATCTGACTTCAGATAAAGCAAATATTTTTAGCTAGTGTCTTAAAGTGGCAGCTTGCAAAAGCGTGTGAGCTTTGCGAAGTTAAACGACGTAGGATCTGCTATGGCCCTTTAAATGAAATGTTGTTTGAATGGGGGCTGATTTTTGTTCCCAGCTCGTGCTTTGCCACTGTTCAGTATGAACAGTAGTTCAGGCCATTTTAGTGGTGCTGTGGGACTGGAAGGAGATTTTTGCTGTTGTCTAGGTTACTGAACAAGGTAGTGGCAATAGAATTAAAAACAGAGGTTGGGATCGTGCACCGTTCTGTAACTTCAACTCAGCTTTGGCTTGGTGGCAATGCACCCTGAAGAAAAGCCCATTAAGCAGCAGCCAGAGTTGATGGGATCGCAGCCCTGCAGTGCCCTGCTGGGATTCCCAGCTCCCACCCCTCCCCACATCACCTCACTTGGACCTTTTTGTCACTGCTGGGCACCATGTATACTGCTGTGAAGCTCACTGACTGTGCTAGAGGAGTCTTCCTGTATTGGTTGCATACTGAGTGCTCTCTGTGCTGTTTGCTTGCTGAGCTGCTGCCATATGGCCCTGATTCTTCATAAGGTTTGACGTGGCTTGAGAAAAATGCACACACAGATGCAAATGTATGCAGGTGTGGGAGGGGAGAAGTGCAGTGAGAGTGCCCTGCCGTGCCAGCTTGTGCTTGTCCTTAACGTGCTGTCTGTGCTGTCGTCTCCTCTGAGGACAGTTTGGTTCAAGTGCTGCCTAAAGCAAAGGAATAAAACTGCGTGAGAAGCAAAACAATTCCAATTAATTGTTGGTTGAGCTGCCCAGTGATAACATGCAGCAGTCTAAAAATAAAAGATCTAAAAATAAAAGATAATTGGCAGGAGGAAGTTCAAGGAGAAGTGGACCCATTGTATCAAGCAGTTTCACATTACAAATTTTATTGGAAAAAAACTTCAAAACTTACTTTTTTTTTCACTATAGATGGGTATTAAGTTAGAGTGGGTAATTCCAGCCTTCTCTGTGCACAGCTTGGAACTGGTGTTCTTCCCTGCTGTCCTTGTGGCTGTCAGAGCAGCCTGCAGGCAGTGTTACCCACCCCACACCTCTGTTTCCACACCAGTGGAAATAATCCTGATGACACTCCATGAAGGTGAGCAACAGCTTAATGGGAAATCACATTAAGTATCCATTGGTACTGAAACTAGGGAATGGGAACAGCAAAATTGGAAAATAAGGGAAAGTTTTCACTGTCAGCACAGAAATCCTTCCAAAAATAGTAGAGTGCTGCCCAACTGATGGAAATTAGTGGAATGAATTGATAGTAATTATTGATCCAGCCAAGGATAGTGCAGATCACATTCAAAACAGCGTGGTGCCTGCTGGGGGGCTGCTGGTTGTCGTATGCTGTTGATGTTTCCAGTCAGGGCCACAAACTGGCTCCAGTCTGGGCAGGATCCACCATGAGTTATTGTGACTGTTGAAAGCATGCTTGAGATACCATCCTGTAAGTGAAATCAGCGTTTCCAACCCTGCTGACACTCTTGGCACGCTGTGGGGCATCTCTGCACAAATGGCTTGTTAGGTGGAAGAGTGTTTGTAAACCCTTTGTGCCATGGTAACGTGAAGGAGCAGAGGAAGATCCTTGGGCTCACTCCTTGTAGAATTGGCCCTTTCATAGGAAAAGGAGACCTGAGTCTTAAATTGCACAAGAAGCATCTGAAGATTTATGATTTAAAAGCTCTTTAAGAAGAAAAAAAAAAGAAAAAGAAAAAAATAATAGCCCAATTGTTTCCTGCCTTAAATTGTTGCTCTTTGACATTCTAACCCAAGAGAGACCCCTTTGGCACCTACCCCTACGACAGGCAGGAGAACTACAAAGTAAACTTCTTCCGTACGGTTAATGAAGTCACTGCCTTAGGCACACTCTGCTATCACACCTGATAATCTCTTTAAAAACACAGTGTGATTAATTATTAATTAGGAAGATGAATGTTGTCTAGAAAAGGAGTTTCAAAGGCTGCAATCCGAACTGCCTAGTGTTACCAGGATTTTGTTGATACTGAGTATGTTTGTTAAGGGCAGTCTACAGCAACTCCTCGTATGCCTAATAAACAAAATATACCTAATAAGCAGAGCAAGCAGTTACTGAGAGCTCTGTGCTTTGCTTGTTTTTAACTGTGGAGACATTGGTTTTTGCAGAGCTCTTACAGGAAAGGTAGTCTGAGTTTTGTCACTATCACCTGGCTGTGCTTACACAGTGGTGTTTCCATTTGCCCCACATCAAAGTTCGTCTGCATTCAGGATGGGATTTTTAATGGCCAGATGACATCAAAGATATCAACTGAGGCATGTGATTGGGTGCCATCCTGCCTGAGGACAGAGGTGAAGTGTTTTTCTGAGCCCAAATGACTTAAATGCAGTCTCAGTCCTGCTCTTGTTGAGTTCACTCTGGGTTCTGTGAGTGATGGTTGCATCATGCTGCACATATGTAAAATTTTGAGCATGCCCTTCTCCCTCTGTTGGAAAGGGCCAGTATTTTGTAGTGAGCGAGTGGCTGCTCTCCTTCTTGTTCTGCCAGCAATGGAGGAGCTGTGAGTCATGCAGCTTTCAGTCCTTCCTTCCATCTTTCTCCAGCCCTCCAATATCCGTGGCAGTGCCGGCTCCTGCAGTACGTCCTGCAAAGTCTGTAACCTCAGGAGCAATGCTGGATCATTTGCTGAACGATTTTGTGAGACTTCAGATTAGCCAATATTTCTGGTCTATTTTAGAACTTTGCAGGTTTTGTTCCTCATTTGTGGCAGAAACCAGGACAACTGTATGTAAATTCTGTGAGTTGCTATGAACTCAGAATTGGAGGATAATGTATAATAGTTTAAAAATGCACAGTTAGAAAAGCGCCGTCAAACCAGTCATGACTCAAACTCTTGTCCACAAGCAGCATTAAGCCCTCTTGCATCATCCTCCTCCAACACCATTCTGTTTAGATAGTCCATATATTACAGAAAAGAAGCTTCTTTAATTTGCTGGGAGAGAAACAATTTAAAAACAGCATATACAGCCAACATTGAGTTACTGAAATCAGATTCTCACCTGGTTTGGCACAAGCACATGGCCTAATGTGTACGTAGGACAAAATAATTTTGAGAGTGATAATTACTGTGGTATAAAATACATTTCACCTTTTCATCTACTTATTTTATCTTGCTTACCCACTTGTCTTACTCAAACATCTCAAGAACTTCATGGAGCTGATGCCCACCACACCTGTGTGATGAGGTGCATGAAGCACCCTCCACGTTACAAGTTCCAGTCTGAAGCAAAAACACAAGAGTTAAGAGAGTTCATCATCCCTACTGAAAATCAGTCGGTGAGAATAGGGTGCTTTGCAGGTCTTGGAATTCATGGTTCCCACAGAAGGCCTAAGGTGGAGATGTGTGTGTTTTATGGCCAGGATCCAGGGTACCCCACCAACTGTTCCTTCACGTTAGATTTTACTGCCCTCAAATGATGGGTGCTATTTTCTACTGCAGCTTATGTGGAACTAATTTGCTCTTTGTACTGCTGACTAAAATTTGTTTATTTCTTCCCTTGTTTTTGTATGATAGTCTTTCATAAGTCAAAAGTTGGGAACTACTAAAAATCCAAGATTGTTTTCTGGCTAAAGGAATTTTTGCAGTGTCTTTGGCTATGTAGTTCAAAGGATTTGTCTTCTCTTGGAAAGCAGCCCTAGAACTGCTGATCCTTAACTGTAAAATCAAAGCTGTCCCAAGAATGATGCTATCAGCACTCCCAAAGGGCTGCAGTGGCAGCTGAGGAGTGACATGCTATTGGTCTTCCAGGACTCTGCAACTGAGAACACTGCTTGTGCCAGAACCTCGAGGTACATGCAGGGCTTTCTGTGTTACCGTCTCACTGGGACATCAGTAAGCTTTTCTCTTAAAGCAAAACATGAGGAGGATGCAGTGCAACAATCCAGTTCTCGAAGGTTTAGAAGCACTTCTCTTTGCACGTGCTGTATCCAAAGCAAAAAACAAAAGTCTATGGATGTTTCCCCAGCTCATTTCTGACATGGCAACTTGTGTAGGAGTCTTCAGTCTCATTCAGCTGCAATTTGAAACATCTGATTTGTAAACCCATAAATGGAAGATTTTGCTGGATGTTCAGCCACACCCCGTCCTCTTACCACTATGGAATACGTGGAAAATGGGAGATCATTTGGTGTGCAGAGATGTAGAACCTAGCGTTAATAATTGGCTGCTTCATTCTTGATATGTATGTCACCATCTCGATTTTCATCAAAAACATCAGTTTTCTTTGTGCTCAAAACTGACAGTGACTTTTCGTGTATGCAATACTTTAAGGTATGGTTTTAAGTCCTGATTCGAAGTATTTACCCAAAGTGACCAAGACCATGGTAAATGTAGAGTGAAGTGAAGGGCATTTCTGCCAGGAGCGAGGAGCTCCGTCCATAAGCTGGCCTGAGGAATGCCCCTCTGTGTTTGAACGAAAATCCTGCCACATAGGTATGGCCTGGAATATAGTGGGGTTCCGTGGGAAAGAAGTGGAGGGTTTCCTGATGCGTGGTGAAGCTCAGCCCTTTCTCTGGATCGTGTTAAAATTCCCTGAGACAGCTTTTATCCCTCCTCTGCAAAGATAATGTTGAGATGACTGAAATAATACATCCCTGAGGGCTCGGCCATTAGCTTTATAATGTGGATTTAGAGGAATGTGCAAGGCTCTCTGCACTGTCCTTCAGAAGAGGCACCTTTGATAGGTTTTTTTTTTTTCCTTCAGAATTTCAGAATCAGAAAATGTGGTCCACAAATACTCGGGATTCACCGACTGATGGGACTTTAAGAAAGCTTCCTATAGGGATTTTCCTGATCTCTGTGATAAGCTCCCCTTTCCCTTTCCCCTGCTTTATTCCAAGTTTTGCTTCTTGCCCTGCAGCTCTTGCCTTGGCTGTCCACAGCTGCCAGCCCAGCCCTGCTCACAGAATTAGCACTGAGACTTTAATGGTGCTGCCTGTCTCAGACTTCTGCTTGGTCTGCTTACTTCAGCATCTACAGAATGTTTTCACAAAGAAGCAGATGGTGGTAGGAGTAATTGGGCTGTAAAACAACATCAGCAGCTAAAACCGATTTTCACCAGAAAGGATTTGGTGGGCAGGGTGAGGGAGGTGCCCTGTTAGCGTGTGCTCTGTCCTTCGTGTCTGATGTCTGTAGGTGGTGGCAGGCTGCACTGCCTGCTTCCAGGGCACGGTAACTGTAAGGGCAGTCACAAATACCAACAGTTGATGAATAACCCATTATAGAGTCACTTTCATGTTGACTCTGTGGACATTTCCTGGCTTCGGAGAGAGTAAAGATAATGGCTAGCTTTGTAGAAAGAAAGAATCTCTAAAATGCAACATTTTTTTTCCTTTGTGACTTTTATGGCTTTGTACGCTGACATGTCGGAGGGAGGAAAACAGTGCATTGTTGCCAATAATCCACAGTGCTTGGCACAGACAGCCTTTAAAATCTGGCACCAGGAGGAATATTAATTCAGTTGTTTTCCCACAGAAGCTACTGATTAGTCAAGGCCAAGTATCCCTGGGATGATTCATTAAAACCCAGCGCGGAGCCCACCTTTGCTGAGCAGATCTGCTTTGTGTCACCACCGCAACAGGTGGATGGGATGTGTAATAAGAGGGGCAACTCAAATTCCAAGAGCAAAGAACACGACTGGAGCCCAGCGCCTGGGCTGCGGTGCAGCCGCCTGGCGGCTTCCTGCCAGCAGCAGCTGGGCAAAGCCAGGCTGAGAGGCTGTCCTGTGCCCAAGGGCCGCTCTCATCACCCATGTGCCTCCATCTCCTTGTTCCCAGGCCTCCCAATGCCTGAGGGCCACTGGGGAGGTGGAGAAGAGATATGGGGCTGCCATGCCCAGAGCCTGGAGATGTTCCTTGCTCTGCACCGTGCCCCTAGGGATGGCTCCTGGTGTGTGGATGTGCCAGACACCTGCGGGCTGGGCTCTGCTGCTGCACCTCGAGGGCAAGACTGTGAACTCAAGAGACAGCAGAGCTTCAAGTTTTGATTATGAAAAGCCTTTCAGCAACAAAAAAAGTGTTCTCTGATTTTTATTCTTTGTGCAAAACCGCTTTGTTTCTCCGAAGCGTTGCAGGGTTCTCTGTCCATGGGGCAAAGTGCAGCCAGAGCAGCGTGTTCCAATTCTGCTGGCTCTGCACCACGTCTGTTGGTCTTTCTGCCTGAATCCTGTCTTGTCCCATCCCTTAACATTTCTTTTGCTTCAGGGGGAGTACATTCAGACATGCTTAACGCAGATTGCCTTAAAGAAATACCGAAGGGGAAGATTGCTGGAGATGAACAAAATGATCTAAAAGGTCTTTCCATGTCAAATGTCTACGATTTTAAATAGTAAATGATCAAGGCAAAGGCATTTCCTGGTGATTAATGGCTGGCTGGGTGTAGTCATGTCTGGGCCTTAACCCCGGCCTCTCGTGTATCCCTAGGAAATGCCCTGTGGCACGGTTGATTCTGCTGTTTTAAAGCTGCACTTGGTTTATGATTGATTGTCATTTCTAAAAGCACCTTTATGTCGGTGGCTGTTTTGGTGGCTGCTCTGCACAGCTTTGTTCCTCTCTTTCGAGTGTGGATGTTATTTCTGAAGTGATGCAAATGTGCCTGGATAGCAGAACGGATGGAAGTTGAGATGTCCATGCAGTAATCTCATGCAGGTGAGGTGTGGCTGCATTTCATTTCGTACCCACTGTGGCTGTAGAGCTCGGGTGTAAGATTGGTGCTGGCTGAGAAGGACTGCTTGCTTTCTGCCTTTGCAGGGTGGCAGCGTGCATTAGTGCTGTTGGGATATACAGCCAATAGCACATGGCATACTAGTGCTATAATGTTATGATGATTACACTGTGATAATCATATGCATTGTCACCAGAATGGTTGCAGAGTGAAGGTAATTTCTGCTGCGCTGCTCTCTCTGCAGATCACAGAGGTGTCGCAGTGAACGTGCCGCCTTTGGAGCTTATTTGACATTGTACCACTGAATCTTAAAGATACTGCCAAGGTGGTGGCTTTCTGAAAATCTGCTGAAATCAGTGAAAGGTTTCCAGGGTCACACCAAATTAAAAGGCCAGAATGTGCAGAAAGTCCTATTTCTGTGTTCAAAGCTGGCAGTAGCTGACATTTCCAATGCAGGCATTGTCTCGTCTCTCTGTGCAAGCTGCACTGAGCCCTAATGGATAGAGAAAGCTCACTAGAGATAAGCAAACCAAACAACCTCTTTGAACCAAAGTTGTTGAAGGTTTCACTTAAAGGCAGCTGAATTGATTTAAATGACCATTTTTGAAGTCTTGCTACAGTTAAATAAAATACTCCCAGAATCATTCGATGTGAACAGAACCATTCTATGTGAAAGATCTTCTGATTCATTTGCTGTCTGCTGTTTTCTTCCATTCAGACCAGTAGGAGTCCTTACATGGAGTCTTGTGTGATTCACCAGGGATGTTTTGAGCCACTCCACAGCTTCTTCCTTCATCTTTTGTAGCAACTCTGCAAAGGTTTCATAGCAGCATATAATGAGGGTTTGTGTGACTGTGGAGTGAGGGGAAACATCTTCTGAATGGGAGTGTGTGAATTAACAAAGTGAGAAAGCAGAGGTATGTTCATAATAGTGATTGATAGAGATAATAGCAGTAGTGGATGGAAAAGCTTGACCTTTTTCATCACTAATTCTATAGAAAAAAAACACTGCATTGCTCTTTTTTACTGAATTGTGCAAAGGAAAATCAAGTCGACAAAAAAAGCCTTCAGAGCTCAAAGCCAGGACAGAAGTGCAATGGGGAATGGGGGAAAAAACTGTCTGCCGTTACATTTCTTAAGGGTAGGATTTTATTCTATATACTAAGTGTATTGAAAGGGCATGGATATTGACACTGCATGTGGTCATCATAGAATAACTATTCTTCAATTTTAACAGTGATGAATACATCTCTGTAGACCCTCATTGTATCTTTTAGTGATTGCTGTGTCTTTGAGGTGGGAGGTTTGACCATTGGGAACAGAACATTAACAAGACTGACTTTTAAATGCCAAAGTCTAAGAAGGAGAGCTCAGTCTCCCTTCCCACCCCTTACTCATTGGTGCCCATTGCTGCACCGTGTTGTGCTGCCGGGAGCGATCCCATCTGATCTCTGAGCTTCCTCTGCTGGAATGGAGGAAAAAACTACAGGGTTTCCCCTCTGGCCATCTTGTTGAACACTTGCCTTTTATAGCCAGGCTACTTAGGCCAACTCCTGGCTACAGGATTTGCACTTAAATATAAAGATGGAGCTCCAGAAGTAGTCTGTACTACTGAGTACATGTGGGACCAGGCATGGGAATCTTCACGTTGATCCGGGTGTCTGAGAGTTTAAAAGTGAAACATCTATCAAAATCTCATTACTCTGGAGAAGGTGGGAGCGCATGGATTATAAACCTTATTTTTTATATCTTAAATTGTGGTGCCACATCCAAGCCATAAATTTTTACAAAGCAAACTGCTGATGCACTTGAAAGACATGAATAAGGGCTCTCAGCACCACGGCAGAACTGTTCAGGGGGAGTGAGCAGGTGCGTGGGGTGAGGCTGCCAGAGAGTGCTGATGGCACACTGCTTTTGGAGCTGCTACTCCTGTTGTTTTTGCAATAGGATGCCTGTATTTACTCGGAGAAGAGGAGGGGAGGTTAGTGATATCGGTTCCTGCGAATACAGGCACTCCCCAGTGACTGAAAGGGAATATTCCTGGATCCACTGAAGATCATTTCACTCCCGAGTGTCTGCTAGGAGAAAGACATGCCTGTCTGCTTTCAGTCTCGTATCACAAAGTGCTGATTTATTTAATAGTGTCAAACTTCTTCACAGTGTTTGAGCACGTGCTCTGAAAGTTCTGCTCCGCGGCGTAGGAGGCTGAAATGACTCGCCGCGTACAAGGCAGCGTTTTAAATTGAGCAGCACTAAACAGCCTGATCCTGCAAATCTGGCACTGTGCAGTTTGTTTCACAGAGCTGGATCCTGCCAGATTCTGTGTACTGTTTAAGGGGGAATCTCTTCCACTGAGACCAAATGCTGCTGGGGCTGAGAGCGATAAGCCCCTTGAATCCTTGTTAGATAATGCCTGTACCTCCCAGGACAGCACCCAGGAGACTTACTGAGTGATGATAGCACTCATGTGAGGCTGGGTTTTGCTCTAGCTCAAGGACAGAAAGCTCAAAAACTGCAGTAGAAAGATTTGAGAAATAAACTGAAGTGAAATACAGCCACAAAACCCGTGATGAGAGCAAAGATGGGGGTCAGCACTTAAATAATGTGGTATGAGAACTTCATTAAGCGTATCGATAACAGTTGTGTATTATTCTAGTTTTGCCCTGCTCTGCTGGTACTGTTCACACAGTTCATACATACGTACTGTTCACGTACCACTGGACTCTTGCTCCAATCCAGTTAGAATGGTGCTGTTTCCAGAGATGAGATACCTAAACTGAGTGCAAAGTACATCTTTGTTTTCAGGTGGGGACGGCCTTCCTATGGGGCAGGATGAGGCTGTGCCTCGTGCAGGGGCCAAGCAGGCAGTGGGGCCATACAGTGTGTGCTCAGGAGTCAGGAAACTTCTTTTGTTCTGTGACAGACCCATTCTCACTGGGCAATGGGAAGAGCCAGTGTGACTGCTAAAACAAGAGTGGAAAAATATGTATCTGGAATATGCATTGCTTTATTCTGCCAAGCTGAGTGTTTATTGTGGAGGCCAGACACATCTGTCCTCCTCCAACAGATAGCATGGTGTTTCTTGGATTAAAAAGCCCAACTGTAGTGGAACAGTGGAAGAAATTGCTTCAGAAGACCGACTTATTGAAACTCTATATCATACTGGCCCTGTCAAAAAAATATTAACCACCGTAAAAGCTGACACAAGAGGAGATGAAAGCAATATTGCTTGATGTTGTGATTACCTTTATGGCAGCGTGCTCAAGGTGAGCAGTGGGGAATTGACACCTTTTCTCATTTGACCTGAGCAGTCAGTCTGATTACTTAAGAGACTTTTTTTGTTGTTGTATCTAATAAAACATCTGTAATAAAAGTTGCTGAAGAATAGTTTGGGAAAGAAATGAAGACGTGGATTGCAGACAGCTATTTAGGTCAAGGGGTTAGGCTTTTGCCAGGCTCCAGATGGGGACTGAGCAGAGGACAGGGGCTGGAAGCGGTTCTGAAGCTGATCCTGACTCCAAAGCACAGACAATAAGAACAGCGTTGAGTTGGGCCCCATGAGATACACCTGATCTGAAGCGTGGCCAGGGAGAGATTAGTAAGAGCATTGTTCCCCACGTGTTCCGTCCTGAACGATTGCAGGAAATGCAAATAACAAAACTCACGACACCATCGTTGCGCTTTCATCCCCTTGCAGATTTACTGGAAGACCTTGGAAAACAGCAGCTTTGGCGAAACAACTTAGTTATATCAAGGATAAGGAATTCTTCCTGGAAACCTGACAGGCACCAAATCACTTTCTTACATGTAGTTCTGTCAGTTACTTTCCTGGATGTCCTCACACGGGCTGTGGGCAGTGTTACGTGCATGGCATGCCTTAACCCCAAGCTATCTCCCCAGAACTCCAAAGCCAACCTCCCTCCGTGTATTTGGCTTATTTCTGAAGCCCTGGGAGCCGGTACTGGAACAACCTCTCCCAGTTCAGGTGCCCTGCTGGTGCAGGTTGTGCCAAGCACGTGGTTCTGTGCCTCGTGCCGTCAGCTGTTCACCACATCAAGAATGAAAACGCTGAAACCAAGAAGAATTTTGCATTTGTTTTCAAATGGACCAGGGTTTGCAGTCCTGGTGCTTATTCAGTATTTTTTTTAATGCTGATACGGCGCAGGGGAGGTGGAGTGGAATGGTAAGTTATCGTGGCCCATATGATGTGATGACAGTCTGATATCTAGTAATCTATACTCAGCACTGATTACCACTAATGGGCAAAATGAGAAATTATAACTTGTAATGTGTCAGATTAATTTGGTGTACATCAAGTACATATAAAAGCCATCAGATGCTTAGCACCTACGAGATGGTGCTCGCCCATTATTTGTGGCTCTGGTTGCTGCCATCATCAGAAATGATGTCCCTCTTCATTTGTGTAGCACAGGAAGGTTACATTACAAATTAACCTAGAGAGTGGCCCAGCAATTCATAAATTATACAGGCTTAAAAATAACCCTGTTATGAAATGGGACGCGATGGAATACAGCAGTATTGCAGCAGCTTAGTAGTGCTTGTTCAGAAGTAAGCAAATTACAGTAATTTGCCAGATAATAGCGAATATTCTGGGCCCCAGGTCCTAGAAAAGTGAAAGGAGATTCTTTCTATATTCCCTTCCAAAGTTGTGATGCCACAAATAATTTAAGATTTCCTCCAGGTTAGAATATTTCTGCATGTCAGACCCCTTTGAAGGTTTCAATAGAGTGTTTCTGAGCTGTGACATGTACTGGCATGCGTTGAGTACTGTAGTTCATAGCAGGAGTGGAGACAAGGCACATTCCATCTCCCAAGCAACTGATTCACAGGTGTCCAGATCACAAACGGCCACTAAAAAAACACCTTCTGTTGTACTAAGCATTAAAAACTGCCTTTGCCAACAACCTTAGCAAGAGAGCCAGCGAATGGTCACGTGAAGAGCAAAGTCTTGGTGCTGCCTTGCCAATCCATGTTCCAAGATAGTACTGGGAAAAGTGCCTTTTTATTCCTTATGCTGAAAGTCTTTCCTGCCTCACTTGTAAGGTTCTGCATCCACTCAGAGCATATTTTTAAAGGATATTGAAGGATACATCTGCACAGCATAATGGCAGCAGTTACTGAATTCTGTCCTGTTCCTCTTGCCTTGTGTGAGCCGAATGCCTGCATCTGAACAATGCCACATTCATAAAAGTGAAACCAAGTTTGCCATACTGGTGGATCTTTTTTATTCGTGTATAAGAAATTGACTGAGGTGGTCATCTCTGCCTTAGCAGAACGAAAGGAGTGAGACGTGTCCCACGAAAGGGGACATTGCTCTCAGTGCTTCCCAAAGGGGTAACAGGGTCAAGAAGAGAAGGTAACCTTACCATAGAATCATTCGAGTTGTAAGGGACCTTTAAAGGCCACCTGGTCCCACTGCCTGCACTGAGCAGGGACACCCACAGCTCCATCAGTGCTTACATCCCATCCCCTGACCGTGGGTGTCTGCAGGGATGGGGCACCTCCACTCTGGGCACCTCACTCAGCTCCTCTGCTCTTCTGTTCCAGGGCACAGCCTCTGTTCTGCAGCGCAGGTCTGATAACGAGGAGTATGTCGAGGTTGGAAGGCTTGGTCCATCAGATTATTTCGGTAAGAAAATTCAGCATAAACGTGGCTTAGAAAAATAGCAACTGGAATTGCATGGAGTAGTAGTTGTTTTAATTAGTGTTCTACTCCTTAACGAACGTGGGGCTGTGCCTAGGTCAGCTTCTACTTTCAGCGCTACTGAGAGATACCATGGAAGCTGAAACTATTCCTTGGTTTACAGCAGTGTGGCTGACAGGAGACAGACCCAGAATCAGCAAAACAGTCTGAATGCATTTGTTTTCAAAGGCATTTTACACGCATGCATTATGCATGCGTCATGCATTTGTACTGTCAACGGAATTATGTCGAGTGTCTGTCAGGATAACATAGAGCTGTGTTCTACAACCGAAGCAACTGCATGGTGGCCTCAGTATGCGCCCTCCGAGGGAGAGGAGGTGTGATGGTGTGTTTGTCCCTGTCCCCAGGTGAGATAGCACTGCTGCTCAACCGGCCCAGGGCTGCGACGGTGGTGGCACGTGGACCCCTGAAGTGCGTGAAGCTCGACCGGCCCCGCTTCGAACGAGTGCTCGGCCCCTGCTCTGAGATCCTCAAGAGAAACATTCAGAGATACAACAGCTTCATCTCTCTCACTGTCTGAATGATTCCTTTTGGAAAGCTGCCTTTGTGTGACCTCGTGCACTTACATTAGCTCCGTGCAGCTCCATGGCTTTAGCGAGAAAAAATAAAAGGTGTGCATTTCATGTGTATTTTTTCTGTTATGTCACGCACTGGATGTCAGTTCAAATCTTATGTATCATTTAGGAAAGAAGACAACTGTTTGGATAAGACTAGCTTTGGGAAGGTGCTCAGGGAAGAGCAGGCTTTTGGCTTGCAGGCAAGATTTTTACCTGTTGCTGGATCGTACAGATAAAACTGTGCTTTTAACTATTTAAACTACAGACAAATGTCTCTTTCCCTCACTATCTTACACCTATTCTCAAAGCCAGTCTTACTCCCCTTTTGTCAAGCTTCTTTGATAAAGTGATGTCCCTCTACCTGTCACTCCTAGCAGACTTTTCACTGGTTAGGGAGTGGAGGTTTCCAAAATCCACGTGGTCAGTGGCAGTTCTGCGATTAAAGAGGGACGATTAGGGAAAGATTTTAATCATTCCAGTAAGCTGAGGAAAAGTAGGACTTTTGAGTCACTTTGTGGTTTAGAAACAGGGGCCATTACTGCTCTGTGTTACCAGCCCTTTGGGTCTGCTTTGTAGCTCTGAGGAGATGCCAGGGCAAACAGACAGCTCCGGGCCTATGGGTGAGGCGTCCAAGAAGCAGCAGTTTGTCAGATGATGGATGGAGCCTTTAGGAGCAATGTTATCTGATTTCTCCCTTTTTTACATGGGATTCGCATCAGGTTCCTTAAATGCCACTGAGAACTTCTTCACTGAACTAGGTGTGCTTTGAAACATATTTATCTGCACCAGAGTGTCCTCAGCTGCTGCTCTGAATACTATAAGGAATGCTCAGGAGATGGTGGCAGGTGTAAAGCAGCAGTTTGATAGGGCTCTTTCACATGAAGCCCATTTAATTCAATTCAAATGCCTTTTTTTAGTGTGCAGCCAGCCAAATATGTGCTCCAAAGTGTTGCCTCCTGCAGCAGATGTGCATGGCAGAACAAAAGGCACCAGGAGTTGCAGCAAGCTCTGTGTGCCCGCAGCCTTGCTGGCAGCTCTTGCTGCTCTGTGCAGATGTGGGTATCGAGCAGAGCCTCTGCAGAGCTGGACCTTGCTCTGCTGTGCAGCCCTGCAGGTTGGGATCATCCAATTTATTCTCTGGGGAAGCTTTTCCTTTGAAGGAAAAGTTTTCTGTGCTAACTGCCGCAAATCTCTGCATCTCCACTACCCTAAATAGCACTGCCCACCTTTTAGTTGCAGCAAAACTGTATTTCTTCTTTACGATAGCACCACTCAGAGTAAATAGGAACTTTCCATACCTTTTACACGCCAAAGGCTGTATAATGAAATGAGGCAGCAATCCTTCTGAAACTATAGGTGTTAGTTAAGAACTTGTCTCAAATTACCCACACTGACATGAGCTTTGGAGTTAACAAAGCCCACCTGGCACTGTCCTGCTGCCTCCCAGCAGAAGGCTCTCGTGCTGCCCAGTGCTGCCACTGCAGTGGGAAGGAGCTCCCAGGCTGCAGTCAGAGTCCTCTCACCACTCCAAGGTGCTTAATTTATTTCCACGTATTTCCAGCAGCCCTGTCAGTGTATCTCAGTTGTTACTATTTATTATGATTACGTTACGCTTCTTGCACGTGTTGTTAAATGCGACCATGCACATTTCTCAGCCTTGCAGTTCTGTGACATGCATCCACACGGGCAGATGCCCGTTCTATAGGTCAATAAAAGTGTATGCGTTTGTAAAACTTCTCGTTTCTTTCACTGTTTTTGTATTCTCTTGTGCTGCTTTTAAGACACGTTTTTAAAGGTCACTCCTGTATGTTATTTAACCTATTGCCGTTCTGTTGTACTTGTAACAAAAATTGTGAGTGTTTTGCATCATGTGCAAGATACATTCATGGTTACTCACCAGGTTATTAGCCTCACCACTTAGAAGTTACTTCAGCACACAGACAGAACAGATTCTTTGCTTTAAACCTTCACAGATCATGAAAATACATCTGAATGACCATATGAGCAAATTCAAGAGAAGTGTGATCGTTCAACGCCAGGCTTCCTATGCTTTAAGTGGAACAAAATGATCTTCTATGACATTTTAAAGATAATTGTAATATTTGCAGTGGATGATGGGATAGAATTACAGTATGAATAAAATTCTTCTACGTTATATGTGGCCATTGTGGGTTCATTAATACTGGAAGTCTGCATGAATAGAAGTTATGTTCTAGTTAAAATCTGCCCATCACAGAGAGTTGGAACTCTGCTGAAAACAATAATCAGATGCAAAGGGACAAGAAATAAACCGAGCATCCCAGCGCTCTATATATAGTAATGAAAACCAAAATGGAGTTCTGGGAGATTAGAAAAAAATTCTTGTGTTTAAGTGTACCCGTGTGTATCTACAGGGAGAAGCAGGGATTTGGGGTGTCTCTCAGCTCCTCACGTTGCTGCATTAGGACTGAGGGGCTGAGAAGCAGCGGTCAGCACAGCACATTCAGTGCCCCCCACCTGCGGGCACTGCAGGCTCTGGGCTGCCCCAGTGGAGGTGCTGGGGTCCTGCTGGCTGCAGGCAGGGCTCCTGGGCGGCTCCCGGAGCGGGGCTGACGGCTTGCTGTTTCTGGAGTGTGTTATTTTCCCCCTTTGCTGTGATTCAGGAGGGAAGGACTCATCTTTCCAGAGATTACTCACGTTATGTAGTAATCAAAAGTGACCACTCTCTCTGAGGTCCTTCCAGATGGACGTGACCAGCCCACGCTCCCCAAAAAGGGCATCTCACCACTCCTCGCTGTCTTTCTTTTTTCAGTTGGTTTTAATTGTCTCGCAGCCATTTTAGGACTCCAAGACAAAAGACAAGACTTTCTTTTACTAGAAACTAATTGCACCTCCAGGTTTTTTACAAGACCCATTTGGCTGACCGCATTTTGGTGAGCGCAGCAGATGACTGCATGCAGTGCCCAGCTTTCCTACCCCTCTGTGGCAGTGAGTGCCCTCAGCTGTGCAGTGCTGTCAGCCCTACGAGGCCCTGCTCCCCAGGCAGGCACGGGCTGACCCCGTGGTGCCCATTTGGGTGCTGGTGGAAAACAGAGCAGAGAACAAAGTAATACTGATGCACGCTGGCTGCTCTGTTGTTCTTGCAGTAGTGATCTTCGGAAATGGAGCCATGCACAGAGGGTGAAGGGTCACAACAACATGTGGTTCTGAAGCTCCAAATGGTTCAGAAATCCTTTCACTGACCTGTCTGTGGAAGAGATCGTATTCGTATACATTTCAGTATAGCAGCAGAGAGAGGTGATACCGAGCAGAGATAAAACCACAGTGCTGTCCTTGAGGAGAGCCTGAGGTCCTGCAGTGCATCGCCATGCCGTGTGCATGCAGCTGCAGCACAGGGGGGCACTGACTTGGCGTGGCACTGCTGACACACCGAGCCCTAAAACCACACTGGATACTGCAGAGTTCACCATTTAGAGTCAGAACTACCTAACACGCCCAGGCATGCTTTTTAGATTTGTTTCCAACGATTTGGCAACTCTGCCTGCCGTTCATTTCCCCCTTCACATGCGCTGGGAAGCTCAGAGGAGTGTTTTCACAGCCAGAGTGGCTCCTGCAGGTCCCGCCGCCGCCTGGAGAAAGAGAACACGGTAGGTAGGAGCATGGCACAGCCTCGCAGAGCGGACGTTTGGGAACACACCGCTTTGATGCTCCTCTCACAGGGTTTCTGTGCAGGCGCTGCTGCCAGCAGGGCTGTGTCGGGGATGCAGCTTGCACAACGAGCTGGCCTTTCCTCTGACAAAGCTGCCTGGCCAGAGGAGCTGGCATCTGCAGCCATCTGGTATTTTTGTGAAGGCTGAGGATGTTTTTTGTGCTTGATCCAACTCCAATACCAGAGTGATTCTTTTGAGCTCTAAAAATCTGGATGCAGCTTTTAGAAAAGAGGCTGCGCTCTGCCAGAGAGCACAAAGTGGAGTGTGAATGTCTCACTGGGCTTGCTTGGTCCGATCTCAGGGTGCACAGGTGACTGTTGTGGCTCTGAGGCCCCTCCCAGGTCTGTTTTAATCCTTGTTTTCACTTTGTCTTCTGCAGTAGTAGCACAGAGGATCTGCTGCACACAGCCAAGCTGTAACATCCCCGTTGTCCAGCCCTTGTGCAAGCGTGCAGAGTTCTCTTTAAGAAGTCGTGAATTCTCATGGAGGAAAAAAAAAAAATAATAATCATTTTAACAAAAAAGACTGCTCCTATTCCAGTATAAACTGTCTCCAAACATGGAACAGTGGCGTGCCATGCTGCTCCGCGGGCCAGCAGCGCTGAGTGAATTGGCAGATGCTGCACTCCTGCTCGATCTCTGGAAGCTCCCTCCCTTCATGTCTCAGGGTTGCACCCCCAAGGTTCCATTTGCCAAGGAGGTGCCCCTTGTCCAAGCCCCTTATGGTGGGAGTGCTGGTGAGTGCTGCCAGCCCGCGCCTGGCTGGGTGAGAGCTGCCTGTTGGGCATGCAGGCTGATGATGAGGGACTTTCTCAGCACTGCCTGCAGTTGCTGGCTCTCTGGATGTTCATACTGCTGGCTCTGGGGAAATCAAGCCTTTCTGGGAAGCGGCTACTCCCTATCCTCTTTATACAGACAATGCATTGTTATTGTTTGAAAGCACTTTTGTATCGCCCTTAGACTACAAGCATGGCGATTGTTCAATTAGAAGACATCATGGTGCATAGCAGTGAAATACGACGTACAGTACCATGCAGTATGTATTTTCCAGATAAACTGGAAAAACAGTGAAATGGATCTGCGAAGTGGGGGCACAATAGCTGCTTTACATTCCTCCACATGTGTGGAATTTATACGCTACAGAGTGACTCTGTTTTGTTACCATGTGTTTAAGATAATCTGATGATGGGCTGTGTTTCTGGCTGCTCTCACTTTCACAGTTGTGTTCTGCACACAGAGTAGCAGAGGCCTCAGCTTGAGCACGGCCATGAATTAGTGCAGGCTGAGCCCTCCCACCATTTATTTCCACTGCGGCAGAGAGAGAGAACAGACATAACAGCTGAGAAACACTACAGGCCAGTTCTCCTTCCCATCCAGGGGCAGCTCAAGCAATATGCCAGAGCTGTGCGGCTGCTGTTGCAGACTGTGGGCTCTTGGGTTGGGACTCTCCCACCTGGAGGTGCTCCCTGAGCCCAGCAGTGCTTGTCCACGCATCACCCTCAGCCTCACACGTAGCAATGGCAGCAGGAACCGCTGCTGAAGGGGAATCTGCATCTGCTGGTGCTGACACCTGCACCAGGGAAGGCGCTGCTCCAGCCTTGCAGCTCCTGCTGGCAGCACCACCATGCCGATGTCCTGTGGGCCGCGCTGCCATGGGATGGCTCCTGTCCTGGATACGTGTCCCGTGTACCATCACACCTTCTGCTGTTGCCTTGTGTTCTGGCATTCAGCCTGGGGTTTAGCTTTCAGAGAAGTAAGAGAAATGGAGACCAAAGTGAGCAGGGCCTTTTACAGCCACTTTCCAGGGCAGGAGAAGGTCCTGCATCCACAAAGGCAGCCTTGTGCGGGAGGGAGATGCGGCACAACCTGTGTCCGGATGAAAGCTGCCCTATCAAAATAGCCATAAACAAACCCGCCTCCTCTGCTACAGAAAAGCTGCTGTGCCAGGAGCATATTAAATTGTATATGCTTTTTCTCAAGGCAAAAGAATTGCAGCAGTGACGGCAGCTGTGCGCGCTGGAGCTGAGCCACCGCATTCAGCTCGGGAAGGCCTTGCTGAGGGCGGGGGGAAGGACTCCAAATGAATGTTTTATTCAGAGGGACCCACACTGAAATGATCCGCTGACACCGGGGAGATGCAGTCAGGAGAAAATGGAGGTGCAGGATCTGGGGCCTGAAAGCAGTGTGCATTGAGTTCCACGGCTGGTGAAGGCTCAAGGCAGAGCCCTGCTGCCCTGCCCATGAGCTGCCATTTCCTTGTGTGCAAAGTTGAGAGGTGGGTAAAGAACAGGAGGCGACTTCCATCCACCCCAATGTTTAGAAACATGAAGAAAACCAGCAGCGTGCTCTCCCCATGACATGGTGCACACCAGTGCACAGGGACCTTACACGGCTCCGCCACCAAAACCATCAACTCAGGAAGGCCCATTTCCATGCCAACCCCTTGCAGGTGCCTCCCCAGGGAGGAGAGTATCCTCAGCCATGCTGCTCAAACACCACAGTGAGGACATGGCAAAGAGGAGCCTAACACGTTCCAATTACAATCAGGCCCCACAGCATGGATCTGAGGGAGAAGGAGATGTGTCCGTGTTGTGGTGCAAGCAGTGCCCGAAGGTAAATGTCCTCCATGTCTGAGTCCATTCCGTATCTGAAGTCACTGTGTGCATAGAGCTAACAGGATTCAGTGAAAGAAGCCCCTTTCGGTGCTTTTTAAGCAGATTACAGCAGATTAGCTGACTAATCTACATGGAATCCTCTCTCCGACAATGTCAAACTGTAAACACATCCAGCCACTTTTGTAGTGCCTATAAATATTTACCTTGGATTTTATTAAGGTTAACTTCAGATGATATTTGCAATAATGGTTTTGCTCAGCGACTCGGTGCCTTTGGTAATGCAATGCCTTTGGGAAGATGCACCTTCTGCAATGTGTGGTGTAAGGCCAGGTGGCTGCACACAGCACAGAGCACGGACACAAACAGGGACCTGTGCATCATCCACTGGTGCTGAACGCAGCTGCCTGGGATTATCATCACACGAAGGCAAATCTTCCCTGGAAGATGTGATGCTGTGTTAGGGGCTGGCACTTTGCTGCTATTTGCAGTTGGATCGTTAGAGATAGAACAACTCAAAAGCCCAAGCAGGTCCACTTCTGGCAGCACCCTGCAGCCCCAGTGCACAATAGTGTGTTGGGGACATCCATCCCAAATGCAGGGCTCCTGCCTCTTAGGATGCTGTGCCCACAATGCCTGGGTCAGGGCTCTGTCAGCCCACAGCTGGCCTGCACCGCGCCGGGATGGGGACTGTTGTGTCTACGGGACAGCAGAGGAATGCTCAGTTTACAAGACAATGGTTTTTAGGAAGCTGGGAAAACTTAAACAGCCTTCCCTGATGGAAGATGGTCCCTTTCCTCCCTTTGTGTAATGAGGGCAGCTTCTCCTATAAAGAGACAATCTGTTTAATATAAGAGATTTCCAAAGTCTTAGCAAATTAGTATCCGAGAACGGGCGTCTGATGTGGTTTATGTTCTTTGTGATAGATTTAGGTTATGGGAATGTTGGTTCCAGAGGCTGTGTGATTCATGCTGAAACCATCCGGTGCCATCTGATCCACACGTCCACCCGAAGGTAGAGGCACTGCTGCGCGCTGTGAGCTGCTCCACTCTGAGTTCTCATTGCAGAACAACTGTAACAGCAGAGAAAAAGGAATGGCTGCGTTCTGCCAAAGAGAGGTAATTCTGAGCAGGGCAGCACTCACAGCAAGCCGAGTTTCACAGCGATGCCTCAAGGCCTCGAGTTGCAGTGCTGTGTGGCAGGAGCTGTACGTGCACCATGCGAAAGCAGGTTCTGTCCCAGGCTGCAGCAGGGGAGGAATGGGGCAATTCCCCCAACACAACTCACAGATTCCCTTTGGACTCCCAGAGCTCCTCCGGGGCTCCTCTGAGAGCAGGGCTAGGCCAGTCGCCAGCAGCTCTGCAGCATCACATACCTCAGTTGCCATGTAATAAGCAGAAGACTCAGAGATCCTAATTTTGTTTGCAGGCTTGTTTCTTTTTTCTTTTTCTTCTTTTCCCTCTTATTTTTTCCCCAGGTTTTCCCTTCTATTGCTCAAGTTTCAATGACACACAAACCTAGAAGGAAAATCTGTGTCTTCTTTTATATCACCAGCTATTTAGTTGAATTGTGGGGTTCCCTCATTCTGAATGTATTCACGTTGAGACAATTTTGGAGTCCCTGAGGATTCCCAGGCACCAGCAAGTGCTGGAAGCATTGTGTGAGCTGCATGTGCAGAAGCAGCACGGCAGCCCTGTGCCCACGGCAGCATCCCCATGCATGCAGCCAATGGGCCCCATTTCACCTGCAGTCACCTCCCTGCACCTGCACAGAGCACAGAACTGCTCCAGAAGGGCAGGTGGCAGCAGGAGGGACGCAGATCTCCCTGCTTCAACAAACGCATCCCTTTCTGCACTGCACGGGGTCATGGCCTTGGGCAAAGCACTGCGGATAAAGTCAGACCAGGGTTGGGGCAGTGGGCAGAGCTGGACCAGCAGTTAACTCCCACCTGAGATAGTGCTGCACTGTCAGGATTTATTGCCTTTATCCCCACTTGCAGCCAGCCTGAATGTTTCAACTATCTTTCCATGTTTTGGCATTTCCCTAACAAGCAGTGTTATTTTGTTGCTTCTGTTTCAGCAGAGACAGACAGGCCCTTGTTTTCCAAACATTACAGGCATACACTGAAAAGCAGAGGGCGGCGGCAAAGCATATTCGGTCTGCTTTGGTGGCTGGAAAGGTCATTCACCCACCTCTGCCTCACCACCTTGCCCCGTATGTCCTGCAAAGGCTCCATTCTCAGCCCCTCACCAACGAATCCTCTTTTCCTCTGCGATGGTTTCGTTGCTGACCCCACCAATTAATTGCCATAATTTGTTCAGTCTGAGTTTCTTAGAAGTTAATCCGCTCCCTGGCTTGACTTTCCTTAGGCAAATTCAGCCTTGGGGGAACAAGGAGTTACATCAGTGCTGACTTGAGCTCACGGTTTCTGCTTTTTGGCTCCATTTGTGTCTCAAATTGCTTATTGGCATCGGGCGGTTGTTTTGAAGATCTCTCAAAGCTCCAATCCTTCCTCTGCGATGCTCCACACACTGATAATGAGCCGCGCTCGCTAATCTCCCATCAGGATTCATAACGTCATACGAAAATCCTCCTAAAAAAAAATAATAATTAAAAAAAAAATCCACCAAAAACACGTTCATCGCAGTTTGTTCGCAGTACAAAAGGTCATTCTGCCTGAATCGTTGGTCAGAAAACTCCTATTTAGTGCGAAAGTTTTCAGTGAAAATTGTGAGGTGCCAATCAGAGTGCTTCAATCCCAACAGCCACCGAAAGGGGAGGCATTTCCCACGGCTGCTGAGAAGGGCAGGGGTGGCTCTGAGCGATGTGGACTCGTGGGCACAGTGGGGATGGGCTGGGGCTGCCCATGGTGATCCGAGAGGACTTTTCCTACCTTGATGATTCTCTAACTGTGCAGAAGCACAAACCCAAAGGGAGTTTCTTTCAGAGTCCTGAAGAAAAGTTCTGTGCATCCCTCCAGAAACCAACCGTGCTGTGGAAGCCCCAAACATGTGCTGATGTCTGCAGGGCGCACAGCGATGAGTGGAAAGAGGCTGCTTAAGTGGGAATATAACCAATGAAAACTCTCCATGTGCTATTTTCAAAGACAACCCTTTGGCATCAGCAGATTAACCTGAAGAATTCTGCCCTCTTGTTTTTATCTCATCCCACCCATCACTACGGGCGATGGGTGGGTGCCTGAATCAATGGGGCCACTGTGTGTCACAGAGTCATAGAACCATTTCACTTAGACCTCTAAAGGCCATCTGTCCTTCTCCCTGCAATGCACAGGGACACCCACAGCTCCACCACATGCTTAGGTCCCATTGTCTGACTTTGGGGTACCTCTACCTCTCTGGGCATCCTCTGCCAGCACCTCACTGCCTTCATCGTGTCTGTAGCACCACGTGTGCCAAAAGCCAGCATCACCTCTCACTGGGCAGAGAGGATGGCGATGGGAAGGGCTCCGTGGCTCCTGAAAGTAACCTCTGGAATCAAAATGCTTCATATCAACACAAAAACAATAGCACACGAGACCTCAGCTCCCAGGAGGGCAGGATTAAAGGAACGGATTTCAGCCAAATGGGGAAACTGGATGGAATCTGCATGCTGACCCCCAGCAGTGCAGCCCTGGGGGCACTGTGCAGGTGGGGAGGGCTGCCTGCAGAGCAGGGCTGTCTGTAATGCAGCGCTGCTGATTGTTTCCTACCCACTTGATAGCCACCAAAATAGATCCAGTTCTCCCCTGTTTTAGCCTCTGCTAAAACCCTCAGACCGCATCTTCTCCTGTAACAAAAAGTATGTGGAATTGGCTAAAAGAGAAACATTCCTGTTCTCACAACAGTTAAAAAAATTATATATTAAAAAAAAAAAAAAAATCCACTCCTTTCCTAAAGAAAAAAATAGCACTTTATGGGACTTTATAAAACCGCTTCTGTCCAGAAGGCTCCTGCGTCAGCCCAGCTTTGTCCCTTTAACCATTGCTGTGCCAAACCTCGCTGTAAATTATTTATCATCCCAAAGTAACTGCTGAAAATAGAGGCTGAGGGGAAGAGTGAGAACAGCACTGCGTATGGCATCGTTTATTTTGATCGTTCTGAAAGACTTGCCTGGAGCCTGCAGCCAAAAGTCTGACCATTAAGGAGGAAGGGCAAGGGGAGATGAAGCTGGGACAAACACGGGTGAGTTCATTAGGGCCTGGGAGTAGCTGGGGAGAATGGGAGAAGAATTAAGCAGCAAGCTGAACTTGCAAATGGTTTTGGCATGAAATCACAAGGGCAAATACAAAGCTATCCACTCCCCCAAACACATGGAGCTGCCACTGTGCAGGGGCAACCCCATCTATCTTCTATCTTATCTATCTATTTATCTATCTATCTATCTATCAAATCAGACTGGATGGGGGTTCTTTGCCTCTTTACAGTGGAGAAGAAGATCTCTGGGCCTCTCATAAGCTCAGCACAGGGCACAGCACTGGGTAAATGCAGCTACTGACAGAGAGATATAAGACATAAGGTGCATAAATGCAGATGCCATAGGAGTGATATGGGACATAAGGTGGATACGTACCATAGGAGCGATGTGGGATGCATCACATTTTTGCAGGAGTGTGGTGGCTCTGGGCAGCCCTCAGAGCCAGGATGAGCCCAGTGGATGGGCACACATTGTGTGCGTGCTCCGTGCCCTGCAATGGAGTGGCTGCTGATGCTGCAGAGCCAGGAGAGCAGAGATACACAGACTCTGCATCTAAATGGGGGGAGCACTGGGAACACCACAGCCAGGCAGTGCTGCCGGCAGAGGGAAGGACATTTTGTTGTGAAGGTTGTTTTTTTTTTTCTTCTTGGATATGTTTTTTCTTCCAAGTTGCATTTCTTTGCGAGGCTTTGTGGACAGTGTGGGCAGAGCCAAGTGGGAGGAATTTAAAGGGAGAAGCCAGTTCAAGGTCACAGCCTGATAGGCGAACATAAACCAAACAACCACTCATGGGATGAAGCAGAGCCCCAGGGCCACAGGCATGGGGTGGGCTGGGTGCTGGGGCAGCACTGGCAGCACATGGCCATCAGCCAGGTGTACGGGGAGACCTGGGGAGAATCTGCAGCCAAAACAAGGGGGAAGGCATGAAGGGTTCCTGCAGGGAGCCCAGGGGCACAACCCGAGAAATGAGCCTGACTCTGCTGTTTGGGTCCTGGCCCTAAATCTGGGGCGGGAACGTCTGGGCAGCTTTCCAGATGGGGCAAGTGAAGCTTGGGAGAGAGCAGCTTAAGTGAGTGTGGCTGAGGAGGGACAACACAGAGCCTAGCACAAGCCAAGAGGCCTTGCAAGGAAAACCAGTCAAGCTGTTTGCTCTGTTACCTTCATATACAGCACAGGCTTCACCAGCAAGGGGATGGATGTGCTATCAGTCATGGCTTTGGTAAAGGAAACCTGCAAGGCTGGATTGCTTCGCTCTTGCTCCAGTAGCATCAATTCATTGCTGCTTTTGCTGACACCCGCTCTTTTCTAATGCATATGTAGCTAGATTAGAAAATAATCATGATCATGGACTATCACTGCTTAGCCTGGTATGGTTTTGGCTCCTGTGAGCATGGCCAGATTTTGTTCTCAAACTGTTTCACCCCAGCGACACTCCAGATGCCACTGTCTTGCTTCTTGCTCTCGGTGCTGCTCCCTTGGCCCAGGGTCCCTCAGCCCTGAGAAGCCTCCTGCTGGGTGGATGAGTTACAGTCTCCAGGTGACCAGGCTGATAGGTTGCTCCCAAAACAGCTTCAAAGCAATTTGGGAGGGAAGAAAACACGTTTCCTGCAATCTGAATGTCCCTGGGCACCAGCCACATGCGGGCATGTCTGCTGTCACCATGCAGGCTTTGTGCAGCCCACCTGGCCGGGCCAAGGTGCCCACACACAGTGCAGGTCTTGAGCCACAGCAGGGCTGTTCAGTGGGGGAAGCTTTTCTGGCATCACCAGTCATGTGCTGGAAATTGGACTGCAACCACAGAGTGGATCAGAGCTGCATTTTGAAGCAGTGATGTAGAAGTTAAAGACTCCATAGCTGATTCCCAGTCTCTTGAGCCATCTGGCTCCCTATCACTATTTTATCTCTCTCAAATGCTGCGTATGTTGAGGCCCTGCTTTGGAGTAATGGCATTTCCAATTAAATCAACAGACAGTTTGGGTTACACAACCACCAGGAGAAGAAACACAAGGCAACGCAAAGCATCTCTTCCAGTGAAAGGCTCCTGATGACAGCTATGGGTGGCTCAGGGGCCGCAGGGGAATTCCGAATGGATGGGAAAGCAGCAGTGCCACAGCCAGTGCCTGCGGAGGGTGGGACCAGAGACATGGGGAAGATGCGGTTATGAGATCAGAGGGGCCTGGGGAAAGTCAGAGGAGATGTGTGGAAACCCAGTGGGCAGTGAGTGGTGTGATGCTGGGGTGAGCGTGCGATGGGAAGGGTGTGGTAGCACAGGCTCCAGAAGATGAAATGCTTGCTGAGAGCCAGGAAAAGAAGCAGGTCCATCCTGGTGACGTCAGCAGAGCCCTCCAGGCTTGGCGTTAGTCATAGGGCTCAGTGCTGGGCTGAAGCTGGGCTGAGCTTGACCCTGCCCCGGCATCCCTCAGGCAGCCAGCACTGAGTAAGACCACACAGCACACCGCACACCTCCAGGGGGAAGTGATTAAGCCATGAATAAGAGATCCACCAGCTGTTGTGCTTCGGTGTGCGAGGCTGCTGTCGGAGCATGGCAGAAAACTAAGCCGTAGGCCAAGAGACCAAGGGTGAAACCTCCATGAAGGGCCACGGCAACGGCTGTGAGACTAAAAGCATGAGCAATGGAAACAGATACAACACTAGCATGGGCGTTTGAATGCTGACATCTTAATTTCAAACAAAGGAGGATAGAAGACTACTTTTGAAATCCTTCTCATGCAGTAATGCTCCCAGCTCCCACTTCAACAGGAGATGAACTTACTCAACTTTTGGACACCCTTGGGAAATTCTACCACTTCTTTGCTTCCACAGTTGTCAGGAACTGCAGCTGGTGTGGGAGTGGTGTCATGCCCTCCCTCTGCATGGCACCAGAGGACCATCAGCCCACAGCCCCCATCTGCTCCAGCACTGCTGCAGCTGAAGGGAGATGGAAAGCTGGGGCAAAAGAGGGAGGAAACAAAGAGACTGGGGAGATCTGGAAACCACGAACAGAGAAAGAACGGGCAGAAACAAGGAAAAAAATGCAGTGAGAGGAGGGAAGAAAGAAGTTGTAGTGAAGGAACAAGAGAAATAAACCATGTGATGCTAACAGAAACAGTGCAAGCAATTTGACTGTATGCACCATGGCTGGGCTCTTGCCCGTGGCATTTAGCTTCACAAACTCTCCCAGCCATTATGCACCAAAGGATCATTAATGCAGCGGATGCGCCAGACATACGTAGGAGCGTGTTAATATAGGAGCTGATGTAAAAAACACCTGCTGGTTTGGCAGAGCTGCTCAGGAAAGATACATGTGGCTCATGTGATTCTGCAGTACTTACAAAGGTATCTGCACCATCCTCATCACTGTGATTTCCATTTGCCTTACTGGGAGCTGTGCACAGTGATGACATAACAGACACACCGGCCTGCAGTTCAAGGGAGCCAGCCCCATTTATAACTGCAGAGAAGCTGACGTCTTAAACGTTCTCATTTTTTTTAACCCCTATATGAAAATCTGTAGGACATGGGGAGGAATTCTCTCTCTACAGTGCCTACACTCTCAGACCTTCTTGTTTACAATGGGGGAAGCTTTCATCAGGAATTGGGCTGATGCCACTAAGAGACACTTTTTGGAGATGTTTGCCACATGGCCAGCCTTGTCCCAGTCCTGAAACCACATCACTGTCACGAATGTGTGAAGCCTTAGAGGCACTGGTGTGCCTTCTCAGCACAATGCTGGGCTGGTACCTGGAGATGCAGCTGTGTTGTGAGGCTGTTTCCAGGGGCATTGCAGGGACATGGGGCTCTGACTCACATACAGCCAGCAAACGGCTGCTGTGACTTCAGATGTCACAGCCCCACAGCTGTCTTTGAGGGCTCTGCAGGAGGCTGGAGGGAGGCCTGGGCTCTGCGCTGCCAGCTCAGGGCATGGCATGAAGCAGGGCAGGGCAGGGGCAGAGCTGGATAGAGCAAACATTAGCTCTCACAGTTCATTACGGCCCATTCCCCAGGGCCCTCAGCAAACAGGTTTCTGCTCTCTTTCCCTGCTGCTCCATGGGATTTTCTCTCCAGGTTCTGCCCATCCCTGACCCCTCCTTGCCCCACTGCCGTTGCTGGAGCTCCAGCATCCCCTTCTCCTTGCAGAGTCGGGCTACAGGGATGCCACTGGCCCTAGCTATTATCCCAGACACAAAGCAGGGATGCAGAAAAAGCTGTTCTTTTATCCCTCGTCTCTTTGCTTGCTTCTTGGAATTTAAAACCTTTCCTGCTCACCTTTCTCTTCTCAGATTTTCTTTTAGCCCAAAATAACTGCAGCGACACAACCCACCGCCTTGGATTTCATTCTCAGCCTCACAGTCGCCACTTTATTTTGCCTTTTCCCAGTTTCATGAAAGAACGCAGTCGCATGAATAACAGGATTATTTATCATCCTCTCCCTCCCCTTCCAGGATGACTTGCTGTTTATGGAAAGCACTCGAGTGCAGGAGAGATCGCACTACAGTTAAACAGACAATGCTTAAAGGGCCATTGCCCACGCTTGGCTTAACAGAGCCTTTCTCACTGATTTCCAAGAAGGAAGGTGTTCTGCATCTTTGCTTCTGGGCACCACATCACAGATTGATGCTGGAAGGCAAACTCGTGCTGCATTCAGTAGGATGGAGAAGATGACTCTGCACTTCAGTTTTTGTGAGAAAACTGAGGAATTTTCTTTTGGTGTAAATGCGGCACACGTCCCCTTGGTAGCCCAGCACCATAACATGTGCAAGAACACGCTCCTTGTACATGGAACAGTGGCTAGCAGGTCACTGACCAAGCTAACACATCCATAAGTGGCACAGCCAAGCGATGCGACCACTGTGTGCTTGGGAGAGGTCTACTGCTCCTGGAGAGCAGCAGGGTGGTACCAAAACTTGCCTGCAGGTGAGAGATTGGTTGGGTTAGGAAGCAGCTGCTCCCATCTGCTCATCCACAACCTGCCCCGGTCAAAGGTGGGCTGCTGGCCTTCACCACATCCTTCTGCATGTCCAACCACGTGCCTCGTGGCTACAGAGCTTCTGCAGCTCTTAGTGAGACATCGCATAAGCATTTAATGTTGAGGGTGAGCACTGCAGAGCACTGAGTTCCCTGGGCAGGTGTGCTGAGCACTGCGTGCCACTGCATGGCCTCCTTGCTCTGCTCTGCTCACCACAGCAAGTGGGTCTGTGACAGCAAAATGCCTTGAGAGGATGGAGGTGCTCGGAGAGGGTGGGCTTCGGGTGGCACTGCAGTGAGCTGGAGATTTTGTGCATGGCCCTGCCAGCTGTGTGCATTCTCCGAGACCATGTGAGGACAAGGATGCTGTATTTTTAGAAAACGAAAGAAGAAAATGAAAAGAAGAAAATGAAAAGAAAAATTGTACAGAACTCTGCAGCATAGTTTCTTTTCTGCTTTTTTTCTTTCTCTCTTTTTTTTATTTAAAGAAAGTCACGCTTTCCATTTGCTCCTCTCCTTCTCCTCTGTTAACTGGGTTTCTCTGACAAAAAGGGTCAGAAATTCAATTAGGAAAAACTCACAGCCATTGCAAACATCTGCAGTTCAAAATACATTAGCGATTCCACTTGGGCAGCCTTCATACCTCCTGTGTCCTTTGGGCACCGCCGGGTCCTGCAGCCCCTGGTGTGCGCAGGGCTGAGAACGCGTGCATCACTCCTGTGAGTTTTTATTGTAAGGGAGGGAACCTCACAGGACAAATGTGTAATGTTGTAGAAGCAACAAGGTTGCATGGATACCAGAACACAAACGGAGCGGCCTGCACTTTGAGAATTTGAATTCTTGGGAGGAACAGCTATCTCACTGTGTTTGGATGGTGTTTGGATGGAGCTTAATAAAATGGACTGCTCCAAGCTAGGCCTCTGCAGGCTTCCAAGCTACAAACAATGAAGAATAATATCACAATTTTATGGTAGTTAGCATGGCTGAGTTACATCCTGGACGGTCTCCACAGAATCCTGCGACTGGCTTTGATTTGAGTCAGAAGAGAAGGGTTTTACACCCACATTGCTGAGGATAAATGTACACCATGCACGGGGCTCTGGAGATTGAGCCCACAGCATATTTCTGGCATTTACAACACATTTCAGTGCGGGATACCCTAAGCTGCACTGGTACTGTTACACTTATTGAGCCGGGTGGACTAGCATCACTGACAAAGCACAGCCCATTTTTAATAGCTCTGACCACCAGGCAGAAGACATCTGCGACTTGCAGCAACTCCACCGCCTCACTGGGCTGGGGAGTGGGGAACAACTGCATCTAACCCACCAAAATAGCGGGCTGTGCTGGTATGCAGGAGCCCTTGCTCAATGCCTAAACATGGTATCTTGCTACCCAGGCTGGCAGGGCTGCTGGTCCCACTCAGCCTTGAAGGTGAAGCTCATGTCACTCAGCACTGAACAGCTCGGCAGGAAGGGCAGGGGGAGTGTGCATCAGAGTGTTACTGACTGCCTTTGCTACAAAACCTGGGCATTTCTCCAGGGAGAGCTGGGTCTATCCCTGCTGAAGTCAACGTGGGACAAGTGCAACAGCTTTATTGGACCCTGCCCCATTCACAGGACACCAAACCCTCTCCAAAAATACTGGAGCTTCAAATGTCAAGGTGCACAGGTGGCACAGGCCATGGGCACCTCTCTCCTCACCGGCAGGGACACTGTAAAATCTTTCTGAGTCCCTTCTCACCACCCTGCTTAGCTGAAAGCTTGGAGCAGATTTGCATCTCACATCTATTTAAGAAAACTATCAACCACGAAAGCATCTGGAAAGTCACACCAAGAAAAGTTTCAAAGAAAACAAAGCCTGGCCAGAGAGACGGAGCTGGCATAAGGATCCAAAAGGAAGAGCTGGAAAAGGAGGAAACAATCTTTGTGGTGCTGGAACAGCAGCTCTCCTGCTTGCTCTCCTTACAGCTTTCCTGTTGCTGTTCCTGGGCCAGGTGACAGGACAGAAGTGCTCTGCCTGCTGTCAGCACTCTGCTTTGCAAACTGCCGCCTGTTCCGCACTGCACCTGTGACAGCTCTGTTCCTGAAGGCAGGTGGCAACTGAAAGGAGGGAAGAAAACCTTCCCGTGGCACATGCCCCTCTGAACCCAGGCCAACAAAATGGTCAAAAGCAGAGAGAAACCATCCAAAGTGGGTGAGCTTCCTGGGATTACGGGCTGAACTTATACCCCCTTGTCCTGCGAGGCACTGACGTGGTGTGGGGCTCAACTGCAGAGGGCATTTCTTGTGGTCTCTTTCCAGAGCCAACACACTCGTGGCTCTCAGTCCATCGTCAGCAGCCGTGGCAGGATAAAACCCCAGAGCACACAGAGCTCCACGCAGCCTCTGCACTAAAACAGGTTGCTCCTCCCAACCAACCCAACCCTCAACCCAAACGCTGCAGAAATGGGAACGTCTCTCCCTGCCACGGCTGTGCCCTGACTGCCCACCTGCCTGTGCTCACAGCCGCTGCTCCTTGCTCTGAGACACTGGTTGGTCCCACACAGCTGGAGCTCCTCGTGTCTCTAAAAGCCTGCATGGACTGAACAGAGCTCAGCATGCGGTGCTGGGAGCCCAATGTGGGGCACCCTGCCCTCGTGTGTCACCGCTCGCAGAACACACGGGTGCTGCTGATGGAGCTGCATTTTGTGTCAAGGAGCACCGCATTCCTTCCCCCAAACCACGCGCTGTGCAAACCCTGGAAATCCTCCCTCAGCACTCTGTCATCGTGTAATTCCATTATAATTCCTGACATTGAAGGGGCTTCTAGCAGCATATGCTTCAAATGAGACAAATGAGACCTCTTGCTTGCCGTTTCCAGACAAATAAAGAAGTGCAAAACATGATTTTCTGATGCTCTGGTCTTTGTATGGATTTTCTTTTCAGCCTATAAATACTACCCCGTGGTTACAGATATCACGCAAAAAAGGAACCTCATGTTTGGTGCACACGTGTTCCATAGCATAGCTGACTGCAGGAAGGTGCCACGCAGAAGTCAGGATCGGCTTTTGTGAGGTTTTTGCACTCCTGTGAGGATTTGGACTTCCATGGCACAAAGTTTGCACTTGTCTCTGAAACAAAAGGGAAGGAGGTGATGTGTTTCATAACCAGACAGACAGCCCAAATATAAATCCGCCTGCAGATCCCGTGTGAATTCCATTTGTGTTCCCTGCTCCTTGGTCCTTTGGGATCCTACATATCTTGCATCATTATCAAATATTTGCAACAATCCATATGAACGGCTTGATGTTAAAAGCTACTCTGAGTGTAACTGGACCCGGAGGAGAGATGCTTATCTGAGCTCCGCAATGACAGATTCAGAAGAGCCGCAGTGAGCTTCTCATCAAGAGAGGGAACAGCAGGAAAAACCAAAACTGCATCGATTTTTGAACAACAAACACGGTAAGAGTTATTTCTATGGCTTTCATAGAGGAGTACCACCGGAGAGGACTCCAGCACTGCTGGCCCCAGGCACGCTGCCCAGTGGAAGAAGGAAAGAGAGGAGCACACAAATGCTCGGTGCCAGACTCTATTTCCCTGTTTGGTTATTGTTGCTTTTATGACATCACAGACCGTAAGAGCTGTCGCTTTAACCCAAAGAACTGATAAGTGCAGAGCAGACATTCCTTTTTTTTTTTTTTTAGCCAAAGCCGCCAAAACCGCTTTTTGCTCTGCGGTTCTGACCCCGTGCAGGAGGTGGGGGCAGCCGGGGAGCCCCGCAGTGTCCCGCAGCGCCCGGCTGGGGCACCCCGAGCTCCTCATTTTAGTTATCAGAAGGCATTTGAGAATGGCTCCATACTGGCTCGGCGTTTTCCTTTTTTTTTTTTTAAAAAAAAAAAAAAGAAAGAAGGAAAGAAAAAGAAAGAAAACAACATTCTCCTTTCTCAACATTCTCTCAACATTCTCCTTTCTCAAGTGCTTCCAAATCTTTTGCATCTCTTTCCCTTTCCAACCCCCACCTTCTTCTTTCCCCCGTTGTGGTCCTGCAGACCACCCTGTAAGCCTACATGACATCACGAGGGAGAATTAAACGTACTTGAAAGGCCACTTCTGTTTTGGTGGGAACTTCTATGCAATTGCAAAGTGCCCATTAAAGCACAGGTTGTTTCCTAGAAGCATGTCCAAGCAGCAGCGCGCAGAGCCCTCCAGGGCTTCTAGAAAGCATTCGCTTTTGAAATGCTGAAGGAAATTCAGAGATGAAAGGATAAGTCTCCCTGGCTGTGCATTTACAGTCTATTGTCTTCCATGAAGGATAGTATCACTCCTCAGTTGTGTTATTGCAGTTAATCCACTTAAATGCTATTGGATTTTCAGATGAGCTGAATTCTTTGCATCTGCTATTAAGATGCTTTGTTTAGATGAGAAAGGGCCGTTATTTAAATCACAATGAGTTCAGGGAGATGTCAGGGAGCAGCAGCACCTTGTGCCAATCTGCGCCGGGAGAACGGGGGGCATCGGCGCTCCGGGAGGGCGGAGATGCGAGAGAGGAGCGGAGCCGCCCCGCCCGCTGCTGGGGGTTGGGGGGGGCGCAGCGGTTCCGCGGCCGCGGTGGGGAGCCCCGCACTCGCGTATGGCGCAGCCGCTGCCGCAGGGCGCCCGCTGCCTTTCGCTCTTATTTGGTTTTGGGGGGGGGGGGAGAGCTTTCCCCTTTGCAACGGAGGCTACGCGAAAATAATTATATATATACGTAGAGAGAGAGAGAGAGAGAGAACCCAACCCCGATCCACTGCTACCCTGCCCCTCCCCTTCTGCCAAAGGCGAGCCTCCCCCAATTAAAAAAATAAAAATAACCCCAAGCCCTCAGCGATCATGGCGATCTCTTCGCCTTATATAAAAGGCAGCGGGGGCACAAGGTGGATCCCGTCAGGTTACGGCGGCTGTTGCGCAGCAGCTCCCCCGCCCCGGTGCCGCAGAGAGCCCCGCAACCCCCGGCACTGTTCCAGCTCCTTTTCTTTTTTTTCCCCCCCCGTCGTTCCCTCTCGCCCCCCCTCTCTTTTTGCATGTGGGCAGACCCCTCTCCCAAGGCTGCAGCTGCCGGCGGCCCCCACGCCACGACTTGTTGGTGGGGCTGGGTACCGGGAGGAGGGGCGGGGGAGGCGCCTGGCAGCGCGCAGCGCTAAATGCCGCTCCGGCGGCCGCACGCTGCAGACAGGCCCGGTTGCTGCGAGCCCGGAGTGCGCCCTCCGCCCGGAGTTGCAGTTCGTCTCTGCTCCCCGTGGGATTTAAATTTTCTTGCGTAGAGACAGATTATATATATATACATATATATATATAAAAATTTTTTCCTTCCTCCTTTTTTTTTTATTTTTTATTTTTTTTTTTCCTTTTTCTCCCGTGCAAAGTGAGGAAGGAACTGCACCAAGGCAGCCCTCGAGATCTCGCAGTATTGCTCCGTTTTATCGCTGCTATTATTCGTTAATTAATTCCCTTTTTTTAATCTCAACTCCGAACGGACTGTTCTCAGAGAGAGAAACGTTTCGATCCGTATCAGTAATTTTATTTTTCGCCCTTTTTGCGAGAAAAAAAAGCGGGGAGAGGGTGCAGTGCGGCCCGGCGGGGCGGGGGGAGACGCCGGCAAATCCAAAGCTCCGCCGGTCCCGGCGCAGAGCGGCCGCGGGGGGAGGCGGGACCCAGCGCCGCCCGCCAGGGGGGCGAGCCGCCCCACACAGGTGATGGGCGTTTCGGCTGCGCTCCGGATCGACTCCTTGGGTTTCACTTTGGTCTGATCTAAGCAAATATGCAGAAGTACCGGCTGGTCTAGTCCTTAGAGCCAAGAGGAGCGAGCGAGAGCGGCAGAAAGGAGAGCGGCCGCGCTCCCGTTGGAGGGGAACGTACAAACAGCGGCAGCGCCGTAATTCCAGCACCGCCACGCCGAGGCAGCCCCGAGCCACCCTGGATGCGGAGGACCCCCGAAGCCACCCCGCTGCCTTTCCCCTGAGGGATGGTACTGAATTTCTGCGCGGCAGGAGCCGGCCTGCAGCTCCTCTCCATCAGCGTTGCCTTCCCTCCGTATCTAAAGTGCACTAGACCGCGATGAGGACCTGGGCTTGCGTTTTGCTGATAGGTTTTGGCTACCTGTCCTTTACCTCCTGCGAGGTAGGTGCGAGAGCTTCGCCGCGTTCTCGGTGCCCGGGGGAAGCCGCAGCCGGGGCTCGGGGCGGGGAAGGGCTGCGGCTGTGCCCACCTGGGGCCCGCGGGCATCCCCGCGCCTCGGCCCGGCCGGAGGCACCCGCCCAGCCCCGCGAGGCAGAAAGCAAGTTGCCATTTCGTGCGTGCCATCGGCACGGGGAATGACCGTGCATTCCGCTCCGGGGCTGTTGGCTGCGCTTGAAAAAAATAATATAGATATATATGCGTACCCACATGTTTATAGGATATATAATAGAGAGATTCACGCCCCCCGGGTACAAACGGGCTGCGGTTATTTGCAAACAGAGCGGGAGCGGAGCCGCCCGGCAGCGGCCGCCCCCGCGGCGCACAGCGCAGCGCGCAGCGCAGCCGGCAGCGCTGCGGGAACGGCACGAGCGGGGTGCGGGCACGGGTTGGGTGCGGACCCCGAGCTGAGCGCAGATCGGGGGTTGAGGCCCGGGGGGGGCCGATCGGCGAGGCCGCGTCCCGGGCTTTGCTACAGGTGCCGTCGGGCGGGGGCTGCGCGCCGCTCGGCGCTGCGGGGCGGCTCCAACTTTTCCCGGCCCGGGGGCTGCGGTACCCTCCCCGCTCCGGTAGAGCCGGCACCGCCGCGAACTTTCAACCCGTTCGGGCAAACTTCGGCGGGCGGCTCTGCGGGTGGGCTCCCAGAAGGGGCGGGGGAGGCTCGGGGAGAAGCGGCGCGGTTCCGGCGGGCACCGAGCCCGGCAGCCCAGAGCCCAACCGCGCCGAGGTGCTCGGCAGAGCCGTGGCGCAGCCCCGCGGGTGCGCTCCGGCAGGCGGCGGAGCCGGGGGCGAATCTTTCCCCCGCTCGATCCAAACTCGCCCCGCGGCACCCCGCGTCCTCTTGGAATCCCCGTGCCCATCCCTCGGCCGCGGAGCGCCGCGCGGGGCTGCGCGCTGACCCGCGGTGTGTGTGTGTGTGTGTCTTTGAAGGAGGCCGAGATCCCGCAGGAGCTGATCGAGCGGCTGGCGCACAGCGAGATCCACAGCATCCGCGACTTGCAGCGCCTCCTGGAGATTGACTCCGTAGGTAAATTAGTCCCGTCCTCCTTCCTTCCGCGCCGGCGGCCGCCGCCGCCCCGGGGGGAAGCACCGCTCCGCTCCGCGCGGGGAGCTGCGCTGCCGAGGGAGGCGGCGGCCACGGGGCCGCTCGGGAGTTCAAACTTCGTGGGGTTCGGGGTGGAGAGGGACCCGGTGACCCTCAGTGCTTTCAGAGTTCTCCGTCTCTCGGCGGAGAAGAATTTCCGTAAGGGTTGCTGTTGTTCTTGCATTGCTCTGTTATCTTTAAACTACTGTCCTAGAGGTATTTAAAATATTTGAAACAATATTTATGAATGAAGTAATGTCTCTTCAAGTGCTGGGCTTTATTAAAAGGAAAATAAACGGTCCGCGCTGATTTTGAGCAGGAACCTGTGCATGGAGCTCACCCTGACAAATACACTTTCCCCAAAAGAAAACAGCGCGGGGTTATTTTCTGCATCATTAGGCATGCAAATGGGTGTAGTGAGAACGTGCAGTTCAAACAGATCGTTGCAGCAGTAAATCAGACGGAGCGGTGCAGGACTGCCGGGCTGGCTTATCGTTGGTTTCACTGGATGCACTTTGCTCCTGGTGATTTCGTGCCTTAGTTGTGAGAGAATAAACCCGACGCCTTTGATGTGCCCAAGGGAAACCGGCATCGCTCTGAGGAGCAAACATGGAGAGAAATGAATGAGTTCTTGCTTGCGTTGGTACGGGGCCATCTCTTTCTAAACCATATGCTGTGTGTTTTTGTAAGGGCTGTGCCAGGTTCAGTCACCTTCATTCAGAGTTGCAGGATCCTTCTAGAGTGCAACTCATCGCCTTTGGTGTGGCGCTGCGTTAAGGAGCAGGAGGACAGCATGCTTGGAAGGTGTCTTACAGACATAGCTTTCAATTTTCACGTGATTAGGGAGCAGAGTTTCCCATTATACTGAAAATGAGAGTGTTTCTTTCTTGGCGCAGTACTTTACCGTAGAGACCAATTAGTAATTACCAGTTCTGTTGGCATTGCTTTAATATTTTTGGAGAGCAGTGCTCCATCATCAGTGCAATTAAAGAAGCTTTCACAGCGGAGGAGGGGGATGCAGTGCAAATCTCCCCACTGAATGCTGCTTTGGACCAGACAAGTGTGCTACTGCTGAAATCAGAGGAGGGCCGTGCTGCAGAAGGGCTGGAGCTGAGCGCTGGGGTTTTGGAATGCCGTATTTAAGTCAGTGCTCTGTAGCTACCAGAGTACATCTGCATTTGCAGATAGGCCGTGCTTCATTTTTAAAAGAGAGCAAAAGTTCACAGGGCTCCACTGAGGCAAGCAGACAAGTGGTGGCGGGAGCTGAATCCATCAGTGCGTGTAGCAGGGGAGAGAAATGTATTTCAGAAAAGAATTATTTACCTCGTGGCAAATATTAACCAGAGGATGTGTGACCAAAAACTGAAGAGGTCAGCCGCGAGTTTACAGCTTCGTTCTGCTGTTTCCATGCAACGTGTCAATTTAGAAACCATTAGAGAAACGAGGCATGCATATTTCACTATTTCACTGTGAAATGGTAATGCCTTAAGACGTGAACTCAAAACAATATTAAAAAATAAAATATTCAGCCTTTCAGCCTGTGCCTGCTCTGTTTGCACACATGCTGAGCTGCATAGGCAGGGTTGGATCTCCACAGGCAGTCGCTGCTCCTTCCTACCTGCCTGTATGCTTTCTGGGCACGGTCTCTGCTGCCGTGAGTAATGCCTACCGAGGGGTTATCAGAGTGACTAATCCAACATTGGAATTACCGTGTTTTCTTCAGCTAACAGGATTGGGCCTGTTTACTGTCTGTAATACAGGCTTGGCTTAGCAGATCAGCTGTGTTTTGAATGCTGTTGGTGAGATGATCTTTCTGAAACGTGTGTATTTCTTTAGGGCTGTCGTTGCGTTTAGGGAAGGGCTGGTTTGGTGAGGGCCTGTGCAGTAGCTGTATTTCTCCTTTATGGCACGTACTGATTTGACTCAAGGAACAGAATTAAACACTCCAGCAGATATCTGCTCCTTCGTTTCAGTGCATGGTGCTGCCAGCCCTTCTGCATGCGAGTAGCCCTGTTTAAACTCAGTGGGTGGACTTGAGAATTAAGTATGATCTACGGGAAGAGTTTGCAGGATGGGGCACGCATGCAGAAAATGTCTGATATTACTGAGTAACGAGGCAGAATCTTGTGGAAAACGAAGGAAGAAGAGTCGTTTTCTTTCCTGCCATGCAAAGCATGCATTTTTAATTGGGAAAGTAAGTTTTGTAAGTCAGAGTGGGCAGGCTTTTCTTGTATTCTGACAGATTTGGTCGCTATATTGTAGCGCAGAGATGACTGATAACCCCCTTCATAAAATTAGAAACGACACCCCCAGACCATCTGTCGTATTACTTAAAGAAAAACACTACCCAACATGGAGCTTATCATTGTTTTCACAAAAAGACAATCCGGGCCAGTTTGTCAGAGCCTGGTGCTGCATGTCCAATCCAAGGAGAAACCCCTGCAAAGGCAGCACGAAAATGCTGCGTTCACATCAGAAAACAGCCTTGTATGTTGAGTTAACACTGGGATGTGAGTCAGTGCTGGGCGTTCGTTGGCACGATGGAGAGCAGAAGCTGACCTTATTTAAAACAGAAAGCACACACGCTCCCAGGAAGTAGGCAGCTGCAGCGTGCGGAGTTCAGATTTACTACTAGCAGACTAACTCACCAAAACGGGGGCATTTCCTACATTCCGCCTCTGAAAGCTCCCCTTGGCTTTGCAGCGTGGTTTCTCTCCTCGCGCTTCACCTCTCCCATCTGTCCTGTGGGAGGCAGAGCTCATTTCATCACCTCTTATGTTTGCCTCCCGCTGGGAACAGACTTCCCCAGTCCTCTCCCTGCCTGGGGAAGCTGGGCTGAGTGTGTTTCGCTGCATGGTTTAAGGGCATCAACCGCAGGGTCAGCTCAGGCCACGCGAATGGAGCGGCCCGTGAGTAAGAACTGGCAGAGCAGCTTTGTGCTGATGGAGGAACTTCTAAACGAAGGGTTTGTGGGCTGCGTCCCAGTGCTCAGTCTATTGGAAAACCTTCTGTTGACTTTGTGGCTTTTGGGGTGGTGCACCAATTAGAGATGTTACAATGTGATGTTAGCTTGCCTTGCACCTCTTAAGCATGATGAGAGGCGGGCGTCTGCCTCCTGCGCTTCTCTGAGGCAGGTGGAGGATCTCCTCTTCCCTTGCAGTTGGCAGATCCCATCTAAGAAGAGGAAAAAACCAACCTGAACAAAACAGGACCTTGCAGGCTGCTACTTATATTTCCTTTAACAGATCAAAGTTGAAAACTTAATGGCCTCTATTCCTGCATTTGAATGTCAGGAGGGCATATTTTGCATCAGTCAGAAAGGAGATCAAACAGATTGACGTTGCCTTGGGCTTTCTGGCTCTAGGACCTATTTGTAAGACAGACCATTTCGCTTTATTGTACCTTACACCAAATTCCTGGAAGCAGGGAGGCTGAGAATTTCCCCAGCTCCTGCAGTTGGTACTAGAAATCTTGGACCTACTCTTCTTGGATGTGCATCCAAGTGACATCTAGAAGGGTTCGTGTTAGGGCTGCTTATGTTGGTGACTGTACCTCGCACATAAAGTTGCTCAGGAAGGAGATGGCAATGTGAAAATATAAAATGACAAACATAAAGTAACAGTAGTCTCAGGATGCTTTCCACTTGCTTTTTTTGGGAGAAGAGTAATCACGTATTGGCAGAGTGTCGCAGGAGTTCTGTGATTTATACTCCATGACCTCGTGGAAAAATGCCAGGCTGACAAAAAAGAACAATTTCAGCTACACTAATGGATTGACCAAGGCTGATTGCAAGAGTTTTTCTACCCAGCATTGACATGTTGTCAGTACGTGAGAGATTACGGAGAAATTTCTTGATCAGCTGCCATGAAAAGCATTTTTTTTTATTATTAAAATGTTAAAAAAGAACTTAATTAATCTGGCACAGTGCAGCATCCTCCATCTTTGCTTAGTGACAAGCAGCGTTCAATTTCTAAGCGAAGAACTGCCCATTCCTGAGCTTTCTGCTCTCAGGCCCTTTTTGTGAGGTGCTCAACACCCATAAACCTCCATTTTCTTTGCTAAGAGCTGGAAGACCTTGTCCTGCAACTTCATGTTCCCAAGTCAATACATCGGTGGAAAAAACTGATACAAATTAAGGTGTGATTTGTTGAGGAGTTTTTCTGGCAGGTTGTAGATTAGGCATTGGGTTTCTTTAAAGTCAGACTGGAGAGAGTCATTTGTAATTACTGTGGCATAGTTGTTTTAATGAAGTGCAATAAAATATTCTGTCTGCCTGTTTAGAGTGATATGTGGAATCCAAAACTGTCTTTCTGATTTTTCAGTGCAGTGATTTTTCTTTGGGCTTCATTGGGAAATGGAACTGCTCCGAAATGCCAGTGGGGGTCAAGAGGAGAAGGAGTGCCTTTAGCATTACAGTGTTGTCTGACACCAACCATGTGCTCCTTAATGCTATTTATTAAAGAAGAAAAAGCAGCATCGTTGCTTTGGCAATAGAAATAATACAATTCGTGTTGCATAATGCATTGGGGTTTGACTGGAACTTGTTTGGCACTTTGCTGTGCTAGCTGCTTAAATTTTTTCTTTTTAACCACCACAACGAGATGTGAACTTACAAAATGATATACATGCCTAAGATATGTAGTGAGACAGTGAGATGCAGCACGAGCCAGAGGCCTTCTTCACCTTAGGAGTCGTCTTATAAGCAACACATGCTCCTCGACATGTCATTTTGCTTTATAAACATGATGATGGAATATGGCTAATTGCAGCTGAGTTGAGCAGTTAGATATAAGCACATGGCTAAACATATTGGTTAACTGATCATACTATTCCTTTAGTCTTACTCTTTTCTTTAAACAAGAAAGCAAGGAATCAGTCATGTTAAAAGGAAGCTATGGCAGCGTGTTGAATAAAGCATTAGGACCTGTGGCTCAGGCTGGCATCACTGGCAGCTTCTCTTTTCAGCAAGATGGCTATGCCCACTGAGCAGTTAGGGTTAGCAGCATTAGTGTTGTGTTTAATCCTTTTTAAACTCTGTTTGAGTGTGCACAGAGATGCTTCTTGCTCTGAGCCTCGCTTAGATCTCGCACTGAGCAGCGTTCCTGCTGCTTTCTTCTGAGTATCACTTCATTGCCTCAAAGCGAGGGAGAGGCTGTGACAACCTGAACTTGCCAAGAAGGACGTCAGCATTAAGGTGTTGGGTGGCTGGGCGTTAGGAAGCAGAAAAAGGCTGGAGGAAGATCAGAACGGATCCTCATTTTGCATAACAGCATTTGGGGTCAGGTGGATGGCTCGCTGCCATTGGAATGGGATGCAGGAGACCTGGCTCTGTTCCCCAGCGCAGTTGCAAACTTCCTGTGGGATCTCAGGCAAGCCATTCTGTTTACCCCACAGATGAATTTTGTGGAGTATGGGGTGCAATAAAAGCAGAAATAAAATGCATTAGTCATTGCTATGTTACATTACAGGGCTGGGATTGCAAATAAGGCCCATAGTCAGCTAATCTGTTTGGTTCCAAAATTTCTCACTGCAGTCAATGGGAAGCAAGTGCTCTGCATTGGTGGAAGGAGCCTATTTATCTGGTAGATTGAAACTCTGGATTTCACACCGACTTATTTCAGACAAGGATCTGTTCCGCTGATGAGGAAAAGCGGATTGACGGGGCTTCCTGGCCCTATTTTTTTTTTTTTACTCTCATTTAATCTTGTTTCAGCTACATACAGTACTGTTTTCCAAATAGTGATGGTATATGCTCAGGCATAGAGCTCTTCTTGAGGTGCTGGAGACATTTGTCTTCATGTCTTAGCCAGCTCTGCAGGTTATGCCACGAGTTGCATCTCTTTAGGGCAGGATTTCTTGGAGGCTGAAGGGAAGAAGCAGGTTTACGTGTAGGGCATGCCCTCAGGGAGACTGTTACTAATAAAGCAGAGGTCAAAGCTGCTTGCAGAGTCACAGGCAGCTGTGCATGCAAGGTGAACTGAAAGCAGGGAGCGTGACAGTGCAGAAGACAGAGGGATGTAGGCATTGCTGACATGGAGAGAGCGTAACTGAGTACAAACCATTTACATTTTTTTGGTGTATTTGGCTGTTTTCTTTGGAACCGGCAGCAAAACCTTGAAACTGTCCATTGACATTATGGAGGGCACTCTAAGAAGCAGAGTGCTAAATATCTTAGTTTGCTGTACTGAACTCTGCACGCAGTCCTCAGCATGCTTACGTCTGCCTGACCCACTGTTTGCAGACTGTGCTTGCTGTTTTCAGAGCCCCACTGCATGGGACGCGACCTGGACTGCTTCATTTAACAAAACCAAATAGTTGTAGCAGTTATTTTGTTGTTTTTCTAATGATAAATTAAATGCCAAGTTTTCAGTCTTTGCTTTTTCTCATGGCCCTTTAACCCATGTGGTAGGCTTATTTAGGGAACAAGACGAGCCTGGATGCAGTCCCAGAGTTTGCAGTAGCTTCAGATGCCCCTCCAAAGGTTAGGATACTTCACAGGGGATTTGTTCTGCAACGGAGAGGCTAAAAGGAAAGCCACGCTAGTTATTTGTGCTTTTGATTCTGTCCCGGTACAGTTGTGGAAACCAAGCTAGAGAAAATGTACAGAGGCAGCATTGTTGCTGTTGGGTGTGTAGCACTGTTTTCTACTGTAGCCTCATGCCAGAGTTCGCTAAACTTTTCATAAGAAACATTTCCTATGAAATACTGTTGATCTTATTTCTACACCTTTCCAGTAAGAGAAGTTTTACTCTGCCTTTCACATAACAAGTGCATGTGTTTCGCTTTAGATACAGTTCTGTATCACAGAGTGCATGCTTTGGGGGGGGGCTTTCAGTAAAACGGGTGTCAGAATTGTGCTGTGCATGCTTACATGTGGCATTTCATGTTTATGTCTTCCCTGCCTTATACCCTTGTGTTGATAGGAATTACGTTCGATTAATTGCAGCACAATTTGGACTTTTATATGTATGGAACAGCACTGTTAGCAACTTTCCTGCTAATAACGGTGCTGAGGTTTAATACTTTGTTTCCTCTTTCAGGATATGATGATGTTTCAGAGGCAAACTTGAGGTCTTATAGTGTTCATTCTGCTAAACATGTGCAAGAGAACCGTCCTGTGCCCATTCGCAGAAAAAGAAGCATTGGTAAGAAACAAGCTGTTTGTACTCGGGGAGGAAGAACAGAGGGGTGTTTTTGGTCAGCCAAGCAGGGCGTTTCACTGGAAGAATGGGATGTGCACAAAAAGGAAAAAAGGCCATTTCTAGCTTCTGCTTTTCTGTTTGCACAAAATGAGCTGCTGCCTGAGAATCTGTCTTGTGGAGGCTGGCCGTAGCAGACAGACGAGCACAAATTCTTTACATTCACTTTCCTGTTGCAGCATGTTACAAAGCTAGACCTTGGTTAGAAAACGCTGTGATATTCAATGTATAATTCATAGTGTGGGGAACAGCTACAGCCGTTTGCTTTAAAAAAAACATCAACAGTTGGTAGGGTTTTCAGTACAGAAGCTCCACAAAAGGAAACAGCTTGACTCTTTATTCAAAAGGAAAAAACTGTTTATCCGAAAAATTAAAAGCCATTGATGGAAACACTGGGACATTCATTTCGTCGTTGTGTTGAGCACCAGGCATGTTTACAGGGGATTTTTTTCTCATTAAACACTAATGAAGGCAATCCAGTCAAGTCCAGATCCCCCGTTAAAGGGATGCTGAGGAATGTGAGGGCGGTGTTTGTAAGCAGCCCTTGTTCATCTGATTAGACCTGTTTGACCATTTTACTTGGCGGTGGAAAGCATCCACGTTCTTATCTATTTAGGGTAATTCAGAGTCAATGCATTCTAACACGGAGCTGTGGCTGCCCGCAGTGGGTAGCACAGCATGCTGTCGGCATGGATTTGCAGTGGGAATTGGCAAGATGCTCGTCACACTGAATGCCTCTGGAGAGCAGCGGTTCTGAAACAGTCTGCTGCACTTGGCACCTTGCTCTGCTGGGTGTTGGATACCTCTCCATAGCAGTCAGTGGGAACTGTGTATGCTCAATAACATGGAGGAGTTGCCAGCTACCTTGCTATATTGGACCCTTTAATTTTGTCAGGTTCGTGGCACTGGGGATTGAGAAGAAGAATTTTCACTCTGTTCAGATGACCAAAACATACCTCTTTAAAAGCCAGGCCTGGATTTTCATGTTACAGTGCAGGCCAAGCCTGAACTTCTTGTGCTTCAGGAGTAACTGAAGAAGTGCAGGCAGAATTACAGTTCCCTGCCCCGTATGACCCGAAGCTATCACTGCTTCCACTCAAAGGCAAAACATCCAAGCAGCCTTCAGAAAGCTGACCACCAAATGAGCTATCCCTGAGATTGCTATTATTTTCTGGACAGTTTTAAATTACCGGTTTGACTTCCTAGGCAGTCCCTGGGTTGAGAACGATGCGGGGTTTGGATTTCTCACGACAGCAATCACGCAGTGCAGTGGGACGGAGCTGAGGGTGTCCCTGCTTGTTGCAGGGGAGTTGGACTGGATGACCTTTAAAGGTTCCTTCCAACTCAAACAATCTACGATTCTATGATTCCTCTTGTTCTGGTGCTCGTGTGGCTGAAGCTGCCAGCGACAAGCTCACCTTACCTGAACCTAGAAGTGAACTTGTTCAGCTGAAAATGACACTGCAGGTTCCTCAGTCATGCTACTCTTGTGGTTTTGCCTTATTCAAAACTAACAGATAAAATAAAACCACAGAACTTTGCGCAGAACTTTCAATTAGAACAAAATGGCTGTTGCCCACTGATGGCGTGTGGACCAGAGTCCATATGAGGATGTTAAGGTTGTGGAAGTGGAAACTCAAGACTCAGAAGCTTCAAGCTGGCACGGGTTGTTTCCCAGCTCAGCCAATTTGAGTGTGATTAAAAATACCCTCAGTGCAGCTTCTGTGGCTGCCTTTGCCAGGTACTGCATGTTGGTGTGATAATATATGTGAGCAGTGATTGCCCCAATACTATAAAATAACAGCTGCTGTTCAGCAGTTGCTATGAGGCTGTATGGGAGAACTGGCTAAGGCAGAGAAGCCTCTTGCTGTCACTTCTAAAGAGCCAGGATTGCCTTACCTAGTGATATATATATACTCCGAGCTTGCTGGGAGCCGAGCCTTTGTCATCATGCATTTTAGGGCTGGGTTTTCAGGAGCAAGTCCAGCTTTCCCCCAGGGCAGCACCCACAGTGCAGTGGTAGGCAAACAGTGCTCGGCACCGGCGTGTTGGGAAGTGCTGGGTGCTGAGAACTGCCTCGCCCCAGGCTAAGGATGCCGCTCATAAATCGGCAGTGTGCGCTGGGTGGGTGCTCTGAGGTGAGAGCAGCTGTTCACCTGGAAGCGTGCATTTCTTCTGTTCACAGAGGAAGCCATCCCGGCTGTCTGCAAAACACGGACGGTGATATATGAGATACCTCGGAGTCAGATTGATCCCACCTCGGCCAACTTCCTGATATGGCCGCCGTGCGTGGAGGTGAAGCGCTGCACTGGCTGCTGCAACACCAGCAGTGTGAAATGCCAGCCCTCACGGATACACCACAGAAGTGTCAAGGTGAGCAGAGCGGGGCTGCAGAGCCCTGAGAACCTCCTTATAAGTGTAGGAACTTCAGGTGTCGTGGCTTGTTCTGCGTGATCAGGATCTTTAATTCCCATCCTCTTAGCAAGGGGGCTGGCTGCTATGCTCCTCTCTGGTTGAGTGAGCCAAGGGCCTTTTCAAATGGCACGATTGCTGGAAAATCCTGGGTTTGGATTTGGTTTCCACAGGGTTCCCTTCAGGTTTTTTCTTCTCTTAGTAATGAAAATAAAGTTGATTGTGTCTTTCCCATGATCTCGCACTGTGCAAATCTTACAGTTAAGAAGATAAAATGACTCAAGGGGCATTGGACTTAAAAAAACAAAAAACAACAAAAAAAAACCCCAACAAAAAACAACATCTCAGTGTGGAATGCTGTTTTCTTAATTAAATATTATGCAGCCTAAATTGGGCTTTTATATTTGACAACATAACACTTTTGATCTGAAAAAAATGTGTTTCAAATTATCTTACCCCAGGGATAGAAGACTCAGCGGCTTCATGCTGTATTTACTCATTAGACAAAATCCCTGTTGCAATTTTCCAGTAAATACTATGTGAAATATTTCTTGTGTTCATTAGGCTTCACTCTGTTCTAATTTTTATCAGTGTTTAAACAAGTAATGTTGATTTACATCTGCATGTAGGAGATTAGACTTAGCACTTACACTGCTAAAGCTCTGAGTTCGTGTTGCTTTGAGTATTTTAAGAGCAGAATTTGTTTTAAAAAAAAAAGAAAGAAAGAAAGAAAGAAAGAAAGAAAGAAAGAAAGAAAGAAAGAAAGAAAGAAAGAAAGAAAGAAAGAAACCAACCCATGTTCTTGAACATAAAATTGCCCAGTACAACACTCTGATCTCTCTACTTGGAATGGATTTCTTCTTGAGGAAGGTGCTGTTAACCTACGTATGTTGTAAACACAAAGTGTGGCATCTGGGTTGATGTGGAGTTTTTTCATGCACGCAGGCAGGCATCTGAGCAGGACTTCTTTTCTGAGCATCTGAAAAATGTTTTCACATCCAGATAAGCTGGAGAAACGTCTGAAGAGATTTCCTCACTTTTTACAAAAGCAATTCTATTTGCAGTTGCTTGCTGCTTGTCTGCTTGTCCTGTGTGGGGGCTTTGCAGCAACGATAAAAAATGAGGCAAAAAAACTGGAATCATATCTAAGAGCTGAGTGCAAACCAAAGAAGTTGGGGCATTACAGTTGTAATAGGAGCTGAACAGCTAAGTGCTTCAGTGTTATATCTAGTGCTGTTACTTTTCGGGTTTGGTTCAGCTTCCAATTAATTTTGTGTCGCAAGTAATAGATATAAAGCAGTTGGAGGTGGCCAGCAAGGAGTTGTCCTGTGTACTGTGAACCGTGTTGGTGTTTGTGGTAGGACTGAGTAGCCCTGTTCTTGTGACCTGTCCCTGCAGTGCATGGGGGAGAGAGACTGCAGTCCTCAGTTGCTCAGGGACCCCAGGGGCTCCCTAGAAGCCTCAAGGATGCAGCCTGTAACTGGCAGCACCTTGGTGGGATGTCGCTGCTGGGGCTGCTTCCCAGCACACAGAGTCTTGCACTCAGTGCTCTGATAATGCTTTGAGTGCTTTTAGATTTGCATTCATTTTAATAGGGCGCAAGCTAAAAGTAGTCTCAGCTGAGCAGCTGCTCTTTGTGGCTGTGTAAATATATTGCCACCAGCGATATCAATATACGTCAGTCAGCTTTGGAGGACATTTTTTTCCCCCCAAAACTCCAAGACTGCTCCAAATAGTCATTAAGTAGAAGGGGGAGGGGAGGGAGGAGGACAAGAGGTCAAGCAGGAACAGGATGTTCATTGTAAAGGTTGTAGGCTGACCCCACTGTCACACCAGAAATCTCTGAACAGGATCCATATTTATGCCCTCCAGAGTCATATCCTCTTGAAGCTTTGATATAATTGATGGTTTTATGAGCTTTTTGTCAATCTGACGTTCTGAGCTGAATGTCTGCTCATGCCATTAAGTAGCTGGCCCAGAGTAAGGGTCGCTGGAAAGGTAGGGGGAGAGTTCTGGAGAGCCTCTCAGCTGTTCTACAATGTGGTTGGAAAGCTGTCTTGTATTTTCCCCTGATGTCAGACTGCATAAAAGCCCTCTTTTGATTAAACATTGAAAAGGCTTTCCCCACTTCCTCTTCATTGACAAGGTAGTGAGATCATAGCTGGCCCATTCACACTAGAGAAATGTTCACCCAGAAAGGTCAGCAAGTGGGTTTGCATCATCTAACAGGCTGAAGCAGAGGGTGTTTTCTTTGTTTTACTGAGGGCCTCTGTATTCAAGGTTAAGAAACAGCTGAAGCAGTGTGAGAGGAGCAGCGGAGGGGCTTGTACTGGGGCATTCCTTTCTTGGGGACACGACTTAAAGACTATAGGGTTTCAGAATGTCTTCACTTTGCCTTCACAGAGCCATGTTCAGGTGGCCAGCATACTGCTACTGGGCTCATGGAACTGGAGCTGCAGGGAGACTGCAAGCCAGGGGTGTTGGTGGTGTGGATTGGTGACATGACTTCCCCAAAACAAGTTCTCTGAGGTTTCCCCTTTGTTGGGTGGAGCAGTGGAAGGGAGGGTTCCCTGCCCTGTAACATGAGGAGCTCCAGAGAGCTCAGCTTCTGGTCCTAAAGAGCTCTGCTCAGCACTGTACCTCAGCTCAGCTGTACCTGTAACAGCACTGCAGCAATCTGATTGAGATGAAGTACCTGGCTGGGAGTTGCCCTTTGATAGGAAGGAACAAGTTGCAGTTCTATCCTTCTGATAGAGAAATGGTAACAAGGATTGGTGAGGCGGGGTGTTATCTGTTACAGATATATTTCTTCTTCTGTCTGCAAAAGCATTTCAGCAACATGTGCAGATTCTGTTGCTTCTGCACAGTAAGATCACGTATTTACCAAGTACAGAACTGCAATTTATTTTGGGGTTTCTGAACTGAGTCTTGCCAGGATGTTTCTTGTAATATTCAGCACAATTATTATTCACATTTTTGGTCAGAGTGGCAGAAAACAGTTAATATTGCAGAGCAAATCCTGCTTGCAATGATGAGTAGCCAAGCTGAGTATTACTGTTGTTTGCAGCAATGCTCATTTCTAAACACAGAAATGACATAAATCACCTCAGCTCTTCTTTCTGCTTTTCCTTGGGCCAAAACCATAACAACTTCAGCCATTTCTGAGTATTCAGCACTGAGCTGATGGAGGAAATTTAACCTAGTATGTTCATACAGTAAATTAATACAGGGGAAAAGGAGCTGGAGAGAGGGGATGCTGCTCCTCAGCTGTCACTTGGGTGCTGCTGAGAGGTTGTGAAGGGAAGGACAAAAACACAGGAGGTATTCAGCAGAGCTGCCCAGCACCCAGTGGTGTGTGCACGTGAAATGGCTGCGTGTCATGTCTGCAGCCTTAAGGACGTTTTTCCTCAGTGACCCCTTCTATCAGTAGGGTAAGCAGCACTTTGATTTTAGCTGTGACCTAACAGAAGATTACTGCTGGTGGCAGGCAGGACCAGCTGACAGGGAGACCGAAGGTCAATTTAGGAACGGAAGAAACAAGGGAAGCCCCAGTCCAAACCAAGTGAAGTGTTCTAGCATCTTCCCAACATGCCCCACAGCAATCTCAGCCTCTCGTGCCTTTGGGGGCTGCATTCCCAGCATCCTGCTGCCATGGCACGGTGATAGGGCTGCTCTGCCTGGGCTTCCCCCATTCCCACAGCAGTGGCAGCACCCAGCGCCTCGCTCCATGCAAGGAGAGCAATCCCCGAGTGTCCATGCACAGAGCTTCCCTTGGGGATTGGGCTGGCAGAGTGCCCTGCAAATGGAGTTTTAATGGAGTGGCAGCCAGGCTGTGGGGCGGCCCGCCTCCGTGCATGGGGCAGCGCTGCTCAGCTGGCAGCATGTCTCCTGGTGGGCACTGTGCCCATCCTGCCATCCCTGCAGCATACAGGGACTTGGCAGGTCCCTGCTGAGCCCCTCCAGTGCCTTTATGCCTTGCAGGCCTCCGTCTTCCTCGCAGACCTGAGGGCGGTATAGAAAGAGTTGTGAGGTGCTGGAATATGGGAGAAATGTTTAATCCCAGGCAGTGCCCTCAGTCCGTCATTTTTGGTTTTATTTCCCATCCTGTATTTAGCCATCAGCTTCATGAGCTTTGCTGCTCTGTGTGTTGTGAGGAAGTTTCTACGCTGAGATTTCCATCCCGTGGTAACTGTCAGCTGTGTGCTAGGGCAGTTCTGGATGCTGCTGCTTTCAGTGCTGTTTTCATCCCACTGTCATTCATTGATCTCTCTCCTGCAGAAGCTCTAGGAGAGGTGTTTCCATGACATTTCATAGGGCCACATATGTTTTTCAGATTTTATTTTCATTTTAACCTAACCACCACACCATACTGTGTAACGATACGCAGGCTCTGCTGTGAATCAAGTACAGTACCATTGGTTACACACCACTTATCCAAGCTAGTTTGTTGTCTTCTTTCTCCCTCTTAATCCTTATATAGTAATCTTCAGTTCTGGAGGGATTTGAGGTTGTAGTTTTTAGTTCTGTTGCATTAATGACAAGAAGAAGAAGCTGATGTTGGTATGAGTGGTTTGCTGAGGACTGGCCATCAAAGCAGTTGGTATTACATGTGGCAGTAAGTGTGCAAGATAAACAGCAGGGACAAAAATACGAAGCAGAAAACAGACAGTAACAAAAGGCCAAATCCCACACTATTAGCATAGCCATCCCTGTTTATAGCCACTGAAAATCTGACCTGCAGCCTTTATCATTTTAGATTAGCATTAATTGGCAGCAGGTGCTAGGAGATGACACAAGCATGGCAATTTAACTCTTGTGTGTGCTGCTGCAGTTTTAATGTTCACAGCATACTAAAAAACATCATTCCTTCACCTTGCCTCGCATGAAGTAGGGCAGTGAAACGTATGCTGGATTGTATTGTAGCTACAGTGTATTGAAAACCCAGAGATAGAAACTGCTTCTTGAATTCTTTATGATCCTATCATTCAAAGCATCACCTTCTTTGCCCATTTTTTTCTAATGTTGTTTGATACCAAGTAGCCACTTGGAGAGACTGCATCTAACTTTCAGTTTGGCAAACAAAGCAAAACAGGGACAGACTTCAAAATGTTTTTTGTTGTGTGTAAGTTTCAGTAAAGCTGATTTATTCCAACAGTTGTAATAAGCATGGCAGATCTGAAAGCCGTTCTGTGATTGCTGGGTCTCTTTCTTTGTCTGTGGTGATGAAGGTGTCTTAATTACTGTTTGTTTTTGTAAATTTTAAGGATTAGTCATCCTTTCGTGCCAGATGACTTGGTTGTACCATACATTTTCATGTCTTCACACTCAAGGACTTGTTGGACTTGGGTCCTGACAGATTTTGAAGCATACTGCTTTGACCCTTTGTTAATCTTCAGGCTAAAACATTCTTTTATGCCATGGCCAGCTCTTAATCTGTTTATATGGAGATAGGAAGTTTTTGAAGATACCTTTAATGTGGACATCTTAGTTAATGTATCTGTCTCTCCGTAACTTTTGTTTGCTAGATAAATGAAAATGGTCTCCAGATCCTGTTGACAGAAGAGGCGGTGACCAAAACATGGATTTGAAATCCTGGCTCTGTGCAAGCAATGGCAGACCTCCCATTGACTTTAACAAGGCCAGGATTTTGCTCTCGCTTCTGTTACTGTCATTCAGAGGTCCCTGGTAGTTTATGTACATCTAAAGAGCCAAGAGAGTTTCTGGGAACTGGGAATGTGATGTTTTTTCCAGCCACCACTCTCGTTCTTTGAGGCTGTTGTTCCATTTTGGGGAGGGCCAGGGAATGGTTTTCATGGTTTGAAGGTTGATTTTGGAGCTTTGAGACCCTGCCAAGCACACCAGTAAACCATTACAAGGAGAGAGTGAATGTTTTGCTTGGGGGATTTTGCTTGGATTGGACCCTTTGGCTCTGTCATTTAACTTTTCTACAGGCAATCTGCCTCTCTCTTCCTTCTGCTCCCTCACCTATCTCATTTATAATGCATACCTGTATTAAGTTCCTGTTTGCTGGGACAGGCATGATGCAGTCCTTTTTGTCAAGCAGTAGACAGATCACTAGTAGAACTGAGGAGCCATGATTTAATTTCAGTGCTTACCATTTTAAGCAAACGGTTGCCACCCTACTCAACCCAAATGTAAACTAAATTTAGGTACTGTCTAGGGCTCTTTTCCCACTCTGTGCCATTTTCTGTTGCATGGTTGTGCATCGTGCCTGTTACTCTCAGCACGACCCCATGCCCAGCACCCCACAGCCTATCTGTGTCAGTGCCCCAGCCCAGCAGTGCTCCTGTTGCCTGCACTGTGTTCCTGCCCTGCCTGCTGGCACTGGATTGTTCAGGTTTCCTCACATTCAGCATTCCTCAACCTCAGTGTCCTTTTGTGTTGGTTTTCTTTGCATCGAGATCTGCTGCTTCTCCAACATGCTGCTATCCAACCTCGCCTTGCCCCCCAGACTTCTCTTGTAAAGGGCGCCAGTGTTTTAGCACAAAGTCGGGCAGTGCAGTTGGAAGCAGTTGGATGGATCAGAGAGGAGCAGCGTACCTGCTAGCCTTCCACAGCAAGAACCAAAGGCTGGATCTAGTTTGCACGTGGCAGTTCCCTTGGACCTAACAACAGTGTGTGGGAGCTCTTGTAAGCAAGTCTCGGGTTGTTGCAAGGAATGAGTAGAACTGAGATTACTGCTTTCTAGGCTGATACTCAGATGCAGGTCTCTGAAGGTTTGAGTACTTTACTTCCAGAGGACTCTGAAGACAACGATTTGTGATCTAGAAAATGTGTTACGATCTAACTGAATGCCTTTGTTGGTAGCCTTCAGCTTAAGAGCAGTGGTCAACATGTACAGAACAGCATGCTGAAAGTGGCAGTCTGCAAGAACCAACGCCGAGTAGAGTTCCTATATAAGCTTATTGTGATATATGTGAAAACTGAGTTGCCTGAAACATCAAAATGAAATGAGTGGGAAATTATTTTATCTTGGGGGAAAACTGTTTCAAAGTGCTGAACTTGAGTAAACAAATAGCCTGTGCAATAAGTGGTTACATGATGCACAATTAAGATAAAAGAAGATTATTATGCTAACATTTTATGTGGGTTTGGCTTCATTCAAAAATAGAGGTATATAGTTATCTGTCTTCAGTCCTGAACTATGTTAATGTGTCTCAGTACATACCTCATCGTATTTTATAGGTGGCAAAAGTGGAATATGTTAGAAAAAAGCCAAAATTAAAAGAAGTTCTGGTGAGATTAGAAGAGCATATGGAATGCACCTGTACATCAACAAATACTAATTCAGATTATAGAGAAGAAGAAACTGGTATGTTTTCCTTTTATTTTTGCATTAATGCTTATTTCATATAGAGCTTGTTTTGATTTTAGTAAAGAATGTAAAGCAAATCTTGCTTCCAGTGAACACAGTAGAGCCCCAGCTACTTCCCTGGGTGTTGGAGATGCAAAATTAGAAGCAGTTTGTGCTAGATAAAAAAGTTTGGAGTTGAAGTTTAAATTTTGTCAATTCTCATTAGGTTAGACTTTAAATAAAAGGAAATGCCCAATATTGCTCAGGTCTTGCTTAATTAAGTTAAAGGTTGTCCTGTTGCAGCTTTTTGGTGAACTCTGTTGCCTAATTTCTTTGGACTTTGTGGAGACAGAGTTAAGGCTGAGATTTACTTGACCTTGGGGAAAATACGAAACGAATATAAAGCACTGAGGAGTAAATTTTATATTCAGAAGTAATGAGTTTTGAAACAACAGTGCCTGCTTCTGTTGTTTTCTTACTTACACGTAGTCAAGAATTCATTGGCCAGTGTTAGGTTAAATGTGTGCTTGCCCTCTCAAGACAAAACTTAAATAATCCTGGGGAAGGTCATGTGGGGAAGTACTTGTTTCCAATGTGATTTTCATAAAGTGCCTGAAATTACTAGCTCAGATCCTCTTCCTAGGTGTAATGCAGGACTTGAAACATGTTCAGGAAACCCACTAAAGTCACTGCAAAAGTTCACTTTCACCTCTTCCAGGAGCTTAGGGGGTTACAGTAGACTCAGCCCCAAAATCAGTGTCAGTAAAGAGCAAGTAAATATAGGAAGAAAGTTGCTCAGTGGTGATGGATTTCATAGGTGTCTGGGTGAGGACTGCCTCTCTCTGGCATGGAGGCGTTAAACCTGGCCTAAGGAAATGCCAGCTCCAGCTGCTCTGAACAGCAGAATTAGAATTTGTATAAAAGCAACGATAGGCCTCTGTTGTGATTTCTACTTGACACTGATTTATGATCTAAGCAGAGTGTTTCAGCTCAAGCTAGGTTGAGTTATGAGTAGACAAAAACACGTTTTAAATGGTTATTTTTGTGTATATAATTTTTTTTTCTGTCTTGCATTTGGAAAAAAATGTTTGGTCAGATAAATTATGTGCGAAAAAAGGGGTAGAAATTTAATGGAAGAATACAGTTTTCTAGGATTTAATAACTGATGGGAATAAAATTTGTACCAGCAAGTGGATGGTGAGCTGAAAATAGCTTAACTACAGAGCTGCAAGTGTGTACTGAGTACAGCATGGTAACAGTAATTCTAGATGGATCTTCGTAATGACGCATGCGATGCCAGCTTCGTTTATTATTTCTTTACTTTTGTGTAATTACTTTATAAACCGAATGTCAAATCAGATGTTATGAAGTTACTTCTTTAGTGCAAAGGATAATGAGATTTCTTTGAAATGTAAACGGTTTGAGTATTTATGACTTCAGTGTTCAACAAAATGCATTACCTTGGGGCTTTTGACCAGCCCTGCCCTTATGTTAACAGGAAGGCCTAGGGAATCAGGTAAAAAACGGAAACGAAAAAAGTTAAAACCAACATAAAACCTACTGGAACTATTTGATATTCAGGTAGGACCTATATGCTGAACACCCTAATAGCACAAGTACTGGAAAACTTAATCAAATACCATCACTTCAACTTAATCACTGTTCAAAATCTTGACACTTGCTACCTCAAGGCTGCAAAGAGATTAGATTTGATTGGCTTTGATAATTCTACCTGCTGGTATTTTTCCTTTAAGCTCCACATCACCATCAGCATCTTACATTCTTGAGCTACTTCCTTTTCTTGCCTTTTTTAATTTTTTTATTTTTATTTTTTTGGAGGGTGCTAATACTTAAGCTTCTGAAATCTCAAGTTCCATTGCCTCTGCTTTTGTTTCATTATTATTGATTTCTGAGGTCAAACATCACATAATAATGCATGAATGAATTGCCAGGTTACAAACTGTTGTGTTCCCATCGTTGTCTATAAAGCATTGGGTGTATGTATGTAGTAAATATTATTCTTTGCATGGCCATCAAACCCTTGTTTTGGCATGAACTGGGATTGGTTGTACGAGCCCCTGAGGAGGAAGGTGCTTAGAAATGCCACCTTTGTGTTGCAAGGCCCTGTGTTACTTACAGCACAAAATTAAGATCTTTTTTTTGCTCTGTTCAGTCTCAGTAGGATAACAGTCATCAAAATTCATGAGGTTTTCAGCATAGTGAAAAACTAACACCCTCTGAATGCAGAAAAGCCTGAAATCTGTTGGCCAGCGTATTAGCGGTGTATGATGATGAGACGCACGTTCCAAATTGAATACGGAGTTTTCATTTCTTAATGACTTGTAAATTATGCAAATTGCAGCACTTGCATTTGGTTCTAGTGTTTGGAGTGGGAATGATTTGGATTTTGCAGTGTGTGTACCGAATGCCCTTATGATGGTGAACCGAATTTCAAACATCTCGTTTTGCACATAAACTCCCAATGGCAGTGTTCGTTTTTACTGATGTGTCTTTTCTAAAGAATGCTAAACTTGATATCCTGTTTCAGATTAACAGGTATTTATTGGGAGTAGTATGATAGAAGCAAAGATTTTCTAAAATTCAACCCTTAAAAGTGCGCATGTAAACTCAATCAGAGCAGCATTTAGAGCTCCTTGCCCCAGGTTAGTGACTCTTCATGCAGAACAGCTTTTTATTTTTTTTTTTAATTTTTAATTTTTAAGTCATCTGCTTTGAGGATAGGACCTTTGATTCTAATCATAGAGTTATTGTATCTTTTTTCTCTCCTGCAGATGTAAGGTGAAAATAAGCTAGAAAAAAAACTTCTCTCTGGGACATGGATGTACATGGTTTGTTACATTCCTGAACCTACTATGTATGGTGCTTATTGACTGTATACTTTATTTGTTCTCCTGTGTGGAAAAAACAAAACAAAACAAAACTGGCTCAAAAGAACACTTAATGAGAACAAAGAGACAATGTACATTTGTTTAATGTGACATCAAAGCAAGTATTGTAGCACTCTGTGAAACAATAGGAAGCTTCCCTGTCCAAAAAAGAAAAAAAAAAAAAGAGAAAAAAACAGAAAAGAAAAAAGACAGTTGAATGAATGAATGGAGGATACCAAAAGTACCCAAAAACATGACAAAAATCTGAGTGAATAGTGGATTTCTGTCAGAGCAGTCAACGGTGCTTTACGTCAAGAAATGTGCCTGCGTTCTTGATGAAGATGGATGGACACTGATGGACTTCAGGCACAAAAAAAGCAGGAATGTATGAAATGATCAAATGCCACGCAAACACTATAGAACAATACATCCTTGCTTGGTGGTGTTTTAAAAGTCTATACAAAAACAAAGCAACAAACCTTCTGGGGAGCCTTAAGTGGATTTTTTTTTTTTTTTTTTTTTTTTTTTTTTTTTTTTTACACCATAAAGTGATTATTAAGTTTTCTTTTTACTCTTTGCCTAGCTTTTTATTATCTCTTGGACTACATTTGCCAATAACACATATAAAAGACTGGTATAACAGCAAGAACACGAAACATTGCGGTATTTCTCCTAGTGGGATGCAAACTAATGAGATGTATTAAAATAAAAGTGGTATACCTATGCATAATTTTCTAGACGTTTCTTGGTTTATGTTCCCCAACCTCCCCCGTAATTTAAAGCATTACGTAAAAAGAAATAAAGAGGAAAGAAAAGAGAGACGTGCGTAAACAAATCATAGGATATCCATGCAAAAACCCTTTTTTTTTTCCTTTCAGACTTATGCCAGTTGCCTACTAGTGATATTGTGTTAGCAATTGTCATTCTTATCAGTATACAGATACTTTTATTTCACATGTTGGAGCTGTGTGAAATGTACAAGTTCTTGTATCTGCATTGTACAATGTCATGGTGGCATGGGAACTACCTTGCTGCAAATATTTGAACAAAACCTAAAATTCTTTATTTTTGGTAAAATGTTATGCTTTATGTGTATTCAACAGAAATATGTGTTTTTGTAAAGGTGAAGTTTGTATTTTTATCTAAAAATTAACAGTTTTATATACCTGAGAAAGCCTGCTATGTTTTCTTGAACCAAAAAAAAAAAAAAAAAAAGAAAAAAAAAGAAAAAAGAAGAAAAAAAAAAAAGCATTTTGTGGTCATATTTTTGTAGTAGAATAGCCCAAATAACATCAAAATCTATTTTAACTATAGCAGGGCAGATAAAATAGTCTGGCATGAGCCCCTGTATTTTCAAAGTGCCAAAGGATGATGTGTTGAGCTCTCCCTGGATTGCAGTGGGAGCCACATGTCTAAATCCTGCTTTACTGCTTTGGAAATTCAGGGCTGTGCCAGATATGACATGGCTACTCGCTGGGCCAAAATCACTGCCCCACCCCAGTAGTTTGGATTATGCATCCTTTGTTTTGTTTGGGTTATCTCATTGGATATGTAAAATGAACTACTGGATTCTTTTCTTTGTGAAACATCGGCAAAGAGATGAAAGAGTTTTCTCCTCTTAGTTTGGAATGGGAAAGAGTTCATCTTGAGACAGCGTTTCCACTCAAATACAAAATACCTTCAAGTGTGAGTGAGCTGCAGAACCTTAAAACAGCAGAAGAGAGAGTTTTAACCTTTCCATTTCTTTAAGTGTAGTTCAGCCATCCCCCGTCCCTCTAGCTATGTCCAGTTTCAACCAAACAAAGCAATGTTAGCTAACAGGCATTATTGGTTTCAGATGCTAATGCAGAGATAGTTCGTCACCGTTCTATTTTGTGGTCATTTTCCCGGTGTATTTGTTGAGCACCAAAACTGGAAATACATTTAACTAAGATTGTCTGTGCTTGTTTTCCACTAAGTGTACTGTTCACAATGTTATGCACATGAATGTATGTGTCTGCGTTTAAAGAAGTGTATAAAATGTAATTTATATATTTATGTTTCAGTGGGATGCCAATAATGTTGCTCCGTTCCTTTTTTTTTTTTTTTTTTTTTTTTTTGTCTGAAAGATATCTAATGAAAAAGAAATCATATATCCATTAAAATCATGTAGATGAAAAGCATTATGTGACCCACTCAGACACTGTGCAGGTATGAGAGGATGTTGAAGTCACTTAAGTGGAATAATTTGCAAAAAACCTTTTGGAGAGTCCTATGGTCACACTGGCATAAGAGGTTGCATTGAAACATGTGGGCCAGACTCCCTGGAGTAACTCTGTTGTCTGTAACGGAGCTCTGCTGATTTACACCACCAGCGAGTCTGGCCTGTGTGAAGTTCTTGGGAAGAAAGTAAGCTAAGAGGCATGCATTTTGCTGGTGCCAGCAAATAAGTGTGTTACGCCAAATTCAGCAAACCAGGAGAGAATGAAGACTGAATGGAGTCTTTTCCAGTAGTTGTTTGTTTGAGGCTTGTAGTGTCGAGTTAATTTTGTTACCAGGAATGAAACGCACATGAGCCTTTGCTCTCGAGCACAATGTTTATATGGCATGCAGCAGATAACACAAAAATCTCAGGGCTATATTCTCAGCTAGTATAAATTGGCAAATGTTTTTTACTTCAGCCGCCCCTAAGCTAATTTACATCAGATGAGGATCCAGTCCGCAGTTCTAAAGCACGAGGAGCAGTGTCAGGACATACGTGCCATTTGCTGTCACCAGGCTGAGATATTACCTGGAGCCTTGTGAGCATCGCAGGCTGTGCTGTTGGGCCTTCTGTGAGCTGGCAGATAACAACCAGAAGGAACACTAAGTGTAAAGGTTGTGACACAGGAGACATTAATTCAAAGTTAAGTTGGACATTTCAAGGGCCATATCCTCAGCTGGTGTAAATCACCGTTGCTCTGTTGCCTGCAATGGAGCGGTACCAGCTTACACCACTTGAGGGGCCGGTCCTTCATTCTTGCTCATCCCTTTCACTCCTCGGTCCTGCAGGGATCTCAGATTGTCGTGTACTGTTAATGTAATCCTGTGTTCTCTAATACTTAAGCACAATAAGTGAATATAAGAATGAGTGTCAGACTTAACTTTGAATGTCCGAGCTCTGAAATGGTTTGTTTCACCATTGTGGCTGTAAATTAAACAGTTCTCTGTGCATCTGTGAATGCCGTGTCATACCTTCTTCCACTGTCTGTTGGAGTTGGACTCTGCCTGGGCTTCTGAAGTGCAGCGCTTGGAGCGACAGAGGGAAGGGTGTGAGCAGTTGGAGCCGCCACATACGTGATTGATAACTGCTGTTTGTGGGGTGGGGTGCAGCAGGGTGCTTGAGGAGGGACCCGAAGGTGGCAGTTGTTGGAAGTCCTGTTCTCACGCAATGCTTCCATGCCTTGTTGTTTTTGTCCTTGCACAAACTAAGTGGAGGTTTGGGGGCAAGATGTTCTGTTTACATTCTGCAGTTGCTTCACCTGTCCGGAGATTCAGAAGTTGTTGGTCTGATGTTATCCTTTTTGCCGTCTTTTCTGATCAAAAAGCCTGTGTGTAGGGAAGTGTCAGAATACACCTCAGTGTCATCGTACGGTGCATGACTGCTGATTCTCTAGTCAATTTTTTTGCATTTAATTCTGTGCTCCAACTTTTGGAGCTGCCCTTCAGTTGTTATTGAGTGAAATCAAAGATTACGTGCCAGTTTTCCTTCCTCTTCTGCCATTTTTCGTCCTACTTGGCATCCTCTTTGTTAGCACATGGTGACTAGCAATTGCTCCTCTCCAGCCCTGGAGGTTCCTAGGCAGCTCCAGATCTTCTGCGTCTTTGAGCTTAAGCCTTTTATTCTACTTGGAACAGCATCTCATGTATCTCCTCCCTCCAGTGGGCTGCAACATTCCAGCTGTGAGGTTCTCTTGGCTGTCATCCTCAGGTCCACATTCGCCTTCTGTGGGCTGTTTTCCAGCTACTCTCTGCCTGACTTTCCCATCTCTCTGTTTCTCTCAGAAATAATTTTCCCTTCCTCGATTCTTTCTCATCACATATCTCTTTGCTTTCCCTTTGCCTGCGAGAACAGTCTTTGATCTGTTTATCTTGAAATCAATTGCTTTATCTAGGCATGTGCCTTGAGATCTGTCTCCCAGGCTTACAAGCCTGTAACTGACCACACACGTGAAAAACAAATGCTCTTATATAGACACATGTTTATGGAGAGAAGAAGATTCATCTTTGCATGTGGCAAAATAGTGCTGAAGGCTCCCTTAGAAGCTCTGTCCAATTGCAGTAACACTGTAACACTGGAGTAGCGGTGTGGAAGCTCTTCAGACACTCGACAGCTCAATTAAACTCAGTATCCCCATTTACAATTTAATTTGGAAGTGCGCCCAAAAGCAAAGATGAAGTTGCAAAGCTACCTCAGATTTGCATGTTCGTATTTTACTGTAAAGTGGAGGAAATAATGTTTATAAGCCCCTTCCTTGGCTTTGAAACTCTTACCCTGAGCATTGATCTGGCCCTCTCTTGGGCTGAAAGTTTTCGTTGCTTTCAAACCTAAACAAAGCAGAGGTACCTGTTTGTTTTCAAGGAATTTGTTTTCTTGGTGTTTCCAACTCCACTGCTTCTTGAAAAGCAAATCTTGGAGACATAGAAATTGCTGGAACCAGTGAGGTTTCCACTTACGTGTGCTTTAATTTGATGTGGAAGAGAAAAGCTTGTTAGTGTTTTATTCCCCAAAATTGAGCCTATAGATATATATATATACATTTAAATTTAAGTAATTACTGCGTGTTTTCACACATATTAACAGAAGGTATTAGTCATGTCACAGCTTTCCTATGCTGCTCTTTGCTGTAGAGTCTCTGTGTGGCGTAGCCTTGAATGGGTTTGTGCTCATATCCCACTGAAATAAAGAACTATTGTTATCCCATTTTAGGCGAGACCGAGGCATGGAGACGTGACTGTGCAAGGTCACACAGCAAGGCTATGGCAGAACCAGGGATAGGACTCAGATCTGAGTGCTCATCCAGTGCCCTAAATCACACGACCATCTTTCCTTTCCAAGAATGAATCCTTGCACCCTTAGAGATAAATACTGAAAAGATTGAGGGTAAGTCATTTTGCCTAATTCTTGTGCATTGGATACATGATCCAAAAACTGCCATATCAAAGAATGTGGTGACTGATGAAAATCCAGCTTTCTGCCCATGCAGTTATGCAGCCTTTTATGCTATCATGAGCTAGTCATTTCCTGCATCTCTAAGGAGCCAACCTTTTGTGACTTTGTCATGAAAGTTATGCACATAGAACAAATTAAGAGTCCGATTTTATGGGAATTTGTGAAAATTCAGTAGACAATTTTTCATTGTCCTTCCCCTCACTTCATTGTAATTCCTTCCTTTTATGGTGTGGGTAGCATTTCCTAAGGGAGCTGTTTTTATCATAGGCCCAATCCTGAATTCTTTTCCCAGGCCCTAAAGTGGAAAAGCACTTTAAGAGGTGCTTGTGTTTACCCTTCTTCAAACCAGTGCCTGAGCCTGTGACTTTGCAGAAATATTCCATTGACTTCAGGCCAACGGAGCAGAGTTGGTGTCTATTACCCTTTTTCTGATACAGGATCCCAGTTGGGAGACAGGGGTCTTCTTGCCCTTAGAGTGTCAAAGCACGTTGTAGATAACCCCAAATATGAAGTAACGAGAGTAGAACGTGCAGCTGGATTCCCCACGTTCTGCTCCTGTGCAGGTTGCCATTTTGCCTTGTTTGTTCCTTTTTTTGAAAAACTGCTTTTCTGGCAGGACTAGGTTCAGGTCTTCAATTACTAATGCCAGCAATTCCCATTTAAGATGGAACCTCAGAGAGCATAATTTGAAAACTCACCGTTGTATCCATAACAGACACATTGAAGATGAGAAAAAATAATTAGTTAAAATTTCATGTGAAATGTGGTACTTTTCATTTTAAGAAAAGAATTAGAAAAGAAAGTGAACAACACCAGAAGACTGATCATTCATTTTTCAGCTCTGGAATGTCACCTATCAGTCATTCTAATTATTTGCTGCATCAGGCCAAATTATGTGCTGAAGTAGCTCAGAATCACCACAACACATAAAAGTTATGGCTGGTTCTCGTTGAACTGCTACCTATTATCATGGCATATGACTGTAAGGTGGGGCCTGCAATCACAGCTGTAAATCAAAGAACGAGTCATAGGTTAGGTAGTGTTTTCCTTGGATATTGTCTCTAAGTTTGTTGTCTGTACGCTTGTTTCTCAAGTGATGTTTGATGAGCTGTTATGTCAGGTGTGAAGTCAAGAATACGTCGTTCCCAGCCTGAGAGCCGCGTGCTCATCTTTCCAAGATCAGAACTGTTTTGTCCTCTGTAAAGTACCTTTGACCATCCGTAATAAAGACATCTGTTTTATTGTCCATCTTTGAAACTGAGCGGCTGTTAAGATCAGGTGTGCGAAGTACAGAAACACAGATGCAGATGGATCCGTAGCATTTGAAATCCCATGGAAATTTAAAAAAAAAAAAAAAAGAATTGATTCTTGAGAGCAATCAGAAATTAGCAGGAACAAAAGCCATTTTAGACATTTGAAAAGCCCACCTCAGTTTATTTGGCAGGTGAAAAATGAATCCAGGAAATCTAGTGTATATAATGATCATACAGCAACAGAGTAGGTGTTGATGGAAAATGTTTATGCTTAAATCTTTCAGCAGTTAATGATCATCTTTACAGACCATAATACTCGAATACTTCACTTATCGATACATCAGGGCTTGGATGGACTTTGAGTCATATGAAAATGAGACACTCCTCAGGCCAATGGTAGCAGCATGTTCTAGTAACTGATCAACCAATTGCATAACTACCTTGCAGAAATAGATGCAACTCCATTGACTTCACGGGGAATGACAGTTACCTGAGAGCTGACCCGAAACTCTCGGCGTGGAGCAGATAATGGTTCCTTATTTTGCAGTTTAGTGTTGTTGTAAAAATAGACTCATTTCCTGGAGCAGTTAAAACAAGAAAATACGGACGAGCAATTTCCCACAGAGATTCATCCACCCTGGAATCTGCTGAGGTCCCCGGATGCAAACATGTGCTGATAGAAAACATAAAACAGCAACTTTGTTTAGGGAAGCCTCTGACCTGTCAAAAATGCAAAGCATTCATTACCAGACTTTTCCTTGGCAATTAGTGGGTAGAATTACTCACAGAAATTGTTTTGTTTGCTCACGAGGGGAGAAGCAAGACATAAATTCAAGATATCCCCCATTTGACCACAAGAAAGAAGACTCTGTTCAGAGGGGGCTGCGGGTGAAGTGCTGAGTGGCCTCAGCTCCCTTTGGGGATGAACTCAAACTTGTAGCCCTCACTGGCGTATCCAGAGCCCTCCAAAGTTGCTGTGTCCCCCTGCTGTGATTTTTTTCAGCAGTCTCGTGGATTTGTACATCTGTACATTCTATTTCTTTTTTTTCAAGACTTTCAGTAAACCTCAAGTGGTTCCAAAATCCTTCTGTCTCTGTTTTGCAGAGGCTAATTCTGACACAGGGATGTTGTGTTGAATGTTGCTTTCCTTCCCTAGGTATTTACACTCAAATCTCAGCTTTGCTTTCTGCTGTTAGGTGAAAATGTTTTCCAGCAATGACTTTTCAAGTAGCTGTCATATGCTGCATTCTGCTGCTGGAATCAGCGTGACATTTCACATGGGATGTCCTCCTAACGCCAGCCATGCTTCACCTTTTCATTTGTGCTCTGCTTTTACCTGTGTATCCATAGAAAGGAGATGCTGGATGAAGCTGAAGACCAGGGGAGTTGTAAGAGGGCAGATATTCTGCCCTGAGCTCTGCTCTGCTGGAGCCCAGTGCCCAGCTGTGCTCTGCTGTATGGGGCCAGGGAAAGAGGGAGAGATGCTACAACACTTCAAGGAAGCCAAGATACGGTTTCTCATCCTCCAGTCATTTCTCCTAAAGATGCAGTCCTCCCTAACTGCTGTCAAGCCCTGCAGTTTCCCTCTTCTCCTCTTGTCCAGAGGGCCTGTGTTTCCCTGATGCTGACATATCCCTCATGTGGGGAGCATCTCACGCTGCACAAAATGGCTGAGGAGAGGTAGTGTCTGTCCAGTAGGATTCCTATGGAAATTGAGGCTCATGAACTTGGAAGGGAAGACTCTTCTTTGTCCTAAGTCACCCACAGCGAAATGAGCTGCTGAAATGGTTCACTCAAGACAGCTACTCAAATATGACTTCAGGACCTGAATTCCCCCTTAAATGCAATGGATTTGCACAGTAAAAGTGACAAAAGATAATCATAGAATAATAACAGTTGGAAAAGACCTCTAAGATCATCATCAGCACATCAATACCATGCCCACTAAACCATCTGCAATAGGCTGTGCGTGAGTCCTGCAGCCTGTGTATTTTACTGCTGGCCACAAATGCAGCTTTTAAGTCACAGTGTCACTATGCAGGGATATCTCTTCTGTGCATTTCAGAATGGCTCCCCTAGCAGCTTGTATCCATTGATCGTGAAGATGCTGCTGACCAAACCAAACTGTTGGGCTATGTCTGCCTATGTAATGGAGGCTCAGGGACCTCACAGCTGGAGTTGGCAAGTGCAAATGTTTCCCATTAGCTCCCTGCATTCCCCGTAGCTGTGATTCAGCAAGATGCTCAGTGGTAAAGCTGAACTTGAAGCACATGAGATGTTGCTTTGAAGTTACTCACACTTCAAGTTAGGCATGATCTGAGCTGGCTTGCTTGCTGAGGCCCTGAGGAGCCTGCTGCGGTAACGCAGCGTAAGCCTGGTGTTTTCCTCTTGTGCATTGCCTGCAGTGATGCTAGTTTCAGCAGCAGGCTCTCAGAAAACTATTCCATAGCACTGAGAGAAATCAGACATCTTTAACTATTCAGTAGCATTCTAGCAGTAAACTGCTAGAGTAGAAAGCCCTTAGCAACAACTGCCTTTTCTGGGCCTCTGAGGACTCTTCCTTCCTTATTCAACATTTCTTTTCTAAGGCAAGAGAAAAAAAACATCTTAAAATAGTTCCTTGAAAAGGTGGGAAATTAAGCAGATCATATCATCTTGATTTCTTTATCTTGCTTAATGAAGGAAAAGTTTGCCAGCAAAACAAGCATACATGAAGAACACTTTGAGCAACTTCAAAAGAGTTTGTAGGCTAGATCAGGAAAAGATAAAATCAGAAGTGGAAACTTCTAATACACTTTATAGCTCATTACTTACAGGAAATACATTGTCACATAAGATACTAATGAATTTTGCAGGGTGAAGTTTCCAAAAGAAAAAAAAAAGGTACCTTCTGTATCTGAGAAGAAGGGTCTTAGGTTGCTAACTATGGTAGCCATGCAGTGGATGTGTAACACTGTTCAGTGGAAGGATTCTACCCCTAGGAAAAAGCTTTTCAAAGTTGTAAATGTGTATGGTGTTGAATTTCTGTAGCAGCCTCCTGAACTCGCTGCTGAAATGAGATAAAGGGAATGGTAGAAGTCTGTGTTGCTTTCAGCTGTCTTGTTCTACACCACAGAAAGCAGAATGCTGCATTGCATACATCCAGCTGCAGGGAGGACAGCAGGATCACATCTGTATGTGTAGTGATGAACAGGTTATGTTGTGCTGATGCTTTCTATCAGGCACTGATGCTAGCAAAATCAGGAAAGAAGCATGGATACTCAGATTTAATGTATCGGTGGCACTTGCCTGAAAAATTAGTATTTGCCAGATTCTTAACTAACTCAAGTGAAGAAGTAATGATGAATTCCTGTCTCTGGACAAAGGCCTAAATCCCAAGCGAATGGATTTGTTGCTAGTGAGTTGATGTTCCTCTAGGCTGCAGAAAATGTGGAACAGAAATATTTCCTATCTTTAGGAAGTACTCAGAGGTTCTCTGGATGACAAATTGTCCACTGGTGTAAACAAGCCCCTCACTGATGACCAGAGAGCTGAGGGGTTGTACCCCTGGTTCACCTCATGGTTTCCAGTGCAGATGTGCTGTCATAGCTTGAGCTCTTATAGTTTTTCTTGAATACAGCAAGGTATTTAAATATGAGCTTAGATGCTCTTTCTGCCCTTAGACACTGAGATGCCTCTAGACTTGCAGACACGGAAAGGCTGTCTTACTGAAAATCGAGAGGCATTTGCCCTTGTGACAATTTCTGTTCATGCTTGGAAGTGAGATATGGGCCCTTAGGTCATGGAGATGCTTTTGCAAATATTCTATCTGTCCTCCCATTCCTCTGTAGATCAACCTACTTGGACTGAACTGAAAGTGTAAATAACAAACAGCTGAAGGATGGTCTGCGTGCTTCCTTTTGAGTGTTCCCCTTATTGAGTGCTTGAGGTCACATAGCAGGTGCTGTGACCTTAGGGACCTGCCTTATGGAGCCTTTTTTAAGATGCTGACTGACTCCTCATTAATGAGCCATTAAATGAGCTGATCAGTGGTAACCATGCAGGCCAGGCTTCAGGAGAATATTCTTGCTGGGATCCAAGATGGCTCTGTCTGTGTGCTGGCCAGGGATGAAGGGCTGGAAAACTGCGTGGTGGAAGAGACTATTAATGTGATTTTCCACAATTTTCCTTGCAGCTGCATTTTTGAGGAGGGAGAGCGAGATGGCTAGGCTTGCAGTAACACGTTGTGTCGTCATAAATGCTACAGCCACCATCTGTTTCCAGCCCACGACTTGAAAGAAAACTGAGCAGTAATCTCTTAATTCACATGAGCGTTTTACACTTGTGAACCCTTCCCAACCTTTGTCTAATAACGAGGGGAGTGCATGGTGCTAAGGTTTGTATTTTTCCTGCGTGTATTAGTGTTTATTTGTATGTCTCTTTCTGTATATTTTATTTTATTTTGTTCCACGGTCCCATTAAAAAAAAAAAAAAAAAAAAAAAAAAGTTATCTGGAAGGAAAATCAGACCAGTTCCACAGTCAAAAGAAACATAACGAAGGTGAAGTCCCGATTCCACTGACCTTGCTGGCAGAATTCTCCAGGAGGAGGTGCGTTTAACATTCCTTGCTGTGTCTGTCTTAGTTACCTGTTGATTAAAAGAAAGACATTAGAAAGTGAAGAGGCAGGTTGCCGAGCTGTCCTTTCCCTGCAGAAACAGAACTGCTAGAATAGCTGGACATGCGCATTTTAAACCTGCACCATCAGATAGGATGGTAATGGTAGGTTGGATTTTAATGAAAACAAATTCTTCTGCTAATCTTGGCTCCGGGCTGGCCCTCCGTGGGATTAAGGATACCACCTGCTGTGCCAAAGTCCTGCTCAGGTTTGAGGCTGCTGGTGGGTGGGAAGAGCACAAACATCAGAGTGGCTGGTGAGCAATCACAGTCTGTCCTTTTGCAGTGCCCTCGGGAAAGGCAAAGATAATTTAGTTGATGGAAGTAGTGCTCCTCTTCAGCCTGCAAAGCAAGGCTAACGTCATTAAGGATTTCTTTTTGACTGTTCAGCAAAACCAAGGGCTGCTGTTTCTGTGGACCTCCTCTCGTCTTGGACCCAATTTGCACTCCTGCTCCCAGCACAGCCGAACCGGCTGCGTAACTCCTGCACTCCTCTGGCCTTAGGAACGATGACTTCCATCATCTCAACGAGACTGCAGAGCAGTTTAAGGATGAAACGGCTTCTCATTTCATATACCCCACTGCTGCTAGAACTGTAAATCTTTGTTGGACTGGGTTTATAGCAAGCTGCTGCTGCAAGCAAGTGAAATGCATTTTCTGTTGTCATACATATGGTCAAACTGTTCAAAAAGTTGCCAAACAAAGAACTGAGCTCCTGATGGGAAACCAACTCAATCTCTTTACATTTTATTGAAAAATAATAAATAACTCTTCAGGCCGATGGGTCGATCTCGTAGATTTCTGTATCATTTTCTTGCAGGATGAAGCAGTCGGGAAGGCTACCTTACTTCTGTCTTTTATCCAGACTAATTGGATATGGACAAGGGGTGCTGAGAGCTGTCAGCCTAAAGGGCCTCTCCCCTCTTACTCCTCCCATCCTGCCAGGTTTGGTCCCTGCTGCCTCCCACCGCTTTGCCCATCGGCCCATCTGAGGTGTCTGCCTGCGAGTGTGCTGCTCAGAGCCCTCTCCCTGCCATGTCCCTTGGTATCCTTGGAGGTACAAGCAGCTTTCCCAAGGCTGGTTTTCACGTGAGAGGGGGCACACGAAGGGCAGTGGCAGGGAAGGTCTCCGAAATGAAATTCCCAGGAACAGGATTTGCACATTTTATGACTGGTCGGATAGAAATGCAATGGAGCTGAATTACTACTCCTTAATCCTGCTTTCTCGCTTTCCTCCCAGCAGCCTCCTCCCCTCAATTTTAGGTAATACAGAAGCTTATAAACAAATCCCACTGCGTGAAAAATAGCAAAGAGGGGGGAAAAAAGGACCTGGGTTAGGGCTGTGATGGATAGACAGGTGGAAGGCAGGCACCAGAAAGGGACAATGAATGGTAAAAGCCTTTGATGGAAACACTAAAGAGCTATTGAAAATCCAGGGGGTGGGGGGAGGGAGGAGAAAGAATAGCAGGAGGAGGGAAAGCAAGGGAGCCGTGCCCCCCTTCCCTCCGCCCTCTTTCTCAGGATGTTGAAAGTATTTGTCCTTCGTTACAAAATGATTGAACCGCCGCCAGGCCGGGCCACCCTTCCAGCCATTGCACTGGGAAGCTGGCACTTCTGAAAGCCTTGTTGCCTCTCAAATTTTATAGCTTTCTCCTTTGTGGGAGTTTTTGTTTTGTTTTGTGCTCCTGGCAGGATTGTTTTCAGTTTTGCTGCGTATCAAAGAAACTATATTTTGCTGCTCTGACCGACACAGAAGCCAGGTAATGAAAGAAAGAATTAAAAAATTGAGGCCCATTTTTATCAGAATACCCAGCCGTCTGCCTTTAACTGAGTCGGAATTTTGTGCATTTGGTATTCATTATATTACATTAATATTCTTTTGCTTCAGCTCTGTCATTTTTTGAAGGAGGAATTTTATCCTGTAAATAAAGCTTCAACCTTACTGAAATCTCAATGTGTACCAAAGCAATGCCTGTTCTTCATAGTTGTGAGCAGTGAGAATGATATTGCTATGTCATCACTGAAGTGTTGGTTTGTTTTTTTTGCAATAGACATGCACAGGAGAAAAGGCAATGTTTCCCCTTTTTGGAATGGTCTTGGAGCTTCTGGGATCTCCTACATTTGTCTGCAGATGGAGAGAGCTACATAAGAGTGTTGCTGCTGCTAGAGGCTGTATTTATATCGTGTACTTACATGCATATGTATTTTTGTTATCTTGGGAAGGACTAAAGCCATGTGCATGCTCTGAGAATGAGGTCTGGCTGTCTGGATGGCCATCCTCCACCCACAGCCTTGTTAACCAGGAGGTGACCCAGGGCTACGATGTGTGAGTGATGCCACCCACATGCCACTACTGTCAGGGTAAGCTGGGTGTCCTTGTCCTGGAGGGGTGAGAGGAGCCTCAGCTCACTGTGCTGAGCAGTGTGGGGTGGGCGCATCAGCTGTATCACCCCAAGGGCACTGCTCTGTGTAAACAGCACTGGCAATCAGCTGTTCTTTGCCTCCAAGATTAGATCCAGGGATTAGAACTCCGACAAGCTGACCACTCTGGATCATCAAAATAGTCCCAGGAAAGGCAATATGCAACGCATACAGCTGATTTTTCCACTGCGTCGAAAAGAAAATCTCTGATAAAATAACTTTGCAGTAGTGCTTTCCACCTGCGTATCTTCAATACATGCACTGCAGTTTGCAGTGCCCCAGAGGGAGGTTACTCTGCCTACCCCACCTCCAAGCGAAGAGAAAGGGTAAGTGATTTGCTCAAGGTTAGTCGGGGAGTCTCTGGGGATGGTGCTTTGGTCTCCTGCCTTCAAAGGAATTCATCCCAGTGACCAAAGCAAACGGCCCCTGCTGTTCCAAGGCCGGGCCGTGGCGTGTCATTAGCACTTTGTATCTGAGATGCTGCGTCCAGGAAGGTAATCTCTGTCCTTGCAAACTCAATCTTAGTTCTTGAGCGTGGGTGAACGCTTGTCATCATGCCAGGATGACACAAAGTCTAGAAATTATGATGGCAATTAAGGTCATGTCATAACGGGGGAAAAATGCTGCCTCAGAAGCGTCCCCGTTTAGTGTCACTGCTAATGATTATTTAAGCTGCAGGACATGACAGATGCAAAAATCAGGTTGTAGCTGTTATGACTCATGCCTTGAAATAACATTTTCCTTCTTACATTGTGAAAATTATGGAGCTATGGGAAGTGAGGGAAAATAGGATTTCCTTGGAGGTTACAGATTTTCCTTTAATCAGCTTTCATAATGTTAATTAAATGTTTGGAACAATGGCTCGGTCCTGGGATCCGCCCGTTCTTGTGTAACCATCTCACAATACCGTTTTCACTTTCATGTTTATTTGCCAGCATGATTCAAAGCGTGAGCTGAGCAAGGCTCCTGCTTGAGGAGCTCCTTGGCTTTTGGGAAACTCCACTCCCCCTGTTACATTTCCTACAGAGGCATAAACCTCCCTCTCCTGAGAAAGGGCAGCTGAGGGGGCTCACAGCACTTTCTGTACCCTCATTATCCTGTTAGTAAATGGGGATAATAAAAACTCTTGGTGGGATGCTGATAGAGATGCAGAAGAGGGCTGCTCTGAAAGTAATGCCTCCTGTTATTTATGTTGGCCACGATGTCAGAGGTGGATGTTGGTGGGATGGCAGTAGGCACTGAACCTTCCCGCCAATATACCTTCATGTTTTGTTGCTGTGTGACAGGCGACTGCATCAGGAAGTGTCTGTGAAGCTGTGTATAAAGCAAAGTAGTGTCACTGAATTGCTCCGTGTGGAACTGATGTTCATCAATGCTTGATGAATGTTTCTGGAGAATGTGAGCACAGCGAGGGGTGGATGGTGCATTTCAGCAGCAGTGGCAGTGATGTAAAGGACAAGCCACATTCCGGATGGCCATGCCCTGCTGTCACACCACCAAACCATGAGCGTCTCAATCAGCTCACCTGCGCAAATTGGCTTATGGCAGTGACTTATGATGGTGACAGTGCTGAAAATCAGTGCTTTGTAGCTGAGAATGTGCTCTATCAAATAGTGTTATTGTGCTCTTTGTTGTCGTTACCGTGGAAATAAACAGGAGGCGTTTCTTTGGGAGTGACCTATGTATATACCCAGCCACGTGGAGAAATAGGTGTGTCTATGGAGGTTAATTCGTGGATAGATGCATTCCGGATGATGCAGTATATTACAGTGCCACTCATTCCCTGAAGTGCACACTCTCTGCAGCATGATTTGTGCCTGTAGGAGCCATCCCTTCCGGTCCTGTGCCACTGCCTCACCCCATGGGACAGGAGCTGTGCTGGGCAGATTGCCACAGCCCAGGAGGTCCTAGTTCTGAGCTGGGGTGTCTGTCGTGGTGCTCTGAGCCGTGCCTGTGTGTGTCCTGAAGCTGCTGCAGCAGCATGCTCACATCAACACAGGTGTGCATCCGGGCAGCCTGGCTGCCTTTATTCCTCAGGTTAGAAAAGGCTTTTTTTCAAAAATACCATTTTGAAGCTTATGAATTTCAAGCAGTATCAGAAAAAAAAAGAGGTAGAACCTACTCTATTTTAGTTCAAATCTAGCCCAATATGTGCGAAATGCTGTTTCCTCAGAAGTAACGTTAATTAGCCATGGAAGAGCTGCCTTGTTAAGCTACAGAGATGGAAACAAGAAGTGGTGAGTACAGGGCAGTTCCATTCCCTGCAGTGGGGATGCAGCTCTGGGTGCAGGAGGTCTGGCTCCTGCTTTCTGGGCAGCGTGTTCCCTTCCCTGCATGAGCTATTTGGATGCAGCCGTGCCACTTCTCAGTGGCAGTTTCCCTGTTGTCACAGTGCTTTTGTCTGCTCGGAGAGAAGGTGCTCAGCAAACAGGAATGCTGGATGTTTTTTATGTTACTTATTTCTGATTCATTGGTTCTAAATTAGTGGCTTGGAGGCACATACCTTTACTACGAGTAGGGGAGGAGCTGCCTCTCTTCTCCCCACCTTTGGAAACTTTGACCTGCTAAGATCACACGCTGTAGGAAGTCTCTGAGATGAGGTCCCAGGTGCTGCCAGCAGCAAGGGGCTGGGGCAGCTGGTCAGGTGTGGTTGGAGGGTGTTTTGAGGGAGTTTGGAACATCTGGCTCCATTTCCAGCAACCTAATACACAACAGGCGAGATATATTTCAAGTCTGATTTTGACTGCATGGAGGCTTCTTCCTTAATACGGGAATTGGCTGTGTATTTAGTGTATAAAATACTTGTTTATTCTCTGTTTGGCAGCGCGGGACACAAGAGATCGAAACTTCCCCTTCACACCCCTTTGATTAGCAGAGGAGTGGCAGGAGGAATTTTTCCTCTCTTGGTCATTCTGGGCAACCTTTGAGTCCACTTTTCCCACCCTGTTCCCATGCGAGCAAGCCTTGTGCCGGCTGGGAGCCGTCAGCTGCCCAACCCTGTGCTAAATCCATGGCGAGGCGTGTAACGTGCCTGGCACCATCCGTATCCCACACAGTTCCCATCCCAGCAGGGATAGCACTTTTTTTTTTTTTACATTGAAATATGAAAGCTTATTTCAGATAGCTGAGGGAGCCATCAGAGTTACCAGGCTGGGTCTTTCCATGTTGTTGGCTGTGAAGCTTCTCACCCTTTTGCAGGCTCAAAGCCCTCAAAGCCGTTTCTCTCCCCTGGGTCCTTCCTTGCAGATGGTAAAGCACACTGTTAACTGACACACCAAAGAGATGCACCATGCTGTCTGCACATTTTCAGCAGAAACGAATGAAAGTTTTGCCTTCAGCTCGGCTTGGCATCATCTCCGGGTTCTCTTTTGGTTTCTATTCCCGTGAATCATTTCTCCATTCCACTTCTCCTTTGTTTGTTCTGTAATTGCTGGCTGAACCTGGAGGCACAGCTTCCCTGTGGGAGCATCACTGCCGTCAATCAGAGCGGAGAGGTGGTACAGCTGGTACAGTCCTTCCTCCTGCTCCGAGTGAATGAATCATCCCCTGAATATGCAGTATCATTCAGGACAGGAGCCAGGATCCTCAACAGACACATGAATTCCAGCATCTTTGGAAACATTATTTCCACATTTTGGGCAGACTGAGACGCAGTAAATAAGCAAGCTGTGGCATTTGCAATCTCCGTAGTTTTATTTAAAGTGACTGTCTGCTCTAAATGCCTGTACGGGTATTTAAAGCACAAAGAGTAAAGCATGTATCCTTGATCTGATACTGCCCAAGGCAGCTTCACAGTATGGCCCATTTAATGCCACTGAGCAGTCCATTGAACAATTAAGAACCCACCAGAAACAGTAACTGCCTGCTTTCCTCCTGAAGATTCACACAAACCCATGCGTCCCAATCTCTGCTGTTGGTCTCTGTGTTCACTCCCACTTTTGTTATTTTTCCATTATTTTGGCCACTGATTAAGACAGCAAACTGCAGGTGTTCGCATACAGTGCTGAACACAAAGCACTTTGCCTGGAAGCATGGAGCTGAACAGGTGGCCTTGCATTGCCCTGAGCTCTGGCTGTACATCTCAGGGCCTGGGGATGGAATAACAGACGTGGAGTAAATGGAGAGCATGTCTCAGTTAGTCTGTGGGTGAGTATAGAAGTGCTATAGTGAGGATAGAAACCTTCATGCCTCAGTTTCCCAATGGAAGGTTAGCTGGTGCCTGCCATCCCAACCAGCGCTGCCCTTCTTTGCCTGCAGTTCCCAGCTTGTCTTGTGAAGAAAAGCCCATTACATCCTCTCAAGGTGACTTCCTTTGACAAAGTTCTGCCTTTAAATACAACACGATTAGATAGTCCATGATACAGCTTTTTATAACATCACCCAGTTTTCCCAATGTCCTGGGTTGTGCTGATGAGTTCGATAAAGCTGCCCGTGGTTAAGTGTATGCATGCATCTCAGTTCAGTGTTGCAGGGAAAGGGAAAGAAACACTGATCCGGTAGAGCAGAGGAAGACCAGTCAGGAGGGCTATGATATCGCTTCCAGTACTCTAATTAATACCAATAGGTAAGATGTTCTCTGCTTTGTTTACATGACGAGGTTATAGCTACATGTTAACCTTCATCAGTCCTTCTGATGGTAACAGTGAAAGTAAAATACCATTAAAATTATCTTCCTATATGTTTAAACCACTCTGGCACTTCTCCAGGCAGTGTTTGTGCCCCTGTTTATGCTGCAGACCTTTGTGACCCTAGAATACTTTTATTTACGAAAGCATAAGCATCATTTCCATGGCAACATGCTTTTCAGGCTGCAGATAGAGGATTGCAATTTCCTAAGCAGCAGAAAAAGCAATGCTGATTTTTTTTTTTCCCTAATCAGCTAGTAGCAACTTTCATGTGCAAAATCCATCAGCCACGATAAATCATTTAAAAACTATATTATAATCAACGCAATTTTAAATCTCAGCATGGTTAGCCTAAAAATAAGGACAGTTAGATCCAGTTGTTTAATGGAAATGAAGATTGTGCAATGACATCCTCACTGCTGCTCCAGCAAATTGGCTTCAACTTGCTCTGAGATCCAGTCTGATGAGGAGCAGTTTGCTTTGCTAGAATGAGACATTATTTACAGAAGAACTACTGCATGATTATTATCCTCTATGGTTTTGGACAATGCTTTTCCATATTGGAGGAGATAATTAAGCAGGTTTGAAAGAGGTCCAAGCTGTAGATAAAGGAATGTTATTAACAGATATGTTGGTTACTGGCTTGTGTGAAATTGCACTTGGCGCCTTCTGCCTTCAGAGAGCATTGGGATGGAGCTGAGCCCCTAGAGGTCATGCCAGCAGAACCCTTCCTCAGTTGCTGGCGTTGAGGGCAGCTATACAGAACTGGGTCTATAAGGAAATGTTTCTTGGCAGTACCACAGCATTTCTTCCTCAGTCACCCCACAAACAGGAAAGCTGAGGTGCTGGAAGAAGAATGATGTGTCCGAAGTTGCCCTGGTTGGCACTTGGAGATGTCCTGGAGTCCCACCAGGAGCCATGGCCCACTGATTGGGGCAAGATGTTTCAAGACTGGAACCATCCCCTGCCCACATCACTGGGACTGCTGCAAATTATTTGGGGTGGCAGGTAAGGTAATATTAGGCTAAATTCTGTAATCATAGAGGCTCGTTCCTACTTGATAAAAGGGAAAAGTGCTCACCCTCATGTTGGCTGCGATGGAAAGGAGGAAGGCTTTTCAGTGTACTCTTATGGTTTCAGGCTTGAACTTGGAACTGTTTGTTTTTGCTAAGCCACCCCTTCCGCCCTAGTTAATAGTCAACTTTGAAACCCAGCTTTATGTCCCATGTGTTTGATTTACATTTCAAACGCAGGACCAGCAGAGCAGGCTGTCTAAATCACTTGTCAGCACAAGGGAAGGAGGTGACACAGTGGGAGAAAAAAGTGAGACATGGTATACCCAGTATAAACTCTCCAGCAGCTGGGCAATGCTGTTACTGGGAGAGTCCCCAGCAAGCAATGACTGCTCATCTTGCTGAGTGGTTGAGGTCTAACCCAGGCAACACACAGGGACTAGCTTGTCTCCTTTGATTTATGCTTGATTCCTCCAGCACTGCAACCCTGCATCCTGTTTTCCTTGTCTGCTGCAGCTGTACATTAGGGTGATGGCTTGGAAAGACCTAGCAAGTGAAGTTTCTTTTGAAACCAAAAATAGCCCTTCACGATCTTATTTTCTTTTTGGTCAGCATCTTGCAATCTGAAATTTATCACCTTTCTGAAGCTGGAGTGACATACAGGAAACCTATCCAACGGCGAGCCGGAGGGCACAGGGCAGAGCAAGTTCACCGGCCACTTTTGAAAACCGTCTGGCTGGAAATATCATTTTCAAGTGCTCTTTGATGAGGTAACATCAAGGAGCAAAGCGACTGCACACGCCACGCAGGCCAGCGCCAAATGGTTTGCACGGCCAATCAATGGGGCATTGAGGGAAGGGGAAACGTTTGCAGAATCAGTCAAAAATGAATTAGATGTGTTTTAAAGCAATTACGTTCCAGACTGTTGACTTGGAATGACACAAATATGGTCGGCCAGTACTTAGAGCCCTTCACAGCATGGTCTGATGGACGTGGTGATGCCTAATGCTACCCTTGTTGATGTTAGTCAGAGTCACGCGTGTGCATGTTTTGACAACTCTGACCCGGTGTGCTTGTACAGCAGGATGACCTGCTCCTTTCATCTTTTAAACTGAGCACCGGATCATGGGGCTGCAGATGGAGCAGCCCTAGAGATGGCAGGGGTCAGAGCCAACGTAGAGCCTCAAATCCAACACTGTCAGGGCCGGCGTCAGCCTCATGCCTCTCCAGTAAGCCCACACCCACCTCAGCTTCTCTGGATTTTACTGGAAATAGCGATGTCTGCTTCTTGTGAGCCTGGTAAGAACTACCTGCCACGTTCAGCCAATGTAAAACCTCATAAATTAATTCACCAGCTTTATTCCCGGAGAACTGTTTAATGCTCAGCTTCTCCATTGCTGCACTTTCAGTTTATTTTAACGATGGTGCCTTGCTCTCAGTTTCACCACACACGTCCTCTATTTGCTAAAAATGTACTGATGAACATGAGCTGTATTACCAGAAATCACATTCCAGTTCCTGTTCCTTGGCTCATTTCTCCCTCATTTCCCATTACCTTCCTATTTTAAGACTGAATGCATGACATACCTGTCAGCTAGATCCACTCAAATATTTATCCAGTAATTTAATCAGTGAATTTCATGGCAGATTGCTGACTACATTGACGATTTTCTCCTCGTTCACATAGCAGCACGTTAGGGAGCTGGAATACTGTGGGCTCATGCAGGAGATGTATGAACTCAATGAAATTTATAAATTGTAAGGAATTTCTCCCTTGACACCTGTGAGGTGCCTCAGCCAGCTGCTGCACTAAGGCAGCACTGGAAAGCACCTGAGTTGGATCAAACTTGGACATGCGACCCTGTTTTTGTTTCAGATGTGGGCCAGCCTCTGGCACATGGCTCAGAAGAGGACTAAGTCCACTAAAACAGACCGAAAGCCACACAAAACTAGCTCCTTTCTTGACCCAATCCCAGTTGCCAGACTAGAGCAGTGTCGTATGCTATACCAGACATCCAGGCTGTGTCCCTGAAGCTCCTCATGGTCCCAGGCACACCTCATCTAGGCTGAATTCCCAGCAGGAATGAGCTTCCCAGAGCACAAAGGCGGAACACCCCAAACCATCCAGCCGTGTGCCTGCCCCAGGGCTGGGTGCCCCAGGCTCTGTTGGTTTGGCTCATCAGCCCTTTCTTCACCTCAAAATGGGCCCTGGAGCAAAGGGAGGAGGAGGTGGCACCCTTTTACGGTGCCAGAAACAGCTCAGCACTATGTTGCCCCGAGGCAAGGCACGCTGCACACTCAATGATTTCAAAAGAAGCTTAAAAAAATAAAAAAGGAAGAAGGAATGAGAAACTAAGTCAACACACCCTGTAGGTAGGTTCTGGCTTCTCTGGGGAGGATTAGAATATAAACGTCTAATTCTGTATCTGTTTAATGTGTTATAAACAGCTTGTCCTTTTTCTCATTCCCCCTCCTCAAACCTGAAAGCGCTGCTTCTTTAGCAGATAACGCTCTGCCCTGACGGGATGGGAGAGATGTGGGGTATGCACAGATATAGATAGTCTATCATCCATTTCCATTAATAGGTATTAAGCATAGGGATACAAAGGATGCTCTCACTTTATTGCATCCTGTGACCGCTCTCCAAGAATCTCGTTACTTCATGTTTGAAACATCCTTTGGAGGTAGATGAATGCGGTGTCCCCCGCTCGTTGCTGGCTCTGGGAGCAGCAGCACACTCAGGCAGGCGCTCACCGCAAGCCCTGGCTTTGGCCACAGTCATCCTGCACTTCCCATGTGTGTGCTTAAAGGCTTTGCTGGACTAGCTGAGCTAGTGTGCTTGATGTCTTGCAGGATAGGGTAAGAAGGCAGAGAGAGATAACGGATTTTATCGTGTTCCCAGGAAAGTTCACTATGGTTTCATTGATTTCTGCAGAAAAGAAGCTGTCCTTAAAGAGCTCACACAGCTGGGAAGGGAGCCTGGGAGATCCTGGTGCCGCATCCTATCCTTGAACTCCATACTTATGAAAGGAAAAGAGAACATGGAGGTGTGGATACTGTCTCTTACTCCAAAAAAGAAGAAATATTCTTACATAATTGATGTAGATCTACAGTCATTAAACAGTGATATAACTAATCCTGCAGTAGGCCCTGCAGAAAGGCTGCATTAGATATAAGCATAAGGCTGGAGACTGTGCCTTTTGGAATACCTTGGCAGGCTTACCAAAACTGAGATAAACAGATTCTGAGAAGTGTGGATTTTTTCTTTCTGTCATACCCTTACTTAGCTGAAATTCCAGACATGATTGCATTTTACTTGGGAATATCTCCTGCAGAAGTGGTACGAGCTGTAGTAGGAAATAGCTTCAAACTTATTGAAATTCATGGCATTTTTTAGTACATCAGTAACCTCAAACAGCTCTTATTAATTGCTGAAGAAATGCTGCTTTCACTTCTGAGATGGCAATGGCAGATGTCAGCCAAGCCAGGAATCTGACAACATTTCTCAGCTGGAACATCTCCTCTGCAGACTTCCGTGGATGCAGCAGACAAGGTAGTTCAGCATGCCCTGATTTTCTCAAAGCTCTCTCAAGAATTATAATAATAATTGCAGTATGTTAGTTAGTCCTTGGGGATAGCTCCATTTTCCATGCATGTAACCTTTACTGCTCTGGGATTCAAGCTATTTGTTTTGGCAGCATGAAGCAACCCATAACTTTACCACGATAACCATTTTTAGTTTGGCCTGCAGTTTTTTTTTTTTCTTTTTCAAATCCATTGGTCCTGAGAAGCCAAATTCTTGATTGTATCTTGTACCCCCCCCTCCCCTCTTTGCTCATAAGGGAGTCCTCAGAGCATCCGTTCTCCCTCCTGGCTCTGGCTTTTTCTGGCCTTGCTTACTAAGAGGTCCGTGTTTCTGTTTCATCATTTCTGTGTTAAATATATTTGTCCTTGAAACTTCTGGACGCTGAGGTAGGGAGGTTCCATGTTTATCACCTTGCAGGAACATCTGAATTACATTTGTCAAATTGACAGGTCCTAAGAGCAGGAAAAGCAACACAGAAGTCATTTTGTTGCCTGCCAGCTCTGAGCATTACACACAGAGTTTGGGTTGGTGGCTCTTGCATCGCTACTGGAAGAGAAGTTCTGTTCCTTGGACGTAACAGAGCTGATGAAAATAGATGTGTGCAGCTCCTGCTGACATTCTGCTCCATTGCTTTCATAAGAGAAAACATCAAAAACATCTCTGCAAGAAAAAAACTATTCAATCTGTTGGCAATGGTTTGCCATCCAGCAGGTTCATGAAGGCTGTTTTTATGGGTAGTTCTTTTTTCTGATGTCCAGTATCCAAATATAGCAGATGTGAGTGTTTTCTGTGTTTGAAAAGAGGAAAAAGAACCATTTTGAGGGTGGCATGTTAGGTGCAGAGCACATGCGAGGTGAGGAGGCAATCAGGACCCGAGCACCTGGTGAGGACCTGCACTGATTTGATCTCCACAACATCCTGGAGGCAGCTGTCAGGCTGTAATTGAATTACAGCAAAATGTGGGGCTGCTTCTCGTTGCACCATGATCAGGTTCAGGCCAAAACCTGTGCAAGGCTGAAGTGCAGCAAGGTTGTCTTTGCTCTCTACTTTTGGAGCATATTCCGCATTGCTTTTGCATGGCACACTCTCAGCAACTGCACCACTACAATTAGACCTGAGCAAAGCGGGAGATTCGGGGAGGGATTATGTTGAAGAATTTGTTTTAGGAGTGCAGGAGAAGTGGCAGAGCTTTGTGAGACACTGGAAAAACGTCTCCAGCAAAAGACATATATCAGCCTGCTGACAATGCCTGCAGAAACTTCTGCTATCTGCCTGGCTTGTAGGATGGATTCAGCCCCCTGTGCTCCTAAAGGTCCATCTGTGGTAAGTAGTGAGGGACATTTTGGGCTTTGGAGCTATGCCTCCCTGCAGGATGGTCGCCCAGTTTTGCTGCTAATGAAGACTACACAACAACCAATGCTGCTTTTTGGCAAAACCAAATGTGTAGATATAAAGATACTCTTCAGAAACACCAATGGGTTTGTTCCCATAATTAGGAGTGGATGAGCTTCACTGCTAATGTATTACTATTAATTATTTCTGTATATTTAGAATGTTGATATTTTTTCAATACATATGTTAATGAGTCAATGTCAATTCCTAGCTAATTAACGTCAGTGCTTTCTCTTCTCTGTCGGGTCCCACTGGTACTAACCCCTTTGTCTATGGGATAAGTGAGGCTCAGAAGGGTCCCAGTGTTCTCCCAGTATCCTTGTGGAGCATATCAGCCCAATTCCCATGCAGTCACATGTGAGGAACTTGCTTTTTCTACTTATAGGCCTTACATGGTCAAGATGTCTGTTGCTTCTGGGACTTGCAGGATCAGAAGTTTATTTATTTTTAATATATATATTTTTAATTACTATTGTTTTCAACATATCAGACTGAGGAAGTGCTGGACTGATCTCTCCAAGCTGTTGCTGGAAGCTGTCCTGGCTTGTGGGAGGGTGGGAGCATTGCTGGTGGGTACAGACACACCACATCCCAGGCTGCCCTGTGTGCAGGGGGGGGGGGGGAATGGTTTCCACCACAGGTGTAACGGCAGAGCAAAAATCAGCTTAGGAAAAGAGGGTGAAAATCAACCCTTGGGCATAGAGATGTAGCATCCAACACTGCTGGCAGCTAATTTCTACTTTGGGGCTGCCCTTGTGTCTTCAGGTCCCTACTTCAGTGCCTGCCCTCTTGCTTCAGCTGCTTCTTTTCTCCTAGAGAAAAGTGTATTTTTCCCCTAATATCTAGAAATGACCCCTGTTTCCTTTAATTCTGTCATTCCCCATCCCCCTGGCTACTCCTAATTTAACACTGTGAAGAATTCACCTTCCTGGTGATGTCTTGGAACTGCCTCTGTTAAAGCCTGCTCTGCCAACCCACTGCCATAACCTAAGCCCACAGCTATGTTTCCCCACTCACAGGTGTCATTCCTCTGTATCTTTTCAGTTATACTGCTAAACTGTCACCCATTTATTCTCTTATCTAGAAATCCTCCCTTTCCCTCCAGCCCAGTCTACCTTTCATCCCAACCATCTGGAAAACTGCTGCTAGGCAATGCTATCTTGGTCTAATTTGTAAGAAATAATTGATTTATTGCTGCTGCATACCTTTCCTGATTTTCCTGGACATGGTAGAAATAACAGGCTGTTCTAGTCTTTAAGAACTTAATATAAATTGCATCCACATACAGTGTATCTTGTTGATAAGGAGACCTGAGCTCAAAGGAAGTCACGTCATATCTTAACTCTCTGGAGTTTTGGGGGTTTATTTTAATAATAGCCTGACTTCAGCATATGCAATCCATGGTATTTGAAAAGCTTAAAACAACAGCCACAGGAGGATCCTGCTGTATGTTTTGCAACCCATTCTCAAGTCAGCAGAGTGCTGATCCTGCATGGAATTCATTCCACATTTTATTCATTATCTGAACAAGTTATCAAGGCAGCTCTCTGCCTGGCTTGAGGTACCAGCGTAGTGCAGACAGATTTTTTTTTCCCACAGAAATCTCTGAAGTGATGCTGTCAGCATAGCTCTATTGAAGGGGCTCTGCCTGTGCAGTCAGTCTCTCAGTGCAGAAGAAAGAGTTTGCAGTCTCTGAAACTCTACACTCCTCTCTGCCATGGAATGGGAAAAAGTAGCATCTTGCCATCATTCCTTTTGCATATTCTGTTCTGAGGGAAGGGAAAGCTGATAAGACAATGAGGGCTTTAGAAACAATGTTCTAAGAGGTAGAACAAGGCAAAAAATATTTATCAGAAGAGAAAATCTGCATGTAATCTTTACCACTGAGGGTTACCTTTAAATCCACGTCATGCCCTACTTACCTTTGCTTTGGTCTTAGTACCAGCTTGGAAATAATCTGTGCTCATCCATATATCATTGCTTTTGCTGAATGGAGAGTTAGGACAAAAAAACTGTTACTCACGGAGGTTTTTCTCCAAGTTAAATGCCATTAGCAAATAATAACTGGCCTTTTAGATAGTGGGGCAGCTTGATGTTCCTCCCCAAGTTTTCTGTGATGCGCTTCTGCAGGATGCCTGAAAGAGCTCTCTGCCACCTACATTAATGTAAGGGTCATCTGTCCTGAAGTGGTCAATGAAATAAATATTTTTCCCAGTTTTTAGATAAGGTCTACTGTGTGAATGTGGTGGAGAATTACACAGTTAATGGTGTTGCCACTACGAAGACTGGGAATCTGGGGGTAAGGGATGGGGTAATGGTGTGACCTTCACTTCAAGTGTGAAATAGAATCTTCTCAGGAATGGAAGAGGGAATGTGTGCAAGGCCTGGGGCTGAGGTACAGAACTGCTCCACACAGTGTATGGTATAAAGAAGGAAAAACAGTCATTTTGGTGTGGTTTGGCAGGATCTGCTGTCAGAACAGCAACAGTGATGACAAATAAAATGGACTGAAATGACCTGGCAGCAAAATCCTTTTGCGGACGAGCAAGTGAGGGTTTGGGACCCACTCAGCCTGACATGGACAGCAGTGCTGGTGGGATGGAGAACATCTGGCCCAGGATCCTGGCACAGCCGTAGGGCAGTGTGTTGGGATTGAATGTGCAGTGCAGGCACAACAGGGAGAAGGCCAGGAGCTCACGTGAGACTTGTTCCAGCTCTGTAAGTCCGAAAAGCTGTTTTTGACATGTTATTGTTAGAATTGTGACTGAGTTAGCAGGTGTGGAGGATATTTGAAGACTCATTTCTAACTCAAAGCTTTTGGAGCAGTGTTTGTTACCTCTCATTACACCCCGTGTGGTGTGTGAGTAAATGCCTTTTCTTGAAGTCAGTAACCACATGAATTTTAATGGCCCAGCTCAAGATCTGCCTCTCTACAAGGCATATGAATAAAGCTGGCTGCTCTTTGACACAGTTTAATTCTTAATTCTTTGGTTAAACTGGAAAAAATCCACATTCTCCTTGCCCACTACGTCCTCCTCCTCCCCCCTCGGTACAAAAAAATACCAAATGTACAGGTTATAAATAACACAAGTTATCTAACGTTTTTCCTTATAAGGAAAGAGCAGAACTGGAAATGCCATTTTCTTTTTTTGCTTTTCATATTCAAATTAAATGGACACTGCGGCAAATTGAATATTCCCAGCAAAAATGTTTTTTTTTTCTTGTCATATTGACTGCGTAGGTCTGCTGTTCTTGCGTCTTGCTTTGAACTTTGCTGGCACAGGTACTGATGCTTCAACAACCAAGAAGCTGAAGTTTGACCTTGCATTGCATGTTGGTCTTTGAAATTTGAAGGCAAGGAAAACAAAGCTTCTCTGCTCCTGTGTTACGCCCCATGAAAGGGAAGGGAGCACATAGGAGAGGGGTGGTCCAGTAAACATATGGGACAAGTATCTACCTGCTGAAGACTGCCGTGAGCTCAGTAACAGCATCTTCAACAGCATGGCTGCTGCTAGCCAGAGAGCAGGTATGCTGGGGGTTGTGCAGTCGTTTCTCTCTTCTCACATAGCTTAAGCTTGGATAAAGGACCAATGCTAATCTAGGGCTAAAATTGGAGTTTGAAGTCATGGCTTCGTTTGTACCATTTTTTTCCTTTGATAATGCATATCCTTCCAGACCCCTTTTCCCCATGAACAGGAGCTGATTTGGCAAGCAGTCCCCATCCTGCTGTGCTTCTCTTCTGATGCATGAAGTCTCCTCCAGTTAATTCATATGGAATTAAGGAATGGAATTAAGATATGAAGCTGTTCTGAGCCTCTCTGTCTTATACATGGTGATAAATATCAGTTGGTGAAAAGCAGTTTTGTATCCCCTGGTAACACCAGGCTTAAGAACCATTCTGTGAATAAAGAGTCTGGCTACGCAGTTATTGACAGTCCAGCAGTCACTTTTGCTTATCTCCTACTCTGTTTGCTCATAACCAGGTTTGAAAACATTTGTGTAAACAGCTGAAAAGAGTAGAGATATTCACTGATCTTGGAAGTGAAGTGAGTGAAAGCAATGAACTGCAGTACTTGTTCTTTATGCATGTAGAGCAGCATAAGGAAACTGTGGGAAGCTAATTTGCAAGCCTGTTTACTGAATACCTGGAACAACTCCCATTTCCCATTTAAATTAGCTATGGGAAGCTGAGCGTCTAATTTGCTTCTCCAGTACCTGCTTTTTCCACTCATTTATGCCCTTACCTCCTGCATTTTAGTAGTCTGCCTCTCCTGGCATTTCAGACGTGTTTATTGCTGCATCTATAGTCTCTAGTAGCATCTCCAGGGAAAAATAAACACAAATTGCTAGCACACCGACCTGGCTGGCTTTGTACCTGCTTTGCACTGCATGGGCACAAAGAGCCATTTGGAGTTCAGGAGAACAGCAGGTCAGGTTTGTAATATCCAGCACATCCCCAGGCCAAAACCAGTATGCAGCTCTTGCAGAACAGAGCCTTTGAGGAAGAGATTCCTTGCTGCAGTTTACTCTAAACCTGTTCTGCACCTGGAGATGTCTGTGCAACCTATATTAAAGCAAACAATACGTAAGTAGTATAATAACAGTATTTAGAGTAATCCCTTCCACGCACAACAACACCTCAAAGCTTTCCAACCTCCTCTGCTCATGGCCAATCTGAACTGTGAACAAGGCCCCAGTGTCACTGGCTTTGGCCTCTGCTTGGGAGAGGAGGGGACAAGGCTTTGGGTGTGAGAATTGCTCATGGAAAATGTCCTGGGTTCAGTCCCTGTGCAATGGTCTGCAGAGCCCGTGTGAGCTTGAAAGCTCACGTCTCCAACCAATTATGGGCTGTGTTAACACCACTGCTTGCTCTTGCAGAGGTAGGTTTCTCAATGGAAAATTGAGGGAAGTGTTAATAATAAATAATGACTGTTTTGAAAGAAATGGGCCAAGTTTTCTTCTTGCCTACGGGCAGATCCACACAATGGTTCTTCATCAAGTGTAGCCTGTGTTAACCACAAGTCAGCTTGGAATATGCCAGTAACCATTCAGGTAGAAGGTAAATGCCTCTCAATTAGCAGCTGATGGCTACTGGGATTAAGATATATAACAGCTCTAAGTGCATTAAGCAGCATTTTGAATTTCTGCTTCAACCACTTCTGGTAGGATACCTTCACAGGCAGCCTGCCCCTCACATTGGAGGCTTTTCTGTAGAACAGTAAATACCACCCTTGCACGTTTTTTGCATTTGTTTGTTTGCTACTGACAGGAGGAGAAAATTCCTTTATTCTTTTCTCTCTGCTCCCTCCAGAGAGGTCAGGATTTGTCCCTGAATGATTACATGATCTGTTTCATGCTAATTAAATAGAAAGTGAGTAAGAATTTTCGTTTATGGCATCCTTAAGCCCAGAGGTCTTATTTTACATTTCAGTACAAGGCTGAAGGAAATTGAAAACATTATTCCTTAGAGAACCGAGATATAAAAACACTGGGAAATATTCATGTAAGCAGTGCACACAGAAATATCTTTCATTTATGTTCCCATTTGTTAAAACAAAATGGTACTTTTTAAAGGAAATGATGAAAATTGAACACTTTCCTCACCCTAGGGATGTCACTGGTATCAGCCTTACAGCCAGAATGGCTTTCTCCTCCCTGCACATCCTTTGCAATACACTGGAGTCACAATTTGTCTCAGTGGGTGACCAGGCTTCTAGAAGCTGCTGTAATTTGCTCAGTATTATTCTTTAAAACAAACATTTGAAGTAGGAGTGATGAGAGAACTGTCATTCATACTAACATTTGATTTGACTTTTATGAATGTACCATTATGTCCTCCTCAAATACCATAGATAGTGAATGAAATGCCTAAGAAGCAGTCAAGAAATATGTATTTTTAAATCAGTGATGAACTACACTAAGTAGTTCAGTGGGGTTCTAATATAAAAATGCACACAGACACGTGTATGCACTTACCCAAAATCAAAAGCCAACTAACAAACTGCAACCTGCAACTACTATATTATCTTCCTCAAAAAATTTAGGCTTCCTTTTGCAGGTCTTGTGATCTCTCTGTTCTCCAGTGACTGAAAACATGTTCATTGCCATGATCTTCCCATGAAGCCATAGAACTCAGCTAAGAGGAGGAAGATCAGGGCATGGGTGGTAAACACTTCTGGAGCTGAATCACCTAACTCTTGTGCTCTCCTAGAACTGCCAAATTCAGTAAGAGTCTCTTTGAATCTGCAAAGGGAGAAAAATGTCAAAGCAAGGCTTATAGTAATCAATGAAAGGGGATCTTGGGACAAATCAAAACATTGCTGGAGGAGTGATGGAAAGAGCTCATCTTTGATTGGCTTTGGATAGAATAATAAGCAAAATTTCCCCTATAACTAAGGTCTTAGTTAACACACATGAGCCAGAGATTCAGAGAAAGCTGTATATTGAAGGCAGCAACAACCCACAGACATTGCAAGAAATTGTCAAAGCCATTTGTCTTCCAGCAAGTCATTAGGGAAGACGAGAAAGTTCCTTTCTCCAGTGGGTGTCACAGCAAGCTTTGGCATACCAGTGCAGTCACCCATATTATCACCATGGAGCAAAACGAGGGTGTTGTTAACCATAACACAGAGTCAAATGAAGCCACTTCTGCAGGATTTCACAGAATCTGGAAAACTAGACCGCGTGAATGTCCTTTCTTCAAATGTGGGAAACGCTAACTCAGCCATGCTATCCTCCATGGCACCTTCTTGAAGGATTGTGTATGTACCTATCGAAATCCCTTCGATTTCATGGTTTTTCACTGGCTACTGATACCAATGAAGTACTTCAGGAATCTGTCCATGCCCATAGCAGCTGTTTTGCACCTGGTTTTATGGGAAACTGTGAAATGAGATTTTCTCAAGATTTTTTGGGGGTTGAAACTGGGCCGAGACCTGACACATTTAAAACAGTTATGTGAAGCTTTATTACACAGGGAAAATCACGCATTTTGGAAGAATTCATCACCAGGAGTCTAATGAATGATCAGGACCTCATAATTCATGTTCTGATTTTTTACTGATTTATACTGACTTATTTCCTTATTTTAATCAGGAAGGCTGATTATGGTGACTAATCCCAGAGAAATCTTTCATATTAAGAGAAAATCACAGAGGATTTGCTTTTCCACACATAAATAACTCAGAGAATAAACACAATACTGTCAACTACTTTTCAGTTATTCAAAATACTGTGCTCAGGCTGCTTGAATTTTTTCCATCAAAATGGAAACTGGATTGTTAGTTGGATGTTTTTATTAGTATCTGCTTTAGTTACATTTCCTTTTTTTTTTTTTCTTTTTTTTTCTTTTTTTTCTTTTTTTTTTTTTTTTGTTTTGTTTTGTTAGAAAACTGATATTTTTTTGGCTGGAAGTCTTTCCCTCCTCCAGTTCCAAGAGCAGAAAACGTCCAACCATTTTCAACTAAACAGGTTTTTGGTTTTCAGGTTTCCAAGAAACAAGGCAAATATATCTATCTGCTGTATCCCTTGTCTAAACCATCTGATCACTGCATTACTACGGCACTGGGCAGATTTGCAGCTCAGTGGAACTATGATGTGCAGTGCATGCCAGCAGATCTACAGGAGAGTCACGTCTCTGCCCCCACAACTTGCAGTGTGGGGAGAAGAAGGGGACAGAAAAGAAAAAGAGAAAAGATGGGCATAAGCTGAATTTTCATGTTATTTGATCAGCCCTATCATTCTTTCCTGTATAAGAGTTCAGGGAGTAGATAAGCCTTGGGGCAAAGTTTGGAAAGGAAGGATGAAGTGGGAAGCAAGAATGGTGGAAAAATTGTGTTAGAAAATATGTGAAGATGTTAAAACTGATGGAGAGAGGGGAAAGATTATAAAAGGGAAATAATAAAAAATACATAAGTGAAGAGAGTGATGGTAGGTGAGAGGCAGGCCTGAGCAAATACGAAGGAGCAGAATAGGAAGGACCCCCCATTGCAAACAGGAAGAGCAAAGCTGGGACTTCAGAGGTGGGGAGCTGGCAGGAGACCATGGCTGTGGCTCCCCCCAGGCTGCTGCTGTTACCTGTGGGTCACTTGGCTTCATGTTCCAGGTGGGCTACTCTAGGAGGGGGAGCTGAGACTTTTCGCCTTCCCCAGCCTCTCATGCTGGCCAGGGGAGCTGCTGGTGAGGGGCTTTGCCCTGTGGCACATCAGCAAAAGAGTGGCTGGGAGCTCTTGTTGGGCTCCCTGTGGGTGGTGGAGTAAAGTACACGGTGTTATTAACCTGGTAGCTGCAGATAAAGTATTTACTGCAGTGGGATAAGATACAGCAATGTGTTTCATTCTTCTACTGTTAAATTGGTAACAGGCAGCACAGCTGAGCGAGCCGGTGCTCCTATTACATTTCAAAAGGTAGCTCAAAGGATTCATCTTCCCCCACAGTGCACACTCCCATATTCTCTGTGAACGAGATGGGGTTACTGGAGCTGCTATCTCCTATTGGCAAGATGGGTATATTCCAGGAAAGCCATTAAGTAAAATGCCCAAGTCTGATGCTGATTGTATTGCCTCCCCCCAAGCAAACTTTCTTTCTTTCCCTGGCCACCTTGTGTATTAGCACACATGAAAACTTCACTGATATGAATTATACAAATCCACCAGAGAGGCTGTGTGGCAGCAGTGCAGAGCAGGGAGGCTCAATTGTTACACAAAGGCACATTATGGATGAATGAATGTCACAGAAAAACAGAACATCATTAACAGTCCAAAGGCCAGCTAACTGTGCTGACCATGATTTATTCATATTTGCTTCGGTTTCTCTTCTGATTCTGACTAGACATGAATTAGAAAACCTGTTCAGCCATATCATGGATCCCAGTGAGAAAGATACATGTTGTATTTACGGCCCTTCTCCTATATAGGATGGCAACTGCAACATTTGAGAGATAAACATGCTATTAGTTCTGGTTATGAAAATTAAAATCCAAATCCTTTTCCTCAAGGCAGAGTGCCTTGCTATGGTCCTTTGGTCCTTTTATACTCACTAGATGCATTAGTTACTTGGGTAAGACCACTGCAGAGAACCTGGTTTATATGTGAACATGCCAAACAGGCTGACACAAAATCCTATAAAATTAACCAGCCCAGTTTCTTCAGCTTTCTGACTTAAAACCTTCCGCGTCCGCTGCAAGAAACAAGGGGACCATATGTGAGGCCAGGACCAAAATGAAATCTGAGCTACGTAACTGAGTGGTTTCACGGTCATCTTCCCCTCAGCTGAGGTGGTCAGGAAAGGATGTCAGTGTCAGTGACACTCTCCAGCTAAACCCCTGCTCTCTTGCCTGGACCAAAGCCAGAGGCAGAAATGGAAAACCAAGCAGCCATCAACGCCGCAGCCTTGCCAATAGGCATGGAGCTGTACGCAGACAGGAGACCACGGGACGTGATTGACAAAGAAGAATATGCGTTGGCAACAAGTGCCTGATTCACATTTTAAACAAAGCACAGCTGGCAAGTTTCCCAATGAGTTCAACATTTGGTCAGGGGATAGGAGTTCCTATAAACATATTTGTAGTTTTGCTGGTGACTAAGTCGACCTCGTCATCTATCAGCAGGCTAATAGCAGCAAATTCACATGTGAACAACTGCCAGTTTGAGCTGGTTTTGGAACCATTTGCCAAATGGAATGAGAGGGTCTTGCAGAGGATGCAGGCCAGCAGCTCCTCTGCACCAAGGGCAGGATGGGGCCAAGGCAGGGAAATAGGAGATGCAGCTGAGACTAAACTTTCAAACACACTTGGATGACTTGGCTACTCTGGTGATAATTGGTGTGTAGGCTCCTAATGGCTTTAGGTGACTGATGACATTATTTGGAGTGGCACAGGTACTCGGGGAGACTGATTCTCATTGACTTTGAAAACTGAGCCCCAGCATAGACTTGAGCTGTTCTCAGCTGCTGCCCATCTTTTCAGCAAGGCAGTCCTGATTTCCAGGCCTCTTTTGAAAATAGGTCCTGAGATCTGAGATTAGCATTTCCCAAGACATATAAATGATTTAGGAGCCTATTTTCTGGTATTAACCTTTTTTTTTTTTTTAGCAATAATAATTGCAGCTTGCATGAGAGATTATTGCTAAATTACCAATGTAGGGCCTTCAAAAAGCCATGCACTATTGTTCCCATTTACACTGAGATTTCCTACTGGTTCTCCTACAGTTTCTTCTATCCGAGATCTGGCACTATCAGACTGTGTTTCTTAGTCTCTGGAGAGCAGGTGACTGCCCTTCTTTTCTTGACTACATGAAAAACATCTCCAACTCTTCTGTCTTGAAGTGTGGGGGCACGGTGAAGAGGCTGAGAAACACTGCCCTATATTTATAATTCCCCATTTTGTGCCAATCCTAATCATTTTTCTAATGTGCAGCGCTTTTATCTTCTCAGGGATCTGCTTCCTTCAAAATATTCTCTTGGTATTTCTTCTTCTTCGCATTTTAACTGACATAATTTGGTTGTAAATAAAATTTTTTGTATGTGTACATAAAAATGGCATTTTCAAGGTAAGCTATTGCTGCATGACCTGGGACTTCTAAGTATTTCAATCTGATTGTCCTTTATTTAAAACCCATGGCTATATTCTCATTGACCCAATAAATACAAGGTTCTGTAAAGACAAATTCTATTGAAGAAAGATTTATAAGATTATGAAAAGAATGGATTATTGGAAAACTTCTTCCAAAGCTGAAAGAGGTAATTAACCAATTGGATTCCATCTGCATGACCTGTTTATCTATCAGGTGCTTTGAATGTTTTGATATGTTTCCCTTCTCCATTTCCAATTCCCTGCTGAGCCAATAATATTTCCAAAAATACTTATGCAGAGGATGAATTCATTGCTGTCCTACTGAATGATGGCTTGCTTGTGTTTTGTGTTCCAGCCAGAGCAGGAAAGTTAACATCTTAAAAAAAAAAAAACAACTGATGTGGCTTTTCCACTGCAATATCTAGGCCACAGAGTGCAAATCACATAATGAAGAATTCTCCTGAGAGAGTCAGGTAAAGCAGCAGGAAACAAAACAGCAGTAATGTTGTGTTGTGCCCAAAGGAGCTGTTGACAATGACAATAACTACTCCAAAATTGCATTTAATATTGACAAGGAAATCATTGCTGAGTCATTACCTTAAATACATTCTGTTTGCAATCAGCAAACAGAAGCTCACCGCTGCTTTGCAGTTTTTGCTCTAAATCAGTTTGCCATCAAGCAAGTTGCCATAAATGAATTAGACACAGAAGAACACTCAGACACATTTTGGCTTCAGTGGCTCTGTTCAACTTGAAGTGTGTGGCTGTAGGTGCAGTCAGCTGGTTGGTTACCCAATAACCATAGCAGGAGTAGCTGTAATTTGATGGATTTTACATTGCAGGAATGATTATTTAGGAGAACTTCATAAACTCCTTCTTTTGCCCACTTGTCATTTGGGCTTGTGCTTTGGCAGAGCAGCCATCTCTTCCAAAGCATTCCAGCAGCACGGTGGGGCCCTGGTCTCCTCCTGCTGCCCTAATGAAAGTGATTAATGATGGCAGCAACAAACAGACTGAAAATGGTTGCAGCCCTTGCATCAGAGTGCCTGTGTTGCAATGGGGATACCCTGTTGCTTAATGTCCTTAGTGGCCATGGACATTTAGAAAGCTGTAGCAGTAACTAATGTTTGGAGGCCAGAGCTGGCAGCTGGGACAAACGTTGATTTATGTTCCATGTGTTGGAATAGGTCTTCCTGGATCTTTTCTTCTAAATTTCCATTTCTCCCCAATCATGTCATAGAATCACAGAATGGCCTGGGTTGGAAGGGACCTCAAGGATCATGAATCTCCAACCCCCTGCCACAGGCAGGGCCACCAACCTCCACATTTAATAGCAGCCCAGGCTGTGCAGGGCCCCATCCAACCTGGCCTTGAACACCTTCAGGGATGGACGGGGCATGACAGCCTCCCTGGGCAGCAGTTCCAGTACCTCACCACTCTCTCTGTCAAGAATTTCCCCCTGACATCCAACCTAAATCTCCCCTCCCTCAACTTAAAACCATTTCCCCTTGTCCTGCCATGTCAGTCTCACCTCCCCTATCATGACATGGCATGATGGCATGGCCCTGAGGAGAGAGCTGCTTCTGACTCAGATTAGAGCATTACTGCTAAAATCATGTCATTTTATCCAGGAACAAACCCACAGAAAGTTAGTATTAAAATGAAGGTGTGTCACTGGTTCCCCGACTCCTTCAGCTTGTTCCAGTATGTCCCTCAGCTTATTCTTCAGGGAAGTGCTGTGATGCACTAGACTGTTACATTTCAAGAAGCCAACATCTAAATGACCCTTCCAAAGCACCGGCTTTGGAAGCACCATGCTGTCCTTTTGATCTTCTCCCCTCTCCCCCTCTTGCCATCCTTTAAACCTGCATAGAAACAGCACTGGGAAAGGTTGCATGGAAAACAAGCACAAAGCTGCAGGGACAGCCTCAACCTGCTGTGAGGTGCGCAATAGCAGGAGGCTGAAAGTACTTTCTTGGTTCTTCTAAGAGAAAAGTCTCATGTGAGCTCTCAAAATAGGACTGCAGTGGCATACAAGCCAGAGCTGAACTTCATCCCAATCCCACTCTCTGCTGGAGAAGGAAAAACTTGATATTATTAACGTAAGAGGTGAGGTTAGCTCAGGAATCTGTGCCAGAAAAGGCTGAAATCACTGCTGTGTGTTCTGCAGAGCTGGAGGACGGCGGTCACAGGACGGGGTAGGTGCCCAACTGCTCAGTTTCAGCTGGAACTGAATGGCTGATGTGCTCTTCGAAGTCCCAACCCGCGTTTCTTCCCTGCTGCAGTTACAACAGCACAAAGACAGTGTGGTAATGTCTGCTGTGTTACAGAATCTCTTTATCTAAACAAAAAATATAATAATAATAACACAACAACCGGTCCTGTCAGACTAATCAGGGAATTAGCAGCATTACAAAAGTGCTCCTCACAAATGCTAAAATGCAGACATGACTCAGATGCGTTTTCAGATCGGGAAACTTATCTTTCTGATGCATGGCCCCAGCCTGTAAAAGAGCTTTCTGGCTGTATTGCTGACTTGTTTGGTGGCACTTGGCAGAGAAACACAGGGCTTTTTTTTTTTTTTTTTTAATTATTATTTCAAAATCTACTGGAAGAGATTTAGCAGTCCTTTGGAAACATCACATTTTCCCTATTTTGGGGGAGAATTCTGACCTTTATTAAGGACTTTAATTGTCCAGGATTGTCACATCTGATTTCTTCAAATACTCATAAGAGGAAAAACTCACAAAGCAAAGGAAAGGTTAGTGAACTTTGCTTTATTTTAATCACAGTGTGAACTTCCAAATGACTGGAAAATAATTTCCTTCTATTTTGAATGATAGGAGTTAAAGATAGGACTGACCTATTAGATCACTGCGAGCATTTCCTTGACAATGTGGTTCTGTTTCACTAATTGGAAGAGAAGAACGTACATTTCTGAAGTGGAGCAGTTCCTAGGGCCAATACTGGTTTGTGGAGACTCTCATCATGAGCAGAACCTGAGCCAATGCAGCAGGGACCGGATGCCTTCAGCACCCAGCTTCTGTTTGGTGGCCTGATGAACTGAATGAGCTGTGTCTGTGCGATGTGGAGTGACCGGAGATGAACAGCACAAAAAGCACTACTATGTCTGCTTCTTTATATTGGCTGTCTTGGCAGCATGGCTGAATAGCAAATAGATGTGGAAACTGGTGTCCCTCTGCTCAGAAGCTCCCAAACAGGGACCTTGCTATGTAGAGGAACCTGCACTTCCTTCACCCTTTGACATTTTATTATTAATACTAATTCTGAAAGACGCAATCCAGTTGCTGGGGCACAAAGAGAGTGAGCTAAGCACAACGATGGTCTTGTTGCTTAAAAACACCCATCTATCCTCCAGTACTCATACGACAGAAATTGTTTCCACAATGTTTTCTGTGCATGACTTAACAGGAGGTTTATTTATTTATTTATTTCGGGGTTTTTTTTTCGCCCCCAAACCAGTATTACATTAGCAGAACGTATTTCCGATGGCAGGAAAAGACTTGTTCTAGTCTGGTTTGGAAATAATCATGGAAAAGTCTTTCTGCATATTCAGAACTGGAACAAATTGCTGCACTGCAGTGCTCAGCTGCTCCACTGCCAATCCAGCAGCTCCTGGGGAGAAACTTGCTCCATAGGAGGATTTTCCAGGGCCACTCTGCCCAGCAGCTTAAAGGTCCTTAAACTACATCAGGGACTTTTGCTTTCTCTGCGTCTCCTATGGGCAGCAGACACAATGCCTGCTGTTCTGATTGGAATTTATCCGGAGCCTTCTGTGCATGAGATTGGCTTTGTCTGAGGCTGGAGCAGTGCTGCTGTGTGGCGGTGGTGATGCTGGCATCTCCTCAGGGAGCTCACTGAGTGCTGGGTGTTCAAATGCTATCAGTGGCAATGTTCAGGGCTGTATCCCACAAAGACCAGAAGAGACTTATTCCTCCTTCTCATGGATCTGGATTAAAATCCTCCTCCTTTTAGGAGGTGGGATAGGAGTTGGATACAGTCCCAACTGTGCCAAGGGAAAGGAGAAATTAGAGGAAGCCAAACTGTCATAATGCACTGGTTACAGCAAATGGGAGAGTTGCACAAGCAGCCGTTTCCTTATCAGAGACTTGAGTGTGATTTGCAGAGTTTGGAAACGTACTGCAGCTGTAGAGGATCACATCTGAAACATAATGGGATCAGAAGAGGCTGAGCTTATTTGGGCATCGTTGTGTCACTTAGAACACTCTGCGGGGTGAAGCCCAGACTTACAGGTGATGCTGCATCTGCAAGCATCAGGGAGCAACATGGAAAAGTGGGGGAAGGCTGCTGAGAGGTGGGCAAGGAGTGCAGTGTCAAAGCATAGCACTGTGTACTGACTCAGGTGGCCTCCTGGCTGGGATGTGGGCTTGTGGACTCCATGCATCCCTCATGTGGCCTCCAGCGTGGGGCTTTCCCTTTGTTAAAAGTGGGCTTTCCCTGGTGGCTATTGCTTTGTTCTCACTGCATGGCTGAGGGTGAGATTTCCCCTTGCCTTTGATGACATGGCTGATGTAGGGCTTTCCCAGTAGCTTGAAACACAGCTGATCTCACCACACATCCAGAGATGTCCTTTGTCAAAGCATTGTCATGGTTGAAATAAGGATACACATATGAGAACTACCAGGCCACAGAAAATGAAGAACATAGGTGCAGTGGAAATGCTGGGTCACAGCCTGAAGCAGTGATTGAGCACCTGGTGGAAGGGCAGGGCCAACCCAGGAAAGCTCAGCTGTAAGTAATGAGCCTGAGTCACCAGAAGGTTTGGGGCCAGGATCATCCCTTCCCAGATCTCATTTAAGAACTGGCAGTGGAGATAAGAGCTTCTTTCTGGACATCTCTGTACATTTGGGGCTCTTCTGAAGGTAAGCAGTGGGTTTTTTATTTGTTGTTGTGGTTTTGGTTTGTTTGTTTGTTTTTTTCCTGCGCATGCTTCTGTTGTGCTTGAGTGAATCCTTGCTTGCTTGCTGCAGCTTGGGATCTTGCTGTTGCGCTGTCATTGCTGCATTTTCCCTTGTGCTACAACAGGATTGTTGGTGCTATCTCAGGTACCATATGCAATAGTCCCCCAGGGATTTTAGCAATGAGTTTCTTTTTGTCCTTTCTTGTGTGGCGTCACTGTCTTGAATGAGGCAGTCTGGTAAGGCTGAGCTCCACTGAAACTGTATCTATCATGGGTGTCAACCCTGATTTCGTCAGTCTCCAAGTGTTATCTGGTGCACGTAGCAGTCTTCAGTGGAGGTTCCCGTGCTGTTGGGATGAATATCGTGTGAATGAAGATTTATTTCTGTGTGTGTGATGTCTCCTTAAAGGACTCAGAGGGAAGAAATGAGCATGATGACAAAAATGCCCTTTAGCCAATGTGTGCCCCTTTATAGGGTTGAATGGAAACTCTCAGTGACTTCTGAGATGACTTTGCAAACTCTGGCCAAACTGTTTCTGAAAAGAGTGTATAAGGATCCCAGTTTGATTTGGAGTTTTCCCAGCATGGTCTTAACTGCAGAGTACTTGATTCTCTTGAAATAGGTAAAGTTTGTTTAGTTCTTCTGTATTTGTGGAATTTCACATGTCCTGGAGAAACCCTTTATTTCCTAGGTCTTGAGAGTGCTGTTCACTAAAATTTCTGATATATTAATCTCATGTGGATTTTCTTTGTTACGCTTTGCCCTTATGCAAGTTTCTTCTGCCTTCCGTATGTTACCTGGTGTTTCTGCAAAATGATACACACGAACATTCATTTCACCTCAGTGTCTAGAGGCCCTTTCCCCTCTTACCTTCTCATGAGCCTTTGGAGAACTCCTGCAGTAGGGTTACCTGTCTGCTGGCTGTTTATGTCCTGCAGTAGTTTCTGCTGACTTCAATTTTACTTGATTTCACTGCTTCATTTTTGTAGGCATGCCAGAGAGCTCATCCCCTTAAGAATGTCCTGAAGGCATCTTCTGACAGTCAATAGCAGAAGTGATAGCTAAAGTATACACACATAAATAGTGGTTGCTCTAGTGCGCGAGTCTGTCTTGCAAATATGAAAATGTGACTGCAGGCCTGCACCACTGCACCCAAACCCCTCTGTACAATGAAATGAACTGGAATGTGCTACAGAGATTTTTCTTTGATAATGTCCAGCTTATAATTTACTTTTGGCTGAAGTAATTGGTGAGGGAGATCCATTTGAATGGCTTTGTAAGACTTTATTTTTCTGGTGCTGCAGGCTGTGAGTTTCACACTCTGAGACTAAATCCCATCAGCATCGTCTGGGTCCTGGGGAGAGACGTTGATTTAAAAGTAGCTGAAATAAAGCACAGAAACAAACTGTAAATGATTTTTGGCATTAGAAATGCAGTGTCTGTAACGCAGTGGCTCGGCTCCATGCTTTAATAGACTTTAACGTATCAATTATAGTACTGAGTAGTAATTAGGGCTATGCAGCAAAACGCAGAATGGCTGCTAAACTGTTCCAAAGTTGTGGGAGTTGGTGGGAAGGGGGATTTGGGAGCAGGCTGAGTTCTGGTAATAATACCACTGGGTTGGGAAGAGAAAGTGTGACTATTAAAATATGAATTCTGATTCAGAATTGCAGGCAAGCCTTACCTATCCTCTGGTTTGTCCCTGCAGATTAAAGCTAAGGGCTGAGCAGCGGCAGCCCTTTGGGGACCACCAGGGCTGACAACAGCAGGACTAGGGGAAATGGATCCAAGTTGAGGGAGGGAAGATTTAGGTTGGATGTTAGGGGAAGTTCTTCACAAGGAGAGTGGTTAGGCCCTGGAACGGGCTGCCCAGGGAGGTTGTGGATGCCCCGTCCTTGGACGTGTTCAAGGCCAGGTTGGACGGGGTCCTGGGCAACCTGATCTGAATGTGGATGTTTGGTGGCCCTGCTAGGCAGGGGGGTTGGAACTACATGATCCTTGAGGTCCCTTCCAACCCGGGTGATTCTGTGATTCTGTGACCAGCAGCAGTGTTCTCATCCTACCAGGCTGCAGCCTCTGCCTGCTCCATTATGTGAAATGCATTTGGAAGCTGCACCACTTGGCTGCACTCGGTTGCTTGTGCAGCCTGTAGGGATGGAGGGTGACAGCTGAGAGATGGGGAATGCTGCTGCTTGTTTCAGCATAGCCTAAGTACACTCCTAAAATTCCACTGCACAAAAGGATGCCCGGCATCCAAATCTGCCCCTGCTGTCCTGTTCTCAGCAGGTGAAGCTATGCTGATTCTGGTTTTGAAAAGCATTCACATTTTTGGGGACAAGGGCACTGCAGCCCATGATTAATAATTATACTTATTGCTGTAGGAACGGTGCAAAACACAAACTCACTAGTGTCCTTCTCTTGTTGGCTTTTTCTGTTCAAATTGCCCTCGAGACAGAATGAGATGCCCACTGGTACTGTGGATGCTAGTTGAGGGGACGGCAGCCTTTCATCCATGTGAGGCTGTTGCTCAGTCCCACAGGCCTGGATGAGCAGAGCCCCTGGGTTCTCCCATTTCCAGGGTGGAGTCAAAGCCACGAAACAAGTCTCCAATGCTTGTAGCCAGTGATCAATTGTAAGCTAAAGAAACATTTACTTTAAAGTGTAAATCGAGCAGCGTGAAATTTTTGCTCAGGGTATTCCTCTTGATGTTACTATTTTGATATGCCTAAGTTCATTGGTATAAATAGGGTGCAGTTGTCATCACATTTAACTAAAAAAAAAAACCCTCCTCAGCTGACAGCATAGGTATCATGGAGTCACGTCACCCCCTACTAAGTAACATTCACCAGGCTGAATGTAAGCCTCTGAATGACAATTGTGCTCTTCTGGCCTTGGCTGGCACATAATTTAGGAGTAAGAGAAGGCTTTCAGGAGCGGAGGCTTGTAGGCTTGACGCAGAGCACCAATGAATCATACGCTTGAAAACTTCATCCTCCGTAGCTGCAAACAAAATCTTGTTCGAGCCAAAAGCACGGCGTGGGCCCCTTGGATGTGACCCAGCCTGGATCACTGCCAGGACCCTTCAGAGATCCAGCATGGCTGGAAAAGGGCCAAGCAGTGTCCTTCTTAAGGGTGGATGGTATGAAACGTTCACAAGAGCTGGTTTTGCCATGTAAGATCCGGCAGAGAGACATGGTTGTTTTCTCCTCGTGGAGAGTGAGATGAAAGATTATCCCATTTTAGGACACGCTCTCTTGCTTATCCAGCAAAGCACTTTTATGGGCTCCATTACTGCTCTGCCTGAGTGTGCTGTAATCCTTAATGCATTTATTTTTGTGGGTAGAAAGGTCTTCTTCAGACGGTGAAGACATGAATGGGAATTATGCTGCATGCTGACAGAACAGATATTAGTATTGCTAGTCTCAGCAGTAGAGTAAGCAAGAAGTTTTACTTGAACCAGCGTATCTGAACATAAAAAATTAAAGGGGAGTCAGTCTGTGTGAGGGGAGGGAGAGCTGCCAAGACTCAGCTGGATAAGTAACACGTAGTAAATGCTCAGAGTCACCTTGCCAGACAAATATTTGCCTTTTACTTTGAATGAAGACCAAATCATGTCCTAACTAGTAGGACCAAGAAATTCCACGCATTTTAGTAAGTTGAATGTCCTACAGAAACTCTCATGGTAAGTGCATGAAGGCAGACCTGAGGTGTTTGCTGAAGAGACAGAAGTTTAAATATAAAAAAAAAAAAAAAAAAATAAAAAGACTTTGGGAAGATATTTTGGTGTAGGAATATCAGAGAGAATACTGAGAGGGAAGGTGGAAGAAAGCTTTGGAAGTGAGTGTGGTTAAATAAGATTGTATTTGGAAGATATATCTTCCTATTTAGAGGTGGTCATGTGGGAATCCAGGTCAAAGTCTCCTGGAGGAGAACTGTGTCTTGTCCCTGAGTAAGATCAGCTCTGAAAAATACGTCATGGGAAGAGTCAGAAAATAGAGTGAAGATCACAGTCCCTGGACGTTTCCAGTCACTTCTAATAACTGTGTAAGATTCTGTTGTTTGATGAACCAAACGTGGAAGACTGTGGTAAACAAAAGACAGCAGTTAAACTGTTCTTTTTGTGACAAATGTGACCTTGGTGTCATTATTTCAGGGCTACTCCTCAGGGCAACATTCACGTTTGTGTGCCATTTGCATTCTCTGCTGTAATAATCTTTTGTGACTAATTTTTGGAAATAACTGGTTTTATTAGTAGTTATTACAGTTGCTTTGACTTCAGTGTGACTAACCCAGTTCAGATGAAAATATAAATAATGAAGGGAGAATGAGACTGAGATAGGCCAGCTTCTTATTGCTGGTCTAAGAAAGAGTGGAATTCAGTGATTGGTTGTGAGACTTTCTCAGTGTACATTTCTCTCCTACAGGTTTTTATTGCTTTAAGCTGAGCCAGAAATGACACCCTCACGTGTTCCCCTGGGAAATGGGGGATCCAGAACTCTCTGCAGTCAGTAGGAATCTTTCCACTGACTTTGGCCTATGGACTGAACTTCCTAAATTTCCATGGCATTTCTGGGACTAGAGTCTGAAATTCACTTGCTTCCCTTGAACTTTCTCATGCGTCCTTCTGGCCCATATATATACCTTATATATATAGCATATGGTATGTATGATGGTATATATACCATAATTAATGCATGTGCGGTTGAGCAGTCCTGCAGTTTTTAGTCAGTAGGAAACACTGTCTGATAATCTGTCTAATTTGCCTTTCCTCTTACAGCTTGCTGTATCCCCTTGGGCCCCCGTGATTTCCCTCCTTCCTAGCACTTGTACAGTCATGTTTTGTTACCTTGTATCATGTATGTAGACACGGCAGAACTTAATTAAAATGAACAAATACATCAAATTGTTTCACAACATACAATCTAAGTACTTATGTACCCTTCAAAGGCATATCTGAACCACCTGAATAAAGCAGTGTTTAGCAGCTATTAATTAAGTGATGTTTATACAACGCTTTGAACATGCAAAGTGGTGAGAGTTTCCAAGCATATCATGATCGCTGTTATAGGGAAATCAGGAATGTGTGGAACTGCTGCGAATCCCTCCCAATTACTGAGGACTTTGTGAGCTGCAGACAATCGAGCACGACAAACCAACAGATCGCCTTTCTTCCAACTGGGTTGTCCTTTTGTTTCCAGAAAATGGTGTGAAGTGTAATTTTTTTTTTTTTTTTTTTTGCCACCTTGTTTATTTAAGCGTGTTTGTCAAAACCTACCGCAGAACGGTTATTCCAGCTTGAAGAAATCCTTCCGGGTCAGAAAGCCCTTTGGATGGCTTGGATCCAACTGCTCTCCTTCCCATTCCTCCCTTTTAAGTTCTGAGATTCTGTCAAAGTCTGGGCTGAATTCCTGAGGCCAGTTGGAGTGTAGCTGTTCTTTTGTTCCCCGTTGCCGACCACAGAAAGCGACATTCACCAGTTTTTGTAGTCAATGGCTTTAAAACCCCTATGTCTCATTGCTTCCTTTGAATGACCAGATGCAAAGCGGTGTATTAAACCTAGGAATGACTTTACAGAGCTTTTCCCTTGTAATGCTGGATGGGCTGCTGTGCTGTCCCTGATTTAAAGGAGGAGTGCCTTCAGCAGGCCGTCAGTTTCTTAAGACTGTCAAAGGAAAGACTAAATTTTGCAAAATAACATCTGGAAAGCCCAGATTCTCTAATATAAAAATACTATTTTCATCCTTGGTTTGAAGGCTTTATCTGTTGGAGTAATTAATTCAGCTTAAAGGGATGTCTTCCATTACAAGTTATACACATTTCCATATAACCTGGTTTAAATGGAGATCTACTTCAAGTAGTAGCTTTGGGGCTACTAAGTTTTTCTGCACTTGAAGTTCAGTGGATGTTTGGTTAATTTTTGTCCTCTTACCATTCAACAGTGAATTAAATTACTGTTCTGCTTAAGGATAGAGCTACAATCCAATTCATTAATCACGTCGAGATTTTTAAACCTGCTCTAGTCTGTTAAGACTTGTTCTTCATAAGGCTGGAAAATATTTCTTTCATCAATATGGCTTAATGCCTATAAACATGTTCTAATTATGTTTTCTTGGAATTAAGTTCATTACGTTAAATTTGGGGTCTGCATCTGAATTGTGAGCATCTGCTACATTCCCTTCAGACGTTACTGATAAAAATAATGGTGTGGGACTTCCAAAAGTACTCATTTTTGCCAAATTCTGTTCCTCTTGAAGTCAGAGTTTTACTCTTCCTTCAGTGGTGTGGACTTCAGCCAAACCTGAGCACTTCTCAGAACCTTTTAGTTATTTTATATATAGTATTTTATAACAACAGATAACAAATAACTTTATAGCATTTTCAATCTCAGAAATGACCTCAGAAAATAGTTTACACAAGGTGTTATTTCATTCTGTGTAAGTATTTATTCCTTCTCTTTTAAAAAATACGTGTTGTTGTTACTACTGTTCTGTTCTCTGAAACAGAGGTTTAGTGAGCATTTAGGGTGAAAAGTACTGTCAGATCTGTGGATTTACATGAAGAAATCCTCCAGAAACCTAAAGAACCCATTTCAGACTCAAAAAGTTATGGCTTTATATAGAGAAGCCTCACTTGTACAGAAACAACAAGAATATTTTTGACTGAGAACCCTCCAGGAGTTTGATCTTTTTCTCATTAGCACTACCACAATTGATGCAGTTCTACTTCATTCACAGGGACCCATATCTTGAGGACCTTAACTGGAAATAAGATCAGGGATTTTTCCTGAGATCTGACATATCACAGATTCCTGATCTTTCTCTTGAAGACAAGTGAAATTATACCTTCACTGCTGCTTGATTTTAAGGATGGAACAGAGCGAACTGGTTGAAAATAAAGGGAGAAACTCTTTACCCGTTAAAACCCACCTTGTATGGTATCAATTCCATGTTTTAGTGAATGTGTCCTTATGACAGCAACATTTAGCAACACCCTGTCTATTGATATAAATGCTTTTTCTTTGAATTAATTAAAATTAACTGCTATGGAGTCAGTAGTTTTGGAAGTGATGCAAGACAGTGCAATTCTGGGAAGTGAGAGACAAAAATCATTTCCAATGGACCTTTGGGCCTGCCAATGTTCATGAGTCTCACTAAGTGCATTCCAACACCAAAGGCCCCTAGCTGAGATCAGTGCCACTTTTGACAGGTATACAGGGTGGGGGGTTTCCTCTCACTTATCTCAGAACTGGGTGTCTGGCTGCAGGTAGGTGTCTAGGCTTCGATTATGATCTGTAGGGAAAGATAGTTGCCTCCAGAAGCCAAGTCACTGCATCCAACCCATAACTGAGGTATGACAAATCACCCTCTGGCATTTCCTACATCTCTCTGTTGATGACAGTAAGCCCAAATGAGGAGACATCTCCATGCGAGGCAGCTGGAGTTGAGTGGGATCAAACCCACCCAGGATGCTCTCCAGTCACTAATTGCAGTGACAAAGGATCTTGCAGATAGATGTGTGTTTAAAATAGCCAGCTCAGGTGCTGTAGGTTGCAGGCCCCATCAGGTGAGGTCTGGGGAGTTTTTGTTGCTGGAGACCACGCTGGGAATGTCCCAAACCCTTCAGTGACTGTGTTGCCATGAGCTGCGTCGCTAGTTCAGCTGCTGGGCTCCACCTTGAGAGACCATTCCTCACATCCAGAGCAGGACTGGACTGCAAAGGGTGAGGGAAGGAACCAAGACCCATATAATTGGAGGTAATGGTGTCTGAGTCCCCCAGCTGTCACCACTGGAAAAGGCTCTGCTGAAGTGTTGAGGCAGGAGTGCTGCTGCAACCATGAAACATTGTTTGCCACTGAGCTTGAGACCTTGCAAGATGAAAACTCTTCTTTTGAGCTTTCCAGCACAGCTTCTAAGTGGCTTGGCTGCAAGTGACTTATACAGCTGATGCATAATTAAAAAGCCATTTCCATTCATTTCACAGGCAGTGTGCAGATTTCTCAAGTGTCCATTGGTTACTATCAGCTTTTGCTGACAGACCATTAAACTTGCCCCCGGGTTTTAATTCTGTTCCTGCCTTTTTTTTAAGCACATGCATTTGGAGAACTGTCTGTCAATAATTACAAGGGATTGAGTCTCAGCTCTTTTATTCTGGAAGCTGCCCTGCTGCTGGAAGAAAAATCTAACAGAAGCATACTGCAGCAAAGTGGTCAACATCGTGACATTGCTTGGCATGAGAGATTGCTCCTTCTGACAAGTTAAATGCTAATTTTTTATTGAAGGTAACAGTGAAATGTGGAATTGGTCTCTGCACTTCACTTATGTAAGAAATTAGGAAGAGAGCAGCCAGCAATTGCAGTTCCAACATTATGAACTTTACTTTACAACATGCTGTTGAACCAGAGGAAACCCTTTGGTTGTTAGAAATCCATGAGCCTTGCTGATCACTGGGGAAAATATTTTTTTTTCCTTCACAAAGAGACAAATACTCATTTCTTTGTGGGTAGCTGAAGCAGTAATTATCATAGTTATTGCAGTGCACAAGTAGAGTAAGCCTGGACCAGTGGTCCAAGATTTTAATTGGTCAATGACAATGCCTTCTGCAGGAGGAATGCATTTTAAAGGAACAACCCAAGACCAGAAGAGGATAACTGACCTTTCAGCGAGGGAAAGTTGCCAATGTTTTCAGCAAAACCCAGGAACAGCTATCCAAATCCTGCAGTCCAATGCCCAGACTGTTCCCTGTCCCCAGTTATTTCACTTTATGTTTTGATCATTTCTGATGAATTCTATATGACATTCTTATGTCATAAAATGAATCTTTAAATGAGATGAGCCTGAAAAGCAGAGTGCATGCAGAATGGGAAATGGAGAATGAGACTTCTTTCATTCAGCTTCTAGGCTATCAGAAACGTTGCATTTTTCTCCATAGGCTTCAGGAGTCAGAAACTTGAAGTTTCTTCTATTTCAAGGGGAAAACTCTGATCCCTATGCACTCATTTGTCTCCAGGGAGACCACTGAAGGAAAACAAAATACTGAGAAATGGGAGATAATTCAAGAGTTAAAAGTAATGCATTTATGTTAGAAATATCAGCGTTTTTGGAGTTTAATTTTCCGCTCGGTGCTCCAAAGGCTTTGGGTATGGAGAGGTGCTCTATTACTCATCTTATCTGTAAAGCTCTCCCCCTCACCACATCCTGTAACAGCAGTCAGCATGTTGTATGGTAATTAAAAGGTGAGATGAATATTTGCTGGCATGCTCTGTAAAATATCTCCAATCGTCTTCCTGTAGCTATCAAACACATAAAAAAGAAAAGGGATGTAATATAAACAGAGAAAGAAAATGATTGTGATGATGATTCTCTATCAAACCATGCAAGGATTCCTCTGACTTTCTGCCTGAGAGTCCTTTCTTCTGCTTTTTTTTTTTTTTTCCCCCCACAAAAAGTAAATCATCTTAGTTTTCCTGTCTGCACTGTCTCTTAGACCAAGACAGCTAAAATCTCCAGATGCTGATGTTTTTCAGGCTTGTTTCCCATTTGGAGCCTCACGGGCAAATTACCCTGTCAATCAAGTATTTTCAGTAAGAAAATAGAGGCATTTATTCCACAGAGTTCAGGTTTCTCCAGCCTTTGTGCTGTCCTGGCCACTGGCATCTGAGACGCCTGATCTGAAGTGCAGCAGTAATTTTTGCTGCTTCTGTTGTGATGGTTTGTGATGTGGGCTGTAGGGAAGGGGACCTGCCAGATTTTTACATCACTTGGCCTTCCTGAATGGAAGAGAGACGTCTCTCAGAGCAGAGCTCTGTATGAGCAGCATGGCTGTGAAATAAGGCCACAAATCCAAGTTGGTAAAGCATTCCTTCTTTTACAAAGGGCGTAACGCTGTAGGATTCTTTACAGGCCAGGTTTTGAAAGAATGGCCACAAGAATGGATCCACACATAAGATCTGCCAGGCTCAGTGTTCTGAACCTCACAGCAGTGCCAAAAGGGATCGGTGCCTGATGAGAGGCACCTGAGCTTAGGTTGCCATGAGGCTACCTGCTCTCCATTGGCATTTCCCTGTGGGATGTATTTTGATTTCAAGCAAGTAGGAACTAGTTCCTACAGGACACTGAGTGATCACTCTTTTGGGATTGTTTTAGATGCTGTCTATCCTCAGAAAGATTCAGCCTTGTTTTTGATACTGCTCAGCCCTCTGCACATTGTGGTGGCAGTGTCTGTACATGCACTGTACCAGGATTTCACCCGTATTCCCTTTGACTGATTTTGGACTGCTGCTTTCCCATTGCACTGAATGTCACCTTGTCCTGTGACAGCAGCGCAGAGGGCAGAACGCTTACTTTTCATATCAGAGATGCACATGGAGTGTTGTTTCAGGATTGCTTTGGCTTACTTTACTCACCTGAAGGCTTCAGCCATCCCTTGAACATTCACCCTTCCCTGACTCTCTTTCTCCTCTGAGTTTGGTGCATGTTTGCTTTCTGCTCTGCAGTGCTCCATCATACCAAGCCCGACTCTGTGCTCTGTGATTCAGCAAAGCACTTAGGCCCATGGAAGACTTTAAACTCAGAACAGGCTGAAGTGCTCTACTTAACAGAGATCAGATTATTCACGTGCTTGAAGATAAGTATTTGCTTAAGTATTTTGCTGAATCAGGCTTAAACACACACATTAAGTTCATCAGCAAATTTTACCCTAAAGGTGCCTATCTCTCTCCATTGACTGTAAAGGGAGACTGGATACCTAGTTTAAATTAGATAGCTAATCTTTAGACAGCTAGAATGAGGTAAGAGGAATCCTATCCTCTCTATCTATCTATGGTGACAGCCCCTGATCTCAGCTGGGGACCCTCTGTATTGCTTTAAGGCAATTAACAAGAATCACAAATGAAGATGGGTCCAAGCGATTGTGGAGAGTGAAGTTGCCCTTCCCTTCCTCCAGCAGAATGGCACTCACTTGCAGCAGGTCTGAAAGTTTAATTCCATGTCTTGAATTCTGCTCTGCGACAGCACCGTGTGGTTTTCTAATGATCTTCTGGAAGAAGGGAGATTTTGAAGTCCTTGTGCTTTGAAGTGAGCTTCACACTGGCTTCTGAAAACTTACCAGAAAGATTCCAGCCTTGACCTAATGGTTCAAAGTGACGGAGATTGAGCTGAAACGTGACTTTATTGTTGTCTCAGCTTTTTGTTTCGGTTTTGATCTTTAAACTCAGGGTTGCCACATAGTCAGGAGTGATACTGGACTTCTGCCAGACCTGCCAGTGGCACAAAGGCACATGGCACAATGGAACATCACATGCACAGTGACTCAAGAGCATTTGAAATGCTTGTGTACATGCAGAGATACCATTTTATAATGCAAAATTCCAGTGATGGATGTCAGCTTAATTCTTACAAACTGAGATTTCAAGAAAATGCCCTATGTGAAAGCATGTCACTTTTGGGGTGTCTGAGTTTTGCATCTGGGATCTCACATTGTGGATCCTTCTGAGTTTGCAAGTCTCACAGATCACTGCGGTCAGGGAGAGCAGATGGTCTGTTCCTCCATCACTTGAGGGAATCACCAAAATATTTCCCCTCTCTTGTCCCTTCATACTTTCACTCTGCTCTGCATGCTCCTTTTTGTTTGTATTCACTTTCTGTCTGTCCTCCTATCTTCCCTTCTCTCACAAAAATACGCTACTCTCAAAACAGAGAACTTCCCTCTTCTTGATAGGACAAGAGTTGACTGCCTCAAATTGCACCAGGAGAGGGTGAGGTTGGTTATAAGGAAAAATTTATTCTCAGAAAGAGTGGTGCAGCACTGGCACTGCTGCCCAGGGAGTCACAGTCCCTGGAGCTGAGGAGACGTGGCACTGAGGGACATGGCTGAGAGTGAGGGGGGATGGGCTGGGGTTGGGCTTGGTGGTCTTAGTGGAATTTTCCAGGTTAATGCTTCTATAATTCTCTGATTCTGTGGACAATAGCAGTATAATTGATCTAGATATGATGCTCTTCACTTGGCTTATCCTGGATAGAAAGACCTCCATTCATCTTTTTCCACTGGTTACCTGCACAAAAAAGTGCTGCCAGCTGGGTAGCTTTTTAACCACTGGTCCTTGCCTTTCTCTTGTGATGCTCAGCATTCCCTTAATACTCATCACTATCAATAATGGCAATTCTGGTAGTGGAAAGACCTGGGGTTTCCACCACACAATGGTTCATTTAAAAATGAATCAGAAACTCACACTTCTTGAAGCTAAAAGCATTATGTTGGCACTGGCGCCTAAGAAGGGAATTGGGGAAGTCTCTCCTGGGCTGAAATGCTTCCTGGCTGGTCAGCAGGATTCCTGTGTATTCCCCACTGTGCCCTGTTCCAGACACAAAGGGGATAACTTGGCAGTGCAGGATCAGATCCCTCAGTCTGAGTCCTAGGAAAAAAAAGATTGTGTCCTGACAATGTATTTGAGCAGCACAGACTGGGCAATACTTCCAGGTATTAAGCTGTGCAAGACATGGAATGTCATAATGACTCAGATTGGAAAAAAAAGTACCAGCAAGGGAAATATTAAAACTGCTCATCCCCCACCAAAAAGTATGTCATTTTTTAACCATGCCTCTGAAGTGTTAGTTTGCTTTTGGCATTTTTCCTCTTTATCTAAACCTCTCAAGTCGGCTATAATGACAGCATAAGTTGCATGTTACTTCATGCACGGCCTTGCAAAGCTCTGGAATTCCTTAGGTGTCCTAAATGATGAGCTCCTTTACGACAAATGACCTATAGTCTGCCTGATATTTCCTACTATGCTGTGAAAGGCACACGCATTGGGTTGAGTTCATCGTGCTGTTAGATGGTCATTGGTCTGCGCACAGCAAAAACCTCACATCTTTTATTGAAAATGGATTTAATGATCACTCACATGGGATAAATGCAATGAAAATGCAGATCCATCAGTGAGAACCAGCAGAAGGAACAGTATAAAATAAGGAGGAACCTTTACCAAAACGTTACCCCTCATTTAAACTCAAACTTGAATAAAAGAATCTGTGACATTTGGTTCTTAATATTTCATTTTTCTTCATGGACCTTTTTACTTTTATGGAAATGTTTGACAACTTTTTTTTTTTTTAATGTATTTTCATTGGGTTGAGAGCAGGATACAGGGGAAATAATACAAGAAAAACCTAATCTCAGGAATTTTTCTTCATTAAAAAGAAAAAAAAATAGTGTTTTGGGGAGTTTCAGTTTAGTATCTGCTGTGATGAGTGCAACTTTCCCTTGGCCTATAATAGGTGTTGTAATTTATGCTTGTAGAAAGTGGGAAAGCAGGGATATTTCCCTGATGTGGTAGAATTTATACTCAGTTTGCATGCATCTAAATGAGCATGGGAAGGAGGGAAGGGTGGGAGTCAGCACTGTGATTCTGGCCTTGCCTAGACCACTGGGCTTTTTGCTGATTCCCAGAGTGAGGAATGATTGCTGGCATTTTTTTTCCTCCTTTCAGTACTAAAATGGCCATGAGAAATCCAAAGCTGCTATTTTTTGCAAGCATGGAATGGTCTGATTTTTGGTACCCTACAAATACAATTTTGTTTGTTTGTTTGTTTGCTTGTTTGTTTTAATTACCACAACACCTTTATGTTCTTTGGAACTATTAAAATGTTTGAGAAATGTTTTAAATCTTGAGAAAGAAGTCTGTAAACTAATGAGGGGAGCCCTTAGCATCGTGTCCTGCTCTCCACAAAAGCAAAGTCCACCAACTATGAAGCCTGAAGACATCATACACCTAATGCTTTTACTGATATGAAGCCAAATTCTGCTCTCATTTGAACAACGTACAATTTAGACCATTGTACATGAGAAATACTCCAAACCTGGGGTTTTCATAAATGCAGGTCGCTCGATATGTGAGACCTCTTTGCAAGTGTGAGGTTTTTGGCACCTCCTCCATATCTTCTTTTTGAGCAGGACCCCATTTGACAACATTGAACATGATCTTTACAGAGTTGCCAGCTGTGCTTTGAGGATCTCAGATTGTGAGAATGCTGTTGTCATTTCTGGATTTACCTCCTGATTTCAGATGCAATAACTCACGTGACACTCAGATTCCAATGGTGCTATTGCTCATGCACCGTTCTGACCTGATTTGGGGCTAAATGGGAATCTCATGAACTCTTTTTAGAGGGTATTGTCATTTTCTGAGGTATTTTTGAACTTTTATTAACAGTTGTGTCCTTCAGTAGTTGTTAATAAATCACTGTTGTAGTTCAGACACTCACAGAATAGATAGGAAACCAATTGGGCTCTGAAAGATTATTTCTCTGTTTATTTAGCCGCCAACTCTGCTTGTAACCGATAGGTTTAAGAGCTGGCAATGTCACCTTTCCCTCAGTGCTTTAGTTGACTTGTTAAAGATAGTTGTTTGCGTTTGATAAATGAGAAGATGACGAGGGGCAGGCTAAATGCAGTGGGATTTGTTATCTGCAAAGGTTTGGGATGGGAATTCCTCAAGTAGGCAAAGCTGCTGGCTTCTGGCAATGAGTAACTGTTTTGTTTCAGATGCAACTTGAGCTCCTCAGTGCCTGCTCTTCCTTTCACACGTGCATACACACCCTCTTGGGTCTGCTCCAGCTCTGTGTGATGGCTTAGGGGAAGCCAAACTGTTCCTTCCTTTCAGTTGGCTTAGAAGCCTCAGAGTCTGCAAAAGGCACGTGTGTATCTGTGAGCCTCAGACTGCTTGAAGACACGCTCGATTGCACTGGAAAATGTGCAAAATTGCAAATGGAAATGTGCTAAATGTGCAAAAAGTGGAAAATACAGGGGAAGTGGAAACCTGTCGGAGGGAGCCGGTATGGTTTAGTGAAGTGTCAAAATGGAACAGGCAATTTTAGGGGCCAGATTTGTTTTCAAGTTCAGCAAACACATGGGCAATTGCACACACAGTTTGCTGCAGCAGTAAACAGAAAAAAGGGAACAGAGCACAAGTAGTTGTGACCACTTACCTCCTATGGCTTGACTGTGACTGTGGGGGTTCGTATGTGGATACCTAACAACATAAGTTACCTGGACAATTTATCACCAGGAGTATGCTCAGCTTTTCTGAAAGTCTGTATGTAACAGCACACCATTTTAATATCAAATCCTACAGCAAATGCTGGAGTTCAAAACAAATCCCTCTGCTCTGTACTTCACAACTTCATTTATAGCATCTCTTAGCTGAAGTGGCTGTACACATTCCCATTGCACTGGGTGATGTCATCCAGTATCCAAAATCCATCCAAAATCAAGTTCTGCTCTGGGACATTGTCGTACTGTGAGCTGGTTTGAGTTTGCAAGTTGTCTGCAGTTTGGCTTTTCTGGCTTCTTGCATGCAGGTTATTTATTGTGAGTGTATAACATAAAAATAATGCTTCGAATATAGTGATTAGAAGTGGGCCAAAGGGGCTGGGATGTAAATAATGCCATGAGAGTCTGGAGGCAGCACGTTGGCTGGTAGCTCCCCAAAGACTTGTTTTTTTAAAAAAGGGAATAAGTATGAAAAGATTGATTGATAATGGAAGTGGCCAACAACTGAAAATCATCCCCTATAATTATTAGTGGAAAGAAATGGTTTGAATTACACAATGTTGCCTTAATCGTAATATGGCTTAATGAGGAGTGAATGCACAGTGTGAAAACATGAAATAAAACAGCTTCTTCTCCCACAAGGTTATAAAAAAAGATTATTTCCAGTGGAAAGTAGGTGTTTAATTGTCCAAGACCAAGCACATGGTTGGTCTATCTATGAACTTTACAGCTGTGACTGCTGTTTGTTTTAGCTGATGTTACAGCTGATGGCTGCAAATGAAATCTGTTTATATGGTAACTATGAATATAATCCTATTGTCTGAAAAACCAGACTCACCTGCTACTGTGGGTAGAGAGGGAAGGGAATTCACTTCTTGCCATTATTATTACCTGCATCAAAAGAATGGGACTAAATCCACTATGATGCCAAGTGTTCTTTCTGTTACCAAGTACAATGCAATTGCTGCAGTGCCCTTTTGTGGAGTAGTTTCTTCAAACCTTCTTCCCCTCCCATTGCTCGTTCACAAACCATTTCAGCAACTCTGAAGTTCTCCCATTGACAGTGACCTCTGGGGTTGAGGGACCATAGAGATGTGCTGCCAAACTCACAAGATGTGATAAATCTATAGAAGGAAAAGGAACCTATTTGAGACTAGTAACGAGGCCAGAACTCAGAAAATCCTATGTTGTTTAGGTCCACATTAGCAGTTTGCTGACAGCAGAGCTGCAATCACTGCTGTCACTGTTTGTAATGGGCAATGGCAGAGCAGGCCCAGCACTTACCAAGGCAGGGATTTCTGCCAAATACACTCCTCCTTAATTCCCTTTGTATCCATCAGGGTGGGGAAGGGAGAAGTCACTCCACTCTGGGTGCAGCTGGCAATGGCATTATGAGAAGCAGGGGGACATCTGGGACAACAAGCACCCTGTGTGATTCTTTCAGGGACTGAGCCAGTAAAGATTAACACCTGCTTCCAACATCCATGTTCTAAGTAGCAACTTCCTTCCACAAAAGCTGAGTTTAATTTCTTCCCCTCTCTTTTATTTTGTTGCTACAGTGCACAGTTGTGCTGATAGCAGAGGCTTGTGCACTGCAGCAGGGCACAGCTGGTGTCCCATACGCCCTGTGAGTCTCTCAAAAGAACATGCATTCTTCTCAGAAACTCCTTCAAGGTAAAACAGACAGGGCACTTTAAATGTCAACAGGACACATGGTTCATGAAATACAAGTGAAATGGGATCTCTGAACTTCAGGTCCAACATACTGAGAAATCTTCTAAACTTCCAATTAAAAAAAAAACAACCAACCAACAACAAACCCACCAAAACAACTCCAAATAACCCTGTTTGGTGAATAAACTGGCTATTTGATTTGAAAATGTATCTCCTTGCCTCTGCAACCCCGGAAGAAGCTCAGGGAAAAGGCAGGAGGAAGAAGGGTAAACAGGGGCTTTTGAAATTCACAAATAAGGGAAAATATAATTCAATTATATCTGGTTGCAGAGCTGCTTTTTATTAATGCACAGTCCCAATAGCAGGTTGCCATGACAGAGGACAGTTGTGGCAGAAGGTGCAAAGCAGGTTGGGGGTAGGAGGGGAGGACTCCAAGGCACATTGTGCTTTTTATGGCTTTATAGCCTCCGACCTCCTAAAGCCTCTCCCTTTGTGTTGTCTTTCATGGGAAGCCTGGCTCTGTACCACCTTTCTGCATGGACATGAAACTTCCTGCACAAGAGAGATGTCATTGGCCAAGTTTCCAAGCCTACTGCTATGGCAAGCAGCTTGAAAACTGCCCTTTCAGCTCCCCTGAGATTAATAGCATTAATTACTACTGAAATTAATATATGTAACAGCAAGCCCACTGGAGAACAGTGGATGTTATAGGGCATCTACTTTTGGAGGCAATTGGCAGGGCGGTGATGGGAAGGAAGTGGTGATAGGAAAGAAGAAATGTAAGGAGCTAATGAAAGCACTGCCCTGCCGTGCTCTAATGACATGCACATTGTTTCTGAAACAATAGGATGCTTTGGCTGGCATCCTCCTAGACTTATTCCTATGGTTTTCAAACCTCAGGTGGCAATAATGGCAAGGAAGGCGGCTCCTCCTGGCTTGCCATTAAAGCATGTCATTTCTGTGCATGTGAGGATCTGGCCATGGGCTTGGAAAATTCATCATAGCTATCCTGCACACTCATAACTAGCTGCATCTGGAAATGAAGGCCACAGCAGAGAAGGATGTTCCCGGAATAATGGACATGATGCCTCCCTTTCTCAGCAGGAAAATGAGGGTAGCATGGCCTCAGCATCTCCCAAGGTCACTGCACCATGTAAAGAAAAAAGTGGATACATCTTGGTTATAAAGGCCCGCCTCGCTATCCCTCTAACAGGAAAGAGGGTTAGTGATACTTGTTCTATTGCACTGCTGCTTTGCAACTCTGACCCTGCAAGTTCTGTCTCAGCCAGCGCACCTTGCAGGGCTTGAGTTTCCCCTACCAGAGAAATACTGTCCTCAATGAAATCATATGCAGTGATTCTCTTCTGAATGTGACCTTTCCATACTTGCAGATGGCTCAGTTTCCTGCTGGCTAAGTGTAAATTTTTCAGTGTGAGGATTTCTGTTGGGTATTGCTTTTGAGTATGAAGCTAAAGGAAGTTTATGGCTCAGGAGGGAAAGCTGCCATTTGGTGAAATGTTGCTAGTTTGATCCCACCAAGTGACAATCAATATAGCTCTATAGACAAGGCAGCTATTCTTCTCCTCTTCCCAGTGATGATGATAGTTGCAGCCCACCAGGTGAGCATCTAGAAACTCCAGAGAAGGAGCACTGTGTGTGGAGAAAGAACAAATAGAGCTGCATGTCTGTATCAATAGCTGCACCTAGCTCAGCTCAGTGGGCAATTAATTGGCATAGCCTGACACCTGATATTCATTTGCATATGTTTAAATGAATTCGGCAAGTGCTTACGCTGAAGATAGCACCCAGGCATTTGTGTTTATGCAAACGCATCCACCTTTGCTAACAAGGTCACTATTTTCAGCACAAACTTTATTTCTCCTCCGTTTGGTTGCATGTTTTTCTTCATGTGGAGTGTTTTAAATTATTTATAGAATACGCCTAGATCCTTATGATATTTCCTAATGAAGCATAAAATCAAACACTGTCTCACATTTTAGAGCACACAATCTCCATTACTATTTTATAATTGCTAATTAGCGGATAAATGTTTCATACTCCCACACTTTTTATCCTCCAGATACAGCAAAACAAACAGATTAAAGAGGAAACCTGAGGACTGCAATATCTGTTTTATGATAAGAGCATTTTGTAATGTAATCCCTACTATGCTCAGCTCTGAAAGACAGCGTACTGTGGTTATGTGATACAGAATAATGAACAAATACAGAGGTACATTGTGTTGTTCACTGGTTAGAATGGAAAGAGAGGTTTAGAGTGCTTGGATTTTATTCCTGGGTGTGCTACTAATTTCAATGACTTGTTTAAGGCCACAGAGTCATTTCTATTATTTTATGTTGCACTCTGTAAATGGGAGTAAATGAGTAACACCCTGAGATGTGCACCCTTGTGTGCCATTGCATGGGAGTATCATCATTCTTAGACTGCAATAACTTCATGCAGAAGTCTGGTATAAATAATGATCAGCAGTAACACAGGATATCAAATAGTCATCTTCAGATGACAAATACAGGAAATCTGAGAAGTACCGAGAGGGGAATAGGACTTCTTCAGTTGCTACTTAGAACTAAATTACCTAATAAAAACAGGATGTGATTGTATGATACTGCGTCAGGGATTCAGTGTGAGACACTGTGCTAAATTAGAGGATGAAGTAAAAAGGTATTTTGAGTCTCACTGGCTTGAAGTAACTCTGGTATCTGAAAAACCACGTACATTATGGTTTCAGATATCTGCATTTTTACAGCCTGATTCTTGCTTGTAGCAGAGGAGATAATTGCTTAGCATGGGTCTCTTCCCAAAGCATCACCACTTAAACTCTCAAGCTTGCAGCAACGCACTTTCTGTTTTGGCAAGATGAATCTCCTGGTATCTGCATACCTCTCCTGTTCCTTCCTTCCTGTAATTAGGGCTAAATCTGCTCCAGGACCTGTTCTTTTGTAGAAGGCACCGTTTTTAGAGCAATACATCATTGACAAGTCATGACACTAACAGGGCTGCCTCTCCAAAGAGGTACAGGATCACCTTGATCAATGTCCAAACACCGTGAAGTAGAGAGCTCCATCAGTTGGTGGTGCTATAGGAATAAACCCATTCGAACTCTAAGAGTGCAGGTGGAACTTCATCTATCAATTCAGTAGCCTTACCAAATACCCCTATTTAGTATCCAATTATTTGTCAACATTCCCAGTAATCTTGCTTTGATTTTAGGGATTCAAGTTGAGCTGGATGGATAAACACTATTTTTTCCCCATAAATATTTATTTGGCTCTGAAAATGAATCACTTCTATTTCTTCGCCTCCTTTCCATTATCACTGAAACAACAGTTTTTTACTGGCAGATAAAAAGTTTGCTGAAAGAGCTGTGTCTGTGACTCCCTTCCAGGGACTGAAGAATTACTTACAGTTACATGGTGCAGATTTTTCTCTTATTTTTCCAGAGAGAGGTTTGTGAATAGGTTACCCTGACTAGTTAAGCTGCAGTTGAATGCCAATGCTTTCAGAAAATGCTGTTTCATAGAGGGGTCTGCTCTCCATATCTCACCTTTCTTAGCTGAAGATCAAGATCAACTGATAAAGAGGCTAAAAATGAACTAGGTGACAAAATTTACCCATTCATCAGCACAACGTTGAATATTCTCCAATAAATGGAAGGCATTACGAAAACTCAAAACCAAAACTGAAGGCATTTAAATAAATATGACAAAAAGCCCTTGATAAGTTCATCCTGTGATAAAATTGTTCTGATGTTTTCGTTTTGTGTGTGTGTGTGTGCTGTTATTGGGGCATTGTAGAATTGTTGAATGAATACCTTCACAGATGATTTAAGATCAGTTAAGGTGACAAAAATAGATGCCCAAAGTTAGAGGCTCTAAAGACTGCCAACCTGTTGGCAAGCTTGGCCTTATCTTTAGTTATCCAGTATCCACTTGAGGAAGCGGATGTGGGAAAGTAAAACCTTTCTTCACATTAAGATGATATTTCCCCTTCTAACTGGTACTTAGGAGGAAACTTGATGGATTAACACATTCGTAGTACTGGCAGAATGACTCACAGGCTTTGCATTAACAGTGTTTTGAATGTTTGAACGGAATGAGAACCCGTGGCTCAAAGTTTCCAAGTTATTCTTTTGGCTTAAAAAAAAATACAGGAGGATACAGAAGGCAATCAAATCAAGTTTAATCTAAGATCAACGCCTAACTTTTGTGTTTCCTCATACACCAGCAGCTCTGAAAGCTGAATCTGTCCTGGTAGGAGTGTTGCTGTAGGCATGTCTTTGAGTGACCAACCAGCTACTGGAAGGCACAGGGTTGCCCCAGTATGATCTCCTGCACAGAGAATTTTTTTTCTCCAACATATGTGACCAAATTTTGGTAATGTGTGAAAATTAGGACCTCAGATCCATACCTTTTCATAAAAGAGAGAGAGAAATTCTGTTAAATTTGCTAACTTTGTAGGTGTATAAAGGAAATATAAAGTATATGTGCAAAAACGTGTACCCCTCATCCACTGCCATGCCAGACAAGATGTCAGTGATGTCCTGATGGCAGCTAATATCATGGTCCACCTCTAGTTTAGTCTTTTTTTCATTTTTGTGTGCTGACATATAATTCTCCAGTCCTTTCTTCTGAGGAACTGTACCAATACCACTGGGAGCCATTATGGCAGCTGCAAGTATCTGAATAATGCTCTGACTTTGTGCAACAGAGGTGATTATCTCAATTGTCTGCCTTCACAGCAGCCATAAATGGTTCTTTAAACTGCATCTTTGTTTGCTAGCTAAAATATGCTGTATCACACAATGTGCTCCCCCAGCTCTGCTGACATGTTCCATCCATCCATCCATCCATCCATCCATCCATCCATCCATCCATCCAGCAGCCCGACACAAGCTGTTCCCACAGTAAGCCCTGAATTTGTATCTTCTCAGTACACATCCCTGAGCCCAAAGAACATCTGGAACCACGCAGGGCTGGGATTCCCTTCATGACAGCACATGGAGGGGATCTCCACTGACTCCCCAGACCTGTCCCAGAAATAGCAGGTTCAGAATAGACACCCTCATGCCTTTTCTGTCTTGGAGAACACATTATCATGAGCGAGCATTGAAGAAGTGCCTTTTAATATACACCTCCTGTAAAAATAGGAGAGGAGATATTCAAATAGTCTATTTTTCAGAGAGAAAATCTCAAGACATGGTCTCTGAAGTATGTGCTGAGCTTTTCAAAGTCTTCCCCTTCCCCCCTGCCTGCCCGTCCATACAACAAGTACAATTGTTAGACAAGGCAGGTCTTTGTGCTCCAGATTTAATACATAGTTTTTGACCCACAGAGTGATAAGCTGGAAAATACATGGTTGGATTTTCCCCAGCACTGAAGAACGCCTTTCACGATGACTTGGGAACTTGCCTATTCTCGTCTGCCCACCTGGCTTTCACTTTGATATCCCTAACATTATCATAACTTTTATTGTCTTTTCATGTCAGTCAAACCTTCTTCACTAAATTACTTTCATTTATACATCCTCTCCTGCTATTTGGTCTGATCACTAGCTAAGATTTAAGGTGAAAAATCTTTTCTATTTGACAGGATGGGAGGTGGAAACTACTATGTGAACAGTAAACTACAGGTTACATAAATACTACGTCGTATATCACCCAGTGGAGCCTTAAATCAATTCATTAATTTGTATAAAGCATTTGTGTGTTTTAAGCAGCATCATATCCAATTTGGTCTAAGCTCCTTTCTTTTCCTTTATGTCATCAGCTTTCATCTTCTTACATAGTTAATGCTGAGCGTGTTTCTAAAGATTGCTTTTCTTTCTTTAGAGACTTGGTTTATTTTTTTTCCTCTGCTTCTTGACACATCCCTAGCCCAAGGCAAAAGTGTGCATTTTGCTTCTGGAAGGCAGACACAGGGATATTCTTCACTGTGCAGGGAGTGAAAAGCAAGCTGAGATATGCTAGATTAATGAAAGAGGTACCGAAAAGCAGCTCGTTGATTCATAGTGAGCCATTTGCTTGCTTTACAGCAAAAAAGAACTGAACTGTACTATAAGATAATGTACCCCAATGCCGAGGAGCCTCCTACCTTTTTGCATGGGCTAAAATTTCCTTTATAGGCATGTCAGGAAAGATAGTTTCTTTGGTTGAAATTCGGAAGAGTAAGACAATCCAGGAGAACTTTGTTTTGGAAGAGGGGAGTGTTAGTGGAAAAATATATAGATATATAAATTCAACACGCTGTTGTGAAAAACCAAAGTAACTGGTATGGGAAAACAAGTAATAGAATGGCTATGTTTTATTACACTGTCAATAACTTCCCATGTTAGCATACTGGTCTAGCCTGACTGCAAAGGAAAAACAGACATTGCTTTGATACAGCAATCTATTTAATGATTCCAGCTGAGATTTTTTCTGTTTTTCTGCAGATCTCTACCACTTAGTAAATCAAGAACTGTAAAAAACTTCCTTTGCTATGTAGACATAATGGGCATAACGTACAACAGTATTAGCCAAGGCAATATTCAAAGAGTCATGAAACAATCATCAAAAGTACGGCACCTTGTTTAAGTCCCTGCGAGAAAACGAGACCTGTCAGATGGAGTCAGGTTTTAATGCAGATTGGCTGCTTATGTTGAGGCCTTGGCTGTGCCTGGACTTTTATTTGTAGCATTAAATATTAATAAAAGTCGAATAACTCAACCCCCTGAGCAGATGAAATCTGTACAATGAAAGCAAACACAGTGTATAACATGAACCAGCATTACCCATGATACCAGATAAATATGCAAATACAGACCCTGATTTTCCTGAACAAGTTTTCTTATTGATGTTCTAGGAGACCAAGAAGGAAAATGTGAAAATTAAACAATAGTCAAGGAAATGAAACTTTTAAAAGTCGATCCAGAGCTCATTGACTTGGGAGAACTTGGTCTCTGCAAGCTTAAAGGGCATAGAGTGATGAAGCACCTCAATCACACAAAGTGAGGTCACTAAACGATGCTACAAAGATGAGGCAATTTGGTGGCAAATATGTCCTTAATGGCTTAGCTGCAGGGATGAGAAGGAAAAAGGGCAGCAAGGATGGAGGAGTTTCTGGGGTTTATTAATATAAATGCATCCTCACTGTTCTGGAAGGCTACTAGTGGGAAGGCTTTGCCCTTGATCCTTGGATTTCATTTGACCTGGTCTTCAAACCTGGCACGAGGACTAGCAGCATGGTCAGACTGCTTAGATTAGTGTACGCAGGAGCAAGCCGTATGCATGCAGGGGCTCCATGAGATGTGTGATTTTGCACATGGAAGGGCTTTGAGTTTGAGCAGAATAGGGTGAGAAGTCAGAGAAGGTGTAGAAGAGCCCACGGGCCAGCTTGGGTTCCTTGATGCCTCAGCAGATTAGGAATCACGTCATTAGAATTACGGTGCTGGCACTGTGCATTTTGGTGGTCTTAATGAGTGAAGTTTCTCTCCCAGCTGTAAGATTGCATACAAAGATTTATTTATTTGTTTTTATTCCTGACTCTGAGGCTTTCAATCATGCTGATATTTTCTGCCTCGTTCATATTTTTAATGTATTCTTAAAAAACTGAAGGTGCGAATCCTATTTAATCCCATGCCTCAGGGAACTGAAGAGTTAGGAAACACACCGGAATGTGAAACTTAGGAGGCTTTGAAAAGTGAAAGAATATTCTGATAATGCACCAAAAAGTCAGTGCAAAAGTCCAATTTCACAATCTGAAAGTGAACACTTCCACTACCTCAGCTGCAATTTGCTGTTCTTTTGTGTGAGGAACATGCTGTTATTCAGCTGAACAGCTAGTAAAAATGATTTAAAATCATTCCCCATATCAACGCAATTTAGCTGCAGTAGGAGATCATATTTTGTGCAGACTGTATGGAAGGACATTTATTAACTTGAATGGTGCAGAAACTGGATTTTCAGCTTCCCATCTTGTCCTGCAGTGAAGAAATATGGACATCCTCACTCAGTAAGGATACAAAACTGAAACCACAGAAATATTTCCTCCAGGAAGAACAGTTCAGATTGCTCAGAATATTTAAGATATTAAGCAGAAATATTTATATAGAAAAGTAGAAGTTTTTATTCTTAAAGTAAGTTCTAAAGCAGATATTCTGGAAAAATTTACACAATTGCTACTTGCCACAACATTTAATGTTTTTCATATAACCTTCCTGTCTTGATGAAATCTGTATCAAAAGGGATTTTTTTCTTCTTGAGGTATTTAGACTAAAACGTTAAACCAGGTTTTCTAATGACTTACTTGCAACATTCTGCAGGCTGCTTCTCAGAACGTAACCCAAACAGCCTAAATATTGCACGTTGGCTGCTGATCTGAATGTGACAGTGCTTGCCTGGCTTCCAACCAAGTGCTCAGCCCTTCCAAACACACTGATTGGAGCCATAACCATCAAGCTAAATTGAAGCTGGTAATTAGAAATATGCAAAATGGTTTGAAAATCATGTGGATCTCTCTGAATGTGGATTTTGAATACGGGTGTCTCTCACATGGATAAAGTGGATAATTGCTTGCCTATCCTGCTTCTATTCATTGTGGGTAATTGAGTTGTTGTCAAACATTTCTTCCTCTGCCTATCACAGTAAATATGAGAGAATGGAGAAGCTCTGTGAATAATCTCATTTTTGTGGCTGAGGAAGACATTTGCTATATATTTGCCTGGGGAACAGCATAGCAACAGGGAATTAGAAAGGCAGAAAGAGCAGAGAAACCATCAGACTTTATTTTACATCACTATATCGGTGTCTCGGTGCTGAGCCCTGCGGTTCGTTCATCAGTGCAGTGTTAGAATGAGCCTGGGGGGTGCAGAGGGTGTGCTGGGATGCCCATCATCCATAAGCTCTGGATACCTTTGTTAGCCCCTCACAGAGCACCTGAGCTCCTCACAGACCTCTGTGAGCTCCTCCTGCTGCCAGCACAGCCAGGCCTCGTCCCACCAGCAGCATGTCCCACAGCACCCCCCTCCCAGCAGCTCATTGATGTCTGTTCCATGGTATCTCATCTGTTATCCCTCTGTTTGGGGCTCCCTGGCAGCCTGATGCCTGGCAGCAGCCACAGCAGGTGGCACCTGCTCTTCCTCCTGTGCTCCCTGGAGAAACCCTGACATTTTTTTCTCCCATTCTCATCTCATCTTTGAATTTTCATTTTGCTCTGTAGTGTCGTTCTCCACATTCTCTCAGCCTCTTTCAGATGATTTCTTAAATGGTAATGCAGGCTGAACCTGAAGAAGAGAGATGGAATCACGCTCACATCTTCCTCCCCGTTTTCCTCAGGAAGAGCATTCTGGGCTATTTCTGTGCAAGGGGTGATGAGTTTCAGAAAAATTCCCATTAGGATCTTGACATTTCAGTTCCCACCCTTAGTTATTATAGCCCACCTTTAGCAGCAGAGGTGTTAACCTGGAGCAGCTGCAGCAGCAAAGTCTTTCACCTTGCAGCAACCAGAACAAACCTTTGAAATCCAGGAGCCATTTCAGCTGTCATCTTCAAAGGGCTCCCACCATCAGAGGAGCTTTTTGCCACTAATAATGCAGCAGTCTCAGGGCCTGGAGTTCCTGGTGGGTTTTTTTTTTGTTTTTTTGTTTCCTTTGTGCAGCATCACTTTTATGGGGAATAAAGTGCACTTGGGACCAGTTGTAATGCCTGGCAATTAGTACAGCATCTCTGAAACATCACTGTCCATGCAAATGAATTAATCCTGTACCCCTGAGACAAGCGTTGTTCCTCTTGTTTGATGGCAATGTTTAGCAATTGGCATGCACCTGTAGGAACTGATGCTGCTGCAGAATGAAATGGTTCTGAGTTTGCTGGTTGATTAAGGTGCTGAGGAAGGGGCAGCTGCTACTGATTCTTTCGATGGTGGCTTTGTTGGCTTAAACCTCCCTCTGTTTGGGCAGTCTTGCATGAATGAGGCATCCGAGAGAAAAGGGCCAGGCAGCGGTGCAGGCAGCACCAAGGTGCATAAGCCAGTGCTTGTCAACTGTAATTGCATTAAGCAGCCCATGGCTGTTGGGGAGAAGATGCTGGGCTGAGTTCACCCTTCCCTCGATTCCCAGAGGCCAAGTGACTTCCAAAGGCCACACAGCAAGCAGGTGGCACTGCCAGCCCTGGAGCTCACCCAGCGCCTGGCTGCGAGCAACAGCCACAGCATCTCCTTCCATGCTGTAGTTGTTAGTGTGCTTAAATTTCTCCAGGGATGTGTGCCATATAAAACGTTGAAGTCAAACAAACCGGAAAGCAGATCAGCTTTGCACTGTCGTTTATATTGGAAGAGCAGGCATGTTAAATCCCCTTTGCATAAATCCCTTTCAATAAATCAGTTTGGGAGCAATACAGCTGGTTGTCAGGTACTTTAACTTTTCAATGACTCTCTGTATGAAGAGGCTTTCTTGAAGGTTCTGCTAAAATAGACCAAAGAGTTTTGGAAAAGAAAGATGTGTATCCAAATAGGTGGAGTGAATAAGCTCATTCTGTGTACTGGGGAAATGCACAGCAGGCAAAGGGTGGCCAAAATTATAGGCCAGGTAATTTCAAACAGTTCTTGGCTTGCTGTTCAAACAGGTGTAAATCTGCTGGATGAATTAGAAGCAAGTACAACTCAGTTGCAAGGCAGCAGGGTTTGAGAAGTGCTGGGTGAAAGCCTAGCTCCAGCTCATTAAAAACCTGTGCTCAGGATCTTGTTGGCTACACCTGCCCTGTAGCATTACTGGCAGTGCTTTCTGCAGCTCACAGGTTGTGCACTGTCGATTGAAAGCAGGTACGAGACACATCTCCCAAAATAATAATGCGTGTTGTATCCCAGGTAGTGCAGCAGCCACCAGCAGAGGTTGGTATCACTGGGTGGAAGCATTATGGAGAAAGCATGAAATGGAGGTAATGAGAAAATCAGGCAGCTCAGCACTGTAAAAATATCTTTTGCTGGCTCAGTTCTAATGAACACAGCCCATCATGGCTGCTGAGCAACCCCTCCATTTTGCAGAGCTTATCTTTTCACACTGGAGTAGAATTCCAGGGTTTCATTTTGAATACAACTGATCCAGGAACATGATCAGCCCTTGCTGATAGCCTTCAGGGCAACATACTTTGCTTTATGCTTCATTTCCATGAGCCACCTTCTTGGCTTTGAGGTGCCTGAGCAAGGGACGAAGGAGCCAAAGAGCTCCAACTAAACCTTGCAGTATTCCATTTTCTTTTTTCATCTGTGAAGCTTGAAGATCTGCGTTATATTCAGTCACATAGCTACACAAATTAAAAACTTGAATTGGCAAAACTCACCCGGGTCCTTTATTGGCATCCTTCCTGGAATGCCAGCTGTTCGAGCAAAGCAGAGAGGCCAGGCTCTGCTGATTTCCCTACCCTTGCAGATACCTGCTCCAGATTTGTTTTTTGAAGAAATAATTTAGCATACAGGTGGCTTTTTCAGTTGAAAGTCACTGCTTTTTTTTTGTAGATTGCCAAGACTGCTGCGACATCGTGTTTGGATCCAACTGCTAGCATCAGGGAACTGAACTCCAGTTTTAGCAAAGGATGCAGTTTGAAGTCCATCTTTTTTTTGCAGGTATTTTGGGACAGGAATAAAACCAGTAACTTCTTTCCTTTGAACTGTAGTTCAAATGAAGTAAGTTTCTGTATCCTGAGCAATAATTAGCAGAAATGACTTTATTCTGACAAAGAAAGCAGCAATAAAAAATGCCAGCATAAAAGCCTGGGAGAATTTTCTGTATTTGCATATAGGAAGACAAATATATTCAAAGGGCTGGGTACCATATTCATCACTAGATGCTCCAGGAGCTTTGCAGTGTTCTTGCAGTGGGTGAGGTAGAACTAATGTAGATGATGCATAGACTTCATCAACATGGACAAGGCAGGACTTGCAGCAATTGCTGCTGAGCCATGAAGTAACCACTCAGCTCCTCTCCTCATCTTCCTCTGTTTTCTGCTCTGTTTTTCACTCTAAATTAAAAGTGCTGATGGATTGTATTTAGCAGAATAAGAGGCAAAGAGCGTAGGTTAAAAATGGAGTACTTGTTTCTGATCACAACAGCCATAATTTTATTGTTGCTTTTGAATTAGGATCTGTGTAAATTCCAGAAGGTAATGTACAAAGCTTCTCTGTGTGAGTGATTACTGACTTGGTTTCCAAGTGTCCTACAGCCAGTGCTATGGGTGCATGTTAAGATAAGCTTTCCAGCTTTCCTTTTGAGTTAATTCTATAACACGCATATAAGAAATCAGCCATGAAAAGCAAGGAAATTCCCAGGCTTTCATTTCATTGCTTTTGTTCAGAAAAGCTTCTGTTGAAAAAGGTGATGTTAGATGGGTACAGCTAGGACAGGACTGGGAGATTTTGTGCAAGCTGAAGTCAACATACAGGGGAAAAAACAGGTTAGTTGGCAAGGCCTTGATTCTGGCTACAGGGAAAGGAGAGAGCACAAGTCTCAATCTCTCTCCACTATGTTTATGCTGACCAGGTTGAAGGCATTTAGTGCTAGTGGACAGGAACGGTACAGTGAAGGTACAACCATGGCCTTCATCTGCATAGACAGAAAGAATTTGACATAATAACTTTTAAAATGATGAAAGTTCTCTATTCAGACCAGATGAAGGCTTTCCAGTGCTTGCTGTCTAGGTATGACTCCATCTTACAATACATGGCACTGGCGAAACAGCTCAAATGGCAAGAAGGTACCATGAAACATGCACAGCAAAATGGTGTTCCCGCTGAATCAATATGCACTTCTAAACTGCTTTTTTTGTTGTTGTTGTTGATGCAATGGTTTTAAATGGATACCTCTTTGCTTTTGGAGCTGCTCTGGCTAGGAAGGTGCAAACTAGCTGTAGAAAGTCCTTGGTGTTGACAAAACTGAAGGCTTTCAAATCTGAAATTCACGGCAGTGACCTGGCACAGCCACAGGGCTGCCCCAAGTCCCCCTCCTAATACTGTGTCGATGTAAGCATAAAAATCAAAGAGGTGACCCATCCCACGGGCACTTTATGCAGACGACTGTAAGTAGGGAGTAGCTAGGACACACTGCAGTGGCACACAGCCCAAAAGTAGTTGGCCCTTGCAGAGCCCTCGTGCTGTCCCAGATAAAAGCCCAAGCTTGGTTTCCCTGCGAGCATCTGCTCCGCTCCGCTGCCACCCCCTATGGCTGCAGCAGAAGTGCTTCTCTCTGAGGCCAGCTTTGTGTTGTGCTTGGCACACAGTGAGGCCCAGAAAATAATCCCTTGTATTAGCAGAAGCCCTCTCATGCCAACTTCGTGATCCCTCTGACATATTTGCTGCCAGCTCTTGGTGTCAGTGTGTTGGCCAGTGTCTCAAAGCAGAGACATTTTTGATGCCGCACAACGCGTACCTTCTCTCTGCGCTTCCCTCTTTTGTGGATGAGCAGGACTCTGGGAATTTGGCTGGGTCCTCGTTTTCCCCAGTGAAGACTGGGGGCTGATGGAGAAAATGATCTGTTATCCCCCACAGCGTGTACCAAAATGGCATGTGGTCTCATTCTGATTTCTGAAATGATGGATAACAGCCAGCGTCTCTGCTCCTTCAGTCCCGTACAAACTCTTTGGGACTGTCAGTTCTCCAAGGCCTTATTTGAACAATTCACTGAAGAACTGGAAGGGATAAGGTGATCTAAAAACATGGTGAAATTCTCCAAAAAACCCTGGAATGTTATTGTTGTCTTTTGCCATATTAAGTAAGAAATAACTCCATCCATAGGAAAAATGGTATTGAAGAGAATTAAACAATCACCCTTACAAAAATGATTTTACAGTACACGCACTGAAATAAAACTCGAGCAGGTGTAGGAAAACAAAAGGTTTACTGTCCTCCTATAATCTGTTGCCAAGGGCAGATTTTCCTTCCATCATTAGGGAAGCCAAATTTTTTGCTGGGCATTAGAAAGGGCAAGGCAGGTAATTTGTCCTTGGCGTGGAGGACCATCCAATATGAAGATCCCTTGAATTTTTGGGAGGCAGAAACTGTTGTCAGTTGTATGATGGGGATTTCAAGGCAGCTATTGAAATCACTGTTGGTGGTGACCTACAGAGTTAGTGGCCATAGGGATGCAATGCACGGTGCCAACCATCAGAGTTGGCCGGGGAGCTCATGCCCCGAGGTACTGAGACGATGGCCAGAAGTCCCAGCTCTGTAACGACAAGTGGCAGCAAAGAAGGGATGAAAGCATCACCATGAAAAAAAGAAAGAAAAAGAGGGGAGCCCTGGTGACCCAAGAGTGCTCTCTATACAGCCTTGCTTTCATATACCATTGGATGTGCACCTGCAGAGCAGCCCAACCCGTTCATCAACTGGAAATGAAACAGCATCTGTGTTATTCTTCAGCTTAGCCTGCTTTTCTATACTCAAGACCATCACAGAATATTTTGCTACAACGGAGTAGTATCTCAGGTGGTATTTCAGTAGTACAGTGAAAGCAGTGAAGGGTACACAGCACTGGAATAATCCTTCTGACTCAGCACCTCAGCTCTGCTTCATAGTGTGGTGGTTTTTTTCCATCAAATAGCATTTGGCCTCATGAATCAAGAGATCAATCTTAATTTTGTCCACAGAAGGGGAGGTTTGGCTGTTTCCATGGGTTTGTGCTTCATGCACAAAGAATAAAACCAAAGTGCAGTTTATTTTTCTGTGGACGAGATGAGTTTGGGTTCTCTGACTTTTCTTTTGGCATTCTCTCCCGTTGACAGTATGATTTGCACAAAATTACATTCTGTTGATAAAAATGTGCTGAAATGTCTTTAAGTTTCATTGACGGAATGATTGGAAGTAAGAGGTTTGACAAAATGCACGTTGTCAACAGAATGAAATGGGGTGGCTGGAAGGAAGAGTACGCTGCAGACATGGAGCTAGCAGTTCTATGTGCACTTGGTTTGTTAAAAACTCTGCTCAGAATCTACTAGAAAGAATTCAGTGAAGACAATGGTTACTTTGGAAAATCTCATTTGCACAGATACATCTGACAGTAGAGAAAGGCATATAGAAAGTTAATGGGTGCAGAATTTGGCCAGAGATCATTGCAAGTGCTGTTGTACTTCTTTAGTTGTCTTTCCATCTGAATAAATTTCCTCCGTTAAGTTTACTGATTTCCTCATCAGCTTTTAAGGGAATACTTGTACTGGAAATGAACAAGACAGAGAAAAGAAGTGTGTTAACATTTATGAAAACATCTGTTGGAAGTTCTGAGAAAGATGCTTTTGTTTTAATCATCTAAGCAAGATTGATGGATTTTATCAGGGCTAAGTACCAAAGAGTCCCAAATGGGCCCTTTATCCCAAAGGCAAAGCACTTAAGCATATGCCTAATTTTAAGCATGTGAATAACGGCCTTATTGACTCCAGTGGAAAACTGAAGTGCTGCAAGCTGAGTATTTTGGATTCTACGGTATACATGGGAGGGTTACATTATGACAAAACTGTACTAAAAAATAATCTTGGGTGTGACTTTGCAAAAGGATTAGAATTAAACTAGAATTAGACAAAGAGTTTCCTGTAAAATAAGCCTGATTAGATACATGCAGCTTGTGTTGCAGGATAGAAAGGATAGAAAGATAGTTACCTGTGAGAGAAACTGTCCTTTGTGGAGATTTACATGTTGCTAAACCTTGGTTTAAACATAGTATCACAGAAAGGGCCAGCCTGGTGGGTGAGCAAAAATCTGTTGTCCATAGTGAGAATGCTTCAGTTTAGTCAAACTTATTCATTACACAACGTATTTATTGCTTCAAGTCGGTTCTGAAAAGAATTTTAGCACTTTTTTTTTTTTTTTTTTCCTTAGCTGTTTTCCTGCACCAGCAGCCTTTTGTTGAGCACCAAGTCTGGCTGTCAGTCAGGAGAAGGAAGAACAACAGTCAGATTTGTGCTCTTCTAAGAGTAGCTCTGTAGGTGTGGTAATGAGCTGTGGATTCTTTTGGAACGTTTGAGCTGTATATTAAATTGTAGATGGTGCTAAATTTCCATTGCAATGTTCAGTTTTATTTTCTTTAAGGGTTGCAATGGGTATCAGGATGTGGTGCTGAACTGAACTACCTTAAACTACTGTTACAGACCATTATTCTCATTTCAGGATGCAAATGCCTTTATTCCACCCCCACACTACAAAAACTCCTGGTGGGAGATGGGTCAGAGGAATAAATAATAGTGCTTCATGTGCATGCTCAGTTCACCTCACTCTGCTGTCTAAATGGATTGCATTTCTCTGTTCAAACAAATACATCAGTCTAAAAGAGCACCTATGCAAAATGCTGCTTACTCAGGTATGGTCTGCTTGTGGCTGGATGCAGTGAGGCACTGCAGAAGCTGAAGAGCAGAGTGGGCTGTAATGGACAGACTGGAGGAGAGAGGAAGCATGCATCTCAGGTGAGAGTAGGCTTGAGATCACTCTGATGTTTGTGGCCTAAAAAGAACTAATTTTGGGGACTCTTGGTCTGACGGCGTGCTTAGCCTGGAAGCTGGGGGGATGAGCTGAGGAGGGGCCAAACACAAAAGGTAGAAACACCTTCATGGCATGTATCATCTGTTCTGTTTTGAAGAGACCGACGTACACGATCTTTGCAGTCAGGTTTTGGCCAGGTGGTCAAACGCTGTCATGTTTGACTCATTCCACACTTGCACCTGGTGACTATTGATTCCTATTTTTGGAAAGCCTTAATATACATTGCAGATGCCTATTTGAATGGAAATGCTCTTTGACTGCATTTAACAGGGCAGGAGTCACAGCTGCATAAGAAAATGGTTCACAGAAAATTTGGAAATTCATTTTCTTTGGCTTTGAAAGAAGCTTTTCTATTTTGCTGGAGTTATATCATCATTCTTCTAACTCTTAAAAAAGTAACTGTCATGTATCTTATCAGGAGTTGAAGATGCAGGTTTGCCATCAGACTTAGGATGTGGTGGTGTGTCTCAAGGAGCAATGCACATCTTTCTGTTCAACACTGTGTGTGCTTAGGGCTGATCCTACCTGTAGGGCAAATGTGGGGGCCTGTCTCAGGACGAAAGTACTCACAGCTCATGGTCTATGAGGTCAATAAGAAGCCAGGTGGAGGGAGGATGCAATGCAGGTACTACTATCAAAATACGTTTTCTGGAAGGAAATTTGTATAGCAAAACCATACAAGCTACAATTTGATTTTTCTAAAGTCTTGGAAAAAATGGGAGTAACAGAACTGATGTGAAATGGAGAACTTAGATCAAGTTACTTCAAAGCAGTTTATACAAGCTATAAACTTCCAAAAGAAGTCCATCAAAGCAAACTTAACACTTGAGTGTAAAATACAGGCAGATTTTGCTGGAGGAGGAAAAATGCTATGTTACAGTCAGCAGGCATATAGCTGGAACTATCTAACTGTGGAAGAGGATAGATTCTGTCAGACCATTTTCTAATTCTGTTCCTATTATCTGAGAGTAGAGCAGATGACAAATCTGTTAGTTCAGAGTGTTGACACAATACGGTTTTATCACTTTTTGTCAACAGAACATAATTGTGTTCAGATTACCCAGTCACAGGGGAATAGCCATAAGATCATACTGTCCACTAAAATAAATGTCATGTTCTATTTCTGGGCAAACAAAAAGGAAATAGGAAAAGCAATGCAAGTAAAGAAAAAACTTGAACAAACTCAGGTTTTTTTTGGAGAGTTTTAGTTAAACAGACACTGCGATAGAGCAGTTCACCCAGATCTGACTTCCTCTGGCCCATCTGCATTAGATGCCAAGCCCTTGTGTTTGTAATGCCTTCCTCTCCACACCCCAACAAATCCAAGCAGTTCAGTGCTCTTCTTTTCCAGCACTCCTCTGAAACCGAAGCCAGCTACGAGTCACAAGCAGCATGTCAACAGCTGTAGTGACAGAAACCCATCAGGGAGGGACAGTGATGTGCTCCAGGGCTCAGGCCTGATCATGGAAAGGAGGAGTGAGACTGAGGCACGGCTGAGATGGCACAGAGGTCTCTGTTTGAGATACCTCCCTGATTGTCTTCTCTGTTCAGGAACCACCCTGCCAAAAACCTGAAGTGTGGCACTTTTCTGGAGATGTTAATTGCAGGCTATCAGCTCTCTGCAAAGTCAGGTTCCTACAATAGGGAAAGGGCTACATTGCACCCTGCTCTGCACCCACAGAAAAACATTCTGCCTCAAGCATCCATTTGATAGACAAAATGCAACCTCAGCTGCAGGAACATGTTGCATTTTTTCAAGATTAAGCAAAGCAAGAAGTAGTATTTTTAATAAAGCAGATGGAAATATTTAGTTGGCTTCGTTCTAATGGAAATAAAATTCTGCCCATTCATCATCTCTTCTTGTGACATTCTGGAGACAGCTGTAAATGGGAGTCTGAGGGCTGAAGGGCTTTTGGGCAGGTAGCAGTGTTTGTGCAGAGCAGACGAGGGGGATCAGTCAGTGTGAGGAGGAATCAGCACTGCTCTGTGCTTCCTGGCTATCGGGGGTGGCTGCACTACTTGGTCCAACACAGGTGCAGCCCCTCCTGATTTCCTGTAGCAATTACAGTATGAATCACAGCAATGCATTCCGATTTAAAAATAGAAAGATATTCTTGGGGGAAAGAAACAAACAGAAAAAAAAACTCCCCTTAATTCAAACTCCCTCTCCCTTGGTACAAGTTTTCTTTCCCTGCAAAGTCATGTCGTGTCTCACACCTTCCCATTAGATTTTGACATGCTACTTTACCAAACAAGAGAGACCCAGAGGGGCTGGGGGTGGTGGGAGCCTTAAAAAAGAAATAATTAATCTCCACTGAGAGTAATGTGCTGCCACACATCACTCAGCACTGCATCAGTAGCCCGACAGAGTCAGGAGAGGTGATTGAGAAGGAAACAGGAACTAGCCTGTGATGTCTAATGATGAAAACTGAGATATTTAAAATCTCCAGTGCCCATTTGCTATACAGGCTGCTCAGACTCGTTCAGTGTGATTACAGCACCCAGACAGGAGTGTTTCGTCTTCTGCACTCTTGGTGCCACTTTTATGGCAATTTACAAAGTGATCACACAGAGACAGAACGACTGATTAATTAACACACAGAGGCTTTGTGTATTCTGTTCGTGCAAAGCTTTGAACTGCTGGAAGCTGTCGTACTGAGCTTGAAAATGTGTATCCCAGAGGTAGCTATGACTGCGTTGCTATCTTTGTTACTGAGTGACAGTGGATGGAAGCTTTGTGCTTCCCAACAGTGGGTTTCCAGCTCCTCCAGATGTAGCGGAGCTTCTTAGTGGGGAACAATTCTTGCTTGTAATCCTGGAACAAGGTAGGAAGAGAATAAAAAGCCTCCAGACCCAAATAATAATGTCTGAACGAATCCTACAAGTATTGCTGAAGAGCAGTATTGCTTTAAGTGGATTGCTGAAGGCACAAATCCATTGCATGGGAGACAGCAGGTTGCAACCTACCCCTCCTGGCACCCAGCTCCCACTGATCAGGTCCCTTACCCCATGCCAGTATCCCTGTTCAGTGGGACGCCTCACCCTGGACCCCACTCTGTGATTCACAACCAGGCGTTTATTTGGTTTCTCCACAGTTTCTATCAGTGAAGAAGCAAATTGTTCCATTTCCCCTTCATTTGAGTGCTGAGACATTTATATAAGGGATGGAAAAATGGCCATGTGCAGAGCTAGATATTCAGAGGAATGCAGAAAGCAAGTAGCAGCGAGGAATTAGTAAATGAGTAGCTGGGAATTCAACTGGTGTTTCGAAGAGAGCAGGGGATAAAATGTCACATAGTTACAGCTGTTCAGACACCCAGACAAAGCACAGGAGGTTTCTCAGGTGGAGCAAGCAGGAGGTAGGCACTGAAACATACTTTCATCTTTGCTTCTGGAGAGCCTAAATGGGATCACAGTAGAGTAGCAGCAACAGATGTTCCCTCCAACCACTGTGTCAACATCCAAAAAATGAGTGTGACAGGTAGATGTCACCCCCTGAAGTATCATATTTGACAAAGTGGCCCTGGAGCAGGTGGGGAGCTTCAGATAATTGTTTTTGCTCTGTGATGGGTGAGAACTGTCCCAGCTCTTGGGAGATGTGTTCAGGACCAGCTGCTATCTGATCCTGATGAATTATATTAGACAAAACCCTCACATTGTCATGGGGTCCAAAATGTCATTAGGCAGATCATGGAAGCAGAGCTGAGAGACATAAAAAGCATAAGAAGAAGATTTGAGGCTACAGCAGCATGACTGGCATGTACTGAGAGGAAAGTAACATTCCTCATCTCTTGCTTTGCTATCTGAAAAGGGAAATTTCCCTGTTAATTTGTGAAACTTTCCATTAAGTTTAACCTACTGGAATTTTAAAAAGAAAACTTTGCTCAAAGAAGTTGAAAGCAACCTCTTATTTTTGCAGATCTGCTGGTGCCAAGGGCAAAAATACAGCACTTCTTTAAAACTGGGAGTTTTAAAAGTATTTGACATCAATTTCTTTCTCCAGTTTCACTGTCACCATTGTCCATCATCTCCCCTACTTTCACACTTTATTACAAAAGACTGATTAGTCATGCTAGGTTTATCTCAACTTAACTTGGAATGAAGTGCAACTTCTCTTTATGAGGACTTCAGTAGAAAAAGAAAAAAAAGAAAAAAGAAAAGAATAAAAACAACTCCAAAAAAGGAGAGAAGAAACTAATGAACGATTCTGCTTGACACCTGGGCTAGTAATATGAATGTCAACACAGCCACAGTTCAGTGAAACACTTACGTATGTGCTTGCATTTAAGCATGTGTTTAAGCCTGTTTGGGTTCAGCTCCCTGCCAAGGACATACTTCACTTCTGGGACATGCGTGACTTAAGAATATGTGAAGTGTTTTAGTGATTTGGTACCAGAGCGATGAATGCCCGTCACAAGGAGCTGACTAAGAGCAGTTATTTCTCAGATAGGGGGTGCTCACAACTGTACTGTTTGGCTGCTGTGTTATCAGCCTGGAGGATCTCCAGGTGCTGCATTGATTGAAGGACACCAAAGGGAATGGAGGAATCTCTGACAGCCTGACTCTGTGTTCATTTACCTCGACTTTGCTTTGTGAGCCCTATTTAGTTTGCTTTGATGGTTAAGGAGAAAACCAAATCTGCACTGAGTATTTGTGAGTGATGGTTGGGAATGGATTTTCCTAACATGATGGGCTCCAGTATTGGCCCAGCATGTGCTGTAGAGCATAGGAAAACACACAGTGAGCTAGATGTGGCAGACAACCATGTGAGCAATCTCAGAAGTGGTCTGGCATTTCAGTGGTGATCTTTCCAATGAAGATGTCTAGGACTTCCTTGGTTTCCCAGAGGTTTCTTACATGGTTATGCTTACGGTGAGCAGGACGAGACCATCAGACCTATATTTGATGCAGAAAAGAGAGCTGGTACGCAGGAGCGCTTCCTAAGAATCAAACTATGACAAAGATTATATGAAGCTCACTGGAATCTTACAGCTTTGCAAATGACATTGCTTTGTCAGTGGAAATTATCTGAAGTTGTGCTCTTTGCATCTTTTTTCCTCCTAAGTGGCTACATTTGTGTTAAGTATGCAAAGGGCCCTGCTGGGCAGCCGTAGGTGGCCCTACTACTTGTTAAACATGACTGTTGAGCATGTGAAGGCACAGTAAATGAGTGCAGTTCATCATGGCCTTTAGGTAGCTAATTGGCTAGTAAGCTTTTGAAGGGTCAAATACATTAGTATTTAGCCCTTTGAGCAGCTCTTTGAGCAGCAAATGGCTTGGAGCAACTCTGATTAGCATGCCTCTCCACTGTCTTCCACTTCTAATATGTGCTTATGAGTGACCTTTCGCTGCAGTGTGTATGTGAAATGGATAAAGACACAATCCCTATAAATAGCTTGCAGGCTGAGAGTTAAAGGTTGTACTTAAAACAAAATGTCCAATATTTTTTAAAGTAAATAGCTAGAGCTAGCTCTGTGGGTCTGCTTTATTCAGAGTTTGAAGTAGATGGAAGTCATCAGATTTTATTTTCAAGCCTCATTTCAGCTCACATAAGAGCCACAGACAAACTTAAACTTACATGCATTTGTATCCAGTCTGTTAATAGCTGAAAGTCTATCAGGTTTATATTCACAGAATGTATTTTTCACAGTTATGATCTTCCTTGATGAATGATAGATGACTGCTGAATCCCTCACTTTCAGACATACGTGTTTCGGTGTGCTCCTTAACAGAATGGACCCTAATAACAATGCCAGGAGAAATTAATTACTTCTGAGATTTCTGAAAAGGCAGCAGGACTTCTGAATTGGCTGCAGGAACTTTAGTTACACACCTTGATTCCATTTTAAAAGCAGCATGGCTGCAACTGGGAGAACTGCTTGTCTTGAACCTTCCCCAGAACTCAGATAGATACATATTTTTTATTAAAATATGAGCTATGAGCGGGAAACTCTTAACATTCCCCAAAGCTCTCCTCTAAAAATAAAGATCCATTCGTTCATTTGTGATAAATAATTCTTAATTGTTCCTCAAAGTGAAATCAGACTCCTTATTCCTATCTCCCCAAATTTCCCTTTTGGCTTCTTTGATTGTGGGTGCAGCATTTTTGTCTTGTTCTGCCAAGTTTTGTGAAGCCACGCAGAAGGCAATGTCAGTTCCTGATGTAATTCACATAGTAGCCTGAAATGACCCCCATCCACTCTTGGTGACTTGTGTTTGTTTTGGCCAGTGCCTACAGCTCCAATTTTCTCCTCTGTCTGGAAGTTATCTTGTGTGTCCTCCCTGCTTATGGTCATACTCGCCTCTGATGTTTCCTCTTTAGAGTTATTATCCATCTTCTGGATTAGACATAAGTCCAAGATCTTGAATACTCTTAGTCATTGAAGATCTGACAACGCTTTTCACAAAAGGAGATGACTAACCTCCATGTTCTGGCCACAGGCCAACTTGGCTCTTGATGCTCTGCCTACCAGAAATTCCTCCTGCTGTTTCAATGGCCACGTTGTTTTTCATTTTCTGTCCCAAACAACTGCTGAATAGCTGCTATTTTTCACTCCATGCTACAGCTCAGTAGTGAACGACACTTTAAGCTGCTAGCACTTCTTCCCACTTGTAAAACGCTTCAGATCTTGAGCGTATGCTGAGCTGCAACATTTCATCTTCAGGAGAGGTGCCCATGCAGCAATGGCCTCTGGACACTCCACACTCTGTTGTGGCAGGGTTGTGTGCCTGTCCTCCACTTGTCCTCACAAGCTCAGTTCCCCCTGATACTCACAGAAAGGCTATCCTTCCCTCAGCATTTTCTTAAACAATTCCAGTCTTTATTCGTTTTCTCATCTTGTTTCTCTTGATGCACTGGGGAAGCTCCTTAGCTGGTATGAAATGCTCTATGAACCGAGAGGAGTTTTGTGCATTTCCAGCTGCTGAGAAACCGAGCCAAGGACTGTTCCCATATATGGGAATATTTCTAAATTAAATGAGTACTATTAACTCTGATTTCTGGTTGCCTTCTGGTTGTTTTTGTTGGTTTTGTTGTTGTTGTTGTTGTTGTTGTTGTTGTTGTTGTTTCTTTTTTTTGGTTTAAAATTAACAAAATATATGACTAAAATATTCATAGAGTGAGTTCCAAAAGGATCTGGGGGACAGGAGACAGTGGTGAGACTTGGCAGGTGGGAGGGCTGCCCTGTGTAGCCTGCTCACTCCTGCTACAGACCCTCTCTCACACTCATCCTATTGCCATCTTACTGATATTTTCACAACTCGGCTTTCACTCAAGCAAATAAGATGTGGTGTGAAACAAAGGAGACCAGGTCATGCCAAGATGTGGGAAGGGTAGAGAGGATGTGTGAAGAACCAAGAATTATATGCCCAGGGGTAATCAGATCTGTACCATCTTCTCTATTCTTTTCTATTTCTACTTGACCACGGTTTGCCAAAATCAACAATTCTGATTTTAATACAGGTGCCTTTGTTCCCAGAAAGGGTCTGAATGAAGCCTGGGATTGTGACTTCTTTCCCACAGTCAAACTCAACCTCAGTAAGGTTTCCATGCAAGAGGCAATTCTTTTAGTATTTATTTTCTCTTGGTCTGCTGTTAATAGCTTCCCCTATCCAATTTTGATACTGCCATTGTAGTGTTTTGCTCTGGTACACCATGGTATGACAGAAGGGAGATATCCATTAATATCTTGTTGATGTGGCTTTGATTGAGAATGGTTCTTAGAATTCCACGACCCAAATAATATCAGAGACCATGTAATCATGTCTACGTAGGATATCCTAAGATGCTCATGTTAAGAATTTTGCATGGAGGGGCTGCCAGCCTTGGTAGAGTTGGAATTTGGGATCAAGACTGAAGCAGAAAAAGGTCTTGGAAATCTGAACATTGCCTTCTACTCAGGCCCTTCAGGCACATTCAGACATAGAGAGTGAGAACTATGTATGAAAATTGCTGTAATGTAAAAGAAAAAATGCTCCAGTTTCACTTTTCCTTAAGAATTTGAATCACAGCCCAGGATCACAAACAGGTCCTCTCAGGTTTATGGACCTATAAAGAGACCCAGGGCACTGTTTGGAGTCAATTTGGACTAACTGATGGCTTAGTACTAAAAAACACATTGGATCTGTAGTTCTGGACAGTTCTAATGTGAAAGCAGGTGAAACTTGCTAAAAGGAAAAAGTGGCTTGTGGCAAATCACATACACGAGTAGCAAGAATGAGAGTCCCTCTTGGGGAAGTTTTTTGAGACAAGTCGTGTCACATCTTTGTGTATCAGTTTTTCCATCAGTAATGACAGGATGGAAGGACTTATCTGCTCTAACTGTCTGCTTCATTTGCAAAATAGTCTGAAAATCACTGGGGATGGTGCAATATGTGTTAAAATTGCCTCATTCAAAACCATTTAATGTTTCTGTCCCTGAAGGAGTGAGGGATCTCACCTTTTCTACAGCAAAGAGGCAGCAGCTGACTTGCTGTCTGGGTCCTATATACAGTGATCCATCAGCACCAGGATCAATTTCCCAAAGCTCATTATCTTCTTTAAATTCTGCCATCCTCTTCGAATTCAAGCAGTGAATTCACAAACGTGCATTTTACTTCTCTTCCTCACCTGTATTTTCCCTTCTTTCTCCCCTGATAAACACAGGCAATGCAGCTTTAAGATTTTGAGACCTTTCCCAGATGGAAAGGTCATTTGTCTTTCACTACTCAACACTTCCTTCATGAGTTCATTTAAACATTGCCAGACATCAGAAGAACAGAACTCAGCTGTAGGGTTATCTGTGTCTTATTCCCCTTTTGTGTAGGTGGCAGAGCTGATCTAGAACAAAACTGTTTGGTTCCCATAGCAATTTACAACGTGTAGCTACCATAATACTGTGTTCTTCCCACTCCTTATCTACACCTGTTATTTCATTCTTTGCCACCCAGCTAAGAGCTGTAATGCCAGCATTACTTTGAATGGTGTTAAGCAGGCTATTCCCTGAGTTTTGTGCAATTTCTCACTGTTTTCAGTTAGGATGGGATGTGCTTTTAATCTAAGTACTAAAAAGCAAGCACTGTATTAATCAGCCACTTCCAGTTGGAGGCTCAATGAAAGATAATTAAAGAAGTGGAATGAAGAAATATTACAGTGCATCTACTAATCCCGGTGCATTATTTATATGAAATCAGTCATCAAAATCAGTCATGTGCATTCTGTGTGTGGTCTGGTTTGACATGGCCTGTTTGATTCTGCTCAGTTCCTCTGGATATGGTTGAGATATGCATTCGATGTGTTACGTAGTCAGGTCATATTTTGAAAGCTTATTACGTTCTGTATCTCTCTGTATCTGCAGGCTCAGCATCAAGGGACCATTAAAAGCTTGCAGCTGAACTTTGCAGTACGTCTGAGACAAGTGACAGAAGTCTCTCTTTCCCTTAAGTTTGCAGGCACAGCTGCCCAAACATCGGCCAGGATGCCAGGATGTGGCCCTGCAGCCTTTTGCTGCACTTTGAGAGCTGGTGGCATGCTGGAAGCAGTGCCTGTGAGCAGAGGGGTAGCTCAGGCCTATGGGGGCCGTTGCCAGGGAGTGAGGTGTCAGCTCTGCTGTTAGGTCCTGGAAATCTCTTATCAGGTATCGCATCTCCTGCATTTTGACTTCTTCCAGGATGTGCACCAGAAAGAATCAAGGCTGACAAAGTTATTTCAGGTCCTGCTGTCATTCTGGGTGGTCAGCGAGCTGCTCCTTCCCTTCCCTCCTCGTCTCATCCTCTCCTGCAGAGGAGGCAGATAGAGTTACGGATTTCAGGCGAGGAGAATAGTTTAATGATCTTTCTTTAAGGTCACGGTCAATGCTGTTGAATAAATGCACCTACTAGGGGTTGCTGCAAAAGAAGTGCCATTAACTGAGGGCTGCGGGGTGTAGCATTACAAAGCTGTGTGTGGAAGTTACCCGCTTCAATCACTGAAGCATTTTAATTGATGCAGTAACGGTCTCCTTTCTGAGGGCTGCCTTTAATAGAGTGAGTGTGGCTAATGCTGGCTGTGGGGTTGCTGTGTGCTCCTGGCTTGAGCTGCAATGAGGGCACAGACCCTGAGGAATGCATCCCAAAATTTCATCTGTTCTCTGCAGAGGGGCAAACATGGAAACGCAGCCATTTGTTCAAATACAACTCATCAGCTGTGTGCTGGGGCCAACCTGTGAGCTTTTCCCAAGAGCTGTGGGAAGCAGGGAAAGAAATGCAGGGAGGTGGGGAAGGATTCCAGCCATGCCCTTCCCTTCCATCCTCCCCAACTTTCCTCACTGCTGTCCTCCAAACCTATTGAATTATAAGTTCTCCTCAAATTCCACATCAACGTCTCACTTCTTAGAAGGCAATATGTTTTCACCTGCATTTTCTTAATGTAGCAATAATTGCATTATCTCCAGCTCTCGGTAAACCATTCATATCTAGTACTCTTGCAAACACACTTCTTTACTTCCTCATAGGTAATTTAACAGCTAACATAAGCAGATGATAAGGAGTTTGTCTTGCAGCCTCAGACAAGGCATCTTCATCCTGCAGAATGACAGCCTGTGTTCTGTGCTCTTGAGCATCATTAGCTTGTAGACAACTTCTCAACTAGCTATAACAATAGAAATATCATCTTTGAGCCGCAAAAGGGCAAAATGGGAAAGATAAAATCTCAGAAAGGACGTAGAAAATATCAAACATGGATTTTAGACTTAGGTAGTTTTGTGCTCTCTGTGAATGTTTTGGAAATTTGTTTTGAAACAAATGAACATCTGTAGTTGTGATAATCTGATGAGCTAGGAACGGTCCTCCCTTGCTCAGGTCAGGTATTTCTTCACTCTATAAACAGTCTTAATTTTTTTTTTCTCAGGGTTTATCTCCCTATCTTCTTTCTCCCAGAGGGCACAGACTGTCATCTTTTCTTACCCTTCCTATAAAAGTGGCAGCTGGGGGTGAAGCTCTCATCCATAGTATTAATTAATTTGAGGATGCCAGACATTAAAAATTGCCTTGATATTTTAGGACAACTTCCAGCAAAGCTGGTGGGAAAGCCACAATCTAGATTGTTTTCCACATTTTACATTTTCTTATTGGCTTTCTGGTTACAGTGGCTAAGAAGTAGTTCAGTATCTCCAGTTTATCATAGAGCCAGGATTTCCAAAATGAATAATAACAGTAAGTATAAAATGGATATCTCCCCCCGACTTTACTCATAAGATATTAATAAGAGAGGTGTTATCACGTGGCATTTAACAGGTGTGTGGAAGCAGGAGAAATCTCACAATCATTTAATTCCTTCTCCACTAACATTAATAACTATGAAGCTGAAGCTGCTTTCTGTTTTCCATTTAAAGCTGAGGACAAACTTCAGGACACACCAACAGCAATTTATTTTCTAGCTTTTGCTTTCCTTGTGCGAATGAATGCCAAGGTAACCTCACCAGGTTTCATTTCAAAACAAGGGATCAGAGCAAAAATACCACAGCTTTAGACCACTGTCTCTGTTAGTTTATTAAAATATTAGTCTTGTAGTTGTGTTAGATTGATCTGCCTTCTGTGGTGTTTAAAAATAGCTGTGAGTATAATGGGTTTCATCAAAAATCATTAACTGCGTTGTTGCTTTCATTTTTTAACCACAGAACAAGGCGTCACAGCCAGATTAAACAAGCCAGAAAGCATTTGGAGTGCATACAAACAGCCAGCATTTTTTATATATACCTCAACCATGGAAAATCCTGAGGAATATTAGCTGTTTTCCACAGTAGATTGGTCAGAATCCTCAGGAAAGGCCAGGTTGTTCGATGGGTTGATGTTTGCATTAGCTGGCATGGAAAGGCTCTGTTATTTATAGTGGTTCCCTGCATCCCCACAATGTTAGGGGACTGAAGGAGATTGCAAAGGTGAAGGTACATTTCAGCCCAACAACCACAAATAGTTGAAGCTCAGCAAACGTTAAAATTATGGCATTGCTAAGAGTTGCCCAGTTATGCATAGGTTTGAATTCAGAGGTACAGAGGTAATGAGAGTGCATGGAAACCTTTTGTGTGCGTGTGTGTTTTGATGATGTGCAACTCCCTCTGTAGTGCAATCCAAAGCTGTGGGCTTCACTTCCAAGTTTTCCTTACAAGTTGCTCTGTCTTTATCTGTTTATGTCAACTAGCCACTGTGTTGGGCTTGGTTTTTTAGCTATGGGACTTGGAGTGGGAAGGCAGGAACTGGGGTCATGTGAGGAGAGTGGAGGGACTGGGAAGAAAAGTGGTCCCAAGTTCATGAGAATGAACGCTCACCCTTTTGCTGAATATTTCACAGCAAGTGACCCACCAGAGATCAAGAGGAAGAAAGAGAGGAGACATTTCTGATGAAAAGGAAAACATTGATAGCACTTATGGGAGAAGATAAGAGCAGCGACCACAGCCAAGAGGAACAAAAGCTGCTGTCAACTGTCATGAAACTCCAGGAGATCTGTCCTGAAGGAAAAGCAAACCACAGCTTCTGCTTTTACCGAACCTATCGAGTCAATGGAGCAAAGGTGCTCTCTCCTCACCCACAGGACCCCCAGATCAGCCCAGAATGATGAAGCGGAAGGTTCACCAAAATAGGAGAAAAGAGGTTCTTTCCACCACCTTGGCCTCCTGGGAAAGCCCTCGTTTAGCATCAGAAGCAGAGGGGCACAGCTGAGCTGTTGTTTCTTTAAATCAGCGCTGCAGTTTGATGTGGGCTGATGGGGCTGCATGTGAGCAGGGTGTTATCTGCAAACAGCTCATGAGCCGTCCCAAACGGCGGGCCTGGAAGCAGACCCAGTGACTGGCCCTAATCCTAAAGCCTTCCCCAGCTCAGATAAACTCCCTGCAGCAAGAGGGGCAGAGGAAATTACTGATATTCACTCATCTATTTATATTCAGAGAAAAGATAAAACAACTTGGAACTGTAATGATATGTCCGTGGCACGGCTCCTGCAAACTTGTAAGCACTTGCAAATCTTCTCTTTGTAGGCATAACTGGAAATGGACTTGTGATCGTGGAAGTTTTCCAGCAGAATATATTTATTCAATGAAGGAAAGTTATGGCCAAACTTTTTTTTCCTTTTTTTTTTTTTTTTTTAGAGAGAGGAAGTTACGGAAAACCACCATTTTGCTGGAAACAAAAGGTTTTATCTTCCCTCTAAAGCTCCTATTGAACTTTTGTTTTGATGACTGTCTCAACAGTCCCATTAGAACTGAAACATTGTGACCTTGTGACAACGGTAGGCATGCTGCAACAAATATCCCCAATAGGATGTTCTGATGCTATCAGAGTGAAATAACTCAGGATTTTCACTTCACAGGAAATTTCAACTGCTTGTCTTGTTTTCCAGTTAAAAATGATTAAAAAAATAAAATGAAATAATCAGAGAATTGCAATATTCCTGGCTTCCAAGGGAAATTCCAGGCTTCAGCCAGCTTTGCTCAGCATCCCTGCAGCTGCTGAGTGACACTGAGCCAGTGCCAAGGTAGGTACCTGAGAAGTGTCATAGCATTACAATGTCATTTCATTTCCCTTCTTTCTCTGAGTAGACATTTCCTTGCAAATAACACCCGTTCTCATAGAATCATTATGAGAAAAATGGAAGAGAAGCAGCACCTGTGTTCCTGCTGTGCCCTTCCTCGTGACGTGTAAAAGCAAGCTGCACTGGGCCCCGGGGAGATGCTCTGCTTTCCACCCTCATGCTATTTCAAAGCAGAGTGAGAACCTGTGGTTGGGTTGTGTTGATTTGGTTCTGAGAGCTGTTTCCCAGAAGCAATTTCTCATCATTGCTGACTGCTCTAAGAAAAGGCATAAAGGCAATTTCAGTGTTAAAGGTGTTTGAATTTGGTTCTTGGGTGTTTCAAGCTAATTTACGTGAGACTTGCACTGATAAGATTACCTTCCTGGCTTTACTTTCTTTGTACGTTTATTGTAATGCTCTCAGCATCGTCCCTATCTGCCTCACTTGTCCTTCACCTTGTCCCTGAGCTCAAAGCCTCCACCACCAGCCTATGCTGGGGATCTTGAGTGCAGCAAAACAAGGAGTGAGGATTCCCACACCATGGAGCACTCTCTCTACCTGTCCTATTTCTGCAATTTGCCTTGGAATTTGCCTTGGAATTACTCATATGTCCTACAGTTACAGCGGAGCCTCACTCACTGTGAAGTGTACAGCATGAGAAAGGTGGCATTAAGGAGTGCCTGTTTTCTTGGCACAGTTATTTTCCTCCTCACTTTCTGCAGAATATGCTTTATGTTAATTGTAGCAATACATCTGTCCTCAGAGTTTATCAGATTCAAGGAGATAAGCTACAGCCATCAAAGCCTATTTTGAGCTGTGAGCTCCTCAGTAAATCAGTGTTACATAAATTAAGATTGCCTTGAGATTGGCTGCATAACATTTCAGCTGCCCATATCTGGAAAGAGTTACTGATCAAAGCACTTTGTAAAATATGGCCTTAGGATTTTTCTCATACAGCCTACAAACTCTGGCCGTTCTATCTCAAATGAGTTTTCATTACCAGGGCATTAATGCCAGTGATTTTGTGACGTTTCAGAAATGACTTGCTTTATGCCACGGTGATAAGGGCTGCATAAAAGCCAGTCAGTGGGGGATGAGGACAGCTGCCACAACACAAACCATGCCATGAGCTTTGGACACATTGGAGATTGGCATCCTGCACTCACACAGTGGCCACAAAGGAGGATAAATTGGGAAGGTGGGCTTACAGGTTAGAGCTGAAGCAAACACGTTGTAGCATTGGGTTAGGCTGAGGCTGCTGGCACATACAGGAATAACTTCTATCATCTGGTGGTGCTGAGCTCTGAATCTCTACAAGAACAAATACTTACTATGTTAAATGAAATGTGTGTCTTTTTTTTCTTACAGCCTATCTTTTTTAGGTTAAGGAAAACTGAAAATTACATAATTGTTCAGTGGCTCCTGAGCAAAAAGCTTTCACTCCTGTAAGGAGGTGCTGCTACACAGTTCTACCACCTGTGCAAATCTTCTTCTAAAGTGAAGCTAATTTCATCAGAAACACTCAGATCTACCTAAATGACAGCACAGCTGACCCTGAAGGCACTTTACCCTAGAGCAGACCCTAAAGACTGGTCCTCAGGAGCCTTAAGACATGTTCTTGCCTTTTCCACCAACTTCTCTCCTTAACAGGACAAGTAAAGACATAGCTGAGCTGGACTACCTTGAAGGCATCCCTATGTCCTCTATAAAATCCAATTACTTCTGCACAGCAGGGAGCCCAGACCCCACCTAAGCATGGTAGCTAAGGTCTGTGTGGATGCTGCATGGACGAAGATGAAGCAAGCAGGGTAAGGAAACAGATCTGGTTGCAGTTTTCTGTTGGTTAGACTTCTCTCATTTCTCACTGCTTTTTTTCCTTTAGATTGATCGCAAACTCTTCTGTGACTTCCTCTGACTGCATGGTGAGATGACTCCTAGGAGACCCACTACAATGCATGTAATCATACCACGATGTTTTGCAGTTTTCTTGATTGCAGGAGTGGATCTGAGTCCTGGCCTAGGCAAGTCTCTGTTGTGTGGAGGTTGCTTTGATTTATATCTGCACTTGACAGGCTCCAGGTGGCTCAAGGAGAGCGTGAGTCCTCATTCCTCCCCACTTCAGATGAGCCCTGGGTTTTTCTCAGCAGGATCCAGGTCACCCAAACAGCAATATAATATTGGTCATTCCACAACACTGTAAATCAGGCTGCAAAACCCTGCGTTTGGAACAGTTAATGTCATTGCCTAGGGCAATACTGTAGATAGGACTTTATTTGCTTTGAACACAAATGAAAACTAGAAATAAAAACGCTGCTTTTGAAAGCAATTTAATTTTAAATAGATGGCATATTAAATACTGTTTATTAGGACTGCGGGTTAATTATGCAACCTCCTTCCACTGCATCGTGTTTATAGGAACAGACTGAATCAGCCCAGCTTGTTGTGTTTCACATCTGTTAGGGCTGGCTTTCCTCTTGGCAGAGAAGCTGCCCCTTTGCAATATTGTGATACGCATCACAATGTTTTTGTCTGTAAAGTCATAGCATCAGACTAACATTCTCAGACAACCCTTGGGCCGAGTGAGTTCCTGAAGCTTGGCAACACAGACATCTTTCTATTTACCCTGTTCCTAAAAATAAGAGTTGTTGCCGTGAAGAGAATTAATTGTACTCAAAAAACTGCTGGTTTGCTTCTACCACAACTTCCTTAACCCTTCTGCTGGTTTGGGCATGTCTGTAATCCACAAGCTGTCGTGCTTCCATTATCTTACAGCTCAGTAACAGTGCTGTGGCGAAGGTCCTATTGACAGGCAAGGGATGCGTGTCTTTTCTTGGAAGATCTTGCTGGTTAGTATCAAAATGTAGTTGATACACGTGGACATAGGATTAAAAACCTCTCTCCCACAAGATTTTATTTTATTTTTAAATAACATTAAAAAAAAAATGAGAGCCAATAGAAGCACCTGAAAATCACAAGGCTATGGGCCATCCCAGTGTAAGTACATGTTTCTAAAGCAATCTAGAACAGTAACAGGGTGGCTGTGTTCATATACATCTGTGCACATGCACAAACATGTGGTGATATTCCTAATCCTATTTATTAGGTACCTCTCTTTTTTAGGAGTCCAGAATATGCTGATAAGTCCTAATTTTCACTGTCTGGAGAGCGCCATATTTGCACAAAATAGCTTGTATCAGAATTTGCCCCCAAATAGCATTTTGTCTTTTTTTTTTTCCTCCCAGTGATTCATAATAAATCTTCCATCTGAAGGATTTTCAGACGTGTTCCTACTTGAGTCAGGAGTAGCAATCGTTGGAAGCAGACTTTGATGGAGAAGTTTCTTTCCATCAGTAAGATGCAGTAGCACTGAACTAATAATAATAAAAAAGCAGTTTGTGAGCTCACGTTGCTTTTGGGTGAATTTCATTTAAAAAGTGATGAAAAAGTTCCAGTAATGTTGAAACATCCTAAGTTAGCTCTACACTTTAAAAATCAGCCACCAGATATATCACTTCTAAAACTATCATTTGTTTTTTAAAATGATACTACATAGTATATAACTTCAATTTAGACAACAGCCATGAGTGAAACCATATTTAATTTCTATTAAAGCAAAAGTTTTCCATCTGAAAGAAAATAAATTTTGCTGTGACAGGGAATGGTTTAATTGTTGGAGTCCACGCGATGAGACTTCAATTCCCCACCTCATTTTGTTCAGAAGCAAAATGATCAGTTGTGAGAAAGATCCCCAAAAAGAAAATGATGTATTGATTCATCAAGCAGGGCAATTATTTCCCTAGGTCCTGTAGTCTTCTGGGCTCCAACACAAGTTGCTTTACTTTGTCGCAGATGACGCAGTTGATATTTATGGAAAGCTTTCTTCTTTCCATTTCAAGATTTGGTGGCTGAAAATTCAGGGAACCAACTCCCCCATTCCCTTTTCTTGACTTTGATGTATATTCTGTTCAAGTTAGCTGTATGCAGGCAATAGTATTTAGGGGAAAGCCCCAGGGCCAGCAGGCTCTGGGTTGTTGAGTTCATCACCATCTAAATGAAAGTGCTGGCTGCAGTTTTGTGGGGAAACTCTAGTTTTGGGTTGTTATGGGGATAACTGCAACTGATGTTTCCTCTGAGATCCTGCTCCAAGCCAGCAATCTTCATCTGAGCACAGAAAAGTTTTGTTTCTGCACTGTGCAGATCTTCAAGAGTTCCTCTGCTAGGGAGAGAAGGATTATTTCTGTCTCCCTCAGGGAGTGATCTCTTAAGGGAGAAGAAATGGAACGTGTTCATAAAAGTTGGGAAGAGGCTTTTTGGAGAAGTCTGTGGTGCTTGATTTTGTAGTCGAGATTGAACCAGCTAACTTGCAGCAGAAAAGGTTTATGAAAGAGAGATGTATGTTAGCTTGCAAACTGATGTGACTCAGGACTTTCATCCTCCTGTTATGAAAATAAAAATAAATCAGGGATGCCTTAATACTCAGCCTTATTAACTGAGAACACCTTTATCCTGCCAGGGTGCTTTTCTTTAGGCTGTTGCCAGGTCCCCCTGTCCCTACACTGATTATTTTCTATTTGCTGTCTATATTCAGTCCTCCCTATCTTCCCAAGCATTTCATTTTTTCCAAGCACTAGAGTTTTTTTTTGGTTGTGATCTGCTCTGGTTTGGAATGGTGTCAGTGGATGCATTAAAACATTCCCTTTTTTTGTGTGATTTTCTATTCAATTCTGGCAACAGAACAGCTTAAAAAAAATCCAGAAATGCTCCTTCTAGTTGTTGTTTTTGGGCACACAATGCAAACATTGTACATTGCTTAAAAGGAGCAGATTCAAGTTATTTACACTTCTTCATGTGGCATTGTTAGGCTTAAGCAATTTGCCTGCTGATAGCCCCATATTAGGAGTTCTCATTTGCACTGTAACTGGAAGATATGATCAGAAACAGATCTGTGGTAGTTCACACATCATTGCCAAAGATGTGGAGTGATAGAAAGCCTTATAAAAAGGCCACAGGGCAAGCGGAGCCAGAGGCATTTTGCTTCCCTGAGTGAGGCTGTTGGTGGAATCAGAGATTGGAAAAGTTCTCTAAGATCTCCAAGCCAAACTCATCCCACCATGCCCCCAGCCATGCCTTAGTGCCTCATCTCCATGGTTATGGAACACTTCCAGGGACCGTGACCCCACTTCTCCCTGGGCAGCTGTGCCAGTGTAGCACTGCTCTTCCTGAGGAGAGCTTTGTTGTGTATGAATGATTCTCTTTAGCCGTGAAAGCAAGCACGAAAATGAGTCAGATGGCATCCGGAGAGAAAGTAGCTAAGGACAAAGATGAGACAGTAAAAGATAGAGAGGAGAATAATAGTAATAATAACAATAGTAAATCCTTAAGCCATTTCATGTTTGTTGGTGTTTGCCATGTGATTTGCGACCTGCTGTAGGGAACCTGCTTAGGCAGGGGGGTTGGACACGATGATCTCTGGAGGTCCCTTCCAACTCCTACAATTCTGTGATTCTGTGATTTGAACTCATAATTCTGCTGCTTGAGATAGAGATGGGCATGCAGAGAACAAGGGCAATTTGAAAGGGCTTTTTCATTTTGGAAAAGCTTCCTTGGAGTTGTCCATTTTCAGGGGGCTGCCTACAAAGCTACTCATGTGGTCTAATTAAAAGCTTACGTGGTTGAGGTAGATGAATAAGGGGAGGTTTTGCTTAAGAACTCTACATTTCAGAGAGCTTTTTAGCTGAAAGACATTGTGATCTTGACTTGGCACATCCCACAAATGTTTGCACCATCATGCTGGCACACAGGCAGGTGATATCAATCCCCTTTCGCAGCCCTTTCTGGCACTGGATCTGTGTTGCTACACTCCTATTTGCATTTTATAAATTTAAATGCTAGTTCACACCAACGTGCTTTACTGGTTGTCAGCCCCTGCTGTGCAGCCTAGGTCACCTTGTGCTCAAGCTGGAGACTTTGACCTTGCCCTGCAGGAAGCTGGGTTGCTAGAGCACAGAAATCCTGCCTGAGAAAAACGCTCTCTGATTTTGTGACGCAAATTTCCTCATTTAGTTTCATATTTATAGTTCCTCACAAGTGTAATCCACTTATTCAAAGTACAACTGTGACTTATTGTGTTATCATTTGCTAAGAAAAGGTTTGTTTTCTGAGAACAAGCAGAAGTAATGTGCAGCATCACTCAACAGTACCAACTTCTGATGTCATTCCACATGGAGCTGACACCAACAGCTGCTGCTGCTGCAGCCTGCCTCTTCCTGAAGCATCTGGCAAAATTACAGAAAGCTGGGGACTGGGCTTTATAAATGGTCCCTACTAGAATTTTCTGTGATTGGGAACATCTAGCAAAAACACTTTCATTATTTTAAAAGGATGAAACAAGAAAAAAATAATTTGAATAAGTTTAAGATTCTTTTTCAGATCTTTTGTCCAGAAATTTGCTTTGTTTTACTGTGGAGTAGGAGCTTAAAAATGAGCTTTTAGGAAGCTCACCGGAAAATGGTGAAACTCTTGAGGACACCACAGTGATCTCAAAGACCACAACTTCAGTAACCAAGTCATGTATTCACATGTGCTGTTCCAGGTTGACTTCTATCGTTCTGTAGGGGGATCTGGAACAAGACATCTTCCAGCCTCAGCTCACCCAACAGCACTGAAGACTGAAATGAAGAAGTTGGTGGATTCCAGAGTGAAGCAAGAAGAAGGCTGGGATGCAACATGAGCAGATGGTAAGAACTGGGTGGCTTAATAGGCATTTAGGATGATACTGTGTCCTCTTCCAAACTTTGAGACCGGTTTCTTCCCTTTGCCTCATTCCTCATCAGAGCAGAAAGTGCTGCATATATACTGTTTTTTAGTTCCTCTTGTAGGTCCTTGTCCATACCTGCTGGTTGGGCAGGTGAAACTCAGCATGTTTCCACCACTAGAAAGTCTTTCTTAAAAAATTGTTTTAATTCTTAAAAAACTAATCCAAGAGTATTCCATTAGTGAATGTTAGAAGAACTGAATTTGATTGTCATTTTGGCCTCTAGCACACTATGAGAATGATACTGAGGAAATGAATCATGGTTTGTGCTGAAGGAGGCTGTTGTTAGACAGGCCATTGCCTCACATATCTCAGGAGCTGGAATGTAGACAGTGAACGAGGCAGGGACTGTGACCAGGAGCATAGATGATGGTGGGGCTGAGGGAACCAAAACTCAGACCCAAATCCTGCATTTTCTTCTGAAGTCTGCCAGGGAGCTGTATGCTGCTGTATGTATAACTTGGAGTAAAATTTCCATATGACTTCACTCATGGTGAATTACTTCTTTCCTACGTTTCCCTGAGACACAGAATGATCTAGCCTGAAATACAAGAAAAAGAAAAAAGAAAAAAGAGGATTTCACCTAGATCTGGAACAATGAGAGTGTTTTTACATTTTTGTGTTTTTTACATAGATTGCCCAGTCAAAGTGCAGGATATGTTGTTAGTCAGCCCCTATGTGACTTGCATTAGAAAATGTGACAAGTTTGGGCTTAATCCGTCTGGGCCTTATCTCACAAGGGTTTTGTAAAGATTAACTGATGCTTGTGAAATATTCTAAGCTATCATGGCAATATAATAGGAAACTCAAAGAATATATGAACACACCTGGTCTAGTACAATGCTTGGATATAGAGAATGGTAGATAAGAACTGAAAATACTTTTGAAATGCTGAAGTTAGAAGAGAATACAAACCACACATGGACTCCGTGAGCGTTCACTGCCCTTTGTGGTAAATAAAGTGAGAAAAATAGCCCATGTTGAGATAATTCATCAAAGCAATGTGATAGATAAGCAAAAGGACAAGTGACAATTGCACATGCTACTTCAATGGGCATTTCCTGCTGTGCAAGCGTGAGAACTGCCAGCTTTAGCTTTCTGTAATATAAAACTGCATGTGGGTGTAACTGTAAAAAACATATGAATTTGGCTGTAAGCAGCATGGAATACCTCAACATGACCTGAATGTGTTGGCATTCAGAAGCCCTTCCCATGTAGTTTTGCTCCATGGTGCCAGGAACTACAGCCCCAAGGCACTGCAAACCTGTGCCTGTACTTCAGATCAGTTGTAGACGAGTTCCTTGGATTGTGGCCTCGTGAGCCATTGTTGATACCAGATATATGTTAAGAAAAGATTTCTCTAGAAATAGAAGAATTGTCACTCTAGATCTGAACAACTTCTGTGGCAAGCACTCCTCGTGTGCCCTTTGAGCTGATGGGTCAGAAGGTGGGGACATGGGGAGCAATGTAAGTGAAGATCCCTTTTGTGACCACCTGAGGAACATGAACATGTATACATTATGTATATGAGGTGTGTCCTAGAGTCCTAAATGGCTGACGTAGTCACCAAGCCATTCTACGTCACATTTGAAAAGTCAAGGCAGCCAGATAAAGCATCCAAAGGGGACAGACTTTTTTCCAGGGTCTATTGTGATTGCACAAGGGGAAATGGCTTCAAACTAAAATAAAGAACATCTAGATTGAATGTAAGAAACTAGCTATATTACAGTAAGATGGTGAAGCACTGGCACAGGGTTCCCAGGGTGCCCCATCCTTGTAAACAGCCAAGGTCAGGGGATGGAATCTGAGAACCTGATGGAGGTATGGATGACCGTGTTCAGTGCAGGCAGTTGGACCAGGTGGCCTTCCAGGGCCCCTTCCAACTCAAACGGTTCTATGACTCCATGAATTTCAGGAGAGAAGGAAAGGCTATTAGAAGGACTTAAGGACTGCTATGATCTGAAGAGGGTTTAGGAAGTCTTCCTCAGAAAATAAGTGGAAATATTTTCCCTTGCTAGATTTCCTTTTCCTACATTTTTCATTCACTGTGAGCCAAAATAGACCAGAATACTAACCCTCAAATTATTGGCAATTTGTTCAGCTCTCTAGAAAAATGCCTCCAATAAACACAAACCCAGCTAGTCAGCGTAGCATTAAATCAAACCCTAAAAGATGAAAAATGCTTCTTTCAGTGTTTTATCTGAAGCCAAAAAGGATATTGCTTTACTGCTGCCTTCCAGCATCCAGAGAAGTTCCCCCCGGTAAGAGCTCATTAATTTGAGAGTAGGCTTGATTAGACTAGAGCTGAACAAGACTGAAACATTTCATTTCGTTCTTTCATGCTAATCTCTTGGCAGAACAACCACTCTTTTGCCCATCACCCCCACTCAAAACACAAACAAAAATAAGAGCTCCCCCTCCTTCGTCTGTATGGACCACAAAACAGCCAGAAAAACTCTTTTGTTATTACCATAAAATGCATTGGACAAGTGAATAAAATAGCTGTTGGTAGCTCAGGTCTATGGGATACTAGTAATCCTATATAATTGCCAACCTGTGGGGTGATTGGTGAAAGAAACCTTAAAGCCTTTTTATTTTATCTTGGTAATGATGAAGGAGTTACCCAAAACATATGAATGCACCTCTCCTCCTTTAGACCATCAAAGGTTCAACAATGAATTCCTTTCTTTGAGAAAGCTGGGCTTTAGTCTGCCATGAAACTCAATCCGTGGCCCTCTAATTAATTTTGCTAAATAGATTAGCCAATTGGAGTTGCTGCTTCAGAGGGAAGCAGCCCCCAAAAACAAGTTTTTCCCCATTCTCAAGGTGAGATGTTTTGCTCACAGGACATCCTTTCAAGTGCACTGGAGTACTTTTAGACTGGATTAGCTGAGGCAAATGGATTAGCCTTTGTAGGTATTAGAACCAAGGGCCTTTAAGAAAGGAAAACAAGGTGCCTAGTTTCACCAGTATGCCACTAAAAGCTACTTAGTGCAAACATCCGTAAAACTGTCAAGAATGAGGACTTGTAAAAGCAACTGTAAGCACATCCTCAAGCTAATTGTAAGACACACATTTACACAGAAATATGCAAACTGCAAACACGGTTGAATAGGAACTGTCACAAACATATCTGATCTTAGTGAGCATAAAGAATTTTTGCTGGTGTTTCAAAGGACACTTGAAACTCTGCAGCATCTGCTAAATTTTCTTCCATGCAAGTCAGTTGATAAAGGCATTAATCCCCTCACGAAAGTAACCCTGAATGACTCTCCTCTTTGCCATCTTTCTGAAGGTCCAACCCAGAAAAGTGCTAAACATTACAGAATGGACTCTGTGCATCAGTGGCAATCTGCAGCCAGTCAGCCCAAGATATTTTTCCATCTTTCATATCTTGTCAAAGTGTAAAGCAGTAAAACAGCAAGAGAATAATGTTGTATGAAGCTCAAAAAGAGACTGAAAGTGGGAATTTCAAATGATTCTCCTAAAAGTTTGCCTCTTATCCCCACCAGCGCTGACTTGACTTGGTGTAAGTGAATGCATGTTCCTATTTCTGTAGAAAAGGAAAGAAATTTCAAAACAAGATTTAGGTGGATAGACTTGATGTGCCCCAATAATTTTATTAATTTTCTGTAGCAAAGGACGTGATGAAATCCTGCTTGCCCAGCACCATGGATGGTAACCAAAATTGTGTGGTAACGTTTTACGTAAGTGGCAATATCAAAATTGAGAAATAGAAGAAGCAAACCTTCTGTGAGGGGTAACTAATCCTTGGCCTTAGCAATGGGGTCAACAAGGACTCAGTAACAGCAAACAGCACATCGTAGATATTAGGAAATTATAAAATGCCCTTATGTTGTTGTGTATCAGTAAATATCCTGCACACAAATTCAGTAAACAAAGCTTGTTATGTTGGGGAAGTAGCTCCTCATTCAGTATCCCTTAAAGATCTGTCTCTTATGCCAACTGGTTGACAGCACACAGGAATGACAAATAGTTTTGAGAATGTGTTCAAGATATCATTTTCCTTCTCCATCTCATGAGTACTGCAGAATGTAACATCTACCCACAGAAATTGATCTGCAGTTCAGTAGCACCTTCTGTTCAAGGGCTCACGGCTTATTACAATCAATTGCAGAATATTACAAGGCTCTGAAGAAGTGAATACGTTTTTCTGATCTCGATATGTCCTTTTGGCAGTCATACCTGGCATAGTGCACTCCTCCAAGGGAAAGTGCTGGACTTCTGTCTTATTTTGGAGCTAATACACCTGCAGTGCTTACTAGGCAACGTGGAAGTTGCAAGTGCCCAGGCATTTCCAGAAATGCTGAGATAATGTTCTGGTTTTGTATTCACGCAGATATAAAGTACTGATCTAAATTGTAAATGTGGTTTTTGGAAACACAGAATACCTACACAACCCATGGTCAACACTGGGAAGTTTGGGTGCTCTGTACATCTGAAAATGCAGGCCCTTGGGGTGCTGTGTTCCTTGCTGTAACCTGCAGGCAGCACTACTGGTTGGCACAAGAGTCTGAAACAGCATGGGGAAATCAGAACAGGCCTTTGTTATCTCAGAGCTTTGTATGTGACTGCTCTGCAGAAAGCAGAGTTGTCATTCCCCAAATATGTTTACATCTCTGTTCTCTGTAGGTGTTAGAAAGATCTGCAAGCGGGAGAGCGAGCATCTGTGTGAAAACAAACCTGTCTTATGCAGTCCTCCAAGTCACCAGAGCTGCTGGAATCCAACAAAGGTACTTTATTTATATGCCTTGTCTAACGTGCGTCCTATTTGTTTGTGTGGTGCACAGGACACTTTCCTATTGAAGACATACTGGGATTTTTGTGTTTGTTCTCATTACTGACCTCAGTGATAGAGGAACAGGCTTTTGGTAATACCCAGAAAGCAGATGTGAAGCAGCTTTCCAGTATAAGAAGTTTGGACTGAAGTGTACCAGCTACACTGCAGGGAAAGCAGAAGTGCCACATGCAAGCTGATGATGAATATAAAGACACAGCATCAGATCTGCTAATAGGTCAGATGATAGATCAGACCAGCAAGCAGGGACAAGCGATAGCAAAGTAACGTGAATGAAGGTAATGAAAGCAGACTGGAAGCAGATTTAGGATGAACATAATTAGAGTTAATGTTAGCACTGAAAGCAGAGATTTGGGGGCTGGTGATGCCTGGGGCTAGTTGACGTTTATCAGCATAGCTTGACTGTCTCTCTAAGTGGGGTTTTGTACCTGGGAAGGGATTCTGACATTTTGTTCACAATTGAACCACCTGCTTATGTCTCATCAGCTAAAAAGAGCTTAAAGGCTTCTTAGCACACAGGAGGTATGGATCAGGCATGCAAAAACACTTGTGCCTTGGCTGCGCCATCTCTCAGGCATGGCCATAGGAATAGATAGCATTTTTTATGCCTTTTATTTTCACTGAAATCAAGGCACAAATATCTAAATAAGCCCATGTATAGCTAGTAGCATGTGAAAAATTCCATCAGATGTTTGCAGCTTAAAAAACACGCTGAAGTGCTGGGATTTATCAAGCTCTCTTGACCTCTTGTCTTCACGTATTTCACCTCTACCCATTATGCCAGTGACATTCCCGTGACCAACTCTAACCAAGGAATCCTCCACACTGTCCTGATGTGTTCAGTACTGGTCCAGGCAATGTATAACAACTCTGTTTGGAATGTAATCCTGACCAAAAGAGCTGGGTTTGCATGAGAGGCTTCTCCATGCTCCTTCCGCTTGAGGATGCTGGAATAATCTCAATGAGAAACCAATAATTTTTTAGCAAGCAATCACTGGAAGTCTAGTATAGGGTTATAATTCCAGTCTTGGCACATTTAACAAATTCACCAAAGTAAAAATGGGCAGACATGGATATTTATATCTGCCACGGGATCAACAGAAACTTCCAGTTGAAGCCCTTGAATCTCTGCTCCCTCTTTTACTCTCCTCTCTCCCCCCTGCACCCTTTGCCAAAGTTCAGCTCAAGTTGATGAAGAATGTATTTTTTTGAATGGTAAATGCCTGGCAGGCCTAGGAACGGTCCACAAGCCAGGTGTGTGGCTCAGGCAGCTTCCAACTCCCTGCTTGGGTCTGATAGTGCTTTTATAAGAAAGCAGCTTCAATCCTGTCCTGGAAGAAACATTCCTGCCCCTGGGGGACAAGTGATTCATTCAGTCAGTGAGGTCAGTTCTGCTGCAGAACTGCCTTAGAAAAGCTGCATTGAACTTAACTCATAGTCACAAGCAATTCTGAAATTTGTGCTCTCTACCATTTCGCAAAATGGTAGAAATCATGGCCTTGGACTAAGCTAGGATCTAAAATTCACTGTCACCGAGGTAAGTCATTAAAGCAGCTTGAGTGGGAAAGGTTCATTCTTTGTGAATGAACACAAAAGAACCTGCAAGAGAATGAATCTCTGCAAAGCTGAGAGAGAAAGAGAGAAAAGAGGAGGTGAAGAATAGTTAGAATCAACCTGCAAAGTTTCTGATGATTGTTTCCCAGTGGGGGTCTTCTCACTGTGAGAGGGTTCCTAGGAAGGGGGATACTCAGTTGGAAAGGAAAGTAATTGGGGAATCGGTCACACTTATAAGACCATAAATGAAGAGCAGCGTCCAATGAGATTTACAGGATGGAAATTAAGATTTACAGGTGGAAATTAAGCTGTGGGTTGGGAAGAGCAGGTCACCCAGGACTGGATATGTGTTACCACAGCTGATGCATTAGGAGGAAAGAATGTGCAAAGGCTATAAATCTCTGGATTATGGCCCTGAAGGTAACTACAGTTATGGGATTACCTTTAAAGAGGCAACATTTGAAGCAACTCACCTCTAAGGGATATTTTCTCTTTGGCATCTCTGGAAAATCTTACAAACGTCACACCAAAACCCATTACTGATTGCCTTTCTCTTTTTGCATCCTCTAAGAAGAGGCATTCAAGACGTACTGTTGCTTCTCTGATACAAGGCCAAGCGTATTGATGGAAGAATAACCGGGTAAAAAGGAATACAGCATTTCTAGATTCATGTCGAAATTGTGGGACGCAATAAAATATGGGGGTTTTCTGAGTGAGGAAGCTAGCCAAGCTGGTTTAGGTCATAGGAATCTTCCCTTCTGCTTATTCTGAAAGACTACTGATGTGGTATGAAAGAGCATAAGGCTTTCTTGTCCTTTTGACCCCACGCTTATGGCTGAAAGCTTTCTTTACTTCATCTTTTTGAGTAATGAGGGTGTCAGAGTCTTTGTGTGTTACATCCCCACACCAGATACAGGGCAGTAGCTGCATGGTGGCTGCTGGATCATCCTTTGCTGCTGTATCGTCTCCTAGGATCGGGATCAGTAACTGTCAATATTTTGGAACATGATTTATGTGGTCAAATCCAAAGCAAGTGGCATTGAAGTTAATAGTTTGGAAAATTCCTGTAAGAATTTGCTGCTTCATCAAGATATGAGTAATAGCATGTCACATGTTTTGCAGAACCTTAAAGAGAATGAAAATGGAAAAGCAAAACAGGAACTGGTTTGGGGGAAGTTGCTTTTACCCACATATCCGGGGTAGACAACCGCAAGGAATTGAATGACATCAATTCTGGGTGCAGGGCCTCTACAGGTGCCTAAAAACAAACAGTTGCTCAATAAAATGCAACCTTCCAGACATTCTTCTCACATCTCTTCAGAATTCTTAATATGTACCCGAAATGCTGTCCTCTAACCCTTCTGCACTATCCAGGACTGGGAATTGACATGCGCACACTATTAGATAATGACTTACGAAGCCCTTGGGGAGACAAGTTTTTAGTAATACATCCATAAAGGTCAAAATTCACAACAAATATTCAACTAAACCAAAAATAACTCAAAAGGCTTTTATCCTGTTATTCATGCTGGCTATTTCACTACTGGTATGCAAGCCAATTTCCATACTATTGTTCAGGCCACACTTCCTTCTACCCTCCAGGTGGCTCCGGCAGGACCTGGCCTGAAGTCTGCAGAGTGTGACCATGGGTGATTGGGTACAAAAGTGGGTCTGACTCTTGGCAATGCCAATGTGGCTGCTCAAGAGTGTTTCTAGAGTGCTGGCCAATACTCCTTCCAAGTTTTAGGAGGCATTTTGGACCCTGCATTTGTGTCTTCTCTACATTAAATTTTGAACAATTGATTGGCTCAAGAAGGTTTTAAAGGCAGAAGATCCTATGCGTTTATTCTCTTTATCTTCCGTGACTCAAATCAGTTGTGCTGGGCCTGACGCAGCTGAACCGTGACCCGCCATGCTAAGATCTCCTGAGCTGTTTATCAGCACAGGGCAGGAGAGTTCAGTGAGGGCAGAGAGCAACACACAGCATGCCACACTTCACAGCTACCTCTGGCCCATGTCAGCATCAGCGTGGCTGCTTGGCAGAGCGCTTGGCATTCAGCCATGACTGCCCGCCAGCAGCTCTGTCCCATTGGAGCTCCAGCAGAACCCTTTCTGCTGCTGCTGCCCCCCAGGTGTGCCAGGTGATGGCAAGCACAGGTTCTGAGTGTGATCTGCTCTTCAGTGGCATCAGCAGAATCTCACTGATAAGCCTGAACTTTAAAACCCGTAGGGAGTCAGAGAAGATGCAACATTGAATGTTTCCACTATCCTGTCAAATTTCTTTTTGGGAGACACGGTGAACTTGAAACTGTCACAATATCTGCTCTCCCACACCATCCATGTCCTCAGAATGCCTGAGGTCTTTACTCCAGTAGCTCTGTCTGCCCAACTCCTGCAGAGAGCACATAGAGACCTTTAAGCATTGGAAATACTGATTGATGTCTGAGCTTAAGAACAGCATTTCACAGATGCATCAGGCTGATACTGCATCCTCTGCAACCTGAAAATCCAAGAAATGAAGAAGACACAATTATAAAATGCTTTTGGAAAGCAAGGATCATCCTGCATCAAGCCACATGTTAATTGCCTTTGGAGTCTTTCAAGAATCTGTCCCAGGGCAGCCAAAGATTTTCCATTCAGTGTGGAAATATCTGTTTATCAAACATCTTTGTTTGGAAGATTTCCGAAGTTGATTTTCTAAGGTATGAAATGACAGACAGCCCAATGGATTTGAGAAAAATTCTGGTTAAGCATGGCTTCAAAAAAGATGCAGGCATTTCAGTGAGAACCCTATGCTTGCCTACTGCTCATCAGGCAGTGGTGCTGTATAATGATGGGATAAGTGTACTCAGACTTCGATAGGGCTCAGTGAAGCAGAGAGGAGCTGTCTGGTCACCTCATTCATGTCTCAGGAGCTTATTTTTTTGAGGAGGAGGACTTGAATATAAATATGTGGATCAGCAAGGAAGCACTGCAACATTCACTGAATTTCCTGAAGATCAGTTGGTGGTTTAAAATCTGCCATTCCAGGACATTGGGCCCGGTGTTGACTCTAAAATAGACCCACTCCCACTGATGCCCTCTGCATTCTGCTGGGCTGTGGGAGACCAGGACCTCCTCCCAGGAGCCCTTCATCAACTTTATGCTTGTTGATTCATACCAGTGCCTGCAAAGGCAACCCCGTCATCCTATGGAGAACGTATGAATGAACAGCACTGCAAAACAAACAAACAAACAAAAAAAGCCAGCAAGGTTTTCCTCAACATGCAGAAAAGTTGCAGACTCCAACTGCAGAGCTCCTATCTCCCTCCCACCGCCCCCTCCAGCCTGGGTGCCCTGTGTGAGGGAACTGGTGACTTGGGGAAAAAAAAACCTGTCATGAGGTCATACCATTATCACATTTCTATTCCAGTGCTTTCTCACTGCCTACAATTATCACTCTTTTATTCTTGTACTTGGCTTCTTAGACTTTGATCTAGTCCCTCGCTTCATATCCTTTGATGCATTTTAGCTTACATTGTCTGTAACCTGACCCCTTGTCATCTAATTCCACCAACTTCTCACAACCCATATCAACCACTCTCTCCCCTCTTTCATCTCTCTTTTGTATAAATGCATACAGAGCCGTAACAAAGAGACTACAGTGTAGCTGTAGAACTTCCAAGATCCTTAGAAGTGCTGGGTAAAGTCCCTATGCATTTATTTTGCTCCCCACTTAAAAAAAAGGAAAAAAAAAGGAAAAAATCTTTGTTTATCCCTTTTTTTTTCCTGTAGACAAAAAAAAAAAAAAAAATACTAAGGAAAGGAAAATAAACATATAGGTATATTTCTGAATTGGTTATGAAACCCTTTATTTAATCATTTTTCTTATAAATCTACCTTCAAGTTCTCTCCAGTGACATTCAGGCTGCTGAGACACGGTACGTTTTCATCATTAAATACTGGCAAGCTTTGATCATGTTTACTTTCATTGACGAAAAGGGAGGAAAGGCCAGTGCTTACGTTGCAAATACCAATTAGTGCAGGACTGCAGTCTGTGCATGTGTATTTATAAATGCATATTTAGAGGAAAGAAAATAATTTGGTTTGTGCAATGTAGGAAATGTGGGCAAAAACATACGGTCATATTTTGCTATGTCGAAATAACACAGAGACAGACCTTCAGCTCTCAAAGGTGATTCAGGAGATGGAAGTCTCTTTAAATCAATGGATTATAGGATTTGGGCATGTCTGAACACTTGGGAATATTCTTAACTCCATCTTTATGTACCTACATTTTTTGGCATCCTGGTCCTAAATTTCCTTAGATCCTGGATTTTGAGTTCAGAGTTGGTGATGCAGTTTTATACAGTTCCATCCTATACTTCTGGGTATATATTTAGCAGCAAGATGGAACTGAAGGAAGAGAGAGGAAAGAGATTTTTTTTTTAGATGCCTCTGAATATTCAGAAAGATATTTACAATAATATTTCTCACTCTGTGTGACAATAATAGACTTGTAAGGGCAGAGAGAGGCAGCTGAGCACAGCTCTGCATGGTGGCTGTGACTTCTGGCTCAGGGCAGCTACTTGCTTTATTTTTAGCTGCTGGGAAGCAGTGAGGAAGGCTGTGCATTGAACCAGGTGAGCCCAGGTGCTCCTAGACAGGTCCCACACACACTGGTGCTGCTTGGGATTTGTATGTTCAAGCTGTAGCCACCCACCTGTGGGTGCGATCCAGCTGAGGGCTGATAGCTGGTGGGCTTTGGTTTCTCTTCTGGATAGTTTGACACTGACAGCCACGTCCTGCCAGGACTTGAGGGCTTTCTGGCTGACACTCACTGGTTTTGATTTGCCACATTCGTCCCTCCTCCAGGAAGGTCACAAATCAACATAGAGATGAACCAAAAGTCTCTGTTTGAACTTCAGATGTTCAGCAAAGGCAGTCCCAAGGAACTGCTGAGGACGTGGTCTCCTTGGTATGTTTGGTGAGCACAAACCAAAGCAACTCTTCTTTCTACCTACACCCACCATGGAAATCTGGTGGAACTTATGCTTAAGGCAGCTGCTACTACTCCACAGATTTGACCCATGGTTTTCTGATAGGACGTTGGAAAGAAGCAACATCTCTCACCTATCCTCATTTCTTTCCTCACCCAGAGATATTCCACTGCCTTGGCCATATATAAACTATGCCATGTTGTGCTGCACGCACAGCCTCTCCGTTTGGAAGAGTGGTCCATCCTCACAGCCTGACTTGTAGTCCTTCTCCCTCCTGTGGGTTCTTTTCTGCCTGCAGTGCTGTGACTGTGAATAACATTTCCGACAAATACTTTGGGAAATTTCTAGGTAATAAATTTCTCCACTGCAAGCAGTTCCCAGTGTCAGGCAAGCAGTATTGCAGGTGCCAGGAGAAATAAAAACAGAAAAAAAAAAAAAAAAAAAAAAAAAAAAAAGAATAAAAAGAAATATAAAGAAAACCTTGACTTTTTGCTTTGTCCTGCAGTCGCTGGTTGGTTAAAACACCATTTATGCTGACTGATTTCAATCTCTAAAATCATGTTTTCCATACCAGTGGGCCAAATAGTTCCTGGGCAGTTTGAACACCTGTGAACCTGGCATGCTGGGCTCTAAATAATGCAGACACAGCAGTTTGCTCTGCTCCTCTCTGGTTCATGTCCTTTTCTAGCTGGCAAAAACCTCTGATAGCGACAGTATTTTGCAGCTGGAAAATAGGTCACCTTCATAGTTATATATTTATACACACATGCATGTGTCTGTGGCTGTGTTGATATATCCCCTGTGATGCCCTGAAGTTGGACAAATAAGCAGAATAGTTACATTCAAAGGAGAATTCCAGTTTTGCCAGAAATGAAAATTCCCAAAGGGATGGTGGGATTTGGTTGGACAAGCAGGTTACAAATATGTAAGTAGCTTCAGAAGGAATTCTAAGCTGCTTTCTTGGAATAGAGCCTTTTAAGAACGAGAAGTCTATCACTAGCTGAAGGTATGGTTCCTCTTTGCTGAGGATTGGGTGTTTCACCAAACCTGTGCAGGTGGCTGTGTGTATGCATGCATGTACTCAGAGAATGTGTCCTTGAGACAAACTGCAGGAACTCTGCCTCTGAATAATCAGTTATTTTATTTACAGGTTTTCTACATACGGTGGTGAACCAGCAGGTTTATTTATACTAAAGAAGTTTCTCATCCATTATTGATGCCTAAATCAGCTCTGGTCTTTCCCTGGCCTGCAACTCCTCTAATGTGAGAGTGTGTATGAAGCATCTTTGAGTTCAGCATGGATGGTTTGCTTACCATCAATTATGCATGTGGTAAGCACAAAGGAACTGTTTAGGGGACAAGGAGAGGCTTCTCCTTCAGTTTTCAGGGGCAAATGTTGCCAGTCATTGAGTTCCCATCTCCCCATACTTTCCCTTATTGCACTCAGCTCTGTCTATTCAGCAGCAGCTGCTAATTCAGTGGCAATAAAGTCTAGGAAAAGCCCTTGGGTTTTTGGAGTTGAATGGGAGGCATTCAGTTTAGAGTTACTGCCCGTGACTTTTCTTTGTGGATGCACTGTGTAGTGTTTACTCTGTTCCAGAGCACGACTTCCATTTCAAAAGGAACACCATCCATGTAGTGACTGGCAGCCAAATCTTTTTGTAGTTACATAAAACACAACCTCAGTTTTGCTTTTGGAATATCTATGAGGCTTTAAATACGTGCTGCCTCTCTGTATAACCACTGTAATGAGCTGAACTTCTGCTGGAAATCATGGAGAGTATTCCCTTGGACTTTGAGCATCCAGAGGGCTCTCCATAGCTCCGTGTGGCCCTGGCACAACCCGTGTTTGTTCAGACATGCATTTTAGCATGGCTGCTAAACCACCTAGAATTAGTGAAGAGAATACGTGCGCAAAGAGTGGGACCTTGTGCTGGAGCCAGCCCATCTGCACATGTTTGGTCCAACCCCTAGGAGCAGTGCCGACGTACAGCTCCGAGGTCCTGATCAAATCCCTCCCCATTCAAAACTGATGAACATATGGAAAATTGTTACCTTTGTGATTCCATGATTCCTTGATCGTGGTGTGTCCTTAATCTAGGACTGGTCTACTTTTTGTTTTGTTCATCTACCCATCCTTTTAACTCTACAGGAAGAAGCCCTACAAAGGAAAGAGAATCAAGCCAGCAAGAAAGTGCTTCCCATTTTCTAAGTCCCACGGTGCTTTTTAAGCTCCTGTTCTGCTCTCGCATGGAAGAATCTCCTATTCTGCAGTCCAGTCCTCCTGGACCAATAGGTCAACCAGCCTGGTGAGCTCCACAAGGCCATTGACACAGAGCAGCTGTTGGCTGCTTTCTTCTCCTGGTATTACAGTGGATTGAACTGAACTGTGGCTGCTTCGCAGGAGCATAGCTAAAAGGACATCTATACAGCAATAAAAACAGAGCCGCCCCAGCCATTACATCAAGGAGTATCAGATCCTTTGATGGAAACATGAGTGTCTCTAACCTGGAGGTAATCGAGGGCTGCATCTGACACACGTGGTACTGCCATCTCGTAAAATGTCATGGATGCTTGACCTGAGATGCTCAAGCCACAGTTGGTTCCTCAGGGTGGGATTGATGCAGTGGTGGGAGGTTGGGGAGGTGATGGTTAAAGTATCTTAAAGACTTGGCGTGCCATTTATAATGCCCAGGAGAAAAAAACAGCAGTCCCTTATTTAGATGAGTTGGGGTAGTGTATTACAGCATTTCTTACTGTCTGAGCTGTGCCCTGTGAAGTCTGCCTTGAGTATTTATAGGGCAATTAGTTGCTGCAAATATGTTTTTAAAATAAATTTTAGGGTGTTTTTTTTTTTCATTTGAAATAACTTATTAGCACTTAACAGAACTTCAAATGTAGTAGATTTCAAATGGCATCTAGGCTTCTAGGCTGAGATTTTTTCCTCTTTTTAACAAATCTGGATGCCAAATTCCTATTCCAGTTATTGGTAGCTTCTTATCCAAATCACTTTAACAGCTTTGAACATCTCAGCTATAACATGGCAGATCAGTATGACCACAAATTAGCTGTGAAGGACGTGGAATAAAAAGAGCACAGCAAACAAAATCCATCTGTCCTTCTAAGATCCTCACCGTGCCAGATCTCCCCAAAAGCCACAACTTCTCTTTCTAAATGGGTGCAAGTTCTGTTTGCTTTTGAAAGTGTCTCCAGGAGCATTTTCCCCACTGAGGTCTGTGTTTTTTGCTCAGCGCTCGGCTTCTGTGATGTGGGTGAACACTCAGGAGCTGTGCAGGGGGTAAATGGGGCTTGGTAAGCTTTTTAGCAATGCTGGAGGGAATGCAGCTTTCAGCAGTGCTCCAGAGCAGGGACCAGGATAGGAGATCTAGATGGGCTCTTGTGGAATCATTCTGCTCCATCTCTCCCATTGCACCATCCCATCTTTGACGAGTTGTTGGTGCCCGTGCTTAACAAGACCATGGCTTATTCTTCCCCTGGGATCTGGGACAATTTACACAGATGTGTATATTCCAGTGTGGTCCCACTTCCATTTTTCAGTCCATCCAGAGTTATTAGATTCCTCTTAATTCTTTGTAAGCAGCAGCTCATGGCATTTTGAAATGCTGTTCCTCGCTCAGATGGCAGATAGCAAATGTTTCCACTCAGAGCACCTCTGCCTACTTGTAAAAAGCAGCCTATACATGACCATTTCTATACATCTCTATTTTTAACATCTGAAAAAAAGCAACCCCTTCTATTTTTAGATACAGCTCAGTTCTGTAGGCTGGCTGGTTCTAATAAAAAATTCCTCACTCTCTAAAGAAAATCCTGCACTGAAATCACAAATCCAGGGGAACGTCCTGTACTACTGGCAGACCTACTGAGATGAAAACCTCAGCTTGTTAGCAAGCCTTCCAAACAAAAACATTTACCCAGACTCAAGAGGAAAAACAGGCAAGGAAGAGGCAATAACCCCAGCAAGTTTTCTACCACGCCTTCAATCTGCTATATAAAAAAATCAAAGAAAAACATACCCACTGATTCAGACAGGAGGTCAGGATCTTGGACATCTTTCAAATCTCTTTTGTCTGTCCCACTTGGCCTGGTTGCTAGATGTGTTTCCAACAGCTGTCTCTCTTTTGGAGATGATGCCATAGTGCTCTCTACTGCTGGCCTCTTGATCCCCTTGGACCACAGGCTCCCAAACAAATGTCCCTCATTGTCTGCTCTGCAGATGGGCAGTAGGTATTCCTGCTGGAGGGATTCTGCTTTTAGGAGAACCTGGTTGCTTGTAACCGAGTCATTGCAATGCCAGCTGTGCATTGCTATGGTTTTCCCTGTGCTTTTCTGTCTCCAGCAGGGAAGTGCCACCTCTTTCACTGCCAGTCTGGCCTCAAGCCCATCACTGACGTTTGGGTTTTCAGTGTTACGAAAAGCAAACTGGGTAACACAGCTTAGAAACCTAGAGGTCTTTGAAGCCTCATTCTTAGCTGCAGTTCCGTAAAGCTGAGATGCTGTTAATAACTCAGCATGCACTGCAGGGAGAAACATCTTAAGGAATGTGTGAGCAGCTCTGAAACTGGAAGTGGAGGAACTAAGAAGACAGAGACAAAGAGACACTTTCCTGATGTGTATGTATGATAATCCCCAGGGAATAGAGCAAAGTACATTGTGTTTCCCTGCATGAAAACTGCACTGCAGGGATGTGAACAGGAGGGGAGTGTGACTGACAAGAGGTTGCCCTGCAAAATTTGTACAGCAGAAAGAAAGCAAAAGATCTGCTCTGCCCTTGTATGAATGCCACCACTTATATTCATCTTTCAACTGTAAACCATGTGCCAAGGAAGTGCACCAGAACAGTCAGAGGAAAGCTGCTGCACTAACCCTGCAGCACATCTGGTCATGCAACTGAGCAGGAGTAGAATGAGAGGGAGAGGAAAAAAGATCAGACTGAGTTGTGGCATGTTATGGTGTCTGTATGTTACAGTGATTGACAACAGGGAATTGCCTAAGCTAATATGTGGCCTGTCAGGGTATCACCTGGATACTCTCTAACTTCTAAGTCAGTTTCAGGCAATTAAAGCTTTCAGAAGATAAAAAGCCTTGCAAATAACACCTCACAATGAAGGTGGTATGTCTAGCATAATTATACCCAGGTTCTTGCTATACCTTTGGATAATCTGGCTGACCAGTGTATCAGCCATGCTGCCCACCAGTTTCTTTCCCTACTGGGAGTAAAAATTGGAAGAATTTTATTCCTTTCAAAGGAAATAAATCACTCATTTTCTTCAGCTTTTACTGCAGGAAGCATTGTAGCTAGAAAGAAGAAAAAAATGAGATGATCTTTTTCCTTTGTGTGGGTGAAAAGGGCACATATCAAAAATGAATCCCCTGCCCAAAGTGGCACTGTGCCCATCCCTATTTACACATTACCATTGTCTCAATGGAGTCCTGTGTTTCCAAAATGCAGAGTTTATTCCAGCAGTGAGCAGGGCTTGGGTTTGTGTCTTACTGTCTACTGGGGGCTAAGCAAACACCAAGGATGTTATCCAATACCATAACTAACAGTGGAATTCAAAACCTCTGAGCAAAAGCACTTCTTTCCCCCTGACCCTTGGACCGTTCTGGCTTGCATTTCAAGCCTCTGTATTTTTATCTGAAGAAGGAAAGTTCTTCTGTTCCCTACCAGCCTGCTCACTTTCAAGGTGTTACACACAGGGCTCACAAGCACTGGGTTACAAGGTGGTCCACACTACAAGACACAACACTAGGAAATCATATTTAAATGCACTAAAATGAGAGTTTTCAGGATTAGGAACAGAACTAGTTAACAGCGTGACATTTACTTGGAGAAGGACAGAACTGTGAAGAAAATGCAATCATCTCCCAACCCCTACCTTTGTCTGACATACATACAAATGCCATCCGTGGGTGAAATAACACCCAAAGCTTTACAGACAGCTCTATCAAGCAATATGCTGTCTCAGACACTCTGCTATTTGCTGCTTCCAACCTCTCCTGCTGACGGCTGTCTGCAGAGCCTGCTGTCCCACGAGCCAGTGCAACTCCTTTCTAGTTTGTGACCAGCATTTAGTAACCACTCTGGCAAGAGCAGGCACAAGTCCAAATTCAATCATGCAAAACTGAAAGCTGGAAGGCTGGGCACGGTGTGTGTTTTGGGCTGTGGGAGGAGGCACGTGCTTTCTCTGCTCTCATACCTTCCAACAATGCTGTGTAATCAGGATCTGGGCTGGCCAGTGCTCTGACAGACTGAAATGATAGAGGATGTTTGATAAGAATTTGGAAATGCATCTACCTGAAGGTGAGGGTTAGTGGAGGTGTTAACACTGACGCTGTGCCCGACATCCATAGTACAGAAAGTCCTCATTTTCCCATCAAGTAACACTCATTTGTTATCATATATACACACCAGAGATTTACATGGCTTGTAAGAATGAATCATGCATAACTGTGGCTTCTTACATGACAGTTGGTATATTAACAAGTGACTTATTTGTGCTCTGTGCTGAATGAGTGTAGTGGGAGCATGTGGACCTCTGGTGTCAGAACCATATTTGTCATTATCTGGAGGTAAAACAGCAGTTTGGTGATTAAAAACAAAATAGAAAATAATTGCTGACTTTATTTGCCTGTACCTTGAGAAACCATGCTTTGATTTATACATGCCTATTATACACATACATTACATATATATATATGCCTAGTGAAAACATGATAGTAAGCATTATTCAACCATTCTTACACAGAATATTATAAATAACATTAAGAGGTGGATTTATAACCATTTTGCCCATAGCCCACAGTGCCTTTTTGGAAGCCAGCAGGAGACATGGGCACAAGAAGGTGTTCTCTGTAAATTAGAGGCTGTAACCTGGCAGAGGCTTGAGGAAGTTCAATAGGCAGTGGTGTTACATGGGGTGCCTGGAGCAATGCTCACCTATGACATCACTGTTCGGTGTAACAGCACTCATGGACCTCAGCTGGGTGCAGCAATGTCTGGCACTTTGTGGGCCAGCATCAGCTCATTATGGGTTATCCTACCTCAAAATATCCTGGGGATGGAAAGTTACGTTCACAGCAAGTTCTCCACCAGTCCCACTGGGTAGTTTGGGACTCATTTCAAAGGTACTTCTACTGTTGGTGTCCCCCAGGAGGCTGTAGGCTGTAGGATTCCAGTAAAAGGGCTACATGCTAACAGAGCTCTTCACTCTGTGAGCTGCGTGGAGCAGAGCAGGCTGCCAGCTCTGTCCCCTGCCAGGTCTCACACTTTGCTTTCAAACTCCCAGCTCGTGGGGTCTGGATGGGGAGAAGTGGCACTGCCACGGCCATGCCCCACTCTGATGGAGTGTGCAGAAAGGGGTGCAGTGTCAGAGCATGCAGGCTGCTTGGCCAGAGTGCAGGGAGCAAAAATAAATAACCATTGAGGAGAGACCTACTAGCAAGCAAGGGGAGAAACCTCTGCATGTTCCCATTTGCTGGGAAGGACAATTCTGGCCACAGCTCATAGCATCCTGGGGAGTGGGACCCTTGGGGTGTTGAGAGTAGGTTTGTTAATGGATCTCCTAGGGGTTGATGGATTTAATGGGTGAAGTAAGTCTGCTTCTATTTATTTTATTTTTTTTGGCAGCTGCTGCAAGTGGAATTTTATGCATTTTTCTGGCTGTTAGTGCTTGTCTGGGCTATTTAGATGTTGAGGTACACTTGTTTCCTTCGTGGTGGACCTTTTTTAGAGAGCAGCTGGGATGACTTCTGCAAGGACACATTAGGGTATACTTCCCTTTATAAAATGTTCTGTGTAGCTTTACAAATGAGCTCTGAAATGGCTACTAGGGCCTGGAAGTGTGAATGGTAGTTGATTAGGTCAGCTTTAGATTAGAGAGGCTATAGAGGTAAGCCATTGTTGTGCATGGTCTACTGACCTCTTAGCTCTGTAGCAGTCTGTTAAAAATCGTGAGGGGGGACAGCATGTGTGTATATGTGTATGTATGTGTGAGTGTGTGAGTGTATGTGAGGCTGCAGACCTCATTTTCCCTCTCACCTTAGTATTCTCCTCTATTCTCCTCTGACTTTTCCTGCCTTTGTCAATTCTGAGGGGTTTAGGTGGCTTTCTGCTGCTGGCATGAAGTGCATTATACAGATCAGGTCCAGAGGGACAGCCTTGCTCAGCTGTTGGTAGGTCCTGTTCTCTCTCAGGTCACTGAAGGTTTTTTGGTAGACAACATAACATTCCTCACTTTGAGGCCTTCAAGTGTTTGAGAGCACTTTGCATGCTTTTTTTTCTTCTTGATGTCTACAGAAGTGGCTGCTACTGTGACAGCTTTATGTAGTACAGAAACCAAAAGGACCTCCTTCTATTGTTGCTCTCCTTACATCTTTTCATTTTTGTAAGAAGCACTCATTTCTTCTGACTTCCATATAAAAATCCAAGAAATAAAATGTTCTGTGCAAAGTGAACAAGGATGTCAGAAGCCAGAATCTTCTCTAATATAAATCAGTGCAACTCTGCACCTGTAAAGCTTTGCTCTAGGCACAGATCTGGCCGAGAGCAATATTTCATTTTCCTTATAATCTTGCCCTATAATTCAATTCCTCTCAGCCTGTAACACTTTCTCTGCTCGCTGTGAACGCCCTCCAGCTTGTTTCTGTCTTTCTCTTCCTTGATTATCCAGAATAGAGATGGGGCGGATGCTGAAATCTGCCAGCTGGTTGTCCTGCTGTCCAGGTGAGGCCAGATCAGAGCTCCATCCACACTGCCTGTTTTTTCTCTGCCTCCTGACTGCATGGTCTCTGTTGAAAGGAAACAGCTCTCTGCAGAATTGCCTTTTCTGCTACCTCATCATCTTGCAAATTCTTATCTAGGGTGAAGCACAGTTATCCATAAATCTCTTCTTCCTATCAAGACTTCTCCCTGACGCCTTTTCCAAGATCATGAGATGGTTTATAAATACACGAAGCTGTAAATACTTTTTCTACTACATTTGGTAAATACAGAATATGGTGCATGCTTCCCTGAAGCCTATATAATAACATCAGCTAGCAGTCCCAGTCTATAGCACGAAGCATTTCTTCAGCTGCTTCAGGGAAGGTTAAGAAGGCAGAATCACATCCTTAGGGAGTTATTCCAAATGTAATGTCCTCTTCTAATATCACGAATGCTGTAAGACCCAAAATAAAACTCTGCTGTTTGTTTCTCAGTTGGGACACTTAGGAATTTGCTGTGAGATTATGATCTTGTTGTGAAATTATGGCCTGGAAGATCGTCGTCCCTCTGCTGTTACACCCCACTGAGCGCTACTGATTTTCATAGTTAATCATAAACTCTTGCCCTAAGTTAATTGATGTCCTCATTATGTCACATTTAACTGCAGCTTAGGAGAGTCTTTAGCCATTAATTTCTTTTATACCAGTTAGCCCTACATGCAGCAAGCTTTGGAAATAGTGAAGAAAGGATCTCAAAAACGAATTGACTGTTATTGTTGCCACTGTATCACCAATTAAATACACAAATATCAGAAGAAAAAGTAAGCACCACTCTGTATATTCCTCACTCTGTAAATCTAATGAATGTCCAGTAATTAGCAGCAAACGAGTTACTTCTTACTGACAACAGTCAAGGAGCTGCATTTGGGGGTTTAGTACTCAATGCCAAAGAACTGAGGTTTTCACATCAACCTTAAGAGTCTCAAAGATATCAGTGCTTTAGTGGGAAAGCTTCATATCCTCACTCCACAGCTCCTTTGAAGGACTGAGTTTGGTGAAATTTGAGGACAAGAATATAATTCCCATTCTTTGGGTTGTGAAGATTGAAGGAAAGGTGATATTCTGTTATCTGGAAGGGCACATTTTCAGGTAGGAGGTGAGAGAAATGGGATGATTAGAGCTATGGATATTAAAGGAAGTTACTTCTTGATTTTAATTAGCAGGATCTTGAGTCTTGGTTCTTCTTTGATTCTTTTCTCATTACTGTAAAAAACTTGAGTTAGTGAGATGCTTTCCTCTGGTTCCCTCAGTTCTCAGTGCTTTCTGCACCCTTTGCTGGGACAGCCCCTGCAAACCGCCTGCTTCAGTGCCACACTGACTGACCCTCTTGCTGAGAGCTTACTTTTGCTCTTTCCTGTTCCATTCACCTCTTAATCCTAGTTAAAAGCCATTTGAAGGTTTGATCTTTGTAAGTATTTTACCTAAGGCGTGATTCCATTTCAAATCTTAATCCCAATAATCTTGGAAACCAACCTGTCTGGCCAACCTAAAAACATCCCTTGTATAACAGGATGACATGGACACTGCAGATCAGTATCCTTACTAACACCTGATGCTTACTCAGGGGAGTCAACTGAGATCCTGGCCCAAGGCTTCCTGGCAGGAAATCCATGTAGTTATCCTGCAGATAGTTAAAACTGCACTTTGAGTTGTTGCATCAGGGTGCAGTCTATCACTAATATTATCTTTCAGAATTCCCAGCCTTACATATCATGATGTGTCATGTCTGGTGGAAAGCAATGCATGATTTGACTGATGTGCAGTAGCTGGGGCAAACTTACTAGTCACAATGAGCCTATTAGTCATGTTACGTCTGCCTCAGTGCAGAGAGGCTCCAATGCAAGTACAAGAACTAGCTTCTGTGTATAAAGCACAGCTGAGTAAAAATCTTCCTTTGACAGCAGGCATCTTCGGTTCCAAGCCACTTTATGGCTGATACAAGATATTCTGATGAACGTCCCATGAATCAAGATATTGCCAGTAAAATCAACAGAATAAAAAAAAAATACAATCAATCTTTTAATCTTTTTGTCAAAGACTGTAGGAAACAGATGTAAATCCAGTGGCTTATGAAAATGGCATCGTCATGGTTTTAAATGCCTCCCTAAGGTCAAGTACCCAGAGTGTGGGCATGGCCAGGAAGAAACCAAGCCGAAATTCATGGATCAAGCATTTTGCCACAAAGGTGATGTGAAGCAACTAAAAGTTGAAATCCAGCCATGGCTGGAAGAGCAGCTTCACTTCTGAAAACAGCACTCTGCGGATCTGGGTCGATCATCAATAAATTTATTTTTATTTTTTCAGACTTTACCCAATCTCTGTCTGAACATTAATATTAGCAGGTAGCCAGAGAAATGAGTATTGCTAGTCTACTCGTGAAAAGTTTCCATGCTAAATTATCACCTTTGTTCAAGAACTGAAGACTTCATTTTTTTTAATTGGATTTGTGTGGCTTTGATTTTCAGCTGACAGTCTTTAACTGTCAGCTGGAAGCTGAACCCTTATCACATTCCAGTGCATTGAGCTTTTTGGACAGTAAAGGAAGAAAGTTAAGAAGGAAGAGGAGTTGTCAGTATATATATTTTTTTTACTTGTTTCTTTTTTTTTGTTTTGTTTTTGGCAAAAAATCCCACCGCCTTATCACTGAATGGCAGAGATGTATGTAATTTTTCAGGGGCTGCTCAGGGCTGGCTGCTCTTGAGGCCAACACCCTGTGATAGGATCTCAGCTTCTGTCTATATGGATGTTAGCAAGACATTCCTGAAGTCAAACATTGTGTGGTTTAGTGCCAGGTTCTGCAGTATGGTGATGACCAGCGTTAAGTTGGATTTGTATTTAGAAACCTCTGCATAGAGGCATGTGAGCAGGACAGAACTTCACCTGGCTCTGTTGATTGCTGTCAAAATCTTTGCAGAAGACATCTCTGCTCGAGCTCGTGGGAAATGTGAAAACTGAACAATCACCTACCAGCAGCACCAGGGTTTTATTCCTTCAAATTTTACTCCATCCAGGCTTAGATCCATGACTTAGATATCTAGGGGCTGAAGAATTCTGATGAGTAGAGGATTCCTATTATCTTTCCAGTGGTGTTCTCTAAGTTTGATCTTGCTACTGTTTGAATCCTTGGAAAAACTCTTGTTGATGAGTGCTGCTGGATTAAGGCTGTCTGTTGTCCTGGGGAGGGCAGCATTTTATGCAGCAGGGTGAACTTTTCCTTTCAAAACTTAATCTTTAGCTCTGCCAACTTGACAGTTCCAAGTCAGCACGACAAGCTCATCCTCTCCCCCTTTTTATGAGGCCATCTGGGAGGATGTTGCTCCCAAAAGTGCTACCTCTGCATCAGCTCCATCATTTCAAGCTGAAAATTATTGTGCCAAATATAAACGTGGGGAAACATCCCCCTGCAGCTTGTGATAAGTGTCTGAACCATCCAAAAGGAGGGAGACCTGCCAGAAAAGCTCTGCAATGTCTGAAGACGAGAGAACTTGGATCCTCCTGATCTTGGAACGAGGTCCTCTGCAGAGATGGGATGTGTTTTTCTCCCTGAATTTCTTGTTTATCTATTCCAGATCAATGCCTGGATGCTGGCTGCTCCTCCCATGTAAGGCATTCTCCCTGTAAGTGAATTGCACTCTGTAAGGCCCAGCATTTTGTTCTAACTTTACAGCCAATGACCAGTTCTAGCCCCTCACTTTGTTGAATGAAGAAAGGTCATTCCCACTTTTGATCCAGCCCCAGTCAGAGCAGGTGATGGAAGTCTTAATTTCCTAACCCTTTCCCAACAGACTTTTTCCAGCTGGCATAGCAGTTACACTGGCGCAGATGCGTGCAGTTTAACAGCTTTATTTGTGGAGTACTGACAATGCACCAGCTGAATTATTAGCAGGTATTTTTGCATTTCATTTTGTTCCTTATCAGTAAGGTTTCCCACCTGGACTTCTGAGGCAGGCCATTTTAAGTCTGGCAGATCACTCAGACTCTGCACACTGTTTCAGATAACAGCTCCTCTGTCTGACTTCACGGATCAAAAATGACATGTTTTTCTGTGTCAGTTTTAAATCTGAAAACTTGGACTCATTTCTGAGCCCTGCCAGTGAGATCATTAACCCTCAAACAAAGATGCTTTGTCGGGTGGCAATCAGGGCTCTTTTTCTTACACTTTCCGAAGCTCCAGTCCTTGACTTGGATCCTCACATCGCCACCATAAATGGAATAACTCATCCTCTTTACCATATTCACAGACAAGGATGATAAGATGACCAGTCATCAGTGTTTCTATAACAACACATACACAATTTGGGATGAATCTAGCTTTCCCTTTACAAGGGACCAAAAGGTGATTTGGTCTTTTTACTCCCTTTTTCTATTTTCCTTTTAATTTGAGTAGTTTTTAGCCTTCTGTAATGCTAGATCTGAGAATCTAACAGACCTTTTGGAATTAAGATTTTGTCAGAGAACTCAGAATGGCAATAATTTGTTGACTGAAGGACTACTTCTATTCCATCCAGGCTTTAAATTCACAGAGATTTAAAACTGCCTTCAGTAATTGTTCTGAATATGAATCCATATATTGTCCCCATTAGAAATAAATAACCAGTGGGATGTTCAGATACCATACATCAATATGGCAGATGCAAAAGATTCTGAAATTGCCACGTGACATTCAAAAAACATCAGTAAAGATGAAAAATAATCATAAATATCAGGGTTGCCTTTCCCTTTTGGAAGAATACAAATGCATCAGAAATAAAGTTATCCCTCTTCCTTCCTTCTTTCCAAAAACGAAGCCAAAAATCACCAGTGTAGTCAATTTCACATTTGACAGCATTATTGCATGAATGACAAACTGACAAGTTTTGTCCCTCTTTACTTGTTCCAGCCTCACATTTGCTTGTTAATTCATGCAAAGTTTTTCCAAGTTCTCCATCCTGTAGGATGCTGACTCTCCTGTGAAAAGCAGTTTCTCAATCAACCTGTCTCCACCTTCCAACTCAGTCATCTGGCAAAAGAGTGAAATGTTACTGTGGCTCAGGCCAAAGGCTCTGGAAGAAGAGAAGCATGACACTCATCTGGTATGAATGCTGGCAACCTGATGGCACTCCAATAGCTCTGTGTCTCTCTGCTACCTCTTTTTATTTCATATGATTGCCCAAGGAAACAAAGTAGAAGGGCTAAGCAATTACACGTCCTTAATTAAGGAACTACTAACAAATTATTTGCATGGGAGCACTAGTTCACAATGCTTATCATGGCAACATTTTCTGTTCAAAAGGCACTGCATCCTCCCAGTGGGTTCAGCCCTACGTGTACAGCCCATCAGCACATTCCTGGGTAGGCTTGTGGAGAACCACTTGAAAATGGCTGTAGATAGTCAGTGCCTTTCAGGAATGTGCTAAACAAGCACTCTCCCCTGCTCCCAGGCAGCTGCCTGTCTGGAGAGCCTGGTTTCCAGCCAGGTCATCGTGGAGCTGTAGTTCCCTTGACCTGAATGAGATCCCGTCTGACCACTCAAATCTGTAGACATGAACCAAGCAAAAAAATAAGGTACACTTGTCACAATGGCAGGGACTGACAGCCAACACCAGGCCGACACAGAGGCGTGATCCGATGTCTCATGGCTCACCCCTGCTGTGGGCAATTAGAAACCTTGGTATCTCTTTCTTAGAGATACCGTATCTCCTCCTTATCTTTTCTTTTCCTAAAAGAAAGCATGTCTGAGATGCAGTCCTGATATCCACACACCTAAGAAGGGTGGATTAGTAATTATACACTGTGCTGGTCAACTCCTTCCTTCACACATTTGCTTTTCAAGATTGTGCCCAGTTTTTTCTAGCAGTGTCTCTTCCATCTTGAGTTGTCAGTAGTTCTGGCAGCCCCCTGAACTTTGCCCATCATTCCCACTTCTCCTGCTCAGGTGCTGGAGATGTACACCTTGTGTTAGACCAGTCAGCATATGTCAATGTAAGGCAGAAGGTAACCCTGTGCTGTGCAGGTGGTTCTCATGCCTTCAGTAGTATCTTCAGGAAAGGATGGACTCATACTATATCATGGCCTGTCATTCACATTCATTGCTTGCTTTTCAAAGCCCCCAAATGGTCCTTCACTTACAGGTCTGATATTTTCTACTTGTGTAGTGAGAAGGGGTTGCACAGAAACAATTGTATAAAATTTTAATGTATTTAATATCAGTGCTGCCTTTCTGTCTTTCCTTTCACACTTTTAGTGAAAAGTCCGTCTTTGGCCAATAGAAATTCCAGATTCCAGAGTGTTAATGGCAATATTTATTTAGTCGTCGATGCCAGCATTTGTTTTTCTAACCTGGTCTTGATCATTAACATCCCATAGATAATAAGGTTGGTCCTAATAGATTGTGGTCCAGACAAAGGAACGTGAAGGCATGATCAATACCTTTCAGTGACAGTTTTAGTCCTAACCTGTGTTTTGTACACGAACCTTCAAACTATTTTAATGGCCAAGACAAACGTTGTCTGCGCACAGTTATGTTTTTACAGTATTTTAATTCCACTGAAACGGTACAGTAAATATTGATACACTGTTTTGCCTTCAGTATTTTTGGACTGCGGTCAAATTAATTAAATAGTAAATAGCAGAGTGGATATCCCAGCACACTGTCCTATGAAATGCTAAGCAAGATTAGAATGGCTGATAAAAAGAGCTCTATGCTAATGCAAATAAAGGAAGGACACGGTGTTATATCAGTCTTTGTTGGCATTTCCCATGTGGTTTTCTGAAGTGAACATTTACTCTGTGTTCTTTAACAGATGAGAAAGCTTCACGGCTGTGAGTGTATGTGCAACATTCTTTTATAGCTCTCTTTCCATTCTTGGTGTTTATTTTTTGCATTTTTCACTGTGATTCCTCCAATTTACAGTTTGGGTTTTTTTCCTTCTTCTTGCAGAACTTGAAAGAGACACCCGTGGGTTGCTGACCTCTGTCAGTGATGGTGTCTGCGGAGATTGCAGCTGCTATTTATCTGCCCGCACACGGATCACTTTGCAGTTCTCTCAGACAGTCTTCAACCACGCATAGTGGGAGCTGTCCTATTTTCCACGTTGTTGTCCTCATCCCGTTACCTAATGTTGTGTCAGCACACAGAGAACTTCAAGCAGAGGTGATTTCTTTAGACACCAGCTACCTCCTTCGTGGCTCCCTTCTCCTGGCCAAGCCACAGGTGTGACCTGCTGAGATAGGAACTGGGAGAGAGGCGGACTTAGGGAACGTGCGTGCTGCCTGCTGGGCAGCGGCGCTGCGGTCAGCAGTGTGCAAACAGGGCAGAGCCCTGACAGCTGGTGAGCTGCGGCCGCCCCAAACACACTGCTGAGGAAGACAGCAAAACATGTCTGCAGCATCGTGCTTAGTCAGCGTGCTGCGGCCGGCGCTGGAGGCTGTGACAGTAGAAGTTCATGCTTTCTGACCTATTTATTGACTCTGACTCTGCAGGCATCTGCTTTAACAGAGGCTTGTGACCAAGGGAGCAATGGAAATCCATTGTATTGCATGGTTTGATTTTCAAGGCTGATGACCTGAGTGCCTCCAGTTCTCTTTTGCATTTATCTGCGTGTGTCTTCTGTACTTATCTTTTGCCTAGAGAGGTTACAAAATTCCTGACTGGCTTTGCTTCCCTGAATTCACAAACTGCAGAGGTAAGCCCTTTGTCGCCAGCTCCCTGTAAGCTTGCTTCTTGCTGTGCGTATAGATCCATTCAGTCCTGCGTGTGACTTGCAGGCAAAACCATACTTATTGAGACATATTGACACAGAAGAATTAACTGCCTTCTATTGACAGATACTTAAGCTCGCATTCATCACATCACAATGTTCCCAAGTATATTTTGTTCACAAAAACAGATTGAAAACTTGACCCAGACAGACTTTGTAGGAAATCTTGTTGTCACCAGGATCTGAAAAGAGCTCTCATGGAATGTGAAACAGACTAATAAGGAGATGGGAGTCTGTTGGGAGTCTGTGCCAGTAGAGGTTTGGATAATTGCAGCCCATGCATCTTGGGTTATCTGGTTTCTGTAAAGCATGGAATATCTGGAAGGCAAGGTACTTTGCTGAAAGATTACAATAATGTTCACATAGGTAAAAGTAGCAGGACATATATTCTAGTAGATCCAGATCTCATGTAGTTTTTCCCATAGGTATAGCTTGGTCATGAGCATTAGGTACAATCCCCTGCATAATCCTGCAGGTCTTAGCGCCTCAGAACTCTTCCTGCTACAAATGAGAACCTTCAATCCAACACAGAGGGATTGCACACAGGAGCTTCTTCCCCTTTGTTCAGAGCAAGCAAGGCAAATACTTTTGCAGAGCCTGTTGGAACATGCATGTATTTTTCAGACAGGAACATTAAGCCATTTGACATGGTCTTGTTATTTTCCTCTGGAACACTGGATCTGTCTGTACTCAGTTGTTGCTTTTTTTTTTTTTTTAACTCTCTTTCTTTTTCCACATGAACTAATTCAGGAGAGAGCAAGAGTGGTCCTTCAGCAGAAGGAGGCACAGCCGGGCGCTGGAGTAACCTTGGAGGCTTTGCCTCTGTCATTGCCCTCTCCAGCTCCTGATAAACAGCAAGTGAAATGGATATACAGGCTTGCAGAAATCATTTCATTTTCTCTTGTTTTATCAGCACAGATGGAAAGCAGGCCTGTATCTAATCTCAGTCCAGAATCAGCTGGAGTTGGACTGATAATGTACAAAGACAGCGAAAGCAGCAGACTTATAAACTCGCTGAGCTGTAGCTTGTGCTGTATGTGCTAGTAGGACAGAGTTTTTCAGTAGTTTATGCTTCAGGAAGATAGAGATCCACAGACATTTATTCTGACATTCCATTTCTTTAAAATACTCCCTAGTCCTGTACCAGATGCTGCATTTGCTGACATTTCTAGCGAAATCACTCCTGGAAATGCTGTCCAGCAGGCCAAAGCCCTGGGTCCTTCCTCAGCAAGGCACATGGGCACTTGTGCAGAGCCATCTCACCACCCAGCTCAGTCAGCAGGGTACTCCCACATGTCCTGCAGTTCCTTGCACAGATGCCTTTTACATTTCTCCCCTTCCCTACTATTATTCTTTTTCCTTATCCCGACTTCTTTCTGCAGCATTTGAAAAATGAAAATAGCGAGGCTGACATCTCGTGCTTTGCAGGCAGCCAACCACACTTCCACACCACTGCCCAGGTATGCATTCAACCACAGCTGGCAGTGCTCTCTGCAGACAGGAGCTATTAAGAGTGGTGGAGGACCAGGTCTGAATTGCCCTCTTACCTTAGACTGTGGTTCCTGTGATTCAGGGTTAAGTGGAGGGGGATGTCAAGAACACTCGTTAAGAGTAAATTGTTAAGTGACACACTTTGTCTTTGAACAGAGTAGCAAGCTGCTATGGAGCATTCCATGGAAATATTAAGGAGACATTTTGGATAATGTAGAGATCCTAGATATGCTCATTCATTCATGCACAGAAACTTAATTAGCACGATGCCTCTGCAACACAGCCAACACCTCCCCACAGCAAGGGATGGTCCGACACATTGCTGTGTGGATGAAGAATAGAAACCCACTCACAGTGAGGAGAAACACGTGTAAAAGTGGCAAGAAAGGTTGTGACACAGTGGTGACTGGCTCTCCAGCAGTTGTGGATGCCATCAAAATAGAACAGCTGAGATGGAGAAGAGTGGCTCTCAGGAGACTGGCACCCTCAGTCTCTTATAAAATATTAGGCTGTGGGAGCTCAACAGCTCTAGCAGTACTAGTAGTACCAGTACATCAATCATCAATTTACAAACAAATCTTTCTGATGCTGAGGTTAAAATGACTTCCTTTCAGAAGACTTAGAGTTTTACTTTATTTTAAAATGAAAAAAAAAAACCTTCTTTTCTTTTTTTAACATCTGCCTCATTTTTCTTCTTTGTTGTTTTTTTTTTTTTAATTTATTTTATTTAGAAGAATAGATACTTAATCATAGAATGGCTTGAACTGTAAGAGACCTCAAAGTACCACCTGGCACAATACTTTTTTCCCCTCTGAAGATCCCCAGTTGCTGAAATATCTCTCCAAGGCTATAATGGACGTTAATGTTTCTATAAGTCAGTGTTCTCCTTACACAGCTCTGAGTCAGGTTTCTGTTGCCTGCTCTAGTTCCTTTCTGGCTTTCAAGGAGCACATTGGAGCCAAATATCCAGCAGATCTCTCCATCTGATATTCAGTTATGGGGAGAGGAAATATTGAAAATGGTGCAGTCAGGACCAGCAGCACGATGTTAAAAGAATGTCAGTTGTTTCTGGAGGCATTTGAAGGCTGTAAACAAGTCTCATTTTACCCAAATTCACAACGTGGTAGAAGAGTATTATTTTATTGCAACAGAACTACAGTCCCTTTGGGCTAAGGACTTAGAAATGGCAATGGTCCTGGGGCTGTTGGCTGGGTAGGGGAACTTTCAGGCTTCCAGTACGAGGGCCCTGCATTACTACATGCCATCCCCTTGGTCAGTGGTGATGCACTGGGCCTCACGCTCACATGCCCCATTAAACCAGTCCAAGAACCAGGGAAGCAGGGCTGACACAGTTGGCATTTTCTCTTCCTCTCCTACCTCTCCTCCAAGCAATGGGCTTCCATTGAAACTTTCCTGACTGTGAGCTTTAACACTTCGGTAAAGAAAAATACTCTGTAGTCAATGGTAAGGTCTAGTGGCAGACTTTCATTCCACTTCATGCCTTTATTCTCATTTCTCTTCTTGCTGCTGGATCCTGTATCAAATTGCCTTCATCAGATATTAAACACAAATCTGGAGCAATCCAGGTCCCTGAGCAGCCTGGTGGGAACTCTGATTCCTTCCTAGCAGCTTCTCACCCCTAATGTGAAATCTGGGAATATTCATTTCCACGCTTCCCCTTTCAAAAACCACGACTTTTTTTCACTACCTGTCAGCAAAATCACATAGCACTCATTTCTGATCTAAATTTCAGAAGTCTCGCCTTAAGACTCAAGGATTACATCAGCAATTAGAGCTTTAGAGACCTTTTGTCTTAAGTGATTATTACTGCAGAGTTTATTCTAAAACTTTATCTCGCCTTACCCAACCCATATACATCTGGACTGCATTCCAGGAATGCCATTCCTTCTCCATTGTTTCTCCTGTGTTTTTATGTAACTATCCGAATCCAGAGATGCACTCACTTTTACATTGTAGACGTGGTTTTAACTGGCACAGCAAACATTTTCCCTCACTTATCTTTTTAAAAAAATATATGTAAGAGATAATCTAATCTTAAATTTAAAGTTTAACACAAATACAGGGATCGATGACAACTTGTGAAACTATTTCACTCTAAGACATGCTAACACGGGTGATAGGACAGAGTACACATTATTTCTCAAATGGGGAAAAATGAATATTTAAGACCTACTTAGAAAGTTCTACATTGCTGTTGACGGCAGCATTGTGTCTGAGGGTGATCAAATAAAGCTCGTTGAATAATTCATTGAGCACATTTTGCAAAACTGTTTGTTTAAATTATTTATCCGTTTCTATGTGATAAATAGAGGACTTAACCCTCCCTAAAATACTGCAAATGTTTTACCGTATTTCCAAAACAGAACCACCTTCCTACAGCAATAATAATAGGTGGATGCTATCTATTTAACTTGCCTTCTGTGCAATACCTGATGCTGAAATGAAACACGATCCACCATTTATCACACACATCACCAAAATGAACACTTGGCCCAACTCAGCGATGTAAATGGGTTGTGGAGAGGACTGGGTTAGTCCTGGGGGGGTATAAAGCGAGTGAGCGAACTTCAGGCAGGATTTGCATTATCAGAGCTGTGCTTCCCATGGGGCAGTGATTGATGAGGGAAACATGCAGAGGCTGAGGAGACAAGAGCCCCATTTTGCTCCTCCAGCTTTGCCCGTAACCCAGGTGAACACTGAATGAACAGGAGCACCCTGGGTGCTCCCAGATGCCCAATGAACAGGCCAGCCTGGATTGGCAGGTGCTCATCAGGTGTGTAGAAAGGAGGCATTAGAGTTCTTCTCTTGACGCCTTTCTCTAATTTTCTGGCAATTTCTGGTGCATATCCAGAGAACTGAGCCCCTGAATGAAAATACAGCATGCCTATGTGGATATTAACAGGGACACACTGCTTATTTAAATCAGTTGAAAATGCCACTGGATGTTCTTGCAAGTGAAAGAGAGGGCTATAAATATTTGCCGCAGAAAGAAGCCAAAATAAAAATTAAACGCTTGAAATCCAGCAAGCTCTTTAATTATATAATGAGCATCATCTTTGCAATGATAATTCTGGAGTGTGATTTTTTTTTCTCTTTTCTTCTCTCTCTCTTTTTTATTTCCAGTTTCAGAATAGCCCCGTGATGGTGTGAAAGTCCCTTGGTCCTCCCGTCTTGTTACACTTTCTTCTCTGATGACCTGAAGTTTTGTCCCATTAAATGGAGAAAACTCTGCAAACTGCAAGGCCTGTATGAATAAGAGATTTCCAGAAGTATTTAGACATAGCTTGGTGATGGGAAAATGACACGTAACAATTAGTCAGGGTGCTGCCATCTATAAGCAGCCTAGCTTAGCTTTTTCCTTTGGGTTGATATTTTAATATTTATATTCCTGACAGTGTGATTAGCGTGAGCTTCATTCAGAAAGGGTTGCAAGCCTATCCTCCCCATAGGGCAAGGTGAACATCAGATTACTCAGTCAAAAATACTCATGTTTTATTCAGTTTCTATGGAGCTCAACAGCTTACAAATTAATGTGGAAGAGGTTAAATTTTCAGAACTCAAATACTTGTGGCCAGATGTAGCAGCTTGTAAACCTCTGAGTTTGCTGTCTGTCTGACCAGCTTTCCTGCTGGTTCTGCCTATAAACATCTCCCAGGTTAACCTCATTTGAATGATTATCTGGGTGCTCAAAAACTCGATGTTGCCTCAAACACCGGTGTCGTATACAGCAATGTGCTCCAGGAGATATCTGCACCACCGAGTGGCTCTGTATTCCCACTGGGCTCTCATTCAAGTCAGCAGGACTGGGGACTAATTTATAGGTACTACATTGCTGTGGATGACTTTGCCTCTAGGAAAGCAATACCATAACTGTTTTTTCCTCAGAATTCCTAAAAGATCAATTAATTTCTGTCTTGCCCTCCAAAGCTATGTGGAGAGGGTCTGCAGTATTTTGCTATGGGATATTTTCTCGTGCTCACTTGCTTCTCATCTTACTTGTGCAGCGGCACACCAAACAGGCTGGAAGGGACCTCAGGAGGTCATCTGGTTCATCCCTCTGCCCAAGGGGAGAATTACTCATCCTCTATGCTCTGCCAGCACCTAAAAACCTCCAATAATTGGAACTTCACAGCTTCTCTTGGCAGTCTCTTCCTAATACCTAAGTCTGATGTTCCATGATGCATTTTGTCATTATTTCCCCTTGTCCCATAACAAGGGACAAGAATTGTTGTCTTCCCTTCTTGTAGATTTCTTACATACTTGAAGACTTTCTTTCTCCTTCCCCAGACTAAACAATCCTATACTTGTCCTTGTGGACTTTGTTTTGAAGACCTTGGCCATCCCTGTTGTTCTCTGGACTCTCTCCAATGGTCCACATCTTTGTAGTGCTAAAATAGGTTGAAGCCTCCCAGCCAACGCCTTCCCAGCACTATGAGGAAGGCAATGATTTTTTGTGTGTGCACGTCAGGGACAAGACTCTTGGGTATGATTACATCTCATGAGTGTGTTTGTGCATTTACTGTAATAACTTGGACATTCCTAATTTGTGCTTAGCTTGTGATTCTTGTGTGGATCCGGTATGTAAACTATTGATCCAAACTTGCATATATGCAATTGCTTACCTCTACTGAATTTCAGAAAATTCCCCTTTTTGATTCATTCTCCACTCTTTCTCCAAACTGTAAGACCCTTTTGAATTTCCAACGTACCACAGACCTTCCTAGCTTGATGTAATCACAAAAGTTAATAAGCACATTCTATAGTCAATTGTACAAGTTATTATTTTAAGTACCAGACAGTACCATATCAGTAACAGGCTTTTAGAATATCCTAACCCTGACACTTCTCTTCTAAGGGTAATCTTTAGATAGGTCTTCCTGAGAGCAGTTTTCACACTTTGCATTCCCATCTTGCATAAGCTTATTTTCAATCTGTTTCCCAAACTGGCTGATAAGAGCACCATGAGATGGTGTCAAAAATTTCAATAAAGTCAAGGTATATCTCCAGACAGTCTGGAAGATTGAAGTCTTTAATTTCTAATATTTCTGTATAAGATGCGATTGTTTTTGGTGCCAGAATTCCTCTTCTGAGCTCAGATCAAAAGTCTTGTCCCCAGGGTGACCACTCTGCCAAGCTGCACAAAAACACTCTTAGCGATGATTCTGATACAATATTAACATTTTAGATCCACGCATTGAATAAAAATATCATTAATCTGTGCATCCTGAAGATGAATTATTTGCCTCATTAAGGATGTTACTGAGATACTGGAATAAGCCTTCCTTCTCTCCTTCCTCAGCACAGTGAGATGGGAGGCTTTGGCTCACGGCTCTCCAAAAGCACTGCGAGCTCTCCCCAGAATAAGGTCCTCTCAGGGGGATACAGGCACAGGAATTTTGAGGGAAGCCGTGCTGATTCCTAACAACTGCCCAATGTCAAGGTGGAAGCCATCTATCTCCCAGTCTCCAGCCGGAGAGATTAATTGCACTCAGTGAGACTTGTTTGATTACTTGGTCCCGCGAGTAATAACGGGTTTCCTAAAGATTACTGAAGAGAGTAACACAGAAAAGTCAGAAAGAAATATGGGAAGGTATTAAAAGGTAACGATGAAAGAGAAAAATACATATGAAACCACAAGGCGTGTAATTAGCTTAGCATGGGACTAGATTTATTTTCTTAATTATTCCATGCAGCTTCATAAAGCTCTGAGGGAAATTCATAAGTGGCTTTAAAAAAAAACAGCAGAATTTGCTCTAACTGAAGGTCATTAACATCCTGAACAAAAATCATGGTCTTCTTAAGGTCAGTGATTCCTGTTGGTTCATTCATACTGGAATCTCTGCTGATGCCAAGTGCGGAGTTCTTGACACTTTGGGAAGTATTCACGTGGCTTAATTTAGGACTTTTAACTTAGGTATACGAAATTGCTCACTGGAGGCTGCATTGACAGGAGAGGGAGCTTGGCTTTGAGTTAGACCTAAAGTTAGAAGGTGTCAATGCTCCATGTGTGCAAATCTCGAAAGAAAAATATTCTGCAACAGACCTATGCCTCTGTGAGATGGTGCATTCCACAGGGAGGTGGCACTGTAAACAGGAACTCGAGGAGGCAACTTGTATTTCCATAGATAGGCCAAACATCAAATGCCTTTTAAAAGGTGTTATGCATAACCTTGTCACATCTGGGGGAATAAAAATCATGCAAATGAAGCCTGGTTGGACAAGCTAGAGCATCTATCTACATAGGAACTTCCAGCTCCCTCTGGAGCCTTTATCTGTTGTAGTGGCAGGAGGCTTTATGCATGGGTGAGATTGTGAGTATCTGAAATACTCCTGCTCAGGGGGTGAAGCCAACCCCCCCCCAGCAAAGGCAATACTGTTAGATTGCATCTGTGGTAATTATACAGAATTAGTGACGCTGTTTAGGATGTAACCTGTCAGTATGGGCAAGAAAGAATATAATCTTATGAGCTGTGTTCAGAGAAGAAAAGGGAGTGGAAGAAAAAGCTTTCTGCAGGTGGAGAGGCTCCTCAAGAACCCCTGGGGACTCTGACCAAGGAATACTAAGGAGCAGTGAGGAAATTTCAGGTTTGCAGGTGCACTGGGGAGTTGGGATGTTTTGTCAGATCTACATATTTCTTTTAGTATCTGGCTCGCAGCATAATTGTGTTATGAAGTCCAGGTGTTATGTGCTTCAGCTGCATCTGGAGAGGAAAGCCAGGGAGCCTGCAGCACCTCGGAGCTGAGGAAGGACCACAGTGGTGACGTGAGGGGGAGGGGGGTTGTTTGATGCAGCAGCTCTGTAGGCTCAGCTTCTGCAGAGGGAAACAGAGCCTCTCACAGGTGCAGTGCCAGGGAGACCAAATGCAGGCATCTCTGGAGTCACTGGGCGGCTGGTCTTCATACAGATACCACCAGATAATCATCCAACCTCACTTAGAAAGTGAGACCGAGCCCTGAACTGCCACATAGGTTTGGAGCAAAAAAGCATTGGATCCCATCCCCACATTTTTCACAAAATCATTCATAGGTGAAAAAAAAAAAAAAAAATACAAAAAATGGACCTTCCCTCCTCAAGCACTCAGTTACTCACAGGGCACTGGGCATGTCTGTGTGTACACACCCAGGAGATGGGAAGGTCCAAAGGATGCAACACTGGTGCCTCCCAAATAAACCCACTGCCAAGGGCTGCTCACCTGCAGCAACCACTTGGCAGCAGGCTGACTCTTGTCAACGTCTTTCCTTGCTGAGGATGAGGCTGCTCGGATCTGGCCTTGCCACATCAACTTCTCACAGCAATATTCACCTCCTTCTGCTGCCTGCACTCAGGGTATACAGGACTCCATGCTGGAAGGCCCTGTCTGGTCGCTTGTAAGGGCTCTGTGGGACCAGTGGCATGCCACTGATGGCAGGCAATGTGCCATGGACAGGAGGAAAGCACAGTTCTTCTTTCTCTGGAAGAAAATTCAGCCTCACATCAAATTGAAGTTGTGGTGAATTTTGCCCCCTGACTGGGAGTGCAGCATTGAGTCCTCCAGGAGAAGGGGAGTTTGTATGATGTAGTTTAAGGACAAGAAAAAAAAAAAAAAAAAAAAAGGAAAAAAAAGAATGACAGGCCTAATTCATGCCTTTCCAAAATTATTATTATTTTTCAGCTGGGGAAGTAGGAGACAGGATGTGGTGGAAAAACATTTACAGGAGTTTGGCATGTAATAACCTGAATGATGGATTAACAGCTTGTGCCAGATTTTACCTGCCTCGAAGCAGGTAACATTTCTCAAAACTCGACAAGCTCCTGCCTGCCTAAAGCTACACCTTTCTTCTCCAGACAGGCACAGCCAAGGAGCTCTGCGCAGCTTTCATTAGCTCCAGCTTTCTCTCAAATGTTCCCATCTGCAAGTTTTTGTTTTTGAAGGGGGGAAGCGGTGGCCCTTGGGTCAGTGGGGATCATTTCTTCCCTAGGGGATTGGCTATGAGGTTTTTTTTCATGTGGGGGGGGACCTGAGGTCGGCAGAGTCGCATGAACACCGTCACAAGGCTAAGGGCAGGAGCTGGAATGCAGAGGATAAAGCAGAATGTAAATCCATTCAGGGCAGTAATTTAAGGTGTGGGAGGTCTCCTCTTATGCATAGAAAGGTCTGTCAGTAAACGAAGCAGGAATCTTTAGCCTGCAAAACAGAGCTGCCTTTTGAATCTCTGGTTTCCCCTCTGCTTTGTGCTCCTGCAGAAGCAATGTAACGTAGTGCTTTCTCCCCTCCCCACTTTTGCAAAACGTTTCCAGAATAGTCTGAGATTGCAAATGGCTACTGTGCGTGTTGATAACAGCACAGCCTTCCCCCTGCATTTGAGGAAAATGGATCCTTTTCTACCTTTTTTTTTGCATGCCCCATGGTATCTCTCATAGGAATGGAAGTTTATCCTCCATGTCTTGCCTAATTTTCCCCTACATCATTTCTGTTTTCCCACGGTAAGATTAAGCTATTCTATATACCATCAGTCCCATAATAGTCAGTGAACTTTAAGTGAACTCTAACATCTAGACTCGAGTCATTACATTATCCTAATAAGTTCATCGGATAGCTGAGTGTTTTAATATTAATCTCCCTACTAAATGCCTGCATACACTGCACAGATGTCCGTACCGATGGCTCTCCTCGGAGCGCGGGATATCTGAAAAGGCCGACTGGTAGCAGCACACCATGTTCAGTAGTAAAACACACCAAGAAGGAGGTGGGATTTGTCATCTGAACTGAAAATCAAAATGCAAATAGCTCCAGCCTTTGCAGACCTGGAGGGATGTGGGTGAGCACGGAGCAGGGCTCGGCTCTGATGGGGGGAGCAGTGCTGGCAGTGGGAGCGGGTCGCCCCATTGCAGGAGGCTTCATATCATGGTTTGAAAGTCCTCTCTCTTCCCTCCCACCCTGCAAACTGCATCCTTTCATTTTCCATCTATAAGATGTTTGTGTCCTCTGTTTCTTTAAAGCATCGTTTAAAATCTAGCCCAATTACAAAAAAAAAAGCAAAGCAATAAAGGAGAGTCATCTTTGCTTCTACTGCTTGTTTCCTTTCTCTGAGGGATGATATAGCTACTTGCTATTAAATGTCCACACTAATGCAGATACCTCTGTGATCAAGGTTGGCTCCTCTGAGAAGTGAACGGTTTATCTATTTGTCACCCCCACCAGCATCCCTTGTGCCTGCTCTTCCCTCCATCCAGCACAGATGGAGTAAGACAACGGGTGGAAATATCTAGGACCCAGCTCCACTCCTCCTGCATCCCCTTCAGGGTCTCGTGCCTGAAGGAGATGTGGCCGAGGAGTACTGGAGAAGCAGCAGGGCAGCTTGGCTCATGGGAACTCCACGCAGTGATCCTCCTTCCAGCTGGGTGCCAAACCCAAGCCCAGAACTCCCAGCTTGGAATTTAAGATCTTTTGTTCTGCTTTTAGAAACCCAAAGTATCAACTTGGATGTTTTTTATCCAGCTACGTAAAGAACACAGTCTCCATGAATGTGAAAGGTTATGTTTCAGCCAGCCAGGGAGTGGTATTACTTTATAAATATTTTGGAAAAGTCCAAAGCTTAGATAAAGGTCCTGAAAGCTGTTTGGGACTGATCCAAGACCCATTGAAGCCAACGGGTCTTTTTCTATTGGTTTCAATAGGCTCTGGATAGATTCTTCTCAGGCTGCTACTATCTACCAGCTTGTGAATGGAAGGTGGATGCAGAATTTCCTGCCCCTTTTGGTGAAGCAGCAGAGGAGGAGGAGCAGCACTGTCTGTAGAGAGATAACTATATTAAAAACCATTTGGCTTCAGATGAAAGGCAAATGCAAGTCTGTCATTTTAAGTGTGTGCAGGACTTAGAAATTACAATAAACTTTGGCAGAAACTGAACTTACACAAAATAAGTAGAACGCTTCTGCCACTAAAATGCGATTTTAAATGATACTGTGAAAGGAGGTAAGAAGAATTAGGAAGTGCAATTCCAAAAAACATGTGTTCTTCCTGGACTTAAAGAATATACCCATGAACAATTTAGTTAAAGGAGACCATTTATGTTCATTCTTGGGTGGCAAAAAGAAGTTTAACTCCTTCAGTTCTCACAGAGTATGTGCTGATGTTCTGTGATGAGGAGCAGCAATACCTGACACATGATTTATATGTATTTCTTGCTCCATGATTCCTCATGTAAGGTTCTTGATCTGCTCCATTGGTTACAGGCCTTATGTAGAACTGTTCAGGATGGAGTAGTTGTTCTCCATCACTTTTCAGGTTTCACTTCCCCCTTGTTCATCCCTGGAACCCCATTCCTCCAGCCCACAGAGAGTCTCCAGACAGAAGTGTATCTCTGGAGAACAGGATTTCTGCACCATGGTGTGGATAAACACCAGCAGAAGGGGAACAGGTGTGAGTTTAAAAATATCCTCATCTTCACAGCTCCAGATTGTGAACACTGCAGCTGTGCAACCACAGCTTGTGCTTGATAGACAAGACGAAGAAGATTTAAGTATGCCTGTGTTCTAGTTAACCATAGAAAGTCTGAATGGCATCATCTTGAACACTGTCTTAGGTCTGGCTCTTTCACCATCATTTTTGTTCTTTCTCTGGCATCTGTGCTTGAGCAAGTGTCTTCAGGAGCCACTTCCATGTGCCACCATCACCCCACTTTGCCTAGTGGTGAGGTTGTACTGTGGAGGGATGCATTGTTCCTTGTTTCCTGTGACAAGGTCCAAGAGGAAGGGGAGGAAGTGACTAACATTGCTGATGTGCTCCAGCTAGAAAATTAAGAGCAGAATAAGCTAAGAATTGCCATTTTGGGTAGTCCCAGCCAGTGCTGGCAGCTTAGATCTCCATATCCTGTTCCTGGTAGTGGGCAGAGGTGGATGCTAAAGAGGGAGCAGAAGCAGATTTATGGGGATATGTCCCTGGGTTTGTTCTCCCATGTGCAATTGCAGTTGGGATTTCCTGAGCTGGGTGGTTTTGAGGATCTCATCCAGGTCTCTGAGTGCTGGGCTAGCAAACTTCGTGAGGAAATCTGGATGGTAGCATTGTTCTACGTGGCTAGAACAGGAAAGCCAGCAACTTTCCTGGAATTAAAATATAAATGAAAACACTGCTTATAAAAAAGCACTTCCCATATAGTTATTTGTAAAGCATAGAGAAGTTGATGACATATAAGGCAATCTGCACTGTGGCAGCTCTGAGAAATGCTATTAGCTAATTGGCGTTGTTTCTCCTAATTGCTGCTTTAGTAAGAAAACGATACCAGTCAGAAAGGACACAGGGCTTGGCTAAAAACAAACTGGATCTTCCCCAGGAGAGTCATTCAGGAGAGGAAACGGGAGTTCCCCCATCTGCAGTGTCAGTGCATGATCAGGGCAAAGCCTCCAGCAGCCACCGCCCAGCGATGCTGACCTGCCCCAGAGCTGCCTGGAGAAGGCTCAGCACTCAGAGCACCAGGCAGGACAGGTCACCAGCTCTGGGGAACAAGCTACACAAGTCAAGGAGTAAGCAACCGGAACGCAGAAAGCAAGAGCTGCTTTTAATCCAGATTTAACCTGGATTTTCTCCTGCCTGTGAATATTCCTGCTTTAACAGGCGTATCATTGCCATCCCTTGTATTCCCCAAGCTCTGCAGTGCAGACTGCATACCTACACCGAGAAGTGGTGTTAAAGTGTTCCTTGCAATAATTCACGGGGGAGGTTTCTGTGCGGTAGGCATCAAAAGGAAACATTCAAAGGCACCAACAGGAAGATAGCTGATCTGCAGGCCGTTTTATTGCTTGTAAAACTTTATTGGAGGTAGAAAGAGCAGGGATAGATAATGCCTTCACTGTGAAATCATAGAGCATTATCTTTGTGTCAAAACAAAAATGAGTTCACTTCTCCGAAGATTAGAACTTGGTACCAGCTGGAGCAGTGCCTAGCACCTCGAGGGAGTATTATTATTTTTATTTTTTAGTTAAAAAAAATTCCATTTTAAATAGTGTCTTCTGGAATTTGCAGACCACCTATGTCTGGAATGCTTGCACAGAAGTTATAAATAAAATTATTTGCTAAAAATGTTTCCTAGCACAAACAGACTGGGTTTACCAATGTAAATATACTATATGTACTCACACATATTTTACATTGGTTACTGTGGTTCTTTTAACATTGGCTTGCAAGATAGCACAGTGTGAGTGGACATTCATTAGCAAGTTTCAGCCAACCAACAGCACCATGAGATGGATACACTATTTCAAATATGGGAAAAGCCAAAACTGAGCAGAGAATGATGTAGGGTCTATCTTGCTCAGATTTCATAATGATGAAAAAGTTTATTTTCCACAATATTTGGGCATCAGAGAACTTCCTTTTCCCTCTTGAGCCATTACAATCCATTAAATCAAGACCACAGGACCTGAAAGCTGTAAATAATTAGGCAGTGATCAAACCAAACCATTTTGCTGCTGTGTCTATTATGTCAGCAACATTCACATTAATGCAGAAGACCCAACAGAAAAGCTGATATGGTCAATAAGCCATGAACTAAAATTCTTTCTCCTTCCATAATTGCTCCATTATGCTAGGAATTTGCATTTTAATAACTCCCTAATTATTTATTTACTCAGTGTAGTCCACAGTATGCAATTTAAGTGTTTTAACTGCAGGTTCAATTGACTGTACATAATAGATATTGGTGAAATGTATCTAATTAGGAAGACTATAAAGTCTCTATTGTATGTAAGTAATAGTCACTGTTCTACTTCAGGGCTGTTTTGAAAAAGATTGTAAAAGTAATTAAAAACCTCCACTTTTGTCTTCATTTGTGAAAACAGCGAGAAAAACAAGACCTTCAACAGCCAAATCATTCCAATCTCTGTTTATGTCACTGTGCTTCTCTTCCACCAGCCATTCCGGTGGGCAGAGGTTGCATCTGTCAGCCTGGATATTTGTCCCTAACTGATCTGTCTTTGCTATTGTAAGCTTAATCCAGCCTTTTAATTCTACCTGAGATGCACTTTCTTGTGGTTGAATTAATGATAAACGTGAGTATCTTGGCATCAAATATGTTCTATGTCTGGAAATTCTGATTCCTGGCGTCTTGAGGCTGCAGTCACTTCCACACATTCTAGGAATAGCCATGACCTGCTTTCTGCACTGTTTCTCTCCTTTCAGGCTAACCCAAGCACCTAGAAACAGAACTCTATTGAAGCGTAAGCTTTTTTAGTGTTCGCTGCTTGCTAACTTCATTTTTCCTATTTAATTGCAGGTTTCGTGTTTATAGAACGAAGAAGGACATCTTGTAAAGGCACCTTTTCATGTGTGGAGAGACCGTAAAAATGTAGGTAGGGGCTTCTTTTCCACAGTGGGTGCCCCTGTGGCATTCTGAAATGCCTCACTGCTCTGTTATCAAATGGAGCTGTTTCAAAAAAGGAAAAAATGGCCCAAATACAACCAACTCCTACTTGGGTACCTCAGACCAGACACTATTTGGTCGTGTGGGACCAAATGTCAAGCTGGACAAAGAGGGCAAGCATGCAGTGAGTCGGGCTATTGTGGAGATGGAGAAGGGATGAAAACAATGGGGACAACAGTGACATTTCTGCCAGTGCAGTGGGTGCAGCACACCCACTTGATTATTCCAAAACTCTTGTAGGGTGCAAGTTAGCATTGTTGTTATTCACATCCACTGCAGTGTATGCGAGCAATTTCTTATTGTTAACTGCAATTTTCTTCGTCCGTCCAGATGAAAACAGTTTAATTAGGAGCTGCCCTACTAAGAATGATTATTGCACCAAATAAAGAGGTAACACGCCAATGTTCCTGTGAAGTATAGCTTTTTTTCACTCTCCCCTTCTGATGAAAGATTTACCCCATGACTGACTCAGTGAACTACTGATCTGTTGATTTATGCCTGGGAGGATAAGAAAGCTATTTTGAATAGAATAAAATCTACAACATACTGACGTAAGAGATGCCTTATGAGATTCCTCCCACTGTAAATCAATCCATTTATCCCAGTTCAGGGTTTTGGAGCACCAGCTGAACGATCTTTTGTACCACGAGGACTCAAGAACTGTTTATTTTTCTTCTAGATGGGGTAGAAGGTGCTCGCCATCGGTCAGCTGAGAGGAGGAGCTGAGGTGGATGGAGAGTGAGCTTACAGAACACGAAAGCCATTCAAAGTCTTCTTCCACACAAGTGCACTAACTTGTCGGCAATATAAAATCAAATGCACAGACTCCTACTCCCATCACATCAAATCTTTTAAAACTATTAGTCTTTTTTTCTCTTCTTTGTCATTTTCTGGTGTCAGTATCTTCCTACTTAGCTTTGCACTATGAAGGTGCTCATCACAGTAATCCCATTAGGTACATAGTATCACCTCAGTGTCCTTGAGGAGAGCTAATCACCATTCCTATTGTTCCTCTCCTTTTGATTGCTTAGGAGACAAGAAGTAGATGGCTCTTCCAGCCAGAAGACTCAGTCACTGAAATTTAAGACTTCATTAGATCCCACAAAGCACCTTGGAAGCATTAAACCACTAAGGTACTTAAGCTGATGACTCATGTAAATCATGCTCTACCTTTGCAATAAGGTCTCACCTATACCACAAATATAACAGGAGGAAGGGATCTGTTTACAACAGGGTTACTCCACCAGGTAAAGAAATGGTTGTAACTGGCAGGGTGGATGAGGTCCATGTAGATTGAAATGCCTCCCAGCTGCAAAGTAATTATTAATTTTGTTTATTCTTTCTGAAAACTTTTCAGAACAAGACTCCAGAATGTTAAAGAGAATCACAAATGCCCATGGAAAATGCTACATTGATCACTGAATTTCTCCTCTCAGAAACCTCTGTTTACTGAGCTGCACCCAGAGCCCATGAGCTCAGAATATGCCAGCAGAAGTGTGCAGGTTGGTTTGCTCAGGTTGCCTATTGGCATTTCATGCAGGGCCCTGAAGATTACACATCCTTCCCTGCTTTTGTGTATGTGGCCACAAGGTGGTGTGCTCAAAGGTCAGCTGTTCTGAAGCGTGCAAGTTTTGTGTAATTCTCCTTTCAGTAAATGCAGCGACATATTTCATATAAAGAGCATACTTAACTCTTGAGAAAAAAATGTCTTGACATGATATTAGCCTTTATTTTATGTTCAACACCATTTGTGTTCCATCAGAAACTTTAAAGTCTGGTGGTACAACCACACATGGACAATCCCCCTGTGTTTATATCACATTTTAGGACAGAAAGCTGCAGTGGAGTATGTGTTGTAAAGCAAAAATGTAATACCTATGAGATTCCACTCAGCTCAAACAATTACCAAAAGGGAATTTATTTCAGCAAAATCCCGAGAAAGGATCTGAGTGAGGGTAAAGAAGCCTTTTTGTCTGAGAGCAGAGGACAGAGCGCTGCTGGAGGACTCAGCTCCTGTGGATCAACTTGAACTGCATTGCAGGAAACAGGGCTTGGGAGCTAAGTGGTGGTGAGTCTGCCTTCATGCTTTGTATTCAGCAAACATCACCACACTGGACTGCAAGTCTCTTGGAGATGTTGCTGTGAAGGTGTTACAGGCTGGTCAAAGAATTACCTGTAGTGCTTTAGAGGCTGGGAATGCGTGCAGCCCCAGGGCTGCAAGGATTAAGTAGTTTGTACAGGTTCCTGCATGAAACCGTTGCAGTTTTTGAGTTTATTGGTCCCCATCCAGTGAATTGATCTATGAAGCCACCCTCTTCTTCAGGTAGACCAGGAGTCACTGCACATGTGGGTTTCTGGTCTATTCGCAAAATATTTGCAAGTGCTGAAAGGCCTGGTGGAAGTGTCTTATGTGTGCTGGAAATTGGCATCACATTACTAAAGAAAAGCCAATTTATCAACAAAGTGCACTTTGGAAGGGCAAAAACTGCTTGTTTCATTTCCTCTAATCATTTCTGTGAGTCACATAAGCTCATGAAAAAGAACCTCACATGATGAATTAAAATTTAAGGCCCCGTGGTTCAAGAAAGAGTTTTAAAAAACAATAATAATCTGAAAGATACTTCAGTAACTGCAAACAAATCCCATCCTTCCCCAGAGCTCAGTTTCCTAGTTAGGTTAAAGCAGTTGTTCAGTCCCACATCAGGGTTTGTAAAGGATCCAGCAAAGGACACCTGAAGACGAGAAAACCATCTCCCAATGTGCAAATCATTTTGATCCAAAGTCTTTCAGAAGTAGGACATGTAGCAGGAGATGTAGCAGGGCACTTTGGCCCCAGCCCTTCTCAGGAGATAGCTGACAGAGCTGTTCAGCTGTGCAGTTTTGTTTTCTTGTTGATGAGATCTAAAATGAAAAAGTTGACCACGACCTCAGTAAATCTCCAATACAGCCCTTCTCCTTGGAGGCCCCCTTCTGACATACCCTGGTTGAGGAATCCCCTTGGCAGCCATCACTGAAGAAAGTTGTGGCGTTCCTCTTGGTGGCTGGACTCAGTTTTCAAGGCAAGGGGAATTCCTTTGGCACTTCAAGATCCATCAGAGGGATTCAGCTCTTATCCATCACCCACCTGGCATCCAGGCTTCAAATTCTTAACATCAGTGCCAGGCAAACAGTTTTTCTGCTCTTCCACTTCACTTGTGGCCCATTCTGGAGCACAGCATTTGGTGACTGAGGAGGCAGAGTTTGCTGCAATCTCCCTTACTTATAGCTGTGGTGAGATGGCAGGGCTCTCTGCTCAGCTTACGGTTTCATGGCCTGTGAGTAAGCATCTCAGGCCATGGCAAAAAGGAGCCAGAACAATCACAAATTTCCAGAATAAAAGCATTGCAAAGGCAGAACACAGCTATTGTGGCAGAACTAACATCTCATACACCAGCAACGTATGGGCAGTCAGAGGAATGCCTGCTAACATCACAATCAAAATTTGAAGCCCATTTTTCTATGAAGTTGCTGGCATACGGTATGCTACTAAGAAACTCAGTGGAAATCTGCTAAATGCATAACTTTCCTGCGCAAAGGATACATTCTTTCATCAGATCTCTTCCTTTAACCCATGCTTCCCTTTGAAAGCAACATGCTACCATTGCCAACCACAATGTTGCAAACTTAGTTTCAGCGCAGCCACAATATTACAGTCACAGCCCTCCTTGCTTTCGATCTGAAACTTCCTTTTGCTTTTCTATAAATCCTGCTATCTTGGTCTTATTTCATAGGTTAAACCTAGAGGTTTCATCCCAAAAGAACAAACTTCTGGCAAAGGGGATGGATTAAAGGAAAAAGGCTAAAATCGGCCAGAAATGGTGGGTAAATACAGCCATGCATAATGATAGAGAAAGAAAATTACTCAGCAAATGATTGAGCTGTATGTTTGTTCCATTGGAGTATGATGGCACGGCTGCTGAGAGAGGCTTGAAGTCCCCTCTGCCCTTTAAGCACATCTTCCCCTGACGGACACCAAGATTTTCTTCTGCCTTTAGGTCATTCCTGTGTTTTGGTGCTCACTCTCCTTGTGTGAAAAGACCTAAAACCATTTATGCTCCTACTGCCACTGGGACAAAGCTCCAAAAAGTGTGATAATCCTCTGTCACACATAATACCCATGCCTGAAAAGGCACCACATCTAAGGCTGTGTGAGTGATTTGGGTTTGAAGTTTCAGCCAGGGCTGACATAGGAGTACATCCTCCCCACTGTGCTAAACTGTGAGCAAATTTCTCTGCTTATTCCCCCCAGTCCTTCCTCTCTAACTTGTTCTTATTTAAGTCAAATAACCTGAGAGCATCCCCAGCCCTGCAGGCTGCAGTCAGTCACATCACTCTGCTCTTTCTTCCTGCTGCCAGACCTTCTTTAAGCCCACTTTGTACCAGCTATGTTATCTAAATTAGAGACCCTCCCACTTAAATTGGTAACAAACAAAACCTAATTGCCTTGTAAATAAACATCCTCCCTCACAGGCAGATAGGCAGCATGCTTCTGAGATGGGTGAATGTTTCTTTTCTCCCCTTCCCCACATTTTCCTGCTTTGCTTCACAGCCTGAAAAGTTTGGTAGACACCTCAGAACAGATGTCCCCATTCCTTCTGTTGCCATCAATACAGGGAAAAGTCTTCCCTAACGCTGGAATAGGCAGGTCCCTCTGGATAATGAAAGGAGCATTGCAGAGAGGCTGTGGTCTCCTGAGTTTTTATCTCTATTTGCTGATTGCGTAGTGCAACAGAGAAGGAATATTAGGTTTTTCTACGGTATCTGCAATTCCCACTCTTTTGCATGTGACGTTTATAATCACAGAGGCTGAAAAGGAAAACTGTAGATCTTGGTGTTATCTGAAATGGTGCCAGCGGTGGCTGTGCCAAAGCAAACACGTAGAAGTTGTGTGAGTGGACACGGTGGCTCAGATCTTGGTTTTGTCTGAGATAGAGCAGGCAGGATGTGAGCAATCAGCCCATGTCTTCTCCTCTTCCTTAAAGGAAAGAAAGCAGATTTAATTATGAAGATTGGGAAAATTAGAACTACAGAACTTAACAGTGACCCAAAGAGTGATGCTGGTTCTGAATAACGCAGTCATTTACCGTCTGTCTTAACACAACTGCTGTCTGTAGAAGAAAGTCAAGAACATTAAGATAAAACATAAGGCAAAGAAGAGAGAGAATCTGCCTTCTGTAGCCCTGTACTCCCACTCCAGTCAGTTTCTACATCAACTGATAGATAAGGTGTTTATAAAAGCTATCCGCACAAGCACTAAAAGATCTATTGAGTCAGAAAAATGATGCCAAAGTAAAACAGCATTGCAAACTGCAAAGTTCTGAATGTATCCATAATTGATGTAGGGAGGGAGCTGCACCTTTTACTTGGACTGTGGAGTGACTGGAAGCAGCTTGTCTAGTGCTTTTGAGTGCTCTTCCAGCAGTACAGCACGTCTCCTTAACAAGGCATCTTGTATTATGCTATGATATACCTTCAGGTTCTCCATCATTATATCACACTGCAGTGTTTTAATACTCCCACTTGCATAACCTAGAAGACCCTGAGACAAGGCTATGGAAGTTAAAGCAATTCTTTTCCCTAGAGTTTAAATTGGGCCCTAGATGTCTTCATTTCCCAGGCATTTGCTTTTATAGAATACGTAATTCTCCATTAATTCCTTTCATGCTTCAGAGCCACCTGATGCTGAAGCCTCTGCCTCCACAGTCAGGAGCACCCATCTTCTGGAACTGTATCTTAACTTGGAATGATCATCTGGGCTATTTGGAAACCTTTCTGTAAACACACTCCTAACAGATGTCTGTATAATTAGAGTCCCTTATGAATATGATAACTTGTGTCTTAGGATAAAGCACTGCTTGATCTATGAAATATTCTCATATCCAACTGGACTGTATTTTATGTCCCATGTGTTTCTCTCCTTTTTTTTTTTTTTAATTCTTGCATTACGTTCAGATAAATTCATCACAACCCTGTTAATCAATGTTTCCCTCTGACAAGATTGTGCTGTTCAAAATTCATAGCAGCAGTCCTAAGAATTTTCCAGATAGCTTTGACTTGTACCATCTACTGCAGGGCATACATAATTTGCTCATTTAATAATGATTTTAAAATGTTTTAAATCTAAACACAACAACACGTTTCTACTCCTGTATTCGGGTGTGATTTATCCCACTTTCGTGATGAGACAGGCGTAATAATTATATAAGCCCTCAAGCTAGTATACATGAGCATTAAAGTGAATTATGACATGATCAGACTGCTGAGGAAAGCCACAGTAATTGTGCAGAGATGGGGCTGGATTTGCTCCTCTGTAACTGATTGCAGTGCTATGGAAATCAGCAGAGTTACCTGCCTGCAAGATTTGGTCCGTGCAATCTGATGTGAACTTGAGATTTTAGCACTGTTGTACTTGTGTGCTCTGCTGCCAAGATAATAACACTGAAACAAGACGATAATTGTTTTGTTTTACATTGTAAGTGCACCTCTAACACTTTGTGAAATAATGGGAACAAAATAAGAGATGACTCAAGTACACAGATATAAAATATGTGTGGTTTCTGGATTCGAGGCATAAAGGAGGAAAGCAAAAGAATCCTAAAGCTACAATTGACCAAAGATCAGAGAAGTCAGTGGTAATCTTTCCACTTTTCTTTCAGTGAGATTTAGATCAGTTCCCTTTGGGGAGTCACAACGAAGTTTATTTGCATTATAAATATACTGTTGATATATCAAATTATACTACCATCATGAGAAAAAGATTACATATGGAGTCACAGCCTAACTTAATTTCACATGAAAGAAAAATTATATTAAGTTACTATTGCCAGATTCTAAAGGCAATGACATTTGACAAGAAAAACATCCATACTTCTTAGATACAATCACTAAGTTTTGTTCTTTCTGTGGTGATAAGTCTATTGCATCCAGTAATGAGCAATCTGTCCCTCTGAAGAGTAATCCTTGCTGACCTTTCTCCATATCTTCCTCCTGATCTTCGTGTGTCTTAACCAGAAGAAAATATTCCATGTTTTCACTCTGAAATGGTCAACTAGTGGAGATTGGGTAGGTGTAACAGATGCGACTAACTCACTTTGAAATAAAAGGTGTTTGTTGTCTCCATGGATTTATTGGCAATAACTAATAGATCAAGCCAGTAATGACTAACTTGGTTTGTAAATTAGCTTCTTGTTTTCCTCTAGAGAAGAGAAGTATTAGTGCAAAAGCAATTTCTTTTTTTTACAGTCACAGAATAGACTGTCCGGTTCACAGCTTCCATTTTCTGAGCATTATATGTGTACAAACCATTTCCTTCTTCAGGATGAACCACAACTAATTTATCTCTGCACTTTAAAAAAAAAATCTGTTACTTACACAGCAAATTGATATGGAAAAGTCCTTCTGACAATGTTTACACCCCAAATTCTTCTTCACCTGTTGGAAAATGAAGTCCTCAATGTACCTCCATCAAGCACTCAAAGTCAGAATATTCTACCATTTCTCCTCATTTATAAGTGTAATTTGTTTGTGGTGAGTGGAATTCTCATTAGGCGTTGAGTCGTTTGACATGTTTTGATAAGCCAAAAACAAAGTCAAAATCTCAGCAATGTGAAAACAAGCACATTTGTTTATTTTCCCCAGTGACCTCACTGGAATTCTCTCCCAAAATAAGAAAACATTGTACTATGCAGTGATAAGTTTCACATGTCCCTGGTTTTGAGGGAAATCACTGATTTCGATCCTCTGCTACTACGTTCTCCCTGAATTGCACAGTTTCCCTCTTCTATATTCACTGACAGGTGGGGAAGAGGACATAACAGAATGAAAGCCAAGCAGAAAATTGCAGCAAAGGGCTGGTGGAGTGCTGCCTAACCGTCTGTCTCCTGAAGTGTTCAGATGGTGACTAGATGCCTACAGATAAGACATTTTTTAATCAAGAAGTTAGAGAACTCCCTAGCTGAAATGACATGGAGTGAGTCATATGGTAGATCAGACCAGATCATCTAAGAAAATGTTCAGTCTTTCAAATATGCATCTCTTTGAATTCAGGTAATATTTTTTCCCCCAAGAGAAGAGTCAAAGACCAGATCTTCCTTAATCAGATGTTTCAGTGGGAAGAGAAGCTTTAGGGGATCTACGTGACATTTTAAAGAGACCTAAATACTAGAGTAGGGGTAGGACAATTTGAGAGGAGATGCTGACTGAAATTATGGCTTTGTTGAACCCAAGTGGGAATTCGAATTCAAGGGCCTAGGTTACCACCCAGTGTGTCAGTGGGAAAACTGCCAGTGTAAAATCGAAAAAAAAAAAGTGATATGAGATGTTTAGCCTCGGGAAACAAAATAGAAATGATGAGTCCCTCCTTCCCACCTCCCCTCAGAAAAAAAAAAAAAAAAAAGATGAGTAAAATGGAGAGTGACATCAGGTTCGATAATCTGTTTTAGCACAAGGTATGTGTAAGGCAAGAAGCTTTTTTTTTCTTCTATTATATAAGATCAATAATGGAGGGACTGAGAAATTGCACAGAGTGAGCAGAACAAGGTTAATTAGGGAGTTCCCAGAGTCATGGAACAGCTGAGGTTGGAAGGGGCCGCTAAAGGTCCTCACTCTTACTCAAGCTGGGTCACCTTGCACAGCTTCCCACGACTCTGTCCAGGTGGTTCCATCCCACAGAAGCATCCAAGGACAAATTCTGCTCTTCAGTAAAAGCTTGAAAGATCACTGCTCCTCATCAAATCCCAGTAGTGATGATACGAGTCCTTTCCTCTAGGTGTAAACTCTCCTCTAGCTCTCTCAGTGCTGCTCTTTCTCACATAGCTATGGTTCTTCTGTGGCAAGATCGGCTCAATCTGTGGAAAAATAATAAGCCCACAGTTGTTATGAGAGTCTGGGCAGAGCATAATTCTAATTACAGGAAGTAGGAGAAAGAGGGGAAAACTTTTGGAGTGCTTTATTTGAATTTAAGTAGGCTTCTAAGATATGAGAAGCCAGCAATATTGTCAGAGGTTACAAGGAGTTTTCATGCAATCACGAATTCATATTTCTCTGTCCTAACACACAATCTGGGAGAAGGGCAGCCAGAGGTAAGTGGCAGAACCAGGAGGAGGAAGAGAGCTATTAGCCAGCTCTGGTTTTTCTCTCCTTCTTATCAGATCGTAACTTCACAGTAGCACTTCCACTGCAAACTCCTTGTAGCCCTTCCAGATTAACTTTCAAGCCTGCCTCCCTAACCTTGGGAAACTGTAGACACGTGAGATCAGCTAACAAGGCAGGGGAGAAGTTCTTTTGTCTGCAGTGGGATCTCTCCACGCCACAGCTCAGCTTCCTTTACCTACAAGCCCTACTGATTCCCCAGAGAGATGGAGTAAGCTAACTGGTCATTTGCTATTAGGAACATCCCAACAAAGATCAAGACTGTGAATGATGGACACCTATCCTGTCTTTTCTTATTGGCAAAGATTTCTTCTGCTGGATACGCGTGTCAGACTTTTATAAAACCAACCCCCACTCAACTACTCCAAGTTGGTAGGCGTCCTAAGTTGAATAAACTGAAGTAATTTGGGATACAATTCAGCGTAAGAGATCACAATTACTCTGCTGAGATTATTCCTGCATCACATCCACTTACGAAACTACAAAAGAAATCTGTCCACTGGTAAGTTTGAATTATTGTTTTAATTTTTTTTTAATTTTTTTTTTTAATTATTTTTTTTTTGCTTGTCAACCAGCTTTTCCAACGTTTTAGCTGATATTTCCTGCTTTAATCCATCTGCGGTACAATTGATTATTTTTTCTTCTTACAGTTCCCAGGGCAGAGTGAAGAAAATGGGCATCAGTTTAGACTGTCTCTGCCAGGAAACATATAATAATGCTGTCGTTTCTAAGAAAACTCTGCAGCAGCAGGCTCAGACAGCTACGAAGTAAAGCACATGCACGGATTTGTCATCCTGCCTTACTCTTAAACAACATTAGCTTCTTTGTCAATTGTGAGGAAACGAGGGAAAACCCCTTGGAGGTGTGCCACACATTTATTTGTTCCTGAGCTCTTATGGCAATGTTGGCTACAACACAATCCTTTTTTTAGGAATGAAAGGTGAGCATCTGTGCGACTTGTTCTGAAAAATCAACAGACATGTTTGAGAAACGCATTTTCTTGCCACATGTTGACTTGTGACATCCAAGGACAGGATGCTTGTGACCGCACATATCCGATGCTCCTGACAGATCACGAGAGCTGCCGCCTGTCCCTTCCAGCTCTGCTTCTGATATGAAAAGTCATCCAACATTGGAGCACGCATGGGCCAGGGGTGCTCTGCTACTCCAACGTGGAACGTTGCAAGCTCCAGCGATTAGGTCAGCAGAAACATCCTTTTGCTCTTCTACATCAGTGTTAACAGTGTTTTCAATTGCCTTCAGATAATCCCATGATGCCCCATCACAGCTGCCTTGAGCTGATGTTGTTGCCATTCATGGAGGATGAGAATGAGGACAGGGAATGGTGCTGCTCTAAGTTGCAATGGCAAAATACATTTCCCTTTAGAAACAAATGTCGCAAGTGGTGGATGAAATCTAGCAGAGTGACGCACTTCCACATACATTAGCACATACTTTGCCCAAAATAGAACCACTCTGTTTTTAAGGAATATCTCTAAAAGGAAAGGGGGAGAAATACTCCTCCCTCCTTCCTTAGCAGTGTGTTAAGAAGACCCCAGATTTCTCCACTCTCCCAGTTGTTTCTAGAAACTCATCTTCTATGAAAGCTGCGGGAAGCACTGACTGTCCACTTCCAGCCTGCCTGCCCAAAGGGAGACCTCTGTGCCGGATCCCAACAAGAGGTGACAAACAAGGCAAACACATTTCATAGTGTTCATAGAACCATGACACATAGCACCCATGACTCAGATGGAGTAGATAAGCTCTTTGGCTGTTGCTTCATTAACCAAGGCTCATTTGCTACAGACATCATCATCAAGAGTTCGCGGAGATGCCACAGAAAGATGCAAAGTGACAAAGGCCAATGGATGGTCATCAGGTGTAACTCAGTTTCTCCCAAAGGAGAACAATAAGTAGTGCATGTGCTCTCCTCGCCCAGCCCCTCCTGGCCCCACACCTCTGTGTGGCTGCCACATACTCTGTGTCACCTCCCAGGAGATGCTGTGCTGCTCCACAGCTCCCTCTCATCAGCTTCACAGCCAGTCCTGGCCTCCATGCAATAGACTAAAACAAAAGTCATGCTACAGAATTAACAACTGATGAATTGGGGTTTAAAAAGTCCACTAAAATCATCACAGATTGAAAGAGCTTTGTTTAGAAGAACAAGTTGACACACAAACAACATTAAGTGTCTGTTCCTCCTCTATGCCATGCTCAGCCCCAGTGAGAGAACAATGCCTCTCTTCTCCTTTGCACTTCACAGTGTTCCTCCTTCACTTTGGGTTCTTCCTTGGGCAAGTCCAGCTCTGTCCCCATTCAGCTTCAGGGCTGGGACTCTGGAAAATACCTCCTGGATCTTTAATGGGCATTTGTCTCCCTCATTGCAGTTCTTGTTCCTCTCTGCCTTTAGGAGATCATTCATTAAAGATCAAGAACAGTTCAATTCAAATACAGCTTTCACTTATAGCATTTTTTCCTCTGCTCTCCCTCCACATCTCCACTGCATTTTTCTCTGTATGTTCTATTTTCTCCTGTCAGATTCCCCTCTTTCACAGCTTTCCAGCAGCATAGGCATCAGTGTTAGAAGTCATCCTTCATAGGGAGAATAAAGATCCCTATTCCATCTCTGTTTATCACTGAACCACTAAAAGCTGACGTTCTGCAGTCTTTCAACCCTTCCTTAATAAGGAATACTTACACTTGTCACAAAAATGTAACCTTAGGGTTGCACAAGAGTAAAGCCCTTTTTGCCTCTCCTTCCAGGTGTCCATATGTGTGAGGTGGGGAACCTGGCCAGCTCGCAGAGCCGCCTCTCCTCCAAGAACTGCATACTGAGGCAAATTCCCAGCTTATTAAAAAATAGTTTTGTTATTTTGCCATCTTGTTTGTTCTGCAGTTCCTCTGTCTTTTTAGCCTTTTATCTTTCTCTCCTTATTTTGCTTCTGGATTTTGAGGGGGAAAAAAAAAGAAGAAATATTAAAGAAAGAGAAAACAGAATGAATTCTTAAAAATGCCTTTATTTTGGGCTTCTCACAGAAAAAGCCAGTGTCACTTCCAAACTGCCATAGGAACTGACAGGAACATTCCAAATTCAGGTGCTGATTGACCACTGAAGAGCTGTTAGGATGAAGAACCTCAAAGGAGCTTCCAAAAACACTAAAAAGCCTTGAAGTACATTATTCAGCTTTTCTTCCACTTGTGATGAAAGTGCCTTAACTTCGCCGTTGCTTAATTCATTTCCAAAATAAATTAAATAAAAACCGGAATAGCTAGAACTTGAGTAATGTTGTCCTAGAGTTTAATGTGGTAGAAGGTACTCAGCTCCCAAATGTAGGTTAGTTGTTTCAGGTCAGTTTTCCTGAGTGATTCTGAGAAAACTTTTCATATGTCTTCTTTTAATTTGTTTTCCTTTCTTACGTGTTTCCTTCAGCTTACAACCTGGAGGATGTTTGTCTAGATTTGTGAGGTAAAGTGCAGTAATGCTTCAACCCAGAAAAGTGATCCTTCAAAATAAAGGAAAATGTTGTGGTCTGTGGGTTAGTTCATGAAGACCTCGAGTTTATTATGCAAACTCCTTTTATATTTTTAATTATAATGCACTCTTTCTTAATATTTTGAAGGAAATTGTTAGCATGCAGAGAGCAGAAAACCTTATGCACTTTCTTGTTTGAATGCTAAGAATTCTAGAATTTATTTATGTTTCCTGATATGCACTTGAGACAAGAATCGAGATGACAGCACGACGTTTGACCATGACTCATTAAAATGGTGCCCAGGCTTCCTGCTCCGACGCAGCAGACAGTTGCGTAGCTGTTTGCAACTTTGACTTAACAGGATTTTGCAATGCAGTTTCACAATGCCACTTTCTCCCACTTAGCATTCAAGAATCCAGTTGCAGACTGTCTAAAATCCCAGTAAGCTCCTGAGAGGAGATTTTCAGCTCTCCCCACTTGTAGCTTCTGCTCATTTTTCACCACCTGGCATCTCCCCCGTGTCTCAGGCCAGGCGCCCTGTGCAGCACATCCGCGCACGTTGTTTGAGTTACGGGAGCTGCACCTCCCAGTCGTAACACATTCTTACCCCTTTACATCACAAAGAGAACCGACGGCCCCATTCAATCATTGACAGTCTTTGGTGTCTCTTCACTGCGCAATGGTTATTGCTGTAAACAGTCTCCATCAAAGTTCCCTTGTTTTTCCTGCTCTGCCATAGCAGAGCCACCAAGGTTCCTTTTTGTCACCAGGTGACCAGCAGTGTTTTGGTAAACTTTTCAGCCCATTTGACGTGCCAAGGAGCCAAACTGTGGAAAGAGCTTGTTTCCGTCTTGCTGGCCTGAAAGCACCCAGCATAGGGCTGGGAGTATCAGGAATACAAGTGGTTATGAAAGGAAGAAAAGTGAAAAAAGGGTTTTACTGAGAAGTATGATGTCACCCAGCTCACAGTCTATTTCTGGAACTAAGCTGCGAAACCCATGACACATTTTGACACATAAATGTTGCCAACTAAAACTGATAATATATAATTGTTTAATAGGGTCACAGCCAACTGTTTTCCAGATAAGGAGCTGAACTCTTCCATGCAATGTAGCATTTGTGGAACGTTACACCTAGTTGGTTCCATGCTTTCATTGGCTCTGGGATTACTTCCTATCATATTTAAATAAAAAGACTAGATTATTGGGTACCATAAGAACAATGGATTGCTTAATGGTCTTATGGTGCTTATCTTAAGTCAATACAACAGTTTTGAGTTTCTAGGGCTATGTCAAGGGCGATGAAACAAGGACTGCATTCAGCAAATTAGTCATTAGTTTATTTTTTAATGCACATTTAAGTATCATATTCTGGGGACTCAGATATACATAGATGATGCAGTTAAATGCAGATTAATTTACCAAAAAAGAACAAAAAAGAAAAAAGAAATTGTGCCTGTCTGAGAAATAGAATCTGGTAGAAAATATTATTATGTTATTATGTGCAATTTGTTCTAGATAAAAGTAATGATCAAACAGCTTCCTTGTCTCTTTGCCATGGTGCAAATTTCCTGTGATAGAGGTCTGTTTTGTATGGAATTCTTCATCCAAGCTTTGTTCCTAGAAGCTTGACAGGAATCCATAATATAATTACAGTTATTAGGAGTAAGTAATACCAGTAAAAAGAGATGCTATGGAAGTGTAGATATGGAAGGGAAGAGATAGATTCTGATATGAAACAGAGAGAGACTATAGCCCAGAAATGTATGAAAATTGCTCAGGACGCAGAGGCAAAGAGCAAAGGCCAGGTCTCCAGGCGTGCAAGGAACAAGAGGGGGACCGAAAGGCAAAGCTTGGGCTTCAAAAGCCACGTCAGAGTTTTGAAGAACCAGAATTCTTAGGCTATCCTGGAGACCTGAGTCCTAAGTTCTTCTCATAATAAGTTTCACAATGTCCTCATTTCTATCTTTACAGGCAGCCATACGGTTTTAACTACAAGGTCATAAAACCTTACAATGTTTCCTTTTTAAAATCAATGCTTTCTAATCCTTAACTTTCGAGATGTGTGATGAAAACAAAACAAAATTATTTTCTTCCTGGATCTGATGTGGACTGCTGGAGTTAATTTGCAGCTATGGCCAGTTTGCTCCCTTATAGAGAGAAAAATAGGTTGATTGTTTCCTTCAAACACAAACTCACATTTCTTTAGTGCCGACCTTTCCCTCTCCCAGTGTGAGAAAGGAGAGAGTGGTTTTGGCCACAACCACACTGCCCTTCTGACTTTTATGGTGTCTGAAGGTCCACTAACAATTCAAACCAGAGCAGTTTGCATTGGTGATGTTCCCATTTCCTCGAAAGCAGCTTCTCTGTGATGATCCCATCCCTGGAGGCATTCAAGGCCAGGCTGGATGTGACTCTGGGCAGCCTCGTCTGATGGTTGGTGACCCTGCACAAAGCAGGGAGGTTGAAAAGAGATGGTCACTGTGGTCCCTTTCAACCCATTCTATAATTCTATGACTCTATGACATGAGGGCAGCAGTGTGAAAGTGATGCTTTTGTCACTGGAGAGGAGCTTGGAGGTCAGTCCATGGCCAGGCCCTGGATGGCCGGCACTGAGCTCCACTGGTTATATGGGCTTTGGCCAGCTGCTCACCTGGCTTCCAGCACCAACTTGTGGTGCCCATCCATCTTCAACCCTCACTGTTGTGGAATATGATCTGATTGCCATTGGACTGCATTGCATGTTGTTAAGGAAAGGACATACAAGAAAGAACCACTCATTCCTCCTTGAGTCCAGTTCTTTCCATCAGTCTCTCTTCACCATGCCAGCACTGCTTGCAGGAGAGCCTGTCTTTCTCTTTTCCCTTGCTTAATATACAGCACCATGCCACTTCACTGAACTGGCAGATAAGCTTGGACTCCGCTGTCCCTCAGCTCCCTGCCTTGAGCCAAAGCTTCCTGTTACTTTTCTACCATACACTGATTTCTCTTTTGTTTTCTCAAGCAGTGCTTCCCCAAAGAACATGTCACAGGCTGAATAGGAGCATGGAAGCGGGCTGCCAGAAGGCACTTATCTATTGTTCTTCCTTACCCAAGATGGCACATTAATTCCAAAGGACTCACTGCAGCTGCCAGCTCTGCATCAGCTGAGTCTTAACCTTTACCACGCATACAGCAGCCATTTGCTGGAGACCAGTTAGCATCGGAGTGCAGACTCGCCTGCCAAAGCTTGGATTTCTGTGTAATTGGTTCCCATGTCACGGAGCTTAGAAGGTCCAATTACATCCCCTCACTGTAGCAGAAGCCTTTCACTTGCTGTGGGTCTGAGTTTGATGACCATGCACCTCTTGTTGGATAGTAGCTGGAGGATCAAGTTCATCCGTCTGCATCCTTGGGCTTCCTACTATTTGGACTTTGGGTGCCAAGCCCATCACAAATGTAGATCTTATTAAACGGAGAAGGGGATGGTCATTTGGATAGCTTAGAGAAATAGAGAGAAATAGAGAGAAATATAGAGAAATAGACGTGTTTCTTGGTGGAGAAGGGTTGATGGCGGGCATCCCAGCTAATGTTGCAATGTAGAGATGGAAAATTTGTGTTTATATCCTGAATATCAACTCTTCATTCCAGCAGTGGGAATCCTTTCATTTGTGGAAACAGGTGGTTGTTTGCTGCAGTGCTCACAGAAGGACTCTCTTCCCTACAAGAACCTCAGATTGCTGTGAGAAAGCTGTTTGTCCATAAATGACTGATACGCATTTTTCAGATTCCTAATGTCTATGAAGCTTCTATTACCCAGTACAGGACCAAAATAAAACCCCCCAAAACAGTATCATGTGACCAACTCATTTAAGAAACTACATGTCCCCTGAACACTTGAGGTTCTGTGTGTAGCTGGCCCTACTATGCTTGTTTTCCCCTCATTATTGGCCTCTCTGTACAGAGGGGACCTTAGAAATGAAAAGATTGAATGTCTTATGACAGGCAAGCAGGGAGTTTGTGGCTGAATCATGGAGAAAACTCACTTGTCCTGAGGAATAAACACTCTGAGCCATTTCTAGGTGACAGAAAACCAGCTAGGAAAAAGCCAACAGGCCACAGAAAATCAGAGATAAGGGAAACATCTGAAGGACTGCTGCAAAGCTACTCTGAAGCTGTCTCTCTGTTATTAAGCGACTCCCATTAGCAGCAGTATCACAAACAGAACGCACGAGGGCATTTCTGCCATTCCTGAGCCCTCAGCAATCAGCTTGCATTGGTATTCCACCTCTCTTGGAGCCACATGCAAACCTCACAAACATCAGCAGGAATTGGAGTTGTTCTTATTTCCCTTGTGAGCTCAGTAAGTAATTGGTGTCGGCAAAAGGAGTTAGGAAGAATATAAATAAATAATAATAATAAAAAAAGCAGCCCTAAACATCAGTCCTTGGTTCTGCCATCTTCTGAGGTCCCCCACTGTCAGTGTAGGGGACAGCACCTCAAGAGGGGTGGGAACTGTAGCTCTCCAGAATGGGATTTGCCTTGGATGGAGACAGCACCAGCGGCTGCCCTGCCTGCATGGCTCTCCTCCATCCCCACATCCAGCGACCTCTGCACCAAGAGCCCATCCCAGCGTGCGTCCATAGCCTGAAAAAGCAGGCGGAGGCTGTGAGCAGGGAGAAGAAAGAAAAAGCATTGGCAACTGGAGATGTGGGTCTAGAACTCTTAATAGCAATAAACTAATTATCTTTGCCTCTGGTTACCACTGGGCAGCAATTCCCTTGTCACAGCAGCATGATGTCGGGCCACACGCTGGTGGAGGCGGTGCCCAATTGCCCACAGCCTGCATGGGAGCTCTTCCTTGATGCATCAGGGCAGGCTCCAGCCTCCATCCAGAAGCTCTGACAGCCAAACACAGGTTTCTTTTCCTCAGGAGTGCAGTGCTCACACTGCTTGCTTGTGGCTAAGAACAGCAGAGGGGGAAACAATGCGATAAGTCTGCAGAATGTTTTTATTGTCATGTCAACAAAATATTTTCTGCCTCCGCAGACTGTGGAAGCGCTCAGCATGCAGCATCCTTCCAGTTTTGGAAAATACTTGAAAACCACCGACAGAATCTCACTATTCCTTTTTTTAGCTCCATAATAAAAAAGCAAACAAGAAATATGCTGATTCCCAAAATGAGCTAATTTTTTTTTTTTTTTCAGCAATTTAATTTTTTAGCTTTGATCTGATACCAGAACCCAGAGGACTTACTTGCTATTTCTAAATAATGAGTTTAATGTTTATGCTCTGAGCCTGAACTTTTCTGGTTTTGGAAAAAATGTGACTTTACATAAAAGTCCTTTGATTAAGAGATCTGCAGTCAGAGGAGTTTTCGATACAATAATGAAAAGGCCTTTCAGATCGCTAACTCGAACACTGCTCAGCACGATATGACTCGAGAAGGGGAGAAGCGGGCAGAACAATCACACTATTAGTCTTTGCTTTGCCAAGTGTTGTGTTAGTCATATTGCTGGTAAAATCTCCCAGAAGTGCCTCAGAGAAGCCTTACATTGCACGGGGTGATGCATGCCTGATAAACGCACCCTGACCTGGGTGGTCTGTCGCTCTGGCTCTCCCCTTTTATTTTTTTTTTAAGCCCTGTTTCATTGAGGCTTTAAGAGGTGATTGTTACACAGAGGGAAAGTGCCTGGAGGAGAAACAGAGGCTATTTCCTCCTGCTGTGGCCCATATTCCCCTGCAGCAGGGCTGCAGCAGGCTCTCCTTCCAAGAAAGCCGCAGCACAAAACACGGCACTCCCTTGCTTGTGGTGAGGCTCCATCCATTGCCCCAGCTGAACTTGCAGCGCTGGGCATTCAGAGCACTCAGCACCTGGGCTCATCCATGGCTCAGAAGGTGACCTCCTGCTCAATTTTGGCTCTCCTGGAAGTGGGATGGAAAGGGTGATTTTCGCCCTGCTAAGTAGGTTGTGGTGTTGAAGCTGGATGCCTGTGTTATTTATGCAGAACTGACACGTCTCTTTGTCCTGAGCCGTGTGGCCCAGATTCCAGCCCTTGTATCTACAAAACATTACTCATGTGCGCGCTCCTCTTTCAAGTCCTTGATTCCAATGGTATTACTCACATGTGCACGCATACCGCGGCTGTGCGCCTGAGTGCCGCTCACATCTCTGCAGGGCAGGGGCAAATCCTGCTGCTTTCAGCTGATCTACACCACCATGCCAAAGATAAAAATCTGAAACCAGAGCGGCTCTCTGGGAAAAGGAAGATCAGATCGAAACCTGATTCTCCTCCTCTTCTTCATTCTCCCTGCTCGTTTCCCACTTCTGTTGTCAGCGGGGCAGCCTGCGGGAAGGTCTGCTCCTTTGGATCATCGGAGCACTGCCGCACACCAGGGGTTAAAATGAGAAAGCACTTTGATTTTGGAGATTTATGGCTTTCCTCCTGCCGTATTCGTGGAGCTCATCATTGCAGTCAGCCCTCCCCACTCCTGCAGCTGTCTGTACATTTTTTCTCCGGTTCTAGAGTTGTACTTTACTTAGGAAATTATAATTATTAAAACACACAAGGTCACGCTCTAGATGAACTTGGAAACAGTTCAAATATGTTTCAGGTTTGAAACTATTCAGCGGTGATGGCCAAGTGGTGATTTCATAACAAAAGAATGGTTAATTTCACACTTCAGATAACATTTCCCCCGGAAAGCAGTAAAGCATGTTGGTACAGAAATTATTAAAGGTCAAAAGACTGGAGACGTATAATCAGTCATTAGTGCCAATAATGAGATACTGAGGGCAGGCGTAGGGAGGAGGCGGAGCCGATGCCTGCCCCTTACCTTTCCATCTCTTATTTTCTGAAAGGTGCTGTGTCTTTGTGGGCTTCTAATGTTGGAGATCTGGAGTGTTGCTGCACAAACGGGCTTCTGCCCCTGCTGTAGATAACATAGCCATTGGACCACATTGACCCCCATCCCCATAACAACGACCTGCAAGGCATCCACTGAAGAGCAGCAAAGCCAACACTCACAGTACCCATCCCCCTGAGTCACCTTCCTCCTTTGCTGGCTGGTGCAAGGAAAGCAGTGGCAGGTGTTCCATGGCCTCCCCAGCCGTTGGCATCAACATTAATCACCGCTCTTCTCTTGCAAAGGGATTCTGGCAAAGCAAGTTTTGAAAGATTGAACAAACCTCCCTCGTGCAGACAGCAGCCTGAAGTGGCTCTCTGCACAGCCCTGTGAGATATGTGGCCTTAGCAGGTTGATCCTGATGGCTGTGGGATATCTTTTCCCCTAAACTCAGCAACTCTTCAGAGAAAAAATACACAGAAACAAACAAACACAAACAAACAACTTAAAAGGAAAAGACCAGGATATGTTACAAACCCTTCCTTGGCAGTGCTCCAGCCCAGCATCAGGTGATGCTTTACTGGGCTATTATACCAGGTGAGGGGCTTTTATTTCCTCAGTGCAGAGGAATGGACACGTATGACTGCGTGTGGTGTGTGCAATGCACTGCACTGCAGAAACTGTCACATCCTGCTGCTGGCTATAGTGCTGCCTGGCAAGGATGCCATGAGGCTGAGCCCAGCCTTGCCCCAGTACCACACTGCAGTTTTCATTTAGAAAGATCTTGCTCATGTCTTTGTGAAGAAAAAAAGAAGGAAAAAAAAAAACCCAACCTAGAGGAATGGTAGTGAGCATTCAGTGCCAGTTTCATTTTTCATCGCCGTTATCAAGGTTTGGATTGTACCTTTGGAATGTCCTTATCTAAAATGAAATCAAATAAGCACTTAGTGGCGGGGGGTCCTACACTCCCTCAGCACCTAAGGGAGTTTGTGCAATGCCCCACCGCTGCGTGCACGGCTCGGTTCACCTAAGTTGATGCACGTACACGTGTACCTACAAGTAGTGCCACATGCACGTACAGCTGGCAATGCATTCCAGCAAAATGAAATGCATTTAAAACCCAAAGCACATTTTTATGGCCAAAATGTGGCACACGGCAGGACATAAGCAGGGTCCCATCCTTCTGGTTGGCATGAAACTATGTTCTGCGGGACAGAAAGATCTGGGGAAGGCTTTCACATCATCCAGCCATGATCCATGTGCTTCTGAAGCGTGTTGCCAGCTCCTGCTTCTGCCAAAAGCTGGGCAGGGGTAAAGAAGGACCTGCACCCAGCCCACAACAGACCCTGCTCAAGAGTCTGTCTCCATGGGTCTGGGCTTACTTGCATATATGGATGTGCACACCTAGTCTTCTCCCAGCACCTTTCATACTATAAAAGCCCACAAAGAATGCCAAGCTTCTGCTCCTACCACACAAGGAATGGACAGGACGAGTCCAAGCATTATGTCATCTGCTTTCTGTGGGCTGAGGGGAGCTCAGTTGAGTCCCACGCTCAGATCTGGGAGGGCTGGCAAGCCCTCTGCTGTCTCTGCAGCTTCCAGGCTTTCTTTTCATCCTGAACCTAATGGGTGGATGGCAGCAGAGTTCATGAGGATTTTCAGATGAGCTCAGAGGAGCTTGTTCATGAGAATTTGAATTTTTGGCACAGAGCCCACAATAGCTGATATTTTCCAGCTTATGGGGGAGAGGGTTTTCCAGCTATGCCTATTCTTTAATTTACACAACCAGCACTTTATTTTAACGCTAATTCCTCTGCATCCCCTTTGGAACCATGTGCACCCTTAGGAAGGACACATGCCCCTGTCTGGGGCTTTTCACATCTCTCGCTGCCATGTATGAGGTTTGGCTGCTGGATAATCTCTATTGGCTGCATGGGAAGAGGAGCTGCCACAGGATGGCAAAAGGAAGGCAAAACTCTAGGAGGTGGTTTAATGTACACTGAAATGAATAGCCGAAGGACCTGACATAGCAAATAAACAAGAAGCATCAAAAGTGGACGTGACTGAGGGGAAGTAAAGGGCAGCCCCTTTCAGGCACGTGTTGATATTGCTCTCCTGATCAGTTGGCTGCAGACCACATGAACATATTGCCTATATGCACCCACATTTCTGATTGCTCTGGGTCACTGCTGCCCAGGCTTCGCGTTGTTGTCTGAGCAAATCTTGCTTCTTTGTCTTTTATAAACATTGGAGCCATTATCTGTGATATTCCACCCTCGTGTCATTGAAGAAGAATGTTCTGAAAATGAACTGCTGAAGGCTATAGGCTTAGTAAATACCAAGAGCCAAGAATTGGCTCTCATGTAAATCCATTGCCTTGGATAGAGTTACTGCAAGGGTGATGCCCCCCGCCCCCATCTTAATCATTACCATTTCACTCTAATTTCTGTAATAGTTTGGAAGGAGAGATGGGAACAGCTCTAGCTGTCTCCTTTTTTTTTTTTTTTTTTTTTTGGCAAAAGAACAGATTCAGTGACATGCAAACGTTTTATGAATTTGCCACATTTCCACTGAATTGTTCCTGCTGGTGCAAATAAACAATCAGAAGAAGCATCCTTCAAAACAGAATGTTTTGACTTTTCAATCAGAATAAATATCTTAATACTTGCCACCATCCTTAATGACAACTGCAAAAAATTCAAATTTCTCAAACTCGGTTTAGCATTTGCCCCAGACAAGCTCTTCTGTTGATCTCAGAGCCATCTGTAAAATGTATTTGCCTGTTCAGTTTGCTGCAAAATATAAAACTTGTTCTCTGACCTGAGCCATGAATTTCAATATTGTTTCATGAAATGATCAGAGACACAAACCAAGAAACAATAACAAGCAAACAAGCAGTGATTTCGTACAGCTCTACATGGAAGTCTGGAAAGAGTACAAAGGAGTGAACTGAGTTCAAGCATTGATTTACATGGTTACAAATTCAGTGTGCAACACGGGAAGATGAGACCACTGGATCCAAAGAAGCTCCTCAAAAGTATTCTCAACAGCCTTTGCAACACTGCTTCAGATTTTAGAAATTTGTGTGTGTGATATGGGTCTGAATTTGCTGTTGCTATTTCAGTACATTGGCTTTAAACCCTCTCAGTTTGTGAAGGTTGCATCTAATCTGCTGTGTCATTTCTTTCCAGTTGGAGCCACAGGCAGAATCAGGTGCTGGCTCACTGTTCCAGCAAGTCTTGGTCTTACCTCTATTCCTTGGCCTGAATCATGACACACGACCGCTATAACCAGGATATCTTCATACAACAACCATGGGACAACCAGCTGTCCTTATTCCAAAATCAGAGCTGGAAATTCAGCAGCAAGCCCTGATTCAGGAAAGACTGCTTTTTCTTGGGTTTCTTTGCATGCCAGGAACAAACTGAAAGGCCAGGACTTTACCTCGACTCACACATACAGATTGCTTTGTTAAACAGTACCAGAGTTTCACTCCATTGCTTCTTCTTCCGGAAGCAGTGAACCGACAACTTTAAGATGAAAAGCTGTACAAACTTGTACAAACCAAACAGTTCACAGCACAGTTTGCACAGCTTTCATTCAGGACCAAAGATCTCTTGCATCACATTCACAAACTGCTCTGTTGGGCACAGGAGCTTGCATCTCTTCTTCACCTTTGGAGGGTTCTTTCTGAGATACTGGAGAGAAAGACCATACAGTTCTGAAGGAGAATGATGGTTGCTTGCCTCACACAGTGAAACAGAGCTCTCACTACATGCCCTTTGCTCAGCACAGCCCTCTATAAAGCAAATCTCAACCTCTTTGCAGTGTAATTTAACATTTTTGTTGACCTACATAGATAGCCAGTATGGACACAAATCTGATCTGGTTTGTACTTCAGAGAGGTAGAACCCTTTATTCACTGAAATTAAAACGCCATTAAAATAGCATAAATGAAGGCAATCTAACCTTCTCTATTTCAGTAAAAGCCACTAGTCTGTAAAATAAGGGGCTACTATTTGCTTTTGGAAGAACCTATAGCTTCCCCATTAGGTAAGTTTTGTTCAATTTGGTGAAGGCAATACACTCCCATGGCAGCTACTTTCTTGGTCTCCTTATTTCACAATTGGTAGAAAAGCATGCTGGAGAGAAGACCCAAAGGGAAAGTATCTTTGGAGTCCATCATCCTGAGCAGGTGGGCACAACTACCCATTTCTCCATGGTCATTTTTTGACTGGAACAAAGTGAATCAAATTAACTCACTGAAGAAGTGCTGCTTTACATGTGGGACTAATTCAGAAACCAGGGGAGAGAGCTACTTCCTGGACGTAAATAAAGCTCCATTCATTTAATGGAGTTGCACTAATTCTCCTCCTCCAAGGATTTGTTCCCATCCTCAGAAGTATCAGCTCACAGTAGTGGGTGCTTTGACATGGAGTTAGGGATGCCTGAATACTGTCCCATATCATTAAGTGATGATATTAAAAATAAAAACAAGATCTTATTGAACAGGTAAGCCATGATTTTACTGTTACTCAAGACATGTAATCTGCAAGATAATAATTGGTTTATTAAAAATGTACTAGAACTGGATATTGCAAGCACTGATACAGTCTGTGTTGTGTCAGCCTGATGACATCTAAGTGGGAAATTCACTTCGTGTCTTGTCAATCCACAGACAGCCTGCTGTTATAGAGCTCTAAAATTGATCCATTTAACTTTATCATTATCTAAAGAAAGAACTTGAGGAGCTGAACGAAGTGTTGTGAACTCCGTGTCTCCATCCATCATCTTGTCCTCAGGACCTCGCCGTCTTGCTTTCTTGGATTTGGCTCCTGTTCAGAAAAAGACTAAGCAACGAGTCTTCAAAAGCAAGATAAAAAGCAGATCTATGGGCCATGCTTGGCTGTGTTCAGCAGCTTCTACCTCCCTTGTGGAGCAAGGAGGAGCAGCTGGAGAAGCTGGGCTCTGCATGAACAAGACATGAGGTAGAAGAAATCACAGGGTTGGAGAGAACAGCACGCGCTGGCATGCATTCAGCTACAACCGTGTGAAAAAGCAGATGTGGTTCAGAGGAAACATGGTAAGGAGGTTAATCTGCAGTGCCATCCCAGTGCCAGATTCACAGCCCTGTCCCCCTGTCCCCGCAGGAACTGGCTGGGACACCGGCTACCAACAATGGGAATAACCGGGCACTGTGTGCTATTGGTGTCAGCCTGACCCTCCTTTACTCTTTTATCACTATGTTAACTAAATGTATTTGCATTAAGGAAGTTCCAATAGATCTACAAGTTTCCTGCTGCCTGAAATACTTTCTGTCCACTGCAGCTGAGACAAGAATGGAACTGTGTGAAATGCTCAAAGACATCAGGAACTTCTAATGCATACGGATGCAATGGCCAATTAGACAAGTTGTTCATTAGGGCCTTGCATGCTGGGAGAGGCCCTGAAACTGAAGACTGCTTTTTTGCTTAACACTATTTGATGTATGAAAAGGGAAATCTTTTGGAAAGAATCACTTCTATCTAATGAATGACCAGAAGTAACATGTACAGAGCAGCCTAACAGCACTCCTAACGATATTGATGCCAGCAAAACGTATGGTAGGCCTGATTTCAGTGACACACATCTAAATGATGATGCTTAAGGACAGCTTCAGATGTGGGTAGCGTGGGCTGTGCAGCCTCTGTCTGTTGGTCAGGGTTCAGAAAGGTCATACATTGCTGGCTCATGGCACACACACCTGAAGGTCTGTAAGGCAAAATTCCCAGGGACTGTTGCTCCTATGAGCACCATATTGAGGCATAAAATATTTCAGTGCATTAAATGAATAAATAAATTTGTGCTGTAGCCTAACTCTCACCTAATTCTCACTTAGGGAAAAATGGGATCCTATGGATATCACAGGATTATAGAATCATAGAATCACTAAGGCTGGAAAAGATCCCCAAGTCAACCTGTTGACCAAGCCTACTATGCCCACTCCCCATGGCCCCAGTGCCAGGTCTCCATGGCTCTGGAACAATTCCAGAGATGGTGACTCCACATTGCCAGCATCTTCTTAGGTGTGTTGTTCAGTTGCCCAAATGACAAATCAAACATCAATTACCTGTAAACAAGTGATATAAAGTCATTAAATTGCCTCATTGATATTTGAACAGCCTCCATTTACTCTCTTCAGCATATTCATTGCTCTTGGGAAAAAAAAAGAAAAAAAAAAAGGAAAAAAAAGATAATTCATTTAAAAGCATAAATTCTAGAAGAGCAGTGAGGGATTTGTTCTGCCCTGAGGAAGGGTGAAAAACTCCAAACCCTCTGAAGCAAGGGACATCTCCAGAGGTGTCCAAGCCGAGTAGGTTCCTGTGTCTTCTTGTTCCAAAGGCAGCCACATAACCTGCAGGCATTCCCCAGAGTTTCAGCTCTTACATACTATTTCATGTGTGGTAATTGTTAACTGGCTTAAATGAGGCAGTTTCGGTAAGAGATTCCAGCACTATTCTTTTCTGGTCCTTCCTGAGTGATTTATATTAATTGTTTAGGAAAACCAATACAAAAATACTGGCCCCTTGAGACTGCAGGCTTTGTGGCAGTGGTAAGTGCAGCACAAGTAAGTGGTTGTGTATGGCTTAGCAGTAGAAATGCACTCTTATGCAATTCAAGTGGCCAGAAGAAGAGCTCTTTCTCTTTCAGCTTAGGGCATCTGTCCAGGAATTACATGTTAAAGGGTTGAGAAATGAAATCCACTGGAGTAACTGATGTGCTGTTGTTGTTGGATTCGCGGGGGAAGATTTCAGCCAAGATTCTTCCTTAGACATAGAGATCAATTTAAGTGATGGCTCCTTTCTTGGAATCATCGTGCATCAAACATTTGAACTGCAAACAGTTTTATCACTGAAACAGAGCCTGGGACAGCCCAAGCTGCACACATAGGCACAGTGGCTGTGAGGAGGACATGGTTAGTGGGTATGGTGATGATGGGCTGATGGTTTGACTCCAAGGAATGGGAGCAGAAGGTGTTGGACTGATAGCCATCTTGCACCACCTCATTTTGCCTCGGTTTTAATTCAATTGTTATTTTAAAAACCAGACTCGAGTGACATCTCTTTTCACCTTAGATTCTCCTAGACATTAATGGCAATAGGCATCACAGCCATCTCTTGCTAGCCACGATGTGTCTGGCCACCAGAAAAGAGTGGCCAAAGAGGCTGGGCCTCAGTGACACAGCAGAGTGTGCTGCTCCTGACACCGATGAGAATGGCTGACAGGAGGGTTCAAGTGCTTTACAGGGGCTTCCCTGCTAAATCTGCACCTGTCTTCTCGTGCAGTAAATGGAGTGCCTGGAACATATAAATAAACTGCTTCCTGGCAGGTCACTCGAGATGGTGTAGGATGGTATGTTTTTATATCATTCCTTCCAGTTCAAGCAGATATGAGCTGATTTAATTGCCAAAGATAAGCAACATCAGGTCTGGTCAGCACGGAGATGAGAGACCTCCAAGAAAAACACAGGTGCTCCAGGAAATGCCACTGCTGATTCAGACAGCACTGCATGGGGCTACAGAAGCAGCAGGTCCTCCGGGAAAGCCATAAATCCCCAGCACTTCCCAGAGGAATGGGGTGTTAACACCAGCGTGTGTGCTGTCGTGTTGTAATTCCTGCATGAGAGAGGTGATTCAGCTCTGCACTTCACCTCATGCCATAACTGATGTACCAGCACTCTTGGAGCCCTCTGCCATGGCTGTGATGTGCTTCTATGGGACACGAGGCTCTCGGAAGCAACACAGTGTGCATAATTACTTGGCTGCCCAAAATGCCACCTGCACCCTGTTCCTCACTGCTTCTGTCCCCCAGCAAAACCAGCATGCTGTGGTGGTGCAAACGGGTGGCCCTGCTCCACCCTGCAGGAGGGGAACATCAGCACTGCATTCATTTTTCTGCACAAAAATAATAGGAGCTCATTCTTACCTCCTGAAGTGATGTTGCAATGTTGGCCAGTCACCACTAGCAACTGACTCTGGATTTGTTCTCCTTTCTTGTTTTGGGAGGAATGGATGGCAGAGTAGTACTTTGGGGATGAAGTCATGATATTTTTTATTTTATTTTATTTTATTTTTTGCTGGCAATTAAACCGGTAGGGAAATGTCTGACCTTACTGGAACACTTGAGCAACTCTCGTGCTTGGAAGTCTCCCTCATTTGCTGAAGAAAACTTGCATGTTGCAATTTTCTCAGTTCTGAGAATACAACCTTCTGTGCATTAACATTTCACAGAAGCTGCAGTTATAGATTTTGGAGAAGGTAGGAGGGGAAGAAAAAAGGATGTTCAAAGAAATCTCAGAATCATTTGTGGTTCTCAGAGATACATGAGGATGAAAAGTGGACAGTTTCTATTAAAGCAGCTGTGATGGCTGATCTCTCCAGACAGAAAAATAGAGCTATATTATGCCACAAGGTAGACTGAACAGCAGCCTGGTTTATACTTCGAATGGCTTGGGAGCTTCCAGAAAAATCTTTTGTCTCAAACCTTTACTACTATTGCCACCAAGTGGTGAAATCTGACTAAAGGCTCCCTCAGCTGCCACAACAATTACTTCTTCATTCCGGATTGTCACGTATGAGCTGTGCCCCGGGATATGTAAAGGTGATCATCTGCTGATCATCTCTAACCATGATGAAATGCCATGGGCACTCCAACAGTAGAATGCATTTCAGGGGGGATCAGTAAACATGAGGATGTGGGGGGCAGCTGTCCCTATTAACCCCTCCAGTCACGGGGATGTGCCACCAGGCTGGAGAGCTGCAACCCCATCACATGCAATGCTGTGCTGAGCTGTTTGGATAGCAAGATGTGGGATGGAAGGTAACCTGCTGGGACAGAGAGCAGAGCCTTTCTCCTGGCAGCTGTCTGCAGAGCTTTAGTACTGCTTTGCATCCTCTTAAAACACACATAGTAAAGATTTGCAGAAAGGAAAAGGAAAGCCAGGTGCCTTACTAGTATTGGGAGCCCACAGGCCTATATTTAAGCTTCCAAAGCCTGTATTTGGGTTATTTCATAAGTCTGCTCAGCGCTGTAGTCAGTGGGTTGGGAAATCCTCTGCAGTGCATGTCCCACTTGGACTCTTACCCATTTACAACCAGGTCTGGTTTCTCTGTAGCCACCAAAGCAAAGAAGTTTAGCAAAGAAGTAGTTATCAAGCATTAGAGCCATGCACCCTGCCTTGATTTTCCTTCCAGTTGACACTGGCCCTTATCTCACCTCTCTTTCCTTAGCCATTTAAACCAGCCAGGTTTCAGGGATTTTAGCTGGGGCACCAGTCTTGCTCATCTCCCCTTCATGTGGCAAAGGACCTGTGTTGAGAGCAAGGATAAGAGCATGGATTGTGGCACATATTTTCCTGTGTTATGGACTAGGTCGGAGGCCAAAACTATCTGATGTCTGATACTCTCATTCCTACAGGTGGTCTCATGCCTCTCCTGTTTGCTTCATTTGTGAAGCACCATTTCGTAGTTCCTCAGGGGTCTTTTTTGAGTGGGAACTGAACTCATCCCAATTTGCTGTCTGTGTTTCATCACCATCCATCCCCTGCACAGTCCACTCTTAGAAACCAGCAGTTTGTGAGACACCTTTCAGCTGACCCAATTGAGAAAGCAGCATCAACAGAGATTAATCATGCTTACACTGCAATGAGTGTGTTGTCTACATCTTACTTAATAGTAGAGGAAACCCACAGGGAAGTATTTTGTGTAGACAACATACAGATGCATATTTCTGCATCCAGCCCACTGCAAGGAGCCCCATTTTGAGGCAGCCTTCTCCTCCCCTCCTTTGCAAAAGATGTCACTGGGAATCTTGGCTGTGTCATCCTTGGCTCAGCTCAGAGCAAACCAAGCTGGGGCCGCCTGTCCTCCTGAACAAAGAGATCCTCCAGGCACCAGCCGAGCTGGGCTGCCACGTTCCCACCGCCATGGGAACAGCCTGTCCCCTGCTGCCAAACAGCTCAGCGCCTGCCCTCCTGCCCTATAAAGAGTTCAGCATGTGGGAGGAGAGCCACTGATGGGGTTGTGAAGGACCTGTGGTGCTTCTGAGGCCCAACGGGGAAAAAACAAATTTTTCGTTCTGGTTAACCAGATATGTTTTTGTTTGACTTAAAATGCAGTTGTTTCAGCCTTTCATTTTCAGGCTGTTTATCCTTCTAAGGGCTTGAGAAGTGATTTTTATGAAAAGAAAACCACTGTTTGCAAAACAAGACTTGAACTTCGGGAGGCATCAGAAACAAGAACAGCAAAGTTTTTTTCAGAATAAAATGTTTCATGTAAAGAACACTGAAGCAGTCTATTTTGAAATTCATTAATTCATTAAAATTCATTAAGGATCTGGGGCCGTGCAGCCTGGAGAGGAGAGGACTCCCTGGAGACCTGAGAGTGGCCTTTAGTATCTGAAGGGGCTGTAAGAAAGAAGGGGGCAGACTCTTCAGCAGGGTCTGTGTGATAGGACAGGGGGAAATGGTTTCAAACTGAAGGATTTAGGTGGGATGTAAGGAAAAAGTTGTTTACGATAGGGTTGGTGAGGCACTGGGTGCCCAGTGAGATGTGATGCCCCATCCCTGTCTGCATCGAGGTCAGGCTGGATGGGGCTCTGAGCACTGATAGAGCTGTGGTGCCCTTGCTCAGTGCAGGGCAGTCGGATTAGATGACCTTTGAGGGTTCCTTCCAACTCAAACAGTTCTATGGATATGATTCCCTTCTTTTTTCCTTTTTCTTTTTGATCAAAAAGATTTCAGATCAGTTTTTGTCCTGCGTTTCCCTGTCTGTTCATTCAAAAAATAGCAACAGTCTGGTCTGAGAAATGACCAGACTGCAATGATCTAAACCCTTCTATCCCTTGAACAGGCTAATATCTATGGTATGGATAGTTATAGGTACAATGGAGCAAAAGGAGACCCTATGAGGAAAATAAGCCACAGCAGATGGCTCACCCTTCTAATACACAGCTGATGGGCCCCATAGTCTCTCCGGTGCCCTCACCTCCCCCCTGTCTGCTGACCCTGGTACCTTTTTCATGATTGACATCATGTTATAACTTCTGCCAACAAGCAACTGTGCTTCTGCCCAAATCAGCTCCCTGTCCCCAACGTTTGGGGTGGGGAGGGGGGTTGAATGTTTTTCTTTTATTTTGCAGATTGTACCCATGGAACCCACTGAGTACTCAAAACAGCCAGAAAACCCCATCATTCATGGAGAAAGCCTGCAACAACCCTCCTCAGAAGATAATAGGGCTTTAATCACAGCAAGACTCACTCTTTTGAACTGCGCTCATGAGCAAAAAAAGTCCATGAGGCAAACACAGACTTTGGCACGTGGACATGGAAAAACTTGGGAGCACTCCATGGCTTGGCCTCCTGAGTGCAGACTGAGCTTCACTCCGTCACTCTGGTGGGATTTTTTTTTACTACAAGTTTTTTTTTTTTTTTTGGCTGTTCCATTGTTGGGAGAGTGGAGATCTCCAGCTGCCAGATCCCAAAATGTGTATGGTCTCACTGAGCAGTCAATGGAAACTGCACAATTTCCCTTTCTATACATGGCCATGAGAGAGCCAACTCCTTCCTCAGCCTGCAGAGAGCTGTCTTTGGGCTGAGCTTTATGCAGGGCTTGATGGCAGTGGTTGAACTTAATGATGGTTTCTCAGCTCGGGCAGGTAGAAAGATGTCCCTTGAAATTACTGGTGGTGTTATCGTGACATCTCAGCAGCACTTACTGCTCTCAGCAAGGAAAGCTGCTAGTGGTAAACCCAGCAGCTATTCCAGCTGAAACAACACCAGGACTTTCTTCACCAAGAGCTGAACTTCAGCAGTGTGCCTCCAGCACCTTTCCTTCAGCATAATTCACCCTGTTTTTTCTGTAAATATCTGTGCGTATTAACATCAGTGTGTTGAAGTATGTAAAGCAAACATCACAAGCTCAATGCCTCTAAAAGCAAAAAATAAAAATTACATTAATAAAAAAAAAAAAAAAAAAAATCAGCATTGAAACCATTGCTTGACTTTTGGCAGAGCACCAAAGCATCTCATTACCAAGGTCGTGCACTTTGTGAAGTTCCCTGGCACAGTGGGAGAGTTAAAATAATGTACCAAGTTCCTTTTGCTGTGGGGTAATGTTACAGCCCTGTTTGTTTGGTGTGTGTCTCCGGCCTCCCACCATCCCAGCTAGGAAGGATTCAGCTCTCATGAGTTAAACAGGGTCAGGACTGGTGAGGTGTTGAGATGTGAAGAGGGGGGATGTCTGTGGTCAAGTATTTAATGAGCAAAAAGGAAAAAAATGTGGATGTGAGTCGTTCTGACAGGCTTGTAAATTAACTCCGATTTCCCAGGTGCTTCAGCCAAGAGAAGATGATGGCTAATAACAATAATTCAAAACAGTAATTCACTGCGCTCTAACCTTTGCTTTGCAGCATTCTCATGATGAAGATTTGCTTTGCTTTGATTCCAGCTTTTATTTTTTTGGTGGAACTTCTATTTAGAGATGGTTCTAAACATGCTCGTGCTTCAAGGAGGGAGGAATAGTGGAAATTAAATCTATCGTGTTGATTTTTGCTTGGAATGTTTGAAGTGGAATTTTAGGGTTTTTTTTTTTTTCCAGTTCCAAATTACACGTGTTAAAAAATCAGATGGGACGCCATGCTTCAAGGCTGCTGAACTGAATTCCCTTCTTGCAGCTTTGTCCAACCAGTTCTGCTGCCCAAGGATAGTAGTCCTGGAGGTCCGATGAGTGGGCCTGTCCCTGCTGGCTCTGTGCTTGGGAAGTTAGTCCTTGACACCGTGTTATTCAAAGCTGAAGACCAGGTGCTTTTTCCTAGCAGGCATTCATCCCCTGGCCCTTTCTCATAAAGCAACTTTGCCAGCCGAGGGTCAGGGCGTGGGAACTTCGTGATCTTTCTCCAGCATCCTGCTTTGTTTGCACCCTCAGACATTCCTGCCCTTTGGATCTCATTGCCAATCTCATTGTATTTGATGTATAAAAACATCTCACCTATTGGATTTAAGTCATCGTGTGACAATTTCTAGCTCTCTTTTATGCGAACGTTGTTTTCAGCCATCTGGATGTATGGGGAAAATATTGTTCAGTATGTTCCAATCCATCCTGCTTTTTCAGAGAGCAAATGGGCCCAAAAAATGGACCAAAAAACCTAAAATGTGGAGAAGGTGTTGACCTGGGAGGAAAGATTGGAGCAAAATCACAAGTATTTTAAGCAGTCCTTGGTTTCCATTCTTGAAGTTTTGGATGCTGTAAATCAGGCTCCATTCTTCCTCTGTTCTCTGCATGATACTAACTACATCTAATGAGACAGTGGTTGTTTGCCTGGAAAAAGCTGCCTTTCAGTGGCCTTTCATGGTTTTCTAGTTTGTTGAAAGGTGCTAGAACATACCTCAGCACAGTTAATTTATATTTATTATTGTCTGTCTTGGTAACTTTATTTATACTTGATTAAAGCTCTTGGTGAGGGAGGCTGAATTCATACAAGCCACTCTTGGCTGCTCTATATTAAAGAGAGGCCAATATTTATGGAAAACAGAACATGGCAGAAAACTAGGGGTTTTGTGGTTACTATAGAATGTCCCCATTGTTTTCTTTTCTGGTGTGCTTCCCTCACCGCTTTCCCTCAATGGCCAGGTTTGCTTTTGTTTCTTGATAGAATGGCTTGCCAAAGCCATTATTTTCTGATGAATATCACAGTTTGACAGCACTTCGGATGGATAGACAGAGCACTTCTTCCTTCTTAACAAGCAAACAGCCCTGAAATCTCCATGCTGGTCCTGCTGAGGAGAGCGATGCTGCAAAACTGGATTTGCATAGAGTTAAAATCAAAATCTCTCCTAGGGAAAAAACATCCTCAAGCCCAGAACTTCCTGGCTAGAGTGTTGCTTTGCTTTCTGTTTTGCCTTGCAGAGGTGGATCTGGAGCTGGCATCCCAACTCAAAGAGCAGCCTGGGAGAGATGGATTCCTACAAGGAGTCCTGCATGGGGGCTGCACATGGGAGCTGTAGCTTCTGGTGTGTGGGTAAAGGATGGCTTAGATTGGAGGAGACCTTAAAGACCACCCAGTTCCAACCTCCTGCCATGCAGTGCCAGCCACTTGATTTTGCTGCCCAGGGTCCCATCCAACCTGGCCTTGGGCACCTCCGGAGGTGGGCCATAAAGGATGTGGTAGATATGCTAAGTTACCCCCTCTGGAAATAGTTCCCTTGGAGGACCGGGGTGAGCTCTGCCCAGTTTTTGTTCATACACAGCTGGGATTTATGGGGGCCCATGAGAGCAATTGGGTGTATGCACATCCATCACACACCGTGCTAGCAGCACTGTCCCCTTCCTCCCGGCTGCTCCCGCTGCTTGGCCCCTGTTCTGGCACCAAAATGACATCCCGCCCTGCCTCACACACTCCACCACACTGACTCAAAATCTAACCTCAGCAAATGCAAACCAGCAATGCAAAGGGACCCTGTGAGCCCATACTAGGGGCCCTGCTTTTAGTCAGAGGATTAGTCTGAAGGAAAAGGAGAGATCCTTGCAGCCCTCCTAATTTTAACCATAGTTAGCGCCTAATTAATGAAACATTTTGCTTGTCTGGGACATGGATTTTGAGGGGGAGATACCTCAGGCCAATCAGCACTGATGTATTTTGTTTCTCTTGCACTGAGGCAGAGCATTTCTAAGTGATGTGTGTGTGATTGCTTCCAGATTTACGATTTACTTCCATCCTTTTAATGCTGGATTAAAAAAATTACTCCAAAGAAACTGGTTTGGCATAACCTAATTTTCTCATGTGAAACAATTTGCAGACCAGATGACCCCAAACAATGGGAGAGTTTGTCTCAGCCTGGCTGTTCTTGCTGCAGGCAACCTTCCTCTCAGCTGCCCTTCTGTAACCAAGTGTGATGACAACGGTCCCTTCCTCAGACTTGTCAGCTCTGGCTGGGGACTTCAGTGCAGTTGCCCTCACCAGGCTGCAGTGCTGGCAAGTGGAGAGCATATCACAGACGGTGGGACTGGATGTGTCTCATGCCAAAAAGAGGACTCAAACTGAAGTGTGTCAGAATATTTTCCCTGCTAAACACCAGATTTTCAAAATTCTGTTAGACTAGCCAGGGGATATGGGACATGGCCTCGGAGCTATTGCTAAGATACAGAAGAACTCAAGAGTTTTTGAATGGGATAAAGCTGAAGCTCTGGGTCCAGCAGGACAGCTTTCTTCTCATTGAGAAGAGAAGCCAAGACAAGACAAGCCTCTGCCAACTTTCTTGCCCTGTTTGCATTGTCCTCACCATTCGTAGAAGCTAGTATGACAAGAATGTGGCCATGACAACTGAAAGGACAGCAGGCCTCAGTATTTTATATTTTATCTGTGTGACAGTTGGAGTGGACAGTTGCTTTCCCAAATGCTGGTGGTTTTAGAGGTCCCTCTCCATCCAATGCTCTATTATTCATGGCCTTGAGGTTTACCCTAGTCACGTGCCTGTTGGTGTTTGCCTTCGTAGTTTATTTCGCAATCCTTCCAATTAGCATCTGAGTAAATGACACTGTGAATATTAATATGACTTTTATTTATTCCCAGAGACAATAGTTGTGTGAATCAGCAGGACTCCACCGATCTATACCAAAGAGTTTGGAGTTGCTGAAGCATGGGAACTAGTGGCTGTGGAGCAGCTCATTACACACTCATTATAATTCCATCCTTGCAGGTGAGGAGTACCGAACCTCTGATTGATTCCATGGTACTGCATATTAACTGGGTAAATGTAGCTGAAAAATCTGTGAAGTATGATATTACTTTAGGAGAAAAAGCCAAAAACCTAAAGAAATCTACAGAAAGGGCTCTGACAGAGGGCTGGACTTGCTTTAGTATGAAAATCTGCAAAATAAGTTGTAATGTTTATCAGAAAGCTTTTCCTGTGTGCGGCACTGTGATTCATGTTTGACTGCAATGCTTCAGATTACAAAGACATTTTTCCACTTCCTTCTCAGGACAGAACGCAGAGCCGTGGGAGCTGGCTGGAGGTCAGGGTGGTCTTAATCTCCTGCTGCATCTTTCCTTCCCTGCCCTCTTCCAGGGACCTCATTTAGATAGCCACAGCAGCCTGTCCCTGGGGCTTAGTGAGTGCTAAGGATCTCCCACCCTGCTTGCAAAGCCTCTGCATGTTTGATTGCATTCCTGCTCCATCCCCGTGCTCTCTGTCTTTCTGCAGCCCTTTCCTGGGCTTCTTGCATGTCTTGGAGCTGCCATGGGGGCAACAGGAGGTATTTTCCTTGATTTGATGCGCTCTTTATGCAGGGGTCTATCTGGGGACTGAGCCCCAGCAGTTGTTGCAGAGAGGCTTTCACATGTGTCTGGGAATTGTCCTCCCCATATTTTATATATAGGCCAAAATCTGCTGGTGGTGTATGAAATACAACTGGAAAAATACTTGTGAGCTGAGGATGTGGTTCAACTCCTGCAGGCATCTGTATGCAAAGATGAAAAATAAATACATAAGGATGTGCTTTCTTTCAGTTCTGTATGCATGCGCAGTCTGCAGCAAAATGGCAATAAAATCACCTTTTTCATTTTGGATGGCTTAGAGCCATCAGGAGTTCAATGGTGGGTCCACACAGGGCATGCAGGCTCCAAGGCCATTTCCCTTGCTGAAACAGCTGCCATTGGTGAGCCTTGCAGAGTGCCGGTGCTGCAGAAGGAAGACAAGTGAGGGCACTATTTAACTGACCATGTCTCACATCATCCTGTGCCTTAATCTCACGGAGGCTTTCTGGATGCCTGTTTGGGTCGATGCCCTTCAGGAATCCAGGGGAAAGCATTCCCACTCATGGCTAAGCTAAATGAAGCGGAAGAAAATGATTGTGATCTTCTACCTGACTGCCTTTAAAGCTCTGCTCCCACAGACTTCTCACAGTGATTGCTGTGTTCATCTGTGTCACTTGTGATCCTTGAGAAAAAAGGCATAAGGACTGATCCAGGGACTGTGCAGTTTTTGAAAGGGCAGAATACTCCCATCTTCAGCAGTCTCCAGTGGGCTGCCCACCAAAGCACCAGCTAGTGAATGTACTCAGTGCCTTCATTTGGGGGCTAATGCTGACCTGGGAGTGATGCTCCTCTCTTTGAGAACTTTCTTTTGCAGCTTTCTTGGGTAGATAAAGCACAAGGGGCTGTTTTTATCTGTTTGTATTTTAAAGTCTCTTGACTTGATTTGCATTTGTGCACAGTGAAGAACTGCTTGGCCTCATATTTCTTTCATGTAGAATGGTGGAAAGAAACATTTCTGTGAGTGACCACAATGATCTTTTCCTTGCTGTTTTGGCATCAGTGGCTGTATTCCATTCTGATCTAATTTGTGGCATTTCCTCCTCATATTTGTTGTTTTACATTATGTATTTAAATATGATGTATCCATAATACAGAAAATATGTTCTGTACTGCTGAGTATACGTCTACAAAGGCTGATTCTTATGCTGTAATTCAAAAAACATGGATCAAAGCAAAAATTAAAAGAAACAACTGCCTCAAATATACTTAAGGTAATGGCATACTGTCGGGAAAAACAAAAGCACATTCATTTTCATACCAAGCCCAATACAGAGCTCTGGAAGAAGACTTGGACGGTACTATTCACTTGTTTTAATGTCAGTGATATATCATAATGGGAACAGGATGAGATATTTAATCTTTATATGGCCATATGAATGAAACAGATTACTTAATTTCTTTTAAGTTACAAAGACCTGGACTCGTAACAGGAATCACGTGCGTTTGTGAATTTATGAAACAAACATATCACTACCAACACCAAATTACATCTCAATCAATGTTAAAAGGCATCTGACATTTCCCTTTGATTTATGGATTAACCTTTACAGTTAATACAGTCTAGCATTTATTGTTTTCATTCAGTTTGTGGTTTGGTAGCAACCCCAGAGCTCATTGCAGGGAACCAACTAAATTAATAGCTTTTCCCACCATGATCAAACAACTAATGAAAAAGGCCTATTTCGCACTGCTGGTGGATTCTAATATTTAAACAAACCAAAGAAACCTTCAGGAAAAACAAAGGAATCTTAGGTCTTGATTCTGGTCAACATAGTTATTTCTCTGGGGAAATATGAGAGGAGCCAAAGCCAAGGTACACCTCTGGACTGGGTCTGAAGTTGGCTAAAAGGCAATGTATATGAAAGCAGTCCCCAAGTGGCAGCTGGAGGAATACATTTTGTTTCTAGATCAATTTGCAGGCAAAAATTAGGAAGTTTGTATACCTCATTATCTGTAATGCTCTTTCTTTGTCTCAAAAAAGATTGGGTGTTAATAATGATGGGTAGTTTAGCCAAGTTCTGCTTCCATTAATGGTGTTCAGATGCTGAGAGACTGTGTATTGGATTGACTAAGCATTAAGCAATTATCTGCATCACTTTGTGGAGATAATTCAAATACAAAACTTTCTTGAATAAAACACAACTCTGCTTTTAAATAACTAAGCTAGTCTTCCAAATGACCTTAATTGAGGATTAATTATTTTAACAAGAAAAATGTTATGCGACTTAAACTAATTTTAGTGATGAAAAGTCATTTAACTGGGAACTTTTTATTTCAAGCAGTATTTTATGCACATTTAATCAACACGAAATTCCCGTTAACTTTTGTATTGCAAGCAAAAAGGGATTAGAAGCTGGTTGAGCATAACACAGCTTGGCTCCATGGGGGCTGCTGTGCAAGGTAGGGCAGGTTTGTCCAATTCCAGGTATGGTCCTCTTGCACTTGGTTGGGATCAGAGATAGGCTGAGCCCAAGAGCTTTGAGAATATGGATGGGCTTTGTTACATCCGTACAACTTCTGTATTTCTCTTATTTTGTCCCAGACACCTCATGGTAGTGGTGAAATTTCCACACTATTCAATTTGGAGGAAAGAAAACATCACTAAGAAGCGTCGTTCTTATCATATTTTGGCGTATCTGCTTCCTTAATCTCTTAAACACTCATTTTTCATAAGGATCGCCAACGGATTCCAGGCCTTACAAGTCCAGGTTCATTACAGCTAAAGTCTCGTCTGAATTGCAAACATCTGGTACTGCAGAGAGATAGAAAGACTATACTTCATCCTTATTACAGTTCATAGCAGCCCCAGCAGATGCTACCTCCCCCTTTGGGCAGTGGCTGCAGGTAAGGATGTCTGTAATTACGGTGCTGCATCTGCCTCATTCACACGCGCAGCTCCGCTTTGCTGCAGGTGGGCAGGCAGGCACACAGAGCCCCGGGGACTTCTGAAGGAGAGAGGTGAGGAGAGCTCATTAGCAGAAGCACTTTTCTCACAGATTACACAGGGAAGGGAAAAACCCATCAACTTTCCCACTTTGGCTGAACTTTTCCCTGGTAAAGGTTGGCCTGTCGCGGAGCCGCCATCCATGACAAGCCGCTTGTTCTCAGCCTCTGTGTAACGGACGGCCATGGGTCATTACTTCAGGATGGCACTGCGACTGGACGTGTAGCAAATGCTAACTAACCAGCTGGGCTTGGCATGGGAAAGTTCTCCAAAGGCAAAATCAAAGCTCTGTTTTCCTGGAGCTGGGGATATCGAATGCTCCCCCCTCCTAATAGGGCCGGACTGTCACAAGAATTTCTAGGCTGGATGCTGCACCCAGCTTTGCACCCAGGAACTTTTTGCTGTGGCAGAAGCTATTTTCAGCTCCTGCTTGAATTCCTTCCATTCAAACATGCATCCTGGCAGTATAGGAATCCTGTGTATAGGCTGATTTAATTACCCACTGCAATACCATCATCCCCAGTTATAGGGACTCCTCTGGAAACTCCAGGAGTTCTCTGCTCTTTTTTTCTTCCACTTGCTGTAATGACACAAAGTTTGCTTATGTAGGTGGTAGTGGAAATTAATGTGACAGAAGTTGGAAGGCTGGAGACGTAGGTATGCTTTACTTCATACTGGAAAAGAGACACAAGAAGAAAATTTTGAAAAAAAATCAAATCCAAGCCTTCTGCTCTGATCCTTGTTCTCTTCATTCTGTTGTTGTTGTTTTGGCCATGTTTTTGTTTTTGCGTTTGTTAAAATCCCCATTCCTGAAGTCTCACGAAGGAAGGATGGCTGACCACTTGTACACGTGCAAACTGGTCTGTGATAGCAGGAATGAATTGCTCAGCTCTAGAGAAGGCTAAAGCAGAGGCAAAAGAGGTGAATGCAGATGAGGAGAATATAGAAGGATAATAACATGAGCTTGCTGTAGAAATCATATTTCAAAACGAATGCTCTGCACAAATGAACACTCTGTACTGCTTTGATGATTGGGATGTGAAGGCAGAAGGAGAACATGACTTGCCCCAAGGCATTGCCCCTGCTAGGGTCAAAATGGACCCAAATCTCTGGAGCCAGAAGATTTTCTTCTTGTACTCTTCTAGTGCAAAGCCTGAAATACAGAAACAAACTGTTTTCTTGGCTGTAGTTTAACAGCAAAAAGTAGAATTGCCTGCTATCTCAGATGAATGCATTATAATCAGAATATGGTTACATCTAATAAAGGAATCCACGTGCCACCACCAGCAATACTCCTGCTGTAATTGCCTCTAGCTATTGCTACTAGAGTTCAGATTGCAATTTCCTTGTACTGTATGTCAATATTACTGGATCACAAGTGAGGAAACAGGAAGCCTGGTAATCAATTTCAGTAGCTGTACAAGCACCAACTGCAGGTCTGGCGGTTGGAAAAACTTTGAACTTTAGCTCCAAGTAATTGCAACCCAGAATTAAGACTGAGATACCAAGTTCATGTGTGCCATACAGTGTCCATGTACCCACAGAGCCCAGCACACGGAGAATTTGCTTGCTAATAGGGATATTCCTTATGAGAGGGTATAGCAGGTTGGTTTACGTCTCATGAACCCTGTTTGCTCTTCCAGAACGAAATGACATCCATGATGCAGAGTCAGGATTAGAAGCAAAGGAGGTTTTTATCCATTATGGCACACTCCTTCCTGTAGCTGAGGAAGTCCAGCAGGTGCACCCAGCAACCCACTGCCCTGCCACACAGATGCCTCCCTGCTGGGGCCAGCCCTGGTTTCACTTTGTCCCCAGCTCTTCTGCCACCGCAGCAAACCTGTCTGAAAGTATTTGCTACATGCTTACTGCCTGCTCTGGGCTTGCCTTGGTTTCATGCACTGGAAAGCAGGAAGAGCCAAGCTTCCTCTTGACTTCAGAACCAGAACCAAAACTCGATTAAAATGTTGCTGCTTGAAATTTAAAGTGTTGTTTTCAGTGACATGATTATGTGACCTACCTTTGTTTGTTATAAATCTAATACCGTAAGTTACAGTTCAATGAATTCATATTTTATTTGAATTTTTTTTTTTTGTCTGAAGTAGCCTAAAGCTCTTTGAGAAACAATTGCACAAAACCATATGAGAGCTGCTAATTTATAATCTGCAGCATCGCAGCACAACTAGTTTTTCATTTGGTTAAAAGGAAATGGTTACTTAGAACAACAAAGCAAACCATGTGTCCATAGTTTATATTAAATGCCCTTGGTATTTATTAGGGATACACAATGTATCATCTTGAAAACATTTATTTTCCTGTAATTTCATCAACAGCAAAACAAAATAGAAAGTAATACAGTGTCACTCCTTTGCCAAACTTTAGCAGATTTGGGACAGTTTCCCATTGGAGGAAAATTTGAGATCCAAAGTCTGGGCATTAGCTTAGTGTAACTTGTTTGTTTGGATGTGTACACCAGCCCCAACACAGAGGTACCATCAGAGAACACACAGAGGACTTTGCACCAGGAATCTCTCCAGCTGCCAACATCTGGTTTTGCTATGTTCAGCCCTTGGGCTTCGGGGAACTTCTTCCCTGTTTGTACACATCTTCCATTGAATTCAAGGAGTATTTTGTCTGGCTGAAAGACAGAGCCAAAGAAACCTGTGGAAACAAGCTGCTAATTTGTCTTGAGAGAACCCAAATATCTGATAGAAGGTATTTGATTTTCTCTGCAGTCAACACAGCATTTAATCTGAACAGTCTCTGGTCCTGGCAGCACTGGATGAAGTTTTGATCACTTGAACCCAACGGCAAACTCCCATTCATTTCTAGAGATTGAGGATTCAACCTATGAAGCCAGTCCTAGATGTTCCAGTGCAGAACAATGTTATGGGCTGATTAGCACTAAAATGCCTCCCAGGGCTTGCTAATTGCTCGTATAGCCCACAGCCTCTGTGAAGATTGAGACAGATTAATCACAAAACACAGCTCATTACACCTGCTATTTTCCACATTCATTTCTGCTTCTTTTTCCCATTCCTATGGAGTCCATGCTGGAAGGAGAAAGTGGCAGCAGAGGATAATGGTGGCAGTCAATACTAGCACAGTGTCATGCCTCGAGCTGAAGAGGGGAAAATGGGAAGTAATTTTGATGTAGTAATAAATATCTGTGGCATGAAAACCTCAGAAAGGATTTTCAACTGGAGCAGATGTGTTCGGGACAGATGGCTAATGGTCAGCAGAGCTTTTTGGGCTCAAGAGGAAAGTTGATTCTATCCTAATTTTTTTTTCCTGGGCAAAGGAAAACATGACAGCGTTTCACCATTAGCAGTTATGGAAACTGCAGCTTCAGGGGGGCACTTAGATCCACATACATGGAGTTGTAAGGCCAAGTGCTGGAACTAGCAAGTACCCCTGCAATGAAAGGTTGCTCCACTGGCTGCACAGCACCATCCCCTGCAACGGACTGACAGTGAGCAGCACAGAAATACTGATCTCAGAAAGAGATCGTGGTTGGGTTACTGCAACTTGTAGTTTTCCTCTCTGACAGTTCTCTGCAAGAGCTTATTTTCAGTTTCATAGTTATGGTGAGAAACATGGGGTGTTTTGATTCTTAATTTAGACTGTTTATCCTGAGAGATTCCAGGATCTTCATTTGAAAGATAAATTCAAACCTTGTTTTTCCTTTGCAGAGTGCATTCCGTAACAAAAACATTGCATGCCATACTCTGCTACAAGGGCTTGGAAGACCTTCATAACCATAAATTTAGGAACTTGTGGAGCAGAATGGACTTTGGGATGGAAACAAGCCAGCTGGCCTATCTGGTCAGGTCCATCCCTTCTGTTTGAATTAACAGCTGGATTTCACAGTGGGAGAAATCCTGCAGTTCTTTCTCAGGCAAAATTCTCACAGTTGGATCTGCCTCCAACTATTGTAATAGGGTGGGAGGGAGCACAGCTTACTTTGTTATTTTATGTTAGCTCTCTGGGTAAAAAAATTCCAATGTTCAGTAGGGCTTGGACCTACCCAGATCTTTAATTTAATGACCTGACGTGCGATGTGAAGGACATTCCCAGTAGAAGAGAGACAGAGGGTATGCAGGAGGCTCTTTGTGCCTTGCAGTGCAAACAGCAGCCATGTTCTGGAGAAAGAAGCTGGATGCTGAGGCAGAATAATGAGGAAGGACCATTTGCTGCTTGAAGGATGCTGCCTTGGAGATGACACATTTTGGCAGGCTGTGCATGTAGAGGATGTTGGGTACGAAATGCAGTGTTCATTTTCACACTTGCTGTTTCAATTCCAAAAGTAATTGAACCAAAGTTCATGGGTGTGCAAAGATTTGCACACAGCCCAAAAAACTGAGTCTTTGGAAGTCAATTTGCTGCAGAGTAACCTGCCATAGTTCCATCAAAATCTTTGATTTATCATGGGAAGCCTTCCTTTAAAAGGATAAATAAATACCTGGGGTCCCTCAGTGAGGCTGAACTTAGCTTATACCCAGACAGAAAACTCTCACCTTTCATGGTGGTATTAGGGTATTCATGACCCTAAAAGCACAGGGCAACAGGCTTGCTTTCCCCTTCCAGGCAGCTCCAGCCTTGAGACAGCCAGCATCAGCCCCCGAAGGAAGCACATCTTTTAGAGTTAGGAAATCCAAGACTCCTGAGTTTCCATTTGCAGCTAAGAAGACCCCTGAAAATGAGGAGTTCAGTCCCACACCACTACCACTGCTCATGTTGTCTGCTGTGCACAACCATCCCAGTGATGGCATCAGTGGTGTGCAGACCCCTGCCCTCACCCAGCGAAGAGGGACGTTCCTGTCAGATTTTTCTCTGGTGATGGCTGTATAGAAGTTGCTGACGGGCTGTAAATGGAGCTGAAGAAATAGCACCAGGCTCAGAGTGCAGGGATAAAAAGAAAAAAATCCTAGACTTTTTCCCCTCTTCCTCAAGAAAAGGTAATTTACGTAAATTTATCCACGACCGGCATATGGCAATAGCTCACAACTTTGTTAATGGAAACCTGGTGATCCATAACACTTGTGTGGGAGACATTTGCTCGGGGGTAATACAATATTAATGTTAATATCAATGATCGATCAGAGGATTTGCAAGAAAGGCATAAAGTATTTAATTATAATTACATCAGGAATGGCTTTGTAATGGCTACGACATTTGAATAAGGTCACGTCTAGCCCTCACCCCTGTTATGTTGTTCTATATTAAATGCCATTCACTTTAAGTGCTGGAAACCTTTCTGGAGTCGTCAGAATATAATACAGTGGGTAAATTGAAATATGTCCCTTCATTTTTTGAAATATGATTGATATCCTTTGCAAAACAAATGTTAACACCTATTGGTACACAAATTTCTTTGATTATATGTTAGAGAAATTCAAGTAAGACAGTCTCTCCTAGCAGGTACTTTACTGTGAGCAGAGGAAATGGCTATTTGTGAATATTAATTCATCTTATTGTAAATGGTTTTGGATCTCCATGGGTATATTTCTGCCTTTCCTAATGCATTTATGCTGCATTGCATAGCAGCCATAACAGTTCCTCCATTGGGCAGCACTCTGTGCTCCTCTGGGTGAGACGTGTGCTTGGTAGGAACTTTTGCTGTCATTTACCTTTGGCTAAAAGCAGGAACAAAGAACAAATAGTAAGAAACATTTGCACACTTCATGGCAATAAAAAGAGATATTTCAAATGCAGTGCTGATGTCTAGGATAACTATCAGCCAAACAGCAGCACTGCCACGTTTAAAACAATCTAGAAAAAGAGATGAGTGTAAAGAGTGAATACATAGCTGTGGGGAGGAAGCACACGTACCACCATGGAGTGCATGCAGACACTGAAGTACCCATGAGGGCACACTTCCCACACCTCCATACTGCCACGTGTGCCAAGGGAGCAACGTCTCACCTCTCTTCAGATGACAGTCCATCTGCCTGTGATCCTAGAGATTTTCCAACGTTGGTGTACACAGGGCATGGGCCAGTCTAACCCTTCATGCTGTGTGTTCAGATAGCAGCCAAGGTCAAGTGTGGATTCACAGGGAACTGAGAGCTCCCTTTGGAGGCACGGTTTGGTCACAAGAAGTCACGCCTTGGAAGTTCAGAAAACATGCAGCAATGAGACTTTGACACGATTGCCCATTTGGCTTTTTTTTGAAGAAGCAAAGACTTTGGTGTGCCACGGCAATGGCTGAAGACAGCAAGCTGTCTGCTTTTCCAAAAAACAAAAAAACAAAAAGCAAAAAACAACCAAGCATTTATTACCAATCGGTGTGAAATACTGCAGGTGGTGAATTGTGAGCAGGCAGCAGGACTTCCAGCAGCACGGCTACATACATCATGCATTTTTACAACATTTAAGTGCAGCGATATCGCTCCCTTTCTCAATAACAATATATAAGAATTTATAGTATAAATGTACAATATATATTAGACACAATGTAAAATAACTTAGTGAAATGTCGAAGCTTCTGCATAAAAATTCAAGTCATGCCTGAGCATACCTCTGGAACAATTTGCTCAGTCTTATCTCGTATACGTTCATTTTGTTCATGTTGCAAAGATAACTTTATCTCTCTACATAACTGCTGAAAACCACCAGAACCCTTGTCTGCTTTTTTACCTTCCTTAGGCCATGTTTCTGGTTGCCAAAACCAAGGCTTTGTGGCATCGCTGCTGATGCTGCCATTCGGTACCAGGAAATGATTACTTATGGACAAGTTACATAAGAACAAGTTCCTAAATGCCATGTAGAGCTCAGCGTTGTCCTTCAGGATCTGTTCTGAAACATCCCACAGTGTGTAAATGGTGCTGGAATGGTTTTCATTAGGAATGGAGATCAGGAGCTACCGTGGCTCTCTGTGCATAGTTCAGCTCACCAGCCTTCCTGAAATCTCATCAGGTACCACTTTGTCAATTGCTAGCAAGAAGGATCGATAGAAATCTTTTTAGTAGGAATATACAACTTGTCTCAGAGCAGATAGATGGGATTCTGGCTGTGGCTGACACAGAATGCAGCTTCTTGCAACCCCAGGTCTCCCTTCGTACTTGCTAGACAAAATGTGGTGAAGGGCTTTCCTGCAGCATCTGGAGACATTTGCTGGTAGTATGAGGGAGAGGGGAATTTCTGTTTTTAAATCAAGGCATGAGGAGACCCTATGCCTCTGTCACATCATCTATTGGTGTCTGCCAGTATTCAACAGCCTCACAACCAGCCTTCATGTGCTTAGCCTGAACACAGCTTCTGCACTTCGAACAATTCTGCTCTGAACATCAACAAAAATATACCTTAAACACATATTAATAGCTATATTTACGAAATAACAATGGATTAAAGCTGCATAGTACACAACAGTTTGGGATGTGATGCTAAAATCAAAATTAAGAGAAGACAGACTGATTTCCTGTGATTCATTTTAAGAAAACAAATGCTCACCCCCACCCCATTACATTCTTAGCCAGTGTAGATCAACAGAATTACGCCGTTGCAGATCTGCTCAAGAGCTGAGCCGTAAATTTCAGAGGAATTAACCCAAATTTCCACCAGTGAAAGTAGAATCAAATTCACTTTGTCTCTAAGAAAGCACTGGGTGTGGAGTGAGTCTGTTCTGTCAGATCCTGCTTGGAAAAGGAAACTCTCTGTGGTGGTGGATGGTGTCTGTGATAGTTCAGAAAACAAAGTCAGGGTACGATGAATTTCAGCGTGGCAAAAACTGATACTGGTGACAGTTATCTGTACTTCAAGCCCAGCACAGCTCTTTGGGTACAGACAGAGAAGGGAAAACACCTTCTGAATGTTGTTCAGGAGGAGGAGGCGGACAGCTGATGGCAGTGATGTCAGCCTGCACTGCAACCCAGACTTTGTTACTGTGGATAAATAACTTCACATTGTCCAGAGCTGGAGATTGATCTGCTGGGCCTCCAGTAGGTGATATTTGTTTTCTTGCATATTATATTGAGATCTCAGGACAGGCAAAGGGTCGGGGGCTGAAAGAATGTAATCGATGCTGAATTTTATTTCAGAATCCGATTTTGCTAAGGAGGAACTGCTCAGGCTCTGCCTGCTGGCTGTGCTGTTTGGAGCAAACCCACGGGGCTCCAGTAGTCTTGGTTCTGAGCCAATTCTTTCATGTATGCTTTCAGAAGAGGAAGTGCTGTTTAAAGCGGAGTCCATAGGAGATGTATCAGGGGACGAAGACCCTTTCCCTCTGCTTGATCTTTGCTCTTTATGTTCCTTTTTCATGTTCCTCCTCCTCCGCCTTCTCCGGTAATTCCCATTTTCAAAGAGATCCAGCATGGATTCGCATCCCGTTGCAAAGCTCCAATAGTTTCCTTTCCCCTTCTCATTCCCTTCTGTTCTGGGAACCTGTATTTATTTAAAGGCAGTTCAGTATTTGTATGTGTTACAGATGTTGCTGCAAAACATCTGCATTCATTTACATTCAAGAATGGTGTAAACACATATGACAAGACTTCTAAGCCTATTCTGTTTCATTATATGACTAGGATGCAAGCTCCAGCCTCTTCTGTTTGTTATCTATTAGCAGGCATCAGACGGGGATATACTCTTTATCTCTGCAATTGACAGCTTAGGCAGATTTAAGTGATTTGTGGCTCAGCTGTTCGTTTTCCTTCCTTCCTAGTGATGAAACTATTCCTGAATAATTTTTTTAGCCATGCACACGTTTTGTATGTAAATGCACAGTTACGGGTCTTACCTTTACAAAACAACTGTTTAGTGATAAGTTATGCCGGATGGAGTTCTGCCAGGCTCTTTGATTTGATCTGTAGTAAGGAAATTTCTTCATTATGAAGTCATAAATGCCAGAGAGGGTGACTTTATTTGAAGGACTTTGCTGGATGGCCATTGCAATTAAGGCAATGTAGCTGAAAAAAAGGAAAACTGCAGTTACACCATCTCCTCACCCCTACACTGTTATTAGGACCACACAGGTATGTGTGCGTCCATGATTCTGCTTCCAAAAGTTCTTCTTTTCTGCGCTGTGACCCGAGATGTCCTAGGATGAGTCCTGAGAGCAGTCACTGCAGTAATCAGCTCGAGAAGCAGGCAGCAATTCCAGACAACTGAGTCCCTGAGGGTTAAAGGAAGATCACCCACCTCCTGAACCCCATCAGAAAAGTTTCTGTGAGACAAAAGGCTGCAGAGAAACCCCTCACCAGAGCCTTGCCTGCTCAAGACATGGACCTCAGCTGCCCCAACAGCACCCACCACACTTCTCCACACCACACTGGGCACTATCTGCATCCCACTCCCCTGCTGGCATGCTGCACATCTCAATCCCCTTCTCCCAGGGCTCCCGGAGGTCAGTGGAGACCCTTTGAGCTTTGGTGGCTCAGCACTGTGACCCCACAGGAGACAAAACAAACCTTGAGCACTTCAAGCACAGGAAGGGGGAAATGTGCCCACCATGGCCCCAACCCCACCACGCACACCTGGGATGAGGAGCCCCACTGCCCCACACGCTCTGATCTCACCATCCCACAGCTCAGTAACCCTCCCCAGGGCTGGGGGACTTGGGGAAACTTCCTCTTACCTATATGCCGGTCTGGTGAATTTCTTTTCTTCGTCAGAACTACAGGTAGGATAATCATCACCATCATAATTAAAGCAGTTATAGGGGTACTGCGTGTTGTCAAACATCGTTCTGCTCCTTGCTCAGCTCCCGTGGAGTGAGAGAGATGGAGTGATGTTTCTCAGAGCGTGGGCTCCCTCCTCCCTTCTTCCCTCCCCTCTGTCTGCCTCGTTCCCTCTCTCCCCCCTCCTCACTCTCCCTCTCCTCCACACACACACACACACACACTCTCCCTGTTGGGGTGGGGACTGTTTTTGCAATTCTCTCGTCCCAGACAGCCCGTCTGTTAGGATATAATTATTTTATTTTTTATTCTGGGGGGATGCAGGGGGGGGTGAAGGGGATGTTGCTGTTATTGCTGCTCTCACCTCCAAGCCAGGCTGGAGCTGCAGAGTTGGGGTGACCCATTGCACCGGGCTGTGCCTGCCGGTAGCCAGCAGCTCACTGGGTGGTCTGGGTTGGAGTGGGGCCACTGCTTCCCCCGCCACATCCCAACGTGACAAAAGCAAACAGCATGCTGCTAATAAATCGTGCTTCAAGGTCCCTGCTTGGAAATTCAACTTTGAGAGCAGAGTCCCGCTGCGGCCCCCCAGTCCTCCCCCTTTGGCTTTTCTCTCCCCCCAGCAAAGAGGGGTGCCTTCCTTTTTATTTATTTCTGGAAACTGGACGTACGATGAGCAGGCGATCCTTGCGCTCGTCCCGATCTGCAGTCTATAATGCAGTATAATGGACATAAATTATATTTCCGTGACTAAAGGAAAATGTGTATGTTCAAAGAGAGGAGAACAGAGGGATACGAGGGACTACTGTCAAGCAGGAAAGTAAAAGGAAAATAGCTGTAGGCAGGAGAGCTGCCTGTGTGGGCTTTGATCTGAAGGATGAATTAGACTAATAGCCCTGTGTGTTGGCATCCAATACTGTAACAATTTAATAGTTTTTCAATGCTTTGGAGTGTTTTCCAACAAGTGATGTAAACTGAAGACATCACACGCCGTTTCAGAGGGGGCTAAGAAGGTGTATGCCACATGATAATTAAATTATTTGAAGACAGCTCTGTCCTGGGAGAAAACGGGTATTGGAAAAGAGAAAGCAAATTGGTGTGCAGAGAGTTGTGCGGATCGAAACATAAAGGCAGAACCACTAGCAATGCAACTGTGTTTTCTATAGCATCCTTCATACAAAGTATGTCCCCAAACCCCTGTTGGAGTTAAAGGATACAATTAGAGGAAAATTCAACCAAATGATAAAGAGCCCTTCAAAGTGTCGTTTAAGGGGCTCCTGGGGTTTTGGCAAAGATAGACATAAGAAAGCTTTTTCTGTGGAACGCAACAACGCAATACAGCAGGGAGTAGGGAGAAATATATGGCATGAAAAAATAGATAGAAGAGGTGCTTTCTGAGGAAGACGAGGCCAAGCAGAGAAATCCAAAACAAAAAATTGCCTTCACTCTAAAATACATCAGTGGGCATATGCATGAAGCATGCACTGCAGAGGAGGTCTTAATACAAAGGGTCAGCGACTGCTGCCCAAGGCACAAGCAGGGCTTTAATACTGAGTAAGATGGAGCAGGTTCAGTGATGAAGAACGAAATATGCAATGTCTGATCTTCATTCATACTCTGTCCAGATGGACTGAAAAGATTTAAATAAAGAAACTGGTGGGCTGTGGACTTGGGAAGGTTTTCTTGCAGTATAGCAGCCCTCCTCGAGACGAACACATGTCCACGTGGATTTGTAGCAGTGGTTCTTCACTTGGGGATGGTTTTACCTCTCTGACATTCCCATGACACAAGGATTGTGGTTTCTGATTTATAATAACCTTTGAAAAGGAGTGCTGGGGTAGCTGCTCTTGTTTTATACAGCCTATTGGTACCCTTCATTAAACTCTTAGATACTCCATGACACTTGCTTTGGTGAGAAAGTCAGGCTGTGCATTTGGACCAAAACCTTCACTTAGCAGGAGTGTGCAGCAGGGGAACTTTTCTGTAAAGGGAGTGACAGCAAATGAAAGCAATGTCATTCTTTCAGTAATGTGATGTACCTCATTTCCTGCCTGTTCTTAGCTTAGTGAGTGCAGTCAGTTCACCCCTGCCTGGCACATCTGTAACGTGCACCACCATAACAGTTAGACTGTCCTGTGCCACAGCTCATGGCCATCATCTGCCTCATCCTTTGCTGTGGAAGAAAACCTTTTGGCTAACTTTGTGCCTCAGAGACTGCTCTGTGGCTCTACGTCCAGCAAATGGCTTTGATGTGCCCTGGGAACCAGTGCTGGTGCCTCTGGAGAGCATCTCAGGAGAGACACCAAGGGGGGTGGAGCAAGGCACAATGGCCAGAGACACAATGAAACCTCTGCCCGTGCCATCTGTGTATTTTTTTAAAGCCTGCAGACTGATGTTTTATTCCCAAGAGAATGTTTATGGTCCAATTACACTCCTTGAGAATAATACTCATAAAGAATTGCCAACGTGCTCTTCTGGGCGCCGTGGCTGTGCTGGCAGGTGCTGTGCTTACGGTGGCGAAACGTTGTACGAAAGCTTTTTCCCAGCATCTGTGTGGCCGTTATAGTTTAACTAGAAGAACTGTAACTCATCGCTGTCGTTACCATAAAAGCATAATTTCGCCAGGCTAGGGTTTCCTTGTGCTGTATATTTTCAAAACACAAAGCCGTAAACCATTTGATTTGGGCTCGTAAATCGGTAATAAAAACACAGTGAATGATTTGCCTATTTCTTTTTTCCTTTTTAATGTCGATATTAAAAAGTTATCTGCAATTTTTGTAATTATGATACAGATTACAAAAATTGTGCATGGAATGCGGGCTGGCCGTAAATCAAAGAGGGCTGATTTATCCTCCATTTTAGCTGCTTAGTGTAACAGTGGGTACCTCAATGTCTAGGAATGCATGCTGCCATCCCATGCCTCTCACTGGGCATTGCCCAGCATCACACCTTCCCTTGTTTTACCTCTGAAGTGGGCCCCAGAGCTGGCTGCAGTGCAGGGTTTTATCCCAGACATCTTCATTTCAATGGAAGCATGGTGTGGCCTTCAGCAGCTTCGTGGATTAATCAGTGCTATCCTATATCACCAGAAAACTGCTTCCTTTTGAGTGACAAATCCATAGGTATTGCAAAGAAAGAAGAGGATGTGGCAATTAAGGCAGCTGTCATAACTCTGCAAGTCACTCTGCTATGGGATGAGGAGGAGATTCCCATGGACTTGGCTGGGGCTGTGGTTGTGGGGGCACCTGACAGCCCAAAGAAGAGCTCTGACACTCAACTCAGTGGTGACCACTTCTAGGAGGAGCCGAGTCGTGCCACACTGCACACCCCCGTTTCCTACACTGCTCTCCATTTCACCCATGTTCATCTGCTGACTTGTTCTTCTTTCTCCTTGTCTTTCATGTGACTGAATAGAACTTCATGGAAATACAGTTTGCACCACAGTTTGCAATTTTCTGCTGGGGCTCAGCAAGGATTGTTTATGATTACTAGAGAGAGAATTATTTGGAGAAGCATTCTTCATCTGCATGCTTCCTAGCTGCAGCACTGGAAACTCGTGTGCATAAAACACAACATAGGTTTCTACCAAACAGGAATATGGATAAGAATCCTCGGCTGACAATTCATCACATTAGCATTGGTAATAAGAGAGCAGCTATCTAAACTAGCTCAGATATATTATTTCCGCCTTAGGTAGATGCAGAGATTCACAAGATAAATGTGAAAATCTATTCCTGGGGATGTTGAGTGTCTTTTCATAGTAAAAACTAAGAACAGAATTGTTTAAAGAGTGAAAAGCTTTTTGTCATACCTGCTTCTGGTTTGGGACTTTTGGTCAAAAAAGCAATACTGTCAGGAATTCCATCCAACCTGAGGGCTTTCCATGGTCCTGTGATGTCCTGTGTGCAGCCAAGATGCCCCACATCAGTTGCCATGCTTGGAGGAGATGATGCATGAAGTGCTGGCTTCCTGGAGGGGCTGATCACAGAGTGGGTCAGCTGTGAGTGCCATTACAGGAATCAGCACTGCTTGTGTTATTTGCTCCTTTTCTTCCATAGGGTCATGGTTTTAAAGGCAATGGAGAGAAATGGTAAGCAAATCTCAAGTTTTAGCCATTTATTATACAAAGTTGCTGAATTGTCTGTGGACTTATGTTCTGCTTAAAAGCAGAAACAAAAGGCAGAAGAATAAAAGATCTAAAAAATATTTTTTTCTTAAAATGTATTTCCAGGTTGATCAGAATGGGTTGGGTTTACCTAAAAAGATTTCACAATACCCCAAACCAGAGATACTCCATCCCCACTTTGACCGGGACATCTCTGTAGGAAAGATGATGCTGCGCAAAAGGCTGCATAGGAGTTTCTGTATTTGATACACGAGAGATGTTCAGATTTTGACTGTTCGTGGTTTGGTATTCTCCTTCTCGGTGACACAAAATAAAATCCACCTCTTTGACTCTGCAAATAGATGGGATAAAGCACAGTGAGGATGAGCAAGGCTGCACGGGAGACCTGGCCTTCATGCTGGCAGCTTTGTTCCTCCCTCAGCTGTGAAAGACTCACAGATCCGTGAGACTTTTGGAGACAAGAGGGGAGAACTGGAGGATTAGCAGAAGGGATAAATCACGAGGTGATGCCTATTCTTTGCAGCACGGTGCACCTCTTGCACTGGCACGACGCTCACGCCTTGACACAGCCTACACTTGCTTACCAAAAATGGACATTCTCTTGGCACAGCTGCCATAGCTCATCCATCTTTGGTCATTTCTCATTTCAGCTATGTACAAAATCATTTGGCTATAGGCCTCACTTCATGCATTGTTTGAATTCTGCACCAGACACAGCTAATAGCTCAGGCCAGGAAACTTGTTCCAGATGTTAATTAACTCCCCTCTGCATTAACTGGAATCACACAATTAAGGCCTGATTATTTATAAAATCATTTTATTGAGAGAACGATGGGAATGAACACAAACATCTTGGCTCACACTTCCACACAAATGTCCATGTGCTGCTAAAATGAGGAAACTGGCACCAGTTGTCCCACATTCATTTTCAGCCATCGTCATTATTGCAGAGGATAAAGGACAACAGTCAGCCAGGCACAGAGGAGCAGTGCTGAGGAGAAGAAGCTAATTCCCAGCTGAGATGAAGTTTACTACTGGTATGCCAGAGGATGTCAAAGATGTCTCTTAAATATTCCATAGGCCATGGATCTCTCATGCACTCGTAAATCCAAAGGACAGAACAGTCTCATTTTACCCAGCCACAAATGGCAATGTTTAAGGGTTTGGTAGCCACCTAGGGGCTGGCCACTGTGTGATGTTTTCTGTTCTCTACCACATGTCTCTTTGTTTAAGGGCCTTTCTGGGGGTTGCACAAGCACTTAACAGCTCCATGAGACAGCAAATTCAAACTGGTTCAAAGTCAGCTCTCCCATCAGCCTTGCATGCAGCTTGGAGTCAGAATCCATGATTTTTTATTATGTGGTGCTGCAGAATGGACAAATGCAAGGCTTTCTGCAAGAAGATGCAAACAGGTTTTGCCATAATTGGCTGAATGCACCTTGTAAGAGCAAAGGTAACAACAACATGGCAATGCAGGTTGCCAGCTTCTTGGAGGATGTGCATAAATTCTCTGGGAGCTGCATGAAGAATCCTGGAGCCATGCAGATCAAACTGGCAGGAGAAGAGTAACTGGAACCTGGGTCTTAATGCTGTAGCTGGAGAAGGGGATGGCAGCCAGGGGCTGTCCAGCTATTTATTCCTTCAGGTGTTTTCTAATTTCTCCATAAGGTGTAACCTGTGGCTGCAAAAAACTTCTAGAACATTCCAGTTTACTCCAAAGCCAATCTTTAAAATGGGATCATGCCTTGTAAACTCTCTCCTACATCTCTGTTGCCAAATGGTGATAATGTTTGTCCATGATCAATATGATTTCTTTTTTTCCCATAGAAAACGCATCCCTCCTAACTCTCAGATATGATTCAAAGTCTTTTTCCCTGTAAGCACACTCAGTCATCAAGGTTTTTCTTTCCTTAATCCTGAAAGAAAAAAAAAAAAAAAGTAAATATATTTTGATAATCCCAGTTAAACTACTCTCTTTCATTCCAGGACAAACACTTGACTGCTAATGTGTCAGGGACATCTGATTACATTTCCCACAATGCCAGACATAAGCCTTCTTTTCTTCCTCTGAGTTAGAATAATCATTCAAAGTTCAGCATTTATCATCCTTGGAGTATTTGGCAATCTATCACATGAAAGAGAGTCTCAGCGGAGGGCCATTGGCTAACACTGCGTTTTGAGGTTTCTGCTGATAGCTCCTTAAAGAGGTGTAAGCTCCCTTCTTGCTTTCCCAGCCTTTTCATCTTGTGAGAGGCTTCCCGATGCTTGCAGTGGAGTCTAAAGAGAAATAAGCTTTGATCTCTGTCTCCTGAAGTGCTTTCTCACCATCGGTGCAGTTCCAGGTGAAAATATCTGGAGTGCCAAGCTACTGTCTCTGGCTCTGTTGCTGATAGAAAGGTGGGAAATTAATGACAATCCATTGGCAAAGTCACATTTTGTTTGAATTGATTGTGTTAAAAATGATATATAGATAAAAGAAAAAAAAACCACCAGCTCTGATTTTGCTTCCTCCCATGGATTTTTGACCTCAGAGAACCTTTCTTTATCAACATTTCAGTTTGATCATTTTGAAATGCCTTTGGGATTTCAAAGCGTCCGTAGCCCAATTGTAGCACCAGAAACTTTCCACTTTCCTTATGCTCAGTGGGAAGGTCCTTCCTCTGGTGAACAGAACTTAACCAAATGACAGCTCTGAGACACTGGGCATTGAATGGAATGAATCCTTCTCATTCATCAGGCCACAGTGCTTTCAGGTGTATGTAAATAAATTCTCAGTTTACCATGTTCTGATTGAAAGCTGAAGGTTGTGCTATGCTATGTGAGAGTCAAATCATGTGCATTTTCTAACTGGCTTCTGCAGCTGCCTGTTAGACTGGATACATAAGATGATGGACATTTTTATGTCCATATTGATGGACATTTACAACTTACCTCTACATTGATGACTATTTGTGAGCACAGTTTATTTTTCTTTTGCATCTTGCCTATTTTCCAAGTTGTTCATCAGTTCTTACAAATAACTCTCAGGACTTTGGGATTCAGAAATACTGGTTGCAATGGACATGCCATGAGTCCATCTGGGATTGCAGACCCTGCTGTTATAATGACCTCCAGTAGGAGCTGTGATGTAGACTGCGGTCCATGACGGGGTGATCAATGGTGCAGGTGAGACACCAGGATGATTTCAGCCATTCTTTCTCTGCAGCTTTCTGTCAGTCTTAACCAATTAATGTACTTCCTTTCTTTCTTTTCTCTCCAATGCAAGGCCATTTGGAAAAAAAGAGGCACAACCACAAAAAGGAATTTCTGTGCTTTGATCCTCACCTGGCCCTCAAAGCAGGTGCTCCTATTGCCCAACACCCAGCACTGATCTGAAAGGAAGCAGTGATACAAGAGTGGCGGTTATTCTGCTTCATGTCCCAACCAAACCACACTGCATGTGCTAAAAAAGCCAGCAGAGATCAGCAGTAGAAGCATCCTCCCATGTCAGCTGCCTTTTCCACCGCAGATAGCAAACAAGCACAGTGTTTGCTGACAAAGCTGGGCCTGGTGATGCTCAGCCTTAATTTTTGGCATCCTTGGCAAAGGCTTGAAGCAGCACCTACCTGATGGGCTCTGTGCTGCTAAAGGCAATTTACACTGCAGGAGCAAACCAGAAGCAATGTTGAAAGTCACTCAGATATAGAGACATGCACTAGCACAAAGTTTCCCAATCAGAATCAAGATGGAGCTATATTTTCTAGGAAGCAGGATGCAACGTAGCCATATGATCACTTAAGTAAGTCGAGAATCCTATTCTGGCAAGTACTGCAGAGCTGTCTGCTGGCAGTGCATCGCGTAGGCTGAGAAACTGGAGCATGGAGGTTTTACAGGTCACACATTCTGAGCATTCTGCAATAACTGTGTCTGGGGAGACAACACTTCTTTCTGTCCATTTAGCTTAATAAATCAAAATCAGGCACCAGTATCGTGGGAGGGCTATCTGAGTAAGGAGTTCATATTCGCGTTTTGAAATAGAACAATATAGAAATTTTGGATCCCAGTGACTGTAAATTTGAAGCGTGCAGCATTCATCTCTGTCCTTTTTATGGCTGAAGGCCTCTGTATCTCTTGCTAGCTTTTGTGGGGAAAATTTCCTAAAAAACGTCACTGCAACTATTTATGTCTGTTTGTTTGGTATGGGGTTGAACAGCACCAAGCAGAAAGCTGGAGATGTATTTAGATTCCTTCCCCTGGAAGACGGGTGGGGATGGACATGTTCTTGATTAAAACTGGGAGTTGGGAAGATTGTATCCCAAGGTTATTTTTGGTTGCTGGAGTCTGGATCTAAAGCTTGTCGCCTGGCTCCAAACCCTACATGTTCATATCTGATTTGGCCAATTTGGAATTGAATCTGTTTTTAGAAGTGAAGGAGAGCAACTGTTTGCAGGTTTTAAGGGATGTCCCCAGATTTCTTCAGGACAGGGCAAGGGCTTTGAGGCCATCTGGATCTCACAAATGTATCTGGCCTGTTGCCAGATAAGGGGTAGACTGGGAAACCTCCAAACTTCCCAAGGGTGTCTAGGAATGGAGGCTTTGGTGTAAGAACACCCATATGAAATGATTTTGCATCACATTTCTGTGCTGTGGCATCAGCTTCCCTGTTAGAGAGTGATCAGTGGGATGAGCTGTGCCATGATGGGGGAAGAGATGGGAGGCGTGATGCTGGAACAGGAATGAGGGGTTGCTGGGATGGACCTTGGAGCTTCACATCTGCTCCTCTCTGTCTGCACTGGGGAAGGCAATCCACAGGTCCTGTGGGAGGCAGAACGTGGCATTTATGAGTGATTTTCCATTCAGGGTTATTTAACATGATTCAAAGGGGCAGAACCAATTATATTGTTCAATACTCAGAAGGAAGTAATGACTTGTCAATCCTGGAGACACTAATCCTGAGCAGATAATGAACACACTTGCCTTACATGAGGCCACCCACAGCAATTTGACTTGGAATTGCAATGACAAAGTGCATTTTCACTATGAAATGCCCCAGCTGGGGCTCAGCTACATCCTGGAGCATGGCACCAGGGTGATCCCAGAGGAGAGCCAGGATCTGTTGGTTCACTGAGACCAGGCAAAGGGAAGGACTGCAAACCCTCCACTCTGCTCTGGGCAGCAGAGGGCTTCCTGTTGATTTACTCCTGCTTATCTGGGAGACCAGACTCCTACTGATTTGACTGAGAGGAGAGCCCAGGATGTGGCAGACTGGGAAGAGGAGTGGTTCCCTCTGCAGCCATGCCTTGCTACATATTTCTACAGGGTCAGCTGCTGCTCCTTGCCTGGGATGACAATTTCCTTTAATCCCCTGAGGGCAGACCCAAGATGCTGCCTGCATGGTTCCGTACCCAGCAGTTCCTCCCACAGCTGTGCAGCACCTCACAGCTCTCAGTTAAAGCAACAAAGCAGCAACATTCAGTCATTTTAAACAACAAATGGTCAGTCGTTTTTAAAAAGGAAGCAAAGGGAAGAAAACAAGAGAGAGGGCTGCACATGGCATATAGTATAAATGCTTATTATTGATTAAGGGTTGACCACGCTAGCAAAGATCCTTAAGAGCTGCCTGATGCTAATGAGGCAGGGAATGTTTCCTCCTGCAATGATGAGCGCACAGCTCCTTGCTTTGGTGTGCTTTCACAGCATTTACACAGCGCCAGAAAAACATTTGCAGCAGCATATGTTTCTGCAGAGCAGCTCCAGCTGCAGTGAGGAGGCAATGGGGACACAGAAACGTTTCCTATACGGTGGGATGTGGAAACATCTGTGCAGCATGGGTGCTCCAAGGGGAGGCTGAGCGCAGGGCTGGGTGATGTTGCTGCTGCCCTCTAGATGGTGCAGTCTGATAAAAAATTTGAGAATAAAACCAGCTTGCTGTGACTGGGGGCCCTCCGACTTTTTCTGGGCAGAAGTTTCTAATTGCATTTGCAGGAAGGCGTATCGCCAGTGACTGAGAAGTGGAACTCTGCAGTGCTGCTAATTCTCTTAACTGTTGGGACGAAGGCCAGATCCATGGCAATATATGCATATTTTCTATAACCTGGTGCACTGCACTGTATTGTGCCTTGAACTATTCTGCACGTTAAGTTTATTCCTAGGCCATTATTTTTATTTTTTAACCCAGCAGTCTGTGCCAGGAAATGCACCGCATTTCAGAGGTCAGACTGGGAAATATCACAGAGCTGAGTAAGAAAGCTGGTTTAATGGTTTTCAGTCCATTTGTTTTCAACCACAAATTCCTGACTGCAAATTTGTACTGAACAATGCCAGTAGTGTCTGTGCTGTGCTGCAAAGGAGATATCGGACCGAGCTGACCACTGTCAAGTGAAACTGATTGAAAAGAAGTATGAAGAAAAGAAAACGCAGAAGAAACTCCTACTGGCAATCCTTAATAGGTGAAAACTCACGCAGAGAAATCTATTTGAAGCAGAGGGGGAGCAATTTGATGTGAGCCACCTTTTGATTCATGATGGAATAAAGGCACCAGGAGAGTGAAAGAAGAAACATAAACTACAAGAGAAAGAGAGTGTGTATGATGGGCAGCAGCCAACACAAACTGGAAATCATTTGGTTCTCAAAATGAATGTGAGTGGAAGATATACAACTGCAAAGCCAGAGCGGGAAAGGTTATGGAAAATAAAAGGGAGATTTGTTTTTAGGCAGAATATATCCTAGCAACATCACAGTCCTAATATTAGGTGGAGATACTGAAGCTGACAGAGCCATGGGAAAGGGAGAGGTATCCAATCTCTGCGTGGAAAGCAGCTCTCTTCTCACATGAGTTTGTATAGCTATGAAAATGTTAAACATTTTCTGCCAGTGCAAAAATCAGACTGGACTCCAACCATCCCTATGTGTCCCAGGAGAATGGGCCAAAGAAGTCTCTGGTTCATGAAAATTCATTTTGGGTAGTTTGAATGAGGCAAAGCCTGGGACTGAAAGGATGCTACCGTCGTGTGAGTGCTTGAGTGGGTCCAGCTGGTCCTGCAGGTATGGCATCTTGTCACCCAACAGGACGATGATGAGTCCTGTGAAAGTAAGATGCATGGGCAGGGCACAGCTGTGCCATGTCAGGGTCTGTGCCCAGGACAAATCCCTTGCTCAGAGACATCCCTTAGTGGGGCCGGACACCTCCACACCAACAACCGTCCCGCCTAGCAAAGAGCCGAAATAAGATCTGCACAGCTGGAAATGTGGATTATTATTAATATAATCATCATCGTCGTCATTATCATTATCATTGTTGTTGCTATTATTATTTTGAGCTGCTGGCCTCTCCTCCTGGCTGCAAGGGAGACAGTGTAACCTTACTGAGGCAGCCAGGATTCTTCAGATCAGGGATCGTGGTGGTTTTTGCCATGGACTGTAAGCTCCAGTCCAGTTGGTTTTTCAGAGTATTATCAGAAGCTAAAGGCTACATTTAAAAATGTATAAGCAGGAGCTTTCAACTCTACGTGCCTTCATTCATAATTCACCAGTGCTCATTTCTAAAGAAGAGTTGGTATTTTCACAAGGTAAGTGTACTTTAAAATCTTTCTTTACTTTGCAGAGAGTGTGAAATGATGCAAACTTCTTGAAAAGGAGAGGAAAGCCAGAGTCTCTCAGATAGCCACAATATTGCTTGTAATTTTCATATAATTCAGCCGTGATTGGGAAATGTTGTTGCATTCCTTTGCAGTACAGCCATGGCTTTGGTGTTTTTAGAGTTAATTTTACAAAAAGATCACCAAATCCTTGTCGACTTGGTGACTATCATTATCCAACATGCCTGAAGCAAAGGAGCTGCTCGGTCATTCTCATCTCCTCCCGATGTGCCAGTCCCACACTGCTGAAACCAGTTCTTCAGAAATGTCTGCTGGTTGCACCAGTGTGTCCTAAGCCTAACCCAACCCCAAAGACCTGTTGATACGCATAGGGATGAGAGAGGTCTTGAAGATGTGAGGAGCTTAGTGCGGATGGCAGCACAGCTTTGCTCAGTTTCCTGTTGGCTCCTGTACCTGCCATGCTCCCACCTGTGCTGTCAGCACAGGCCCAGCATTGCTATGTGCATAGATCTGAGCAGAGAGGGAGGAAGGACTGGAAGATGTTTACTCTAACAAGAGATACCCACTGTGTCAGTCTCCACAGTAATTAGGAGCAAAGCACTTTTAAAGCACCTTCCCCGCACCTATTACCCAGGCACAGTGTGAGGTGCAGCCATTAATCAGATAAGCTGCTGGAGATAACTGCTAATTGAGAACAGCCCGACTCCCTGAAGCTTCCCTCCCTCTTTCTGCCCATGCTGAAGTGTATAATTTGCTCTGCACACTGGTGTTGGAGAGCAGGCTGTGGCAGGTTGTGGTTCTGCATGGCTCCTGGGGGGGAGATCGGATGAAGGGGTGAGCAGTACACATACAGTAACAAAACATGTGCATGTGATACGGCCCTGTCCACATCTCCATGGTGGGGTGGATGCTGTGAGCTCATCTTCCCGTTCTGCAGAGAGGAGATAAGAGTGGGTGGCTGATAGAGGGAAATTTCCATGGACATCCAAACTGGTGGCCTCCAGCTCACCCAAGCAGCCAGTCTCAGAGTTTCCAGCTGGTGTCGGGAACTGAGCTCACTCATTTCACTTGCCCAATACAAGACTGTGTTGTAACTCTCAGTATTTAACAGAAAGAAGGCTTCTGCACTGACTGTCCTCTTGAAATGCCACTTCTGTGTGAGGGCGCTGCTCGCCATCAAACTTCCAGTGCAGGACTAGCTGGGACGACAGATAGAAATGAAAACTAACTTGCCATCTCATGAATGGCACAAGAAATCAGGAGGAAATTCACAGAAACCACTGGAGTTGCAACACAGTGAATCATCAGGCCTCACATCCCGGATGGGCTGCACCACGCTCAGCAACCTGCGGGCAAAGTCGCTGCTGTCCCCAGTGCTGGGAATGAGCACCTGCTGCTTTATTTTCCAGTCTGAATCAGCGTTTTCTCCTCATTTCATTTTCTGCAGATGGATGCATTTTTCCCCCTCGTGATCTTGAGTAAAGGATGCTATTAAAAACTGTGCTAACTCAGAATTAACTGCAGGAGAGGTTGTGACTTGGTTCATGCCTCTTGGGCTCTCTTGTCCCCCTATGCTGCTGGTTTGGGGAGCGTGGCATTATGGCTCCTTTGAAGGCAGTGATAATGTCCCTTGTGGCACTGGAGCAGTGCAGGCGTCCATTGCTGGATGGATCCAGGACGACTATTTCTATGGGGTGTTCCTGCTGATCTTTCTACCCAACACAGCTTTATTACCCAAAGAGCAGGCTTTCTGGGGGGAATGAAAAGAAAAAAGTCTCTCTCCCCAACAAGAGCATTTGGGGAAACTCTCTGCCAGAGTTCCCACATAATCCCCAATCGGACTTGGCTTTTTTCCCTTCTCTGCTCAGTTCTTCATCTTTCAGGAGATGCCTTGGACTTTTGTGATGAAAGCCTGCCTCATCCTGTCAAGGGATTCAATTTGGCCTGTTTTCCAGCCCCACTGATGTTTATATCTATTAATTGTTTTTGCTCTCATTTTCTGATTTCCCACTGATATCACAGAAAGCCCTGAAGAAAACAATCTTTGATGCAGAATAACATATTTCAAAAGGCAACTTCCCACCTCCAATGTTTGGGGATAATTAGGAGTCTGAGTCTAAATGGCAAAGCTGCTGATCAATGTGTTTTCCTTCTGCTATCTAAAAATGTTTGTTTTTCTCCATATGTCAGACAGACATCCCAAACCCATGACAGAGTTGTTCCCTGTATGATCTGAGCTCTGGTACATGTGCCCTGCCAACTTCTATTTTAAGCAATATGAGGTTTTTAGCATCTCCTGTGACGATCCTTCCCAGTGTTTCCGTATTGCTTTGTCTTCTGCGTGCATCAGCAAGAGAGAACAGGTTAACCCACCCACTTCCCAAGGCAGGTTTATACAGGTGGTCCCATTGGGTTAAAAGAACTGCAGTGAGATCATGAGATCACAGGAGGAGTTGAGATGAATCCTGGAACTGGGGGTTCCTTGAACTGCCTGGTCCCGTGGCTCCAGATGGGGCTACACATTGACCATGGGATGTGGCTGTAGCTGAACCAATGAAGGTTTTCAACACTTAATAAAGGAAGAGCTGTGAACATAGTGGAAAAAGCCTCTGAGTCACAGTATATGGCCAACTCATATTCAGGACAGATGGTGTTTTCTAAAAGTAGCTGCTTACTCCTAGAATTACTCTTCTTCCTTCTTGTGGCATATCGTCCTCATTCATTGCTGCTCCTGCCCACAAACTTCTCCTTTTCAGCATATTTCTTGTGGTAATTGTAACGATCTTTAAGGAAATAAGTTTAAAAGGCAACTGTAAGCAACCCTCTCTCCCTGTCTTTGCCTTCCTAATTTCATGCTCTCCTCTGGCAATGTCCAGCCCTAATCGTGGATAACATACAATGTTTAGTTATTTTGGAAAGTTCTTTTTGTCTTCATATAGGAGCTACAATTGGAAGTGCAGTTCACCTTGCTTTTTGTTCAGCTGAATGTCTCGCTCCCGATTTGAGTTTTTCCTTCATTTCCCTCTAACTAAGGAAATGAGGAATAGATTGGAGAGAAAAACCAACCTCAATTTCTGCTGTGCTCTCTTCTCCTTCACCTTTCACAAAACACCACAATCCATTTCAGGCATCTGCCATCGGGTTCTGTCCCTGCTGACAAATTCCTCCTCTTTTTGTGTCAGTGTGAAAATCAAGAAAGATTCAAATTTGGCCCAGCACACCTAATAGAAACCGTGCATCAGCTTGATTCAAGCTGTTGGACACCTTATGGGGTACAGCGGAATGCCATTAAATAACTCAGAGGTCCTGATCCATGTCAGCCTCCCAGTGCTGTGAGAGGACTCTTGTATTCCTCAGTCACAGTCTGAATATTAGATCTTCTGCTACTTAAGCCATATTTTCTTTCAGTTTGGAAGAGGTGACTTTCCACTGGCACCAAGTTCATTAAACTGCCTGTATGTCCATAACAGAATTCCAAAACGTTGCTCATTAAATCTTAGGAAGCAGACAGCCTTTCCTCTTGTAAGCTGGGGAGGATGAAAGCACTTGCAAATGACTTCCTTACAGAAGGAGAGAATCCTTCCTTACAGACTGAGAATCAGAGGCTTTCTTTCTGCTCCTCACAGGTTGCTCTGCTAATGATTGCAACCGACACAGACCTGTGCTCTTCCTGGATGTACTGATGATAACCCTGGCATACTTTAACACCCATCCCTCTCTTCAGATAGTAACTAGCATTCCCACTGTGCCTGGAGGTCTCACCACTGCCCATCACCCTGGTTTCAACATTTGTTTCAGAAATAAAATTGGAGATACAAATGCTGAATTTTGCACTACTGACAGTGAGGAGTTTTATTTTGTCAGTGTTTAGCTTTTAACTCCATGTTATTAAAAACTTAAAGACATTCCAGCTCTCAAGCGATGGTGCTCTTATTTGAAGAACAGCAGAACTGCAGATGTAATCATTAATTTTTTTGCTTGAGAGGGAGAGGGAAAAAGTAAGATCATTATTATTGATACTGCAAAAGAGATGTGGAAAAAGTCCTGCCTTCAGATAACACGTGATGTGTGTCTGTGTCCCACGTGGGAACCCGCAGCACCAACCTGTCTGCAGTTTATGCCATCTCACCAAAGCCCTGAACACAGATTTGCAGCTAACCAGCACACGGGCACAGACCAAGAGTCCACGAGCAGCATTTATTCCCACTATAGTTCACGCTGATGCCCAAGATTAATCTCTTTGCCCACAGCAGACTCCTCATCCGATTTATTTCCCTGTGTGGAAGGGACCTTCCCAAGGCTCTGGCTCAGGGCAGTCATTGCAAGGACATTCAATTATCAGTTCATCGTGTTGGCTTGATTAAACGACAGCTGTGATGAATGGCCCCACCATCGCTGTATCCTCCACTCCTTTCTGTGGCTGTGAACACACTTAGTGCTGCACAGAGACCAGCCCTCATCTGAATGCAAAGCTGAACTCAGCACGAGCCTTTTCAGCAGGCCTTGGATCAGCTTTGCCATGAAGTGTTGTACACGGTGAGTTTTGGTAATGTGCAGTTTCACTCACAGGAAATGCCACGCTGCCACACAACCAGCTCCAACACACATCCAGATGAAAGCGCACCGTAGGTGGGACGATAAGTATAATTGCACCCAATTTTGCATTTGCACTTGTTTTCTAAAGAGCTAAAATGAGATTTTTAATATACTTATTATGAATATGTACATCTGCTCTGCCATTTTTGCATAATGAGCACATTCCTGATACTTAAGGAATCAGCTTCCTCTCTCTCTAGGAGATAGGCAAAATGAGGCATGCTGTTATTCACAAATTTATTTATTCATTCTTCATTTTTTGCTTGAAACACACTGGGCAATCCATCTTGTTCCCAGGAAAACCCCGGGGGATATGGAGAAGGCTCAGCATTCAGCTCTCATCTTAATTATCACAAATTTCATTCCACAAATTTGAATATGTTGCAGAGGAAAGAGAAAATGCAACTCTCCATTGCACATTTCCCAGAAGAGAGAAGAAAAAAAAACAACCATGTCTGGGGACAGTGGCCTTGAGAAACACATGGAGGAGGTTCCCATTCTGCCCCTGGATTCGTGCTGCAGGAAGAAGAGAGCTCCTGCAGGTGACCTGTGGGAGCAGATGGGCTTTGTGAGCTGGGTGATCACCTCTCAGTGGCTTCATTTACAGCAAAATCCAGACACCCAGCTGCACCTGGGAGCAGAGCTGTGACCAGGGTGGGGATGCGTGATGGGCTTTCATAAATACACAGTAACCTGACAGCTGGGTTGGTCCTCTTTGCAGACTGTGCAGAACTGGTCATACGGTCCATATATTTCTCTCTCCATTTCTTAGCCTCCCTGCTTGGTAGGGAACATTTGTTTTCAGGTGTTGCAAAACTGAGCCCCATACACACAGCTGAGGCATCGCTGTTTAGTCAACACAACAGAAGCACAAATACCTGCGCAGGTCAGAGGACATGCAGGTACAGCCATTAAGCCCTTTTAATTTTTAACATCCCTGTTTGGAGGATGGTTAGCAGCAGCACTGTGCCACTTGGCTCCCAGCAGCTGCTCTGGTCTGGATTCAAACAACTTGAAACCACTGGGAAAGTGTCCATTAACTTCAGATTAGGTCCTCTGATGAGAAAATACTGATCATATCTGCTGAGCGAGGAGGCTTTGTGCAATGACTGTTATTGCCTATTCAAGAGGTAAATAAATCTACTGTGGGAGAGCAGAACTTGAGAACTTGATAACAAATATTTTTTCCTGTGGAAACATTCAAGCACCCAAGCCATGACACAGCTTTCCTAAACTCATCTCGGCTTCTTCAGAGGGAAGTTTCCATCAGCTTCTTGCAGACAGCCCACAGGCTCCCCATGCTGGCCCTGCACTTAGCAGCTGCTGAGAGCCTTAAGGGCAGTGAGGAAGCAGGAAGGCTCAGCTGCTTGAATGCTTCCTTAATGCTGTCACATCCCTTGCCAACACAGGGAGGGAAAAGGTAAAATAGCCACCATGAAAGAACCACCTCCTCCAAACACTTTTGCACTGAAGCAATGCTGAAAGTCCAAACCACTCACTGAAGTGCAGCTTCCAGGGCAGCAAATTTAAGGCATGGAATCCACAGAATTGTTTGCAAAGATCAATGAGGCATCGTCTTCAGCTGTGCAGGTACAGACAGTGCAGCAGATGTCCTCAGATACAGCCCTCAGGTGGACAATGAGGGTGAAGCACTTGGAGGGCTCATTATGGGACTGCTAACAACTTCCTACAGATGGCTATTGGATGTGTTGCAAAAGGAGGGGTCTGTAGAGGTGAATATCATAAAGAAATTGCAAACAGCCTTGTCCACATGCTGCTGTTGCATTTTTAGGATGCTGCTGTTTCACTGCAAAGATTGGACTATAGATGCTTCAATTTATAAATAATTGAATTCAGAGTTTATTCAGGCTAAGAAAGCACCCTTTACAAATGGAAATCTAGTGCAATTCAGTGAAGCGAGCAGCTAACAATCTAGAGAATAGATAAATGATAAGAATAATATATATAATCTTGTACCCAAGAAACCTGTGAGGAGGTCAGAGATTGTTCATCTGCCAGTGGGGCAGCCAGGAGGGGCCAGGCCTAGGGTCTGACCTGTGAAACTCACTGACTCCACTGGTTAGGAAGAAGTCGTTTAAAAAGAAGCAAAAAGAATTTTAATTGGATCTGGAAAATGATGTGAACCTCACTCAGTGGTCCAACAGGAAAAGCCTTTTATCTCCACTATTTATAAAGAGCTGCCTGTGGCAAAGAGTCCCTGCGCTACTCCGAAAGGTAGCACAAATGGGAACGGGAGGAAAAAAGGAGGAGATGCTGGAAGGAAAGCCACTTGCAGCTCTGGATTAGCTCAGTTCTCAGAAGAGTCTTTATCCCTGGTTTCCAAAGCTCAGCCTGAGATCAGAACAGTGAGTGGTGCTCCTGGCCTACGTTTGAGCAGCTGCAAGGAGGGGTTGTGCATCATCTTGCCTTTGTCATTTTTTAAGATATTTTTACCCCCACTTGGGCTTACACAGCTGCATTGCTTCCATCCTGCTGACAGCTTTAACTTTCATTTGTCACTTAGCTGGGCATGAGGGCTCACAATATGCACGGGGATTGCAGTTCTTGTGTAATTGATGGCACCTGTGCAGGCAGCCAGGTGCTGCAGTGTGTGCTGTGGGCACAGAGCTCTGTGTTTGTGCCACCTCCACCGGTCGCATCAGTACAGCACCAGGAGTTGGAGGGATGAGATTTTAAATTGCCTGTCCTTTGGGTAGGATCTGTCTTAAGTCACCCTGGGATGTATTTTGAAGTTATGTCAGGGTCAACTACGGCACGTAGGTGGTTTGGTACATATGTCTATCAATCAGTGAGCTCCTTTCCAGAAGAGGTGGCAGAAGAATTTATGTAGGGAACCTAATGTCATTCATTACAATGGCCAAGGCTATGACATGACCCAGATTCCCACATTCATAGAAGTGGAGAGTACTCTGATCTGACACCTCCAATTGTGAGATGCTCTGCTTTAGCTCAAGCTGCCAATTCCATCTGCAAGCTGTTGGGTTCAGGCCCAGGTCTGAGCAGGATTCAAGGCATGACACATGCTGCTTCTGACAAGGGACGGGGGCTGTCGTGTGTGAAGTTCATTTGAATGAGTGGAGCTGATCTCCCAGCACGTAAGTCTTCATGCAGGGCACTGATACAAATGCAGACATTCCCCCAGCATGTTCCAAATCCACTTCCTTCCTCATGCCAACTACATCAAAGCTGCAGAAATAGAAACCCTTGGAAAGTATTTAATATCCCTAGAAAGATGGAGCAGCTGATGGCATGCATTCCAGCATCTCTTGAACAGCCTCTGGACAAACTTTTCTCTGACCTTGCGTTAGAGGAAAGGGTACTGCTGTGCTGAATCAATAACCTCCCTGTTTGCTTATGTTCATTTGTTGACCAGGACCAGGGCTGGCCTCTTCAGGATTTTTATGCCTTTGGACCCACCAAAGCCATTTGCTTATCATTTTTTTTCCAGGCAGTCCCCACAAGCACTGGATGAATACTTTCCTGATGCAAATGGAGAAGCCAGCAGATAACTGAGTCTGATGTGGTCACAGTCTGAGTCCTGCTGGAAGTGACCGATGAATCACACAGGCTCAGTGTGAAAAGTGTTCTCAGGAAGATCCAGCAGCTTCTCACTGGTAATAACTTCCATGTGACAACCTGTCCCAAAACTCAACATTTTCCTCAGACACTCAATTTACATCTCAAAAAGAATTTTCCTTCTGTGTGTTCATTACTCCTTCTTGAGCCACAGATATTTCAGGAAACAATCACTGGCAGATAGTCCACAGGAACAACTGATATCTGAACTCATTCTGGGAAATTATTTTTGCAGTTCTCCATTCAGCACCAGAAAAAACCTCACTCTATCAGGATGCACGTCATCAAGGCTCTGGCATGGTTCAAACTTCAAGCCAGGGCCACAAATGGCTTGGCATAGGGAAAGGCTACAGGTGGAGGTTGTGGGAAGGGGATGCTGTGCTGCTTCGTGCACCAGGGTATGGCAGGGTCTGCCTGGGGAGGTGGTGGAGTCACCATCTCTGGAGGTGTTCCAGAAAAGGGCACACGTGGGGATGTTGTTAGGGGCATGGCAGGGTCTGGGTTTGGGGATCCTAGGGGTCTTTTCCAACCTTAACAATTCTATGATTCTCAAGCAGATCCTGGGGCACCACGCAGCCCCGACAGCAGGGAGCACAGCGTCCTTCAGACGCTCCTCCCTCTGTGCCCACAGAAGAGTTCATTTTGAGTTCAGTGCCCCAAGGCACCATTCGGGCTGAATTCCCACATTCCCTCCTCCTGTGCAACGCTTCACAATATTGCTTACACTGCAATCTCCTTCAGGCTTGTAGCTTCTATATACATAGATATATACATATACATGTAGGCTCTGCCTGCTGATCACAACAACGATACCTAATTCAAACAATGGGAGCCTTTTTTTTTCTTAATTTGTGTGAATTTCCTTTGATGTTTAAATGACATAAAATCAGCAAAACAAAACAAGGCTCTCATCTGAATCACTCAGGAGAATACAGTAAGCTGTTCGAGGCTGCCAGATGCAGTTGTAATTAGGTGCTTGCAGAAGTGTATTATCTATTTTATCTGTTATTTACTGTGCATACTATACTTACTGTGCTGAACGCTCCTGACAGATGACTGCAGATTTCTCTATCTGTGATTGTCTGGATGCTGCTGCTACACTGTTTTTGAGAGTCGGAGACAAACCAATTGGATTCTGACATTTATTTATCTCCTTAGAGCAAATCTTTTTGTCTGAGAGATATGTAGGACTCCTAAAGAGATGTTACACAGCCTCGTGCTAATCCTCCTTAGCTGCCGGATTACTGACCTAATGCACAGTGACAGCCCTTTGGGAGCACCGTGCTGAGCTGCTGCACTGCATGCAGGAGTGCTCTGCTCCATGAGACCCCCCTACTACAGGCTGTCCTCGTGCAAAGGGGCCCTCCAACCTTACTGAGCTGTATGGCCTGTTTAGTTAATCACCCCTTCCACACAGCAACACCCTCTGGGTCAGCTCCAAATCCTCAGCTCCCTCTGCCCTACAAAGGGCAGGAGCTCAGCTGCTGCTGCTTATTCTGTAAGCACCTTGACCTGTATTTGGGTTTGCACTGCTCAGCTGTGGTTAACTCAGCCCGGTTTATAATCTGAGGCCCAGGAGAAGGGAAAAGTCTCCCAGCTTCTTAGCTAACACCTTCTTCTAAGGTGTTTGCAAGTCTCATTATAAAGAAGAGCCTCTCTCTTAGCTTTTCTTGAAGTATATAGGAAATATATGTAGAGAACTATGTAAGAACAGATGTATTCCAAGATTGCTGCTTGCAAGAAGAAAATTTAGAGGATTACAACCAGTTGCAACACAGAGCCTGCAAAGAGAAGTGCTGAAGTTAAGGAAAGAAACTGGAGACGCAGTAGGCCTGCCTACAATAAGGTAAAAATGAGCAACCTTCAGTTAATTATTCTACATAAACACTGCTCATTTGGTTTATAGAAATTCAATCTCATAGCAGTGAGTTTATGTCTCTGAGTTCCTATCTTCTGCTGGCTCTCCAGCCTGCTCCTTTCTACCAGGAGCTCCTGACCTACAACTCAGCTTCTCCAGAATGAAAATGTCTGCTGTCTCAGAGGCTGCCAAGCGCTGCTTTCCAAAAGTACATCACCAATTTTTTTTTTTTTGCACTGACCCCAGGAGCAGAAAGCAGAACTGCATCTGTAGGAGATGCTTTTATTATCCTTGCCTCATAATCTCACAGTGAGGAAAAGCTGCACCTGCAGGAAAACCTCAGCCAGGCACTGCAGAGTAAGGGAGAGACTTTGAGATTTTGCTGAAGGAGAAAGAGAGTAAGGATGCACAGGCAGTCCTCTGTAACCCCTCAGGGATGAAGGATGCAAGCAAATAAGCATCACCCACCTCTCCTCCTTACAATCCTATGTTTTGCATCTTTTGGCTAAGGGAGAGGGGATGGCAGTGCAAGTGCTGTGTTACAGAGCATATCCTCAGACCACAGCTGGATCTCAGGAAGTGTAAAACGCCACAGGGTAACACAGCAATTTTCCAAGTGCATGGACAGCTGCAGTGTCTGAGCTGCTCTGTCTTCCTTACATACCATGTTTGTGAGGGTCATGGGAACTGAAATGGGGAATAAAACAGTAACAAAGACGTTTTTTAGTGATCATATATCAACTTCAGAAGCGAATAAGACTGTAAGGCTGTTCTTTTTTTGCTCATCATGTTAAGACTGCTGGGTTACACTGCAATGCCTACCTGCTAGGCTGTGTGGCTACAAGCTTTTAAAATGTATGTTTACAAACCCTTGAGAAGAGGGATATAAAATGAAAGAAATGACAGCTGTGAATGATGACTGCGATGAATACTGTCATAATAAATCCTGTCCTCCACCCAAAGGAGCAGCGAGGGACTCCTCCTGTACCACGCCATGTTTTTACATGTCAGGTACATCTCTCCTACAGTTTCCAGCTAGCTTTTGGCCTGAAAGTCTCAACACACGTTGCCTGAGCTCAGCTGTGCATGACTCAAAAGCTATTTGCCTGAAAATAATGCATTTATTGATATTTTAGGTTGAGATTTTTAGGCCTGCTCTAGGGCTTCTGCTCCCCGAGCCGGAGGATTTGATGCATATAAACCCTCTGGGAATGTGTCTTTTTGAGATGCTCTGCACAGCCTGCTTTTACAGCTATAATTGCAAGAGGAAGGAATGCTGAAATGGTAGTAAAAAAAAAAAAATGTTTTCCTATGAAAGATTAACTACTTTTACCACTGTGGTCCTTAGCAGAGTTGTAACATACATTAGCTGCCAATTCCCTGCTTCGCCCAACCTGCTTTTGCTACAAAAGGGGGTGACAGTTTAAACAACTACTTCTGGATAATTTGGCTGAGGAAAAGCTGTGCTCTGTATGAGATTTGCAATGACAAATGAATTCATCTACAAGTGCTGGCTACACATTTTGCCATATCTTTATTGCACTTTTACCACGTTGCAAACAATTCCACAAAAATGCTGCAAAAGTAAGCCTAGAGCTGCTGAAAACAGCTTTTTACCCATATATGTATATATTTACACAAAACTATCAAAAGCAAAGTTGAAAAGTAGCAGCTCAGCTATGATAGTCTAGAAAGATAAGAGCTGCCACCTCCTTAAGGATAAATAGTACAACTTGTCATTTTACATCACTTTGTAAAACCAACATTCAAGTATTCCTGTCAATGCACAATTAGTGAAATTCCCTTCTGGTAATCACTGTATTATTATTATTTATTATTATTATTAATATTATTTTTTGCCTTTAAAAGTTTGTAATGCCTTAACCCTTTAAATGCCGAACAGCTGGAAATAAAGTGTTCAATTTAAATAAGATACAGTGGATTAGAGCACTTAAAGGGTTAACACGACATCCTAAGCGGACTGTCACCACAAATAAAGTGTGAGTCACAAACCTATGCTGTCCCTCTTTGTTAGATTTGGTAGGTAGGTCTGGGGTTCGTAGATATACCGTATATAAATACAAAATATCAAGTAAAGGCCTCCTTGCTATACAAAAAGGACAGGAGGTGTTTTGCTATCAGTCTGTCGGCGATGTGTTTTCTCAACCTCTTCATAATCTCTTCTCGGGAACTAATGAAAAGCATCACGTTAGACTTATTTTTCTTAATGAGCCAATCCTTTGCAGAGTCTACACTATACCTACTCTGGGAACAATTATATCTCGTTTCTGAATTCACTGAATTCACAAAGTGGCATACCAGTCTTTTGCAAGACTTTTTTTTTTTTTTTCTTTTCCTTTTTGAATCTTCTTTACTCGGCTGATAAAAACGTAGTCTTGCGATTTCACTACCTCTCGGTCGCGACAGTGTTAACATCAGTGTTAAAGTCATTTTCAACCACATTGTCATAACCATCCTTCTCTATGCAGTCACTGACAGCCTTGAGGACAATCCGCAGCCGCCTGTCCATTGCCTCCAAGTGAGGTTGGTAGAGAATGGGAGCGATTTTATCTTTTAGCAAAGATTCCTTCATCAGGAGACTGAGTTTGTATTCCTCCTTGGCTAACAACTGCAATCGCAGATAGGTCGACTTCCTTATTCTAAGAGAAAAAGGAACAAAAAATCTGTGTCAGTGTTTTCATCGCTGCTGATCTCAACGAGGGTAAAAGGCTTGGAGTCACAGAGGTGATAGCAAACAAATATTGTGTGATCTGAAATGCTAAGAACCAAACAGCGTCATATTCCAAACCCCCTGCTTCCATTTCCACCTGGTTGGTGATATTTGGGAGCCTGCAGAGAAGGAGCTGTCATGCAAAATGAAGCTCTAGATATCCCTCATCCTCAAAACTCTTGGCCATGGGCTTTGAGGAACACACCTTTGAGAAACACTCCAGCTGAGGGAACAGTTCACCCTTGATTTCAGTTTTGCTTTAATAAAGCCGTATTTTAGCAGAGCCTCTCACAATAGTTCAGAGCCACGCTCCTGCTGGCAGATCTTAATTCAGTAAAGCACTTCAGCCTGTCAGTGCCAATGCTCAGGGATAGCTCAGGTCAGGCTCACCAGGCAGGATCACAGCATCCCCTGTCTCCATGGTTTGCAGAGGAAGGCACACTCGAATATTTCAGTCCTACTAGCTGAAAAATCTGTACAAAATGGAGGATGACTGCAGAGATGAAACTTACCTGCAGCACTGGTTTAAAGGCACCAATATGGAAAGTTCATCGTGGGAGTATTTTCCAAACCTATTTAAAGGTAAGAAGAAGAATGTGACAAATGCTGCTTTAAAGACTCGCTTGCACAGCTCTTTTCATTTTAGGAAATGCAAGCATAAAATTCATGGCTGTGTATGTTCTGCTTAACTGGACTGGCACTGAGAAAATCTGGACTCCAAGTTCAGCCACTTATTCTGAACAAATGACACAGTTCTGGCAGGTTTCAGTTTTTCTTTTCTGAAACAGGGAAGCAAATACTTATTTTGTACTCTTCTCTGTTAAGCTGCTCTCCTTATAAACTATGAGGTATGGACAAGGAAAACCTGTTTCTGAGCAGCAAATAACATGCAAGAATTTGGTTCTGCTTTGGGGCTTCTAATACTGCCTTATTATACCAGTAATTGCTAATAATTCGTAAATGACTGGATGCAAAAATGGTCTCATAATGGCTGCTATGAAGTAAATAGTTTGTCCAAAGATTGTTCAAAAGATTATTGAAGGTACTTACCCTCTTCCATTATCTAAGTGGATAATAAATGTTTCATTTCCAAACTTTTCAAAGGTTTCATAGTGATGTCGATCCATGTTACCTATGGTGAAAAAAGACCATTGTTGTTAAGGCTTAGATTTACAGGGGGAAATGGACTCTTGAAATAGGGATGTTAATCCATGTGACTTCACTAATGCATTTGATCCACAACCAAACACCCTGTTTTTTCTTGGTTAAGGACTTCTTTCCAAATTTCTGGCTGCTTGGAAAGCCAAAAAAATGTTACAGCTCTAATATATGGAGCAGGATTCTCCTGGTACTGCTTTTGGCATCCATGGCAGATGGCCATGTGATCTCCATTTTAAGGTCACTGTGTAGAGCACCGGCGCCAAGCTGGAGTTTTATCTTCATAGTGGGGATCCCGAGTCACTTCTAGATGCCGCATGTGGCTCCTGAGCTGTGATTTGGCCTCTCCTGCTGCAGAGATCTCACCAGTGGGAATGGCAGAGGCTATGTCCTTGCTCACTTGTCTTCAAGGACCAAGTGTGCCTGTGGACGCCTTGCAGCGATATTGGCGCGGCAGGGCAGGTTACGTATGCAGATGTCTCAGTGTTAACCTCTGGGTAGACTTGGCATAGGTCACTGTTAAATTCTTGTTAATAATTAATTTATTGTGAGCAGGCTAGCTAACCAGAAAAGAGAAAAACAACCTTCCTAATGCATACCACAGTTGTCTTTGTGACAAATCAATACTTCTCCATCCCCCAGTCCCAACCTCCAAGTCTGTAGAGCAAGCAGCAGGGAATATTACTGCAGGATGAAAGCAATGTGCCAAAACTGAGCAGCCTTTGCAAGGGTATGCAGGAGCTGTACAGAACTGTGCTAAGGCGCTCACTACAGCAAATTGTGAAGCCCCTGGCAGCTTTGAAGGAGACTAGCATGACCTGCATTTATCACTGTGCACTCCTGAACATCTTTGTTCCTTTAATCTGCACTGATGGGAATACATAACCATGTAAATGTGCATTTTCTCATAATCATCTAGAATGGCATATACTGTAAATGCAGCTTCAGCCGTGCTTTAGTAAATTGCTGAGCTACGCAGAACGGTGTAGAAAGAAGTGGTTCTTATTCTAATTAAATGTTGCATTTAATTTTTGAAAGAGATGAAACATACCCATTAGAAAATCAAAAACTGTCATATCCATTATATCCAGAATTCTGGTCCCACTGTCATACGGGGGTGTTTGTTTAACCTCTTCACAATAATCTGGATCAACTTCCCATCTGGAAAAGCCAATATTTCAATATTTTATGTGACATGCAAAGCTTACTGAGCATTAAAAAACAAATTGTCGTTTTGCAAGGATTTACTTGTATTCAACTGAGGGCAGGAGCATGAGGAGGCAGCAGATTCCTCAGGCTGCTCTCAGTATTGCAAGCAACCAATAAAGATTGTGACTGATGAAAAAGGAAGAAAATCACAAGACTGAAAACTATGTGGTTAACAGGTTCAGGATTTAGGAGACCAGCTGCAACATCAGTCATACGGTGAAAACGTTTGGGACTTGTTTAAGGCTGCTGATAGCAGTGAATCTTTCTTTTTCTGGTAGGACGTAATACAGGTCCCATTGCATCCTGTCAAAAGCCATTGCACATATCTATATCCCACAAGGAGACTGTGACACTGAAGGTCATTTCAGGTTCAGGACTGTAGTCCAGAGCTCCTTGAAATTGTAAGTATTCGCCTCCTAGGAGTTGGAGCTACTGAAGAACTGCAAATGTTCTCCTACACCACAGCACATTAGGTGAGATACAGAAAGCACTGCTTATTCTTCCTCTTGGCATTTGCTGCAGGTGCACTTTGCTCAGTACTACTCACTCTGCTTTCTTGCGCTTGTGGTAGGAACGCCTCCAAGGGTTTCTCCAGGTTTTCCTTTTAGCTAAGGACAAATCAGGAAGGAAAGCAGCTAGAGACCCTTCGATCTGATCCGGTTTTCCACACAGGGCATGCTCGGTTGAGCAGTAGTAGGAGCATTCGCCATAGAAGCAGATGTTGTTGGCTGACAAATAAAGGAAAACAGTTTTAAAACCTACTCTTAAATTAGTTTTCAAGAATTCACAAAAACACTGCTGTGTGTGAAAAAACTTCAGGAGAAGTGAAGCTCTGACCCAGAACCCGCTGTTACCACGCATAGTTCTCTTCTACTGAAACCACTAGAAAGACTGATTTATTTCAGTGGCTGGGATCACGCCCTGTGCTGAGCTGTGACTGTTTCCATGTTATTTATATTCCAAAACCACAAAATATATGTTTTTTTTTCTTCCTTCTAGCCCCAGACTGATAAGTCCTCTTGCATACATGTGTTGCCCTATGCTAACTGGGGTGGCTGGAGCCCCAAGTTCTGCAGCTGCGCAATGACACATGGCCAAAATTAAGCCACCTTCTAAAATCTTGACTTATTTCTTAAAGAACATGAAACAAAATTTTGTCCATTTATTTGCTGGGTTGAGAACTGGCAGTTTTACTGAGGAGAGCTATGTAGCATGCAGACTTAGGTGGAGGTGGAGAAGGTGAAAATAGCACAGATGTAAATCTTTCAGCATACATCCCAAACAGAATTGTTCTCCTCCACAAGTCACATTACCCCAGCAACCATTAGACTAAGGACCTGCAGCACATTTTGGAATGTGTGTTACCTTAAGACTTGCCCAAAGTTGCCACCACACTTTCTGTAATAAGAGGAACCGTCCACCTCTTTACAAAAACAACCCCTTCCCTTCCCACAGGACCGTGACCAAGAAGGAGAGCATGATGCTGGGCTTGTTGGTGTGCAACAACTCTTCCTAAAATTACTGCATGCACGTAAGATGTCATTAGAGGGAGATTGTGCCCTTCTCTTATGGCAGCACACACACGCAGAAGTCACTTTGCTTCCTAATTCCTTCTAAACTCAAATATTTCTTCAGAACTACTCTCTTTGCAGAAGGAATAAACAGGTGTAAATGAGGCAGGAGGGGCTGGTGTATTGATAGAGGTTGGCTTCTGCCTGCTGCATGTGGCTCAGAAAGGCAGGCTGCCACACTGCCACCGCAGCACGCCCATCAATGGATGGAAGTCTGTCCCTCCTAGCCCACAGATGTGTGCAAACCCAGCCTAGGGCTGGCAAGGCATGCAGGATTAGGGACTCTGCTGGTGCGACACAAGGGAGAAAAGGAGCAAAGAGGGCAAGGAGCAATGTGGGCCCCACGGCACAGGGATAAGAGGAAGAACAGAGAAATGATGTGGGGCTGCAGCTGGGGGAGGAGTGGGAGCAGCAATAAGGTCTCATTATGGCTTTGATTGCATTAATTAGCTGTATTGCATAGGACTGACTGCTAACCCTGGAATTACCTCAAATAATCAGACTAAATGGCTGATGATTTACTACTTGACAGTTTCAATCAGGGTTTCCTTGGCAGCCTCTATCGATGGTCATCGATTTGTCCATTGAGGTGTCGTTACTTTATGCTGGGCGCACATTTTTCAGATCCCTCTGTTGAGAACGGCTCTGAGGGCTGCCCACAATCTGTCCTCAGGTACAACTCCTGCCCAGTGTGTTCGCATTCTCACTTTAAAGCCCGATTCAGTCCAGAAAATGACTGAAAGAGAAGTACTTAGGAGAAGAGAAAATGAAGATCAGGCTTGCTTCTCCTCCCCGTGCCAAGCAAAGCTGAACCACTCCTCGTACACCAGCCGCTCCAGAACCATCTCAGTGGCCCTCACTCATTCTCTTAGCCTAAATTCAAGTGCAAAGTCAACATCTGAAGAAACCCAATACGATGCAAGCTGCGGGCTCATAGCCCTGCAGCCTGTGATCGCTCAAGGGTTCCCTTTCCACAAGGGCTCTTGAAGTGCAGCCCTCATGTACTTATCCCTGGGCTAATGCAGGTGCCTCGGCTGCCTTTGATCATCCTGGCAAAACCAGGAGGGCTTCATGCCTCCTTGCAAACCTCTTAGGATGAAAGTGCAGAGTTGTGGTGCACCTGCGGGCAGCACGGCGCGCAGCAGCAGGTCTGCGGATGGGAGGAGCGGGCGGTTAGGGAGGCTGGGATATGTTCAGCCAGCAAAGAACAGGGGAAAACATCTGTGGTTTATACCTTGAAAAGAAGTGATTGCAAGCAAAGTGTTTCAAGGGGCTCTGGGCTGCCACAAGGGATGGTTTACAAGAAATCACATACAGATGCTGCTCCTGCTGCAGGCTAGCACGGAGGAATCAGGAAGTACAAAGAGAGCCTGATTTCCCAGGGCCTGCTGACACGGTGGGAAGGCAGGGCACTCCCCAGCTGCAGCCAGAGCCAGTGTCTGCATGGAATCGAAGCTGCAATGGGCTCCTGTTTAGTTCGGCTGTGTCAGCATCACCTGCTGCTCTGTGCAGGGAAGGAACCCGCTCCTATTTATCTAGATCACCAGAGACAATTTATCTCCCAGGGGCCGGGTGACCTGACTTCCTAGCTGGCAGCAGGAGGCTGGCACTCAGTTATCTGCTGCTGCATGGGTTCTGCAGTGAGCAAAAGGCGCACAGAGATGCCCCTCCTGCGCTATCGCAGCCTCTGCTGCACATTATGCAAATCTGACCTTTCAAAAAAAAGGAATTATAATAAACACAGCATTTTGCACAGCAGGGAAGATATATACTGTGTTTAATAGTTTGCTTCGGAATTTAACTTGGGGAACAATGAAACCCTGCTTGGTATTGTCAATGGAAGCAACCGGGACTAACCATCTGACAGTAATCACACACTGGAACCCAGATAAATCTCAGGAAGGCTCGGGGGCTATCTTCACTGTCACGCTGCTGCTGATGAGGGGTGACACAGCTGGCACATGGGCTGCTCTGCTCCTGCCGTGCCCCTCCAGTTATTGACTTTCCCACAGAGCCCCATTGCTGCAACAGGAGCGCGGCCGCGGCAGGATGCAGCCTGTCATTAGGGCAGCAAGCATGAGGTAAAGGCATAATGCCTTTTCTGACAGCTGGTGTTCTCTCAGACATACTGCACTCACTCTGCGTCACTTCTATCTGATCTCTGGGCATAGTGGAGGTGACAGAGTGCTGGATCTCAAGTGATTATTAACAAGATTAACTTTTTTGATGGATACAGAAGAGACATGCTGAAATGTCTATCCTGGTCCTTACGTACAGGGAGTGAGATGAAGCAGTCTAAATTATCTGGGGAAATATGCTCATTTTAAAGGCTTCTTAAAAATGTAGAAATCAAGAGGTACCAAAGATAGACACTGCTTTCATTTAGGGCTTCAAGGTGTAGCAGCAAGCTTCTTGGAAGCCTAAGTAGGTGACCCACATTCTGTGGGGCGTGCTGAGTGGGAAATTCCAGCCAGAGACACAAACCCAGCGCTTCAACAGGAGTCCCACACGGAGCAGGGCATGGCCTTTGGAAGGCAATGAGAGCCCCAAGAGCAGCACAGGCAGCAGCAGCACTGCCAGAGCAGAAAGGGATGTTTACACACACTGAAATGCTCAAATACTTTGAATGTGTAACATGTAAACCCCTTCTTCATTAAAAACAAACAAACAAAAAGCCTGTTTCCCTCAAAGCACAACAGAAGCAAGTGAATATCGAGTGCTCTTGCAGATGTCAGACTTCCATTATCTGAGGATGGATGGACACAATTCATAATGAAATCCAACAAAAATCACCACATTCGGTGATCAAAACTTGAACTAATGATGACAATTAAGAAGCAGAGTGTCTGTGTACTCATCTGCACATTTTCTGTGCATCACCCTGATAGCTGAACCATAACTCTTCTTGGGAAGAAAAGGAACAAGTGGAGACACCTTAAAGCAAATTGCTTGGCAGAGCAATTCTTTTACTGAGATTTGCATGAGTCTTAATAGAGGACATTTAGCAAGCCTGTGCAATTCAAGTACTGGAAAGAGCCCTGAATATTTACCAATGCAATGCATGAAAAGATCTTCCATTTACCTGCTCAAAATCATAGCTAATTCAGAATAGCTATTGTTTGCTGAGAGGAAAAAATAACCAACAGAATCCCTTGGAATTGGTTAATAAGAAGAAAAACATAGTGCTTACTAGCTGTGCAACATTGATTTCTTTAAGCTGCTGCCTCAATTACTTCCAAAACGAAGGCTGACATCATTAATATGTCTCTTTTTTTCCTAGCAAATTACCATTCATTTGTAAGAGTAGCAGGGCTACTGCAGTCTGCCCTACTGCAAAGGATGTAAAACTAATTTAAATAATTACTGACCTAATTCCATTTCTCATGTTCAGTCCAAACTGCCTGGAAGAGCACTTTTCTGCAACCTGCTTTCTCTCCAAATGCCTGACCCCAGCCCTTCCTGCTCGCAGGGAAGGACAGATGGACACCACGTGCTGTGCAGCAGCACCTGCCCGAGCTGCCTGGAAGATCTCCATTTCTGCTGGAACAAGTGTGGATATTCAGGAAGGTCCCTCCTAACATATCTCCTGCCAGTCCTGGGAAAAACATCGTGAATTGGTCAGCAGTCACGATGCTCATAACGATTTCCTGAAGGGTTTTCACTGCGAGTGATGGTCTCCCAGCCCAAGGGGAAGAGTTGTGTGTATAATGAACTACACTCAGTGCTTGTTGTGTGGATAGGGACACACTGCTGGCAGAAGCAATACATCCCCATGAGCAGCCACTGTCAGCAGACACAGCTGGGGAGGGGGATGCAGACCCCAAAGGGGGCTTGGTGTGCAGTGGCTGTGTGCAGGCTGATTCTTGCAAGTATCCATGTAGCACCACACAACTAATTGCTTAATTTAGGACTTTTATCACTTTTTCATTAGGCATTAATTAATGTCTGCCTTTTAAGGTCAGTATGAAATACAAGATGGAGGCCGGGCATATGTTAATGAGACTCCTGCTAATTAAATTGGAGCTTTGGAAGGAAGAGCTCTGACAAGTAGCCAACATGATTTGCACATAGTTTAATGATTCTGAAAATGCAAAATTGAAAAGAAAAAACAATTGCTTAAATATTTTATTCTCCAGGAAAGCCTGATTCATAGCTCATCAAATATTTTAATTGAATTTACCGAAAGCCTCCAAATAAATTTGAATAAAGGATTATGCTTGGATCATCCTTTGGCTGTCTGGAATTTTGCAGTGACAAGATCCTTATCTTCATCCAACAGCAGCTTTCACTCTGCACTGCTGGGCTGCAGCTGCTCTATAGACAAGCATGGTTTTGGAATTCTCAGAAAGCACTCAAGTTCACCCCTAAGCCTCAGTGTATAACCCAGGAAGACTAAAAAGCAAGCAAGCCTACTAATCCTTGTCTCACTGGCTAAAATGCAAGTAAAACATCTTATATTTCACATGAGCCAAAACATCTTCTGCGCACAAACAGCTGCAAGATTTTTTGGTCGTCTTTCATGGGTAATTATTTGCTTGAAAACAAATCAAGCAAAAAAAAAAAATATATATATATATATATCTATATCTATATGCATATATATACATACGTAAACGGAGAGAGATAGAAGGAAAAGAGTGAGAGAAGTGCCTGGCTGGCCATGCAGTGTGCCTGAAAAGCACGTTTGTGAACACCATCAGTCATATGGGCACAACTGGGGCACGTATAACAGGGGAAGGTGAAACATCTCATAATCGTGTAATGTATTGCACAAGGGAAGTTACTGGAATAAATAACAGTCTGCTCAACCATATCCTGCAGAGCCAAATATAAATATTAAGCTAAAAATAACAGCCACAATAATGACTTTATTGGTGCTCACAATAGTGTGATAAACACTTTAACTGAGAATGCTGTGCAGAGCAGGCTCTGCTTCCAGCTAGCTGCAGTAACACGCTGCTGCCATGGGAGAATCTGTGCTGAAGGCTTTGGGTGTTGCTTTCAGGGATCCAGGCTAAGCAGCTGCTGGCCAGGCACACCGAGTGAAGGAGAGAGCCCTGGAGATTCCTGCTGCAGAGTTCCTGTTACACAAGTTCAGGAATGCACATTTGCACACAGCTGAACTAATATGGTCTAAGCACTGTGGACACAGCTACAGGTTTTACATCTAGCATTTCCCTGTATATTCTTTCTCCGCAAACATACTTGAACATGTATTTTTGTGCTTTAATTTAGAGCCTTAACCTCAACATTTCAACACCCCAGAGGATCCCTTTGACTGTCTTTCCCTATTTTTGTACATTCTGGGAACAGTATGGACATTTATCCCGTGTTTGTACAGCTCCCATGCTGTGGAGCTCAATCCTTGGCTAGGGCCATCAGATGTTGTGAAAGAGAGAAGAATATTGCAAACAGGGGTGGTAATGATTCCTGGGCCAGCCCTCAAAGCAGGTTCGAGGGCTGGGACCAATTCAGATCAGTTTTACTCTAGACTCTGTGCAGCAGTGAATGTGAGCTGGAAGCAGGATACATTACACATCTGCTTGATTTTGTTTCAGGCTCCTCTTGTAATAAAAACTGAGGTATGTGACTCTGAGAAAAGGAGGTTTTGGTTCTCCAGTAAAAAACAAGAAACAAATGCATACGACCACCAAAAGTGACAGCTCACACAGCACTAGGAAAAAAAGGTCTAAATAACTAATAGGCTGGGTAATAAGCTTTTGGGTAAACTGAGAGAAACAGAAGAAATTGCTTTAGAAACTGCTCTGCGTAAAACATTTGTTGAGTACATTGCTTTTGTGAAAATAAAAGCTTGTCTCTGTGGATAATTTGTCAAGGGGAAAGGCACTCAATTCAAAACAATAAAGTCTCCTTTGTATGCAGTGTCTCCACATTTATATTTATTCAAAGGTCTAGAAGACAGTTCTATTAGAAATATCTGAGCAATTAAGCAATCTACACATCGTTCCCTTAAGTACGTGTTCATCAGGATAGAAAGAACACAGTGCTGTTTCCAAGGCTACCTGGTGAGATGAAAAATGTTCTCCACAGCTTCTTGTCACGAGTCACATCTCGTATCTCCCTTGTCATGTTAACCAGTCTGCCTGCAACTGGTGGGACACGACGGAAATCCAGGATCCTGGGAGAAAAGGAGAGGCAGTTTATGTAAAGGATTGCAACCATAGTGATAGGTTTTAGGAAGGTTCAGTACACCCTTAAGGCACGTTAATCTGGGGCCTTTAAGAAAGCCCGTCAGCTTTAACTTGGATCATCCTTCTGATAATATCCTACAAAATGCATCATGAATATTACCAGCTCTGACTCGCCTACACAGTATGGAGCAGACACAGAGCAGTGTGGAGACATGCTGTCCTATGAGAGAAAACAGTGACATAAAATTGCAGGAAGAAGAGACAAGAGGGACTTGGTGTTCACCTGGTGCCAATTCAGGGTTGTCACAACATGTGTTTTGCTCACCAATGTTTTAGTGATTGGAGGAATGGGATTTCAGCCTCTGTCTCCCATGAACACCATCTAATAAGCCTAAAAACTAGTTTTCTCTTTGTTTGTTTGTTTGTTTTCCTGACGGGCTTAGTATTGGTTTCATTTATTTCCTTCTGCTCCTCCCTGTTTCAGTACCCTCATACCAGTATAAACAACCTCCCTGCAGCAAAACATTTTCCCACAGGCAAAGGGCGGAGAAAGAGCTTTTCTCAACCACAAACTCTCCAGCTTTAGTAGATCATTAAAAACTCCCTATGAAGCAGTGCCATTAGACACAGTAAAAGAGCAAAGTCTCCACACAAAGCCTCCCCATAGGTGGGATTTTTATGTCCACTCTACTGATAAGATTTTCTGCACTGAGTAGCAAGTGCTTTTTCTGCTTAGCATGTGGATGTTTAGTATTACTCCCCGCAGGAACTCCATTAATGCCTTTTCCTACAGTACCATCTGCTTAAAACGGCAATATAAAATATAAAACAGAGGGGGTCAGCACCAAGGTCAACATTAAAATACAGAAGACCCCTCTGAGGATGAGACCAAGATGGCTCTTAATGGCCAATCTACTCTGTGCCACCCACAGAAGTGTTCCCTCATCCTGACCATCAATCCAGAAGGCATCAATACTCCATGCACCCCTAAACAATTTGTGGCCCAAAGCTCCAAACTTTCGCAAGGACCTTTCTTGGCACTGCAGACTGCGAAGGAAGCCTCAGTTCTAACTCAGCCTGTGCAATGAAATGCTTTGTAGCCCTTTCGTTAGTCATTCATTAATAATTAATTCTTGCTCCTAACATGGGCTGGCTGAGACTGTCCTCTGTCCATTTCCAACACAGCCCGCACTATTTCTGCTTGGAGGACATTTTCAGCTAACAGGAACGTGAGATGACCATCAGTGTCCCCTGTCCCAGATACCCTCCTGACATGGGACAGCCCTTGCTTCGGGCTGTGACGCCTGGTCTGCTTTTCTATGGCAGTTACTCTTTGAACACTCAGGAGATTCCCCATGCCTCACTTGGATTTGCCCATCCTGGAGCTGATTGGGGTGAGCCAGATTCCCATTGTGCTTATGCCTCTTCCCCAGGAGATGGCAACTCCCCACAAGCACTTGCAGATCACAAAGAAAATGAATTTCTCAGCCTCCTTTTGAGAGCATTTCTCTTTCTTTTTGAGAATTACTTACTGCTCAGTTTCTCACTCCTGGAGCAAGTCCAATTTCCTGATTATTAATCTACCATTTCATCACCTTCCGTTTCTTTTATTCATGGCTTTTGCCCACTTTTGTTCCATTTTCCCCCTTTTTAGAAGCAATTCAGACACAGAGCTGGGCAAGTGCACGAACTTATCGCAATATTTCCACTTTTTCTTTCAATGCAAATCCATTTTACTTGCCTGTCCAAATGAAATGCTGCAATTTCTGCATTATGTCTTTCATAGTCTGAGAAGTAAAAAAAATCAGGCGGGGTTTCTTGTTCTCTGGTCTGCCTGCAAAGAAAAACAAGGAAAGTGTTTTAATGAAGGTTTAGCATTCCTAAGGAGCAGTACTCAGACATCAGCGAGTTGTTCAGTGGTTTGGTATTGTTTGCTTAATGGAAGGCCTTTAAATACTTCGTGTGTGCATTATTTGTCATGTAGCCTTCATTTCAAGTTCTGTTTTAAATTACTGTAACAAAAAATAGGGTTCCAAGACTCATGCATGCAGGCTGCTGTCACCAAGCTCCTCCACTCCAGGCTCTCGCTCTATTTAACAAGATCTGTTTTATCACTCTCAAACATTTCATTAGTGATAGCAGCGAAGACAATGCCATTTCATTAAATTATCATTAACTGTAATTATGAAATTTCCAAAAGTAATAACATTTTTCTTTCATCTCTGGGAGCCGTGCAGCTCCTATCTAAAATACGACTCTGCCTTTGTGTTTCTTGGAGCCAAAAGTGACATGTTTTTCTCATTTCAGAAGAAATGGGATCATTGCAGTTTGACGGCCACGACACATGTCATGTTTCAAAGAACATTAACAAGCCCGTGTTCCAGAGAAGATGCAGAATTTGTTGTTTCTTCAGCATAAGAAACAATAAAAAATGTCATCCTGATGGAAAGAGAAAGGCTAAAGATTGAACACCGAACTCCACGGCAAACAGGAAGCTCTGTGTGACAGGAGCAAATCTGCCTTATTTTAGGCAATTTCCAGCCCTGATGGCTTTTGGACTGGGAGCAACTCAGGCAGTTGACCAATGCAGTGTCAGGGCCCCACCAAAATCTGCACCATATTCCATTTGAAGTCTTAAACATGAAATATGGACTGCAAAACTGTTCTGTAGAACATCTGCAAGGGAGGACAGTTCCCTAGAAGAGGAAAGCATAATTTTCCCAAGCTCTTTCTCATTCCCAGGTGGCCAGCTGACAGCTCGTGCATCACCTGTGCTACACAGCAGCCATTAAAACACATCTCACTTCCACAAAGACCTTGGTATCCCTGCCCACGGCAGAACACTGGAACCAGATGTCCTTTAAGCCTTCCAACCCAAGCCACAATATGATTGTATGATTCCACTACAAGTGCTGAACTCTTGCCATCACAGAGAGAACGTGAAGGTATTTGGTGGGTCCAGTAAAGCAGGAGGTCAGAGGGGCAGGAGGTCAGAAAATAAAAAATAATATCGTGGTTTGTCTTCACCATACATGGAAAGGAAAAGGATAGCACCTACAAGGAGGAAAACAGTCCGAAACCTGAGGCATGCCACACAGCGTGCTGTGAAAGGAACACGAAAGCTAAGAGAGCAACCTTGGTGAATATGTTCCCCTCAGAAATGAAGAAATGACCCTTAAACATAAATGCAAAGAAACAGGCTCTGGTATTTCTGTTGAGCAGAAGATTATGAGTCTCTATATAACTTTCCCTCCCTCCCAGATTTTCAAACAGTCAATTGCTTCAACAAATGAAAGAAAAAAAAGACTCATCCCAAGCCTTTGCAAACTTTACACATATCAGCACAGCTGATAAGCAGCAGAAAATATTACTAATTAGCTAATCAATGCCATCTGCCTTTTATCTCCAAAAGGCTTTAAACAAATCATGGCTGTTCCTTTACAAGAAAATCTTGCTCTGGAAAATGAGACTTAAAGAAAGGGTCGATCTGAATCTTGCCAGCACAGCTCTCTACGCCGCCCCATGTCGGCAGTCAGCACATCACCGCCGGGATGCTCTGATCTCTCTCATTTCATTTTCCTCTTTGTTCCCTGCCACCCCTGGCAATGGTTGGGGATATTATTCGGTTTCAAGCCAGTATGGCTCTCCTGCAGGCTTCGGCTTGTTTGTAAATATTTCTCTCCTGTCATAATGTATTACTGAATGGTGGTGTGGGCGCGCCCTTCTAGAAAATCATGAACTTGATTGTCTCTAAAACTTGCAAAATGAATGGATACCAAATTGGCAGTGCAATTCAAACAATGGAAATATTGTGGTTTTTAAGCCTGACTAAAGATCATGAAACCAACCTGTACGTTTCTTCAGTGCTTCAGGTGTTTCACTCTAATCATCCGTAGGTGAACACTCTCCAGCCGCAGTTACCACGGGCTGCGCCCACAGGCACGGCACCCACCTTGCTGCTTCTGGGCAGTGCTGGGCACTTCTGAATGCAGGCTGGAAGGAGTATTTATCAAAAACAGCTCTGCAGAACTAAGTTGTACTAGGCTCAAAAGTGTAACTCTCTGAAACAACCTTGAAAAATCCCTTTGTATAACAAGATCCAATATTCCATTTAAAAGAAGGGGAGACTTGCTCTTTGGGTCTGACCAAAGGCTACAGTTTTATTCAAACTTATTTATGATTTATCATTAATTTGATGTCTGCAGCAGCACCTAAAGAGCTGCTGTACCACCAGCAGATGCCAGCATGTGTGATGACCATTGCCTTCAGTGCAGCACTGCATTTGAAAGGTCTAATGCAGTGCTGAATTGATGGAATCTGTGGACCACTAGGAATGGCTTCTGCAGTGCTAAAAGCATACCTGCATCATAATCATATCCTTGATTGTTTCATTTAAATAAATTTGTAAATGATTTTATTATATTTGAAAACTTGAGAGTTTTAGCGTTTGCAGTCTAATCATCACCCAGTTTGCTGCTAGTTCTTCTAATTATTTTCTTACACGCACACACAGCCTTTGGACACGCACACCTGCTGTTTGTGTAGGGAGCGGTGGGAAATTTGATGATTCTATGCACCAAACCCTGCTCTCAGTAACAGGGGTGGGCAGTCAGCAAGCCCAGCAGTTACTGTAGCACAACAGCCTCACTCTCTACTGGAAAGGCTGGGAAAGGAGCACGCACTCTGAGCCAGAGTCAATTAAAATATCTTATAAAACAACACTGGAGCTGGTCCATCCCGTAGCATGTTTTAAATCAGAGCTGCGTTTTAAGAGAAGAAAAAAAAAAACAACCAACAACCTAAGGACAATCCCAAGCCAGAAATCCCTCCCTGTTATTTTATCACCCGGTGGTTATTGAAGGTTAGTGCCTAACAAAACAACACGTGCAGTGAAGGATTTGAGCACACGGACCAGTCCGCCAAGCGCTCACACAGCGCTCGTGTCTGATGGACAGCAAACCCCATAGCATGCAGGACTCAGTCCTGCACACGTTGGCAACAGTGGGAGAGCGTTTCTGGCTGCGGCCCTTATTTTGCAAACAGTTGGAATCTGGTGATCCTCTCTTTGGAGGAGGATTTGGCTGATATTTCTAGCGGCAGGCTGGGAAGCTCTGGAGGAGAGACAGATGGAGGTCTGTTGGTGCTGCGCACAGTTAAAAATCACACAGTGGCACCAGACCAATTATTGCATGAGGAAAAGACAAATCAGCACCAGTAACACTCATAGGGGAGGAATAAGAGGAAAAAGGACTAAGGGGAAAGAAAAGCCCATGAAAATTTCCCAGCTTGGAAAAAACACAGGAAGTAAAGAAGGATTTTAAACAGGATAAGAACACGTCTGCACGATAAGATGGAACTTCTGATCTTGCAGCTGGAAGAGCAAGTCATGCCTGAAAGCAGGAGCAACAGAGATACTGTGCTAAATGAACGCAGTTGTGAGTAAATCAGGTGAGCAGCTCCCTCTGACCATGGTTGGGACCTGTGGGGGTGCTCAGGAGTTTCTGAATAAGCCAACACAGTGATGTGTGTGCAGGTGCAACTGCAAAGCCTCAAGTTTTTTATTATGTTTCTGCAAACAATTGTTGGCTAATTTTGCCCTAACTCAATATTATCAATTTCTTGGATTCTTCTTTTTTTTTTTTTTCATGAAGCTCATCAGCACGCTGAGGCTGCAGGCTTTGTGGCATTTCAGGAGGCACTGTTAGGATACCTTTAACATGGAAATCTCTGCTTAGCTTCCAGGATCTCCTGTGTGCATCTGCCCAAATTACCTGGATTAATCCCCACCAGGGCCACCAGGGCATTGCTCGAAAGAATCCTGCCTCAGTGCCAGACTTCCTCTGCACCGGAGGGGTCCTATTATCTGTGCAGCAGCCAGAATGCCAGAAAATAGGGCAAACAGCCCAATCTGACTCAACTGCAATTCCGACACACGCTGTCCTCCTGTGCCGCAGTCCAAGGATATTTCAGGACACCTTGGTCTCAAAGGCGCATACCTCAGCTAATCAAAGGACATACTGATGACTTGAAAGCAGCTCCTCCTAACGAGGCTGTGCTCCTGCTCCCACACCTAATCAGGGGAATCAGTGAAAGGGATTAGGGATGATTAGGGATCACAGATCTGCAGCACAGAGGGGTGGCTTGGGTTGGTTTGGGAGACGGAGACCCTGATGCTGCTGGGGAAATCTGGCAGCTGCAAAACCAGCAAGAATGTAACTGGGAAAGGAGGCACGGTCAGTGCATTGGCAGGGACAGAGCTAACACTGCTTAGAGTAATGTGCTTATGGGAAGAGCACTGGAGATCAGCCGAGTCTGCCCATGGCTACAGGTTGCTATTTTTCTTCCACGGAAAGCAGCTTTCCTCTGTTCCTGTTAAGGTGCCTAAATAACTACTCTGGAGCCAAATCGAGGCCTTGACACTTAATATCCAGTGTTATCCAAATGATAAAATACAGTTAGTGCAGGAGCTAACCCAGGAAGAACTGGGGACTTCTTGCATTCAGAAGCACCGTGTGGGGCTTTGGCATTGCTTTTGCCAGCAATCAATTGATGTAACCACAGATGCTCCACCAAGTCCTGAAAACCCTTCTTCCGGTGCAAGCAGGCAGGCAAATCTGCAGCCTAGGAACTTCTTTGTACTCTGGAAAACTCAGACTGAGATTCTGGTGTCTGCTTGCAGGATTTTCTCTCCCCCCCCTAAGCCCCCTCCATCCCTTGTGTCAAATTGGATTGTGCAGCACTGGGATCCAGAGTGCCTTGAGATAATCTAAAGCGTATTATTCTAACTGAAGGAGGCAGCCCATGGAAAAAAAAGAAAGAAAGAAATAAAAGGGAGAAACAAAACAATGTCTTTGAGGCTTCTGCAGTGCTTAGGAGCAACACTTAGGTTTTGCATGCAAAGTCCTATCACCGGGGAGAGCTTTCTATGTGTTTGGCACCAGTTAGAACAGGTGGAAAAAATGCCACTTAATTTTAGAATACATTTTAGTAGCTTAATAAGTCCTTAGGAAGATAAATGACACTGCTAATGCAGTTACATCTACAGTAGCAGAGCTATCTGGTGCCTGTTTCCGACTCCTTATGGAGTCTTGGCAGCTGATGGCTTTGGCTTTATCAAAGTGCTCTGCTGCGAAGAGCACTCCCAGGAACGATATGAGCTGTTTACAAGAGCAGAATACGGTCCAGAAAATGAGTGGCCAATCCAGGAATGCAAAGACATGCGCTTTAAGTGGTACAGAAAAGATGTTTGGCCCGTGTCGTTGCTCTCATCCAAACAACAATATAGGCCTCTGCAGAATATTTAGGCTTCTCTCGTTTAGCTAGCACTTCTGCAGCTAGAAAAATGAGAGAATATTTATTGTGGCAGAAAGACAGAAATTCGCACAGGGATGTGCTAGGAATAGGAATAATTAGCAAACAGCCAAAAGGATAAATACCAAGATGATGCTATTGCATGCCAGCCCCGGAGTGCTTTTCTCCAGAGAAGAGGAGGAGAGCTTGACAGCAGCACATGCTCAAGGACCAGTCAGTGCCACAGAAATCCCAAACTCCTAAGACAGTGCATAACAATAAGCTTCAAAAAGAGCATTTGTATGTACGAGTATCTGGTTACCTGGCGCAGGAGGGTACTGGGGGGAAGAGGGAGAGAAAATCCTCAGGGAAACAGTGTGTCAAAGAGTTTTGTTTCCATTTCCGATTGCAGAGTCAAAGGAAAAAGGCTCAGGAGGTCACCTACCCCAGCCCCTGGCCCCAAGGCGAGATCAGCCTGACCCAAACCATTCTTGACAGACGTCGCTGTAACACAGTCTTCAAAACATCCTTTCCCTGTCCCTTGGCTACAGCCCTCGCCTTCTTGTCCCCAGATGCTGGCCTCACTTCTGCACATTTCCCCTCTGTCTTCTCCTCCTCACCCCATGACCGAGGCAAAGCCGTCACATCGGACCTGCTGCAGCACACCTGAGTGTCTTCCTGAGGAACGAATACATGCGAGAGATTTGCCACAGTGATCGGCTCCCATTCCTGAAAAGCACATTCCAAAGCTGAGACCCAGGAACTACACCTTAATGCCATTCATATCTCTCTGCTCAGAGACCCATTCTTCGGGGAATGAAGAAGCATTCATCTGTTTTTAATTCATTACAATTCTCTCTAACACAAGGCCTTGAAATATTGACTCTTGCCTTTCCTCTCAAAACCAGCTCTGTTTCTAGAAGACAAAGAAGCAACCTCTGATTCCTTGACACATATCAGGGAATTCGGGAAAAGGGTTTGCAAAACTGCACCCTGGCTCAAACATCGTCAGTGAAAGGCTCCTGCCAGTCCATATATGAGAATACATCACTCATGAGATACATGGAGAAAAACAGATTTCCACCTGAGCAAAACACAAGCTGCCCCTCCTGAAGACACAGGCAGATAGGATACGAAGGAATGAATAATCAAAGTAACTAGAAGGATCTGAAAATTTGAAAGATTTGTTTTATTCTCCAATAAATATAAAAAAATAAAATAAAAACAGACATTTTCCTCCACCTTGGGGCTTTTCTGTTCCTTCTAGAGATCTGGATTTGGTACTAATGTCTCAAAAGACATCCTCTCTATACCACTGCCTTTACTGACACTGCACTGACAGTAGAGCCAAGGCATAATCTCACCAATCATCATTTCATTGTCTACCAGCTCAGAAGAGTAACTATCTTTTTTCATTCATTCTTTTGTGCTTTAGAATACGTTCAACATGCAGAGAATCTTTGATCAGTATAAAAGAACACACAGAATTTGATCAACCGGGAAAACTTCCTTCAGCAATTCAGAATATTACTTCCAGTGCTGCCTAGTAAGTAGATGGAAAAATATCACTGGTGAAAGCACGTTTGTCAGGATGCCATCCCCACCTGCACTGTTTGGTGCAGCAGGCAGCATCCCCTTTCCCCTTCCTCAGCTAAAGACAGGGGATGTGGGCTAGACATCTGATTCACAGCTCTTCATTATTATTATTAATAATAATTATTATTATTATGTAGTTAGAAGATGTCTGGAAAGAAAGCCAAACAAACTGCTGTTTACAAAGCAGGTAACATGAGAGCAAAACTCCAGCACTACCAAACTCCAAGTAAATGCACATAAGTGCATGCACACAGGTGTACTTTATGTATAGCCCACCAGCATCTTCTGCCTCCTCTGGGATACAGGATGCACTGCGATCAGACAGGTAGGATCCTTCTTTGTAACACTTGCTTATATTTCCCCCTTGTCCCCCAGATACCTCAAAAGGCAGGCATAGTGCAAGCATGCAAGTTTAAAAGACTTAAAATGAGATGAGTTTTTCTAGGGGTTAGTGAGTGATCTCAGTTATTGCAGAAATGAAGCATCACTGAACAGCAGGATAAATGCAGATCTTCCCCCATGCTTTTCATGACTGCTTCTGGAAGCTGTGTGTAAAGCTGCTTCTGCTGTACATATCAAAATGCGTGGCTGCTTTGGGGACTGAAATGTGCGCTTCCAAAATCAGAAGCTCATGTCTCCACACACCTTAATTTAAAGAGGCCTGCTGCCCGTGCAGGTATAGAATCCATTCCGCTCCACTGATTGTGCAGGAGCCGACACAGAAGCAGAAACTGCAGGTGTTCAAATGTGTGGGACTGAGTGCAATTCCCCTTCCTCTCCCTTCTTTTGAGATACTGATGGAGAGAGTGGGATGGGGAATGAACAGATGTCACTGTCCCAGTGCTAAGTGGTGGGGCGTGATGCCTAGGACGCTTTTGCTCCCATCCAGCAAACGCAAGGCTTGTACAGAAAAACAAATGAGTCATGGTATGTAGAGAACAAAAAGTTCTGGGAAGCTCCTGTCACTAATTCACTTTGCAGATAAAAAAAAATCAAATACTTAATGCAGAAATAAGGTTTGATTCATCCCTGAGATAGAAACTTGCCTTGATGTACTGGAGCTGAAAGATGAAGAGGTACTTAACAGCACTACAGAGCAGCTCCCAGCACCAACATTAACATGGTCAAGGCTGTTGCCACAGCAGGGAAGAGAAGACTCACAGCGATTAAATAAGCAGGAGAGACAATTAATGAAGTGCTGCAGTGATGGTTTGTGCTGTTTTTTAAGGTTTCTTCATTAAGGAGCTGTACCGCTGTACTTCTGTGGCTGTTTTCTGCCCAGCCTTTCCGTCCTGGATTCGCCTGTGCTCCTGGACAAGCAGTGAGCATTTTTGCCATGCCAAGTCCATGAAATCTGTCATCTTTCCCCTTGACGTATCCCTCAGAGGCTCAGCCTTACACTGCCTGCTGGTCATAAATTGCAGACGTGAAAAATGATCCAGCTGCAGAAACTATTTTTGAAAAAGCAGTCAGTGCAAGCAGAGCTCAGTGTGAGCCCAGGTACTGTCAGCCTCTCAGGAGAAAGGCTACAGAATGTTGTCTGCAGAGAAGGTTTTTCAATATCTAACATTTTTTGAGCGCAGGAGGAAAAATGGGTGTGAAATTAGAAGTCTGAAGCATTTCTTCTGCCCTGAGAATGATTTTAAATATGTCTGCGGTCATTAAAGGCAGGGATTTAAAGGAACAATAACATTAAGCGTATCAGAAGCATCGCAGAGCTCAAATCTCTTGGATTTTTTTTCTTCTTTTTTTTTTTTTCCTGCACATGATGTAAATGCCATTGGAACCCCAGGTTCACAGTAAGTTGGAAAATTAATTACTCTGAACCTGATTCATTGATACGTAACATTTTCTTTTTGTTCATTACTTTTACTCATTTCTAGTGAGCTTGTCTTCAAAATATCTCAGGAAGCAAGAAAACAGCAGCCCCATTTTTTCAGCAAAAGCTGCAAAACACGGAGCTATTAAGGATTCAGCTCTGCCCAAAGCAAAGCACTCTAGCCTCATTAAGCACATGCTTAACTTTGGGCACGCATATAGTCAGTGAACTATGCTGTCCTTGACAGTCAAGCACAGACTTAATACTTCCTTGGAGCTCTTTTGTGCTCAGCACTTTGCAAGAACAAGGCAGTGATGAGCAAGATCCCAGGAGCAGCTCTCCCCCTTTGCTTCCAGAATCCGTGCTGTTGTCTCTTTTTTCTTCCACCCGTGACAATAAGTACTTTGGGAAAACCACGTAATCGCACCAAAAGTACAAATCAGCTTTGGCCATGGGTGTTAGTGGCACCCAGAAGTCACCTCTCAGGCTGATATCTGGCTGACTTCCAGTGCCCAGATAACAGCAACATCCAAAGCACTGCAAGACTGACCCCGTAATTTCCTTTCAGTCCAAGGAGAAGTTGGGTGAAGCAAATACTGGTGGCATGGGGACGCTGTGGAAAGACTGTAATTCAGCTGGAGTCTCTTTTCTCTCCCTCAGATGAAATGTTTGCAGCTCTTGAGGTGGTGTAACGGGATAAAATCTAATGTGACAGCACCTCTCTATTAGCCATACAATGAGGCCATCATTTTACAGTGGCTTGTAGGAATAATTAAAAGGGGCTGCAGCCATGAAGTTTCAGCATGATCTCATGGGTGAGCTGTACACCTGCATTTGTTCAGAGGAGTTCCGCTTCCTCGTGGACCCCAAAGAACTATAACTTACATCACTCCATCCTCGCTTCCCCTCCCCATGCAGACACCAAGTACTTCTGGCTCATATTCACCATCTATCAGTTGAGAACTATGGGATATTCCATTTCACTGAATCAGGCTCCTAAGATTTTTGCAGATAAATCAATATTGTCAAAAATTATTAGGAGGACAGATCTACAAGTGTGAACTGAAAGATTAATTGAAAAAAAAGGCACAAAATTCCCATTTGTGGAGCAAGCAACTGCACTGCCCAGCTGCTGCCAGCTGAGGCTCTCCAGCTCTGGATGTTGTTCTCCTCCCTGAGGCAAACCGAGCAGCGTCAGAGCAGCACAGAGCACCTGAGGACGCTGTGCCTCATCCTGGTGCTGGGTTATTCCGTCAGAGAACTGCAAGTTTTGCTTTTCCATCGTGTTTCAATCCCAGATTCCAAGAATAATTATGCCACAGAGGATAGCAGGCATGTGGTTACTGTGAGCTAATCGCTCCCCAGGGCTGAGTGTTTCTAATTCCTCGGAGGTGTGATTTCCCAATAAAGCACACGCACCCCTGAACTCCTTAGTGCTGCTATTAACATTCCTTAATGTGTGGCAAAGGGTGATGTGCCTCTCTGAGCTGGATAGAAGATGTAATTGACTGTTTCAGACTACTTTGTGGTTACAAAAGAAATGGGAATTGCTTTGATATGGTGAGGTATTTCATTGCCCCAGTAAAGGAAACTATTCCACCTCCCTGCTCTTTCTTTTCTCCCAAGTTTTACTCCTTTCTCATTACTACTCCTCCCTCAGCAACCACGATCTCTGTAAGGACCACTGAACTTATTCTGTTCCCTAAGCTGGCTCCGTGGTCCATAAGTAGCCTTTTTTTTTTTTTTTTAATACTCTTCATTTTTTTTAAATGCATTCTCTTCCCCAAAATAATTTTGCCTAACCAAGGAACACAGAAGGGCACTTTTCTGCTCATTGTTTCTCTGAGTAGGATGGGCCCAGACTCGCGTGGCTGACTGGCACCATCCCCATCCCACTGCCGAGTCAAGGAACTGGGCAGCACGTTTCTGAGGCTGCTTTCATAGATGTGTCATGAAGACATTGCTCTCTGCCTTGGTTGATTACATATTGCATAAATCATAGGATTCCATAGCTGGAAAAGACCACTATGTTGTCCAATTGTTGAGCCATCCTCACCATGCCCACTAAACCATAACCCTAATGATATATGATGGGATAGGAGACCTTTTTTGGGGGGAGCTATTTCACAGATCAGTTGTTTTGCCTTAAAGATCTCTCACTTTCCTCTTCGAGGCTGGAAACTCTCAGTGCTAATCCATGTTTTATATTAAGAGCACTGCATGACTCACAGATTGGATTGAAAATTACACATCAGGGTCCTTCTAGCTTGTGAATGTCTGGATAAGGAATGGGTTAATGGTCTGCAGCCCCCAGGGAGTCCCTGTGCTACTCTTGGGGGAAAATCGAGCTGTATTAGCATCTCTTCCCTCTCATGCCTTTGCACAGGGAAGGAGCATCTTAATCTGGCCTCTGCATGGGCCCAGTGCTGGAGGCTGCAGTGGAGTGTGAGAAGCAGAGCAGCGCTGCTGCCCATGCAGCTACGGCCCCTGATTTCATCCTGCCTATAAAGGGAAAACCTGAAGTTGATGGTTTTGCATTCATTGCAAGGGCAAAAGAAGCAGGATTTTAAAAGTGCTCTGTACTCTGGTTGTGGATTCCCTGTCCCTGGAGGGGAAATTAGTTTAGCCTAATTTAAACCTGTGAGCTTACCCACGTTCAGGTTGTTCAGTAAGATAAGGAGAGGCTGTGATAGAACAAGGGTTGGTAATGAAAGCAGAGACCAGGAAAACAGTGTGGGAAAGAGGAGAAGAGCAGAGGATGAGAGGGGGGGAAAGTTGTGCGAAAGATGTGCAGTAAAACACTGTGTGAGACGTCACCACTGCCAACTTTTTTATGGACCTAATTTACAACATGCAGCTGCTTTTCTCCAACTGTGCATGTCTGGCTGCTTCTCCTTGAATTTTTAACTGTGTTTAAATGTCAACAAAATATGAAGCTTATCTCCTGTACAGTCTGAGAGATATACGTGCTCAACTCACATGTGTTTTGTAGGAGCCTGATTTCAAAGACAGGACAATGTTTTTCCAAAGCAGGAGACCTTGTATTTCACTGTTTTCCTACCTTTTAATGTGAACTGTGAGGACGGGTATATGGTGTAGCAAAGTGATCCCAAGACTTAATCACTGAACCTCACTGTCTCTTTCCTTTAGTACTTTAGTACCCTGGGTCTGATCCAACTTTCCTTCTGCTTAGTGAAAGGTCTCAAACTGAGGTTATGGTGACCTGGATCAGGAAACACAGAGCCATAGGAACCAGCCTGCCCATGCTGCAATTCAAAGGCCAGCAAAGCCATGGGGAAAGCCCTCTCCGACTTCAGAGGAGTATGGATCAAATGCAGACTGAAGGGAACGACACAAACAAGCCAGCTATGATAGCAAACTCCCCATTCTTGTCTGTGTCTGAATGTGGGGGAAAGAAGACATAACATCTGCTGCTAGTGTTCAGTGTAAATATGTCCTTGGCATCTTCTGTAGCTCTTACTAATAGGAAGGCAGATGTTGTCAGATTAAGCAAGAGTAGGACACAGCATCTCAAACTAATATTGGAGACTTTACTCTGCACAAAACACAATATGTGTTTGACATTTTCAGGACTCAGATCATAGATAAAGAGGGATGTGCAGGCCTTCTTGTACTTCAGTATAGATCCCTGAAATTCCCTCACCAGCTGCGGCCAGTAGGCTGCTATTACCAAATGCCCGAGTAAATTCCAGTAAAGTTGAGTGAAGATCTTCATTTTATCAAAGTACTGATAAGAATAAAATCTGCATTTTTTTCCTGGACACACTAATTTCCATGCAGCTCACAGGCAAAGACTTCATCGGCAGAAATGCTCAACAGCAATACGAACATCAAGGAAGTGTTATAGGATTAGTTATAGACAGTCAGACCACCTTTGGACTGAATCAGCTTCTTGGTTGAAACAAGCAGAATAGGTAAGCAGAGGAAACAATAAAGTGGGTTTTTCTCACCTACCAGCAAAAATAACCAAAGGATGGAATGCAGGATCAAATTTGCAATTCTCTATTCTATGCATAGGAGAGTTATTTAGTTGTGCTTACAAATATTAGCTTCATCCCTTGATATTCAGCACTGCACACACTGGAGCCATCCCATCCTATCAACGACAGCCTTTACATTGGAAATTTCACCTCCATAACTCTGTGTGGTCCAAGAGGATGAGATGAAGTCTCCGCAGATCTTGGGGCATCACCAGCTCCTGCCCCACCACCCATCCCTCCTCTAACAGGGAACAGAATATGGAACATTGTGAGCACTGAAAACGAAACAAGACACTTTGGGAAAGGCCTATAAAAAAAAAGAACTCAATTGTTCTTAATCTCTTACAACCCAAGGAGGGTAAGAGGAAAAGAGAACAAAACACACCTGACATATTAATCTTCTGGCTCTGTGCTATTGGAAGGCACTGGAGAAACCTGTACAGACCAGATTAGACTTAAGCAGTCTCAGACGGAGCTGGAAAACGTGCTTTCCAAAAGCTCTGCACTAAGTACAGATTGCTTCACAGCTTGCTGGAAAGGATGAGGAGCAATGGAGCATTTAGTGCAGCATCAGCCCAGTTTCTCTCTCTAAATCATCTTCATTGGAAACCACTTGTGAAGTCAGGTCTTTGAGGACATATTTACAGTTACAGCTTTTCTTTCCCAGCATACAATAAGCCTAGAAATGATTCTCCATGTTGGATTTCCTCCACAGCGAGCACACAAGCACTGCGGCTCAAACCTTCATGCCAACAGCATGCCAAACTTGGATATGACCATGACAGTTCAATCCTGCCATTAGGTACATGCTCGCTGCTCCCGGAGCCATAGCAAAACTTCCCCTACATCTTGTAGCATTGATTTTGCTAATGATTAATGTGCAGTTTTGTAAGTTTAATGAAGACGCTGTTTCCACTTATCTACAGGTCAGATGGCAACTGCAAAACAACTTACTTGCTAGATGGCTGCAGAGTCCCTGCTGATACATCTGCTTATTCATGCACAATGTGCATTTCCAAATAGATGACCATATTAAATTATATGCTTCTGCCTTATTATTTCATGAGTTTAATGGCTTTCCATGCATTTCATAGTAGAAAGAAGGGGTAGCCACTCATGCTAATGACGTGCTGCTTTACATCTGCATCTCTAATGTTTGCAGAATTTCCTTCTGAAGCTGTATCAAAGAGCAATTGAGAAAAACTGATGATTTTTGTCATGAAAGGAAAGGTTAGAAAGCAGATAGAGGCTCTTTTTTCCTAGGACAATGAATTCTTTTGGCTTTTTGAGCTGTTCTGACAGGTCCAACAAAAACTTTACATCCAAGAGCCTCGTGTTTGGCTGAACTCACTCCTGTACAAAGTTCCTTTGTACCAGCTACAGCTAACCCCAGCTCTGGAAATTAATCCATTCCAAAACCTTGGGGCAAACAAATACATGCACTCGGTGTGGGCATTGTACTTTAAGGATGGAAAAACTTTACGTGGGTTGCCAGGAGCAGCCATGCATCCCTTACAAACCAGGGCTCCCAGCTGGCCAAAGCCGGCCGTCCTCAGAACATAGCTGGAAGGGAGAAGGAAAGCACAAAGGCACACAGAGATGCTTTAGGGAGACCAAAAACTAGTTCTGAGCCGCAGCTCATTGATCTGCAATCAGCCAGGCAGAAGCGAGGATTCTGCTTCTCCTCCATAGACACTGAGCCTGGAGACACAAAGGTTGGAAATCAGACCTGGGAACAGTCTGAGCTGCTCTGTGCAGCACTGCCAAGTGACAGGAGGATATTCTGCTCCTGTAAAAATGCACCCATCGCTGTACTGCTATTTCAGTAAAAATGACTGAGTCACTTCCAACTCAGAATGCGACCAGCCCATAAACAGTTAGATAAACTCTTTCCTGGCTCACAATGTACTCGATTTCCATTTGTAACACGTACTAAAGCTCTGTTCATGCACAAGGAATGCCTACAAATGGTAGATGGTAAATCTACCTATCATACCAAACACTCCTACCTTGCTGAGAAAAGGGACACGACTGTGCCTTTACACACAGCCAGATCTCTGCTGCCTCAGCACTGCGGGAACAGCCACCAGTTTTGCAGTGGAGATATTTTAATGTCTGCATCGCGTATTTCAAATAGCAACACATGCTCTCAAACAAAAACAAGACTGTGAGGAGTTTATGGGGACCTCGTCATTCCCAAATTGCTCAAATGAAGTTTTATTTTCTCTAAGGCTCTTGGAGGTGGATGTTTGGAGCGGCACACAAAGCTGCAGAGCTCTCCATTTCCCTTCACTTCAATTTGCACCTCTGAGTCCTAAACCTCGGCCATAAATTCAGAGCCCACTTTAATGGATCACAGTTTGACTACTGCGGTGTTCAGTTAAACAACGGTCTCATTCCATGCTGTAATTACTGCAAACAATTTCATTGCCTGAGCTGTGCTTTGCCGTGTTATGTATTGCCTGATGCTGCTCCTGTCACTGTTCATCACATGAATATTCTCTTTACCTGCTGTGTCTGTGTGTGCCTGAAAGAACCGTGGCATTTCTAATGGCATAATTTCCTAGGAAGAACTGAAAAGCAGCACAGCATGGCCTGCATTATTTATATGTCGAGTCCTACAAATGGCAAGGAAAAGGCTGTCGTTTTCCTGGAAATAAGTACATTCATTACACCGAAGCCTTGTGCATAATAGACTCTATGTCACCGAAGGAATTTAATTACTACCTAGAAAGTATCTTCATTTTGCTAAATTTGTGTCAAAAAAACCTGTCTAGACGCATTTTAATTCAAAGACAAAGGATTCTGTGCCCGCCCTCAAATACCCACACTGATAAGTCCCAAAACACGCCCAACTGCTGCAGTTAATCAGTAGAAAATTTGTAGCGTTTTTACAGCATGAAATAAATTGTAGATCGAGCCAATTGGGAATACTAATGACAGGAGCCATACAAATTTAGTAACATCAATTATAACTAAGGGAAAAAGATTTGCACCGCAGATCAAGTGAATATTTTGCAAACTGTTTCGCTTCGTTTGAGGCTGTGATTCCTGAAGATGATGTGGGAGATGATTTGCCAGGAAGGATGTTCAGAACACGCACTGGGCAGCCGTGCAGTCGTGGTGCTCCTGCTGAAGCTGCAAGATTAGCTCAGACAGAAGAGCGCAGCATCGCTGAGCACACCTGACAAACCCCCAGGCCCTGGGGAATTTTCCACATCGTGCCAGAACCCATCATAAAGACCCTGAATTTGGATGAAGCCTGGGGATGATGTGTTAGGTGGGGCCCTCAGCAGTGATGTGATACTGGGATTTGTTTTCACGCAGTCCCCACGCACGGAGCAGCACACTGGCCATGCTCCACAGGCACGCTGTCATATACAGTAAAATTAATCTCATGACATCACTGTCATTCAACATTTTTTTTCCTAAAAACCTGCTTTCGCAGGGCCTTGCATCCTGAGGTAATCTCCACTGAATACATTGAAACGGGGGCTTGGGCAGGGGGAAAAGTTAGAGAAAAGAAGAGCGAGTGCCAGGTTCACATCTCCTTCCTTTCCTTCTCCCCATTATATGGAAATTAAATCCTTGCCCCCCAAATAAACAAATCGGTGGGTTCTAAAATGTTAAATCTGAATGACTTTGTTTTCACCCTGATGCAGAGCACACCACTAAAACCTGTGTATGGTTGTAAAAGCATTTCCCCCCCAGACAGAGGTCCTCACACTGGACCTGCCGCAGCCCCACTCTCAGGACAGGCACTCTTTGGTCACAAGGTGGTTAAATTCCACCTCTCCTCGACACAGAGGAGCTCTCCCTGCTCAGCCTACAATGTTCCAGCCAAATAATGCTTTGCTAATGATGTCTGCAGTTAGATGACAAATCAGGCTATTTAAATTGCTTCAGCACATACATCCTTTCCAGGCAGGGTATCCAGGTAACCATTCTGCCACGGCGTTGAGGTGGGAGGGAGAAAGCGATAGCTTATTTCTTCAGCTAGGTGGAAAATTAATCCCAAAGAGATTTGTCTGGTTTGTTATGGCCAATTTGAAGAAAATCAATTTTAAAATGATTATTTTAAAATGTATTTTAAAATGTGTAGTTATGCAAGAAGGGACAAAATAATTGTCCTTGAAAAAATACAATTATGGCTGGGTTTGTTCCTACAAATAATTAAGGATATTTTAAAGCCTCCTGTAGGAAGGTTTTCTGTCCTTAATGCATGTTAGCATCATCATCCTTCAAAGCACAGGTAAAACATGGGTGCAGAACTTCAGGTGCAACTGCCAGCCACCCCTTTTCAATAATACTAACTAAAATAAATACTAGATTCTCCTTCTCTCTGCTCCCTCCCCCCCCCAAAGTGAGCTCAATAATCACTCTGTTTGGTAAAGCAGTGGAAATATTCAGACTGTTGTTGGTGCTGGAACTGTCTCTTGTGACACAGACCGTGTTCAGCTATTCCCTCTATCTATTACACAGCAAAATACAGACAACTTCTGATACCTCTTTCCTTGCAAACTGCTAGGAAAAATATGGCTCATTTATTTTTCTTCTAAACAAGAGAAGAAATGTTTTCCAGCTCTCCCTGAGGACGCATTTAACCAGAAGCTAAGTGAAATGTAGACATAGATGCAGAAGTTTAGGTTCTTTTCATAAAAAAAAAAGAAGGAAAAAAAAGTAAGAGTCAAGGTATCATTGTGTTTTAAAGCACTGCTGGCCTTTTGATTACTCTTAAAATCAGATCAGATCACACAGAAAATACAGCAGGTGACTGGCTAGGGAAGGTCACATTGCAGAAGAATGCAGGTGGTCTCATTTTTTAACAGCTCATGTAATAGAAGCACAAATCTTCCAGCTACCAAAGGGCCTCTCCTGGCTTGGCAATTGCCACCTATAATATCTGATGAACTCCGATGTCTCACTGCTCAAGGATAAAATCCCAGCAGGCAGGGGCTGAAGGAACAGCTACACAGTCAGAGGGAAAAAATTGTATATTATTACTGCAGCCACTTATTTTATTCACCAGAATTAAAACCTCTTCACAGATAAAAGTGGGGATTTTTTTCATCCCACAAAGCAATTTTAGATTTCTATAGAATCACTCAAAAGCAATTAAAATCCCACTCCTATTGATGGATTTGTATTCCTTGCTCACAGTGATGTCAGGCTTCAAAACTCAGGGCTGCTGAGTGTAATTCTTTGGGTCTTTGGAGTCATTGCTGAGAGCTAGAAAATACCTTCCTTATGTTCAGAGATAGTAAAGTTCTCAGTAATATCAAAACAGTTGGAAGAATGTTATCTCTTAAAATCCAGAAGATACTGCAATAAGGACTTTGTGCAATTCATGCGGTCCAATACACTGCAATCCCACTTTTTATCGTGAATTTTTAGGATAAGGGAGAGAAGAGAGAAACCAACAATCTCGTAAGAGCACAGTTAGGTAAGAGTTAGGTATAGTTGCATAGGGTCCAATATTAGACACAAAACTTCGCACAACCATTAGCAAAATGCCCATCAGAGCTGATAGCTGTCGGCTTGTTAGCACCACTGACGTTTTATCAAGACTGGCATTGCCCCAAGAACTCATGAAGGCTCTGATATTTGTGGATAAACAGGATGGCTCCTTCTCTTAGGCCACATATAGTCCACAGGTTGGCCGCATTGTTGTTCCTTGAAAGGTGAATACAGACAAAGTTAAATAAAGCAATCGCCATCCCATCGCCTGACATGTAATGTTAGAGGCACAACTGGCAGAAGATATGGGCTGGCTCAGAATGATCAGAGCAAAATAACATCTTCAAGGACACCAGCAAAGTCCAGCTGAAGTCAGCAGGAGAGGCACTGGCCCCTCGTACAGCTCTGGCTGCTGCAGGACTCCGATCTCGGCACAGCTGGGGCTATGGCAGACAGAGGGGAGGTCACCACACTGCAGCTAACCTGGAGGAGAAATAATGTTTTTTCTGTCCTAATTTCGGTTTGAAACCTTCTGTAGGATGGCGAGCCTTAAAGGAGCTATGTAACCATCCACGGGCACAGCTGGGCTGTACTGTACACAGAGCCTGAACCCTTCCCAACCTACACAGCAGGCAACAAGGAGATGCTCAAAGGCAACGACAGATTTATTTCTACACCTTTCTCCTCCTCTACACTCAGAGGAATAGATACAGTCTCGCTCCTGCAGACCATGCAGAGGGTTTGAACTGTGGCAGTCAGGAAATAAGGGCGGTTCAAGGAGGAGCAGTGAACGCGGGGTCAGTCCTCCAGCCGTGCCTATGGGCTCCTTCAGCCCCGAGGCAGAGGGCTGTGGGGCTCTGCGGAACGGCGGGCTGTGCTCATAGGGAGACGGAACCCAGGCCTGGGAGGAGCTCCTCTCTATCTCTCTTCCTTCAGATTAGGGAGTTAATTAATAACAGTTAATTAATGACCTGTCAATCACCATGGAATGCCAGTCTGCGTGAGAGCAGTAAGCATTAAGGCCTTCCCTGGAGTTACGCTCTAAAGAAAGCCCTCTTAAGCACTCCTTGCGCCCCATGGAGGATGTGGCAATGCTGTGACCCGATGGATCGCTGCTGGTGGGAGGCAGCCCTCAGCAGCAGCCGCCTCACAGAGCTGACCCGACACCTGCAGCACTGCGACCTACAGGCGCTCAGCAGCACACACAGCAGTGCCATGCCGGCCAACGGCAAGGAACAGCCCTGCGCTGCAGGGTGTGCGAGCTGCAGGACGGCTCAGCTGCCACCTCCTGCCCAGGAAGGGCTCTGGGCTCCCACCTGCCCTGTCAGAGCATGGGCAGCACCTCGGTGTGCAGGGGCGCCTCTTTCTCTCTCTTTCTGCCTCAGAAAATTAACCAGAATTAAGTGGATCTGGAGACATTTTACAGCCATGAATACTAACAGCATTCCCCGCAGAGAGACTTGCTCAATGGAGAACAACACCGCAGCCTCTCTTCTCTTCAGCTTTCTTGAATCAAGACTGCTCAAACCCAGCACGTCAGCAGCCCCATGTTAGTGGTGCTGGATGAAGCTGTGGGGGCACATCACCCCGCTACAAAACAACCCGCGCCCCAACCAGAGCCCCACACCGTGACAGCTCTTCCCCCGGTGACTTCACAGGACTGGCATTTGGCCGAGGAGCTCTGCCCTGCCTCCCCTCTGCCAGATGAACATCCTGGGCTCTTGGCTGCCAGGCTGTCCATGCCCATCTGCTCGCGTGGCACAGCGCCCGACTGCAAGTTGTCAGACAATTTCACGGGTGCCAAAAGAGCCTGGGTTTGAATAGGTGGCCTGGATATGCTGCAAAACCCTGCTTTTCCACGTGGCCTCACTGAGTGCCAACAGAGCGGGAGCCCCGGGGGCCTCACACCTCCTGGAGACACACATTGCAGGCTGATGCTGCCCTGCATAGCTGTAGCAAAACAACGGAGGCTTCACCAGCGCTTTGGGCAGTGTTGGTACCTCGAGTGCTACAGAAGCATATAAAATGCAACTTCTGTCCTAAAACACCCAAGGCACAGTGGAACAACTTCAAGGCACCGTGATGCAGAAGGCAGCCTGAAACGGCTGACTGTGAAGCTAAGAAGAGAGAGGAGCAGAACTCTGCAGCTGCCGCCGGCGGTGACAAGTAGGTCAGGCAGAGCAAAAAGGGCACGTTTTGGGCTTAACTCCCAGCCACCCAGCTCCTGTACCTGAGGCCAGGAGGCTACAAAAATAGATGGCTTTAACTCGGAGCTGGCTTGGAGAACAGAGTAATTAGGCAGACAATGAGGAAGGGAAGCTCTCCTCTCTTTTGGCAGTCTCTTTTGCTGGTGGTGGAGACCTGAAATGTTAGGTTGGCTGCTGGTGTAGATGCAGGGAGCAGTTGGGACCATGTGGTAAAGGACAACCACCTTGCCCTGGGCTGGCACAAGCCCTCCTGGATGTGCCATATCCTTATGTCAGCATCAATCTGTGGTCCCAGCCAGGACCCACATCTCAATCTTATGCAGAGAAAACAGAATTTTGCTTTAAGCTGCCTCTGCCATCAGCAGCCCCAGGAGGCAGAGCTGGCAGCACCGTGCTCCCCTCCTCCCTGCACAAAACCTGGGCTTGCAACATGAAAGGCTGAAAAACCTCTTGGTTTTAGGCCCCGGGAATCAGATTTTCTGCTTCATAAATCCCTAAAGAACTGGATGCAAAAGAGTCTTGTTTGAAAATTTTGCACAGATTGTCATATTGCGGCGATTCAGGCAGACACGAAATACAGAGAAATACAAACAGGCCAGGTAGAAAAGCTCTTGTTGTGCATCACGAGATAGAACCAAACAAAATACAAATAGGTTACACCAAAAACTAAAGACAATAATAATCAAAACAGCTGTATCTTCCCTAAACCTACAAATTAATTTGACAACATCTCCTTTACTGCTTCATGCCAACACAGCAGCTCAGAATTCATAGACCAACTGCAGTGTGTGGCACTGCTGCCCTGAGCAGTCCCCATGCACTGCTCGTGGCACTGCTCATTCTCTGGCCCGCTGAGCAGCCCTGCATGCAGGACTCAGACCTCCCATTAGCAAGGTTTACAGAAGAGGCTCGAAATGCTAACAGGATCAGCTGGACTCTGCTGCTGGGAAAGATCTGGTTTAAGCGCCGGGTGGGGTATTTTGTTATCCGCAACGCATAATGCAGCTCTTTAAATTGCTTCTATTTACAACAGTTTTGCTGTGCTCCCTGCTCCCTAGCTCCCACACGTTTGCAGATGCTATTTACTCTGGGTTTCTGCTATTTCTTCACATGTAAATTAATCTTTCAGGCTTTCTCACTTCCATTTGCCCACATGCAGAATATTACAGTGGGGTAGAAAATGCTAAGTTAGAAAGAATAAGTAATAAGACTATTGAACCAGACACTGAAAATGAAAATTAAATAAAAAAAAAAACAACCAACAACTGGAGGTGCCCAGCATGTCTTCAAGCTGTTATTAGCAGCTATTAGGTCTATTTTAAACATACATTGTTTGTTTACAGCAGTGAGTCACCAACAGCACCACGCCAATGGCATAATCAGGATGAACTCCGTGCTCTTTCTCTTCAGCATCTCAGTTCACAAGCTTCCCTGTCTCACTTTGCAAGACAGGTCACTTCAGCTGCAGGTCTCCCCCAGTGTCACCACGCTGTCACCTTGTCACTGACCATGGGACCTCAACTGCTGCCCTGCGGCAAAGCACTGAAGCTGGTTCATCAAACTCAATTCACTGGCTGCTTATTTCCTGCCCCTTCCCACAAGTGTTTGCAGGGAGCCGGCCCTAACACGAGGGATGTGCAGAAATGCTGAGGGCTGCAACCAGGTGATTGCTAGAAGAGCAAATGAATTTCCAGTCTCAGCAGCAGTGGCTAAATCCCCACTGTGTCCTCCAAGTGGTTGGGATGCCTGGACCACAGGGACCAACAATGCTGCTCCATAAATACCTCCCAGATCTACTCCTCCCAAGGGAGGAGGTGAGCACGACACAACTCGTTGCCAGGACAAACCTGTGCGTGCAGCTCTGGAGATAAAACACTGCACGCAGTCCAATGACTTCAGCCTCTGCTTTATGCCACAACTCCTGCACAAATCATTTTCCCTTCCTGAATTTTGGTCTCTTGAGCCTAGTTTAAGGACTATAAATTGCAGAGCAATGGAGAAAAATTCCCATGAAATATTTCAGGGTAGCATTATCTGCATATCCCACTGAAAACATTTTCAACACATTCTTTTTGCTTAGATTTACTAAGGGCATATTACCTCACTGCGGCACCGAATCCCCTGTGTGCCAAGCCCTGTTACTTTGCAGTAAATCACAGGTTATACATTTCATGCCAGCTCTTCCCTCAGTGACATTTGCTGCTTTTCTGTACTGCCAGCACAGGGCAAGATGTGTTAGACAGGAAAAGGAGAAACTAAAAATGAGTCTCTAATTAAAAGACAGATCTGCAGGACTGCACTTCTTGGTATGAGGAAAATTAAAATGGAGAAATAGCTTGATTAAAATCAGACACTGAAAATGCCTCTTTCTTAATACACTGCATAAAAAAATAGCTGCAGCAATATCTGATTGTTAAAGAAGAAAAAATACAGCAGCATGTCTCTGTTCCTAAAGACTAATTAGCGACATTCTCTAAGCACTAAGATAGAAAGCTAATCAATGGCTTCACACATGCAGACACTTTACTGTGAAATATGACTGCCCACCCAGCTCTCACTTAAAAAGGTGATGAGAAACACTGTGGCCATTCGTGTACAAGACAAGAGCCCAAAATGGACACTGAGCATCATATGCAGAATAAATCCTAAGAACAAGGCGAAGAAAAATGCAAGCCTTGGATTATTCATGCAAAAACCTCCAGTCTCAGAGACCTCCAAGGGCTGCAGAATTAAGTCTTCGCCTGCCAGGAGCTGAAGCTGCCAAGAGGACGTAAGGGGTGGGAGAATTTAGGAGAATTCACCATCAGTGGCAGCAGGGGGCTGCTCAGCACTCTGCCCCTGTTATGAGATGGGGCAGAACCCCAGGAGATGTGGTATCCTGCACAACAGCACTGCTTTGCAGGAGGAAGCTCTGCTCCCAGCAGCACCAGGTCACACCATTCAGCACAGGGCAGCTGGGCATGGGACAGTACAACAGAGCTGCTGCCAAAAAGAGAAAAAGAGGTTTGTTTTCCTCTTTCTGGCTGGTGAAATGCCTCTGACAGTGGTCCCTACAGGCCCTAATCCAAGCAGACAACCTTTGAGCTACCTGGACTTTTCAGACTTTGACTCTGGGGTCATTTCATAAACACACTCGCAGAACTGGAGAAGAGATTGCTCTTGGGCTGGATGGGATTGATCAATATTTCAGGCAGCAGTTGCTGAACTGTGGCAAGGGGGAACGCAGTGCACATTGGCAGACAGAAGACTGAGTTTCATTACTGTCCAGTGCTATCAGTCAGCGTCAATCCCCATCCAACTCTCCCTGAAGTCACTGCAAATTTTCCTATTTGCATAAATGAGATTTGGACCACCGGCACTGCTGAGTGCTAAAGTACAATTTGCACTGAGATATTGCAGGATGGTTTGGTGAACAGGATTAGCTAGAAAAGAGAAAAACAATTCATGCATAATACACAACACGTTGAAGTGTTGTGAACTGAAATACTACACGGCAACCTCTACTGTCTTCATTAAATCCCACATTCAGATCTCACACAACTCAAATATCAAGTGATACAATTCATCTAGCTTACTCCAGGCTCATTCCTGAGCTAAATGGAAACAGAATCTGCCTGTCAATCTGAGCGAGGTAAATATTTCAGCAGGGATTTGGTAGGTAAGGATTTGAATATATCTTTATAAAGACAAAAGTCTTACGTATGAGGTCCACAGAATATGTGATGATGGTTTGGCACTTCCAGCAGCAAAAAAAAAAAACCAAAAAAGCATTTATTCTCCATGATGTTACAAAACATCACTTCTCTTGGTTTTAAAATGCACTTCCTCTAACTGAATACTGGCATTACTAACCCCAGCCTTCCACCCAGCTCATTCATCCTTGGGTCTCCAACAACCCACCTCGTGCCAAAAGAGAGTTCTTAAGGGAGCAGCACAATAACACAGCTCAGCAGCACAATGGAGCAACAAAGCCCAATGGCTGGGTTTGCACTTCGACCAGTGACTGCTCTGCTGCATTTCACGCAGCACATTCCAGCCTGCCCAAGTGTTAATCCTGGAAGGCTTCTAGAGTAGCAGCTACTGTATGCATATCTCACTTCTGTAGCAGCTCAGAGAAAACACTGCAATTTGATTTAATTGCCACGTTGACTTATAACAGCATGTTTATACTGGATGCCTGCCAGCTGAAATGCAACAGGTTTGCAAAATGTATTTCCTCAAAACAGCATGATATGCAATGTAATAAGGAAAGCAATCTTCCAGCCACCCCGATGCTAAGTTCATTTCGACTCCTCTGACTTGAACTGTGTCTTGACTTACGACTTGACTAAGTCGTAAGAATTATGCTGAGCTAATTGGTACAATGATCAGGCCTGGAGGCTGCTTTTCACAGGTACAGCAGTTACACTGCAGCTTCCAGAAGGGGATCTAATGGTAGGAAATGAAGACGATTAACAGTTGTTTGTAGCACGGGGGTTGTTTGCCCTGTTTAATAACCCTATCAAAAGATGCATTATTTGTTGAGCACTCCTAAAAGGAAATCAAAGAGAAACTCCAAGAAGGCTGTTAATCCTTTGCCTTTATAAGTATGACATTTAAAAGTCAATAAAAAGCGGTGCTTTGCCAATCGAAGCACATATATTATCTTTCCCATGACCTTGGCTGGTAGATTTCAACCCAGCTAACAGTGCCTGTGTCTTTGAGCTACAGGAACTTTACAGAAGCTAGAAGGCAAGCGTGCTGGGTTTGTTTCTGTAAAGCAGCACCTTTGTACATGCTGACTACTTATCTAGCAGCTGGCGCTAAGAAGGGTGCTGCCTCTGGGGACTGGGGATTTGTCCATGCTGGAAGGTGCACCCTGCCAGCTGACACTCCAGCAAAATAGGTGTCAGCACGAAGCATTTCTTCTACGAAGACACAGAAACAAACTTCTGCGATTAAAACTGTTAAATTGCAATTAATGCAAAGCACGGAAGAAACCACTGCAGTGGGTTTCAGGAGGAGCGGAAGGGACAAAGGGTACAAAAACAGGGTCAGCAGGGTTGGGTCTGTTTATGTATGAGATTGCATGAGATGATTGCCTGCGATTCAAGGAGCTTGGACTTCATGACCTAAAAGACTCTTCTGGCCTGATATCACCCTGATGCTAATTAGTTCTGCTTTATTAAAGATTGTAACTGTGAGCAGCAGTTACTGGAGGAGCAGCCACGTGGCTCTCACCAATCCTACATCAGGACTTGTAAAAACAGGAGAAAAGGAAGAAGATGTTAAAAATATCAGGCAACTTCTGAACTTGGAACAGAATTGGCCTTAACCTCTTCCATTCAAAAGTGGATTCACAGGATACAGTAGTGTTTCTTCGATAGAACAAATGAACCTCAAAGATTTCCTAATGAATACCATTCCTACATATTCGTACAAAGCAGTCCGTACAACTGGCAGTGAGAAATGCCATTGCTAAACACAGACTGTCCGACACTTTGCTCACAATTCCTATCACAAGATACCATTTGCTTTTCGATTCTATTTGGCTTCTCCATAAGGAACTGTAAAAACCTCTCTCAAAATCCTGGCACCGAGAGGAGTCCTGACGCTGACCGCTGGCGCAGGATCTCCCTCCTCAAGAATAAAGCATTGGGGAAAAAAAAAAGTGTGCTGGCTTTGTTGCTGAGCCAGCTGTTCGACTCCACCAGCTCACAGAACAAAAGGAAACCAAATAAAAATATAAAGCACGTGTTCTTTTTGGACAAATAAGCCAAAACCCTTTGGAATTTATGGCTCTACACCATCCTTACTTACTAAGTCATGCAGAAAGCTGTGACTGCAGTTATCAGCAATCATATAAATAATTTTTTTATGCTCTACAATACTAATGAATTTAGACACGCTAATCATGGGAGAACAGGAGGCTGCTATTTTTTTCCTGTCCCATCTGGTAATAATTTTGTATGATCGAAGTGTTACGAGCTAAATAAAACTACACATTAGCTGTAAGATACATTGCAAATACATTAAATCTTCCCTGGAGTTTTAGCAAATATTCACTTTTTCTATGATGCATTTGGAACTAGCAAAGGGATCTACAGTGGGCCATAGGATTTATAAATAGATTTGGCTTCCTCTGCAATCCTTTATGGGCAATTATTTCAGCAATGAAGATGCAGAGCCACAGATAAATAAAATAATTGCAGCTGATGGGGCTTTATTTACCACTATCACATTTCCCTGACTGCTAAGCTCCCCGCCTCTCATCTGCTCCACTACCCTGAATCGATGACCAGATGAAGAGCTGTCAGTTAACACCAAGCACAGCAAGCACTGAGCACAGAAGTGCCAAAGGCAGATTCTGCTTCTCCCATTTCCAAAGCCCTCCTGGGTGTTTCCAGAGCTGGCTTACACTCTGGATGAATGCAACGTGGAATTAGGGGGCTGGGACAGGGCAGAACAAGTTCTACGAGTTCTGCACATTCCAAGAGGCTTCCCAGGGAGGACATTTTGCTGTGACTCTCCTACAGAAAGCATTGCTGAAGGATGGAGACCTCTCCTTTCACGAGCAGATACCTGGCTGTGATTGCAAAGGGTTCTCTCGTCTCCTTGCTGTGCAGGTATCCTCCTCAAAAAGGCATTAGTTCAGTTCAGGGGATGCCAAGTGCAGCTATCTGTAGCAAAACCAGTTTTCCAACTAGTTCAAACGAATCAAAACCAAGCAAACCGGCCCACCCTGCACATTACCCTCTGTGGACCTCACACCATTCAGCTATCAGAACTTCAGACTCCAGGCAGGGTGAGAAATGCAGGACTATCAATTTTCATTGTGTTCAAGCTTGAAATACTACTGATGCCAGCTCTGTTCTCTGAAAATCAGTAATGCAGTTCAGCTCAGTATGGAGATGTAACTCTTACTGCCTCCTCTACAGCACTGAGGTGATGAACTCAAGCTCCGGTTTTTCATTTGCAGCTGGGCACTTCATGCTATTTAACAAGTGTTTTACCTGGGATTTGTGAAGATTGCTTGTATGAAGGGCCTTATCAGCTCCAGAGAGAGAAAAACAAAATTTCTGCTACTACAAAAAGCCATGGAGCTGACTGCACAGTGACAACTGAAACACACAGGATGTACTGCGTGGGAACCTCCTGGCTCTCAAGTGCATCCATCGACCAGCTGATATCAGAAGGTGAGATTTCATGCTTCTCTAATTAATTTATTTTTTTAAACACCCTTCACACCATCAGTGCTGTGACAAGAGTATATTTAGGAGATATGGCCCTGATTTGTCAGTTTCCCCTGGTGCGCTGCGCTGGGAAGGCACAGCCAGCCGTGTGAAGCCTGGATCAGGGGGGCACCCTGCAGAAAAGGAGCACCAGAAACTGTCTGTGTGCTCAGTAAGGTCCTACAAGAAATCTCATTGCTTTAAAAGCCTGACTTTTTTGTTTGCTTGCTTGTTTTCAGTTCTGGGCTGCTTATTTCCATATCAAGAAATGATGCTACAAACATTTCTGTAAGTTAGTGAAAGAGGCCAATGGGACCAGATGCCAAAGGAGCTCAGAAGATTTACACTAGGCGAGCATCTGGCTCCCTGCTCACTGTTGCCAGAATGAAGACAAATGCTTGCAAACATTCTTATTCAAAATCACTAATGTGCTTGGCAATGATCAACACAAAGCAGCATTACTGCTGTAAGGTGTGGTGCCTGGGAACACAGATGCTGAATGTTCTAAAGCTGCTTTTTCCAGATGTGTATTTAATGCAGAGATCAGGGAGGAAATAAGATATTGCTGCCCTTCGCTTTAAGCAAAGGGAATGATTAAGACATCATCATCTTTTGTTGTTGTGCTGGTGGATGGTAGTAATTGCTTCTGTACAGGAAAGTGGCTATACAGCTATTGTCATCCATCATCTTGCCAAGGCAGGGTAGAAGCAGTAAACTTTTGATTTAACCTCATTAGCATTCCCAAAATTACAATGTCATACCAAAGATAGAGATTGAAATTATCTGCATCTCAGCAAATGGAGAAGAAACAAATCACAACCATGATTCTTCCTTGTTCTTAAATGCTCCCTAGATGTGCCCAGTTCTTGGTTTGTCGTGGAGGATGGGAAACAAATAGGAATTGTGCTCAAATGCACCAAACTTGCAAATGTAGGGGTTTCACCCATGGACTGATGATCTGATGACCTGAAGATTCAGAGCAGAGGCAGAGAAAGGGAAGATGTTGGAGTAGATACTCTCAGATAGCACTTTCCCTTTGATCTGATATCTCTGATTCCTCTGAACTCTTCCCATGAATTAGGGACCCACCAGACACATGGAGAAATTTGTGTGTAATGTGGGCAATAACATGGAGGCATCTTGCTTTTGCACAATATCCTTGTGCCTGGAAACTCAAAGGATTTCCATGTAAACCCCAGGATAAATGCACACAAGATGAGCTCCTGCTCAGGCTTGAGTTGAAGGAAGCAGGAACCAATTATTTGTCCCTTCTGGCAGTCAAATAAGATCAAGTGAAGTCTGTACTTGTCTGAGGTCAGTCTACAGCAAAATCTGCAGTAAAACTGGGAATTTATCTCAGCCCCCAGCCAGCTGCTTACCCCACGAGTCGTGTTCCCCACTAGAGCCATAACACAATGCCAGTATGTATTCCAAACCACTCATTCTGAACTGCTTTACTCCTTTATGGGCATCCTAGAGATAATTAATGTATCTTCTCCTCAGTGGGAACAAAAGAAGGAAATGAATTTATTATTCCAGTGGTACCCTTGACACAGATATTGAGTAGCTTCATTAAACATTTTGCAACACCCAGAGTCTTTGCTAAGCCATCTACAACAAGCACAGAGTCATTTTCCTTATTACAACACAAACACAGAGGTCAGGGTTTGGAACTCTTTTACTTCTCCTTTATGTCTGAATAACCTCTGTGATCTCAGTGGGATCTGACCAGCTTGATGCAGGTGCAAATCATCACTGCCTCATCCCAGCCCTTCCCCTTGTCTCCAGATCCATTACCTTGCAGCATCACACTCAAATGAACACATTTCACAGTCAGCATTGCCACAGCTCAAATGACTAACTCAGCTCTTCAATACAGACAACCAATGGATTGAACTGTAATTAATCAGACAAATACTATTCAGGTCTTCCCAAAACTATTTGGAGCCATCTCCCACATGTGGTCATATTCCAGAGGAGAACTGACATTAGATAAAGCTCAGACTTGCAGAATACATTTACATAAAAAAGAAATACTGAGAACACCCTATATTTATGATGGGAGATTCCACAGAGATCAGAATGAGTAACACTCCTGAGAAAACTAAAATGCATCTGAAATATAAGCTCCGAAGCCCAGCCTGGCAGGGCAAGGTTACCATACACCCTACAGCCCTACACTGAGCAGCCAGCCTAGCCAATCAGCCCCACCAGCCTCGAGCAATACTGACCAAATTCCTAATGGCTTTGAATTAGGCAACAGGCTATACAATGCAGCCAGACGGTATTTCACTTACTTCATTGGCTTGAACAGTGCTTGTCCATAATTCTGGAACGTCATGATCAGCTTCAGCTGGGTGCCTCCTGACTTCATCGCTGTGGGAAAAAGCAAAACCCCTTTAAAATGCTACATATGGATTTGCTTACATTCAGCTTTCTTGAAATGAAAGCACACACCTCTGCTTTGTACCAAACACAGCACTGCGGCATCTGAGCACTAAGCAGGGCAATCCTAACTGGATAACAGATTATTCAGTGGTTGCAGAACAGGGGAGAGCTTGGTGCTGCTGGCCAGGACTAAAAATGGATGGGACTCTCTGACACGTCTCTGTGTTCTTCAGCTGGTCATGGTAGAACCATGGTGGGCTCTAAGCACCCTGACTGAGGAGCGGGTATGGGAACAGCTCACTGGAGTCCTGTTTTCTCCATCTTCAACTACTTTGGGACTTCTTGCTAACAAGAGGTACACACTGGGAAGGCAGATAGGATGGTTTCAAAGCCAGCTGTAGCTGGGATTACGGTCCGATGCGCAGCAGACATCTGCTTAATTAAAAGTATGAGCAGATACTGGAGCAGCCTCTGATCTCTGCTGCGATTTTAATCATTGCTGCTGAGCAGTATGTAAATCCATCTCCTTTCTGCACAATGGAGATTTATCCAGAATTATCCACTAACTTTCAGGAGACCCCACGGTGGTTGCAGAGGACAGCAGAGGTGTGCAGAGGGTCACTGGCTGTGTGGGGAGGGCAGGGGCTGCAGTCCACTCCATGCACATGGGGCCAACAGCTCAGACACTGAATTCACATCCCAGCTGGGAGCTCATGGGAATTTAAGACTGACATTCGTTCGTACCAATCTGTACAACTTGAACAGTATCATGTTAAAACATGTAAAACAGTATCATGCCAGATTACAGTGTTTTTAAAGTCAGAGCCTTTTTTATTTTGATGTAAGAGTTCCTAAAATGCATTTTAATTGATGAAAAGTTTACTGAAAAAGGTAAACATACACTTTGGCAAACCAGCTGCTTTTTCACCATCTCAATCAAAATTGCTCTGAACAAATGAAATAACCCATGCTGTAACTCTTTCACTCACTCCTGTGCTGGGAGAGCCACCACAGCCCTATCTGTGGGGATGAGTCAGTCCTTTCAAAACGCTTCCCACAAATGATCACATCATCAATCCCTTTCTTTGCAGTTCTGAAAAAACCTGTGTCGGCTGCAGAACGCTACGAATGTCAGGTTACCTCGCTCCGTCAATTTTGGCTTTGAGCTACGCTTGTTCAACCCACATAACCTGCACATCCTCTTTCTCTAAGCAATGCCACTAGCTGCACAACCTTTTTAATTGCTCCTCTCCATGCCATATTACTGGTAGGTCAACAGCTCTCTTTCAGCCCTTGTAATCCATGTTTTTGCAACAAAATGCTGTGTAAATCTGGTCAGTATGATTACACTTCCCTTAGAACAAAAATCCCTCCTGCCTTGCTGTTTTGCTGACCCCTGCCCTCTCTTGCATTACCAGTCAATCCCAAAGGAACAAATAAATAATTAGTAATTAAAGGGCATTAAATAACTTGCACTGAACAGGTAAAGCAGAAGCATGTGGTTTTCATGTACCAAACTCTCTCTCTTGTGCAAAGCATGTCAGTTGATCTGCACCTGAAGGAAGATATAGGCATTTTTTTCTGCCAAGCCCAGAGCCTGAAGGCAATGAGGAACAGCAAACATCCATCCAAACCATACATGTGCTGCCCCAGGAACATCACAGCTCAGCCATGCACTCTGGAAATGTTTCTTCTTGCTTTGGATAGAGGGCAGGCAGCTGGAGCTGCCCTTGCCTCATGCCTACGAAGACCCACACAGACCCCCGCCGTTCCATGAACATCCCGGCCCAGCTGCTGCCAGAGGAGCAGAGTTTGCCTGCCTTTTCAAGGCATAACCTGTAATTGCAACCCTATTCATGTGGGATGCCTTCAGTTAGGTCAGCAATGTATCTTGGGATCAAAGGGCAGAACTTTGTTCCTTCTGCCAGGTATAAACCTCCCTAGCTCACCAATCTCAGTACAGCTGGTTGCAAACTGATCGCAGCAAACAAAAAGTGCATGTTTTTTTCTTTAAAATTTACATAATGTATGCTTTTTAGTTGAATTATGAATAGCTTAGGGCTTAGACTCTGGCTTCCTCTCCTCCTTGAGCCATATAAGTCCAAAATACAGCAAATATCCTGTAAGTCCATCACAGAATTGGGAAGGACAGAGCCTATTTTGAGGTACAGCTGGGAAGCCAAGGCTTTGGGAAACCACAGAAATGCAAAGAAGAAAAAAAGGATGTTCCAGCATGCCTATTTCTAAGCACAAAGCATCAGATGGATTAAGCTGACTGGTTTCTCAGCAAATTGAAGCCACTCGACAGATAATGATTTTGTTAGCAGCTGAACTCAACAGAGAGTGTGTCATCACCAAGAAGGGGGAATGTATGAAGAAGATTAACAATTCAGCATAATTCTTCCATGAGACACAGAGGCCTGGTTTCCTGTCAGAAAGAACTGAGCTGAAGTAAGACAAAAGCATCTCTTGGTCTTCTTAGATCCATCCTTTGTATTGTCTTAATTGGTTGCAATAGTAGTCTCGACCCAACTGAAGTTTGGCTGGGATGCTCTCCCACTGCTGCTGCCAGGAGAAAACTTTGGGCCCTTCCAAAACAGAGGGTGACATCAATGGGAGCAGCGTTGCATGGGGCCTTGTGAGAAAGTATGCTGGCAGCCAAAGGCACTGCAGCCAATGCCACATGAGCTCCATGTTGGCTGCCCTCCATGTTCTCTAGGCTCCAGACATTCCCACTTCAGCTAGTCATTGGACAGGGCAGAGGAGATTCAAAGATTGCAGCAAGTCTAACACCTAATGTTCCCTCCCTAAAGAGAGGGAAACACACGGTGCTGAGCCCAGACTATCCTGCTGAACCCCATAAGATCCTTAATGCATCTCTAAATGAAGTAGAATGGGGAGCAGAGCCTGAGGAAGGTGCCCAAATCATGGGGGTGGCAATTGGAGAAGAGCAGGTCTCACTGGAGATGACTCACCAGGACTTCCAGGACTGATTACATTCCTTGACCCTTACTGTTATAGTAGACTACTGGCTTCTCTCTCCTTTTCTAAGCTGTGTTTCTTTCCTGCTCAAACCTCAGTTAAATACATCCCTTTGGTCATCCCAGGCAAACAGCAGTAGCCACGTCACCTTCCAGGAACTTATCCTGGACAAACAGTGTTTGCTTATCTGCAGATGTCCTTGTGCTGTCACCTACTGCCCACTAAGAACGTTTCTGAAGAATTTATAATTCCCTGGAGCAGAATACACAATTTTTCAAGAAACTGGAAGATGCTACGCCATTGCAGTCTGTCTTGTCTATGATCAGCAAGCTTATATAATTTTTAAAAGGTCTCACAATGTCATGCTGTTCTGATTCCAAAGGGAGCCTCTAGTCAAACTCTGATTTCATGTTTGTTTTTTTTTAAGGTTTCTGAAGATGCTGTAACAAGAGCAGCTCTGGAAAAGGAATACTTCAAATTCCCTCTTCTGCAGCATCTGAACGTACTGGCACAGTGTTCAAACCAAATCCCAATAGAACCGTTGCTATTTTACCTCCAGGCAATTAAAAATCTTTCTTTTTCCCCAAAATAGAAAGAAAGGGAATGCAGCATTAAACTTTCCTCTTAACCCAGGGCAAGATCTTTTGGTTGTGATTAGAAATCTTCCCAAGTTTAGGAGGCTTTGCAAAAAATCCTCTGAGATATCCTTCTCCTGGAGAGTCCGTCCAAAAGCAGTGAAATCAGAGAGATTCTTTCTGTTTTCTATGATGGACTTTGAATCATGCCTCTAAAAATGCCTTCAGTATTTGCACCTAATGATTTTTTTGACATAGCTACACGCCATGTCTGCTATTCTTCCATCCTGTCCCCTCCTCCTCCTTCTGAAAACTCATCAATACAAGACTTCCCAATGAATTCCCCTCCTGATCCACAGATACCACCAGTGTAAAAGATACACTGCCTATCATCTTTCAAGCCTGTTTTTACACCTATATGCTACATGGTTTCTATCTCCCTCTTCTAAATCATCTAGTACAGACTCGGTAGAGATCCAATGATGGACAGTGTGATTTGACCCAAAAGGAATTGATCTGGATTTCCAGTTCAGTTTTGCTGCATGATAACTCTTGCCTATTATGGTTTTCTGATGGAAAGTGAGAGCTCCAAAAGGACCTCTGAACACTTTGTTTTGGTTATTTATGCAGCGCTAATGCCTGAGCAACACGATCCAGTCAAAGCCAAAGTCAAAGTCAAAAAGATGAGCAGATGTCTGAAATAGATGTTCAGATCCATTCAGATCCTATTTTATAGATCAAGCTTAAATCTAGCATGAACATGTTGACTGATCTAGCGGGAGGTGTCCCTGCCTATAGCACGGGGTTGGAGCTAGATGGTCTTAAAAGTCCCTTCCAACCCAAACCATTCTGTGATTCTATGACTCTATGACTGGCTTTAACAAGCAGTATTCTGCCCCAGGCTAAAGACATGGCCCCACACAAGCTGCACAGAATAGATTTCAAATCGAGTTCAAACCATCATCATCTCTTAATTTGTTCTTGATCAGCCAATCCTGCTAACTTGTTTTTAAAGACCTTTCTTGCTTTAGTCAAGATAGTAAAGATTTCTGACAGGGAAGAGATCTGTGAAACCATTCAGTGGCTTTGTTGTACACTGTAAGTCCTTTCTTTTCATCTGGAATTGTACATTTAATCAATCTGTTGACTCTTGGCTGATTCACTGTTTCCTTATACAGTAAATCAATGGTGCTACATTGCATTACGTTTTCAGCAGCACTTTTCCCTTTCCTTTGATGAGATTTTTATAATTTCCTTCTGTGCCGGAGTTTAGGTTTAGCATTTACTGCCTACTGTCTTTTTTCTTTTCTTTTTCCTGAGTTGAAACAGAGTCCACCTTGCTGAATTGCAGCACTCCTTCATTGCCTGAGCAACCTCATGCTTACTGCCTCATCACTGCCTGCACAAACTGAAGGCACTGCAGGTTCAGAAATGAACCAGTCAGCTATGTTTCCAAATCTTTCCAACCAGAGAATGTAAAGAATCAAAAACTAAAAACCAACTCACTCAACCCAGGGATCACCCAAGCCTGTTCTGCTCAACCACAGTCCTTCAGCACAGCTCTCTGGGACAGGAACACGTGAGAGATGAAGATCTACAATGCACCATGCTGTATTTGTTGTTAAACTGCTGACAGCACCGTGCAATTATGCACAGCCGTTTTGTAAATATGCAAGAGAATATCTAATAAGCATGGCTATTATTGATGCGTGCAATAAACAGTTATGAAAGGCAAAGGAAGCATGCAGTTGCCTGTGCGTGTGCTTCCTCTGCAAATTGGAATTTGGTGCTCAGTGGAAAACAATTCTCTCCAGGCTCCTATTTATGGCAGGGGGAAATTTTCACTGAGTTAAATCAAATTAAGAGCTATCCCTTTATGCTGCTCAGAATGAGTAGGAGCTGTATCTGTTGATGCAGGGCACAGAACACATCCTCAGCTTCAAAGCTCTGGGTAACCTTGTCCTTTCCAAGGCCAGCTCTAGGTGTCACTGTGGGAGCTGAATGCGATGCTCTCCTTCCCATCCATGCTTCTGTTCCATTTAAACTTTAACATCAAGAAAATGTCACCTTGGTGCTCCCTGCTCTTGGGAATTGCTTCTGTCACTGTTTTCATTTTAAAACAACGCTGCACATTACGGAGCCGTGTGAGCAGTGCTGATAGATGGGGCAGGATCTATCTGGTCACCACTCTCCTCCATAAATAATGCAAAGGGAGCAGGGAAAGTGCGACGTGGTGAAGAAAGCTGTTCAGCTGCAGTTCGGATCTAATTACTGGAGGTATCAAAAACCCACATGGCAAATCACCTAATTCTATTAGAGCCACAATCTGAAAGCTGGGAAAAGACTGGATAGAGCAATATCCCGTTTCATCTAATGCATGTAAGCCTGGGTATTTAATTGTCCTACTTACAAAAAGGAGCCTGAAGATTGGGTGCTACAAAGAGTCCCATTTATTTTTACTTCTAACCTAGAATCTTTGCTGCTGCCTCAGAAAATGAAAAAAAAAATGATAAAGAAAAGCACAATCCAATTGGAAAATATGGAGGAATATTCAAAAGACTGTGAAAGTCCTATAAATGTCCTTTGGTCAAATATATTACTCTTTATTAATCAGCTTACATGCTTTTGAATCCCTGCTGTGGCTCTGCAGTAAAGCTGAAAAATGGCAGATGTTATTTTAAAACATATTTTTAAACATCCAAAGAATTTGCGACGGGAAATAAAAGATGGATTAAAAGAAGTATATTAGCAAGATGCTCTTCTTGCTTTGCAACCCGACCGAGAGCCCCGAAGCCCCACAGAGGCTATGGAAGCTCCCAGCTCCTTTCTATCTGGCTTCTTGAGCTGGGCAGAGGCAGAAGTCTTCTTCCCCCTCTCAGCTCAATGTAAGGTTGGGATTGCTGCCCAGTTCCCACAGTGACTGATACTTCTATCAAATGTACTTCATATTTCAGCTTATGGAAATAATACTGAATCGCTGATAGAAACCACAGTTCTGTGCTTTCATGTAGGGGCATAAGAGGCCCCAGCTTGTTCAAACATTAGCAAAGAGACAGTCCCATAGGAAATGGCTGTTAATCATCAGTCCTCCTCTGCGGGCTCTGGCCTTTTCTCCACATGGATCTCAAAGCTCTATCGAAACCATAATTAATGAAAACCTCATGACACATCCTTACGACGCACTGGTGAAATCATGGCCTCAGGGAAGCCAATGACAAAACTTCCACTTACGTCACCACTGTCAGGATTTCACTCCTATTTTTTATTATAACAATGCTGCTGCTAGGTTAACTGAAGCATAGAGAGGTTAAGCAACATGCCCAGAAGCTCAAATTGAGCAAAGAGTGAGCGCTAACCTATTATTTCTCCTTCCCATCTCCCTTCTTGAGCATCCCTACATCAACTTTAACCATCTCACTGCTCTGCAGAAGGGACACTCAGCAGCCACTCAGTCCAAACCATGGCTGGGGCTGATGTGGTTTGCGTGAACCTCAGCAGCTGAGCCAGAGGGCAGTTTGGCTGAGCATCCCCCCTGCAAGAACCCGGGCACAGCCCGCTCACTGCTTGGGGCAGGGAAGGGCAGAGCACTTCTTCTCTGCCAAAGGATGCGCTCACAGAGCAATGCTAATGCTGAAAAAAGCTGGCTCAGACTCTGCTCACACATCACTGCTACCGCAGGAATCACTGTGTGCGTGCGGGGCAAAGCACTGGCAGTGTGCTGCTGCCTGCAGTGCCATCTCTGAGCCAGAGATGGGAGAATGCACAGCTTAGCCATCACACCTGTGCTCCTTAATTAATCATTCCAATCCAGAGCTGTAGGGACAGAGAACGAGCCTGTGTTTGTCCTCTTTCTTGAGCCCAGCTGTCCCCCAGTCCCTGTCCCCCCACCTGCAGGGCAGCAGCTGGGCACTATGCACTGCAGCAGCAGGCTTCCACTCCACAGAGCTCAGAGCAGAGCTCCCAGCCATGCACTCAGCCATGGCACAGCCATGCTTGCACCTGATCTCCAGGGGCATCCCGCCTTTCCCCCACCCCGGCTATCTGTGCTCAGCCCATTCCTGGTGACCGAGGAGCTCCCTTAGTTCTGCTCAGCAGCTGCTGGGATTCACGTGATGGAAATGTCAGCCATAGGCCTACGGGTGCTATTCTTGCAGGGACCATTTCCTGCTGAAGCCAAGGGAATTCTTGCCTCACGGGGTTAAAGACCTGGTGACCTCATCCCGCAGTGGCTCCATGCAATCAGCACTTTTACAGAGCTGCTATTTCATGCCCCTGAAACAGACTTAGCAGCTCTGTGGTCAGCACAAGGCTCTCCATTTTCTCGGAGGCCGGTGGCTGTGCAGCTCTGCCCCTGCAGCCCATGGGCTGTGCTTGTTTAGCAGTGCAGGGCTTTCATTCAGGCTGCGGGTTTTTTTCGCTCCCTGTGCAGCTCCGCAGCTAAATTTGAAGAGACACATGCTGTCATTAAACAGCCCCCGAGAAAAAAAAAAACAACAACAAACTCTGTCACCTTGTTTAACCAGAGCCAAAGGCTGACAGGAGCACATCCCTGTTGTGGAATTTCAAGTGGAACAAGCAGAGCTGAGCTGTGCCTAGGGGGATGCAGCCCCTCTGAGCCCCGGCGCTCGATGCTCCCTGCATGGCTGCAGGGCTGTGGCTCATTGCTGCTCCCCTCCCTCCAGACGCAGCCTGAAATAATGACCAGCAAGCAGCAGATGCTTTGCTCAGGCAGGATGCTATCTGCTTTTGACTGTGATTTTTTCATTAACCTTTTCTTCCTTTTTTTTTTGAACAGGGCGCTTTCAGCCTGATAACCAGAGGACATCAGAAATGAATGGGGCTTGCCTTCCTGGCAGACTTTTCAATTATTCAGGTGATACAGAGCTGGCAATATCTCCTTATATTTAACAAGGAAAATGAGCCCAGAAGTTAGAAAGCAATGTTGTAGGCACAGAGAGAAGTCGTGCAAAACAGTCATTAATATTCAAACAGCAGCGAGATCTGAACTACAAGCAAATAGCCATAAAAGCCATCAATGCCCAAACGTACCAACACTGGTGATCTTCTGGGAGACCAGGTCTTGTAGTAAAGCCTCGATTGCAGGGTTATGCCTGGAATACAGCTCGTACCGGTTGATGCCAATGTGGAATTTTAACCAGTTTGGGTAGGAGTCTATGGAGGTTTCTCCAGTTGGCAAAAACTCTTCATTCCCTTCATTATGCCTACCACCAAAAACAAACATGGGAAAGAGGGGGAAAAAAAAAAAGCCATAAATGAGGAGAAAGAAATAACATTACAGTTTGTAGCAGGCACCAAAAAACGGGGCTGGGGAGGGAGAGCCCTGCGGGTGGGGGAAGCTGGATTGGCACCTCCACTCTTCATGCCTGATTTGAAGCCCATGCAAGTCAGGAGCAAAACTGACAGTGACATAACTGAGCACTCACAGAGGCCCTTACACAGCCGAAATGTGGAGCTGCAATGTTGTGTTTAGATTGCATTATGTTACAAACGTCTCTTACAAGTTGGACCCAAAGAAAAGCAGCATCCTCAAGTTTTATTTAACAGAGCTGGGGATGGAAGTAGGTTCAGCAGAAACCTGACCTGTCGGACCCAATGTTCCCATTCCTTCCTTTTAATCAGGAAGAATAAGAAGAAACCAGCTCAACTGAGCCTGCTGCTAAAGAGCAACTAACTTGGGTTAGGTCACCCCTTCCTTAGCAGCACCATACTGATACAGAAAAGGACTGTGAGAATGACACGTGAGTGCTACATTTCATGTCTGCTGGGGGAACTTGGGGGGCAAACACACAGCAGCAGCTGTGTTGTGGCCATCAGGGACAGCTTCACCTTCCACCTATGGGACACAGCCACATTTCTCCTACCCAAAGGTCCCCATTGCTTTTAGCCATCATTCAGTGTTCTGACATTTGTGGCCGTTTTTCTTTTTTTCTCAGGGAAACCAGAACTTTGTCAGGTTTTCCCCTTCACAGCCTCTTCTGTTAAGCAGAGGAGCCCGGACCACTGACACGTGCAGGGGATAGAAATCAGAGATATTTATCCTCTCCCTCTGAATGTTCAGATCCCGCTGGCTGCTCCGCAGCTTCACAGAGCTTTTGCACGGTACAATGCAGCTGTTTAAACACTACAATGTCAGCGTGTTTGGAAGAGGGTGCTGTTGGATTAGACAAGCCTTTGGATTTCTCACTCATTGAGATTTCCCAGCGTTTCTCACCAGCCAACAAAACATTTGCAGAGGCAATGGAGCGCTCTGAAGGCTGGAGAGCTGCTGAGGTGCCAGGACACCAGGAATTAACTGGGGGTGAAAACTGGAGCTCCGATCAAAGCCCGAAGGCAGAACTTTGTGACATTAGACCTCACTTTGGAGAAAAGTGTGGCTGCTGGTGGCAGGACGAACTGCTCAGCCCCTGCAAATGAGAAGGTGCGGGGCAGGGGGGTCGTGCTGTGCCTGAGCCCGGCCTCGCACTGCTTTTCCTCTAGCATCTGCCTTTGGCTGCAGCTGCAGGCAGCATCCTGGGGACCCTCTGCTCCCGGCACTGCTGCGTTACGTCCCGTATTTCAGGGCAAATTTGGAAGGAAAACAACCGCTGACGCCTGCAGACGGTTCCGCTCCCTTTCTCGCTCCCCCCCCCCCCCCCCCCCGAATCCCTCCCTTTAACCCCGAGCCGTGACACCATTTCTTCGGGAACACCCCCTCAAAAAGGCCGCGCCGCAGGGCAGCACCGCGCCGCGTTCCGCTCCGACCCCGCGCCCCCCCTGCCCCCCCCCCCGGCCCCGATCCTCACCACTCGCTCTGCTCGGCCGCCCGAGGGTTGAACCTGATGTCGCTGTTGACATTGAAGAGGAGGTCGCTGTCGGCCAGCGGGGGCAGGGCGGCGCGGTACAGCGGGTGCTGGAAGAGGGCGGCCAGCGGCGCGGCATGGGCGGGGGGCGGCGGGCGCGGGGCTCCGGGAGCGATGAGCCGCCGAGGCCGCCCCGCCGCCCCCCCCTCCCCGCCCGCCGCCGCCGCTGCCGCCGCGTCCCCTCCGCCGCCCGCCGCCCGCTCCGCCGCCTCCCGCGATTGCGAGGAGAGGTTGGAGGCCGGCTCGGCGCTGAAGTCCTGCAGGATCCGCAGCGTGTGTTTGCTGGGCCAGCGCGGGGCGGCGCGGGGCGGCGCGGCGGGCGGAGGGCAGGAGCAGCCCGGGCGGTTCTCGGCTCCGCGGCGCTCCAGGCGAGGCAGCAGGTCGATCATGATGTGCATGGTGCAGGCGACGAGGAACACCATGAGGATCAGCACCCGGAACTTGCGGACCAGGAGCATTTTCATGGCCGGGAGCGGCTGATGAATTAGCGGGGGAGGGAAGGAGGGGAGGCGGCGGGGTCGGCCGGCAGCGGGCGCGGGTCTTCCGCCCCCCCCGGGGCTCCGGCGCTCTGCTGGCGGGTCGGGCAGCGAACGATCAAGTCAATAAAGTTATCTCCATAGGCGCCGCGACAGAAACAGGCTAAAAGCGATAGGTCCTCATTTCTCAGTATCATCAAGAACTTGGGAGGGGGGGGAGGGAAAAAAAAAATCGGGGAAAAAAAAAATGGGAAAAAGGAGCCTTTAAAATCAATAGGAAAACAAAGCCAGCGGCATTGCGATATCTAGAGCCATCTGTTCGCGGTTTCTCTTGCTTTTTATTACGGGGATCACAACAAATAGCGAGAGCTGGTTCTGAAGGAGAAACCCGCGTCTGAGGCTGGCTGCGATTAAATCATCATCGTTCAAAAAATGACGGGAAGAAGGGGGGAAAGAAGAATATTAAGAAAACCTGTACGGAAAGGCGACAGAAGGAAAAAAATCATCCATAACGTTTGGCAGTGCAGGAAACGCTGACTCCTTCCTTTGAATGCGCCCAGTGATGCAGCAGAAGCGCTCTCCGCTCTCTCCCTCTCTTCTGTGAGACTGCTTAAGAACATTGGCTGCAAAATCATTTTCTCCGAGCGGTTCCAGTTCCTTCATCCATCGCTTTGTCCGCCGCTCGGGAGAGATGAGCGCTCAGCTGAGATCTAGCCGGGGTGGCTGCTGTATCCGAGCTGCGCTTTGCCTTTGGCGTGGGTTGGGTTTTTTTTGGCTGCAAAACTGTCGGATGGCACAACTGCAACATAAAGGTTAAATATGGCACAGGAAAAAAAAAGAAGGGGGGGGGGGGGGGGAGGGCGGGGAGGAGGATTAGAGGAAAGAAACTAATAGAATTCGGTAGCGGTTCTTTATAGCAAAGAGGTCCCGGCTTTGATCTCTGCTGGGTCCTGCAGATCTGCCTTTAGAGAAAGGAAGAGAGGAAGGGAGGGGGGGGGGGGAAAGGGGGAGAGGGGGAGAGCTGCTTGGCAGGTGCAAGAGTGGAAACCTCTTTCAGCCACACTGGGTTCTGGAGACGGGTTGGACGGGTAGCTCTGCAGCTCCAGCTTCCAGTGGGTGTGTTAAATATTATGAGCGAGCCATGATTCCTGCCTTCCTCACGTCACAGTTAGGAGATTGGCTAAATAAACGCTACAGTGATAGTAACAGGAAAACCTCAACCAAAAGTGTTTTATTTTTTTTCTCCTCCTCTCCTCCCTCCTTCCCACCCCCACCCCCACCCCCCCTTTCATTCTACTGCAGCTCCAACCGGAGCAAGGAGAGGGCGTCTGTTCCACAAAGGTTTGCAAAGTAAAATTTAAAAAAATAAAAATATATTAATAATAAAAAAAAAAGAAGAAGAAGAAGCAGAAGAATACAGTAACCGAGCGGTGGCTGAGAGGGGAATCTGCAATAACGTTGCAAAGTGTTGCACGCGAAGTGCTGCGGGCTGTGCTGGGGGCGCCGGTTGTGCTCCGTCATTGCCGGGGCTGCAGGGCGGCACGCGGCTCCCCTCGCGCCGTAGCAAAGTCAGGGCGGAGCGCCACGCGCTGCTTCCTCAGGACCGGCGGTTTTTTGTAATCCCTCGTCCCGTGGGTTGTGATAATCCCGAGGTAATCTGCTCTCTGCCTGCTGGTGCTGCTGGCCCCAGGGCAGCGCCCGGCGGGTGGTGGGAGTGGGTGCTGGAGGAAGGGGTGGTTCGCTGTGGCCGGGGTGGGGTGGGCGGGTGGTCGGGTGTGCTCCGGGCTGCTGGCTTTGTGTGTGGCACGAGGCTCCTGTGCTCCTTAGCGAGGCTCAATAAGCATTATGTGGGGCTGCAGCAGGAGAAAGGTACGTGCTTCTGCCCAGCCAACACCACCTTTACATGGAATCATGGAATGGCCTGGGTTGAAAAGGAGCACAGTGCTCATCCAGTTCCAACCCCCTGCTGTGTGCAGGTCACCAACCAGCAGACCAGGCTGCCCAGAGCCACATCCAGCCTGGCCTTGAATGCCTCCAGGAACGGGGCATCCACAGCCTCCTTGGGCATCACCAGTGCATCACCACCCTCTGAGTGAAATTCTTTGCACACAATCCTCTCAAAGCTGATTGGGATGGCTCATTTTTCTCAGGATTAACCAACATTAAATATTGCCTTCCCCCGTTCAAAAGTATTTTTTACCTCAGGATCCATCAAGCACCATTCCCTCACTGGGAGCTCCTGCAGGGCACACTGTGCTCCCCTGGAACACATCCGTGTGCTGACAGGAGCACTCTGCTCTGCAGAAGGGAACTCACAGCTTCTCTAAGGGGCCACCACCCTATGTATGCGTGCCTTTGTGAGGAGCAAGACTTACTTGCTGTCTTGAGGGCCATTTTGGTACCCAGGTTCAGAGACAGTGCTTTGATATCCATTGTGTCACCCAGGACTCCTCAATATACGTGTGCCTGATGACAGCAGAAATCCCCGCTGTGGAACCAGAAGCAACGCTTCCATCTTCTTCTGTGTTTTCACCAAGGTAAGCTCAGCTAAAGGGTAGCTATGAGGATGATCACAAACTGTCATCACATGCTTTTGCCTTCCACTGCTGCTCAGTAACACACAGGTATGGTTGGCAGAGTAGTTTGGGCTGTAAGTTAACTGCTTTTCCATGCAGAAAGCTGAAACCCAACTTATTTAACCTAGATTAGGAAGTTAGCATTTTAGGTCCTCCGGGAAAAACACACAGCTTGATTTCAACTGAGGAATACACCTCTACTGGAGGGAGTGTGATATGCAAGGGGGGTTCATCAGGAATTACATGAACAAGAGCACTTGGTTACAATTTTCTGCCTACCACTGGCTATAGGCTTTCTCCTGCTCAGCATGGCGTGCTCTCCTTTGGGCCACCAGCTGTGCTGCATTAGCCATCAAGGCCAGGAAGACAAAAGCAGGCAGCTGGGGGTTAGGAGCTGTTATGGCTGTGATGGAGGAGAACAGGCAGAGGTGGTGCTCCGGTGGAGGTGAGTGTTAGTCATGGTTCAAGCATGTTCCCTTTATTATGGTTTGCTCTCAGAGGTTCTGAGTGAGTTGTTTGGAACTCTTTGGGGTCTCTGTGAGGTAGGAGGGTGCAGTGTGTTGTTTGCTTTGGGTGGCCCAGAAGGGTTTATGGGGTATGGGCTGTATTTGCAGTGTTCTCCCCCTCTGGCCTGAGGGGACGTGGCTTAGCAGGCACCTAGCAGGTGGAAAAACACTGAGATGTGAAAAGTTGAAGTTGTTTAAATGCATGTGGTATTTTGCAGAAACAAAATGCTGCATTAGGCAGTTCCAGAGTTATGTAAGGGAAGTGAGATTGGCCTTATTGTCTAATACAGAAAATTAAATGTAAGTAATTACATGGCTTTTGAAAGGTGAAGTAAAAGCACAGTATCATGAGCAGGTAAATGATTCCTTGAAATTGCTTGTTGTTCTCATCAGAAGGACCTTTTGTGAATGCTAGTTATTAAGTATGGTTTTGTCTAGATCGTATCTACTTATGGACTGAATCCTGTTCTGGACTTCTTGGTCCTTTTGTTCCTTTCAAGCAGTACAGATCTGTGTGGGGGTTGGAGGCTGCTTGCACGTATTCATTCTGCAGCTGGACATTGTGGATTGGTTTTTCCAGGACTGAAGCTCCTTGGAGATGTGCATGAAGAAGAGCTGCTTAATTCTTTACACTGCTTTCAATTTCTTTGGTGGCTTTCAGAAGAGCTTTTGCTCTTTTGCAACATGCGCTTCTTTGAGTGACTTTTTATAGTGTAGACAGCACCCATATGCTAGTCAAGGTGTTGAATTAGCAAGCAACACCAGCTGGAGAATCTCCTCTGAGGATCTGCAATAGAGTTATGACTCTACTCACCTGCACCTAATTGCTTTAAGAGATGTTGTTCACCTGTGGTCCTGGCCTTTCTGTGAGCTCTGGGATTTACTACACACTGGTTAACTTGGGCTGCCTGCTGGAGTTCTCCATTCCCATTGTCAGTCTGTGGGTGTTTTTTCCTTACATTTTTTTTCTTCAGTATCTTTCAAGCTCTGGACTTTCCCAGCAGGGATGAGCAGATGCTGTTACCAGGATCAAATTTTCCTTTGGTATTCTTAGTCAATGCTGTGAGAGACTTTAAAGGGGGAAAAAAACCATCATATAATTCTTTTTCTTGATTTCAGTACCTACAAATGCTTCATTTCACAGGTGACTACACTGATGAGCAAAGAGACTCTTCTTAATTCTGTAAATAGCACTTTAGGAGGACAGAGCAAGTGGTAACCTTGTGTTCGTGTTCCTTTTGGAGGTCCTCCAAGGCTGGTGAGCAGCTTGGAGTTTGGGACATGCTGGGAACCTGAATATCTGCTGGGAGGGCTGATATGACCTGTGACCAAGAAGGCACAGGCTGTGGCTGTATGGAGCTGAAGGATGAGTTCTGAGTGCAGCCAGGAGCTGGGCTGCAGGTCAGCCCAGATGGGAGACTGGACAGCACAAGAGCAAAAGGAGCAGGCAGGGCTAGAGCAGGGCTAGATCAGAGCCAGAGAGGTTGAACAAAGCAGGGTTGGGGCAGCCTCCCAGGAGCATCCCATTGCTTGTTGTGAGCAGGTGTGAGTGTGGTGCAAGAGCGCTTTGGTGCTGGAGCCCCAGTAAGGAATGGTTGGATTTGAGCCCTATCTCTGTGCCTTGGCACCTTCGCTCCAGCATAAGCGCAGCGTTTGAAGGCAGGAGAGGTAACTGGCAATCAAATGTTTGCCTTTCCAACTTGGAGCTGGTGGGGGAAAATACTGATTTTTTTTGGTAACTGGAAAATGTGAACTGGTGTTGAACCTTGTTGAAACCAGCTTTTACCCACAGAACTGATAGATGCAGAGATGTAGGGCATTTGAGGCTGCGTGGTTTGGATGGTTTCAGAAGTTGTTTACTTACTATTTTACCTCCTGAGATCCCAGATTGAGTAATGAGAATGTAAATATTCCTCTCTACCTGTATGGCCTTCAAATGGAGTTCTGTGTGTGGCCAACAGTTTTTCATTACTGCTGTGCAGAGTTGGACCAGTATTACTCCTGTAAGAGCAATGCTGTGTTAACAAGGAAATAACTTCTCAATGTCATAATATTCAATTAAGAAATTATTGCGTGCAGCTCATATTAATAATTTCAATAAAATCGAGTTCCTTGCCATCCACTTTTTCCTCTTTCGACTATTGAATTAAAATGCCCTTTCTTCACTTTCTTTAAAGGATGTGAATGCTGTTGGAAATGTGACATTAAACCACTACAACCACAAGCCAGGATTGCTTTGGACCTAATGTGCTTTTTCTGATGTTTCAAATTAGCACTTAAAGGCAGAACATGCAAAAATGTGTTGCTTTTATTTAACAATACAATCAAGAATTCAGGGGCAGTAGTCACATCCTGGCATTCCTTCATTGTTTTGTGCACAAATTAATAGCTTTTTCTGCTGGGGAGATTTGTGCCGGCGTTGGTTTTCCCCCCCACTTTGCCTGCTCACCTCACTGAGCAGCGACAATGGTCAGTGTGTGTGATAAAGCATTCAGGTAAATAAGTGAAGCGTGCTTTGGGCTGAGTAAACAGACCTGGCTATTTTGTGTTATAACTGCTTACGGCCTGATGTAAAATCTGAGTGCAGCAGGACAGACCACAAGGCAGGCCTGGCTGCGTAGCTTCTGTTGATGTGGTTTTGTTGTTCCATCGAATGGGAAAATGGGGCTTCCTGTGTATTAACCTCCCACACTCTGAAAGTCACCTTTATTGCTGAGAATTACACCTGCTCTGCCTCCCAAACAGAAGGCAAGGCTGTCAGTGCTGTTTCAGTCTGCTTCTCGTTGATGTGTGAAAGATCAGCAGTACTTGTTTAAAGCAGTGCGATGTGTTGAAACAACCATGTAGGTCTGTCTCTTTTAAGTTCCTTGGATTGCCTTCCAGCCCAGGGTTTTGTGAGTTAGATGATGCTTTTGGTCCATTCTTTGACCAATCTCTTCCCAAAGCCTGAAGTGATGCAATCCTTCCTTCCCATTGTGGTTGACTGGAAATGCACTGAGCTGTGAGCTGGAGCTCAGTAGTGCTGGGAGGAGGCTTCCCCTCTTCTCAACAGAGCTGCTGGGCAAAGTGCAGCCTGTCCTGGAAATGCACTGCTAGCCTCAAAGGATTGCAGATTCCAGCCTCAGCTTGGGGTGTTTCCATTCTGTAGGTTGGGATTCAGATGTTCTGTGTGACCCCAGGTGTTGCTGAGGGAACCTATTGAAGGTGGAGAACTCATTAATTATGTGGGGCCATGAAGCAGAAAGCTTTTCCCTGTCCCCTTTGTTCCTCCTCAGCTGTTGCAGATCAGGAGTTAGCTCTTCAGCTGGTATCGGCTGGCCATGGCTTCAATGAAATGCCACCTCACTGTATCAGCTGAGGATCTGCTCCACAATGCTCAATTCTTCCACTGGCCGGAACAGAGGGCTGCCTGGCAGCAAGGGAACAAAACCTGGCATTGTTGTTGCTGGAGTGGTGAGGCTGGCCTGGGGCAGCATTGCATTTGCTCCAGTTGTTCAGGCAGAGCAATGATCTTCTATATAGCTCCAGCAGCTCCTTCCGGTCTCTCCTGCAGTCGGAGGATGACATGGCAAACTAATTGTTGTTTACTTACATAATTTGAGTTAGTTTATCTAAAAATTATCTCAGTTTGCAAGACTTTAAAGGGTTATCACCAAATATTCTGCATTCCACATGGACTTTCTGTGTTCAGGTAGCAGCACTTGGATCTTTTAAAAAGCAAGCCATATTTTAGACCTGTATTAGACAACCATCTTGAAGATCCATTCAAATTGAGGGAGCTACGTGATCTATGCCTGGAGAAAATGCACCCTGATGCTAAAAACAAGGTGCAGCACACATCCTCATGGGAAGGCTCCGTGTGCTGATGTATGTAGTCACATAGCCACACTTCAGTGTGTACCAATACATGAATGGGGAGTTCAATTGTATGCTGGAGAAACTCTTCTGGGAATTCTTTTTTTGTTGCTGTCTAATTTGGATTTCTATGGGTGTTTTGACTTCTTACCTTGAGCTTTTTTTCCTCTCGGCTGGTTAAACTTTCAATCTGATCATTTAAAAAAAAAAAAAAAGCTGAGGAAGTTGGAGTAAACCACAAAGACATTTTAAGCATACCACAGCCTGAAATAGAAATTAAAATACTAATAAAGAAATCTCATGGGAGAGCCCTGCAGCCAGGCGGTGTAACGTGGGCTGTGAGTTCCTCTGCCCTGCGGGACACCAGGACTCCTTGTGGCTCTGTGGGGCTGAAGTGACTTCCCAGCATCATTTCCTAATTTGGTGGGAGGGAGACCTGAGAGAGTTGTGTGATGTGTTAATGAAAGTCAGTACAGGAGAGAGATGCTGATATTTTTGTCTCTTTTCTTTGGAGTGTAATTCATGCTCTTGACTTCAACCTCTCCAGAAACTCAAATCCTTAAGAATACTTGTGCAGAGGGAAAACCTGAAATGCTGGGGCTCTGTGTGAGTCCTGGATGGTGAGATCTCTGACACTCAGTGCCCTCAGGGCTATGGGATTGCTCTGGTACGTAAAGGCTGTGTGATGTGACTGGGAATACAAAGCACAGCAAGCCAGGGGCTTGCAAAAGCCCTTTGCATCCCTCTGCTCCCCAGCCCTGTCTGTCTTCATGCCCCCTCCCTGTGATTCTCTTGCTTGCTGCCTTTGCAGAAGTGCTTTCCTAAACGCTGATCAGAATAATCATGGCTTTGCTTCTGATGACTTGATATGAAAGCCGCTGAGAACTTTGGCTGTGGAGGATTCCTGTATGGTAATTATCACATAAGGAATCCCCATTTCCCAACAGATGATGACACTTTGTTCTCTAATCAAGCCTTGCTGTAAAGCTCACAGCAAGCACAGAAAAACCTGAGCAAAGCTGGTGCTTGTGAGGGCTTCGGAGTTTCCATCAGCCTTCCTTTTCCTTCCCGCTGCCTGCACTTGGCTCAGTAGGTGCTGGTGAAAAAGCTTTTGCTGCTGCTTAAAAACATGCACTTTCTGTGCTCCAGTCACTATCAGACAGGTGTATCCCAGCTTATGAGCTTGGTGTCTGCTTCTTTCCTAAGGAATTTTTGGCCCTCCCCACTCCTGATGCTGCTCTCACTGTGCTGAGTGTGGCTCCCAGCAGCCTGTGCTGTTCTGTGCTCCCCATACCTCAACTGGCAGCTCTGCTTCCTCTGTCCTTCCTGTCTGCAGGATGAGTTTTCCTGGAACTTCTTTGGTGGTGAAGATTTCCACTCTTTGATGCTGAATGTGTCAGTTTCCCTAAGGGATTTATCACACATTATCACTGTCCTGGTTGTTTTTCTACCGATGTGTTGCAATAATAAACTCTGGTGCTAAAAGGGAATTGTTTGGCTTTTGCTGCTGGAGGTGGGAGGATGTGTGTGGCCCCTGCTGTAGGAGCAGCTGTGCTCCTACAGGGCAGGGATGATGTTGGGGTGCTGGAGAAGGATGCATTTTTGGCCATTGTGTTTTCTGTCAGGCACTGGGCTTCTCCTAGGGATGGAGTCAAACACTTGGCTCGGTTCAAGTGTCTGAGCTGGAAGCATAATTGCTACATCCCTTGTAAGTCAGATCTGATTGCTTTTGGGATTGTCACTGTTTTGGTCTCAGCTGAGACTTCCACCCATAGGCTGTGGTTGTACATCTCCACTGATCCACTTCTTGCAGATTTAGGAAGCTTTGAAGCAGGGTCCTTTATTCTGCATTTGTATAGTGCTCACAGCATGAGAGTGATGTCCTTGGGTGGAACGGTGAGGAGGAGGATGATGGGATGATCTGAGTGCTCAGCGCCAACAATCTGGCAGGGAAAGCAGCTGTTTGGTTTGTTTGTTTGTTTGTTTTTACCTGCTCTGTTGGAAGATGAACGCTTTGCAAGGAAATGCATTGAGGTTCTGACTCCTGGCTGGGCTGTGCTGGGATGTTGGACTCGCAGGGAGAGAGGCTTTGGGTGCAGCTTCTTCTTTCTCTGGTTCTTTGAAGATTGGAGGTAACTTCTGAGAAATAGCCACAAAAGGTTTCCATGGGGATTTTGAAACCAAAGCTGTGCATATTAGTGTGCTTTGTTCTGTGTGCCTCCCAGCTGACAGAAGTTGCAGTGTAAATGGACCTAGCAGTGCTTGGTGACCTCTGTCCAAAACAGGTAGGAACTTGATGTTGGCAGTGGCGGTGAGGTTTTTTTCTCCACAAGTTCTTCTCTGTGGAGTGGTCGACTGGTTTTGGCTGAAGCCTGGAGACAGGGACATGGTGACAAGATAGAGTGCAGTGAGTAACAGGGCTGAGTCAATTATTGACTAGCCCATCTCAGCACCTTTGTTTTCTTTGCTGACAGAACACCACGACCTTTGTATGGGGAGCTGAGCCTGCAGGAGCCCAGCGCTGACCATTCTGGGTGTCACTGAAGTGAACATTCCTTGTTATCGAAGTGAATTGAATTCTCCCCTGGCGAAGTGTTTCCCATTATCTTTTAGATCAATGTTCTGCACATGACTGTCTGCTCTGATTTCTGTCCTTTCTCTCAGGAAAACATGCAGAAGAAGCCAGTGCAATAGCTGCTGACTTGTAAAATATTTCGGGAGCTGAAGTGAAGTTAGAGCAGTGCCAGGTGTGGTCCAGACCTCTCAGACAAAACTGCCATAGGTACAAACAGAGACACTGTATTCAAACATTCCATTATGCAGTGATTCATCCTTATGTGAATGCTTCTTCAAATGACATATCTGCTCAGTCTGTGAGAGCTTGAAGGTGAAGGGTGTGAAGGGGTTTCTGTAACTGTGGTGGTAGTTCTGTGTTCACATTTGCTGTGTGAAGGAATCCTTCCCCATTCCCTTTCTGGCTGTTTTCAAATACAGGCTATGCTCACCTGGTGGATCAGTTGGGGCACAAGGGCTGGACTGCTCTGTGCCTCTTGCATGGGTGCTGCTCCTTTGGGCACTGGTGTAGCTGGAAAAACCCTTGAGAAAGAGGCAAGAAATTGAGATCTTCAAAGGTGCAGTGCCATGTCCAGGGTGCTCCTTGCCTTGGTGGGGTGGAGAACTACAGTGGCTGGATCCTGTGCTGGAGGTGGCAGAGGAGCAGCTGTCTTCTGCTGCCTGCTGGAGTCAACAGGAGCTCCGTTGGTGATCTTCAGCTTGGCAGTTTGATATCAGATGGCCAAGCATGTTGAACAGAGAGGCTGGTGCCACCCTTGTTGTGATGTCTGGGGTTAGCAGTGGGAATAGAGGGCTGCTTAGCCCAGCATTGCAAAGTTCATTCATAGTGTTGGAGACTTCCATAGAATACAAAGCTATAAAGGACTACAGTAAAATTCCAGTCTACAAATGGAAATGATGCAAGTATACTGAGGACTGTGGGTGATAAATGGAGAACTGAACATTTGTGTTTCTCTGATACAGAGTAATGCAATGAGGCTCTCAGTACCTGGTGGCTTCTGGGTCCACAGATAACAAGCAAAACTTAAGGAAAAAAACTTTATGAAGAGAAGAAGCAGCAAATGCAAAAATGCTTCAAAGACAGAGCATTGAAACTGGTAATGTTATTTTTCTAAAAAATAGACTTTAGAAAAAAAAACATTAGAAGGATCAACATCAAAGAAAGAACAGAAGAAAATGGGGACAAATAAATTAAAGGACAAAATTATGAAGTGAGAGAACACGATGTCTTGTACAGAAAGACTGAAAATGACAGATGATAAGAACTAAAACAAGAGACTAACAGTGAGATGGAGCTTTGAGTATCATTAGCTCACAGCCCAACGTGAACGCTTGCATCATACTTCCTATTTTTGTCTTTCATTTTATTGTGCTTTGCCCTGGAGCAGGTAATTACAGGTTCCTTGTGATAATTACAGGTAGGCTGTGCGTTCTGCCTCTGGTCTGTAGGGCAGCAGTGCTGTGGGGAGCTGCTTGGTTTGCTGTGCACCATCAGTACTGGCAGAAGTGGACTGGGGGTCACAGGTGGCAAGGGGCAGAGCACTGCCATGTGCTGGGTGTGTGTGATGGTGGGTGAAGGCTCTGTGAAGCCTGGGAGGAGGCTGCCTTCCCTGGGGATCTATAGAGCATGACTGGTCCTGTCTTGCCACCTACGGAGCTGTAGAAGAATGTATGAAGTGCTGCTGCCAATGAAGTCATAGGGTTATTTTATGCACTGAGGAAGATGCTGTTTCCCAGTATCTTGGCACACGCTCAGTACTTGAGAATGTGGTGTGGAGACCAGCATACAAACGAAGGCGGTGAGGTCCTGCTGTGCGGCCCTGCAAGCCCACTTCCCCTGCACTGCAGCTCAGGGCACAGAGGCTGCAGCCTTGAGTGTGCTGCACACATACAGTGTGTGACAGATGCTGAAGCGTGCTGCAGGGTGAGCACACTGCAGAGGCAGTGCGGAAGTCAGAGTTTAATTGTGCCATTCCCCACCTGTTTTTGTTACAAACCTGTGGCAAAATGGCCCTTTCACTTCCTGAATGATCTCATGAGTCCACACAGAACCAAATTGTTTCCCTTGTGAAAGACTTGAGAGAACTTGACTGAAAACCCTCCCTGGTGCAGCATTCTTGGCTTATTCTCAGAAGGGAGATGTTGGCATTGCTGCAAAGTACTTCAGGAGGAATAAGGATGCTGCAGGGCTGTGCAATACAAATCTCTGTCCCAGACAGCAGCGCTGGCAGCTTGCGTGCCCCGGTAGCCTCTCTTCCTCCATCAAATTTATAGAGGTGGTGTTCTGATACAGCAGCACTTTCTCATCTGCTTCTTCATTGCAGTGGCAGCAAGGAAATGGGTCGAGGCTGCAGACGTGCTGCTGTTGTACCCTGCACTGAGTGCCACTGGAGTAATTGAGCTCCTTGCTGACTGGCAGCCAGAGCGGCTGAGAAACAGAAAGGAGTAAGGAGGGGAAAAAGGAACAGAGGCTTAGAAAGATGAGAGGCACAGCAGTGGTGATCACTTCTGAAGTCTTTTAATGGAAAGATCTGGAAAATGACTTTCCTTTTTGCTTTGCTCTCCAGCCCCGGTGTTCAAAGGGCAGCAGCTCCTAGCGCTGCCAGCTGGATCCTCTGCAAGTGCTGTGCTTTTGGCTGGGGCAGGCTGCTGCCAGCACAGGAGAACTTGCTCTGGGTGCTCAATGTGCACGTTTGCATTCTTGAAACCTAAGCCACGCTCTTATTTAGTCTTTGAGTCATTAAAGAAAAAACCGCACTCTTTGCAGTTGTGAAGAAAAGCAGCAGAAACGACTTTCTTGGCACAGATGTCTGCAAACTGTATTTCTACAAAAATAACTCCCATGGAGGCTTAACCTCTGAAGGACACCCACATTAAATTAAACTGTATGTCTAGTAACACAATGGTATTTTCAGCCTGGCAATCCTGATGGTCACAGGGCAGTAACACAGCACAGAGTAAAGGGCACACCTGCACCCAGGAGAAGGATATGCCCCTACCAGAGTTCATGTTAACCCTGCCAGCCTGTGTGACTATGGCTGTGTCACTTGATTTCATCCCACCCTCTGAAAATGGGTGTGAAATCAGTGCTGTATGTAGGCTGCATACAAAGGCCGGGGGGAAAAGTCACTGAGAGATGAGAACTTTGTCCTTAAAGGGAGAAGTGTGCAGTGATGAGCATCTGAAATGCTGCTTTCTGCTTTGCCTGGTGGGTGAGAAGACATGTGGAGTGCTTGCTGCTGGGCTGGGGGGACCTGGTATGAAGAGCAGGGAAGAGATGCAAAAAGTGCTCTGGTTCTCTTATGGGGCTGAGTGTTGGAGCATGGCATGGGAGCGATGGGCAGAACCTCCACCTTGGCTGTAGGCAAGTTAGCTTTAATTTGTGTCAGCAAAGGGATATCCATGCATTGTTGTACTTTGCTGGAAGGCCTCAGAGTTCTTGCACACCTCTGCAGGAGTTGAGCAGGGCTCTGCCTGGGCTGGAGCTGACAAGTTCTGTACAACCATTCCTTCTCACGCAGCTTCCTGCTCACCTGGGCATTTCTGCGTCATGCTCTTCTGCCCTGCAGAGCTCTGTCTGCTGTTTGCCATGGGCTGGGACCTGTGCGTGTTGGATGCTGCCTGTGGTGGAGTTGCCCTGGGCAGCCAGATGTGCTTATGCTGATAGTAACAGGAGTTGCTGTGCAAGAAGCTTCACTCCATCTGGGTTACTTGCGTCAGCCATGGGGCATTGGCTCTGCCTTCTTGCTGGACAGGTTATGTAATCACATCAGAAATCAAGTGCCTAACTTGAATTTCACCTCCTCTGAACATCTGGCCATTCATGTTTTAGGCTGACTGATTTCACAAGGATCTTGGTTAGAAATTGCTCTCTATGCATGCATGGCATAGAAAACAATGCTGAAAGGTTGCCAAGACAATGACCTGGAAACTCATTTTCAAATTCTAATGGTTATCATATTTTCTCTGTTTTAGCTCAGAGACTCAGTGAGAGCAGTATTGTGTTGACCTCCCAAGCCCTAGTTCAGCACTTGTGTAAAAGATTCCCTCTTCTCACTGCTTTGCCACCTTGGAAGCCAGCAGTGCCGTGTGCGGAGGCAACCCAAGGGCAGTGGTGGCTATGGAAGGAGTTCATGCTGCATTGCATAGAACTGATACAGAGGTGCTGGCAAGGTGCTTGGCTGTGCTCTCCTGGCATTTTAATTTCCTCTCTTCCTGGGCTCAGGAGGTCTGACCCTTTGGATGTGGTCTGATTCTCTTCTATTCTTCATCAGGACAAGTTTTGCTGGAGAACTGTCAGGGAAGTGATGGCTGCTTTGAACGTGCTCAGCTTGTTCCATGTTGGCAGGTATTCTGGCAGCTCTTTTCTGCTGGGGGATTTTCCTCAACTCATGTTCTTTTGAGCTTTACTTGAGATATCAGGTGGGCCCTGGTCCCTGTTCCTTCTACAGCCTCAGATCCCCTGCTTGAGACGTTGAAGTCAAGGGACTGTATGTCAGTAACAGCACGTAACACGAAGGTTTCATAGCAGTGTTGTTAATGTTTATAATCTAGAGTCTGAGTGAGTCAGGGAGTCTGTTTCTTCAAGACGCCCCTCCACAGCACTTCCAACTGCCCTTCTTATTCTCATGGGAGATGGATGCAATGCATGCAGCCATGCATGTAAGGCGGTGCTGTGTTGAGCTCAGCCCACGAGTTCCACGCAGGATGCTGGCTGGCAGCCATATTGGTAAATGGCTCTGATTTTTTTTTTGATGGAGATGAAGAGCAAGACAGATGTACTATATACTGAAAAGAGTTAAAAAATAACTGTTTGCCATCTCTGTGCTTGCCTTAAAACAGAATACCCAGCATACAGAGGGGTGGTTGTTTGGCATATGGAGATGTCAACGTTAATAATTGCCTCTGCTGTTTCAGAGAGCTTGCCAGGCTTGTGCAAGGGGCCTTGATGTTGATGACGAGTTTTGCAGGCAGATTTTTGCGAGTGTTTTGAGCTCTATGAGTGCTGTGAGAATCTACTTATGTTGCAGCAACTTGTGAGAGAAGTGGTACAAGTACATAAACTCCTACCCCCTGTCCTACCTGGAAGGTGGGAGGTTTGGGATTTGCTTTGCTGGGGTAAAGAAGTCAGGGTTACACAGCAGACTTCTCTATGGCTGGTACCACTTGGTTCTCATTACAAACCCCAACAGCTAGCTTAGCACAACAAGGGGGGATTGGCTGTATCTGGCAAAACTGGATTAATTCCAGTGTGCTGCGTAACTCCCAGCTGGCTGTGATCCTTGTCAGAAGAGGATTTCTCTTTAAGAGTTAATTTGAGTGCTTTCTCAGTCCATATGTATGTCTTCCAGCGTGGCTGGCTTAGCTGCAGCTGTCAAATGATGGGGGGCCTTTCTGCACGTTGTTCTGACAATACACGCTTGTGTGCTGGTGTAATGGAAACACTTTCTTCCTTTATTCCTTTATTCGTGTTATATTGTGGGAGAGCTTCATCTCCTCTTCACGCTTCTGCTCAAACACACAGCACTTCTGTGTAGTCTGGGTGAGAATGCTCCATGGAGGCTCTGTGTTAAGGCCCCGTTTACCTGGGAGGCTGTTTGTTTGTTTAAGAGGAATACTGCTATTTCTGTAAGCTTCCATTCAGTGCATTTTTTGGATGAGTTATTCTTTAATTTAAAAAAAAAAAACCTTTCTTAGAATGCTAAAAAAAAAAAAACCTAACAAGACCATTGAAGTGCCATGAGAGTTTGGTGATGAGTTACACCAGAGAAACGAACCTCAGATCTTCCATCTGGTGTGCTGGCCAAGCTTCTAATTCAGCAGTGCCCAGTAGTGCACCAAAGTGAGTCATGAATTCTTCAGTGTAATTACCACGCAGTGCAAACCAAGGCTGCAGAAGTCTGAACCTCTTCCTGTCTGTTGTCCTTTCCCTCCTACTTGCTTCTCAAATACGATGTGCTTTGCAGGAAGGCTGTGCTTAGCATCACAGCTTCAACTCTGGAGCTGATGCAATTAAAAACTAGGTTCTGATTTATTGAGTAAAGTTCCTGTTTATCAGACTGTTACAAGAAGGTGAAATGTCTTTTTTGTGCATCTGCAGCTTTATTTTTAGGGAGCATGCCCTAGCAGAGACAGCCATGGCAGGGTTGCCTTGATGTCAGGTGTGTACATGGTGGGAGACGTTCTTGTTGCAGCTTTAAAATTAGCTTTTCCTTGAAACTTATTTTCATATCCTCCTGTTTGTCTTGCCTGCATGTTTTGGGAAATGCTCATGGCATCAGGCAGTTAATAGGGTGATTGGAAAGACCGTGTGTTTGCTCAGGATGTGGACCCCCCCCCCCCCCCATAAAGAACTCATTGGAGAGGAGTCCCAATGACTGTGTGTGTTGGTACATCATGAGGATGTCCCTGTAGCCTGGGACTGCAGAACTGCAGCTGTGCCTTTGGGTGGGTTTGCAGACTCTCTAACTTTCACTTGCTTTGGATATGTAAGTGCTCAAATTGCTTCTAAGTGAGTACAAAGTCAAAATTCTTCTTAGATTTGCTATTAAAAAAAAAAATTCTCAGGTGGAAGTGGGGCATCAAGGACACATTCTGTGGGTCTGGTAAAGGACCTGCAAATACAGAACATCCTGAGTTGGAAGGGACTTGTGAGGGTCATTGAGTCCAACTCCTGTGCTCCAGATTAATTCTTGTGCTTTGAAACTCTATGATGCACATGTGAGAACACCTTCCAGAAGAGTTTACAGCCTTGATGCAAGTGTATATCAGGAGGAGATAGCACTGAACGAGACATGCTTGATGTGGTGTGCCACACAGTTATGTGAGAAGCTGAAGTAATCACTGAAGGGAGGGGGGGAATCAATGATTCAGTGAGAGCTGTGTTGGTTGGAAAGCGTAAAGGGGAACTGCTGATAAAGGGCTTATGAGAGATGAGACAAAGTGGATCAAATCCATGAGGGTACTCCAGGCAGCGGGACAGCACGAATAATCCCTGTCCTACTCACTGTAATTATAATAGCTGCCTTGGAGAGATGGGCTCGGTGTAAATGCTGCATTACTTTGATTCTGTCAATTAAAGTCTGATGCGATTAAATGGAACCCCTGCTTGATGTACTCGACACTGCAAGATGTTGAGGAGACTGGCCCCAATCCAACAAAGCACTTAAGCCATTCCATTAGCCTAAATGGCACTACCTGTGTGCTTAATTTTAAGCACGCTCTTAAGTGCTTTGCTGGGTTGGTGCCAGTGTGTGCAATGGGTGGCAAGATCGGGTTCATAGAGAGCGCTGAAACCTCGCTTTGGTTTTTGCGCACATGAGAGCTGCGTGGTTTCACTTATTGCCCCTTAGACCAGCTCTTCAAGTTGGGATTTCAATAAAAATAAGTGGCCACTCTGAATAAGCCAACCCCTGAAAGTGCTGCTCGTGCAGAATCTTTACAGTGCGTGCTATCAAAACCTGTTCACCTAGAGTAGTGCCAAATGGAGCCCTTCCAGTGAGCAACACTAAAGCATCTGAGCTGATCAAGTACAGAGTCTGACACCATGCAACCTGAGAGCGTTGTCTGGGAGCAGCTGAAGAGTATTTGCAAGGGTTGATGTTCTTGACTGAATGAAGGCTGCATGGCCAGATGCTTAATGCTGTTCTTGGATCAAATTGAGCTATAGTTTATATACAATTGTGTTAAAAGTGTATCATAAAATATCATAATTATTATCACTTGGTTTATATACTCTTTTCCAAAAACCCAAAGGCACTGTGGATTCAGAAATAAGCACATTCACAGAGTCTGGAAAAATGGAGGTCAGACAGGTGCCAGAGTCTGCTGAGAAATTTAGAAATGATTTACTCTAAATTAAAGACAATGGACTTGGAAAGGACCTCGGGAGGTCAGTTGGTTCATCTGTCTCTTCAAACCACCAGCACTGTACTTTCCCTAAGCTATCTATTCCAGGGTAGAAGTATTTTACCCTTAGAAAGTATTTCCTGATGTCCAAATTGAGTTTCCCTGGCTGTAATTTCATCTTATTATTTCTTGCCTAACCTGCCATGCGCATGAGGAATAGAGCCTTCCCTCCCCTCTGAGCAACCCATCACAGCAGTCTTAGGGCACTGTTATGCTGCTGTTTCTCAGCATGAGTCTCTTTTCTCTTCCTTCATTCTTGTAACTATTTATGCTCCTCTCATTTCCAGCTCTCTGGGATTTGGCCCTCAGAAATACCCATGAGGGAATAAAAATGAGTTTGAGCCTGCTCTCAGCATTTAGGCCATTGAGTCTGATGGGCAGAAGGAATCCTGCTGCACTGCCTTTCCATGCATCATGGTACAGAGCTCCCAGTTCCCTTGCATGTGGCTCATCATTTGAGATGACCTTCTTCATTAAAGAAGTACTTCAGCAAATAGACAGTTTGAATTTTTTTTTTTTCCTTAGCAGCAAGAGATGCAGGTGATAAACTTGCTATCAGATGCTGTGCTGCTGCAAGTTCAGTGTTTCCCCAGGGGAACCAGGTCCTGACTTTGTATTCTCACTTTCCCTGTGACCACTGTAGCTCTCTGAAGAGCCTGAGTTGTGTTGCTGGATGTTGGGTTTGCAGGGAGGTGGGCAACAGGCTGAGACAGAGCAAGCAAGAGCATAAGGTACAACTCTGCAAGCCTGGGCTGCAAAGCCCTGCAGGAAGGATGTTGACAATGAGGGGTAGGAAAAGAGAAGGGAAAGCTGCTCCTGGAAGCATTCTGCACTGATTCAGCTCAAACCCATGAATGCTTCCAGGCTGGGGATACCTCAGTACCATTATTTCTATTAGTCTCAAAGCACCCCAGGAAAACTGTGGCTTGGGAAGCGCTCCGGTAGCAGCAGCTGACAGCCACGTGGCTGCAGAGCTGGTTATATTTACAGCCCTGGTGCAGATGTCACCACTCATCAGTGGGCACAGCAGGCAGTGTGGGGTGGGCAGAGGGCTGCTTTGTTGCTGCAGAGCTCGGGGTGCTAAGCAGGGAGCTGGGTGGCTGTGATTATTAAGATGTAATCAATGTGAGGTGTTATCGTTAAGGCAACTGCTTCCATCGCCTTCAGTGAGAAACCTGGCAATGTAACCTTTCCTTTGTTCTTTCACTTACTGAGATGGGAAATGGAAGCAGGCAAGGATTCCAGGAGCTTTTTGTGCTGCATTTTGGTTGCTGCACAAAATATCAAAGAAGTACTTCTGTCACGTGACTTCAGTTAAGTTTTCCTGGAGGAAATCTTTCCTTTGGCTCCGAAGTGCTCCCATAAATGAGAATTGGGTTCTTACTTCATGGAGTTACTTTAGGGAACTTTTCCTTAAGCATCGCTTGAAATGTATACCTTCCGTTCTCAGACTGCCTTCTTCCTTTTTAACTTGCTTCCTATATGGCAAATTTGTTTACTGGATCTTATATAATTTATTTCAGATCCTTCTTAAGAGCTAAGGATTAGGAAATGATGGATAATAGCAATAAAGTTGGATCATGTTTAATATCTTACATACTTTTCTCCTACAGCAGGTTAAACAGTGAGCAACCCTTACCTTATAAAGCCTCATTTAAACCTAATACTCAAAGGTAAACACTACAGGAGTTATTTAACACTTTTGTTTGACATTGACTTACAATGTTTTCTCAACTGAGGAAAATGAGGAAAACTGCATGGAAGTGATTGAATTCCATTATCTCTGATTCTGCTCTTTTAAAAACGGATCTCTTGGCCATTTGTCTAAATTACTCCCTTGAGTTTGTTAACATTTGTAATCATACAGTTTAATTTTATCTTGCTTGAATCAATTTGTATAGTAGACTTGAGGCAATGTCTTCATATTCTGAGTTACAGCACTCTGTGGAGGTCCAGTGTGGTCTTCTGGAGTGCTTTGCTGATGCTGGTTTTGGGGCTGATGGAACCACAGCAACACCCAGTCTTGAGATTTCCTTTGGGAGGTCTCAAAAATCTCTTGGTAGAGGAACACTTAATTTCCAAAATGAAGTGAACTGCAGGGAAGTGAAATGACTTGTATGAAATAATACAGAGAATCCAGAGCTCCTCACTGTCACTGGCAAGATCCCTTTCATGGGACTAGGTGGATGCCATGGGTGTTTTCAATACCAGCTATCAGGCATGCGTGTGGTGGTAACCTCTCTCCATGTCACAAGGCAACTGTGAAATTCAGATCCAAAATAAGTCCAAAAAAACATTCCCACCATAGTTGTGTGGAGCCCTGTAACCAGGGTTAAGAAAGCTTTCTGCTACACCATGAGGAATGTGGATCTTGTTGCTAGAAAAATAAGTCACTTTGGCACTTGTTTATTATAGTTAATTGCACATATGCTGTTTTCTTAACAGTTTCATTTCCAGCTGGGGAAAATCTTAGAGAGGAGAAGGAAATTATAGGATCAATATTTCTGCTCGCTTAGAGCAGGCAGGATGTTACAACTCCTTGCTTGGCTTGGAGCATTCAGCTCCTGGTGTTGGGAAGAGTTTTCTTAGAGCTGGGACTCCCCTGTGCAGGAGAGCTCGTCCTCCTCCTTCCAGTGCTGTGCTGGAGGGGAGGAATTTGCCTGGAGCTTTTTCAGCTTTGTCTCTGGAAGTGGTTGAAAGAAAGATCCTTTTTTTCATTAATTATTACATAGGAAACCAGATTAATCCTTGCAGAGCCACCTTCCAGCTCTTAGGGTTGTCCTTCAGCCATACTTTGTTAACCAGACAAAGCTCATTGCTTATGTAAAGCCCTCATGAAGAATACCCAAAATAAGAATAATACTTCCATAATGAAATAACAAGTCTTGGCACATCTACAGCAGCAGCCAAACACTCAGCTGCCATCAGTTTCACTAGGAGGAGAAAACACTGGAAACAATTGTAGCACAAATAATTGATGAGAGAAAAGCAGGATCTCTGGCTGCAATAGACATCTCCGGACTGCTTGCTTCATCTACTGCAGATAGAAGCCCTGTGTGGTGATTAGGAAAGAGAAATGTTTGGGGCAGAACAGAATGTGTTGATTTTCCTGGTGAATTGAACAGAAATTGCTTTTCAGGTGGATAAGTGGAAGAAAAGGTGCTTTTATTTGAACAGCCTGAGTTGCAGTCATGTTTGGTGCATCAGACTCAAGCAGAGAAAGCTCAGTGGTTTTCAGTGGGACAGCATAGGGCTGGAAAGCACCAGTAGGGCCCTTAACAGCAGCAGCAATGGGTAACTCAATTTATCTGTGCAAGAAAATGAGTAAATGACAGCAGCATCCCAAGAGTTATGCCTAATGTTCCTTAAATGTTGATAACTTCATATAGAATCTAGCATGCTGGGCTCTTCTATCCCTAGAGTTCCTTCCAGATGGGATAGCAAAAGCTGTTGGTGCCATCGGTGTGTGTTGGAGAGAGCACGGGAGCTGCTAAATGATGCCTGCTTGCTGCCGAGCAGCTCTGTGTTAGCACAGGGCTGCAGAATTGCACCATTCATCACCAGTGAGCATTGTTTGAAAAGATCATTTAGTATCTGTCAGGGCTGCTGTAATATTTTTTTGGGTAAGGAGTTTAAGTGGGGAGATGCATGCGTGTGCACTTCTGATTAATTGTAATTGTAATCTCACATAGTGCACTCCTCAGCCTGACATTTTTAAAGCAAGGGTAGGTTTGGTTGATTCCTGGAATTAATTATAATTCAGATTTTGGAGTGTGAAACGGATAGAACGCTTTCTATAAACCCCTTAGCCACAGTTAGAATGTGGTCTGATTTATTATATGCTTCTACTTTGCTCTGCTGCATTGTGTCATGAAATCTTTAGGAATTTATTGTAGGAAAATAACTATTTTTTGTATTTTAATGTTTGTGCAAGGAGAAATTGGTGTGTTAATTGTATTTTGATAAAGAAAAACAAAGCCATGCAGGCTTCTACTTCTTGGTGGTAGACCTATTACACTGATATTTTTTTTTATAGTCTCCCTAATTCAGAGGGCGCAAGAACAACTTCTATCTGCATTAATTCCCTGAGAGTTTTTAGCCATTTTAGAGCTAACATATGCAGGGATATCCTTTATTTCCCTTCCCCTGCTGGAATAAATGACAAATTCCCAGTACTTCAACTGGAGTGGTCTTTCTGTGCTTCCCCTTTGAATGCTGGATTCATGAAGGCTCTTCTTTGGATGTTCTCCAGAGAACCTGAGGAGGATGGCAGTAGAGATCCTCGCTTCCCAGTGTGGTGAAGACATGAAATGAAGACAAGGCTGCCAACAGCAGTAGCAGCAGGATTGCTGTCTTAATCTGAATTACCTTTCATGTGTGAACACAAACTAACACTTAGCGATCGTTAATATTAATGAAAAAACCTTCCGACTGAGAATTGCATCACAGTGATATCTGAATGCTGTGAAGTTGAGGAGGAGGAGAAATCCAGAGCAATGCTGTTTGGGCTCCTGTAGGGTAGGTAAGCCGTGTGGTTTGGATCTGAGTGAAGGTTGGCAGCAGTGTGATGGGTGTTGGTGCATATCCACACTGTGTCAAGCTCAATGGGAGCTGCAAGCAGGAACAATGGGATTTTGTCATTAGGCCTTTCCCTGTTGGCTGGGAGAGATAAGGGAGCCTTTCCCCTGCTTGTCTTCAGCAATAGATAAGATAAAGATCTTTGAGATAAAACCCAAGTGCAGCCAGAACTTGAAAGAGCCATCTCTGAGGAGAAAAACCTGAGCTGGCATCAGTTTGAAAAAGAAAATAGTCCATAGATTTATACTCTGTTGTACGAGAGTTATGGCTTTGGTAGTAAAAGCATACCCCAGTTGTTGGTTCCAGATGTGTATTCGTTTGGAGTCTGCAGGGCTGCACAGAGGCATCACCTGCAGGTTGTAATTCTTTCCGTTGGATTCTGGAGGCTGGGGAAGTTCAGTTGCTTGCTCAGAGATGGCCTTCATAACGTATTAACGTGCGTGGCAATCATTTGCAAAAGCTGCTGATCTCAGCAGGCTGCAAGGCTTGTGTTTTCCATGGGTGAGCATTTCTTGAACTTCTGTTTTGTGGTGAGAGGAGGATCTCTTGCAGCTCTGTCATTCCTCAGTATTACCCATCAGTGCACTGGTGCCATTCCCACTCACTATGGAGTGCTGGGATGTCCTTTCCCTGGAAGTTTCCCTTTTTGAAGCAGGAACAGAGGAAGAGTTCAGATTATCCAGGTTTTTTTTTCTTCCTTGCAGATTTCTTCCCACTTCCTCCCTCCTAATTATCTGCATTGCTGGTCTCTGTGTATATCTACCTCACCTCTCTCATGAATACAATCTCTGAGGATTGTGCTAACATGTTTTGCCTTCTGTTCAGAAATCCAACTGGTGCATGTGCAATATTCTAATCGCACACACAGGGCAGGCTGTGTTCTGAGGATACATGATGAGCTCTGACTGAAGCCCCAGGGACAGATAACCCAGATACAGCCCTGGATTCCTCCAGTAGCTTGGTGGTAATGAACCATTCAGCACGTGAGTGCTGGAGCACCTCTGCTTTCTTTGATTAATGTTATGCAAAATATAATTTAGGTGTTCTACCGTCTGCTATTTCAGGAAATATTTCCCTTCTAAGTGAATAAATTCTTTTGTCAATAACCTGGGTAATGCATTACCCACATTCCTGGGCTTTCCTCCTCCTATAGCCTGCAGGGTGCCTCTGTGGAGGGTGAGAGTTGAACCTGAAACCCAGACTCAAGCTTAGAGGTGAACATCTGAACACTGAAATAGAGACAACCCTCTATTAAATATCTGTATGGAGGGCCCACATTGAAAAGGCACAATGGTCCTTTAGTGGAAAGATGCACAGGAACCAGGGGGATCTCCAGTGCAGTGCAGAGGGGCAGGAGGTTGGCTTGCTCTTGACTGAGCTGGCTGGACATGCTTTGGGCTTACTGGAGTGCTGGAGCTCCTTATGCTGATGCCTGGCTGTCAGCAGCTGGCTGGAAGAAATGAGGCACACAGGCTCAAGGTTTGCTGAAAGCACCTAATTAATTGGGCTGAAAGCACGACCAAGTGGAAGGATGTGCAGGTAGAACATCAGGTGTCTTCCACAAAGGGTTGTAATAGAAAATGGCAGAATGTGCTGGCAATAAAACACAACAATGAAGTGTGTTCATTAAATCTATTAAGCTCAATTAGCAGAATGAAAGGTGCTGTATTGGTTGCAGCTAATACTGAATTCAAAGTTCTTTTTTAACACTAGTAATTAAAAATAGGCTAAATCTCCTATTTAAAATCTGTTTGCAATATTTGTATCAGGGTCGTAAATAATGAAATAATAGTATGAGTTATTTAGCATTAATCACCCCTCTCTCCCAGTTGCTGGAGTAGGATCACGAACAACGAGCCCTGCAGTTCCCAGCAGCCATTCTCACTGCCTTTGGAGACCTCTCTTTAATACTCTTTTATATCTTCATCCCCACCGAGGCAGAAAAGGAACAGGATTATATTATATGTATTCCCTTCCAAAAAAATCTGTTCTTGAATGCTGACCCATACTTTACTTTTATATTTACTTTCATTAGGGCTGTTCCCAGTTGGCAGGGGAATGAAGCCCTAATTGGAGGCATGCATACAACAGTGTCCTTCTGCTGAAATAGCTTGTTGGCTCAGAGCTCACTGAGCTGTCCCAGCGAAAAGACTTCTATGGGTGTGAGCTGTGTATCCCTTGGGGTGTGCATGGTCAGGATGTACCGAATCTTCCCTAATGCAAGCCAGCCCTGGGCTTAGGGCAGTCAACTGCACTGGGGCAGCCCAATGGGCTCTGTGCTGAGCTGTGGTGTGAATGTGGGGATCAGAGGGAGCTCTGCATCAGCAGCCCTGGGCTCTGAGCCCCCACTAAAGTGTTCCCCACTTGTGGCAGTGTCAGATGAAGAAAAATTTGGCTTGCAGAACAGAAAGGTTTGAAACAGCTCTTGGCTTTTGGACCTGGACTCCACCCTGTTCTGTGAGCACTAATCTGAATGTGAAACTGGGCAGCTTTAAAAGCCAGGGTGAGATCTCAGCTAGGGAAAAGCTTCTTGCCTTTAATCACGCTTTCCATGCAGGCCTCTTCCTCTTGGTAGCTCAGGGTATAAATGCTGGTCCTAAGCACTGTGCATTCCCTGCCTTGGTACAGTCAGGTTTCTTGCATTTGTGTCCTGGTTCAGCTAAAACCAAATGCACTGGAAGGGGTTTTTGTTGGCATTTCTTTAAATTAGCAGTTGGGTTCCTGCTGCTCTTTGGGAAGTCAGGCTCTATCTGCTGTATGTTATTTTAAATGTCTCTTGTTTCATATTGATGGTTCACTACGTGGGGGGGGGGGGGAATATCTCTGTATTGTTTCTGCATCTTTATCTGAACTGCAAAGATAGGAGAGGGAACATCCAAAGTGTCCAGACAGTCCCATTTTTTAACAGAATTGGATAGAATCCTCATCTATTTTGTTTAAATGATTGGTACAAACAGGTTCCCTCCTTTTCCTTTCATCTGTATGAAAAATGATATGCTTTCTCCTTCTTTTAATGGTGCTTATACAGGGATGAGAACTGTAGTTTACACCAAGGTGGAAATGGTAATTAAAAAGTATAATTTTTCTGTTCTTGCAAAAAAAAACCTAAGCTGATTTGTACACCTCTGGTATTTCCATGTGCCAGCAGCACAAGCAGGGTGTGCATGGATGTGTCCCTAGAAAATGGAAACCATGAGACAAACTTTGCTGCTGCTTCTTCACTGTACTGTTGTGCATCACTGCAGTGAGACCTCCTTCTGGTCTCCAGACCTACAACTGGACTCTGAATCTTCATCCCACTGATGTTCATGAGGTAGGAATTGCCTTCATTTCTGAGATCTGCATTTCTGAACATCTTGGGGCTCCTCTTGGACAGCACCTTGGGAAATGGCAGTGTTGGAGCTGGGTGCTGCTGCTGGCTCGGTCTTGCTGGTGGATACCCAAAGAAGTAGCTGGAGAACCCAAAATATACCATCATTAATTCCTTTCTCTCCTAAATTAAATTTAGTGTCTGTGCCACTTTGGGGATCTGCTAACTTTAAAATGTACCCTCTAACAAAGCCCCCACAGAAAAACCTGGGCCCAGTAAGATGGAGAAAATACTTAATGGCACTTCTCCAGCCTCGATTAGAATGTGATTTATTGTGGGGAAAAATGACCACATTTTAGTACTTATTTATGAGGGTGGTGAGGGGCCCAACAGGAAGCATGAGGTGAATCTCCCAAAGCTGGGCAGCCCTCCACACTCATTTATACTAACTTGTGTAGCAAGGCAAAGAACAGTGAAGTAGGAGAATTTCTTCTAGTGTAAATGAGAACCAACTTCAACCCTATTTCAGGATTATCCTGATTTCAGAGTGTGTGTGTGAGCAAACATGCTGGTGGGAGTGAATGGCTGCATGTGGGAAAGAGGTATTTTTCCACTCCAGCTGCTGGCTTTGCTCTGGCCAAAGGCTGGAGCTCAGCAGCATGGTTTGTCTGGACAAGTCCCAGCTTTGGCATCTGAGGATCCGCAGCAGTGTTGGCAGGGCTGCTCGCACCCAGCCCTGCCTGTGTGCTAACCCACTCCTCAGGGGATTTGTCTGATGCAGACTTGTTGGGCAAATTGAGTGCTCTGCAGCCCAGCCTGCTCCTGTGCTGTGTTTTTTTTTAAATCCTAAATGCTAGGTGGAAAGACAGCCGTTTTGGTTAAGGAGGTGCTGCTCTGTTCAGTGCTGTGTGTGCCACATGGAGCCCAGTTGCTGCAGGGCTGAGACAAACCCACGTGGAGCTGCAGCCTTCCCGGCCGTGTGCTGTGTCTGACCTGTGGCTCCATGCGTGGTTGGGTGGCGTGGCTTGGAGAAATTCCTCTTGTTCCACCATACTCTTCAAATTGCCACGAGGTGTGATCCCTGCTGTAGGGATGGATGAATGAAAAACTGCTTCATCTCCCTGTGGGCTGCAAGAAGGGATGCAGGCTGTATGTGCATGCCTGGGGTGGGAGGTGGTTGGTGTACTGCCCAAACCAGGCATGGACCTTGTGCAGAGAAACTGTTGCTTATGAGGGCTGTTTTCTAAACGGAATGTTAAGAAAAATCTGTGTCAAATTTAGAGTAGGGAGAAGTTTGGTAATATTTGTGAAATGTCACAGAGCATTTCAGGGGCAGCTTTGACTCCTTTTGAAATGGTTCTTATTGTGTTTTGCAGTAGAAGTAGGATTATGGTGTCACCTTATAAATTAAGCAGATGCAATGGTGGACTTTTTGAAACAAAGGAGTGCTTTTCATGGCCTGGGTAGATTCTCAAATCCCAAATGGGAAACTTTTATTCTTGGAGCAGCTAGCAAGCAAAATGCGATGGGTGCAAAGCTGTACCTCATTGTGTTGAGCATCTGCCTGCTCTTTCAAGGGCACTCCCAAGAAAGCACTGCTCCCTCAAAATTCCCTATGTGCATAAATTGAGAGGGATTGGTGTTGTGTGGTAAAGAGGTGGGGAAACACTCTGAAGCCCAGTTGAGGAGAAACCACACACAGCGCGGTTATTGTCTATTCTGGGATGTTCTCCTCTTTACTACAACATCTGAATAAAAGCATCCTGCAGCGCCGCGCATCTGAATCTGCTTTTGCTGACATCTGTGGTAAGATGTGTTATTAAATCTGGGCTCGAGCCCATTGATAAATCCTCCAAGCACTCGTTTCCCTGTGGAAGGCAGAGTGGCCTCTTTGGCTCCTGTGCTCTTTCTCCAGCAGAAAGCTTTGTGCTGGTGCAGTCAGTCTCCAGCAGTGTCTATTATAGCGGATGTTTCCTGCCAACATACTGCCACAACTGTTCTGCAGGCAGTAGGGGTGCTGTGCTTGTTACGATCACTTGGAGAGGTAGAACTGTATTTAGGATATATTCATATGAAAGATCTGGCTTGCAACATACCTGGGGCAAACATGTGGCTTTAAGCTGATGAAATGTGTTACCACAATAATTGAAAACAACTTGATCCACCCCAAACTTTCCAAACAGCATTCCCAACATGAGCTTACATGGGTCCAATAGCCCTGCCTGGCACGATGGCAAGGTGGGCTCCAGCACAGCACTGCCTGGTGTGCTCAGCATCCTCCTCTGTGCTCCAGGCCCTGGCAGAGGGATGCATGGCAGGAGGCTGACGGGATGCTGCTGCACATTGCATTTGCCCTGAGCTTCTGGATGCTTCTCTGCTCCTCTCAGCATCCATGACTGTGCCACCAAATTGCACTGGAAAAAAGACAAACCTCTGGGAAAGGCCTCCAGCAGCAGCACAAATTATGCAATGATTCGGGCGAGTCCAAACTTGCTGTTTTTCAAAGCGAAATGCAAGGCCAGCTGCTTGTCGATTGCTTTTCCCAATAACAGCAGCTGAAGTGCAAACAACATCATTCCCCGTGGACAATGAGAGAACAGAGGGCTGGGGAAGAGACAAAAAGAAAAATGTTGAATTAAACGGTGTAGGAAAATCAAAGTTCTCTTCAACAGTTTTGGTGCAGTTATTAACTTTGTGTGTGGTGTTTGGAAATCATGGTGATTTCCACTGTTTGTGCTAGAGCTAATTGGTGGATGTAGAGGTAATTACGTCCATCCTTTGCAGGGCTCGTGTGTACAGCTGGAGCAGGACAAAGGGAGGCTGGAAGGAGACCAGGGATGTCTGGGGCTGGGATGCTCAGGGCCGACCCTGTGGAGTGCTTTGGGTGAATGGCATCTGCTTTATGCTGTCTGTATTTGTTTTGCCTCTTTCCCCAAATACACCAAGTGAGCAGCCAGAGATCTGGAAGGTTATTTCTCATGAGAGTGAACCTGTGATTGTGTGGGGATCTCTCAGAGAGATGCATGAGAGATCCCCACCATCTCCAAGCATTACCCAAACCTTGCAAAATCAACTTCTGTTGGCAAAAAAGCAAGGGAAGGGGGGGGGAAATGGCATTCCAACAGAGCCAAAGACCATGGCCTCTTTAAATGTTATGAAGTCAATAATTAAGTGAATTTGGAGTGTGAACTGTGTATCCACTCTAAATGGATTAATGATATGAGAATTCATACGAAATTGCTGTGTTGATTTTTATGCTAATGGCTGTTTGAATATAAGCTGAACTATTAACCAAGGATGAGTGGAACCAATGTGCCAGCATTGCTATAGAAATGTAATGGAAAGGATGGTCTGCGATTTGCAGAGGGCCTCGTTTCTATGGAGTGGGCTGGGGGAACAAAAGCTCCCTTGGACAGATGGGAGGGATGTCAGTTTGGGTGGGAGGGCTGTGAAGGGAGGGGTGCTCAGAAGAAGCACGTGTGGATCAAATAAAGCTCAAGGAAGGGGCAGAGCTGAGCTGCCAGTAGTGACATGGGAGATATCCCCAGGCTGGGGTACATGGTGTGAGATCACCAGCTTGTGCTGAGACTGCAGTCAGTGACCAAGGAGCAGATGCTCCCAAGATCTTGTAGATCTTTAAAGAGGAGAACTATCACTGTGTTTTAGGCAGGTCAGCCTTTTCCTGGTTCTATGCCTTGCTGAAGGCAGCGCAGTGAGGACAGGGAATCTGCTCCAGTGGCCCAGGAAATGTGCTGGGTGGTGGAAAGAAGTACTGAGGGTAGGGATGGCATGAGAACAAGCTGAGGAAATGCCAGCTGGCTGCCAGAGTGTTTTTCCAAACAACAAAGCTGGTAAATCATGAAATCCCCATTACTTGAATCGTTTAAATGTAAATACTGGACAGAAGCACTTAAGGAAGTATCACAGAGTAGATTCCTGCTTTGGCAAGATGGGATGACTGAGTCAGTCTGTCCAGCTTTTCCTTCTTGGAGGAGATGACTGAAATAAGGGTCGGGCTGTAAGTGTTAGCTGCCATCCTGGTGCCTTGCCTCCCTCCCTCCCCTCTCAGAGGAAAGAGCCAAGGTGCAGGCTGGAGCCTGCGTTAGGCTGAAGGCAGGCTGGAAGAGGGGAAGGAGAGGAATGTTAGGAATGGCAAACTGATGGATCTCCTCAGGTGTGCCATTGTAGCTTCATGTTTCCTTTATCTACGTGAAAGTTAGGGGAGAAGGTGTTTCCTCTGCTCTGATCATAGGGTACCCCAAGTTGGAATGGAAGGGACCCATAAAGATCATCGAGTCCAACACAGATTTCAGACCAGGTATCAAGCCATCAGAGGAGCAGATCTGCTCCTTGTAGAAGAGTACCCACCTCTGCTCCCCACAGACTGGCTATAAGCTGTCAATTTAACCTGGTTTTTGGTTTGGAAATGAAGCTGTGAGTTCTCTGATGTGATTGCCAGAGACTGGGAAAGTACTGGAGTTCTCAGAGCCATCAATTCTCCACTGGAAGCAAAGTTAGATTGGGCTCCGTGGGCTCACACTTAAAACCAGCAGTGCCTTGTCAGAGAATAAATCAGTGCTTGGAATTTACGAGCAGGTAGTGCATTATAAACCCTGGAGCAGATGATTAAGGGCATTGTCCATAATATAATGCTGCTGATATTTAAAGAAAAATGTAAATAAATCCTTAATTGTGGTTTTCATCCTTTTTGAGGCTTCTCTGGCAGAACCACAAACAATAGCAGTATATAGTTGCTTGGGAGTTAAGCTGCTTGATTAGCTAATCTCATCTGAGTCATAATGATAAACTGGATCGTAGGCATTCTGTGCTTTATTAATGTTAGTATGGCACTGCTTCAAGGTCAGAATTTTTATTCCTTTAACTTTATAAAAATGCATGCTTGAAAGAAACTGTAGTTCCCTTGTATTATACATTGCAGGAAATACCAATATTTGTTGTTTAGAAGCATGAAGTACACAACACATCATACAGCTGTGGCTGAAATTCCTCCATTATTGATTTGGGCCTGATTACTGATACACTGAACCTTGGTTTATTATTTTTTTTTCATTCAGAGCCCAGTCTCCTCATCCTGTTTTGCACGTGGAGCAATGTACCCTTTGACATATGGAATGATGTGCAAATAGCTCTTGGAAAAAGAGAGGATAGATGAAGTCAGGCTGTGAAGGATCGCATCCAGCAGCAGTGAGTGCCTCCATAGGGATGAGGGGTTTGGCCGGGTGGGCTCACCAGCAGAGAAGGTTGGGAACAGCTTAAAATTGCAAGCTTCTGTTTCCCTATGTGTCCTGTCAGTGCCATACATATGCACAGCCCTTAATGAGGTTTCCATTATTGCTACTTAATATGCAAGTTGTTTTAGAGCAAGTGAAACCCGCCATGGTAATGAACACTTAAGCAAAACACATTTTTCTTCACTGGCCCATTACTATCTAGAGAGAGCTAATATCTGGTAAATGATTTTTCTCCCAAAGATAATGCCCAACTAAGCTGTTAATGCCTCCTCCCATGCAAAAGTGATGTCAGGTCCTCTAAAAATAGGAGTTTGGCTTTGGGAGTCATGTATCTAAAAACAGAACACGAAGTCTTGTAACCGTTCTTCTTGCCTTCGAGAGATGGCAGGGTCACGCTTTTGAGCTTTTCTCCAAAGTCATCAGAGCTCAACAGTCACTTCTTGTTTTGCTTTGCTTGTTGTGAAGGTTGAAATTCTCAGTTAATTAAATGCTTTCAGTAGGTGAGGCTCTCAGAAAGGTGCCAAGAACAACAGGCCTCCTTGTGGCTGCCAACCGGTGGCGGCTCAGTGAGACAGCAGCACCCTGAGGATGCTTTGCCCGATGCTTTGGGCAGAGGATTTCCCTTACAAGCTGCAGTCACTTTGTTCTTGTTTTTGAAGCAGATCCTCTCTGCCCATCTCTGAGTGATAGCCACTCGCCTCTGCAGGGCTAAACCTGGTTGTCCTTTGAGCTCAGCTATAGGGAGATGCTGGCCCTGGCAGCAGCGTGGTTTGGCCACAGTAGAATTTAGCAAAAAACCTTTCTGAATGCAGAGGATTAAACGCTCCTTTCTCCTGCCCAATTTATTTGCTAGCCTTTCTGTTTTGAAGAGCAGTGATGCTGCAGATGGACGCCCTGAAAGGCAGAGGGGAAACTCAGCTTGGGAACTGTAAGAGTATGTCATATTTCCCTTCAGACTTTAATGAATTGCATAGAGTTCTCAAAAATCATGGAAAAATTGAGTAAATTAGACCCTTTCTGCTTTGTGTTCTGATTTCTGGGCCTATAGTACAATCATAAAGCCTAGAAAATTGCTGTTAATAGGAATTAAAGAGCAGGGCTAGCTGAGATCCCCATGTTATTGCATGCTCCTTCAGCTGAGGCTTGCTATGAAAAATCAGAAGACTCAAGATAGAAAAGGTGTGAGCCAGCACTACCGTCCCCATGAAGTCCTGTACTCCTTTGGAGGAGGTAACTGTGCTTTTAAAATTACTCCATTACAAAATCAGTGCAAAGGATCAGATGGAATAAATGGAAAGGCGTTGTGCGATGGCTGAGATTGATGGCTGCAGGGTGCTGACTCAGTTCTGTGCGTGCCCCATCACGCTGCTCTCTGCAGGGCTCTGGGGAGGCTTGCTGTGTGTCCTGGCTTCCTTTGGAGAGCTGGCACCATTGCTGTTTCCTGGACAGGGGAGATGCGGAGGGGGTAGCACAGCATCTGGGAGATGAAACCTGTGTATGATCACAGAGCACAAAATGGTAGTTTCCTTCCCTTGATGAAGGAAAAGCCCAGTTTCCATCTTCATCCGGCCCAGGTGACATTTGTGAAGTTAGTTAAACTTGTGTTTGGACTGCAGAGTGATACTTAGCCTGTCAGATCCTATTGATTTCCACACATCAACATTTTGCGGCGATGTTGTTAAGTATATGACGGCAGTTCAAACTGCGCTTCCCCAGGCTTTCTGCTCTGTTTGATCTGTGAATGATTTACAAACTCTGCTGCTTTCTGAGCTCGCTGTTAGGTGCTGGGCCGTGCAGTTATTTGGAAATGGGAGTGATTGGAGCCAATCATTGACAGCACACGAAGTGCTCGGATGCGGGGAGGATGTTCTGAGGCACGGAGGACAAATGAGTGACAAATGAGTGCTGAGACACCAGTAAAGCATGGCTTCTGAGCCCAAATTGTACCTGTCCTCCAGGTGATTTATTATTTTGCGGAGTGTTTTTCTTTGTAGCTTTGGTGGTTACCACCATCCCTAAGCAGGAAGAAAATGCAAAGGGAAGGATGGGTGCTGAGACAGCTCTGCTAGCCAGGCAAGCCTCTGCCTCCTCCTGGGTTCCCTGGCTGATTTTTCCCATAATTACTATTGGTGTTTTGATGAGGAACGTGGAGTGAATTTTGATGGCTGTCAATGAAACCGAAGTGCTGTGAACTCCCTGTAGTATAGGACTGAAATACAAGCTTGGCTATTTGACTAATTAGGCTCTCAAAGCCGACAGTTGGAGGGAAATTTAACCAAAGTGCCTGAGGCTGCTCCATATTGACACTTCATGTCTTGTTCGTCCCTGAGTCACAGACTCACAGAATGGCCAGGGTTGGAAGGGACCTCAAGGACCATGAATCTCCAACCCCCTGCCATATGCAGGGCCACCAACCTCCCCATTTAAATCTAGACCAGGCTGCCCAGGGCCCCATCCAACCTGGCCTTCAACACCTCCAAGGATGGGGCATCCGCAGCCTCTCTGGGCAGCTGTTCCAGCACCTCACAGTAAAGAACTTCCCCCTCACATCCAACTGAAATCTTCCCTCCCTCAACTTCAAACCATTTCCCCTTGTCCTGCTGTTATCTACCCCTAATGTTTTCATTAGAGTCATAGAATCATTAAATTGTTTGAGTTGGAAGGGACCTTTAAAAGCCATCTGTCCCATGCTTTGCAATGGGCAGGGAGCCCACAGCTCCCTTGCGTGCTCAGATCCCATCTCGTGACCATGGGTGTCTGCAGGGATGGGGCACCCTATGCCACTGCCTCACTGCCCTTATTGTCTTTCTTATACCCAGCCTGAATCTGCCCTCCTAGTTTGAAACTATTTCTTGTCCTGTCACAACCTGCCCATTGTTTGGAGGAATGTTGGTACAAAGTGTGCAGTTCTGAGGGACTCTGCTGTGTGCTTGTTTCGAATGTATCCAAAACAAAGCATGGAGGAGGTAAGGTGGATTTGGTTTTGGACTTGAAGTGCTGGACATGTCAAGGGAGCAGCTGTAAGTGCCCTGGTGGGAGATGGAAGTATGTTGGTATGCTTTAGGTTTTAAAAGGTTTTGAAAACAGAACGTGCTTAGTTTTCCTTTCACAGTTACTGGTTGTAATGGAGCAGTTCAATACAGCGTGGAGTAAAACCAAAAAGCAGAAAGCCTTGCCCCAGAAAAGGCATCCCATGGCAGGATACATCTGTGGCCTGTAGGTCGCAGCAGAGAGTATGCTTTTCATTAGGAGACACCACTGCGTCCTTTGTGTTGCCAAGTTGGAGTTCCCCAGTGAGATAAGTCAACATGTATGTGGTCTTATTGCCAAAAATAAAAATGAATAACCCAAGCACCGCATCCTTGCCCTTGCTGGCCAGATGACCGGCCGATGGATGTTGTTTCTTCTGGTTTTTGCTCTGTGGGTGTGAGCTGTGGGGAGAGGTTCAAGGCACGTGGAGGCAGCCCAGTGCCTTCCCATGGGCTGCTGTTGTGCCTTCCTCCTGGGCACCTCAGCTGAGACTCCAGGGCTTTGCTCAGCACCTCTTTGCAGAGTCAGTCCCACCAAAAATGGTGGGAAGGATGGAGATGTACCCTGGGGACCTGTGGGAAATCCAGGTTCTAGAGGTCCTGTTCCATTAGCTCAATCAAAATTCTCCATTTTCTTTAATGTGCTTTGGATCTGGTCCAGCGTTTACGTAAATGCTGTTTTTTCCATGCAATTGTCTGCTAAGCTCAAGTATCATGTAGCAATGGAGGAATGCAGAAAACATGACTGTGTGCAGTGCTGTGGTGAGAAACTGCCCCACGTTCATAGGGTCCCATCATGTGCTACAGGAGTGAGAAGCCTCAGCAGATGGTGGTGATGTAACTTTCTGGAGGTAAAGGCTGCAAGAAATGACCACTTCATACATCAATTTGATTCATTGATTACTCACAAAACATTACGTATAGGCAAGGAAAAGAATACAAAACAAAATTGTATGGACATCTTGATGACAGAGTGTTCTGGTTTGCACCAGGAAACGCTGAGAACAGCCCAGTACTCTGTAAAGTTTGTCGTAAGCATGTAAAAATATATGAATGCCAATGGAAATTATTGACCAAACAATCTCCTTTTTGGTGGGAAATATGTTTTATCAATACTTGTACTGACCTGCTTGAAATACTCAAGGCAGAATGGGAAAAACAGGCAGAACTCCGAACAATTTAAAGCGTATTTAGAACTGGCTGGAAACCAGAAGTCATCCTGCAGTTTTATTTACAGAAAAAGCAGTCTGTTTCTTCAGGGATTCGATTCACAGAATCACAGAATTGTAGGGGTTGGAAGGGACCTCCAGAGATCGAGTCCAACCCCCCTGCCAAAGCAGGTTCCCTAAAGCAGGTCGCACAGGTCGGCATCCAGGCAGGTCTTGAACATCTCCAGAGAAGGAGACTCCACCACCTCCCTGGGCAGCCTGTTCCAGTGGTTTAAGGTCAGGAGGGACCATGAGAACATCTACTTTGATGTTTTGTTTAATGAAGGCCAGCTACCCCTATACTTTATCTGAAGATGTATGTATAGTTCTTTTTTTCTTTAAGAAAAGTAACCTGCATTTAGTTTTGTCGTCTTATCTGCTTAAAACTGCAGAATCAACCATTCCCTCAATAGATCGTGCAAGCAGTTTATATCTTTTTCTATTAAATTGCATGCATAATTGCTCACTCAAAATTGTTTGGCTTCTCATTTAGGACCTTGGTGCAAGTTCTGCTTTGCTGCACTTGATGAACGGTCCCTTTGATACCCACTGCTTTCTTTTGCACGCACAGGCCAGTATTAAATCACCTTTCCATTGTTTTGCTGCTTAATTAAACGGATTAAACTCCGCAAATAATATATAAGATATTTTACTGAATTGTTTCAAGCTTTACCCACACAAATCTTCAGCAGCCTTAAGAAATGCAGGTGATAAAACACAACAGGTGCTGTGTGCTGAGATAAAATCTCCCCCTGGTTCTATTCTTTTCATGGGCTGAAGGATCAAATTTGCTTTAGGGAAAGAAAAATTAAAAAAAGAAAAAAGAAAAAAAAAACTTGCATTCAGTTTATTCAAGAGCTTAATTCTGTCCTGACTCACAGCTTTCCATGTAGTCCTCCTTGCAGTCCTATGTTCCTCTCTGGCAGCTCTGAATCTGTTTGCCTGCACTAAACAGGCACTAGTGCCCAGAACCCCCTGGTAACACACTTTGCTCTCCATGATTAACTTCTTACTTTCTGCTATTGACTCCTGCGTGTTCAGATCCCAGTCTGAGCAGTGCGTGGCACACCATGGCCTCGTGTTGCAAGCAGTGTTCCTTCAGCAGATGCTTCACATTATCATGCAATCAGTATGCAGTGTTCTGACTCACCAAACTCCACCTGCGTTGTATCTTTGCTGTTATCTTCATCCACCAAACTTGTAATCGCATCAAAGAATGAAATTAGATTTATATGATAGGCCTGTTTTCCATAAACTGTGATTACTGGTGTTAATTATATTGCTATACTTTATTATTTTAATTAATTGTTTTTATTAGTTGAAGTTTGTATCAGCTTTGCATTGCTTTGCTCAACACTGTGCTGGCCAGCTGGCTCACAGTTACCTTTATCATCTCTGTTCTACTTCTGGCTCTTGGCTCCATGTTAGCAGTCATTCAGTGCTTTGGATACCCTTGTTTTGGTGCATTCATTGCAAAGCTAACTTCAGCAGCTGGATCTCTGAGCTCAGCTCCTTGACATCACTTGTTCTGACATCACTTGTGTTGTTCCATGAGCTTCTGCTTCAGCTCCAGCACTTTGCTGTGAAGGACTGGAGGACTCTTCCATCACAGCAGGATTTCCTTTGCATCAGGGCTGTGTTTGTGTTAAATTGGCAGAAATTCTCACCTTCTGGCTTCACTGTTGTGATTGTTTTAGTTCTACTTCTTATGTATGGATAAAATCTGATTCAGCCCCCTGATCATCTCAGTGATCCTCCTCTGGACCCGCTCTAAGAGCTCCATGTCCTTCCTGAACTGGAGTCAGGGGTTTTGGAACTTGATCCTTGAGGTTCCTTCCACCCAGAGACATTCTGTGATGGGAGCAACCTGCCATCCAAAGCATCAGGACAGTGGTATCCATATCCAGCACGTCAGCAATGCCCACCTCCAGAAGTCTCTCTCCTGTATAGATTTGAGTAGTGCTGCCATAGCCAGCAGATTGCTGGGATCTACCACATATGCAGCTTGGGGTAGTGTTACTCCACGGTGTTGACCACCTTGGCCTAAAAGTGAACCAATTTCTTTATAAATCGTTGGATGTTTTGATGGAGTGATCTCAGTACAACACATACTCTGGTTTATATGACAAAGGGAGGAAGAAAAGCGTGATGAAAAAGCACTGTTTGGATCCACCTCCCAGACATGATGGAAAAGAAATAAAATACAAAAATGTCCAGATTGTACCACAGATCTATGTCTCTTTCCTCTTGGAAATTCAGATGACATAGTGGTAGATTTGTGAATGTGATCCGAATCGTTCCTTTGGGTGAGGAGTGCTGCTAGCAAGGCAAGAAATTAGGCCCAGGTCTAAAAATCCCCACCTTGGGAGTAAGAAGCAGTGGGTGGAGCTGCTGCTAATGAGGTTATGGATCCCTTGATGCCCATTGTTCCACGCAAACCTAAACAGGACAATGTTGTGTGTAAGCAGTGGTTGCTCTGACTTGGGCTGCAGTTGTGTGTTTTAAATCAGGCTAGCAAATACCAAAATCTTGGTGGGAAATTTGAGATTCAAGGTGTGTGCACTAAAGGTGCCTGCAAACACATCTCTCATTGCCCATGTTTGTATTTTCATAGGTTAATTCACACAATTGATGATGGTAAGCATGTCTTCATTATGCTGTAATTATTTTACTCACATCTATTGCTATCATAATGGTATTCTCACAGTCTTAAATTCCTACTGCAGACAAGAGCTATAGAAACGTCTTTCTAGCATGAGCTCAGGAATGGCTGGAAGAAGCTGCTGCTAAAGAGAGCTTGAGATCTGCACAGCTGTTCTTATTTCCAGCTGTTTTTTGTATGTTCACTGGGTGGAGCAGATGTTGATAGCTGTTCCCTTATAAAATATGTAATACTGTACTTTATGACCTAATATATTTTCCAGTCCTGGAGCCTGATCCAGAGTCCACTTAGCTCTCTGAGCAGGCTTCCAACAGCACTAGTGGAGCTCTATCAAATTCTTAATGAACCAATGCAAGCGAGAGGTAATTTAGGGCCATTATCTTTGTGGGGTTGCATATGGTTCGGTGATGCTCTGTCGTTTGCATCCAGAGTGGTCTCCCTGTTGCTCTACTTGCTTTCTCTGGTTATGTTTCAACAGTCTTTGGAGATTTATAGGGAACAGCTCAGGGTCTCTTGCCCTGGCTGAGCTCCGTGCTGCAGCCCTTGGACTCTTCCTTGGCGCACTTCCCTGGAAAAGCCCCAGGCACAGTGATGGTTGGTAATGTCTGATGACATTTGGTGGCACTCCTTCTGTCTCATCAGTCTCGTCATCCTTCTGTGTGTGCACTGTCAACGGCAGCCTCCCAAACCCTAAAGTGGTATTTAAGTTAATTGTCCAAGGTTGTTTGCTTGTGGGTTAGCGTGTCTGTTCTAGCAGCCTTGGAGAAGGGGGAGACAGGGAGAGCACAGCAGAGCTTTATGTTAGGGTATGCATCCTATCTTAGGAACCTAATCGCTGCAGTCGAGTGCAGCCTGAATTTGGGACATGGGAAACATAAAGGCAAAAACATGACTGCTGAAAATGCACCAAGATGGGGAAAACAGCCAGAGGGAAGGGAAGGTTCCTGCACACGGGACTCAGTGTGCTTGCTGAGACACATCTCTGCGTTCTTAGGATTGCAGAAAATCTGGCTTAAAAAATAGGATCTGCTCTTTATTGCCAGGGACTGCTCGTGTTTGGTGCCACTTCTGTGCCTGAGCACTTGAACAGATCCTGCTTTGTCTCTGCTGCGGAAGATGAGGTCGCAATAGCATTTTCCTACTTTGGATGTGATTCAAAAAGACCACGGCAAGTTCAAAGCTAGCATCAGTGTGCCAAGTACGTCTATATATCTTGCAGGTTTGACGTGGCTTTGCTGGGGACTTCGGCTATTTCACACCTACTGGATGTTTCAGGGAAACTGCTGTTTCCACTGCTGCAGTTTGTTGGTTTTGCTCTTGTTTGTGCTTGTCCCATTCGATCAAATGAGGCTAATGAGTGAGGGATAGCTGTGCTTCCCAGGGGTTTAAGTGCTTGGAGGCTGTTAGCAGGCATGCTCTGCTGTGGAATACATTGAAGCCTTTTGCTGCAGGGGATCATCCTAAAGGCTGTAAGAAAACAACCACTCAGTATTTTGACAACATCAGCTCACAACTTCTAGTTTGAAGAGTCTTTTCTGATCTCATTGTAGGTCATGGCTGCAAGTTAATTTTTTCCATGTGCTGTCATGATGTAGGACACAATCAGAAAACCAGGGTTCTCCCAGGGTGAGAAATATTTATGCTGAGTAAACAGTTACAGCCCATTTTGTATTTTCTCTCCCAGATTTCCCACGTCCTTTCCCATGCTTTGCTTTGCCCCCTGCCCTCCTCCTTGCTCTCCTGCACGAGCAGCCCAGCCCCATGGCCCTCAGGCTCTGCTCTGCAGACAGCAGCCGGTCTGGGCACGCAGCTTTGGCACTGCCTACAGCTGCAAGCTGGAGTAGGACCTGTACTGCTGCCCCTGCCATTCAGCTTAGGGCTGGTGGATGGCAATGTGGCATCAGCTCTTCTGGCTCCTTACAGACCTGCCCAGTTCCTCCTCATGGCTGCTGGGCCCAGTGTATTGCGGATGCTTCTAAGGGCCGTTGGCTCTGCTGAACTTTGCCCAAACGCTGATAAGATGCGTTCATGTTGACTCGGTCTGGGCTGTGTACACAGATCTTTTGCTGTCTGTCTGCCTGCTTTGGAGCTGGAGGAGTGGCTGCACTTGTGTTGGCATACCCAGGTGATTGGTAAAGCTGTGTTCCCAAACCTAAGCATTGCCCAGAGCAGAGGCCTTGTGCTTTAGACACTGCATAAATGGAGGTAGTGCCTTATTTCAATGAAGCATGCCTTGGATAAGTAGTCTGTAAGTCTGGCTGGCTGTGATGATGAACAGTGTGTGCAGCCCTGGCACTACTGTAGTGAAGCTGCTCTAACGCAGTGTATGTGTGCAGGAGAATGGAAAACCAAAGTGGCATCACCTGAGTTGAAAACTTGGTAATCACAGCTGCAATCTTGGTGTGTTTAATCATCCACCCACAATAAGCCACCAGGCTCATTTCTGTTGTTTTCCTCTAGCTTGCTCTGCAAATTTAAAAACTCCTCGATCAGGAGAGCAGCTGATGTGGGACATGGGAGCAAAAGCACAGAAAAGTGGCTTAATGGTTGTGTCCCTGTGCCTCTGAATCTCACTGCCCCTTTTATGAGCTCTGTGCCTGGAAAGGCAGCTTCTGGAAACCTGAGCTGAGCTTGTTCAGCTTCAAACGCTGCAGGGCACGGAGAAAGAGGAGTTTCCCTTCCTGTATGTGTATGTGCAGGTAGAACTTCATCTGTATCTCAACAGTTGTGCTAAAATGCCACGAGATAAAGACAGTGTGGTATAGATCGTTGTGGCAGAAAAACATTCTGAAATTGTAGAGAAACTGGCAGTTAAGCTTTTACTTGGAGTCTCTTTCTAAACAGACAAGACAGTTAAGCTTCTACTTGGAGTCTCTTTCTAAACTAACCCTATGAAATTGTGTGGCTGCTGTAATGTTGGGGACCTCATGAACTGGATGGGCAGTGAAACAGAGATGTGAAGGATCGTTCTCCCTTTTTAATTTGTAAGCTCATTGTGCTGTGCTGCCAGGAAAGCTTGGTTTCAGTACCATGTTGGAGACTGAGTCTTCTGTTCTTGTGGAGTGACGCAGCTCCACCTAAGTCAACCGCTCTCTGATGCATTGTGTTAATTAAGGATGGCACTGAGCCTCCAACGCCCTGTCAGAGAAAGCAAATGTTCCGTTTCCCTGAAGCAAAACAGTAAATTTATTAACTATTAAAATCTGGGGGGAAAAAATCATGAAGCAAATTAATTTGATGTGCTCTTTACAACAGAGAAAGGGGAATTTTATCACTTTCACCCTACATGTGAAAATGTGGTATGGTTTTACAAGCAATGAAAATGTGACCGACAGTGAGATGGAGACAGTGTGACTCATCCAAAAGAAACAGCAATATGAGAAAATGTAAATATTTGTAACAAGGGAAAATAGCCTGTAAAAGTACCTTACTTTGAGACATATGGATAATATCGCCAAGGATAATAGAGAAAGGGGTGGGGGAGGATGAGTGAAATTCCGCTTATAGGACCTTTGGAATATAAGGTCCTTGGGATAATCTAGTGAAAGAACAGTTTGGTTCTACAAGTTTGAGTTTGGGAAGAATGCAGTTCAGGATCACATGAGCGATGTCTCCTCACATTGGACCCAAACTTTCACTGCCTATTAAGGCAAACTCCCATCACCGCTCAGTGGGCAAATTCTCTTCTCATTTGCATGGGAACGGGAGGGCTGAGAGAGGCTGTGCGTGGGTCACAATGTCAGATTTCCAATCAGATCATCCAAATTAAGAAGTAGTTTGATATACCCAATTTTCCAGCTGGAAACACAACACTTCTGATAGCTGTAATCTCAGCAAGTGATTTCTGACCCAGTATTCATGGGTAAATGTCCTTGCAGCACAGACCTTTCTCCCTTTCTCTCTGCAGTGCCTGTTAGCAGTTTCTGAGACGTGCAGCATTATCGCATCGATGATAGTTTTCTTAGAAAGCAGATCCTCTGGGATTGTTAATTAGAATCTTTGTTGTGAACATCTGAAGCAAACAGCAGCTCATGGGGAAGACTGAAGCAATGCTGAACTGCTCTGCTCACGTTTCATTTCTTGCTTGCTGCTGGAGCTGTGTGACGGGGATGTTTCCAAATACGTCTCAGGCACATGAAAGTTCTTACAAGGAGGGAGCTGAAATATATACAAAAACCTTCTTTGGTAGAAGGAGCGGGGCAAAATGAGCAGCGAAAGATTATATTACTGAAAATCTTCAATTTATTACACGGGCAGTTTTCAGATAGCTGTGTCAAGGTCCTTCGTGTTTATGAAAATAGTCTGCACTCACCTCATAACTGAGAGTCAAGGAGAATCCATCAATTTAATTTTAGCTTTGGCTAGAGAGTCGGACTTCTGAAAGAATGCTAATGATTTTGTCCAGACGTTAACAAATCTGCAGCAAAACCCAGCGTGCAAAAGACAAATGAAGGGACATTTTTGTCCTTCGTTCCCTTTCTGGAGGGAAGATGTCATTAATCCATGCTGCTGGGGCTGGGGATGGACTTCTGAGTGCACAGAGCGAGATTTGAATGTGCGTGCAGTTATAGGCAGTAATCAAAGCAGATTGTTGTCCTCTGGTCCATGTAAGTGGATCAGACCCTTCACCATCACGGAGCAGAAACCACCTGAGGGTGAGGTGGACCCTGAGGGATCCTTGCTTCATCTGCTTTGAGCATCTCCTGCTGGGAACAGCCTGCTGCTCTGGGGCAGCCATGGAGGCTGTAGAAGCTTTCCCGTGGTTGTAAAGTAAGCAGAGCCACTGGCAGTCCTGCAGGAGCAGACACTGCAGCCCAGTACCCACATTACTGTGGGTAGAACCTGAGCATTGCCAGCTCCTGTTGCCTCTGTGGTTGCAGTGTTTGTGTGTGTGGTTGCTCTTTTGGGGTGCCTGGAGGTCAGTATTGTTGGTTTTTTTCTTGTATTTTTCCAGAGGAGTGAATACTGCTGACTGTGAAGCCCAGATTGCAGTTTAGTTCTTTTGTTACCACCTCAGGAGGGGAAATGGAATTGTATAGAACTCGAGTAACTCAGTTTGTGAGCTTTTACTGAGTCCCTCTGTAGGAGCAGTCAGTTCCCAGAACATTAGGAACCAAATACTGGGGTCCATCCCATTGCCACTGGGATGGTGTATGTGGCACACAGAGACTTGTGTCATTCCTCCTCAGGTTAATAGTGAAAGCAGAGCTCTCTATATAATCTATGGCTCATACAGTGTGCAGAGGTACAGGGAAACCTGGACAAGCACAAGGGAGGAAAGCAGTGGCCAGAAGCCCAGGTTTTCTCTATTTTTGTTTCCTTATGAACAGAAATACTCAGCATTCACTGCTCATTCCTGTAGTGTTACACGTCAAGACTGAATGCTGAGTATCTCAAATAGCTCACGTTGTCAGCGTTGTACAGATCACTGATGATTTGCAACCAGACATTTTGGGTGGCATCATTCAGGTGATCCCTGCAAACTGTGCAAGGGATGAATGGAACGAGGCACAGCTAAGCCAGCAAGCCCAGGAATGTGGGAGCAGGGAAAGGAAATTTGTTCTGGAAAACGAACCTGAGGATCTTTGCTACCCCTACATACTGCTTATTTTTAAGCTGGAGTCTTTCTTCTATTCACAAGGGTTATGAGTGTGGAATCTTTTACATAGGAAGCTTTTTCTCGATTCCAGCTTTTCTGTGGAATGTTTTTTCTCTATAGATATGACATATATTCTCCTTCCTGGGCAAAGCACAGTCTGGGGATGAAATCCTTCCAGAATTATCTGATGCAAACACGCAGTTGGATGGGTTCCCACCTCCATTCTCTTTTCTTCTGACTTCCAAAGCTGTGGCAAGGCTCCAGGAAAGAGGTGGAGCACCCTGTAAAAATGCACAGCTACACCCAAACAGCTCCAAATCCAGAGGTGTTGCTTAAGGAGCTTGCTGTGCAAAGGCACCGGAAGAGAGGAAGCAATAAGAAAGGTGAACAAAGTTAAGTTGGTAGACAAAAGTTTCCAAAGCACCGTTCCTTTCCATCTGCATGTTGAGGTGATGGGCCTGCATGGTGAAAGCACTTAAAGCGTGTTTCTTTATAAATAAGTACATAACAGAAAGCTCCCAGGGCAGAGCTCAGCACTCACAGCTCTGTGCTCCACAGGTCCACGTGGATCTGCATGGGAAATGCTGTGAGGTTCTGCCCTCTGGTGATGCCATCACCCATGGGGAAGCACTGCAGTTTGTTCCAGTCCTATGAGCATTCAGGCGAAGAAGAGCTGAGTGTAGGGGTGTTTTCCATCAAAATGCTTTTCCAGTAGAAATTACAGTTTCCTGAGGTGGAGGATTTGGTGTAGTCTTGAAAATTCTTATTGGAAAAACAAAATCACCCTGAGAGTTACAGCACCATGCTAGCTCAATAAATGCTCACCTAATGCTGGCAAGTGGTGCTGTGCCGGGGCGTCACCTCACACCTCATTGTCTTGTGGGAGAGTCACACATCCGAGCACCTGTGAGAAGAAACACACGATTCTTTTTTGGCTGCTTCATGTGAGTGAGAGCTCCCTGCTTGAGCATCTCCAGTAGGTGCTCCAGTACTTTCACACAAATTGTTTAGAATTTATCTGGTTTCCTTATAATTTTTTTTTTTTTTTTTTGGGGGGGGGAGAGGTGTAGGAAAGAAACCCTTATCTGGTGCTGGCTGATGTCACATGAACTCCATCCTGCAGATCAGATCAGCCCCAAACTGTCCTGCGGGTGAACCAGCACTGTCAGCGTGCCAGAGCACACATCTGGCCAGCAGGTTAGTGCTGTGTGGGGAAAGGCACATTGCACTCTGCCTGTAATGTGCAACAAATGCCTTAAAATAAATAAGAAAAGAAAAAAAAACAGAAGAAAATGAAGTATTCTCTATTTCAGAATTAAAGCGTGGGAGGAAAGAAGGGAGAGGAAAAATAAAAAAGGCAAAAATTGTTTTGTTTTTCTTACGGAAGCTATAATCCTACTACATGATGGAAACAAAAAAACAATCAAGCTTACAAGGATTTCTGATGATGGGATAACCCTGGGTTCTTTGTTCTGAATATAAATTGGTACATTATAATATATTCATAAGAGCGGCAGCTGTAGAGTTAGTAGCCAAGAATAAGGAACTCAGCTTCACAAATTGACACCTGATGTGAAAGCTGTCTGAAAGATGTGGTTCTGTGTGTACCCCCAACAGAGGTCAATTTGCATTTGAAGAAAAAAAAAAAAAGAAAAAAATGTGTAGAAACGTGAGCTGCCCCAAAAACTTCTGCTCAAAACTGAGCACTTACACATTTCTCAGTGTTGATGCTTCTTTATGACAGGCCTTTGTAAATTCAGCCAGCCCCACCCCAATGCAGATTAGCTTTTGCTGCTTTCATGCAACAATATGGGGCAGGAAGAAAAACTCTTGCATGTGGGTGGAATTTCTGCCTCTGGTCCCAGAGGGAGCTCTTGGTGAAGTTATTGCCCTGTGCAGCCAATTAGAAGTTGAAACCAGGATTTTACTTCCCCTAGATATGGGTAGATTTGCAGATCTGCTTTCATCCATGCCAGCACATCTGGAGCTGTTCTACCAGCTGCAGTGAGAATGCTGTAACTGCCTCAGTGCTATGGAGTGAACCCAAGGTTCTGATAAATACAATTTTAAGTGATTTAGATTAAACTTCCCTTAATTGATTCTCGCTTATCTTATGCTGATTTGATGCCAGTATAGTTTCAGGGATATACAAACAGAATTTGAAATGACAAAAGTATGCTGGGAGATCAGAATTGAAAGCAAAGAGTAATTTTGCTCTGATGTAAGTAAAGCTGGCTTGAAAATTAATTGTATTAGGTTCTATGTTCTTTCTGCTGTGGCAGCTGAAGATATGAATGTTTTAAACGAGCAAAGGCAATGTCTTAGCAGAAATGAGCCTCAGCAGCTCATTATGGACAGGTGAGGAGAGTGAGCACAGTGCATCTCCTGGCTGTGGGTGGCTGGGTGCAGAAGAGAAATCCTATTAGTGCCCGGTTAGGAGAATGGCTGTGTCATGAATTTAGTGCTTATTAAAGGACCCAGAGAAAGTCCTGGCATAGGGATGCAAATCCATAGGAAATCAGGCCCCTGATTTCTAGTGCTCAGAGAATCACTGGTTTTGTGAAGGTTCTTTCAGATACGAATAATGAGAAACTGCTCGTTTGTATCCCTGAAAATCAAGAATAATCCCAGAGCAAGGAGATGGAGTCACTGGTCTTAGATATACCTACAGCTCCCGTGACCTCAGCATGTGAGTGCTTTCTGTATCTGCGTGGATAGATTATTGCCTGCAAGGCAGGGCGATGCTGATATCCTCACCTTACAGCCTGCACCCAAGACATTGAAGGACTGCAGTCCTGATTCCTAACAAGATTTAAATCTGTACCATCTATTGGTTTTGTTGCAAACAAGCAACTGAAGGTGCTTGGTACTAGGTGGATTCCTCCAGAAAACATGTTGGAGAATGGAATTAGCTGACATGTTTTGCATCCCCTTTGCATGTCTTTAATCACAGAGCTTTCCTCCCTGGCTGGGGAAGGCTGTGGCCCTTCCCCATTGTGTGATAGCCCACAGAGCTGATGTGGAAGGTAAATGGGAAGGGGAGGGAGCAGGAGAGAGATGCCTTTACTTTCACTTTATCATTCTGGGAGGTGATCACATACTGCAGTCATGAGTATGCTGCAAGAGCTGGGTGAATAACAGAAGCCATGGTCTGGTGGCAGTTACTCATTTGCAGTTCTTGCATCAGGGCGTTGTTTCTTTCCTGTGTTTTCAGAGAAAATTCCTCCCGGGGTAGCAATGAAATACTGGTCACAAATCAGCACAGCTCAGAATATATGGGAATCATAAAGTATTGCAAAATAAAGCAAACAATACAAAAGCCCAGTGCTTTCATCGTGCACAGAAAGACCTCCAGAACACCAAGGAACTCTGGAACTGTTTCAGAGACCCAGAAATCCTGCAACTTGGCTGTTTTCTCTCTCCAGGCTTTTCCTTCCTTCTTTCCTCTCTCCTCCCCAGCTGAGCTGTTCAGTAATAGAATCCATTACCTGGAAGCACAGCAGGAGTCTTGGCCTCAGCATAGGAGAGCAGGCTGTAATGAGTATCATACTAAAGGAGAAGGAGTAGGGCGAATCAGCAGCCAAAGAAGATAAGCAGTTTGTGGCATACGATGCAAGTCAGACAAGGTGTCAGTGACGGTGGGGATAAAACAATGTCAGTCACTGCAAATTAATTATTTGCCTATGAAAACAAATCAGAGCAGCACACACACGGCTGTACCAAGTCGTGAGGTTTGGCTGTCACAGGGAAGCGGTCATTTCACACTGCCTGAGGGCATGTGTGCTCCTCTGCTGCAGTGCTGGGAGTGCTGTTGCAGGGCAAGCAGGTTGTTTGAGAGCCCAAATTGCCATTTCCATTATCAGCCCTGATGCCAAGGAGCTGATGAACTCAGCCAGAAGTTTTTGCTTTAGGCTGAAAACGAGTTGACAAGGTCTCAGCACAGGAGCAAGCATAGCCAGTGGGCAATTCTCTTGGTTGTGCTGAGAACAAGGTTTGATTTAATGAATCAAAGGAGGGAAGGCCGTAATTATTCTCTAAGAGAGAAGAACAAACAAAACATTAAAATCTAGGCTCTATCAATCATGTATCAGTATATATGCCCTGTATCAGTAACAGACACACCTGTAGTGCAAGAGAGCTGTTGCTTACAGCAGAGTTTGGGTTCATGCACCAATGGGAAATGTCTGATAACAAGACTTGTGTTGTTGCCCTCAAGTGCATAGCATTCACAGCAGCAATAACTGTCCAGCAGAGAGCTCCCAGTGCTGGGCATTTTGTTCCCACACAGAGTTGTTGTCAGTGATGTATCGCTCACTTGAGCTGCATCAACCTGAGCTGTAGAGCTGCTTGCTGCAGACGAGTTGGCATCCTGGAGTCCTCCCATCACAAAGAACAGAGGTTGCTTGTTTTTCTCCCCTGCCTGCAGAATTATCTTGTGTTGATGCAGTCATTTCCAGCCTGCAAGATCACCTTGCTGGCTTTTGGTCCCCTGGGACTCCCAGGTCTCCTCTGCAGGGCTGTTCTCAGTGAGTTCTTTTCACAGTCTGTATCTGTACCCAGGATCGCATTGACTCAAGTGCAGCTCCTTGCACTTCGCCTCATTAAACCTCATTAGATTCTCATGCATCCACTTTTTGAGAGTGTCCAGGTCCCTCCGGATGGCGTCCCTCCCTTTTATTGTATCAACTGCACCACTCAGCTTGGTGGTGTCAATGAAGATGATGATGGATGAAGATGTTGAAATATTCACATCCCCATGGGTGAAATCTTGGCTAAACTGCATGTTTGGTTAATGCTAAAACCACAAAGAGTGAGTGTCTGATATATCTAATGTTGGGTCCTAAATGAAAATATTAATGTTTTTAAATAGTGTAACCAAATCTCCATCTTAGATGAAATGACAAAGTATTTTGGTGAGTGGTGATTGACCTGAAGTACCATCAAAGGTTTATTTCAGTCACATGTGCAAAATCCCTCTTTTTCCTCCTTCTGAACATAGATATTTTAAGCCTATAAATGAGGAGAAAATCTCTGGAGTGCAAGATATTGCAGATAAAATTTAATCTATAAATGTCTGACTTTAAAGGCACAATCCAAGCTCTCCATTTTATCTTCTTGACAAAGCAAAACAACTCAATTTTGAACTTGCTCACATTGATTTTACATCAGGGAATTCCACCAGTTTCTGGGAAATTATTGATGTAAGCGAGATCAAAATCCATCCTTATCTTTTTTTCCTTCAGAATTCTTTTTCATCTATTGATTATGATTGTGCAATGTGGCTTATTGACTCTGAGCTAATAATGACCAAGAACTATGGGATAAACCAAACCGACTTAATGGGCCACAGCACCAGAATTGATACCTGCAATGACCCAGAAATTAATTAAAGTAATTATTCCCATTTAGCCATCTACCAGAAGGCCTCTAGTGCTGCCATCCACCTGACCACAGTATTTAAGTGCTTGCAAATCCAACCGTTCAGAAATACAAAAGGATCATCCATCTCCTACACCTGTAAGTGGGGTCAACACACTCAGTGTGACCCTAATGGCAGCAGATCTCTGTGCCATGCAGTCAGGATCGAGCCAATTGTATGCAATAGCACTTTCTTCATTTATTGCTTTTTCCTCCTTTTGAGGTCAGATGGTTCACGTTAATGAAACGATGCATTTCTTCTTCGTCACTTAGAGACAATAATAATTTCTTGCAGTGTTTACAAGCCGTGTTTTCAAAATATATTTACAGTGCTTTATTTCCTCGGTGACCAGATCCAGATGTGGAATAAAAGCTGCAGCCCAGCGAGGTTGTGTGCTGAGTGCACTTACAGCTTGTTCTTCCCAAAGCAAAGGGCTACAGGCTCATTGTGTTACAATGATGCCCATTGCTGCCAAACAGAATGCAGGAGCTTGCAGTGCAATCCTGCAGCTACCGAGCCCCAAACCAGATCTGAGATGTGCTGATGGCAGATGCAGCTCTGCCTCCATGGGAGGGGGAAAGTTTGTGCATCCACATCCATGTGCAGTGATAGCGCAGTACTTGGTGGCACTGGCAGTGCACTCAGTGCTCTCCTGATGGCCTCTGGATAACCTGGTTTTCACAGAACTCTTTTTCTGTAATTCCACATGGGGATTTATCTTTGTAAAACAATGAAATGCCCCTGCATAGAGCAGCATGGTGGAAAATGAGACCTGAGGCTCTGACGTGGGATGCACTTGGTGTACCTGGGAACCCTGAGGCTGGAGAGCAAAGTGCTCTCGGGGAGATGGGGGTGCATCTCTTTTCTCTAGCTAACACATTAACCCAATGAAAGTGCACAGTCCATTCCACATTTGCTGCCTCCCCTGCTGCCTTGTTTTCACAATTACTGGACGCAGAGGGAAATAGTTTTGAAGAGATCTGAACATTCCAGGTTCCAGCCCTGAACCTCCCTGTAGAATACCTGGGAGTCTTTGGGATGTTGTCTTAAAGTGCCTGCCCAAAGGGAATCACCATGCTAATGCAAAACTACCATCTGTTATCTCTACTCTGTATGCTGCAGCTGTACTGAGCTACCAAACTCAGCGCTGTTTGGGAACCTCGGGGGACTGCACTTCATTGCCAGGTGATGAAATCCCAGAAAATAAGAGAATTGAAATTAAAACAGGCAACCAGAATGGCATGTGTTGTGGTCACTCCACAGGGGAAGAGCAAAGTCTGGCAATAGTTTCTATTTGGAAATTAAATCCGTTTCAACTGTGAAGTTGATAACAATCATGTGCACAAGGTTACATAAGATGCCATTGGTCTCGTTCACTTTGTCTGCTCTATGGGTTTAGAAGCCTTCATTTGGGGTTAGCAAGGAAGGAGTTAAGTCCTCCTCTTGAGCATGTGAGGGAGCACAGCTGCATGCATGCCCTTAGCACAGAGCAGGGAGTGCTGGGACAGGGACAGCTGCCATTAATTAAGGGATTCCCTTATACACCACAAAATGACTTTTCTTCAGCAGTCCTGCTTGGCTGAACTGTGGTGTGTGGAAGCTGAATTTGGTAAGGATTTAAAGTAGGGAGAAAACTATGCTTCATTTCTTCATCTCCCTTATGAGGGTGGCTGGTATTAAACAAACGAGCGTATGGTGGAAGTTGCCTTTTTGTTGCAGTGCTGTAAACCTCGCTGCCTTGTTTTTGAAGGCCTGCTGATGGTAGGGAGCTGTTTGCTTCTTGTGTCTCTATTAGAAAAGAGAAAAATCAAACAGGGAGAAGATGGATCAGGAGATAAAGACAGGAGGAGAATGGGAGGGAAAGAAAGAAAGAAACATTAATGAAACAGTCTAATAGATCTGAGATCTTAGCAGAAAGCTTTGTTGAAGGGCATCTCCGGATCTCAGTTTTCTGCCCTTCTTTTAGTTGGGTTGCTTTTATTGATGGCTGTAACACAGAGCTACCTGCCCACTTCTGTCCTGCAGGGATGAAGGCTGCTTTCCGATGGCTGCTCTGTGCGTTGGGATCGGGCGGCAGGAGCTGCATGAGGTACGGCTGGGGCTTCCAAACCGATGAGGGGTGGGGAGAAGGGCTTTGTTTTGATTACTGTGTTTGTGCCTTAGAAATACTCTGCTCAGTGTGAATGAAGGATGAGTCATGTTGGGGTTTTTTGTCTCTTGGAAGGAGCAATTGGCTGTATGGGGCTCATTAATTAACAGCGTGCGTATGTAAGGGAGGCTCTTTGTGTGAGGAAGCAGATGCTGGATGTGTCTGGTTAGCCCCACCCTGGGGCAGATGCCTAGGGAATGGGCTGCACTTTGTTCAGCGTGTTGCGGGTTAGCCTGGACGGAGAACGAGAACGATTTGAATTTCAAAAGCCATCCAAAGCCATGCACCAACCTTGCTTTCTCCCCTCCTAACCCCAGGCCTGCCTGGCGTCCAATGCTGAAAACGAGTAGTAGTTGAGTGGCTGGAGGTTTGAAAGCAGCTTGCTGCGGAGGCAGCAGGGGGTGTTGCTTTGCACGGCGGAGTGCAGCCATCGGAGCAGCAGCTCCGTGCTGTTGCACGTGGGTTTGCACAGACGGAGCCACGTGCTGCTCCATCGTGGCGGTCACCGAAGGCTGCTCCTTAAGAGAGGAAGGATAAAAATGCTCTTATATCCCATAATTCGAAAGCGCTGAAACGGATTGCTCAGCAATGCTAAAGGTAGTGAAGTTGCGAATGTTTGTGCTGGGCCAGCCGGGACACGAGGCAGCACGGGGCCGGAGCTGTGCCCGCAGCTGGGATGCTCTGCCCAATCTGACGTTGCTGTGCTGTAAGTCGTGCTGAGTGCTGGTTGTTTCCCAGGTGTGTGGCACGATGCAGGCAGCTCTGTCCCTGGCTGAGTGCAACCTCGGGGGAAGGGCTGCTTCGGGGTGAGTGCTGGGGTGTTAAAAGTAAAGCCTTGATGTGGTTCCACCTTCGAACTGGTCAGAATTCTGCAGTTAACAGACCTGTTTTAATTGTCTTACTCATAATCATGACTCAGATCTGGAACCCAAAGGAGCGGTCGTATTTCTGCTTCTAAATCCTAAGGTGTAATAGCTGAAGATGATTGAAAGGACTTCTCGCTCAAGGCTGATGGGCGTGGGCTAATTAAATCAGTTTTTGCCTTGAAAATCTGTCAGAAAACTTAACCATATAAAAAATGTGTGGTCTTTCAACCTTATTTAAAAAGGAAAAAAACAAACAAAACCGCTTGGGTTGTGTTCAACTTTATTTGGCACTGATGTATTTTAAGCCAATTTCACGTAAGTAATTTTCAGCTTTAAATTTGCCTTTTTAGGAAAAAGATCTATTTACAGCTGTGTTCTGAAACCCTCCTAAGACCAGTTGATGTTCCTGTGGCTGGCAGAGACTCGCATGCTGTGGTCCACGTGTTGCGACCATTAACTAAAATACGAGGAGCTTGCATTTCTGTTCTTGCTGCTTGCTGATGGTGTGTGGGGGTCATAACAGAATTATTTTATGAGAGATGGGCTTGGATGTAACAGGAAAGTGACGAAAGACCGAAGCCAAAAGCAAGTAGAGAGGGGTTGTGACTCGTGGAAGCTGGCTTTGATAAAAGTGCTGTTAATTCACTGTGTGTTAGCAGCACATGCTGCCTCCTGTGCCAAGAGATCTCTTTGTTGCCAGCTTTGCAATGCGTGCTTACTGTATTGGTGTCACTGAATTGTGCTTAATTAGCTGGAACCCGTACTTACATTAAACTCTTGATTCTAAGTGATGGCATATAGAAAGCTGGCTTGAGTGGTTTGCTCCTGATTTACACCGGTGGTAGTGGGTGTAAGCTGAACTCTGCTCTCTTAAGTGATGATGGAAAACATTACTTGCAAGCTCTTGTATCTGAATAACTTCTTCAAGTGAATATGAGTGAGGTGATAAGAGTGGCACTTGGGTCCTACCAGCAGAGGTCATTAAAAACATCTCGTGTCTGTAGGCAACCAAATAATATTTCAGAAGGTGCTCACGTATGTAATAAGCGGGGACCTGTTTGTTGTGAGAGGAGGAACCTCTTGTTTGATTTGACTTAATGAGGAGAACAGATTTTTGCCTGTAGGGGCAAACAGGTCTTCCTGTCCTGCTGAGGTGGGTCCCAACCCACTGCACTGCAGAAAGTGTCAGAGCAGATGCAGCAAATAATGCTTCCCTTTCTTTTGTTCCCCCTCCTCCCATGCGCCTTTGTTTTTGTCTTGAGTGAAGTCAAAGTGTTCGTCCTTTGGCTGAGCTTATGTTGTCATAGGTTGATCTTTACACGATGCTCAGGTACCCAACGAAACCACTGTGTGCCTGAGGGAGAACAAGGTTCATAACAGGATGATGGTGAAGTGTTGCTAAAACCCTGCAGGACTGAGGAAAGATTAGAAGGAAATGCAGAATAACACAGATACGGGCTTACAGATGACAGAGCACCCCTAGTCTATTAGCATACAGGAATCCAACAGAAGTATTCATAATTGCTAATAACAAAAGGCTAGTCTATCATAACAACTCCATTCAAACCAAAGCACACATCAGGCTTGTATGGTAGCGAGTGTGTTTTGATGATAGGTCTGGTTTAATCCTAATCTACTGAAATACAGGCAGGGTTGGAACAATGCTTCCTCTGGGGATCAACAACTTTGTCCCTCAGCAGACTGCCTTATACAAACACCCATAATTGAGTTAAAATTCATGCAGACAGCTTGGATTTAAAAAGAAACAAATATCACGCAAATAAACAAAAGTCATGAGCAACGGGGGTTGGCAGAGCCACTGTGGGGAAAAATGCCCTTTGAAGCATGTGCCAATATATACTAAATAATGGGAATTAATATTATATGCTACAGGTCACAGCGATGAACGTTTGTTCCACCTTTCTGAAAAAGCAGCTGGAATCCCTCCTTTCTGCAGCGGGCATCTCTTCTGTGTGTGTTGTTTTTGTTTTAAGAAACATTCTGTTACATCTTTGCTGCCACTTCAGCTTTTGCTTCCCCGGTTTCTGTTTGCAAGGTCTAGGTTTTCTGCTCCACTAATTTGGTCAGTGGAGAACAAAGGTGATCTATGCAGAGGACTCACCTGTAGCGATGTTGGGTTTATGCGAGCTGAGTAAGGGTAGAAACAGGATCACTGCATTATTTCTTTCAGACGTCCCTTATCTCAGCACAAGGCTGAGGCGATCCTGGGCTCTGCTTTATCCAATAGCATAAACGAGGCAGAATCCCTCCCCACCAGCAAGGCTGTGCTTGGCCTTGCAGAAGAAAGCTCTCCTGCTCTATGCTCTTCTGGGCTGCTTTTTTCCTTTGTACTTTCATTCGAATAGCTGATGGAGGGGCTGTTGCTGTGAGCGTGGCTCTATTGCAGTGCTGATTCCTGTGCTGAGGGCTGCTGCCACGTGCCAGGTTTGGTCTCCTCCTGTAGAAGGCACTGGGAAAGGTGTGCAAGAGACCCTCCATCCTAATCCTCATGTTAGGGTAGGCTTTGAAATTATGGACATCCTGTTGAGGTAAGTTGGGATTTGTGGCATGTCAGCTTTAACGTGGGTGTTTGCAGAGAGCTCTTTGTGTGTTGGTAGGTGGAGGAAGCCTGTAGGAAGCTGCAGGCTGGAGAGGGGGAAGGAGAAAAGCAGCTCCATGGGGCTGTGGCATGTGGGCAGGGATGTCTGCACACACCACGTTCCTCAGCATGGCATGGGCCCTCCTGTGCCAACAGGCGATCTTTTCCTAGTGTGTCTGCAGCAGGCAAGCTCTGTATTTGCAGATTAATGGGTTTATATGAAAAGTGTGCTTAGTGAGTCCTTGGCTTCAGCAACAGATGTGGGGAGGGGGAGGAAGCCAACCTATGAAGCCTGGAGTTTTGACCAGTTACACTTGTAAGGAGGAAAGTTTAACGATGTTTTAAGCAGCTGCTTCTTTCCAGAGCTCTGATGGAGGGATTTTGTGGCTTCTCCCACCTGGGACCAATGCAGTGACCTTAACCAGCTGTGCTGTGCCACCTCCTTTCCTCCCTTACCTCCAGCTTCTGTTAGCAATCTTCAGATCAGACCCTTCTCTGAATCAAACCTGGATTTAAATTGTGTGTGAGAGCCCTATGAAATGAAACTGAAGAGAAAACCCTGCTAACCTTGAATTCAGGGAGTGCTCTCTAGAGACTTGGTATTTGGCTCAGGTTTCAGTTTTAGCTGCTTGCTTGTGTTGGAAAAGTTATTTTTGGTTGCTTTCTGTGCTTCATTATAATTCTGAAAGTGACTAATTTGATGTGACATTCTCTAATGTAGTATGATCAGCCATAATTTGATCTTATTAACTTAGATCGTACCATATTAGCAAACATCGGATTCTATTTGAGAAATTTACACATGCTGCAAGTGTGGATACACCTTAAAATCTTACTGTATTAGTATAATTTGTCAGCTTAATGTTATATTTGGTAAAGAATGACAGAGCATACTGTAATTTGTAGCTATCTACATAGAAATGACTGCAGAGCCTCAGATTGGCTGTGCTGTTGTCATATTGCTTTCTCTTAGGCAGGAACAAACTCAGCACTTCACGATCACTGCAGGTTCAAATGCTTGATGCTGTTTTATTTGGAAACGCTTACACTGCTGTATGTCTAAAATCTAAGTAAGCTAAGTGGGATAAAAAGCTGATCTTCCTCAGTGTGTGATGATGACCTATGTGGCCTGAGGTCCACGTGAACTAGAAAGCAGCAGGTAATGAAGCGATGCTTCTGTGCCAGCTCTAAATCATCCCACTGACCTGTGTGATACTGCTTTTTGTTTTCCTGCAAGGCACCAACCAGTTTTCTTGGACTGAATATTTGTTGGTGTTGATGATGGAATGGAAAGGCCAGTTCATCCCAGCTTCATGTCATTGAACTCCACTGCTTGCAGTGTGTGCTGGAGTGGTGTATGCGGAGGGATGAGTTTATGGACTTGGAGCAAATCAACAAGTCCAGGATGTCCAACAGGAAGGGAAGGCTATTTCTCAATAGAACTGATAACCTTTGCTGAACAGAAAGGGTGTTTATCCACACTTGACCCTGAGGGCTGTAGGATGGGGCTGTAGGGTGAGCCTTTGCCTTTGGACTGCAGAGTGTGAGTGATGAGTGCCACTTTGGCCCATGGTCTGCCAGCGTATCTGGGGGCTATAAGAAAAGCACTTCCTTTCCCAGTTGTCAACACCTATTGGATTTAGGTGACTGCTACCCCTTGGATGTAAAAATAAAGTAATAGGAAATTGACCCCTCAGGAAACTGATTACAAAACCCACACTAAATGAAAATATTTACTAAATGGAAATAGTGAGCACTGCACCTATGGAAGAGGTGTTGAGTGCTTTGCACTGATCTCCATTCTGAAATGAGGCATTCAGTTCTAAACAGACAACATTTCTGTTTCAAAACTGATCATGCTGTGCCTTTCCCAACAGACTATTTTGTGCTATGTTCTTCATGCTCAATTTGGGAAATAGCAGCAAGAAGCAGTTCCAGCCTCCAAATTCCTTTTGTTTGTACCAAGTTGTTCCAGACAGCCTCAGTGAGGGAACTAGCTCCATTCGCTGCAGTGGGAGCTGAAGCAGAGGGTGAGAGGAGCTGCTGATGTGCAGAGGCTGAACTGCACTGATGCCAGTGCTGGTGCAGGATAGCAAACAAAACAGATGAAGTCCACCATTCCTGCCATCTGTCCTTCTAGGTGTCACAGGACTGACTCCATACACCATCTCTTTTCTACTCCTACACCTAAGTCACTCCTGGCAAGGGAGGAGGGGGTGGGAGCTGGTTCAGTTTGATGCAATTAAATGATTCCTCCTCTGTGGAAAAGTCAAGGGGACTTTGTGGACTTGCTGCTTTTGAAGGTGCTTGTTCTCTGTAGTCAAATCCTGTGCCACTCCTCCCAGGCAAGGAGCTGGAAGGCTCTGTTCCTTTTGTACTGCTCTGATCTTCAAACAGTTCTTCATTGCTCTTAATACTTTGAACGTGGACTGTTGCAACTTGCCATTTGCTGGGCTGAATAAATCAGATGCTTTGTTTGAATCTCCTTACGGTGAAGGTACTGCTTTGCCCCAACATTCAGTGCTTTGTTAGAAGGAAAGGCAATGACTTGTGAATAGTCCAAAGTTTCTGCAGTAAACTATGATCAAAATCTCCATTTATTTTTTTCTTTAAAGTTGACCTAAATCTTTCAGTCTGGCTGCAGGGCAAAAATCTGGTAGAATTAAAATAGGTTCTCCGTTGGACTAAAGTCACACTCTTTCATGTTCACTCTTAGAGGTGCAGCTTGTTAAAGCAGTGACTCGCTCCTACAAATCTTCAGTGCTCAATACTGAATTTGATGTCATGTCTCAAATGTTCTCTTCTATGTGTTCTCAGGTACTTCTGAGTTGTACTAAGCAAGCTCTGTTACAGGCTGACAGTATTGTATTCTTGAGCCTTTGCCAGAAAAATGTTGGTGCACCATTTGGAAGGCAGCCTCTGGATAATCCCACTGCCAGATCTGCTGTTGCATAGGCACGTTCACATTTCCTCCATGTAACACTGCAGTCCAACCTGAGTTACTATAATGGCTGTGTTGGTGTCATCCATACACATGCATGGCTCAGAATGTTTTGTGGTGCAAGCCTTTCTGTGTTGCTCTTAGAATGTATCTAATGTGAATATTGGAAAGGTATTTTCAAATGTATCTTTTTCTTAAATGCAGATACTATAAGACAGGACAGTTCTGGACTTCAGTCCTGGTGCATTTGATTTGTCTGTTCTGCTGTGTTGCACAGTGTGATGGGCAGAAGTCTGTTTGTAGGGTTTGACTTCTTCTGCTTTCAGCGTACTCTCTTCAACTTGAGCATCTTCATGTGTAGGAATGAAGGAAGGAGGACTGTGGGACACCCATTGGAGCAGGGACAAGGTGGGGACCATTGTGGCACTTTCCTTGGATTAATTCATTAGTGTTTATTCTTTATGTTTCCAGGGAGTGAATACTGAAATCCATTTTAATGGGAATCGTGCTCTGAGCACCAATGGTCGAATGTGACTTTTTGGAATGGAAAGAGCTGACGTATCTCTTGCAGGCAGCAAGACCCTCTTTATTTTAGAAGTAACCATAGTCAAGAATTGTGGCCAATCTCAATTTAAATTCAAAGCTGAGAAGTGGATCCTGATCAGAATGAGATTGCTTTTTGGTTTTTTGAATGAATGAATGACAGCTGTAATCATTATTTAGTCTAGAAATTGGCTGCTTCATTCAGGGAAATTAAGGCTTAAAAGAGGCTTTTGTTGAATCACTTCAAGAAATTGAATGTCCTCTTAGGGAGGAAAAATAAGTAAAGGCATTAATGGAAAGATAATGAAATAAATACAGAAATACTCTTTTGATTTGAAATTAGATTTTGTTTTGATGTACGAAGTTGGTTTGCACTACATCCTGTTCAAAATGAATGGTGCCTGGAGCTAGTTCTGCTTGCACAGTCTATCACAGTAACAGCCAAGCATTTCAAATGATGTTCATCTAATCTTAATGACTTACTTAAAAAAATTATCTGTTCTCATGTGTGGGAAACTAAGACACAAAGCAGTAAAACTGCCTGGTCACTGCTCCACCACTTCAGCATGAGGGTGGATCATCTGAAGCCTCATGTATGAGACTTAATGGGTGAGAAATAAGATGGATTGAAGACTGAGTAGATGGGATCTTAATCTATCCTCCCTTTCTATCTTCAGTCCTAATCCCCACTCTGCTCCTTTGAACCACACTTTTCCAGGATAATCTGAGCACAGCTTGAGGTGCGTTATGATGGCTGGGAGCAAGGATAGTGTGCACAGCACAGCTTTCTGCATGCAGGATGTTCTTGGGAAAGCTTACTGCAAGAGAAAAGGCCTCCTTGCAGCCAAAGCAAGAGTGTGAGCCCTGTGAAGTTGGTATGTTTGTGAAGGGAGCTCAGCGTGCAGGCTGCTGGAAGGAAACGAGAAGGGTGCCGTTGGTGTGCTTCAGCCAAGGCAGTTCCTTTAAAATCTGTTGTGGAGGATGACAGCTCTCGAGGTTTTGCCAGAGACATGTGAAAATGCATGGAAATGAACCCATGGACGATATGAAACTGGCTGTGCAGAAAGCTCCAGTTGCGTCTGGAGTTTGAGGGTACTTCCCATAAAACAGAATAACCCTTATTGGCGTGAGCAAAGCTCCCGAAACAATCTTCCTCTGCTTTTCTCCTCTCCTTTCAATGGACATTAGAGGATATATAACCCATGGCTTCAGACTGCTGCAGGGATCCCTATGACGAATGCAGATGTTCCCGCAGTAACTCTGGAGGGTTGAGCAGAGCTTGTTTGCTCTGAAGTGTTTCTTCAAGGCTTTTTTTTCCCACTGTAGCAGCGCTTTGCCTGGTGCTCTCCCAGCAGTCTGCTCTCACAGTGTTTACTGATTTCCAGCTTTTTCACTGGCAGCACAAATTCAATCAGAATTTCATATTAGTTCAGCAACCCACAGCAAAAGTAAAGGCCAATAATATTGGAACATTATAATAGCCCTGTGCACAGGCTTGCGAGACCTTGCTGTAGCAGCTCACCCACACCACTGCCTAATATCTCAACTTCTGTGCACAGCCCAATCAAGCAGGGTAAGGAACACCTCCCCCCGCAGAGCTTTTTGATGGCTGTTGGACAAACATCTGCTAGGAATCTATTTGGTGCAGACTTGGATCTGTGGGTGCAGATTAGGACGTCTTAAGCACTTCTCTGTGATTTCATATTTAAGGGTCAAGATGATGATGCATAGTATGTGGCATGTAGCAAATACAATGTCAATGTGAGGAGTGTGTCTCTGTGCCTCTGGATGGGGGGAGGTGGGCTTGTTGGGCTAGCAGGGCCATAAGGGGCTCTGTGATGGGTGTGAGTGGAGGGGGTAGGCACTTAGGGCAGGACAAAGAAGTGGGAGGGGACAAATTAGGGATAACCTTTCATAGGAGGGAGCAAAGCAAAAGGTAAAAGTGCATCAGCTGAAATAAATCGACAACCAGGATGAAGAAAAAGTATGCAGAATGCCCAGAGAAGTAGCAACTAAATGTGGCTTTCATTATCTCCCAGCTTGGCACCAGAGCTGCTGGCTCTCTTCTCTTGCTGCCAGCCGAGTGCATCCTGGTGGGAGTCAGCCAGCACCATGGGGACACTGCTCTGGGACACGGACCTAAAATAACACACTTGGAAGCTGCTGCACGTGTTGCAGTAAATGATTTAATAGTAACTTTGCATTGGTGCTGTGGCTTGTGAATTTGAAGGTGGAGGTGATGCTGACTCTGACAATCAGGTGAAGCACTGCCTGCAGGGAGGTGCTGTGCCTTAATGGGTTACTGAAGGTGCAGGAGGTGAGGAGCAGTGCTTCACCTGGCTGTTGTCATGAATGTGATGAAAAGCTGAAGCTGGTATGGAAAGGGATCTTATATGTCCTTAATGAATATTTAGTGACTCGGATAATTATTTGAACTTTCCAAATTGTAAATTATACTGCTAGAAGAATCTTCTCCTTTCTAGTTATGTAGGAGCTTTTTGATAATTTACACCATGTTCACGCCCGTGAAAACCCCTCGCTCACTCCTGTTTGATTTACTGTTGTTTTCTATGATGAGTTAATGTATTTAGAATGAAGCTGAGGTGCTTGCTGTCTGCCTGTGCCGTAAGCACTGCTTCCTGGCAGAACCCTACAGCTCACTGCTGCTGCTTCATGCTCACTCTGTGCCTTTCTTGCTCACAGAAGATATGTGTAGGTCTCACCTCATTGGAATGCAAAGCAAAGACAAGTGTGGCAGTTGGTGGTGCTCAGAGCCTTGCTTTGCTGGGGAATAGCCGTATGTACAACTGCTTAGAAAAGCTTTCCTGCAGTTGTGCAGTGTTTAGCAGTGCCCAGCCCCGGCTCCCACCTGCTCAGTGCCTGCAGGTTCCAGGAGGAAGCTCTGTGCTATAGATTTTACATGATTCAAGTCTAAGGAAATCTTTCCTATTGACTTTTTAGGGGCAGAGGGGGCTCATTCAAAGGTCAGTGCTTAAAGTGCATCTGGACTCCTGGGTAGGCGGTGTCTTGTGCTGCATCCTTGATGTTCTTGTTATTGAAAAATGATGAGAAACTAAGGTAAATGGCACAGACCTGGCATCCTACCTGCAAGGCTTGTGGGATGCTTGGAAATTATAAGCATTTCTGCTGATGGTAAGCCATCGTTCTAAATGCTGTTTGCAGCTGCAGGTGTTTTATTATTCAAGACAAATCATTACCTTCATTTGTTTCTATCAGAAACTGACTTAGACAGTATGTCTCTGAGGATGGGAAACAAAACAAGTGACTATTTTTGACAGGAATTGCATATTATTGTAGCTTTGGCATTATCAAGATCTGGTTTATTGGGGTAGCAATAGTTTTAATAGCAGGCCGAGATGTATTTACTTTGGAGAGAATAGTTGTGAGAAATATGAAGTGATGCAGGGGGAAAAAACTGGAGAGTTCTGGCAGCAGGTCGGGTATGTGGGTAGGATGCCTCATTTCAAAGCAAGAGGGACACCGGATCTGTATTTTGCCAGTGGGCTCTCAGTGGAGCCCTTGGGGTGCATCATGCACAGCTCCAGGTCTGCCAGGCACAGAGGTCTGCGTGCAGCTCAGCCTTCAGTGTCTGCTGAAGTGTTTTGCTCAATCCCGGCCTGCAGTCTGATTTCTAGTTCCCATCTTCACGAGGTACCAAGTGCCTTTAATACCCCTGTGAATAGCAATTAATGGCACTCAGCTCCTTCAAATGCTGGGATAAATTGCAGCTTCTCCCAAAGGTGGCTATTAGAGCTAATCAGAAAATGCTGCACTTCCTGCAGAAAATGTCAACTTCTTGTTTTTGAAAACCAAAAGCAATCAGAGTCAGTCGGCTCTCTAAGGAAAGCTCCTTTAAAATAAAACTGCATACGTTTCATAAATATCTCTGGTGGCCACAGCTCTGCTACCAGACCCTGCGGGGCAGCTGCACAGAGGTTTGTCCTTGGAGCATCGGGTCCTTTAGGACCGGCTCTGGTTAGGAGTGCTGTGGAGTGTTGGATTTGGGGGAGAAGTGGCACAAAGCAGAACAGCAGCATTTAAAAAGGATGATCCCTGGAGGCTTTAAACTTATGTTTTAAGAAACTTTCATGTTTTTATGACCATCAGTACCGCGAGATTTGAGTCAAGGGTGGTATTTTGGTGCGAGTGAACCAAAATTCAATTATTTCACTGAGCTTGAAGCAGGTCTGGCTTTTTCTCAGACCTGGCATGAGCTCTTGAGTTCTGACTTCAAAATCATTTGGCTTCTCAATTTTGAAGACCTTCTCCCTATGGATTTCTGCCTTATAGAAGCAAACAGGCAAAGCAGGCGCCGCTGCTGAGCTCCTTCTGGAAAGTACCGCAGCTTTCACTTCATTAATTTCAACTCTTCTGTTAAGAAATCTGTTCAGCTGCTTCTGAAATCCACCTATTGGCTATGTTTTATTTCCATGACTTATTTCTGCTGCTTCAGACTGGACATCTAGGGTATATAATTGTATCATTAATATTCTTAATGACTTCTGGGATGGTACTTAATTGCCAACAAGTTTTTTTTTCTCCACCATCCTCAGTGATTTAGGCTAAATTAGCAAAAGGTGCGGCCGGCGCTGACTTTGTGTCCCGAGGCTGCTATATTACAGCATTAAATAATAGCAGGACGTGTGCTATGGCAGAAATAGAATCACCTGCTTCAAAAACCAGTGTGAATAATGCATGTACTCACACTGCTTGCTGGGAGCAGTGTTTGTGAGGGAGATGTGCATTTGACTGTTTTATCAGACTCTTTTTCTAGGAAAAAATGGAGCACCAAAAATTTCCTGCCAGACAGTAAACAAATCCAAGCCGTTCAGTCTGCCTCTAGCTTTTAAATTGAGATCTTAATCAATGTAAATGGGAATCGTTTCACCTATATTCCATGAACTATTTGGTATGTGAAATGCTTTGAATAACTCATTGGACAATATGAGCTAGAAAGGTTTATTTTCAACATAATCTTTCCACCAGTGACACTACCTTCACACCAGATCTGCTTGGCAGGAAGGCTGGAGCTCCAGTCCAAGTTCTTAATGAATATGATAAAAACTCACAGAAGCCAGCAGCTCTAAAAAGCAGTTGCCAACGGAGAACAACGCCGTAAAGAAAGGAGAACATCACTGCACGAGGCTCCAGCTGGTGGCTCCTGGGCAGCCCCACATCCTGCATCTCCTCAGCATCTTGGTCAGCAGCTCTGTGGAATTCATATGCTATTGTACAAGGCAATTATCAGTTGTTTTGGGCACGGCTGGGCTGGCCAGTGTGCTGGTTTGCTGCCAGTGCTGGGTGCCCATTGCTGGCCGCTGCTCTGATCGTGCTGCCAGGTGCAGAGCTGGCTGTATTTGGGCAGAGGATGCTGCATAGACAGACATTGCTCTGAGACATGCGTGTCTGTATGGGGTTGTGTTTCTTCCCATTGCTTGTCTGCATCCAGGTGTCAAAGTAGCTGTGCCGGGGGTGATTTTTAGTGATGTTCTGGCAGACTGAGAGTTGGGGCTCTTCAGTGTGGAGAAGAGAAGGCTCTAGAGGGACCTCGTGGTGAAGGGGCTGACAGGAAAGCTGTGGAGGGACTTCTTATAAGGGCAGGTAGCAACAGGATGAGGGAGAGTGGCTTTAAACTGGAAGAGAGTAGATTTAGACCAGATATCAGCAGGAAATTGTTTACTGTTGGGGTGGTGAGACACTGAAACAGCCTGCCCATAAAGCTTGTGGATATCCTCTCCCTGAAGGTGTTCAAGGCCAGGCGGGGTGGGCTTTGAGCAACCTGCTCCAGTGGGAGGTGTCCTTGCCTATAGTATGGGGTTGGAACTAAGGTCCTTTCCAACCCAAACCACTGGAATGGAAATGGAAATTTTGCAATGGAAAAGGGATTTTTGGCTGGTGAAAAGGGAGCTTTTAAAGCCCAGATTGCCCTGTTTAAAAGCTACTGACTTCTGCAATCCTATGCAATAATCCTGGTCAAATTAACTCAAAGCGAGCTCAGCTCTTGCCCGATTGGTTCATAGGGAGAGCTGGCTAAAGCATGCAATGAAATAGAATTCATTCCTGAGCTAGCTGCCTTTCTGCCCTGTGGTCTGAGGTGACCCTGGTTCCAGCCAAGGGATTGTTCCTAAGGGCTCACCACTTAAATCCTGTCAATACATTCCTGCTTGTAGATTGTTTGCTTTTTGACTGGCTGCTCACTGAGATGCGGCTGTGTTATGTTTAATCAGGCTGTGCTTGGAAGCAGAAGAATTTCTCGCGAATAATGGCTTTATCCAAATGTAATGAATCCAGATCTTCTGAATGCAGCAGATTTTGGGCTAGGGCCAAAATGAATGGCATGTAGAAAGCAGCAGTGAGAATTTATTCCACTCTGTGCATTTCTCATTTTTTCCCCTCATCTCAACTTATTGTCATTTTTCGCACCTACTAACAGACAGGAACCAGACAGACCCGTCGCTTTTCTCCTGGCTTTCAGAAGCATCCAGCTGAGAAGCCAGATGACCCGAGTTCAGACCAGAGGTCTGTACAACAGAACAGGAAAGGCTGCTACTGAATAGCAGCGCCTACTGTGGGGCAGCTTTGCCTGAGCAATCAGATGTGTAAATGCATGATACTGAGAGGGATTTTGAAGGGGATGTCCTAGAATACATAAAAACCTGCTCTGTTTCCATGCTTTGCCCCAGTTTTCCCTATGCTGTGTGTGGCAGTGCTAGTCATGATACGAACTAGTGAGCACTTGGTGGGGATGAGTGGATGGCTGGACGTGGTGATCTTGAGGTCTTTTCCAACTTTAACAATTCCGTGATGCTGGGAAATTGTTCTCATTTGCAAGATGGAAATGGTATCATTGGGAAATGACAGTTACCTTCGAGTAACACAGATTCCCTTTTCAGTGGCTTTTAACAAAAGGACAGTTAGCTTTATGGAAGCTTGTTGTTGCAGCTGAGCTGTGCTCAGCTATCTAAAGTCTCATCTTGGTTTCTCACACTCCTGGCTCTTGATTTCTGTAAACAAATGGATTTATTCCCAACATGTACATTATACAACACTACTGCTTTCTTTTTTTTTCTTCCCCACAGAGAATAGGCCGATATGATGAGTGTTTTGAGATAAAGCACCTTTTTAAAGCAAAGAACAGAGCTACTTGAAGATTCCACGTGTGATAAGGAGCCTAAAGCTCCCTTCTAAAGGCAGCATATGCTCTTTATTGCATAGGAATTTACTGCTACTGGAATAAACCTGATCCCGCTGAGATCAATAGAAGCTTGCTATTGGCTTTGCCAGCAACTCCTCCTTCCCCTTCTTCATTTTAAATCTAGGATAAGATTTAAAGAGTTTGGGATATAACTGAGTTTCAGTTGTGATTTTTTTTCCCCTTGTGAGTCTTTGCATTTACTTATGCCATTGCTTAGAAATGTCGTGGCAAAGCAGTGTTTCAATCAACAGCTTTAATGATGTATGATTATTCATAGCTTTCTGAAAATGTCATGAGTAGATCCACTTCACATGGTAACACATGCTTCCCAAACAAATACCGGTGAACTCTCTTGATTTGCACTTTCTTATGGTGGATCTGCAGGCTCTTGAGTAAAGAATGGAAACCGTGTTTGAGTTATGGAGGAAAAATGGAAGTCCAAATAGATGAATCACTTGAAAGTGCAGATGTCTATTCTTTTGGGCTGCTGTTCCAGGATTTCACTTGAAGTCTTTTAACTACTCTGGTCTGAGAAGAGGTTGTTTTGCTCTTTGGAATGAAATACATCGTGGATTTTAGGTTTAACAGATCCCCTGCTTAAATGTTCTTCTCACCATGTAAGCATTGTGGTGTTGGTGTAATCTGAGTTGGTTTATGTTCTTGGTTCTATGACCCTCTCACAGTCATTGCTGGCTGTAGCAGGCTGGTTTCTTTGAGGTGGGAGACCTGGGATGTTAGCCGCAACAGCACTGGTGACAACCTCACCAGGGCAGTGATGTGTCAGATCACCTTCCTTCCTTATTCTGAGGATTAACTACCATACACAGAGAGATAAAAATGACATCTTCCATAAGCTGTCACTGGGCTGTCTGTCCCAAGGCAGGTCCAGGCAGATGAGTGTCTTACTGCCACAACTTAAAGCATGTGATCCCAACAGGGGTCCCTAGCAGTGGCCATACAAGTCTCAGCAGATAAGACCTCATCTTCCCTGACATTTGTCCTTGTACCATTTCTGGAGTGGCTGAAGGCAGCTGAGCAGAGAACTGGTGATGACTTTTTCATTCAGGAAGCTGATGACCGGGCAAGGTGCTCTGGTCCTCGGAGCCCTGCTGGGATTGGAGTTGTGGCAGACAAAATGTTGTGTTAATGCATCTAAAATTAATTTGGTGTCTGAAGAGGGTGTGGAGGTTATCTCCAGCACTAGTATGAGTATCTCAAACTATTTGCCAGTGATATCAAGTATTATACCACGCTGCTTATACCACGCTAAGACTTTATAAAACAAGCTGTCAGGGTTGAACCAAAGATTACCCCTGCTGTCTGCTCTATATAATAAAGGAGGGTGACAGCAGTCAGACTGCTGCAGAATGATAAGTTGAGAGGGAGAAATGCTGCCCAAGATCATCTGTGTGACAGTGACACTTCAGCCCTTTCTGTCTGAACGATGGCCAGCTGGGGGTGCAGACAGCAAGGTGGGAGAAGCAGGGTAGGGCTGTGTGGTCACTGCATGCTCCATAATATTGCCTCCTGGGAGCTGAGGGTGATGGATTAAATGTCACCAACTGCATGTGATACACAGTCAGCAGGGCCAGAAAGGGTCGCTCAATGATCTAATCGCTCCCAGCAGTCCAGGCAGCCTCAGCATCAAACTTCTGCCTGTGCTGAACCTAGAAGACATCATCTATTAGTGAATGTTAAGAGGAGAATACTTAATATCAGTTGGTTACATGTCCTGCTTGCTCACTTTGGGAGCAGCAGTGTTTCTATACAGGCTGAGGAATTTTTCAGGCTGCTGTACTTGCACTGCATGCTTTACTTCTGCCATTTCCCTGCAGAACCGAAACTCTATTTAATAGTGACAAAGTTGAATTCTTTTCTTCGTGCGTGTGTGTAACAAACAGAACCACTCTCACAGCCTTTAAGGTACCTGTGCTGTGTTACAGTTGTATTATTTATATTAAAAGGTTTGTGCAGCAATAGCATCACAGAACTGTGCAAAGTGACCTTCCTTATCTTTCCACCAGAGCAAACTGCAGGAAGATGAGGTCTAAAAATCCTCTTGAAAGCCCAAGGCAGAAGGGGGAAAACATGTCAGCAGCCATGTAAACATGGGTGCCAGCAATTGATGCACTGGGCTCCTGAGAGCTTAGCTTGTGTGTATCAGCCTAACTAAAGGCAGGGGTGTAAGCGCAGGCTGTTGAAGGATTCCTGCTGCTGTGCTGTGGGGATCAGTTGTATCTGGGCTGTTGGCACAGCAGTACACAAGCCTCAGTTACCTGAGGCTGCAGAAAGTTATTTCACTGTGTTTCTTCCAGTTCTTACTCCGGAAATGCTGTGTTTTTAGGGAGAAAAACCACTGTGTGTATCGAGACACGTGAGTGCATTGGTGCCGTAAGAGGAAAAATACAAATAATTAAATCTTGTGGTACCTCTTTCATAGTGCCCATCTCATTAATATAAAGCAATTTTGGAGATGGAGAAGAGCTGATAACAGCATTGGACCCGAGAGATATTTCTGTTTTCCATCCATCAGGCAGGTAATTGTGGGAGTTATGACTTTGTTAGGCAGGAACGTACAGCTCTAAAGAACCGATAACTGAGCATCTCTGCGCAGCAGACAATGGAGCAGCAGCCAGTAATTGAATACATCAATAAGCTTTCACATCTCGTATAACTTCAGTGCCCTGGACAGGATAGCATTAGACATAATCATATTTTGATCAGGAGAAAATAGGAGTTGGATGAAATAATATCAATTTTATTTACAGGGCAGAGAAGAAGCCATCCAGTCTGTGACAGAAAAATGATTTTTTTTTATCTGGCTTTGATCTGGCTCTGGGCTTTGATTTGGTGGTAAATGGGACTATAACTCATTTACACCAGCTGCCAGGGTTTTTCAAAGCACAGAACATTAAGCAGAATCCTGCTTCGAGGAATAAATACACAATCAACATAATAAATGGTGACAAAACAGCCCTGGCTCACTCTTTACCATTTTAAGTCGTTGCAGCCCCCGACGAGCGCTTGATACCCAGCTCGAAAACTGAAGATTGATTTGTGACCCCCGTGGGCCACAGAGCATCTTTTGTGTGAAGTTTTAGAAGAAGGCTGTCAGGGGATTGGTGTGGAGGGCAGTGCTTCTGTTTGAGTTTTTCCTCACAGAAACAATTTTTGTGCGTGGGAAAAGGGGAGATTGCTGGGGGTCAACCAGTAGGGGAGAGCAGAAGAAGGCCCGTTTATGCTCTGGTGGAACAGGCTGCTTTTCACAGTGGGTTGGCAGCCTGCATGCATTGGTTGGGGCTTCAAAGGAGTCAGGCAGTGCAGGGTATTGCCTGTACTGCAATGGGATGAGAGCTGGCATAGAGCAAGAGGAACGCTTTCTGCTTGCATAAAGCCCCAAGTGTTTTGCTTCCTGGCACATGGAAGGGCAGTGAAGGATCTGAGTCCTTTCCAAAGGCTGGTCCTTCTGGGCTGCTGGGCCTTAGTTCCCATCGCAGTGCCCAGGGTGCAGTGGGCTTTGGAGCCCTTGGTCTGTGTAGAGGTGGGTCTATGGCAAGCTGCCTGTCGGATGGAAAACTGGGGTTTGAGCCTAAACATTTTCTTGCCTGAGCCTTCAGCAGGGCTTGCTTCCTGCCTGTCCTCTTCTGGGATATGTTTTACATCCCAGATGTGTAAAGCCTACTTCTTACAAAGATGCACTCAGATGTATTGCATGCTTCTGTGGGGATGAAATGAGGGTCATCACTTGACAGATCGCGGAGAAGCAGCAGTGGGTGACGAGCTCTGGAGGAGAAGTGTGCTGGCCTTACACAGCTGACTGCTGCAGAGGAAGGTTGATTCTACACAGGAGGTCCGTAAGGTTCTTGGATCCCACCAGCACCGATGGTATTGCAAAACAATCACGTTTTTGCAAGCATGGTGTATGTGGGTGATAAAATCTTGACTTCTAGGTCATGTTAGCAAGAATGCATTAGAACTGCACAAGCTCACAGTGTGCTATTCAGCTAGTTTGATACTAAGAATAAGGCATTTTAATACACTAGAAATCTTTCCCATTTGTGCAGCATAGTCAGGATGTTAATAGAAATCTTGGCTCTGAACCAGTCTCGCACCAGGGCTTCTAGATGCACTCGTTATCTGTACTGCAACTTTGCTGTGATCAATAAAAATTCCCCATGCAGTACATTCACTTCTTACATTCAATATGAACGTGGCAAAATGGTTGTAGCGGGTTCTCTACCTGTCAGGATGTCCTTTCATCTCATTAATCTGTTGCACAGATTAATTGGCTTCAGAATATCCTGGGGGAAAAAAAGAAATGTCAGCTGTGTTATCACATGCGTGGTGAGGGCTGGGTGGGTGATTTATGGAGAGCTGTGTTTCAGCACCCACAGCCAAACTCCTGCTGATGTGATGCTGCTGAGCATCACATAAGGGGAAAGACTTTATTTTTGGCCATTTAGGGGGAAGAAAAAGTCCTTTGGCTTAATTTATTTTTTCTTTCTTAATTCTTACATTAGTTGTCACAACCTGCATTTAAGATTTGGGTGAGCGTGAGGTTTTCTAGGTGTTGTAAACCAGCAGAGAGAAAGCACCCCATGCTGGGCAATGGAAAACCAGGTTAGGCTGCCAGCAGCTGGAACAGTGCTGGTGTCCTCACCTGCCTGTTGGGATGCTGCTTCTCATTGCCATGTCTGCTTCTAACAGCCAGAGGTTCTCTGCACTGCAGGACTTTGTGTTGGGTGATGGCTGAGGGTATGAATCTGTGTTTGAGGGAGCAGATCCTGAACACTGCTGTTTCACTTGCTAAGCAGGGAGTAGTTTTAATTTGGGTCCAGCAGCAAGTAACATGTAAGTGTTTTTCCTGATGGAAAAATAGAGCTATGTGGTTTAAAAGCTGGATCATAGCTCAGATAATTACAAAACTTCAAATCATTTCTAGGATTCAACGAAATGACTTTGTATTTTGAATCTAAAATGGCTTGAAATTAAACTTAAAGATAGGATATTAAGCCAGGAAGTAAATCTTAACACTGGTAGTCCTAATACTGTATTGAAACTGGTTATGCAGGCAGAGCTTTGGATGTAATTACTAATTGCAGTAGATGCGTTTATACTCGTTTCATAGTAAGCAATACACAGCTGTTTTTCTCACAGCTCTGGCAATGTTTTATCAAGTCGTCAGCCCTCATTTTATTTCTAGGTAGTGCAGTATGTAAACCGACAGGACTTCTAGAGCTGCCCTTGGTTGGAATGCTCATGGTGCTGCAGGTCGGTGATCAGCCCTGCTTCAGGGATCTGCTGTTAGATGAGTTTAATGCTACTGAGTCTCTGTAGTTGGTATGAATTTTTTGTGATAAGTGAATAAGTGTGAGTTGAGTGGCTTCCTGTACTAAATTTGTCTACGTTGTCTTAAGTTACTTTGGAAAAGTGCTTTCCAACTCCACCTACTGTGTGCAGTTGCCTTCTGAGACACGAGCTACGTGGCATGCTTCTACCTCAACTCATTATGCACACAGTTTGAAAAGAAAGCACCTGTTTATTTCTCATTGTATTTTTCCAGATCTGGAACAGGGAGACGAAGAGTTCAGCCATTTTGACCCTAATCTCAATGTTGTCCAAAAGAAGCACCACCTGCCAGCTCTAGCAGAAAACATGTGCTCAGTATAGTCGCGTGCAAGCCAAGTGTCACACTGCTCATCTCCAAAGCTAACCCTGAACAGTTAATCTTTCTGCAATGAACACTTAGCAAATACTGCCATGGAATGTGGGTTCAGTTTTTAGAAGAACGCATTTACTCTCTTGTGTGTAAAATGAATTCTGCAGAAGTAAGCAGTACACAAATTATTCCTGTGCACGAGTCAGGAGACGAAGTTCTCTGATTGCAGTGGAGAGCAGCCTGTTTACTGGGACTGAAATCTTTGGTTTTGCTTATGTGAATGGGGATATTGTTGAAGCTGTCTGCAGAGCCAGGACTTCGATCTTCTCTTGAATCCCTCTAAAGTAGTTCTCTTTATGCAGTTCTTTACCCAGAGGCTTGGAGTAAAGCCTCTTTATTACATGCCTGGGACTAGATAACATCTAGAAGCATGTGTGTTAGGTAGTCACCTGCCTCTGGATGCAAAGAGCACGGCTCTGTTCCCACTTGGAAGAGCACTTTGGCCAGAGGCAATTTCGTCAGACCTGTCTTATTCCTTTACAGTCGAGGGTGAAACATCATGGAAAAATTGGACACCCCCTAAGCGTATTAAATTACAAGATTGTGGCCTGAAGAACTGAAGGATTTGCTGTGTAAAAACATCTTTCTTGGGCTTTGTCATCCCAGTTTGTAGGCATGAGTAGAGAAAAGGCAGACAGGGGAAGATAGCAATAGGGAAAGAGGAAGAGCGGGCATAGGAGTGGTTGGAGAAGGGAGTCCAAAGCAACAGCTCTTCCACTGCCTGTCACTGTGGAAGTTATTTTGAATAGGGGAATAAAACCAAGAAGTTTCCTGGTAGATATTCTTGAATCTGAACACCGATGCAGAGTTAAGTTGTAACTTCTTACTATTTGATTATGTAAGAAGGTTTTAAGCAACACTTAGTAGGCGGCAGCTGATCTTGTAGCAACAGTACCCATGTTGTGGAAGATACTTTGATGCTGATGAAGGCCAGTTTTGTGTTATAAATTATCATCTTCTTCCAAGTCCAGCTGTTACGGCCTTTCTGCCAATGAAGCAGTGGAAGAAGCTGACTGGTTACCAGGCTGCCAGCATGGCTTGCTCCTTGCTGGTCTGCATCTTGGTCATGGCAGGAGTTTGGAAATATCTAAATCCGTAATGCCCTTCGCTTCATGTTGTCTCAGCCCATCCACCATTAGAGGACTGAATGCATACACTTTATATTCCTCTTCATGAGGAGAAGCACTTATGTGCTCAAGACAGTCAGTTGAAGTCTAAAGAATGCAAAAATCCCAACAACCCAAAACCATAGATCCTGGTAAACTCATCTAATTGTGCATAACTCTGCAATGCTTTTGATTAGGATGTTATTTGAGGTCAACTAATTTCCTCTTCTAGGATTAACCCTGGGATTGGCCACGTGACAGTAGAGCATTTACATTCTGCTCGTGGCATAGACTCAAAAGATCCATGGCTTGAATTGTCCTCCTTTGACACCCAAACTTTAGAAACTGATCTATAGTTGACTTCACGTCAGAAAACTATGAGAACCATAATCTCTTAATCCTGGATTAAGTATTTCCCATATCTCTGGGAATACATCTCTCGTTAGCACTGCACTGAGGACACAGTGTGCTTGCCCCTGAGGGATGACTTGGTGCTCTGCCTATTCATGCTTGTCCTGAACTGCAGTTCAGATTTCCTTTCCTGAAGCAGCCCTGTGCGTGCTGGTGAACTGAGAAGGTCTGACAAGTGTGGATTGCACAGCTTTCAGAATTTAGCTTCTTGAGTATGGGCTGTGGAGCTGACCTGTTTGCTCAGTGTTGGATAGGAGCACCTTTTGACATTTTTAATTAAAATACACATTGTAACATACAACGAGATGGCACAACAGAAAAGGGTCTGTGGAAAGGTGCTGACCCACCCTGAGTTCATACCCAGCCGCCTTGGGTGATGGCTTTAAACTGAGACAGGGGAGGTTTAGGTTGGATATTAGGAGAAAGTTTTTCAGCCAGAGGGTGGTGAGGCACTGGAACAGGTTGCCCAGGGAGGCTGTGGATGCCCCATCCCTGGAGGCATTCAAGGCCAGGCTGGATTTGGCTTTGGGCAGCCTGGTCTGCTGGTTGGCAACCCTGCACACAGCAGGGGTGTTGAAATTAGATGAACATTGTGGTCCTTTTTAACCCAGGCCATTCTATGATTCTATGCAAAAGCTAAAGCTGAGGCTTTGCTAGGGAATGAGTGCAGAAGACTCTGCTCTCTGGGTGCAGGTACTGCTGTTACCCAAAACCAGCCCCTGCAAGGAGGAAGAGTCAAAGGGGAAAACCACAGAAGAGAAAAAAAGACAAACAAAACGTGTTTGTTTCTCCCTAGGATCAACGAAATGTAGCAGCAATTTGAAAAAGATTTATAATAACTCTTTTACTGTAAAGCCAGTTGAGTAGCATTTATGAATTGCTCTTTGTGCTTAAGTTCTCCTGCTCTGCAATATGCTTCGTGTCCTATGTAGTGGTATTTTCTGGTGACTGAATCGATATTTTTGCAGCAATTGAGTGCTGTTGCTGTGAAAAGGCTTTTAGTTATGAAGCAGTCAATAACCATGGCTGACCTTTCAAAACTCTCTAGCCTCTACTCCAGCCACTTCAGAAAGTGAGTCTGTGTAACCTGCTTGTGTTTCTGGATATGTGACTTATAGAGTATGTAAGGGAGAGAGATGCCTTAGGCAGAGCTCTTGCCCCAGAATAGATGGTTTGCTTTGAGGATGGTTTGGTTGTCTAACACAGATGCCAACAGTCAGCACGGGTGAGAACTCACAGCAAGGCTCTGCTCCCATCCCAAACGTGGCTTTCTTCTGTAAGCCAAATTTTCTAAGCAGTTTGGACAATGTATGACCATCCGTGGCATGTTTTGGTTATACTGTAAGATTTTTAGGGAGTTGAAGCGTTCCCTTGGATCTGGGCACTTAGTGGTGTCTCACAGCAGGTGATGGGGATGCATGCCTGGCCTGAGCTGTGTGTCTGTGGGGCTGGGGCAGCCGGGCCTCCTATAGGAGAAACTGCTTATAGGTCCACCCTGCCTTCCCTTATCAGCTCTTCTACTGCATTCATCTTCCTTGTCCCACAACAGGGCTCTCAATTCACATCTTCTGTCTGCAGCTTTGGCTTTGCCATTGGTTAACGGGTCTCAGCTGGAAACCAGGTTCAAATGCAAATCAGTGTTAAGAGAAGGGCTTGGAGAGAATCCCATTCGTAGGCTGGACCTTTCCCTGGTAGCCTCCAGGCAAGGCAGAGTGCTGTAAGGAGAGAGCTGAGAAGGATTTGCTTGTGTTCCCCTGTCCTCCACACCTCAGTGTTACCTTGGGATTGGGATAATTCTTTCATCATGTGCCTCAGATGTGTTTTCTTAACAGGGCGTTTCTTGATGGCATCCTCTGCCAAAAAAAAGCTTGTTTCCACAAGAGGCCTTGCATAAATAAGGGTACTTTTTTTTCTTGCTAGTGAAATGCTGATTTACTGACGCTGATACATCATGCTTGAAAACAGCTTATTTCAGTAGTATTTCAGGGTGGCAGGTATCCAAGTGAAAGGGAATCACTGCACTACATATTAGCAGTAGGTATTTTATTGCTCATGTCTCCTGAAACACCAGGCTGGTGTTCTGCTCAGCGCAGGAAGAGGTATCTCCTTGCAGAGCACGATTGATTAATGCTCCTCCAGCCTGCCTCTTTCCGTGGTGACTTCGCTGCTGCTCTGCTGTTTGGATTTGCTTTCAGGGCATAATTAAAGGGAAAATAAAATATTACTGGAGATGTTACTGAAGCAGTGGTGTTTTCTACTCTCAAAACTGCAATAACTAATACCTCATAATTTGATTATTAAGAAGGATGGACTGGAGTATGAATTGCAACTAAACCTTCATCGTTGTCAAACAACATGGTGGTTTAATGGTTCGTAAACCAGCTGTTTAATTATCTTAACGTGACATAGTAAATATATATTGTGGTTTGTTCCCATCAGAGGTGATCACATACAAGCTTTCTTGCATGAGAGGGCTTTTTGACTGTGGTTTTCTAAAAATAAGAAGTTACACCTTGTGGTTTTTTAACATGTGTGAATGGTTGGGTATAATATGAAGAAGCAGAATGGGAGATGTTCTCAAATGCACTGAGAAATAAGTGATTTCTGCACGAACTTGATACACTTGCATTTCTGCTGCTCTTTTGTAACTTTCTGTCAAAACTTTGTATCTGGTCTAACCCTGTAAATCTCTGGAAAGCAGAAGTAGAGGAGTGAGGAAAGGTATCTTTACAGGGCTTCTTCTGGTGACTGTTGCCAGGGAAACTTTCCTGTTGCATCAGGTTTGAACCGCCTGCAGTGTCTGAGATCCACAGCTGAATCTCTGAATGAAGATTCAGAGATTCAGGGCCAGAATGAAAGGTGACAGGTGAGGGGGTACAAGTCAGAGCATGTCCCAATTGTGGAGAAATAGCAGATAGGAGCTGTGTGCAGAGAGACACGGGTTTGTTGTTGGAGATACTGGGTGATTTGTGCTCCTGGGATGTTTTTGTCTCGGTGGGGAAAGGCTGCCTGAATTTCCCAGGTGAGGCATTGAGCTGGACGTGAGCAATAGCTATGGGTGGTGTCAGCATCTGTGTGAGAGGGGCAGAGCATGCAATTTAGTGCGTGTCATTAATGACTGTTGTAATGCAATTATGCAACTGGATTGAGGAGGATTCTGGAAGTGAGGCAATTTGCACAGATGCTGCCGATGACGTGGTGTGTTTTGCCCAAGGGCTGATGGTTTGATGCTTGGTCGCTTTCCTCCTCCTTCCATTTATCTACTTAACCTTAGATGTACGCATCGTGTATCCCCTCCTATTTAAGGAGCAGGGTCATCAGTCAGATCCACTCCAGAAAGAGCCATCTGCAGCTGCCCAGCAAGAACCAGGTGTGTCGGTACGGAAGGAGCTCATGCTTCTCTCAGAGCATACAGGTCCTGCAGTTACAAGAAATCATCAAAAAAATACCATTAGTGCCCTAATTAGAAATTAAAGCATCTACTTCTGTATCCTTTCCCATACTTGAGCTGTACATTAAGCGGGAGCTTGTGCTGAGTTAGAAAACAACTTCTGCAGGGAGGAGAGGAAGTTGTTCATCTGCTTTGGAAGTTGGATTTGAGAGTGACTGTTAGAATATCTCTTCTAAAAATGTACGAAAACTGGCTTGGTGTGCTTCTAAATGTGGCATAATCCATGAGACAGAGGCAGAAATACTGCTTCAGTCTCGTTTCCAGAGTGGTTGTAGGCCAGGTTTATCCATCACTGGGAACTTTCACCATCGCAGAGATAAAAGTAACACCTCTTCAGCAATGGTGGTAACTCAGATTCTTCAGAAGATGGTTTCTGCCCATTGATTCCCCCTGAAATATCTCAAGTGCCACCTTGGAGATAACACTTGTGTGTGAAACACACCACTGGAGCCCACGTGTTGCAGTCCCGGGTTGCTGTGCATGTGCTGCTTCTTGCAGGGCTGAATGGTGACCATAGCTATCCCAGCTGATCAGCTTTTCTTTCCTGCTTCATTTCTTTTTCTGATGCCCCTTCACATAAACAAGCACTGATGGAAAATTCACAGCAGCTGAGGAGCGTGGCAAGTTCTCAAACATTACTCTCAACAAATGTTGAAATGCATGTAAGACAAATACAAATTCTAGGGGCTTGCTAGATGAACAGTCATGTTGTAGGATGTGGTGATGATTTTTGGGCTGCGTGCAGTAGAAGGATGTTTCCCTAGGATGCAGAACTATTTGTATGTTACCTAACTTGGTGCTCACACAAATCAGGGCCCACATCAGAGTATTTTCCATTCACATCGTGATTTTAAAAGCTTGGGATTTGGTTTGTTTTACAGAAGCACAGATTGATTGCACTGGTGAGAAAGAAAATACAAACTAATATTTCTACTACTTGTACAAATAGTGCATCTTTTGTTACTTGTTGTCAGCATTTCTCTGCAATGGTATTTCTCTCCTTAAGAAAAGCTAAAAATAAGTTGCAAGACCGATCTGCTGACTGTGGAAAAAATGGTTACCCGGGCAACCCGGTCTTTTTCATAACTTTGTGCCTTCAGCTGTCTGGTTCCAATAGGTGAAGCTGTAAAATCTGAGGCATTTCCACCCAGCGGGAGTTTCTCTCATTACAAACAAGTTTTCATTCAAAATAATGATGAAAATAAGCCTGATTTTTCCAATGGGGAAAAAGTAACGGGTGAACATTGTTCTGAGGGATGTGAACAAACCCACATCAGCGTGTTGATGGTTGTCTCTGAAACAAAATGGAAGCAACTTTGCAACAAGGGGCCACACAGATCCTTCCAACCCAATCGTGTTGTGATTCAGTTTGTTGGGGATTCAGAGTCTGTGCAAAGTGAAACCACAGAGCATCTGGAGCCTCCACCTTGCAGCAGCCCAAGTGGTTGGTAATGGGAATATTGGCTTGGTAGCAAAGCTGGCTGTGGTTTCTCAGGCTTTTTCTGAAGGGAACGTCCCTGTATGTTTTCCCTAAAACTTTCTTGCAGTAGTTCTTCTGAGAGAATCCTAATTATATCTCCAGCCCAAGTTTTTGTGAGTGTGAGAACGTGAGCGTAAGAGATGTTGGAGATCAAAGTGGGGTTGCCAGAGTGCTGTGAGAACTGCCGTGTGAATCAGCCGTGGGCTCAGAACTCACCAGTGATGAGAAAGTGGTGAGCTGAGAAGAGCAAGGTGGGCCCAAACCTGCAGGTTTCAGCTGGGCACAGAGCTATGCTTCTATTAAGGGAAAACATTGGCAACTGGAACAAGGGTCCAACCCGTTTTCTCTGGAAGTAAATTAAAGGAACAAGATCAGTAACTCATCCTGGGAACTTACTAGTTACCCACCTTATTAAGCAAGAATGAAATAAAGCTCTGTTTAATTCTGCATAGCCTATTCAAAGTAATAAACAAACAGGCGAAGATTGCTGTGTTTATACATATTTCATAGAAGCTTTTGATAAAAAGCAGAACTAAACATTGAAGTTTAATTGCATCCAAATAAAGAAATATTTCCCACGGCTACTGAATAATACAACATTGTTTTTGTTCTGCCATGTTCAGAAACAAAGGCATTTCATCGTAGCTGGGGAGGTAAGATGTAAAAGCCTTTATTTATAAGTCCTAGGGAGGGGGGGGAGTGGAAGGAAAGTAATTACGGTCTCATTTCAGATGATACTGGCTAAACCTCAGAGATGCTGGAAGATAAATGTGGTTTAAAATGAGAAGATGAGATAAAGGGTGAACTCTTGTGAAAGAGTTAACGTTCCTACCCATGTGGTGGCTGCATTAAGACTTGTGCAACCAGTGACAGTTTGATTTCTACAGTGATAGCTCGTGCTGTGCAGGATGCTGTTCCACATGAGGTCTGTGCAAGGCTCTGTGCTGGAGCTGCAATTGCTGCTAATGAGGCATCGGAAAGAGAAATGCTGAAAATTGGGATGAGCATGCTTTTTTTTTTTTTGAGTACCAGGAAAACAAACGGGGTGTCAGAAATGTCTTGATTTCAACTACAGTACGCTGCTGTGTCTGTGCATTCGCTGCTTTGTCTTGCAGTTTTTTTGCTTAAGTTCAGTGATTACACATCAGAACACAAATTGCCAAAACCTGGCGCCCAGGGCTGCTGGCTCTGCCTTAGCAAAGTGCTCTGAGGATGAATGCATGGCAGTGAGCCGGGAGCAGTGGGCACTATGGGAGCTCCCACCTCGCAGCTACCAGGAGCTTCCAGGCCAGGCTTTCAGGCTGTGCTGAGTCCCTATGGGCTCCATCCTCTGCTTCACTGAACAAAACAACCTGAAACCCATGAGGTTTTGTTTTGTGTGAGTGTGAAGTGATGATGGCTATTGGCCAGAGAAATTGAGGTCTTTAATTAACTACAATGGGACTGCCTAATTAAGTTAAAATACAGGATTTTGCAAGTGCAGATGTGAAAGTTTGAACTTCTGGAGCCAGGGGTGCCCAGTGGGCAGTGTTTGGTCCCTGTCTGATTTATTTCCAACTGGAAACTTCACAGAATCACAGAATGGCCCTGTTTCAAAGGGATCTTGAGGATCATGAATCTCCAACCCCCCTCCACAGGCAGGGACACCAACCTCCCCATTTAATACTAAACCAGGATGGGGCCCTGGGCAGCCAACCTGGCCTTCATCACCCCCAGGGATGGATGGGGCATCCACAGCCTCTGTGGGCAGCTGTTCCAGCACCTCACCACTCTCTCTGTAAAGAACTTCCCCCTGACATCCAACTTAAATCTTCTCTCCCTCAACTTAAAGCCATTTCCACTTGTCCTGCTACCCTTTTTTTAATAATTGTAGATCTGCATTCCTCCACGCAGACTCTGCCAAATTATGTGTCTGATTTTGTCTTTTTCTGCTTGTGCAAAGACATAACAGATGAAACCAACAAAGTTGTTTTCATATGTGACCTAATACAGCTTCGACCAAAGCACTAATGTTCTTTCCTCTTTCATATCGTACAAGTTCCTAATGAGGCATTAATGAGACGTTAATTGCTTATGCAAATTTAGAGTAGTAGACAATGTGAGTTGCTCTAACAAGAGTTTAAGGGCCATATAACTACTCTGGATAATTTCCATTATCATTAATTGGAGTTGCATGTAGATCAGAATTTGGTATCTTCAAATGTTATGAAACAAACCATTGAATACAAATAGGCCAACCTATGGCCTATTGTATCATTCTTATGAGCTCTTTACATTGGTTGCTAACCAGTTATCAGCTGCCAAAATGCTGCAGATGGCACTGGAAGGTGTTTAAAATACAAAACATTTTCACTGGAAGTCAGGAATGTGAAAATGTATTCCTCATGATTATAAATAAAATGCAGGGACTGTATAGAGGAAACCTCTGGAGTGTTTCAAATATTGTCAGAAAAGCAGATGCGAGGAGAGATACCAGAGTTACATTTCTTGAAGTTACTCATGGAGATGTTGAAAAATGAATTTGGTGACTCAAGGCAGGGTCTGCTGATGAGGAACTGAGGACAGCGAGTAAACCTCTGACCAACCAGCTGTTTGACACACATGCTGGTAGCTCTGAGGTTATCTCAGTTGTCAACTTCAATAACGTCTCTGCTCTCATTTCCATCTCTTGCTGCTCCCATGTCAATTTATTTAGCACGTCTCTTGCAGCATGCTTCCCATGCAGAGCAGTGCAGCTTTGTCTAGAAGAGCAATAACACCTTCGCTTGGAGCTTGTTTTTGTCATGACAGATTGACGGACAATCCGTGTTCGTTCTCTGCTGAGAGGCCTCACTTGGCTGGTTTTCCTGCCAGATCTTTTTAGGGTGAGCACTTGCAGGGCTTTGCCCTGTTCTGCTGAGCACCGAGCCAGTGCACACCTCCCCAGGTGGTTGGGAATGCCAAGGTCGATGAAGTCAGCAAGCAGGGCATGCTGCCTCCTATTTATGGATGCTCGTGTGCTGTGATAAGCCTTGCAGTAGTCACAGGAGTTACAGAGATAGAAATCCAAACGTGAGGAGGTGACAACATACTGCTCACCATCAGGGCAGGGTGATGGGCACCGTGTGCTCACACACCTGCACACAGGGAACCTGAGATGGGCATGAGGTCAATTGACCTGCAGTGCCAGGGAAGTTAAGCAGAGGGGCTTAGCAAATATGGGAGATAATAAGCTATAACTGTCTACAGGTAATGAACAACAAAAATGCACTGGTTAAATTAGTGGAGCAGGTGAAATTCAGAGTGAAGGGATGTGCTTACAGCACAATCAAAACGTCTCACCTCTCGTGCTGCTGTCAGAGAGAACACAAAATAGGAGATCTGCCTCATTGCAATGCGATTGAGAGTTCTCAGAGCAAAGAGGGATGTCCACTAACTGTTATTTTCATAACAGCATGGCTTTGCTGAGCAAAATGCTTAGCCTGGTTGCATTCACAGCACTAGAAATCTGAAGTTAAGCCAACATAAAATGGGTTCTTGCTGCATTCAGATGGTGATCTAGGATTGCAAGAAGAACGGCCATGGCATGTACACAGGACGTTAAATGAGGTGTAGTAGTGCAGCCAGAGATTTCAGAGGACACAGTCCCCTCCATGGCACAATTTGAGAGCATCAAAAAGAAAGGAAAGGTGAGAAGCTGTGAAATAATGGATGAGTTTTCTGTGATATTAGGACAGAAGAATACGTTTTGAGCAAGTGTTCGTATGGTGTTAAATTCATAACAGCAGTTCTGGAACTTTTCAATGTGGAATTTGTGTAAGCAATAGCTGATGGGTCTGTAAAGGTTTTGGACTCGAGGGGATGACTCGCTCTGAGACCTTCAGACAGTCTGCAGTTGTCCATTTATTTCTTTTTGTTTGGTAGTGGAAAGTAATGGGAAAGAAATAACGATCTATTTCTGATCTCTTTGGTATCCCCGAAGAACATTCTGTCACCAGAATACAGGGCACTTTCAGCCTGTGTTTTCCTGGGTTTAAATGAGGAAAGCTGGCAGAATAAGATGATGTTGATATTCCTCAGCACAACGAAGCAATGCTTTCTCTCCGTAACCAGCTGAAATGCCTTTCCTATCTGATGCAGTTGCACAGAATGGTAGGAAAAAAGTAAATTGGAACATTTAAAAAAAATGGGAAAATTTTTTTACCTTTCATTCAATGGAGAACACTGCAGCAGGTTTGGTAATGACAAAGCAGCCCAATGAGGTGCTGGATCCAGAGGAGCTGTGCAGTGAAGTCCTGTTAAAAGAGGAAAAATGAAGGTTTTGTTCTGAATCTATGAAAACTCATTTATCATGGAGAGGCTTAAGCCAAAAAGCTCCTAGACAAACACATAAGCCCTTAGAACAAGCCATAGCCATTGAAGGCAACTGATTTCAAAGACTTCATCTGTTCAGTCCTGGGTGTACCTTGATGCCATACGAGCCAGCTGCTTCCCTGCTGTTTAATCATTGAGATGTTAGATCAGAAATGACAGCTCCAGGCATGGCAGAGATAAACGAGATTTGTTTAAAAGAAGAGGATCAGTGTTTTAACTCTGCTTTTGCTCTGACGCTGCAGATCACTCAGCACCATCTGACCATGGGCAGGCAGAGAGGCAGAGTGGGAACATGGGCACGAAGGAATGGAGCACCAGCTCTTCCCCTTCCTATTTCCAACCTCCCACACTTTAAAGGGTGACTGCTTTTGTAACATGGCCTTCCTTGCTGGGGTCATCTTTTGCACTGACGTGTATAACCTGAATTATCTGTGCTGCTTTACAGACCGGTGCTGAAGCTGTGTGCAGAAGAGAAAGGAAAGGTGAGGTCTTATAGAGTGGTCATCAGGGAGAAAACAGCCTGAGGCCAGCTCTGGTTGTCCACCTCTGTGCTTAAGCTTCTTACTGCTGACAGTGGTACCTGCAGGGGAAATAAATCACAGCACAGACATGTCCCTCTCCCGTTGTAGTAAGAGGAGCCTCTTCCTCTCCCTTTTGTCCTTTCCAAGTGTGATGTATCTCTCAGTAAAACCCTTTCTTCTCATCAGGCATCAGTGCCCTCCAAATGCAGCCAGCCCTTGCTGGCCCCAGCTGTGCCCAGAGAGCCCCTGGTCTCACAGCGGCTCTGCCCATCCATTGCGGTGGGCAGTGCTGCATGTCAGAGCAACACAGAGCCACCTGCAAGGGAAGTGCAGCTTCCCCATCCTGCAGCCTCCTGTCTCAGCATTGTACCCATTACAAGACACAGAAAATTGATTTAATTTGCTCTCTGGGCAGATAAGTATTCCATTAGAGTGTACTCTGACCTGTGCATGCAGCAGGGTATTGCTTTTCTTAATTCTGGCATTGTTAGTGGTGCATGAGTTTTGAAGTCTTCTCACACCAAAAAGCAGTAATAGTTATCTGCAGCACTTGCTTAATGAGTCACAGAATGAAATGGCAGCTGATTTGTTCTGCATACAATCCCAATAGTTCAGTCATGGCCATGACTGCTGAAAGGGGATAATAAATCTGGTAATCTAGGCAATGTCTCCAAGTATTGGCTTTACTAATCACAATCAATTAGACTTTTTTTCCTCTTCAGTTTAGGGGAAGAAAAGGAAAAAGTTTTAGCTCTTTTTGCTCCTTTTGTGAAGTTTCAATACCAGTTTGGCTTGTCTCTGTCCTCCTGGGGAATGCTTGCAGAATTGATCTTTGTTTATTTTAATCACTCTGGAGAGGTTGAGCCAAAGTCTCAAAGAGCACTGAAGGCAGCAGAGTGTTTTTATGCACTAATGAAAAGGAACTGTGAACAAGATGTGGTGCAAGGAGGTACTTGAATCTGTTTCCTTTATCTGCATGCAGCAGCAGCTCACGCAGATGCTGAAGAGGAAACAATGTGAGAACTAAAATGGTCAGTGAGGTAAGTTGTTATTGGCAATAAATAGCAGTATTCTGGAGCCATCCACAGGGATCCCATGAGTTCCCTCTCCAAAGCTGTCATTAGGCTTGCAAGGCTGGTGGGAAGGTATTCAGCAGATGAATAGGTAAATAAGAGCTGGGTGTGGGCAAAAATGGGCTCCTCCTGTCTGGTGATGCTTTATTGCTGCTTTTATTTTAAGGGATGGGTACTACTGCTGCAGTACACTGCACACAAATGACAACTTGATTCAGGCTTTAATTCTGTCTCGCTAGCTGTGTAAATATTTTAAGGTTTAGAAATTACATTTTTCATAACCGTGTCAGAAGAATTAGGTTCAAGTACTGCTCAGTATTACAACAACACAGGGTACATAAAAGAAGACTAATAGACTACATTCATTCTCTGGAGAAGAGCAGTTGCTGTGAAGGCAGATGGCTATTTCTGAGGAACGATTTTAATAAGTTGTAGAAACACTGCTGTATATTTCCAGGTCACTCCTCCCTCACCCTGTACATTATTGTACCCTTCTGAAGTTTCGATGCATCCTCCCCATCTCTAGTTCTGCATCCTGATTAATTTAATTCCTGTTGGTCAGCCCATTTCAGTCACTTTCACAACTGCACAGTGTGCTTTGTTACCCATTTTCAGCTGGTTTGCTAAGTAAAAATTGCTTTCCACCGTGTGTTTTAGAGCATTGCTGAGTCACGTAAGGCCAAACCTTCAGTCTGTGTGGATTTTCGCAGCAATATGAATTCAGGAATTATTTTTATGCTCTACTGGAAAAAAAAGATGGTAATTGGGTCATACTCAGGGATTGGGCAAAAGGGCATCAGCAAATGGCTGAGTTTGGGGGACTGAGGCAGGATTGGGAATGTGTGGTTTGATGCTTGGTATCATTTACTAAAAGGATCTTGGGTTACTAGAATTGCTTTTTAGAATAGCATTATAGGGGTTAGCTTTGTTTTTCCTGAGGAGCAACAAAACAAGAATAATTGCTTTTATAGTTGTCATCAACATCTTCATTAATCAATTTTTGCTCTTTTGAATTTGCCCCGTTTTTGCAAATTGGAAGCTTTTACTGTAGTGAATGCTGTATTTATAAGGTGAGTAGATGCTCAGCTTTAATAACGAGCCAACACTTTAAAGCCATCCAAATGCACAGCCAAGATCTTAACAAAGAATCTAATGACACATCAACGAAAGCTGCAAATAGAAGAGGGACTGAGAAACAGCTTGATTATGGCCAATTTTTAGAGATATTTCAGCTCCATTTCATCAAATCATTAAGGCTGGGGGAGACCGCTAAGGTCATTGAGTCCAACCATCACCATGCCCACCATCACGTCCCTCAGTGCCACAAGAATGAATGCTTTTGCTATGTGAGCTCATGTGGGAGTGAAATCTCATTCCACTGATGACTCGTGTACCTGTTCAGTGTAGTGTTGGGTGTCTGTGCTGGGGCTGTGCTGTGCTTCTCTCCACTGTCAGCAGCAGAACCTTTAAAAATTTGTGTCCACTGAAACTGTGCTATTTTTGCTACCACCAAAATCTAATTTGTTCTGATTTGTAACCCCTCGAAATCAGGTCGAGGCTGATGAAAAACATGACCAGTACATTGAATTCATACTGAGCAGTCTGTGGGCATGAGCGTACCAGAGAATTATTCGAGTGCACCTTCAGACCAAGCAGATGTTTATGTAAAAAAAAAAAAATGAATGCAAGTGTCCACACTACACATAAATGAAGCTGGATGTGTTTTGTGGGAAGATCCTGTGGGAGGTGGTAGGTTTTCAATACGGGTTGCTGACTTTTGCATGTAATATTTTAAAAACATATGTTCTGCAGGAGTCCTATAAATGTATTTCAGTTAAGATCTGGATCACCAACTTATTCCAAAGGTCCCTGGCATCTGCTGCTGTGCCTGGCTTTTGGAAGTTGCATCCTCCCCTCTACTTTTTTTTGCACAGATTTTTTTGGCTCAGATTTAGGTTGTAAGATTCACCAGCAGTTTATATGGTGGCAATGAGTAGGCAGGGCAGAGGCCTGGAATTGCCACTTCTGCTCAGATCTCACGCTGCTGAGCTGTGCTCGGTGCAAGGCTGGTGCTTCCATCAAACACAGCTGAAGTGCTCGGTGCGTGTTGGGTGCAGCAGTGCCTGCAGGAGCAGGCTGAGGGCTGACAGTAGCATGGGAAAACGGCACAGGCTTTGTTTTTGGAAAGCATGGATTGCTGAGGTGTAATTAACGCTGTTGCTCTCTAATGTATGTAGAGGAGTTGCCAAAGAGGAAGGTCCGTGAGCTATTGGCTCCTGTTCAGATGCAGCTTTTCAACTTGTGTCGCTCTTTTTATTAAGGCTCTGTTTTTCTGGTAGTACCAGTTGCTGCATGCCCTGCCTTCCCTGCTGGGGTGCTCCCAGTGGCTGCTCCACCTCTGCACAGCCTCAGCAGCAGGACTTCCCTGTGCCATTGCATGCTGCTGCGTGTGGGCCTCAGAACAAGGAGTCAACCTGCAGATCTGACTTTGAATAGTAACAGTCTGCGATGCAGTTGCATCTAGCAAGCATTTTACTTCCCTGCTGTTTAGAGCTGACTCGGCGTTCCCCCCGTCCTGCTAAAGAGCTTCTGACCATCCAAAGGGTTTAAATCTCGTCTTTATTTTTACAGATTAGAGAATCCCTGTCTCACTGACCTGTTGGCTCCAAATACTTCTGACCTCACCTCGCTGGAGGTGTTCAGGCAGATCAAGGATAAGTTGTTTTGCAATCTGTATTTGCATCATGGATGTGAAACAAGATAAGTCTCCTATAACAGAAAGAGCAAGAAGCTTGTCACGAGCCCAGCTATTGCACATTTTATAAGGTTGTAAAGCTGCTAGGTATGTGATGAATGCTAGGAGAAATGCTGGCTTCAGTGCAGCATGAGGGAAATTCTTTCTGGAGGAACTTTATAGGGTTCCCAAAGCTATGTTGCGACTTTCCAGCAGAGTATTGTGAAACATTTGTGGGGATCAAATTGTGTTTTTTCAGCTGGGAGTCTATCCTACAACACTGGACTGCAACCAGCAGCCAAAACTGACACTGAGTCTATCACAAGATGAGTAATCTGTATACTTCCCTTTGTTCCTCCTTATTAGTCATTTTGCTTGGTTTTGCTGAAGCAGACTGTCCCACAACCCATCAGGAAATGGGGGCCAGGGAACTGTGGGATGCTCAGGGGCTCCTGGTTGGAGGGCTCTGGCCAGAGCACAGGGCTCCCCTGCTTCCTTCTGGTGAGCTGGGACCTCAAAACAGAACGAGCACAGAAGCAGAAAAAAAAAAGTGATTCCTCTGAAATTATTCATGTGGGACAGCTAAGGATGAAAGTGCTTTTCATGACTCTGAGATTCCCTGTTAGGGTGCCTGGAGTTGAATGTGGCCTATAGGTACGATAAGGATTCTTTGTGCTTGAGAAGCAGTGGGCTTCTACCATGGGGGTACTGAGTGGTGGTCTGAGAAGCTGAGCAGTGCTCGGACTCCATCAGGGTAGACTGAAGGTGAGAGCTTTGGGTTTGGTGGGAATTTATGTTAAGACAGCATCTCTGCAGCTGCTCTTTGAAAAGCATCACGTGTGAGGAGATATTTAGGGTTTCTTTTTTTTTTTTGTGGCTCAGAGGGCAAGAGAACCTCAGGACAAGGCCAGTAAAGAAGGTCAAAGGAGAAAAAGCAGAGCTCGCTTAGCCCTGAAGTAATGATGTTTTTGGATCACAGGATGGTTTAAGTTGGAAGGGACCCTTCAAGGCCACCTGGTCTCACACCCTGTTCTGAACAAGGACACCCACAGCTCCATCAGTGCTCAAAGCCCGTCCCCTGACATTGGGTGTCTGCAGGAATGGGGCATCTCCACCACTCTGAGCACCCTGTGAGGGTCTCTGCTGCTTCCGGCAGAGGATCCTGGAACAGCAGTGCAGGTTGCTGCTCTGCTGGAAGGGTGCAAATGCAGCAAAGCAGTGCAGAAAGCACGCAGGCTTTGCAGAGGTGTGAGATACAAATCACTGAAGAGGAGGAAAGGAAGAAGGGTTGAACTCCTAATTTCAAGGATGCTGGAGAGATAGCAACTCATACAAATGTATTTTAGATGCTTTTCTTTCCAGGACAAATATTGCAAAATATCACCATGTGTTTCAAGTGTCTGCTTCCAAAAATTTAAGTTTTATTATGTTTTATTTTTCCACCATATATCACCATTTGCCACATGTCAGTTGTATGGATTTTACAGAGGTTTGAGGAAATGAAACCTTTCCTAATATGACAATGTCAGATTCCCACAGGAGAGACATCGCGGGGACGATGGCCAAGGTTCTTAGTGACGAGGGTTAACCAGTTGAGTGAGCTGGGTATGCCAGAGCTTTGTGAATAAGTCTCTCAGCCCTTTAGGACTAAATGCTTCTCTTGGATTCTGGGAACTCGAAAGATTGATTTTTGTTTGTCTTTTGATTAAGAGAACAGGATTTGGACATGAAAATCCAATTAGATGATTGCTGGGGGTGGGAAGGATGAAGAGAAAGAAATGCGTGGCGTGCAGCTCTGCAAACAGACCTCGCTCTGAAATCTGGACTGCATCTCCACTGGCTTCCAATTAAATGTAAAACAGCTGTTCTTCTGTTCTTCTGCCTGTGCACCTAAAAAAAAATCCTCAAAGTTTTAGGATTAGCAGGTGATACCACCGAATGCTCACAGAAAAGAAAACTGGAAACGGTTGAAAATAAATAATAAGAGTCTTAAAAGGTAAGAGAAGGTGATATTTTGTTATCTTCAGTATTTCTTGCCGTTAAGCCTTGTGGATGATCTTGTGTGCTTTCCTCTCAGTAAGCCTTGCAGCAAAGCCCATCTGTCTGTCATTCATAAAATGAGATGTTACCATTCTGCAGAACCATAAACCACATTGGGAGTGGATCCAAAAAACAGATGATAAAAGTCAAAGTATAATGATCCAAACGCTAAGTGAAGGAATATTTGAAGCAGCTGTTTTCCTTTATTATTAGAGATAATTATATTGTCACAACAGCAGGATATTAACTTTTCGCATGCCTGGTTCACCTGTTTATAGAGTGCTATCCAACTGCAGAAATGCCAAACGTGTCATGCCAAGAGTGGTGCTGAATAATAAGTCCATACCAGCCCCAGGGTTGCTGTGTTCATGCAGAGCTGCAGTCCATCTTGTCCACCTGAGAGCCAGCAATGGCCTGCAGGATGTGTTCTGAAACAGAAGTTTGCTGTTGTGTCTTACGGCTCTGTCCTGGCTTCATAATTTCCCTCTGAGTTCCAGCCATTTGATGTGGGCTTGATGTGAAGGATAAAAAATGGTGACTTGTGGAATTTTGGGGTTTATTGCAGTGGGAGATATAAAGGCAACTGAAATACCATTGTTGTAAATGGAAGGCATACGTGTCTAAAGCAATAGCTGCAGTTTGTCTTGCACTTAATTAGGGTGTGAACCAGGTTGAATTTTTCTATCCATTGCCCAGTTAAAGTCTGCCCAGTTTAAAGCTAATTTGAGTTCGGTTTTAGGAAAATAAGTGTTTTCCTTCAAGTGTCTTTAAAACTTTCTGCGGTTACTGAGCTTGCAGCATTATCTCTTATCTGGGGAATGCTAACCATGATAAACAAGGAACTAATCAGGGCCAAATGTGAGTTTTGGCAGTTGCTTTGGCTTTTCAGCGTCTGGTACATGAGGATGCATGCAGATCAAAACCGTGCAGGCTGTATAAATGCTGCGGGCCAGAAGCTCAAACACATTCGGCTGCTTATTTCCCTTTGTGTGCATAACCTGAGTGCCAGTGATTAGTGGTTGGTTTCATTCTTTGTCTCAAAACCACTAAGTGCTGGTAAAAAAGGTAATAAATTCTTGTGTAGCAAAGTATGTTAACAAAATGTAATGTACCTGTTAACTCAGGGATGCCTTCTGGTTAATGCGATGTGCTCAGTGTTTTATGCATTCAGTGTTGCTGTTAGTGAGGAAATACTTTTCAAGGTAACAAGGTGATAGTAATGCAAGTAAAATGAACACCTATAGTGCTGTCGTATCAGTGTAATTTCCACCTACAGGAAAAAAAAAACCAACCTCCTGTGATTCTAAAATGATAATTCAGGTCAATATTTCACTGTGATGTTTTTTGCCAATTAGGGGTCATAGGGTATTTGAGTAGAAGAGCATAGATAAACTCATACTGCTGACTGGGGATGTACTCATACAAATTTGCTGTCATTCAGGCTTATGTATTTCCCATAACAGTACCTGGCTTGTGTACTGGGATGGGTCAGTATCTGCTCAAATAGGTGATAGATGGCTACCTCTGGAACCCCATCATCCATTGGGGGGATTGAAAGCCAGCAGCAGTGTACCACCCCGCTGTGGCTGGCTGTAGAGGCAGACCAGTGACAGCCTTCTTTGGCAGTTATGAAGAGGAGAAATCAATGGGGCTATGCAGTAAGGAGATGCTGAGGAAGAGGTGTTGTGCAGTCAGTGCTGGAGTGGGTCTGAACTCATGTGATGCCTGGTTAGATGGTGCCCACAAAGCGTGTGGGGCAGAAGTGCCACTGAAAGCAGCCAGGAGCTGCACATGTTGGCTTCTATGAAGCTGAACATGCTGCTGGCCTGCAGCACATCCAACCGAATGCTGGAAGTCCTCTAATTTCCAGGCTCATTGTGGGTGTTCCAGATGTTCCCTTCCATTCCAGCCAGCTGCTGTGCTCAGCTCTGAGCACAAACTCCTGGTGCTGACACCGCTGCACCACTTCAGCCCTTCATCCACCCGTGATCGCCAGGATGCTGTACATGGGAAAGGCACTGCGGTGATGAAAGGATCCTGCCTTTTGAATTGGCAGCATGTTTAAATAGAAAGAAAGCAGAAAATTAGTTTTTCTCCGGTCTGTTTGTTGTGCATTTCCTGAGGGATGGTTACATGAAAGGAGCATCTGCCCTGCGGCCTCAGATGAGATCGCGGCTCTGTTGTGTGGTCTCTGCAGGTGCCCACAGAAAGAAATAGATCCCTTCCTCCCCCTGCATAAATAGTCATAGCCACACCAAAATGAAAGGAAGACACATAACTTACAGAGGTGGAGAACACCGTCCTGTGGGGATGGTGGTGGCAAGGTGAGAACTGGAAGTGATGGCCAGGCTGCTCTTAATGGCCATGGGTTGGATGAGAGCTGGGGAGGTGTGGGAGTCTGGGGAGCGCAACCAAACCCAGCCTGGCTGGCAGCTCTGCACCAGGAAAGGTAACCTGAGCCAACAGCAGCAGTAAATTCAGGCTTCCCCATGCCTCAAGCTCTACTTAGAATGCCTACAATCGCCATTTCTCTTTTGCAAAATCCAGTAGTCAATCCTTATCTTTGTTGGTACCCACCAGGCACCTCTCAGCTCTGGGATGGATGTCTCTTATTGTGGGCATGTGAACTGGGTGGCACTGAGGTGGTACTGCAGGTTGGTGCTCATCAGTCCTGGAGTCCTTCTGACCCAAAAGCCACAATAGGAGCTGTTAGGGTGGCTATGTGGGAACACATTTCTCATACTAATTGCTTGATGCAACTCTATATCTGGAAAAATAAGAGACTTTTATGGCCAACCATCATTTTCTGGCAATAAACAGTTCATCAGAAAACTCCTGACACGCTGGGATTTGGCTTTCTTAATCAGAATGCCTTGTTGTTCTGTGCAGTTCTGGAAAATGCTAAACTACTGTTCATTTTGTTTTTATAATTTTGCTGTAAACCTGTCCAAAAATCCTAAACAACGAAAAGCCAACAAAGCAAAGCAACCCTATGCTGTTTTCATTTAAACATTTCTTAACCGAGCAGATTTCCTGTAAGTAGAATCCAGAATTATTTTATTTTAGGAAAGCAAAACAAATCTGAGCTAAATAATCTCTCATTTTCTCTTCCATTTAATTTTTTAAGTGATTGGGAGAAGTCTTAAATCACACATTTTCCCTACAATGGGAGTTCAACCATCCAGATGAGATGCATTAAGCTGGTGGCAATGGGTTGTGCTGGTATTTGCATAAAGTAATTGATGTGCTTAAACTTCAGCGTAGAAGTGGAGCCAAAACCAGTAAAGTAAAAATCCAAACTGCTCCTTAGATTTTCGTGAGACACAGATACTGTGGTATGTCCAGGCTGTTTATTAGCAAGTTGAGTTCCCGTATTTTATTTCATGGGACTTGTGAGCCAGAGTGGAAGAATCTGTTTCCAGAGAGGAATTTGTTTCCTAGCATAAGAGCTCAAATCCCGTCACCCTGCTGACCAGCAGACACAATCCAATCAATCTGTTGTGTTTATTCAGTGTTCAGAAAGAGTGCAAAATAAAAAATTACAGCAGAGTGTGGGAGGGGAGAAATCTTCTGGCTTCTTTCAGCATGTGAACTTTCTCTTCCACTCAGATATTCAAATAAAGTAACAGCGGATGTTTAAACAAAGATTTCAACCCCAAGTGCTCCTTGCTTCTTTGTTTAATTAAAGGTCTGGAAGGTTCCAGCTCTCCAGCAGACCTGGGCTCTGGTTTTACAGCACTCTGCAGTTCTCTGCTCCCTTTAACAGCCTTTCAACTCCAGGTATTCCGTGTTGAATAAGCTCAATCACCCCCAGTATGGCAGTGCAAGCTTTGGTCACCTGTTCCCAGGGACCCAGTGGTTCATCCACTTCTCTGGTTCAACATGAGCATACTCCATGTTTGCAAAGTGCTTCAGAGCCATTCCCCTGTCAGATGCCGTCCGCATCGCATGGGAAGTGAAGCCATGACGAACGCCCACAAGAAGTGCCAGCTGACAGCTACCAAGTGATATGCAGATCTCTGCTTAATAATCCATACGCTGACATTGTTAGGTAGCTTGTTTCACCGTTCCCCACTCTGTACTTATATTTGAATGGTAAGCCCTGATATCTCGATGCTTGCAGAGCAGTTTAGCACATCACTGTAGGAGCATGCAGGCGTTTTTCTGCAGCAGTTGAATTCCATTTTTTTAATTCTCCAGGGCTGTGTTCTCCTCCAGATTTCTTGTATCAAATGCTTATCCTCATGAGAGGGTTTTGACTCCCCTTTTCCCACACGGATGAAGATCTGTGTTCAATGCAAAATCACCTGGGGAGTTGCCCATATCTGGTCCCTTTTGGAAACAGACACTGAAAGGGAAATTCTTCAGTTCTGCAGATATAATTGCCCCATCAGAGCTCTCAAGGCAGACATTTTTTGGCTTAGGCTGCCACGTCCCTACTCTTCAATGCAAAAAGCCAATGAGAAGAGTGGCTTTTGGGCACCTGAAGACAAAGCAGGACATGCTGTTGGTTTTGCTGATCCTATCTTTAGTAGAAAAAGTGAAGATTGTGCTTGTTGCTTGCAGTTTCAGATCTAAGCAACAAATGAAGCAGTTCTGTTTGTAATTTGAGCGAGATGAGCAAATGTGGAAGCTTTAAAAATTCTTTCTGTTTTTCTATGACCTTGTGGTACCAAGTCCTATGCATTATATATAATTTAGAAGACAAATCAGGATTTTGTTTTTTGCTGTCTCTAATTTGTATATTTTCTATAGAAATTAGGTTTTTTTCATACAAGTCTTCCTCTGGCACTACTCCCCAAGCTCGACTGTGCTGTAGGCTATGCTCAACCTTGAATCGATAGCTGAAACAGAAAGGTCCTCAAACCCATCAAAGTAACAAGTTACACTTTGCAGAACTGACAAATAACTTTGTTCTAGTAGAACACGGAAACAGCTTCACAAGCAAAGCAATAAAAAATTGCATTGTTATTGCTTGTGTATATTATAACCCTCATTTCAAAAGAATTTCAGTCTGGTTTGAAATCACTCTGTGCATATGTTTCAAAGTCTGGAGACGTTTTGTTCTTTATTAATGAAGCATGAAGAAAACAGTACTGATAATATTTGTCTAGAATTTGCAGCTTCCTTGTGTGTGCTGTGCATTAAGTCTTCCCTAATTACACTTCCTTAAATTAAGAGACTCAAAGGGGCAAGCTCCCTATCTCCGCCATTGGCTCTTCCCCCTAGAAGTGTTCCCTGATGATCAGCACACTCCGTCCCAACAGATCATCCTTCTGGCAGCCTAATGGAGATGGGAAAAAGAATTGCAAAATTAATTGATCTGTTTGCTTGCAAATTTGGAACGAATATCGGAAAATGTGCGTGTTCTAGAGCTCAAGCAGTTAGATTCTTGCTGAGCCCTGTTTATAAACAGATGATGTTTGGGGGAGTGTGGGACTGTCAGAGCATCACTGCAGCCAATAGTGTGCATCACAGGGAGGGAAGGGAGCTGTACTCCAGGCCTGGGCAGAGCCTGTTGCTTTGATGGATCTCCATGGCTGTCCTTGCCTCCCTCCTCCCCAGGCATTTGGTTCTCCCAGTTGCTGATCTCAGCACGCTTATCTGGGCCAGGTACTGCACAGGACCCTGTTTCCTTAAGAGATGTTTGGGAGCGAAGAGACCTGATTCAATCTCCAGAAGAAGGAACTGCGGTTTGTACGGACAGAAGGCAGTGCACAGCACTCCTCATTCACAGACAGAGGGGTTTTTGACCCCAGTGAGCCAAAGGGCGCAGGGCAGGCAGCAGCTGTGCTCTGTGCTGCGGCCATCCATCCCCTCTCTGCTCTGCTAACAAACCCTTCGGAGTCACCGTCTATGATTTCTGCGTCTGTGTTTAATGTGCAATCCCCAGAAGCTCATGCCTGTGTTTATAATTCAAACTATAATGGAAAATGGAATTAAAGGCTTTCTAATTTATCAAAAGAATGAAAATGGCATTCAGAAAGGGAGGGGAAAAAGAGTTTTCTCTCTTTGGGGTTTGGGAAAATTAGGCCTGTGATATTTGTTCCCAAACAAAAGGAATATTAGATATGTTCACTTCATTCCTTTGTCTTTTCCCCTTCAGTGTCCTCAGTTTTGTGTGTCTGGGGGTGAGGTGTTATCCAACTCTTAAACCAGTGCTGTATTTCTCAGTTCATAGCCTTTTCAAACTGAGTTTTGTTCTGCAGAACTTTTTTCTCAAGAAGCAACGAATTCTTATAGATAACAAATGGGTGCTCTATAAAAGCTAAATACCTGCTTCCAGTGCTGTTGGAAATACCCTCCTGTGTGCTGACAGGGCTGTGCCTGTATGTGTGTTATGGAGGTGGGACTTTGTGCTCTAATTAAGCGACCAGTTCATATGTGTAGCTGTAGACTTTTCATAGCACTGTTGGCAGACCAAAATTGAAAAATATTGCCTGAAAAAGATAAAGCTGGGATTCCTGAGGGGTGGCTTTGAGCATATGGCTGAGTATTGTGCTGCTTAAGACCTACTCTTCTTGGTGTGTATTCTCTCCAGTGTTTTCCAGTCTGCTTGTTCACAGGCAAGATCTGCACGTATCTCAGCCACAGCTATTTCAAATGGGCATCCAGGTCTGCTTCAAAGGGTCATGAGCCAGTTCTTTTGCAAGAGCCTTGATTACACTATATATAAATGCTGAATCTTGCCTTTGTATTCCAAGGTTTATTTGGGTTGTGCTCTGGGCAGTCCCTGTGCCTTCTGCTTGCTGCCATTAGCCAAAACCCACCGAGGTGTCAAATCATGGGTTTACCTGGAGCTGTCCAGATATCAAGGGTGGCATCCCAGGATAAGGCCAGCTGCTCCTGGCTTCGAGCAGTCAGCTCAGCTTTTAATGGGTATCTCTGCAAATGAAGCTTCAGATTCACCAACTAGGAACGGGCAAGAAATGAGACCCTTGATCCATTTGTACGAATAGAGATGTTTCCCTTATTTCTTCAGGTTTAGGCTCTTGCCCTCATTCTTTTAATTGATATTGTGCTCTTTTCCACAGGAAAAGAATCCGTCAGGCTTTGAGGAATTTGAAGCATAAGCTTATATTTGGACATATTCTTTCTCCAGCTGAAATAATTCTGTTGCAGTGGCAGGAACCTGTCTGTTGAGAAAAAAGAAGGGATAGAAGAAATGCATGCTTTAAGTCATAAAAATAGCATTAGGTGCTTATGTATTAGACCATCTTCTGAGACGTTTGCTTCCATGCTCTCCTTGTGTCTGTCAATCCTTCAATAATACATTTAAACCCGATAGTAAACGTACAGCTATATTTGGCAAAGGAACTGTGTTAAACACCTGCACCTTTTGTGAAAATAAGCAGCTGGCCTTAGGGCAGAAACTTTATTAATTCACAAGAAGGGAAATGATTAATAAGTTCACTTTTACCAGAAATCAAAGGATCTTCATGTGCCAACTTGGAAACTGGGTTACCTTTTGCATCGCTTCTACTGGGAAGTGTAACTTTTCCCATGTCGGTTTTGCTGAGAGCTCTGGTGCTCTCGGTGTGCTGCCCAAACCTGCAGGTGGGCTCTGCTGATGGGAGATCTGGTTGGTGCCCGGGAGAGACGACTGTGAGACTGACAGCGTGAGGCAGAGCTGCGGGCAGCAGCTGGATGCTGAGAGTAGGGCATGGGCAGCAGTGCACCTATGTGATGCACAGGGGGATGGGAGAAGGTGCCTGGAATGTGCCTGCAAGGGATGCAATCATCTAAATAAAGCTGTTAGCTTACAAATAAATGGAATGTTTCGCTTACCTGAAAGTGACAGAATAGAGAAACAGGTAGGGACCATATCGGCATTCAAATGGCGATGCTCAGCTTGTATTTACTAATTGCAGAGAAGTAAGAAAAATAAGTGTAATTACAAAGACAAATGTTCTCAGTAAGTGGAAGAAGCTCTTTTCCTATGCGTTGTCTGCTTCAGAGGAACCAGTATGCTTCTATCTGGCATCTTTCTAAGAACTGAAAGGGACACTAACTAGGCAGTGATTGGTATGAGATGGGCAGCCATTTAAGGCTGAAGGTACTTGGACCCACTTCTCCCTTCATTATAATCTTGTGTAGAGTTGGTCGCAGAAGCGTGAGAGCCTGACAATTTACTTGATTAAAAGTGACACTGTAAATACAGTCAGAGGCAATTTGTATTAGAGGCTGTTTTTGATAAGAAGGTTGTCATCTGTACCGTTATTAGTCTTCATGCGATGAAAGATAATGAAATTGCGATTTGCATATAATGCAGCATAGTATTTCATTAGTGAGGTTTCCTGTATTATCCAGCCATGGGTTTTGATTTTCACAGACATAACTAAGGGCTGGAATAAGTTCTGAGAAAGCACAAGGAGAGTATTTTGGGCTGGTTTCACTTGTGTTTTCATGAGCATTCATGGAGACAGGGAGAAATAAAGCAGATGTCAAAGGAAAAAGTATGCCATGGGCTGTATAACACCCTCAGACCGTGCTCATATCTCCCACTGATATTGCTGTCTCTCCCCTGGCACAAAAGCCAGAATGCAGAGCTGGTATTGCCATCCCCAAGGCTGCCCTTGTATCAGTCGCTTTGTTGGATGTAAAGCACAGAAACAGCCAAAACAAAACATGCTTCAGAGACCCAGCTGTTACAGGCAACAGTAAAGGTCTACAGTGTCCCTGTAAAAACCCGGATGTTATCATATTCCATTTGTCAATTAAAAGACTGAAATGAGCAGTTTCATCATCTCTGAAATGAAAGAATGTCTTTCTGTTGCTCCTATATGAAATGTGCTGTTTGTTAGCCCTAGGACTTTTTTCTCAACTGCCGATACTTCTGATCAAGTTGGGAATATTAAAATCAAGCTCATGGACCGACCTGATGCAGGTGCTCAAGGTAGAGAAAAGCATTGAGAAAATCCCTCTCTCTCTCTTTCTGCTGGGATGACTTGTTAGAGGTAAAAGGCATAAAGCCTTCCTCCCTCCAGGAATATCAGATAATAATGTTCCGGTTTTACACTCTGGCAGTGCAGAGCATACTTACATGTACACGAGACTCCAGTCTTTCACATTGCTGAAGAAAACACAAATCCAATTTTCCATGGCAAAACAGGTTACTTACTCTGGAACAATTTATTGAATAGATCCACGTTGTTTCTCTGCTCCCTGAAAAACTGGTCTGGGAAATTGACTGCATATAAACCTACGGCAAAAATGCAAGGAAATGCAGCCAAGAGTATCATTGGCCTTCTTAGCAGCAGGAGCACACTGCAGACTCGAGTTCAGCTCTGTGCCTACCGAGTGCTATTCTCCTTTCATTTATTTCCCTTCTCTCCATGAATCTAGCCAACAGCTTCAGCAAAGCAGCAGAGCCTGTGGGCCATCACCACATGCACATTTAGGGAGCGTTATCCTTGTCCCTTTCCTCTGCATGCACATCCCATCTTAGCAGTGTTTTACACACGTGGCAGTGGTTGGAGGGGGAAGCAGGTGCGAACACGGGTGAGTTTAGAAGTGAGGTAGGTGGGACACAGGAGAATGGAATATTCAGCAATACAGGATTAAGCAAATCAGAAGGGAGTACATGAAGACAGGCTGGAAGGGGAGCAATGCCACTGCTTGAAAAAAATCACATAAAATGAATGGTCAAAATATAAATATTACTCAGCAGATGCTGCTGGTCGATAAATATGATGTCCTGAGAGAACAGCAGTGTGCACCTCTTCAGTACATGATTCCAGCATCAACACCTGTTGTGGTCAGGGAGGTTGAATTAAAACCTGAATAAGAGGGGAAATGACTATTTAGTGTGCCCAGATTTCAAGGCACAGCAGGATAGCATCCAAGTCGTGTCTGTTGGCAAGACAGCATTCGTTCCTCAATTACCATCCCAGAGGAGATGCTTCCAGCCTTTTGGTCAAGAACAGTAGCCTCCAAATGTCATTGCCCATGATTGCTGAAAGCTGCATGCTTCATGAGCCGTTCCCTGCATTTCCACTCTTTTCTTATTTGTTTTTTTTTTTTTTATTTTAAATGTTGGGCCGGCTGCTTCCTAGCCCTGATGTGAATATTAAAACAGAATAGTAATGGTGTGAACTGGGACACATGTTGGTAGTGCAGAAAGGGATAACATTGGATTAGGAGTTCTACTGTGGAAGAAAAACTGGGAGAAAAAGAGTGGTGTTGAAATAGCTGGGCTTGGAGAAGTTGGTGCAAAGGACACAGAAAAGGAAATTGAGAGTGTTCACACCCAGGGAAGCTGATTGACAGCTCACAGAGTGAATTGATAATAGAAGACAGCAGAGACTGGATTAATATTTGAGCATGGCAGCTCATTTTGGGGCTTGTCACAAACACAAGCTGAATAAAACATGGAAATATTCATGATCCAATGCATTGTTTTGGGGAATTGTGAAGGAAGATGATAGACTACAGGAAGAGAATTAATTGCAAGGGACTGGAGAAGAGGAATTGGAATGTAAGATGTTGAGTGTCAGAATCCGCGGGTGGAGTAGAGGTGGAAATTAATAGGATTGGGAGAGTGGAACAACTGGAAAGAGGTGGGATAAGAGAAAGGGATCAGAGGTGGGTGCTTGAACAGAAATAAGGGATATTTCGCAGATAGAAGGAGGAAAAATGTTAAATGCATGGACGGACTTGAGAACCTGAATGAAAATGGAGGATAGAGCTTAGGGGACAGAGTAGAAGGTGGCTTTATTGAAAGGTGATGTGCTTGGAGGAGAGGGACTAGAGGAATGCCAAGGACCACGTTTTCAAGTCTGTTTATTTTTTAAGAAAGCAGCAATAGAAAATGGGGGGAAAAAGGTTTTTAAAGTCGTGTCTGTTTGAAACGGTGCTTGGGAAACCGTGTTAAGAAAATGCCCTTGTAAAGGTGTTTGGAGAAATCTCATGGAGACTTGGGTAGTGCAGGATGGCCGCTTTACAGTCCTCATGCAGGACAAAGGAGTGCTTCATTTCAAAATACGTATTTTAAAACTGAGAATCTGGCCCAGATTGCTGAAACTGCTTCCTCATTGTGTCTTACTGACTATTTTAAGGAAATCTGAAAAGGTTTATTCAGGGGCTGTGAAAACCATCTTCCCTGTAAATGCATTTCTATTAAAACACTCAAAAATCATTAGTGAAAAAATACCACCAACTTGGCTGCTCTTTGTATGCTGCATTTTTCTTGGAGTGCTTGTGTATTACGCAGAACATTCCGTGTTCCCAGCCAAGGGATTTTGGTGTAAGTTGAGTGGATTCTAAAATGAAGTGTAATTGTATATAAATATAATTTATTGCACATCTGAAGCTTTCTCTCTCCTCTTCCAACCCCTTAGTCAAAAAGTCAAAACCAGAGGATGATGTGCTCTGGAGTTGGACGCAGGAGGACTCTTGGCTCCTGTATAAAAAGGTCTCTTGCATTCCTACAATTCCCAGTTTGTATTTGTAGGCAGTGGTGCTGAGCTTCAGGATCTTTGATCTTAATGGAGCCAGAAGCTTTGAAGGCAGTGAATGACTTCCTACCTGCTGGAAAATCGTGCCCATTCTCACTTCATGAGTCTGCAGGGACAGTGAGTTCCTTCATGGCGTTTCTGCTTATTCCATAAATAATGAGGCTCTGTTGGTTTTTGAAGCTCCTGTTTATGAAGCCAGGGCATAACAAGATCTTTCTTGTAGCTTAGACCCTCCCTCTCCAAGGAGCGTGTCATTTGCCCAGGAAACTGTAGAGGGAAAATCAGTGTCCCTCAAATGAGTACCTGTAGAGGGAAAAAAAGCTAATCCTCTCCATTAGCTCCGCAGCTTCCAGTAAAACTCAAACTGAAGCAACTGGCTTTAGTTGATGGGAGTTTGTTATTATTATAATTTCTGTGGGCTGAGCTATCCGGTTCATGAGCTGTGAAGTGGCAGAGTAAATATTAAATGATAATACTAGACAAGAAGAATAAAATCAAGAAACACGCCAGTTTATAAAACATAGGAGGGCAAATGCATGGTAGTGGAAGTTCTGTGTGGTGGATCTGTACCTCCAGACCTTCCTAGCAACAAAAACACCCTCGTTGTCATTTAACAGAGGCTCATCAGTAAGAGTTAGTGCACAACCTCTGCATGCACGCCAATGGAAATGTAATACCTTATGGTAGCCATGTGGTGCAGCATGAAATGTTTTAATGGATAAAGGATAAACAGCTCAGAAATGAATTTGGTGTTGAGCTTGATCTAGTTCCCACTGCAGCCCAGCAGAAGGTTTCTCAGTGACAGTTGGGTCTGTCTTTGTGTGTGACTTCAGTCTGTTTTTCAAAGGTCAGCAGAACCAAACATAAATAATAGATAGCCCTGAAGCACTGTCTCCCTTTCAGCTTGCCTCTATATCTACTTTTGGGATTTTAAGGCTTTTTTCACCTGTTTGCTCTCTCTATAGCAATAACTAGATAATGATCCGCTTGCAATTGTGATTTGCGTTGGCAAATATTGAATGGTGAAATGCTGCTTTGTAAATGACCAGATGAGACTGGTGATACATCTGGTGAAGTGAAATACAGCATTTAAATGTAAGGTGAAATACAGCAGATTATGGACTGGCTGTAACTCTAAAGCAATCTGTGTTTTCTGCAGCCAGGAAGGTAGCATTGGTTATACAGGATGCAGGTCATTTTCCCCCATGTTTAAGAATACTGGTTATTTTCATGTAACTTTGGACCCTTCCTAAGAGCAAGGAGTGCTGATGCGCACATACAGGCCTTTAAAAACAAAAGATAGGAGCCCTGCACCAGTGAAAGCTATTGCCAGTAAAAAGGCATTAGCTGAGTAAATATTGCCACCCTGCTCCACTAAATTAAATGCTTTGCTAAACACATGCAAGTGCTTTTAGAGACGCTAGAGATGCAGGAGAGTGCCAACTGGCTTACTGGAATTGTGTTCATTGTTTCTTGTTTCCTGGACTGAAGTGTCCTAGCAGGGCTGTTTTGCTGTGCTTTGGGATGTGCTGAATGCTGATGTTCAGGGAACACAGCGTGGCTAGCAGGCAGGTCTGTGTTAAACGCAGCAAAGCGTGGGACTTCGGCACTTCACAAGGCTGTGAGCAACAGATCCTCTGGACTTTCATGTGTGGAATTGCACTTTCCATGCTTGTGCTTGGTCTGGGCTCCACGCTCTCTGCTCGCCCATCTGTGCCGTCCCTCGGAGGGCAGCATCCATGCAGTCAGGTTCTGGTGCTGCCATGCCACGTCTGGGAGCACAGGCAGCTGGTGGTCCCAGTGTTACCCAGCACAACCCTGAGCACAGGTTCCCTCAATTCCTGTCTCCCATCTGTGTTCAGCTTACCCGGCCCCGGCTGCCCAGCCTCCTCCCACCAATGTGTTCACTTGGTTGCCTTGAACGGAAGCCAACTTTTTGACTTAGATCGATTTAAATGGATGCTCATCAGAGTTTAATGACCCTTGTTAGCGCCGCGCCAGGGGCGAGATTGTCTGCTGACACCTCTGTGAGTATTATCACTCTGTGGAGGTAGAAGACAGCAAGAGAAATCCTCCTTCAAAATGGAGTTTGCAGAGTCTCTGCTATTAATCACAATTCGTCCGTCTGCATGCAGACAGACTGCCACCATCCACACATTTCTAGCATGAGCCACTCGGAAGATTGCTGGCTATTCTTTTCCCTAATGGGGATTCAGGCATTATTAAGGGCATTTATTATTCCCGAGGATTTCTCATTTTTGTTATGGATGCTTGCAGTCAACTTGCATTCGATCTCTGAGTTGGGTATCTTGCAGGATTTTCTCAGACCACCTGTTTTCAGAGAGAGGGCAGCTCAGCTCCCCCAGGCACAGAACAGACCTCAGCAGGATCGTGCCTGCACTAGGGCATCATTTTTTCCTGCAGTTACTTCAGCTATCCATGTCATCTCATTAATGTACAGTTTGAATCTGCACAGATGCCCGAGCAAGCATTGGGAACCTTGGAAAACCCAACCTTTAGTCTTGTGCTCGGTGGGGCTTGGCTTTTTGTAGTGAGACTAATTGCTGTCAGATCTGCATTCATGGGAGCTCTGCAGCACTGTGTGTTGTGTGGCAGTGGGCTGCTCTGCACGCAGGCATTCACTGACCCCCAGTCACATCAACCACAGCACTGACTTGGTGGTCCTTTTGAACCTGTAAACTTTCTGAAGCTACAAATTGTTTTTCTCATTGCCATCTCTGTGTGCTGGGCTGATGGTCCTTAGTGCTCGCCTCTCTGCATTAGGAGTTCAGAAGGGTGAAAATATAGAAATGGTCCAGAGAGCTGAGCATGGAAATTACTTGCTTTGAAAGCTGTGCCTCCCACATTCTCTGGTTTTGCGTTATTTTACATCTTGGTAAAAGGAAGAAGGTATAACAATCCTTTTTCCTCCTTTTTTTTTTTTTTTAAGTCAACAGTTGAATGTGATTTGCTCTGATGAGGCTCTTGGGAGTGCTCTGTGTTATGAGATTGCTGGATTTAAAACAGCAGACAATTTTTCAGTGCTACTTAATCCCAGTAGAGTTCACATTTTGCTCTCCAATCCTGAAAGACCCTTTCTCCCTCCTAATTTTTGCTGTCATTCCTGCTGCCATGATGATGATCTGAGCTTTGTGTGGGAACGATGGGGACTTGCAGGTCCACAGGTGGTGCTTTTGGAAAGTTAGGCTTACATTTGTAAAAGGTGAATGCATCCAAATTCCCCATAATTAATAGAGGATGGGATTTTCAAATGTAACTTTACAAGCTGAGGGGAACAGGGAGGAGAGCCCTGGTGCAGGCTGCCCATCAGCTGGCACAGAGCACATTGTGTAAGGGGCAGATGAGGAAGCAGAAGCTTCAGAGCAAACCTGTGGGCTCCTGAGCTGTGGCACCCACTGTAACAGGGCGAGCAGGAAGCTGTGGGGAGCTGCCCCTTGTCTGTGCATGCTGACAGAGGGCTGATGCAGCTCTGGGGCACTCCAGAGGCTCTGCTGGGTGGCTGTACATCCCGCAAGCAGCACCTGGAACCTGCAGCCTGCAAAGTCAGCTCAGATGTGACAAGTGGCAGTGCCACCGCACGCCTTGTTGTGCCAAAGAGTGCTTTCCTCTGTGCCCACACTGCTCCAGGGACCTGGGTTTCTTCTGATAGATGAAAGACATTTAAACACCCCTTCTGCCCTTTGGAGACACAAACAAGAGATTTCACTTGGCATATGCACGATGTAATGGGGTTGTTATTCCCAGACATTACCCTCAAAAAACGCCTTTCAGATGGTTTGAAAGTCACCTTAATGGCTCTGTAATAAACAGACGTTTCTCATCACACCCCGGGATGGAGAGGCTTAATTTCTCAGTGCTTAAATAGGAGCATTAGGGATGAGCTACTTTGTGATTTTGTTTGCAGGGTGAATGGATTTCCAAATATATTTTTGCTGAGGAAGAGCCATCTCACCATTACTGATAAATAAATGCAAATGTTAGAGTCATAATCTTCTTTAACCAAATAATGCACAACAATTAAGTTTTAAATTATTGATGTTATAAAAGGCAAAACAGCCTCTAGGCACAGGAGTTTCCATGACTTCAATACTGAATAATGAAAACTCTTTTTTTCCCCATTTCTGTCGAGTGCATTATTAAAATGCAATTCTTTTTTTTTTTTTTCTTTTGAACTTTGAAGTCTATTTCAGCGAGGCCATTGGGGAAAAGTTAATTAAATAGGGAAAGTGGGAAAGTTAGCTGGCATGTGTACCATTCCAGGGGACACGCTGTATTCCTGCAGCAAGAGGTTTGCTGAGTTTACTTTTGGAAGGGTAACCTGCATGAAGGCGGCCCTGAACAGCAGCAAAGCACAGAGGCACAGTGTTGTTATCAGAAAGTAGGGCCGTGGCAGTGGAGAGTTATGTTTTAATTTCATCTTTCTCATCAGTCCGAATTTGTGTGCTGCTCGGCAACTGCATACGTCCCAGCTGGGGCTAATTCTATGGGGTAGCATTTTCTGTACGAGGAAAGAAGAGAAGGAAGTTTGGGATGTAATGTGGCTTCTTTGCTTGGCACAGAAAGCCCGTAACAAAGCCCAAGAGCTGGAACATGAAAGCACACAAATTTTAACCAAATAAGATGCTTTAATTACGGACTGAGTAGTGAGAAGAGGCCTCAACTCGTTGTCTCTGCACATCCTCTTGTGTATTAAAGTGAAGAACAAATGGGTGATGAGGAGGTCCCTGGGACATGAGGAGATGCGAGGGGTCTGACCCTGCTCACACTCTTGCCTTTCCCATAAGCATTTCCCTTCTTTGGCTGCATCAGGCCACTCATGTTATCTGTTGGCTCCAAAAGGTCTCAGCGCCCCAAGGCAGCGGGCACAGCCATAAATCTCTCTCGAGAAATATGATAGGAACCTTTGACAGGTTTAATTTGGGAGCCATGCCGCAACCTCGATGGGGATTTTGTTCACTGGAGCCTTGCTTATTTTTTTTTTCTTTCTTTTATTTTCTTTCCATAAGTCTGCTAAATTATTTAGAGGCTGAATTTTAAAATTAGAAGATGCAGCATTAAAGAAGGGATGAATATTTTATGAAGGGTTCTGGGATTTTGTGGTGTCAAAACACCGCTGCAGCATTGGAGGCTCCAGCAGGGATTCACGTGCCGGCCCTCCTGCGTGGTCCCCCACCTCCCACCTCCCACCAGCCATCCCCACGGGGCAGCTGCTCCTCATCCCCAGGGCAAGTTGGAGCCTGGCATCACTCAAGGAACCCAAGCACTGTTCCATCTCAGAACCGGTTTCAGTCGTTTTCCTGTTTGATTTTATCTGGGAACGTCAGTAGAACTCTGATGTATTTTGAGAGACCAGTTTTTAAATGACAAACGTTCTAAGTCAGGCCTTCTGTTACAGAGGTGAGGGGAGCTGCAAGAGCTGTTTGAACTTGCACCCCAAGCACTGCAGGATGCACAGCCACAGCAGTGGGTGCAGGAGGAGCAGCAGGACACGCAGCTTCTGTGCTGGAGCAGGAGGACAGGAGCCCTGCAGGGCTATGGCCAGGCAGGCTGCTGCACAGCAAGCTGTCTGTACCCTTAGCAACCCTTCAAGGCAGACGAGATCTGCAGCAAAGTCCTAATGGCTACACTCAGGCTGTCTCCGGTGTAATTTCCCCATGTCTAAATGTATGTAAAATAAGTTCTGATGACACTTTTTCTTATGAATTAGCAGGTCTTGCTGACACAAATCAGGAACTCAATACAGTATTCAGCAAGCACATTAAATCTCCTTCGAACACACCGCATGCTGAGACACTTTGTTATTACCTTAGAGTACTAGAAGCTGGAGAAATGCCAGCTTCTCCCCACTGATTGCAGCAACAATGACATAGACAGAAATAATTAGCTCTCTGCTACTCAGCTGGTGCAGATGATGCTGTTCTTCAAAGCATGATTCTCTCCCTTTAGCTGCTGTGGAGAAATCCTTGATAATTAATCAGCTCTCAGTGACACTGAAACACTAATAAATCCTCAAGAGTTGCATTTAGTGTGTTGTGCAGATGCACAGAGCTCAGTACCATCTGATTCGTGCTTCAGGTTGAGCCCAAGCTGAGGCAGCAGCAGAGCCCAGCTGAGGCTGAAGGAGCTGGGAGAGATTACCCACATGGACCTGTGAGCACTGTGTGCACAGCTCTCATCCTTAAACCTGGGGGAGAAAAAGCCCTTCGGGATTCCAACAGTATTTTTGTGCAGCAGGGGGAAGAAAATCTCTTCTGGCAAGGAAAGCCTACTCTGATTCAGTGGCTTTTTAACGCTGCTAAGTTAGGAATCCAGAACACTTGCAGAAACATTTTTCCTAGAAGCTTGCAAAAATCTGATTTGTTTTTGTTGCCCATTTTGTCGTGCCTCACGTGTACCTCTTCTGCTTCGTTTTCTGAAGTGAGAGCCCTGCTGCTCTGAGATGTGCCTGTGCTGCTCCATCAGAGGGCTCTCACAGCAGCCTGGGGCTCTTTCTCATTTGCAGGAGAGCATCACCACCCCGGGCTGCCTGCATACTCCTTGTCCTTTTCCCATCCTCCACTGCAGTGCTGGAGATGCAGTCTATGACAGCATCAATTTCTCCTGTTCTTGGCACACACTGTAAGAAAGAGCAAGAAGTGATTTCAGATGTGTCCATCCTATTGACGTGGGCTATAATCAGAGTAAAAAGTGGGCCAGCGTTAGCTCCTGTAGTGTCAGTAGCATAAGCCTAAGTGCCAAGCCATTTTAATTAATTATGTGCTAATAGTGTCTGGGCTGATGCAGCACTCAGCATACTGTACATGTACATGTTATAGTCATCAGTTCTATTTTTTCCTTTTGAATGAAAATGAGCAGTAATCCTTCAATTCCTTGGAAGCCTTCTGTTGCAATCCAAAAATCAGTGCAGTGTTCAGGCTTCATATGTACTCTGCCATTCCCTTAGGCCATTGTTTAGATGGTATTTTTAGGAGTTAAGCAGTGTTCGTGTCCTGTGGTGTCTGCTTTGGCCCAGCCAACTTGCCCTGCAGCTGCTTTGGGGCACCAGGCAGCCGAAGAACCAGGAGCATAATGCCAAACAGGATCGTAAGAGCCATAAGTGCATAATAAAGCTGGGGGGAGCAGATATTTTTTAGGGGTTTTTTGATGTTTTGCTGTTGCTTGTTTTAGTGTCATCTCTATGGGATGTCTGTGTCGGTCACTCAGCCTTCAGTTGATAGAAAGCCCATTTTGAACGGAGTGCACATCTTTCCATGTGATACCAAGTATTTCAGGAATTCCTTGAACAGCACAAACTGGAGGGAAAACCAAACATGCATGTGGTGCTGCAATGAGGCCAGTAGAACTGGAGCTGGTTTCTCTGGTAGCAGTGAGACCTGAAGGATGGCAGCTTGCAACCCAAGGCTGACTTGGGAGGATTTTAGAATTTGCTGTCTGGCTTCTGTTCTAATTGTTTTTTAGTGTAAACAATCCCCCAACCCAGAGTGGATGGCAAATATCAAAACCAGAATAATTAAATGAGTACTAATGAGTTTCCTAAATAAATCAAGGCGTTCAAATGTAATAGGGTTCGGAACTGCTGTTAGGTCTTTATACTGGTGAGATTACAGCTTAAAAAAAGGCAACAGCAACAACAGAAAGGGCAGTTGGTTTATTCTAACCAACCAAGCATGTTCCACACTCACATCTCTCTGCTGTGCAGGCAGACAGCACTGTAACACTGAGTAGTATGGTACAGCAGTCATGCTTGTCTTGGCTGTTCTCTCTCATATTTGGTGTTTATTTTGAGAAGAAGGGAGGATAACTTTCAGTGCAGAGCAGAGGTAGGGGCTGTATGGTAACGTGGATTGTACCCCCATCGCTTGGTTATATCTATGGTCTGTTCATGTGAGGTGACATACCTGCAACCCAACAGTGAGATCAAGCCCTGTGCTCCAATGGGTTTCCTTTGGTCACGAACAACCCATTGAGCTCTGGCTGCAAATCTACAATCCTGATCCACTTTTTTATTCCATATTAACTTGTTCCTTTGGATTCTGCTCACACTCTGACCCCACAGACCTCACACTGCCCTCTGGGTATTCAGCTCCCCAGTGCTTCAAGGTCTCCTGAGCACACAGACCTTTCTATAGAGAGAGGAGTGGTGTGTGACAGCCACGCCGTAAGACCACTGCCCTGCTCATCGAGGGAGAGCTGTGATTCGGATTAAGGCTCTCTCTTTGCTGCTTGAAATGAAGATGAGTACAGCAGGCAGTTGACTTTGGAAGTTTCTAGTGGTAAATATCTCGAGGCTCCTGTCCCTGTCAAAAGGGATGGATGTTTCAACAGCTAGTCAGCCAATTTCACGCTCAAATTAAAGTTGTCAGTCATCAGGTGTCCTGCTTGGTAGATAAGTGATATTACAGTTTCACATACCCAACCTTTTTTCCATTGGTCAGAATTTGATGCAGAAGCCTTGCTGGCATGCCATTGACACATAAAATGTAGCAATTATTGCTAGCATTTTTATTCTCAAGGTTTTTTGGCGCATTCAGCTCAGATTCCCATTTGCTTGGTTTAATACATGTAAACAATCCAATTTTTCATCAGTTCTGCTCAAGATCTCATCAGTGACTGCATATGGGTGTAATCAAGTAAGCATCGTTTACTACATTCAAAGCTTGGTTTTTTCATTTTCATCAGCTTCCACTTTAAAAATTTTCTAGAACTGCTCTAAATTTTGAATAGTATTAGCCAGGGTTCTTTTCTTTCAGTCTTTTTCTTTTCCTGTTTGAATTGTAATTCCAATTTCCCCCATGTCTCTGCAAAGCCAAATGTGCAGAATAGGTTCCGTCCCATGCTGAAATAACCTGTCTTATGTATACAAGATGAATTTTGCTCCTAAACAGTTCTGAAGAAGTTGCTGGTTATGTAATAACTACTGAATTTGTCATTCAAATTGTTCTTACTTCATCTTCCATCATTCTGCTCCTCTTCTCTATACACATGTAGTGGAGGAGGGAAAAAAAAAAAAAGCTGTAGTGAAGATGATGACAGTAATCTTGTGAGCTGGGTGAATTTGTCTAGCAGCTATTTTGCCCCATGAATGACAGAGAGTTATTTTTTTCCTCACCCTTTCTGTTTCTTCTCCCTGAAGTTTACAGAGCTCCTTTGGGTTAAATAGAAAAACTGCTGTGTGCCATTGCTGGGCATTGGAGTACAAAGCCACGCTGCCTGCTCAGTGTCAGGACTCCCAGTTGACTTGCTCATCTTCTGTGCTTAGAATTTCATAGGTACACATATTATTGATGAGCATCTCTGAAAATCCATCGAAGAAGAAATAGGTTTATCTAATCAGGAAAGTGTGTTGGACTTATGGGGAACTTGCGTTTGTAGTGAGTAACCTCCACCACATCTGACATCTTCACATTACTCAGCTGCTGCTCTTCAGAGCAGTCTTTCAAAGGGCAGAAATCCCCAGTGCAGTGTTGGAGGATTGAGGCTTTGAGGCAGAGGTCAGGCAGAAAACCCTGGTTTGCATCTCAAGCCCTACGTTTGTAACCTGAAAGCAGAGCATTTTTGAGCCGTGCATCATTGCAGTGATTTGTTACTTAAATGATTGAGCAGGTGATGATTGTAAAGAGAAATTCATATAATCTATAAAGCAACATGGTTAAAAATCTTTTTGCAGTAAGACACTGATATCGCATTTATGATATAGGGCAAGCTAGTCACATACAGGGTGAGAACAGGAAAGTACCATTCTTCTGTGCTCCTTCCTTCCCAGTCATTATTTCTCTGCTTGTTTCCTTAGGCTCCAGTTGCTTGCTCACTAATGCGGTAGTGACTGTAGTTGCAAAGGTACCTGTAGCTTTACAGGCTGTTAGGCTTGGATCTTTGGTATGAGATAAAAATAGTTTACCTATTTATACTATCCTATATCAATAGGGCAAGGCAGAGTTTTTTCCCATTCCTCATCTCTGACTATGGAAAAATGCTAATAAGTCAGGATTGGTGGCAGACAGCACAGTGGAAAGTTCCTGTGAATCAGTGCTTCGGAAAAAAATGTGACCTTAACAAAGCAGAAACTGGAAGCAACCTGCAAATGGTTTGAATTTCCAGCTGATGGAGTTAGGTTAGTCACCGACGTGATTTCTGCAGCGTTGAGGGATGTGGTGTGTTGATGTAAAGCCTCCTCAGCACCCGTCCCACCCGTGCTGCTGGTCTCAGCAGTGCTGGTGGAGGCCATTAAACACAAAGGTTCAAAAGCTGTGAGCGGTGAGAGCGTCACTGCTGGTCACATCAGGTCCTGGACAGCCCTCTGTGCGAAGGTCTGCATTGTTTGCAGCCAAGCGTGTGAGAACAAGAGGTGATTTGCTCAGTGGAGTTAGGAATGATTGCTGTCACTGGTTTGTTTCCCAAAAAGTAGAGCGGATCGTTTGCAAAGGCCGTGTCAGAGCTGGGCTCTGAAGGTGCACACAGCCAGGGCCCTGTGATGCTGGTGCCAGCACTTTCCTGGAGTTGCTGGGAGGTTCTGATGAACATTTTGCTGCATCCAGTGCAGTGCAATGCAATGCAATGCTCTGAGCAGCAGAGCTGTCCTCTGCTGGATCGTTCGGTGTGAAGAGCTCCCGCTCTGTTTCAGCTGTTTGAGGCAGAAATAATGAAACGGGGATGTTGCTTGGTTGGAGGGTTTTAAAAAATTTAAGTCAAACATCTTCTGATGCAAACCAAAAAGGGAGTCGAGGTGTTGAAGTTGCATCCCAACTTGAGCAAGAATCACAGAATCATAGAATTGCTCAGGTTGGCACAGAGCTGCCCCAGCCTGGCCATGATCTCGGTGTATGAGTATGGCTTTCGTGTCCTTCTGCATTTTCACAAGCAAGTGTCAGGGCTGACTCGATTCCTGTTGGCTTCACAAGCAATCTGCACGGAGCTGCGGGTGCTGTGAGCAAAGCGTGGTGACCTGAGCAGGTGGCTGCTGAGCAGCTGTCCTGCACGTGCCTCTCAAAGATCTCGTGCTGTATCATTTTAAATGCAAAATAACTTTAATGAGAAAAAAAAAATAGGGATGTTGAGTGCCGTGATTTAAAATGTTTTGTTAAGAAGAAAAAAATCCAAAGCCACTTCTCTTCCCAATTCAAATTAAGAACCGAGTTCCCTGGGTCAGTGTTAGTCAGGCTGCTCCTACCTCAAGCAGATTCTCCCATCTGTGTCCCCAGCCTCGCTGCCCCTTTGCAGAGCACAGAGCTGATGCCCACCCTTCCCTCCAGCATGCTCTGCATCTCGCCCTGCAGCACCGTGCACAGCAGCAGTGAAGGCATGCAACTCTGCCCTGCTTTGCAGGTATCTTCCTCTCCCCAGCACTGCTTGGTTTCACTGCCGAGAAATTAGACCAAATGGAATTTGAATTGTTTTGCAATGAGTTGCAGTGAGGCAGCGCTGTCAGTTTAATTAGCTCTTAACTCCAAGCTCGAAGCTTCTAATAAAGGTGCTCAGGAGCATATGGGTAGCAGAAAGAAAACAAATGATGGCAGGGCTGTTTTTAATGAGGATGAGGTGGTGTTCTTCAGAAAGGAACTGTGTACAGAGAACAGTCCTGTGATTCACTGAGCCCACAGTCAGCTGTGTGATCTGGAGCAGAGGGGGTGGGAAATCAGCTGGGAAAGGATACATGCTGTGTTGCGCTGTGCACAAATGAGTTTTGGGAAACAGTGTTTCCTGTACCAAAGATCAGCCTGGGCTGGACCACAATGTTAAGTCTTATTTTCCAGTGTTTTTAATGGATTTAGACAAAACAGACCCTGTGCTGGCCATTAAACCTTGTCAGATGTAATCTCTAACAATTTTAAAGGAAAGATTCCTAGAGGCATATCCTGGAAGGTAACAGATGTCTCAATAGAGACTGAATCTGCAGAAGACTGAAAATTTTACAGACCAATTTTACAGTTGCTTGTGTGTTGACCAGAGCCAAGAGGGCTGCTGCAGCCTGAGCAGGTGGGTGCAGGTGGGAGTTTGTTGCTGACAGCTCCATCACTGTCAGGCTTTTGTCTCCGCTGATGAAAATCTGAACTGCAGGCAGTGGGACTGGAGCAGCATTCGGTGCAGAGAAGGCTCAGAAATCCCTGTTTGTTCCCATATGTATGAGTTGCTCTGCTCACATGCCATTTCCTGAACTGGATCTGCATTTAGCTGTAAAGTCCTGAACATGATTGACCTCTTCTGACATCCTGGTGGCAGGAGGGTGCTCTGGGGAAGCACTAATAACTGTTGCTCCAGGGGAACCAAGAAGTCTTATTCTACTTTCGCCTCTCTGCTTTCTCCCCTGAGGGAATGAGGGAGGTGGATGCAGCTGGCAGTCATCTCTGCGGATGTCAGAAGAGGATGAATAATTTGTAGTATTTATTTGACTTATTTAGCACATTTTCTCCCCCCTGCCACCTAAAATTCAGCTGAGGAGCTAATAACTTTCCTGGAAATGAGTCATCATAGCAAACCTTTCTATGACCAGTTCAGTAGTTTATGGTAGGTAGATCATCGACAGCATTTGGTACTCAAGATTATAGCTGTTTTTATTGGGCATTTCGGTCTCGGGCAATGTGGTAATGCCCTCATCTGAGGGACAGTAGATATATAAATCAGGTGTTTACCATGATGAATCAACCATGATGACTTTTTAAAACTTGGCTTTCTGAAAGCATTTGCTGTCTCTCTTTGCTTGAACCACAATCAACATTCGTGGCAACATGTTTGCTAAGAAGCTTGAAAAAAAATCCAACAAAGACACAACAGCTACAAAGGAGGAAACATATGTTTCAAAGTAAGGGAGACTCATTCCTCCAAAAACATTTGTATATTTCTTCAAGTCTCCCAATATGAGCAATTTTTTCATTTATCATGAAGCAGACTTGAAGCCCAACTAGACTTGAGTTGGTAGCAAAACGCTCTCAAAATCTGCCACTAGAGGAGAAACAATATGTTGCTGTATCCAAAACATGCAGAGGGGAATTATGCAAAGAGATTACTCATCGCTGGAGGAAAGTCTTGATTTCAAATTTCCAGCATTGATTTACGTTGGGACTGCAGCACTGACATCTCTGCCTTGCGCAATAGGAAAAGGCTTTTGCCTCCCCTGCAGCTGCTGCGGGCTGAGGCTTGACATAACTGACCTGAGCCATGATGAGCAAGTCTGCAGCCTTGAATGCAACGGCACAGAGCCAACGTGGGCCTGCTCTGGCAATTCCAGCTCAGGCAGGTGGCCAGCAAAGGAATCGAGCCCTGATTCAAAGAAGAACTGCCCCAACTGCTCACCTGTCAGCTGTGCTTTCAGCTGGCCGCTCACGTGGCACTTTCTGTTCTGCTGGAAGGTGAGCATCCGGGGCAGTTCTTCCTTGAATCTGTCTGTCTGGTGGCTTGTGTTGACAGAAATATAATGAAGCTGCACATGATTTTAGCAAAAAAAAAAAGAAGCAAATCATAACTTACTATGTTCCATAGCTGCTATCCATTATTTCTGGGCTTGAGAACAAGCGACAAGGAGTTAATGCAGTTGCTGCAGAGATGACTGCACTGTCTGAGTTCCATGGCTCCACCAAGCTGCGACCCAGCTGACTCACCCTATCTGGGAAAGGGAGTTTCGTGTCCTTATTGCCTCCCAGAATAGCTTAACTGTTGATGCACAGCCCCATGAGTTGCTTGGGGAGAACCCTCCTGCCTTCTGATCCTGATAGAGGAGCGCGTTTGGGGTTTTCTTTTCCCTCTGCCCTGACCCAGGGAACAGCCCTGGATCCATGAGGGCACCTATGGGCACAAACATTCAGATGGGGAAGTAGGAGAGCAGAAGCCATTAAGAAGGGAGAAAAGGAAAAAAGTATATATTGTTTTAGTATTCTTCATTGCCTGCAGCAGGTTGGCAGGGGTCGGGGATGTGCACACTTGGGAAAGCACAGCACTCTGCAGAGCTTGTCCCTGCATGATGGGACAGGTGAACAGGGAACCCCAGGGCAAGAGAAGAGAAAGTGAGATACAGAGAGCAGAACTGAGGCAGGAGACACAAAGAGGAAAGAATGACCAGGACCCAGAGACCCAGAGACATCCATCTTCCCTGTGCACGTTAGGGAAAATCTGATAACATGAAGTACTTTAAAGCAAGTCTTTGTGCTCTGCTCTGTGTCCTCTACTGCGTATATGAGGGACCTGCAAGCCTGCAGTTCATGTTTGGGGCTGGTAGCCAAAGGAATTTCTACTCCTCATTGATTACTGAGCTGCTGGGATGCCACCAAGCAGTGCCACTCACTGCGCTGCTCTGCTGTCAGCTCTGAGCTGCGGGGCGGTGTGTGGGGAGAGCAGCCCATCTGCCCTGACCCCATCCCACCTGCACTGCTGTCCCAAGCAGCTGATGGACACCTTGCTCTGCCCAAACAGTGTTTGGATTTGGAGAGTTCACTGGTTCGGTTCTTTTGTTTTGTTTTCTGCTGCGTTGTGCCTTTCTGAACGTAGGTGTGGGGCTGGCAACAGGCCGAAGAGAACTGAGGGGCTTTCTAACAAACTCCATATGGGGTTGGGATAGCAAACATGTTTTTCTCTTGCATTGTTGCAATGGGTTGTTTTGCCTGCTTTTTGGGAAACAGCAGGGGCTTTCTTTTCCCCAGTTATGTGAATAATTAGATTTATTTCAGTATTTACAAGAGATTGCTAAACACTTTGGTTTCAAGAAAGCTGGGAAGTCAACTCTCTTGGGGGTGATGCAGTGAGTGGGTGGAAGAGGCCACAGTAGGCATGGCTCTGCCTCTATGGGGGAGATAAGAGGCAACTAAGAGTGCCCAGGTGCCCCCCATGGTCTGAGGTGTTTGCAGAAAGGAACAAGTTTCTAAATTATCCCTTAGCAGGTGACTGTGTTCTGCCTGCAGGGCTCGGCTGCCTGGGGAGGCTGCTGGCAGGGCAGAACCGGGCACTGGCATCTTCCAGAGACAGCTGGGGGGCTGTGAGGTGAGATGGCACCTAAGGTGAGAGTGGTTTTACTGTTGTGTTGGGGTTATTTTGTCACCAGTCCTGCCTTGTGTGGTGCATTGCTGGAGGATGAACTAAGGTAGTGCTGTGTGGTACTCTGGCAAGGAGCAAAACAAGTTGGTGATCATTTGTAAATAATTTCAGTGGACATTACCATTTGCTATGTGCTTTCTCTTGGCTGAGCAGTTCTGAGTTCTTTGTGTTGTGGTGTACAGCTCCTTGTATTGCCTGGTGAGGTTGTGCTTATAGGATATGTTGATGGAATGTGACTTAGAGGGCTTCATTTTAAAGAGCCTGTATTGCCTTTTCTCTTGGAAGAGAGGCAACAAGTGGTCCTTCCACCAGACAAGGTCTGTCCAGCTCCCCAGCCTGACAGCATCCGTTGCAGTCGTGCAGCATCCACAATTCGTGCCTTGCAGAAAGGCAGAAGTTGGATGTCGTCTTGGAGATGTCTTGGGGTTTCCAGGCAAAAGCTCTTTGGCTCCTTTCAACAGGCAATGAAAGCAAAACATGAGCTCTTTAGGGCTGGGACTTCTTTTGTTACTTCTCTGATGCTGAGCACAGGAAAACCTCAGTCTTGGGAATCTGAGACCTTACCCAAATGACTGAAGGATCGCAGGGTTGCCAGACATGACCAGGAGTTGGTGGAGTCATACATGAAGGTGTGTTGATGTGGCTGCACCATTCCTTATCATGTTTTCTCTCATCCATCCCCAGGACCTCCCCTGGCACAAGCTCTCTTGCTCCCTTGGCTGGGATGAGGTGCTGTGGCCCCAGGCATGGGGCACACTGAGATGAACTGAGCAGCTTTTTGAAAATGTCTTGAGGTAAGCTTTGCCAAATGATCAAAACTTGGTAAAGAAAGCAAAGTATTCTCATCTCTCTCTCTCTCTCTCTCTCTCTCCTTTTTTCCTTCCAAATGCCCCATTTTCAAATCTGTCGGTGCTATTTTTCTTTTTCTTTTTTGTTTAAGAGGATCAAACAAACCAAAACTGTTTCGTCTTGGTGCTGAGCAAGACCTCTTTGACTGGCCCCAAATGATGGTGTTTTGTTGTTCAGCATTTAATTTTCCTGAGGCCAGCTGCACAATCATTCGGCATCAGTCAAAAAATGTTTTCAATTCCTTGCCCATTTGTGGTCTGATAGATCCTCCCTGCTTTCCTGCCAGTTTGGGCAGTCGAACTGTGGGACCCCCATGTTCTTAGGGCTTGTGCCTTTGAGGCAACTACTGCTCCAGGAATAGAGAAGCCAACATGTCCAGATGCCCAAGCCAGTGACTCCCTGCATTGCCTGATCCAGACTCCCGATTTATTTTGAGTGTCATTCCTAGCAGCCCACCATCTAGCATGAAGGAATTCTATCCACTCATACAATGAGAGCATTTCTTTTCTGGCTGTTGCAGGATGTAGTAACATTTGTTTTTAAAAAAATAATCTGTTTCTGAGAAGGAATTTGTCCCATTGTTGTTTAGAATAGTAGCAGTAATAACAATGCTGAAAGCAGAAATTAATAACCAGATAGAGCCAGGGCTAGGGGCGAGAAAATTGCTGCAACTGCTGGGAGCAGCAAAATAGCTGTGCCCCAGCTGTTTTCTGCCCTGCTTAGCAGATGTCTGGAAAGCCACTGCCACTGTTCCAGAGGGCCAGAAAGATGGAGCTAAGCACCCCCAGCAACTGCCAGAATTCTCCATAACAGTATATGTTTTCCCATCCTACAGATAAGAAACAAGACAGACAATCAGTGATTTCTTTATTTGTATAGCAAGCTCCAGGTCGTATACTGCAGAACAAAGAGTTAATTTATAATACCCCATCCAAAGCTGTGTTCTCAGTGCAGGAGAAGGACTCAGTTAATATTCAAACATCTCAGTGCAGAACCTGAGAGGAGATGGAGAACATTGTCCTGCCAAGCAGTGGGGTGAGAGAGAAGGGAGCTGAGCAATTAAGTGCAGTGTGACTTTGTGTGTGATGGATGAGGCATTTTTTTCCACTGACACAGCAAAGCCTCAATAATTGCCAGGCATGGGCTGACAACTCTGTTCTCTGTTCGAATGTTGGGAGTAGCTCTCAGTGGGTGGGATTCTCAAAATTTGGGCTATATTTGCAGAGCATCACAAGTGCTGAGAGCTCCTGGGGGTTTGTCTGGACCGTTTCCCTCAGCTGGAGGGACTTGCAAGTTCAAATATATGTGGATAGGATGAGAAGTCAGAGGCTCAAATTGCCTCTCTGGAAATTCAGGTTGAACATTTGAAAATACTTTCTAACAATGAGAACAGTGAAATATTCATAGAAATGGCAACGGAGGGCTGTGCACGTGGCATCACTGGGGTTGTTAAGAGCAGGTTAGAAAAACATCTGTTAGGAAAGATGTAGGCTGATGATCCTGACCTGAGGAAGTAATATGAATTGAACAACCTCCCAAGTTCCCCTTCAGGCCAATTTGCTTTGCTTCTGCAGTGTTGCATAGCAGTGGTTAGCAGATAAATTGTAGTATAGTGATTCCAATGATTTCTTCTCCCCAAAGTACATGCTGAGAGTTTTCTCTCCAGTGTAGCAAGAAGACGTGTTTCAGTCAGTAAACATGCGTCTCCGAATTAATACCTCAGGATTATTAAATTGGGAAGAAAAAGGAACACTTTATTTTCATAATAAGGAAATGAATTTTCAAGAGGAAAAAGAAAGAAATACTCGCCTTGTCCACCCCCAGAAAAAAAAGATGCGTCAACTGAAGGATGTTTATTGCTAAATAATGAGAAGAGATGTAGAGTAAAGCAAAAGTTCCTATCTTTGGGGAGAAAAGAGAGGAAAAGAAAGGAGTAAGTGCACAGATATGGGTCGAACAAAACCCTGAAAGAGAAAGAATTCCTAAATAAATTAAATTATACATCTGACGAGCACAAACAGCCTTCTACTTTCAAAAGGGATTTAACCCAGTTCTTCAAAGAAACAAAACCCAGCAGTAATTAGTAAAATGCTTTTATCTCTTCTGGATTAGAGTATCCCATAAAGCTGAATTCCTAGAGGTGATGTTTCTCCTCCCCAGAATATCAAACCTTAGAAGATGTTGCACAATTCTTCTGCTTCAGCCCAATTGGGTGCTGAGGAAGTTGGACTGCCTGGGCTGTGCTTATTTTGCTCATAGGAAAGTCAGCTGTGATGAGACCCCTAATAGAAAGATGAGGAAAATGTCAGGAAACTGGGACTTGCCCTTTGATGTTCCTATGAGCTACAAGTTGGGCCTTGAAGTCCTGCTGGCCTTCTGTGTGCTGAAACGATTTGCACCCAGGATGCATCTTTGGCACATGGAGCAGCACCTGTGCCTGGTGTGCGTGCATGATGAGGCTGGGAAAGCCCAGCCAAGGCTGGGAGAGTGCAGGGTGATGTGGTCCCATCACTTCAGCCAGGGGAGTGAGCACAGGGAAATGAGGCATCGCAGACATGCTTGGAGTGGAAAAATACAACCTGGATAGGATATGTTTCTAAACTACCTAGGGGAAAATGAAGATCAACTCACGTGCTGCTGCCTTTGACTTCTCAGCCAACAGATGCGATACCAGCAGCTCCAAATCTGCATGCTGAGCCAAGTTAGTGTTAGGAACCAGACATTCTTTCTGGATGGCTCCTCCAGTCCAAATGTGACTGTGCCATCAGTCGCTTCCCTGCAGCAGAAGCAAAACTCCTGCTTTCCGTGTATCCCAGGTGCGTTTCCAAAGCAAGGCAGCTCACATCCACAGAAGTTTTGGTTTTCATGTGATGCCGATCAATGAGCCAGATGCAGCCGTTGGTAGGGATCATTCCCTGCCCTGGGTTACATGAGGAGGCAGTGGGACAGCTGCAGTGCTTAGTCCTGCAATTGCATTGCCTGGTTCAGAGGAGATGTCCCAAGGGCCTATGGCTCTTTTTCATTTGTGTTTTTTTTTTTCTTCCTTTAAGTGATATATTTATCAGAACAAAGCATGAATGCAGTAAGTAAAGCAGCTCTCAGCAGTGCTGCAGACATGCAAGCAGATTGTTGAGGTTTCAGCTGCCTTACCAATTTTGTCTACGTTTCAAAATTAAAACTAGACAGCCTAAAGAGCATCCCCCGAAGCCTTCCCTTCTTCCCAGGCCAACTGCAGCAGGCAGAGCTGGCTGCATCCTGGAGATTGCCATGTTCCCAGCCCTGTCCACAGCCATCCCACTGGCAGGCTCAGACACAGTGTCCCACTGAGTGGCCAATGGCCCCAGCACTGCCAGGCCAAGCAGTCAGACTGGGGGCTGCATGGCTTTGCTGTGCTCCTACGCTCACCGCCTCATCTGCAGAAGGTGGCATTTCTGCCTCTGCTGCAGCCTTAGATAATGCTCTGTGCCTGCTGTCACTGCTCTCCCATAATTACCAGAAACATTGCTTTAAGAAGTTACAACTTCCTGGAATGATGTGAAAAATGAACCGTTTAGAGCACCAGTGAGTAATAGGTAATTGCAGGCTGGAGCATCTTTAAACACTTTCAGCCTTAAGTACATTTTTGAAGAGCGTCGCTCATTATTACCTTGCAGATCTTGATGGAGTTGCACAATCCCAGTAGCCTAGATTACAAATGACAAAAGAACTTTGTACTCAGGGGAACTGCTTGGCAATTACAGCCAGGCCTGAGGGGGGCAGAGGTTTCAGCCCCCTGCTCTGCTGCCACTGCAGCACTACCACTGCGGAGACAACGCGGGGACGTGTGTGTGCAGAGGGACTGTAGTGCTGCAGAGGTCCCTTAAAATCCAGGTCCTGTAGAGTCTGATCCCTTAGGCACATAAACGCACCTTGAGAAAAGGAGCGATCCGCGAGAAGCTCTGTGCAGGCTAAGAGCTGTGTGTCTGACTCAGCAGCAAAGGTTAAGCCTTGGTTTGGTTGCTGCCAGGAGGAAGGTGCCAAACTTCTCCTGGGACCTTTTCTGGTCTCAGAAGTATAATCCCAGATCTATAAAATGAAGATAATCATCTTCTTTTGTGCACAGATAAATGCATTGACATGAGGAGCTCTAGCTCTCATGCTGTGTACACATATGGACCTTTAATAGGGAGTGAAAGGCACATTTTCTCAAGCAGGGCTTGGGCATGCTGTGCCTGGGTGCTGCAGCGTGGAGAACCCAGTGCTGGTGGCCAAACTCTCCTGGCAGGAGGCAGCTGGGCTGCCAGCACCATGCCTTCCCTTCCCATGCCAGCTCTCGGTTTTGCATCCCATCCTCAGGCTGCCCTCTCACCCAGGATGACCCCCAGCAGTGTGCTCTCAGCTCTCTGCCTGAGCCACTGGAAATGAGGAAACCCCACCACCTGACTGGAGGGAGGAGAGGATGCTGTGCTCTCCCCCTTCTGAGGAGACAGGTATTCTCAATGAGCAGGAATGTTCTCTGTGTGCTGAGCTCCAACTCCTTGGCCTAAAACTTCTGAAGCTGCATTATTATCCCAGTTTATGCCATTCATCTGCAAATACATTAGTAGTATGTTGATGAAAATTTCTTTTTCTCCCGCTTAAAATACTTCCAAGTGCATCTTCCCATTGTGTGCTCAAACCATTTCTTGCCAATAGAAAGTAGTTCTCCAGTAGTTCTCCATTTTCTTGCCGTAATGTAAGTTTGAAGGGGAAGGACTGCTCTGCTGTGCTGCCTCTAGTGAGCATCTGGCCCTGTGTTCTACCCATTTCACAGAATCACAGAATCACCATTTCCAGGCACTATGTTCTGCACCACACTATTCTGGGAACCAAGGGAAGGAGAGCAGCCCAGGAACAGGAAGGATTACGTGCTTTTATATCTGACTTGTATCCCTGGAGCAAGGAAGGACAGTGTTTAAAGGACTGCCTGCACCATCAGGAACCTGGCCACGTATATGATTGGCATTTGCAGTAGTAATGAGACATTTCAATTCTAATGAGCTCATTACTATTTTTACTGCTATTGTATTTTGCATTTTCCACAAATCATGCAAGGAGCTACTTTTCATTTCCACTTTTTACTGTGGAAAGTCTCAGGGCAATCCCAGTGTCTGCGTAGCAGAGAGGAATTAACCCCTATGGAGACAAAGCAGGGGAAGCTGCTCAGAACTGGCCACAGGGGAAGAGGAGAGAATTGAGCTGTGCCTGGAAGCTAATTCAGTAAGGAGATCCTACGCTGCTGTGAAATCCAGGGACAGCGTGTTTTTATGGATGCATCTCCCACTCAGGAACGTCTGTACAAAATCAATCTGCTCCTAAGGGGAAGCTTGGCATATATATTAAGTTCTCTGTTGACAGTTTCTTCCAAATATTGATTTGGATCAGAGTTTCTCTGTCATTTTGCACTGTTTTGCTTTAATGATAAGACAAAAAAGCTTTGGCTTTGCAGCAGTGCTCAAGTTCCCAGTATTGCTCAGCTGGTCTGATCCATGCCCCTCCAGAGCCTTCTTGTCTTTTTTGAGATCCAAGTATGTGTGCAGTAGAGCAGTCCCCAGAGACACCTCGTGTTGGGTTCCAGTGACCCTGCTGGCTTGGATTACTTTTGGCGAGGTTCCATTCAAGCTCTGGCTTAGGCTGCTTGCTGTTACCTTTCCCAGATGGATTAGCAGACACTCTCAGCTTTAGCTCACAGTGAATAGGCAGTACCTGGGAAAACAATCCTCTGCCATCCTTCAGGCTCCATGATGGGGCTTAGTGAGGGGGTTATTAGAGTTAGGGTAGTATGGTCAGGTTGAGGTTGGACTTGATGATCTGTAAGGTCTTTTCCAACCTGAGCAATTCTATGATTCTGTGATGCAAAGGGGCAGCTCCACCACGACCCTGTGGATGTTTGCAGACACATCAGAGTGCAAATGAGACATCACTTCAAATCATCTGCTGGAAAATCATGTAGCTTTGACACACTGCTGTGTAACCAGGCCAATTCTAATGGGGTAGAGAAGCGGTTAGGTTGCGTAGTTATAGGGGTGATTGAGCCTTGCTCTGAGTTCATACCAAAGGATAAAAATCCACTGATCTGATTGATTTAGAAGGGATATCATGTTGGTGTGCATCCTTTTGGATATTCGAGCAGCCTGCTTTAACCTTGGCAGGTGGGTAAGAAGACTCCAATGTGGAAATGTCTTTCTCATAGGCTGGATGCTGCATCACAGTAACATACATTTTTTTTTGGCCACCAGTAAGGAGAAACTCTTACAGCCTCTTTTCTGACTTCAGACAGAACTTGGAAAGCCCCACCTTTTGTATTGTCTGCACAGCTTAGACACATTCTGCAAGTTGTGTGCAAAGTCACACAAACAGTTGCTTGAGAAAATGAATTGCCACCAAAGAACGCAATTGAGAAAAAAAAAAAAGGAAGTGTGTATGTCTGCTAGTTGAGAGATTATTTCGTTAAAGTTTCAACTTCTGGCAAGATCTGTCTCTCATTCCCTCTGTGTCCTATGGCTGATGAGACATCATCCTTCTTCCGAGCCTAGGGTGAGGGCTGGCCTGGTTTTGATGATCTGTAGACTTTGGTGGCATCTGGCAGTAGCACTGCCAGCTGTTGCAGAGACAATAAAGAAGAAAGAAAGACAAGAGAATTGAAAAAAATATATAAATTTTGACAGTGTCTGTTCAAAGACTATCTTACAAATGCATGTGGGAGGAAAATTTGGGTACAAATCCTCTGTGCCTTTCAGACAAACCTGCTGCTGCCTTATATAGCTCACCAAGGGCACAGGGGGAAGAAGGAGTGTAAATTTGCCGAGGCAGAATTGCATGCTGTATCTCCTTCAGGAATTGAGAAGCTGTTTAAGTGAACCTAGAGTCTTTTTCCCAACACCTTAGAAATTTCTCTGTGTCGTCATTCTTCTGTGAGCTGCTGCACTGGTACTTTGTTTTGATATCTTAGGGAGCGAGATGGGAGAATTAACAAGAGTTTTGCTCCTGGCAAGATCATCTAGGCTATCTGCTGTTGGCTGAGCATAGAAAGTGCCTCCTCTGCAGGTGTCTGAGAGCTCTGGGGTTTTGACAAACCTCAGTGGGATTTAGGTGAGATGCAAACCAGCAGGAGCTGCTGGGCGTTGGTTCCATCCTCAGGAAGTTGCAGTAGAGGGGAGGGGGGCATGCCAGTGTCCATTAGATTTCATGCAGGTCCCATGCAACCAAAACCCAAAGGAATGCTATCAGAGTGATGCAGATAGCCCTCCATGAGGCCTCGTCCCCATGGCAGCTACGTGCTTCATGAAGGAGCTTGTCCCTTCCAGCTGCTCTCAGCATCCTTTTCTCCCTGAGGCTGCAACCCCTTGGTGGGCTCCCATCCGCTCATTAGTGCATTGCAAGCCAGTGCTGGATTTATGCTCAACACCAGGGGCTCTGCACTATGTGTATCTTATCTCTCACTAGTGGTTGTTATATTAAGCTATGATACAGAAAATAGTGAGAAATATCTACAGTGTTACTCCTCAAAAACAGACAAGTTTCTGTGTGTGTGATTGCTATGCTCAGTGTTTGATCCCAGCTGGAATCCAGAGGGATGGGAGTGAAAAAGTCAGACACATTTTTTTGCAAACCACAACAACGGGGTTTGGTGAAGGGCAGGACAGTGCAGAAACTGGTACAGTGAAAATAATGCAAACAGTACAAAACCAAGCCATGGTGGCAGATACTCGTTAATTCTTCCTTTCCACTGTTCCTTCGTGTACATGTATGATGGTTATCATCCAGAGTTATCCGGTCCCTGGGGTTCAGTATGAACCTGAAATCTCTGGTGTCACCTAGGACACGATGTGGGGGTTAAACAGGCAGGGTGGGCAGCATATAAAATAGTCATGAATTCCAATAACTTGATGACAGCTGAATGTTATTTTTAGAATGTGATTGACAGGGGTTGGATGAGCAGTGCTGTGTCCAGCTAGCTCTGATGGGCCCAGTAAAGCAACACTGAAGACAGTGACAAAATGATGTCATTGCTGAGTGAAGACAATATTCTGGTCCTGAATGGCATTTCTGATGCGCAGTGATCCAAATGCCATCCTTTGCTCACCTTTTTTATGGCTCATTTCTCTATTCTCAGCTGTTGCCTCTGAGCTCATGACAGAAGGAGGATAAAAGCCCAGATACCTCTGTGATAGACCCTACCGTACTTTTTCCATTGAAAGAATGAAAGCATTTAATAGGAGAGAGGCATTAATCAGTGACCGCAATGTGATACCCTCAAAACTAGGCTCAATGCTGATATTAGTGTCAGTGGGCACTGATTCTAAACATCCAACCTGGAGATGAAGCAAACGAGTAAGTCAAAAGAAGCTGATACGAATAACTATTTTTGCAGGCAGAGCATCCTGTGCTTCTGCACTGTTTTCTTACCTTTCCTTGCCAGCAAGGGAATGTTTGGGGTTTTTTCTTCTATTCTTCTGAATCCCAGTTGTGATTCTGCTGTCATAACGCTTTGGATCTGGGACAGTAAAAAATTGCTGTGCATTAGCACTTATTGGACTTGACCTGGTAACCTACTGTTCCATGGAAGGTGGTTTACAGCTTTCATTCATGGCGCAGCATGACCTCATTACTGCAGTTCTGAGGGAAGCAGCAGTGTAGCTGCGGTCCTAGTTTACATTTTTTACTTTCTTTCTTTTCTGTAGATCCTTGGCAATGGAGAGAGATTGCAGTGCAAGCACTTTTCTGGATTACTCTGTCACCGATGTCAAATCAAAGCATCAAGGATATAAATCTTCAGTAAACATCTGGCCTCACTTCAGCCAGGTTATGCAATGCCTCAAGTACATTCGGCAGCAGATTATGCTGTGTTCTCCACTTGTGCAATGCAAGCTAATGTGAATATCAAGTCACATCAGTGGTCTGGACAAGTAGTCGAGAGATAAAGACGGCAACCCAAACTGGGAAGTTCGGCCTTTCAGGTAAGATTAAACTTCAAGTTCAAATCTGCCAGCTATGCTGCATTCAGAGGGTTATGGAAACTACTCACATCTTGGTGCTAGAAACTTCAAATCTCCTTCTACCAGGAAAGCATCGCAAACAAACCCTGTGGGTGTTTATATGGAACTGCAGCAGAGTAACACAGCAATGCTCTGGCTGTGCTGGGATGCAGAAATTTGGATTTCTCTATCCTTTTCTTAGATATTTTTTCAGATAAACAACATATCTTTCTCCATCTTGCAATCACAGTGATGGGCTTCACTTGTCAAAGCTGGAGCTGTCAAAGCTGGAGCTCAGCTTCTGCCATGGGCCACAGGAGGAGGAAAAATGGAAGAAAAATCTTTGGGGGAAAAAAAAGGAAAGAGATAAGCAGTAGGATTTCAGTCAAGAACTGGGGCTGATTTTGGTTTTCATGGTAATGGATTTGTTTGAAGAGAATATATTTAATCTATAGATCCAACCTGGGATTACATGGAAAGGTCACTCAACTCTGCTCGTCCTCCCAGTCTCTCATTTCTGTTTGACATCAGCAAAGCCTGAATTTTAATATTTGTTATATTTAGGGCAGATGATCCATGCAGTCAGAATCGAGGATTAGGAATTCATTTTGTAAAGCACTACGTAAAAACACGACAAAATTTGACCCTGGCTCCAACTCTCTTAGTCCACTTGAGTCTAATTGTAAAAGCAGGATCAAAATCTAAAGAGAAGCAAATGTAATTTTGGTGCAAGTAGATGTTTTTGCTTTTGCCTTTTCCCTTGCCCAAGAGCTTCTGTACACAGAAGCACTGAGGTAGTAGAGGGCTGCTTTGTGCATTGATAGTACAAAACAAGATTAGTCAGAAGCAATAAGAACGACCCCAGCTGTTGTCTGCTGGTAGAAACCTTTTAAAAAGAAAAAGGACAGAAAGTTATTCGACAATTATGAGGAAGGAAGAGCACGTAGCTTGAAGTGACTGGCTAGTAATCAATTCCTGCTGTGAGCATTTTTGTCCTGACCATACGATATGTGAAGAAAAATGAGAAGCATGCATAAAGAAATCAGCACAGCTTCTTAAATGGAAAAACAGAAAGTTCACTGAAAGATAAACAGCATAGTCAGCATGACATGAAATCCCATTGTTTTAATATAATATCTACTTTAAAAGTATCAACCTTTCAAAACAATTAAGAGTGTGGGAATAATCATTTTCCCTTCCACTGCAGTGCTTTTTGTGTGTATTTTGAAAATGATTCTTATCTGGTTTGCTTCTACAGCTCCAACTTAAAGGTCATCATGTTCGATCAAGATATCGTCTCGTGACAGCTTTGTTGGTATTCTCAGCAGTGCTTGGGAACAGTGGCTGATCTTTCATCACAAACTGTAAAGGAGGTGGTGCATGTACATAATCCAGAAATAATGGATATTCCTTTTGAATTTTAATTTAGGACTAATTAGCTGTTTTGTTTTGTTTTGTTTTTTCATGTTTGTATTTAGAATGCAAGGATTGGCTTTGGCCTTTGGGATAGATTTTGTCACTGAGTTTCAGGAAGTGAAAGACCTCTCTGAACCTCAGAAAAAGAGGGCGCATGAGCACAACCACTGCAAAAAAAGAAATTGTGATTGTAAAATTCAGTGGCATAGAGAATGACAATAGACTGGAATATCTCCAGAATGCTAAAAAGCCCTCTGACAGTTGTGGAGATGAGAAGGCGATGAGATTCATCCCACAGAAATCAAATATAAAAATATTGAAACGTTAGGGATGTGGAAACAAATCACCCTGAGAGGGGAGGAAGGGCAGCACTCGTTGTTCTGGGTGGCTGTTCCACTGGCTGACACGTGGCATGCACTTTGCAGTACTTCAGAAAGACACTGGCATGGGGTCATCTGTTGAAATATTAACAGAATTTGTCAGCAGTGTTTCCAGTAGTGAAACTTGGCTTTTTTTCGTTCCTTTCATTCACTTGTGGCAGCATTATCTCTGCTTGTAGCCAGTTCTTTCCTGCCTGTAGCAGCAGCGCTGTGTCTGCAGGAAGGAGCAGGGCTGGGAAGGTGGAGACGAAGGTGTCCATGGGCATACTGCATTTCTCTTAGCTTCAAAGAGGCAAAGTGGGGAGTAAATCCTTCACAGCACTGAAACAGTTATCAAAGTAATCCTATGGAGAGTCTGCCATCGTTACAGATCCCCTTTGGTCCTAACCTTTGAAGAATAGATGGAGGTGCTGAGTAGACACTGAAAATCTTGATTCAATTCCCAGTGCCACCAAAGGCTCTGTGATTTATGGGGCAAAAAATCTCAGCCTCTCTCGATTCAGTTCCCCATGCACAACCACACAGAACTCTTTGGTGTAGGAGTGACCTCCTGAGATGTTATTTATCTCACTGCCCCTTGATTGAGTCCCTAGACGACAGCAGTGTGAAATGAGCTGACCGGCTCCTTTCTCAGGCGGCTTGCTCCCAAACAGCACAAACGCTGTGCTGAGTGTCCTTGCTCTCAAGTCGTTTTGAACATTTTACTTTTTATCAAAGGATGTTTTTTCTTTGAGATGAAGCCATCTGCTCAATATTTAATAGTATTTTATAATCCCCTGTTTTCTCCCTAGAAAAAGCCCTTAATATGAGTCATAATACAAACATAATTTGTAAATGAAATGTAGGCCTGGATCAATACCCTTCTCCTTGCTGCAGGGTAGCATAATCACTGAAAGATGTTCTCCTAATTGTTATGAGGACAGGGAATTGTTTCATTTATGTAAGTGAAATGTGTTGTTAAGTTGTCTGATGATGGGAGTTGACTCTGAGGTTTCTGTACTTGTGGCAAAATGTCAATATTCCTAAAGCATCTTGCAGTCAGCAGTTTCAGAGAACAGGTTATTTGCAAAATAGCCTCCCCATTATAATCCAGTGACAGATCTGCTCCCTAGGTTCCAGCACTGGCCTTTCCAAATCCAAAGTTAAATGGATTCTGCTCCAAGAGCTGAATTGTCACTGAAACTGCTGTGCTTCAGACAGATTTGCTGTTACTGAGAAAATAGGGCTCCTATATCTTTCTACTGAATAATTTCTCAGGGACATGTCTTCAGTGCATGGTAGTACAGGAATATTGCAGTGTTGTAACTTTTGGATAAGCTAATAGACATGCAATCTTAGTTAGTGGAAACCTAGATGCTCACAAACTTACTTGGGCAGAACAGTAATTTGCTGTAAAAACAGCCCCCAAAATTCAATAGGAGAGTGTATGCAGGTATTGTTTAGTACGTGTAAATGTATTCAAACTTCATTAGCTAATACCAGTGCCTTTAGCAAAGTTACTTCTTGATTTCTACTACAGAAAAACTTAAGCTCTGTTCTGGTGGGCACTAGGATTTTTCTCTGTGTAATAAATGAAAATTACATTTAAGCATACGCTCTTACCCCATCATCATGAAGTCCTGCATGTTGAAGGGATGCTATTCACAATCACTGAATTCTCCAAGTATTCATACTTGCAGTGAGCCCCTCGGTACGTACAGAGCCCCACTTGTCCTCTTTGTGAACTGTTGGTCAATTTTTGCCTTGGATCATTTCTGATAGGCAAGAAAACCAAGTAGGTATGTTCCATAGGAAAACCACATTTGCTTAGACTGTGCTTCCCAGTTCCCATTTCCCCCAGCACAGTGGAGATCATGTGTTCTTATGCTCTCACCAGCTTAGTTTTGATCTTCCATAATTGCTTTTTCAGGGGCAGTGACAAGCACTTACCTCAGCAGGTGAAGATTACCCTTTCCTCTGTTGTTTCCCTTACACTCAACACAGGGGCTGCTAACCTGAGTTGCTTCCCTATAGCATCACCATTATACTGCACAACAAAGATGTCATGTTAAAACGTTATCACAAGAACCATCCTTGCCATATGTGGCCTGGTCTCTTGTAGCAAAGAGGCTTTTCAACACGTATCTGCAAATCATCTCCAGCAGGACCTTTCCCTGACCTGCGACAAGCAAGTGTGCATCTTTCCTATTGCACACTGAGACTTGCAGTTGCCTGGGGTGCAATGCTTTGGGGTCACCTGGGCTTATCGAGGTCACTCCCCTGGCATTTTGCTTTCTGATAAGCAAGGTCACAGCCTTGGACAGCAGCCCCGCAATTTGTACTTGTGCTGTGTGGACTCAGACCTGTGTGTGTACTGAGCTCTCACCCAGATAAAATAGCCTGTGATGAATTCCACTGTAAGAGCAGTAAAAAGAAGTGGTGTGAATAGGGTTTGGAGGAGCAGGGGAAGTACATCTAGAGAGCACTTGAAACAGCCTGTTAAGAAATTGCAGTGTAATGCACAGCTCCTTGTCCTCATCCACAAAGAGAACCCTGCAGGCAAAAGGCACCTAAGCAGGTTAGGTGCCAAAGGCTGCTCTGCTCTCTGTATTCAATTAGCCAGATGCAGCAAAATAATGGACTCTATTCATTGAGTGCAAGTCTCATCGCTTGTTTGACTTGATGCGATAAAATCACCAGAGATAAAGGTGCAAATAGTACCTCATTGTACCAAAACCTCAAAATAATATGCTACTAGTGAAGGCAGTGTTAGTCCTATAAACATGCTTTAAACCCACTGAAGCAGTGATGGAGCACCTGGTGGGAAGGCAGAGCCAGCCCACGGGTGCTCAGGTGTATGCAATGCAATGCACTGAGTGATGGAAGGGTGGAACCAGGATCCTCCTCTTCCCAGCCCTCATTTAAAGGCTGGCAGTGAAGGCAAGAGGATATCACTGGAAATCCCTGTGTACCTGAAGCTTTCTGAAGGTAAGCAGCTTCTTTCCTTTATTTCTGTGCCCACAGCTGTTGCATTGTTGCATTTAAGCAAACCTTCACTTGCTGCAGTCTAGGACCTTGCTGGCCTGCTGTCACTGCTGTGCTTCCCATTGTGTTACAGTAGATTTTACTTATTCACTAGGTCACACTCACACTTGTTTGAACTGTCTCTTACTTGGAACTAGATGATCTTTAAGGTCCCTTCCAACTGAAGCTGTTTTATGATTCTGTTTCCTGGGATTTAGTTCCTCTGCCATAACCTCAGAGACAAGCTGTATGAGTATAGTCCTGCACTAGTTCTCATTCAGAAAAAGCAGAATAACTCAGGATTTTTGCAGCCCAGTAAGTTGAAGCAGTGCTAGTTCTCACCACCCAGCACTTGCCTGACCTTTGTAAATGTAAATGGAGGAATTTCACCAACTACTGCATATGTTATTGTGATTTATTTTTTTTTTTTTCTTCCAAAATACTTGTACAAGAGAATCAAAAATATTTTGTAGGGAAAAGTAGGAAAGCTTAGGATGCAGCCTGAACAAGAAGTTGGCACCGTGCTCTGTCTGAGACCTGACCCAAGGAAGCTGTTGTAGGTAAAGGTGCTTTATCGTGTTACTCAACGTTTTTGTTAGGAATGAGGATTTTCATGTTACTTTCAGATAGAGAACTACATCAACTATGTCTGGCTGCCATCATTTTTGCCTTTTAAGGGAAGCGATCAAGTTTTGTATAACCTGTAGGGGTGGAAAGAAACAACATTATTTAACACCTCAACATATCAATTTCCTGTTTAGTTTGATGGGCTGACTATGATTTACAGGGTTTCATTATGAGACTCAATTAAATATAGAATTTGTAATATTCATGCAATTTCTATGCCAAATATACACAGTGCTGATACAGCAGGGATCTCAAAATATCAACCACCTGCTTGGGAGGAACAGAATTACGAATGCATCTCCTTAAACAATAATTCATCATACTCCAAGTCTAAAGTTAAGCTACTCCAGAGCCAACACAGCTGCTTTATCTTATCAAAGGGGTACTGCTGACTTACAGTGCCTGTTATCATTCTTGTAACTCTTGACTAAGAATGCAGTCAAGGATTTGGAGGCCTGGGAAGCAGCACTGAGTGTGGCATGAAGGATCCTGGCTTCTGGATGGAAACCCAGAATTGTGAACTGCATGTCCACACTGCTCATGCAGTGCACCAGGAAACCAAATCAGTCAGGTTAGGGAACTTTAGGGTTAGGGAACCTTTCCCTAACCTTTCAGGTTAGGGAACCTTTGCGTATCTCACTGAGAGCTGCAGGGAAATAACCCGTCCCTCTCCTCAAGGATCTTCTTCCTCAAACCCCTCCACTAAATAAAGAAGGTTATAGGAGTGAGCCTTCCCTAAGTGAGCTCAGATGCAGTACCAGCTCACAGGTCACAATGCACCTTTTTCGCTTGGGAGGGATGCTCTACTCAGAAGAATGAAGCTAACTTTAATCCTCGTGACTTGGTTATAAGAGGACTTTGATCTGACAAGATGTAGATTTGCAATTGTTATTTTTCCAGACAGACTACAGGTAAGACATGCTGGATGCTTAAAGGACTTCCTTACAGTGTGGGGATATATGTTCATAGCAAAAATGAGATTTTTGAATGTGAGTGGGGTTTGGAGGCTGCAGTAGCACTGCAATATCATAGTGGCTTTAAGCCCATTTTCGCTGCAAGGAGGCAGAATCCTGCTGTGCTTTCAGACAGGTGTTAGTCTAATTGGTCCTTTAGAGCTTATATTTTACATCTTCCCTTAGCAGCCAGCTTCACTGATAAAGTATTCTTCATTAGGAAGCTTTTCCAGTCTCTAATTTAAACCTTTACTTCGTGTGGAGCCAGGCACTTTCCTTCCCCCTTTGGTGACCAGCACAGTATTTCAAAAGTACCTTGTCCACAATTAGGACTCTGCTACCACATCATTTTGAAGCTCCACGCATTCTCCACTTCCTTATTCCTTATAAAAATGAAAAATGTTTTCCTTCTTTATAATGCCTGCTGCTCTCCTGGAGTTGGGGATGCCTCAGTCCTTCCTGTCCTTTTCTCACTGACTCAAATCATTTCAGGATGGCTCTGTGAAGTGGCCATTGGAAGCTCTCAGTCAGCAGTGGGGCTGTCGTGGTGTTAATGAATCTTGCTAAACAATTTAGACATCCTGCGTTAAAAACCACCAGAGGAATTTCCACCAGCCAGAGTACAAGCAATTCTAACACTGCAAATACAAGCTGGTGAGAAATATCAATATAATCAGTAGTATCCTTGCTTTAAGACATCAGCTATTTATCTCTGGCAGGTTTGCCTTATTGCTTTTTCCAAGACTGTCTGCTGGGAACACGTTCCTGACCCAGAGCTCTTCCAACCATGGGGTGGATGTGTTGGTGCAGCTCAGAAGGACGTGGGCGCCTCTGCCAGCTCACATCTAGACACCACATAGAGCCAAATAGCTCAGGAGTGTTTGTATTACAGAAAACACACACTTCTGAGAAGGCTGTGACCGCCCTCTTATCATGAGGAAATAAACCTTAGGGCTTTAACAAATCAGGGCAAGGAAGAGTGTTTTCATCTGAACTAATGTTGCCTGAAGCATAAAAATAAACATAGGGCTGTTTTCAGACATAACAGGCCCAGGATAGTGTAAAAACACAGCAAGAAGACTTAAGAATTTGAGATTACAAGCCGGTTTGCTTATCTCATCCAAAAACATCTTATAATCAGCATTTTCATCTCATCAACCATCTCTTCTTACCTTTTGTTCCCAAACAGTGCTGCAGGCTTGGTTCTGGGATGGCTCTTCAGCATCAGCAATGTCTGCCTTCCCCATTTGACAGAAGCTCCATTTCAGTGATGCAGAAAATTAATAGGGTCACTACATTTCCTTTGTATCCAGACCTAAATACTGTTTCTATGGCTGCAAACATAGTAATTCTTGAATGAATGGAACAAAGTCAGACTCCTTCTGCGTGATTTCTGAAGCTGATAGCAAAATGAACCATGAAGGAGCATAGACAGAAAAGCTGCTTCATTCTAACCTTATTGGGAAAAACTTCTTTGCACCAATTAGAGAGATTACAGTGCTCAGAGTGATGCAGAGAACTAAATAACCAGGCAGACACACTAACCGGATGTCACTTAATCGGACAAGAGGAAGCAGTACCCAAAGCGAGCGGAAAACGCTCCGTGGGACGTGCATCACCTCATATATTAATTTCCTATTTCTATATTCACATCTTCTATGGCCTTCTCTCCAGCCTCTGCCCATGAGCAGCTCTGGCATGCACGAGTCCCTCTGTGCTGGGTGGAAGGAGCTCTCGTTGCGTGGCCATGTGTGCCCAGGATGCTGCAGTCGAGCATGGGCTCAGCGCGCTGCAGCACAGTAGTGAAATAGTCACACGTCAGGAGGAAGAATGTGGGTTCTTGTTTTCAGCTTCGCTCATTGCAAATCTCTGCAGGGCATGTCATGGGAAAACTGACACGTCACTGAAGGCGCAGAAAGAAAGAATGCCAGAAAAGAGGTGAAAAACAGAAAAGCCTAAGCATCAACTCTGCTCAGGTGTAAGGCTTTGGAATAATAGCTGTGCTAAGGTTTATAGAAGTCATTAAAAACCCTTTGTGATACTTGAACTGTGCTACTGAAAAAATAGCTGTTTCCACCCAGAGCTAATAAATGGATGTTTGAAGCGCAAGCTGAGCTAATGTGAATTCATGCTCAACTGTGCGTGTCATGTTTGGATGTAAACACCCTTTTCACATTGTACCATACCACCCCAGTGCTGCTGTGCTTTTCATGTATCTCCGTGGTACTTATATCTCAGCTATCATTTGATAGCTTAAAATGCCTGTACTAAAATCCACTGCCTTTCAATTGGGCTGAAGATGTCAAAGTATATCTACGTATATGTAGTCCAGTTAAAGTTTTATGATTGAACCAACTCGCTCTGAAATTGCAGCTTTTTTTCCCCAAAAAAAGCTAAAATGTTTTTTTTTTCCTGCCTTGTATTATAGGTAATATTTGAAGAAAGAAAGAAAGAAGGAAAAAATGCCAGACCCAAGCCTTGCTCACCTGGGGATCCTGCGTGGGTTGTAATCCAGCCCTGCTTCGGGACACAACCTTCTGCATTGCAACCAGCACCAGGTAAGGCACGAAAGCAAAACACATCCCTGCTCAGAAGTCCACCATGGAGACTTTTCAGTTCAGTGTCAAATGTGTACTGAATTCTCCTACATCGTTTTACTCGTTGCTTTGTCCTTGTCTGTCTGAAGATGAGGGAACACATCTCAGCCTGTTTCAAACACAGCAGCTGCAATGATTTCAATAGAGTGATAAGAATTTATTCCAGCAGGAAGCCTTACCCCAAATCTTCCCTAACTGTAAGATCATGCTTTCTGCTAAACAGGATCTTCCATATGGCATTATGTTAAAGCATGCAGTGTGTTTTCAGCAAACACACACAATTCAGTAATTCATTTCACTGGTGACAGGGCGAGGGGAAATGGCCACAAGTTGCACCAGAGTAGGTTTAGGTTGGTATCTGGAAAAACTGCTTTACAGAAAGGTTCTTAAGCACTGGAATGGGCACCGGAGGGAGGTGGTTGAGTCACCATCCCTGAAGGTGTTTAACAACAGTTTGGATGTGGAGCTCAGGGCCATAGCAGAGGGTTGTTAGAGGAAGGGCAGTATGGTCAGATTGTGGTTGGACTCGATGATCTTTAAGGTCTTTTCCAACCTGAGTGATTCTATGACTCTATGAACAGCCCCATGGTGACAGGGATGACCACAGTCCCCTAAACCTGTAGAGACAGATAAAGACAAATATTTTTACTGTGTCTTTATAATCATGTTATTATATCTTTTTTTAAACATTGCATGAAGCCAGATGCCATGCTATGGTAACAGAGGAACAAGAGAAGTAGCATTCTTAATACTTGAAAAAATACAAGGCTTTTTCATAGGGGTGAAAGCTTTCTGTCTAGCAGGAGAGTTCTTACTGAACTTGCTCCCATCACATTACCTGTTCATGCACTCCCCACCATGCCCTGCCCAGCAATGGGCCTCCTCCCTGCTTTGTGCAAAGGAAGATTAAGCAGGAGGGTAAGAAAACAGAGGGGAAAAAAATGCATTTCTTTGCAGTAAACACAGCCTGCAGCCATCGGTTTCTCTCAGCATTGGATGGCAATTATTTCTGTGTAATAAGCAGTCACCCGATGACCCTCCCCTTCAGTGTGAAACGCTTCTGCTGTCAAGTGTTAATCCCTTTGTTAGCTACTCAGCTGCACATTCATTTAGGAGGGCTAATGACTTACACTGTTCCTTCTCTGCATGATTTCAGCAGACGTGTAATTAGAGGTGAATGGCAGCTTCAGAGGTACGGCTACCACTGGGGCCGGGGGCAAAGTCAAAATGTTTGTCTGATTTCACCACGGGCTGTTCCAGTGAGTGAAACCATGTGGGCGGCTGGAAAGGGGGGGGAAGGAAGTAGGAAAGGAGAAGCTAAAAAAAAAAAAAAAAAAGGATAAGAGTCATTGTTGGGCATTTGGGGAGCTCAGAACATGTGTCCAAATATTTTTTTTGTTGGGGTGTCAGACTGTGAGATAAATGCCAGCAAGAAGCCTGTTGTATTTCGAAGGTTGCTGAGGAACTGCTCATGTTCCTCAACAGTGCCTTACAGACTACAGCCTCTTTTTTTTATCTAAATGAAAGCCATCAGTGTCTGCAACACCTCAAGAAATATCCCGCAGCTCTTCCACCATGGGAAGGTGTCCTTCTGAAGTCCAAGTGAATCCTTGTGTATGTTAACATCACAGGATGGCGTAGAAAAGTAGAACAGGGAGCTGAGGTCCTGACGGATCTGAGATAACAAAAAAAATCCACCAAGAACCCCAAACCTCTTAGCTCTGATTTGTATGCATAGACAAAGCACAGACAGTCTGGCTGAGCTGCAGCGTTGCTCCCTGTCCTTGCAGCCTTTGGGGCTGAGCTGGACCCCAGCAACGTGCAGTAGCTGCTGCTTGTGGTGCTGTAGAGTAGCATCCCCAAGACAATGGGCTACTGCTCCTTCCCAGCAGAAGCACAGCATCTCACACCTCCTACAGTTGCATATTCTTTCCTGCTTTCCCTTTTTTTCCTTTTTTTTTTTTGCTCAGCCCTGGTTCCTCCCAGCAGTGTGCCTGCAGCCAAGGGCTCCCTTCTCTTGTCTGTTCTGGAGTGCAGTGTCTCTTGCCTTCACACCCCTTGTGCAGACGCACAGCAGTGGCTGATACCACAATTGTGTTAAAGAACACCAACTTCCATTCTCTTGGTTGGTTAGGAGATAAGCAGAGTGCTAGTTTTATGAATTAAGATAACACACCTGCACCAGTGCTTTGAATTCAGGGGCGTAATTTCATTAAAAATGACAAAACAGAATAAATCAATAACTAATTAAAAATGGCTTTAATTCAGGCTGGGCTTATGATCTAATATCTCACACAGTTGTCTAATACAATTATAAACACAATTTCATGGCTAATGAAATATAAATGAAGCAAAAAGAATGGCAAGCTCCAAAGAAACTTCTCCATCAGTTGCCTTTGCGGCCCCTCCACCCCGCCTGCATCTCTGTCCCATCTGTTAGAGGTAGATCCAATGGTGAACAGCCATCACAGTACAAACTGGAGTCTCACCACTCATACAAAGCCTTATTATTTCTCTGCTCTTTCTGTCCCCTTGAAGCACTGAAGAGCAACTCGAGCAGCCTCAGAGGAGATGACACACATTGGGCTTCCATGTCCACATCCATGCAGACGTGTTGCCATCGTTGCCGTGCAGCCAGCAGGGACAGGACGTGGTGTGGCTGACAGCCTTGGGATGAGGATATTCAATTCTGAGTGACCTGTGATCTGCTGGTAAGCAAACACAGTAAATGAACATTTCTGGCACTTCTTAATTTCATCATCTTTTTCATTAATAGTGCTATTCTCTTTCTGAGTTATGACAGTGATTGCTCTCCATCTGACTAGCTGTCTAGCAGTGCTCAGTGTTCTCCTTTTGAAAAAGACTTGTGTGCAATTACACACCTCACAGCTATGTACAGGTAGACCCAGGTGAAACACTGGCACCATTTCCCACTATTTTCTCATGTATGTATTCCAAGAGCAGCAGTGGTGCCCATCCTCACTGCATGCCTCAGTATGGGAGGGAGAGGGTGAATCAACCCCATTTGATTTGAGCTGTAATGATCGTCACGAGAAAACAAACCCACTAAAGGAAGCGAAGCTGTACAGTGAGTGAACATATATTGTTTTGTTGTGGATTGGATATAATTGGATTGAAGTTTGTTGTTTGTTGTGGATTGGATATAATTGGATTGAAGTTTGTTGGAAACTTAGCCCGGACTCAGTGAAAGGTTCACACAGCCTCAGACCAGCAGCCTTGCGTGGCTCAGGTTTAATTATGAATGGTTCGCTCAGCCTCGGTAATGACTCATATTCACTAACTATCCCTTCTATGAGATGTGACAAAAGTGTATTTCAGAGATGTGAAGCATAATTATTTAATGATGAAGTAAAGTTGATTAGGAAGCCTTTAAGCTATTAGGCTCTTGGTAGGATATTTTGCAGTCAGTGAATAAATGAACATAATTTAATTCTTAAAAGCTCTACAGCTCCTGCTGGCTCTGAAAATGATATGCAGCTAACAAGTTAGGGTTTTTCCCATTATAGAGTTCTATATGCTACAACAAAGAGCATACAGAATTCAATGCAGTGCAGGGGAAAACTATTCTTAGTGACTATGCAGGCTAAAAATGATAGAACTTACATATCCAGTAACAATCGCGAACCTGACAAATCAAGCTTGTAAGCCTGTGGTGTGATCCGAAAACCTAACAAGTTTCCAAGAAGGATCTCTGGTTTAAAAATACTTTCTGGATTCTCTATTTTCTTTCTTTTCAATTCTTCATGAGATGTGCAAGACAGAACAGCATGAGACCAGCAGGCAAATGGCTGTGCCACGGAAGGAGTATATTTATATATGATGTAGCTGTGTTCCAATTATGAAATTGATCCCTGGATAGAAATCCCTTAAGGGTGGCTATTAATGAGATTGCCCGCTCTGCGTGCATCCAGTAACAAGATTAGGTATGCATTTATCCTGAGCAGAGATAAACCAGCAACAAGTTTGTGCCAAGATAAGACAGTTCTGAAAGGCAATTAAACATGGGACGTAATGTGCGTGCATGTGTCTGTGAGAGGTTGTGGGATGGAAAGGCTGTTTTCATCTGCAGAAGTGCTTCTGAGCGTAACAGGTAGGGAAGCAGGCTTTTCACAGTGGTGAGATTAAATCTGAGCTTAAATAGCCAAATATTTGAATTTAGAATGCACTTGTCAGTTTTACGAAATGTGCAGATTGGCCTTTTTGGCTTCTCTTTTAATTTTGTCAGATCCAATGCCTCAAACGTATCGGCACTTCAGTCTGAAAATCAGGCTATAAAGTTCTGTAGGAAATTCCTTTTCTCCTTCTTTTATAAGATGAGAACTTCATTTTCAACTGCAGTGCCAAATGTGTGACTTCCTTACATTATTTTAAAAACGTGGATATTTGACCCTTTGCCTATGGTTTGCTTGAGGTGAAGGAACAGGCTTTGCCCATGCATTCACTGATGGCAAGGCTGTAGGGTTTCAAAATACCCACAAAATCAGTATTCTGTCCACTACATGGTGAGTGTGTAAGCTGTATGTAGGAAACGTGACTGGGAGCTGTAGAATGTTGCTGCATAATTTTAAGAGCCTTCTGGTTGCCAAAAACATATGGTCTCTATTAATAAGGGTATTTAGCATTTTTCTTCCTAATTTATTCACAGGTAATTATTTGCTTACCTAGCTCAAACTGGGCCAGAATCCAGCTCTTATCTGTCGTAGAAAGCTGTCACATTTCCCTCTGCCTTTCGCCAGCCCTCACTTGAGAGCAGCTATGCATCTGGCCAAGCAAAGCTGCTCTGTTCCTTCTCACTTATAGTAACAGAGTCTTGCCTGGCCATTAAAAACTTTAGTTTCTACAAGTATTGTGAAAAGTACTTTTCAGAGTGCTGCAGCACTCAGTAATTCATAAGAAATAACAGATTCAGCTGCTTCTCCTGTTGGCTGCCCACTCCCTGCCGGGACAGCTGGCTCTTTCCAGGTCTGTTTCCATGTCACTGCAGTGCTCAGCAGTGCCAGAACATCATCTAACCAACACTTCAAAGACTCCGTTTTGTCTCACCTCTAGTGGTGCTGCATTCAAAAGTTACAGAAAACATGAAGAAAAAAACCACCTCCCTAAAAATTCTCATCAAAGATTTACTGATCAGACTCCAGAGACCAGGCTCTGTCTGCAAACTCTGATGCTTTTCTTTCTATGTGTATCCTTCTTTCATTGCTCCCCTCCAATAATCAGAATCCCAAAGTGTGCTCTTTCTGATGAGGATTAAGCCATGACCTGCACGTGATTGCAGGAAATAAGCCTTTAAAATATGCCCAAAAGCACTGCTTATTTGAAGTCACTGATCCTTAAAATAGATGTTTGAAAAAATGTGTAATTTCAAATGCTTCTGCAGATATTGTTCCAGTATGTGTAACAAGGGGTCACATCAAGCCAAGTTACATCAGTTGTGCTCTGTTGTATCACAAACTGAGCCAAATGAATCAAAATATACAGTAATACTTCAACTGATAATGAAAGCTTCATACAGTTTCTTTCCCTAGATACTTCTTAGGAAGCATTAAGATATTCAGCATGATTTGAGGGGGTGGTTATTTTAGCTATTTGCCAAAAAATTTTTTCGCTGTGCGGAGTATTTTAATGTCCCTGATGCTCGTCCTGCTGGGCTGTCCAATCTCCTCAGCCACCGCGTGGTCTGATGGCACAGCTTACCTTGGAGGGGCCATTTCTTCCTCCCTGCTCCCCCCTCGTCTGCCTGCTCTCCATCATTTCTTGTTCAGTGGTAGCCTTCTTCAGAAGAGCGGTCACAGCGGGGTTGGGAGCTGGTCCACCACTGATGAATTCAACTTAAATTAGGAGTTCCTGTTGTCTTGTTTTTTGGCACCTTCTGCTTTGTTCCTAGCCTGGGGCATCTGAGCTTCAGATGCTTTTGCAAGAAAGATGTGCAGTTGACTCTAAGCTCCATTTCTCGAGTAGGTTTAAGTATCATGACTGAGTAGACCAAGAGGATGAACCAGCACAGGTACACAGGGCAGAGTGGCTCAGTCATAAAAGGTTCTGAGAAGCTCCAGAAACTTGGGAGAATGCAGAGACACTTATCATGAAAACAATTTCCACTTGTGACCTTTTTGCTCAGAAATGGTGATAATTGATATATTTTTTTTCTTTTTTCAGAGACCTTGTGAGATGTTGGTCATGACGTGCTATCATTGAAACCTCTGCAAGAAGCTGATGCTTCAGGAATCCTAAGGTACTCCCTGTCATTTATAGTTCCTATTCCACTTGCTGGTGAAGCTTTTTCACTGTCATTTAATGTATTGAGTACATGGATAGTAGTAGAACAGTACTGTTCCCTCCTCATTAGTCTCTCAAGGCGAAACATAATTTGGTCCTACTTCATATTAATTTAATCTTAACAAAATCAAGATAGGTTCAGAAGTTCCACTTTTACTGAGGTTCTCAGCTCTGTTATGCCTGTGTGCATACAAACCCCATGAGAAAAACAGTTCAGGCTTTTCCACAGCGACGATTAAAGAAAAATCACAAATGCAATGGAATTCAAAGCAACGGGCAAAGGCTCAGCCTTCGCTCGGTCAGTGTGCACAAAATGGAAGGGCTTGTTACTGTAGATGGGAGAGGAGCAGAGCTATGCCACAGGTGGGTTTGTATTTGATATCATCTACTGACAGTGACGGGTCACAGCCTCACCACAGCTGAAGTCTGTTGAGGGCCACCTCAGAGCCTCCCAGCAGCAGTTCAAATGCTGCATGGTACTTATTTGCATGCAATTTGAATCCACCCTAATAGCGTGCATTGCTGACAGATAGAAGGAAAGGATTCACTGCCCGCACTGAGCCAGCACCGACAAGCCGGGAGGTGAACACTCAAGAGCTCCACTGAAGACAGCTAAAGCCCCCATTGCTGCACACTGTGGTTCATGCACAGTCACAGAGAAATAAATCTTGGTTAAATTTTTGATGAGCTTTCAGCTGCTGTAAATAATTAACTAGGGTCTCTCTCGTTTGAACACGGGTGCAACTTTTCATGTTTCAAACGCTTCCTGCCTCGATCCCCAGGGGATCGCTCAACTTATTCAGGTCACTTCTTTTATTTATTTATTTGCAGCATCACCAGTCGAAACAAATTTTGAACTTGCAAGCTGGGAAGGGAGAAAGCAGTTTCCTTTTGATCTTACTCCAGGTAAATCTCCAGGGGAGCATGTGTCTCGTTTGCAGTAGTTGAATAACAGAGATTGATAGGTTAATCAGTTCCAATACATTTATGGAGTAATACTGTGTGCTCATAGCTGAAGTTTTGATGTTTCTCAAGTCCATATTTTTACAAAGATGATAGTGCAGGATAACACAGGACAGCTTCTTAAAGAGAGATGCATTAATGAGGACACCCCTGTGTCCCCCCAGCTAAAGCACAGCCTGCTGATCCTGCTTTTGATATGCTGAAGTATGACAGCACAAGGACTGAAGTCAGTCCTGCATCACCACCAGGTAGCAGCATGGAAAATAAGGTCTTAAGAACAATCATTCTGTCCCTTCATTAGGTGTCAAAAAGAGCTTAGATGTCATTTTAGGTGGAAACTAGGCTATCTTGTGCATGTATGAAGGGGGCGTACAATGTATTAAATACTGGATTCAGGCTCCTAATTAGGGGCTTTGATGTCCTATGATAAGACTTTAATATGAAAATTGGACTACTGAAACAGCTCCTTCCTAATGACTCCATCCTGCTGCCGTCCAGCTTGGTTGTTCTCTATCTGCACACAACAGGTCACCCACCACTGCTGTGGTCGGAGGCTGAGCACTGTCATACTTCCTATTTCAGTGCCTATGGAGCATGATTTATTACAATGACAGGCCATACTGCTGTTTGCAATGCAGGCCTAGTTCATTCTCAGTTTTTAATACAGTTCCTCACATAATCTCCAGCACTTGAGGAAATATATTTATTATGTGCATATTACAGAATAATTTAAAATCAGCTTTTGGGTCAATCTTTTTAATTACCTATTTTATCAGCTGTTTTTGACTAGCAGTTTAAATAATTGTGTTCGCCTAATATCTGGAAATGTAATTGCTTTTAGACATCCTTTATTCCAATCCTGTTGTCATTTTTGCAAACTGCTCATGTTGGCACCTGTCTGTGCAGTGACAGATTTGTGATGACAGCTTGCATAACTTATTTATAAAATGATGAATTATTTTGGAATTTAACTTCAAGTTCACAGACTGGAAAAATGGAGAAACACCTGCTTCTTGCAGAGGACCTGGTAAGAAAGTCCAAAGGAAACTATGCATATATGGGAAGCACATGCAAAGTGAAACAGAACCTTGTGGGTCATTGTTATGCTGGTCTATGCTTCAGCAAGCACTCCAGGGATGCAATCCTAAGTTAAGAGTCTCAGTTGTTGGGGCTACAGAGTGTGAGGAAAGTTCCAAAGAGTGTAGTCCACTGGACTCTTGTTTTACTGAACAGTGGTCTCCTCCCAGGGTCAGATCACACCAGGAGCCAAGGGGAAGTGAAGGGAGAAAGGGGACCTTTATTCCTCCAAATATATTCCAATTGCACAACTGATTAAAAACATACTCTAAAAGGGAGGGTAATGCTAAAGAGATACTAACAGCTGGGAAATGAACAAACAGTTTGTGTCACGTAGGTGATAGTTCCTGTTTCTTACTGAATGTTTTCAATAAATCACAGGCAGGGAGCAAGGATGCTGGACCATTTTAATTCAAAAGAGGAAAGACACAGGCAGTCCTATTGTCAGAGCCTTCATTCAAGTCCATTGAAGGACTGGAAGCATGACCAAAGACAAAAGGTAAGGATGGGAGGGAAGGGGAAGGAGGGAGGAAAGGAAGGAAAGGGGAAAGGAGAAAGGGAAGAGCCAGACTAAGTACCTCCCAAAGGACCAGAATTGTATGCCTTTGTGTTCAGGATTTCAAGGATTACCTGCCTCACTCCTCACCAGTTGCTGTGAACAAACAAACTACATTCTCAAATGGTTACTTGTCTGCTATCAGACCCTGCTCTACAGTCAAGTTTCCCACAACTTTATTGCAGAGAGTCCTGCACTGACCATGTTCACCCCTCCCAGTATTTCTTCCACACACTATGGGTTGTTTATCCATACTTGCATGCAAATATCCCATCTCATTTTGTTCTTTTAAAGTGCCGTTTAAATACAGCTTTTCAGGGAAGCAGCCTGTTTCAATTTATCTTAGTTGAAAGTAGGGCTATAAATCTCTTTGGTTTATTTTATTGATCTCAGACAAAATTACAAATATAAATTACGGCTGCTGCAAATTAAATGTTCTAAGCAAATGCACCAGTAACACGTGCAGCAAAGACACAGCAAGAACAGCAGACAACAGCCAGCGCCGGCTCTCTGTGCAAACCCTCAGCCCCCGTGCTCTCCTCCTGCAGGCAGCCTCATCTACCCACCATGAAAGCTCCAGGAGAAACACTGCACTTCAAGTGGCACTGTGTATTCCATGTGGCCCAAGCTGAAATACAGAAATCTATCAACACTTTAACTGTCCCAGCAGTTATCCTCATTCTCAGACTCACTATCAGTGTTGGCCACAGGGTCACGCTCCACAAGGACAAATATCAGGTGTTGCTGCTTCAGGTAGCAAGCGTTTCCTATGAAGGAGCTCCCATTTCACAAGGCAGCGTAATCATCAGTTTTCTACACCGCTGCCACTCAGACCCTTATGCACAAAGGTTTCTGTTTACCAGGTCATAAAATTGCAAGTATAATAGCAGTGACTTTGCTGCACTTGATAAAACCATAAAACATTTCATTTCGCTGCCTACTGAGCTTTAAAAAAAAAAAATGACATTGGAAAGGAGACAACATTCTTGTTACCATCAAAGTATTTCAAAATATCTACTTTTCTGCTTGTGATCTGTGGACGTGTGTTTTTCCTTCTCTCCACTTTTGCAACTATTTTTAGACATGGGCTGCAAAATCCAGAAAAAAAGAAAAGATTACTTTAATTCTTGCTTAAGTTTTGTATGATCACAAAGCCTCTGAATACGTATATGTCTGTACATAGTAGAAGTATTCACATGCCTACAAATTCTACAAAATAAGAAGCCTGGTAAGTAGACAAACTCTGCATTTAATCCACACTCAAAAAAAGCCCAAACAAACAAAAAACAACCACAGGACACACTGAAAATGCCATGATTGTCTCTCTGGCTCATGGAACTGATTTGCTCCTAAGCCAGATTCAGATGGACCTAACAGGCCCTCCCAGCTTGCAAGCTGCCCATAGATGGCCCTTCTGTGCTCACAGCAGGCAGAACGCCTCGACTTTGTCTGCTCTTATCATCTAAGCCAAGAAATAAGAAAAAGTAGTAAGATTCAGGAATAATTTCTTCCCTGATAATAAGTCAAGCTGCAGTTAAAGGGAAACCTCCAGAGATAACTGGTACCCATGGCATCTCTGTGCTTTTTGAAGTCAGATGTTTTCTTGAAAGACAAGCATTCAGTCAGGATCCCCAAATCCTCACTTTTTTTAATGGTGAAATTAATGGGAACCTCACTCTTACTCCCAATCTGATATCAACAGAGCAGTATGAGCAGGACTCAGCAGCATGGGCACAGGGCTTCTCTGTGGGCATGGTTGGCCTCTGTTCTGGGAGTCGTGTTCACGTAAACTGCCATCTGACATTCTGCTTTATCCTCCACTGTACATCAGTTTCTGTAATTTCATTCATGATTTACTTTGACCTTTAGCTGCGTTTGATATTTTCTGGTACAAAAGCTTGACACTTAATAAAGGAAATTTCAAGAAAACATCAGCCAGCGAGCTAAATATCTGCACAGGAAAAGCAGATTTCGTAGTGAAGTGAAAAAACAAGAGGATTGCCTTGCTGTCAGCTTAGGAAGACCTCCACAAATTCAAATCATCAAAAGAGGGATCACCTTTTGCCTCGACACCACAGTTTTACACATACTTCTTTTCAAAATACCCAGGTCCTTCATTCAGCTCTTCTGGGTAATCTCACTCTACAAATTTCTCTTTGAGAAGATTTTCCTCCCCACCGTGTGTCAGCCCAAACTCCACCACAAGAATGCAGTTAGGCATGCAGCAACTGCAGAGAGCACCTTGCACACGTCTGCTGGATGCAACATTTCAACTCCGAGTAGCATCAACATCCAACAGTACAAGCTGGAACATCAGTGTTAAATGGCAAAGAGGCAGCAATGAGGTTAAATACCTTTCCTGTGCCTACAAGTCACAAGGCTTGAAATGTTTGCTTATTGAACCGTAACTTGGTAGCACGAGGTCTGGGCAATAGCAAACCTGTCCCTCAGCAGACCCAGCCCCTCTTCTGCAGTCATTTGCAGAAAGGAGAAAGCTTTTTGCATTCAAAACTCCCAAGGAGCTTTGTGGGCAAATGAAACATGAAAATCTCTTTGATCATGCTTAAATATTTCAGAGAGGTGATCTGGCTTTGGAAGTTTAATTACCTTAAGCCATGAGAGGACAGAGAACGAGGGCAATGACAAAGAGAAAGAAAAGAAGAAATGAACTTTTTCCAGGACAAAGGGGTGTTACTATTTATGAACCTGCAAGAGAATTAGAGCTGAAATACTTAGACAGAAAAAAAAAAGATGCTTTAATTAATGATGGTAATTCTTATGAAAAGGAGCAGATTGCCAGCTCTGAAAACTGCCAATTCTTTTTATCCACAGTGTATACACAACTTTAGGGAGGCTGTTGCCCCAGTATGGGACATTGCCCTGAGCTGAGAAGTCCAACATCTCAGTGGTCACAAGCTTTGGCTTTCACTGCAACTGAGCTCTGCAAAGTGAGTAGTTATGCACTACATCAATTCCACCATACAATCAAGTCCTTTGACATGGGCAATTTGTCCCTAATGATTTGAGTCAGCCTATAAAGGTTACCAAGAATCAAATCCTACTGAAGTAAATGTAGAGAACCACAGGTCACATTCAAGGACCAAACCTGAGGAAGTCATGGTAAATGGATTACCAGGTCCTTCTAGTAACTAGGGAAAGTCTTTTTTAAAAAAATAAAATATAAAGAAAAATGTAACTCCTCCATACACACAATGTAACAATTGATGCCATTCAGATGAAGTCAATTTTGGTTACTTACCTATTATCCTGTTTAAAGAGCATCCCTTCATCCCAGCCCTGAGGAGCATCATAGCTGTGGGGCCAGGTGGCACCAGCTGCAGAATTTGTTCCTGAGTTAGAAGAGAGGAAGAGGGATTGTTTTTTTAGTCGTTAATACATGCTGGAGTAATGAGGTGTTAGCAGAAGTCTTTCACCATCTCCCTCAACATCCTGTTCCCCCCCCTCTGCAGCTGGATGGGAACTCCACCTCCCAGAAGCTGCAGGCGGACAGACTGGGGTACAAATACCCTGGTAAAAGGAAATGCAACCTGACTGATCCCTGAAAATGTGATTTCTAGTTCCCAGTGGCTAACAAATGCAGGTAGCTCAAGCTAAAGCAGAAGGGTACCACAGCAGCTTTCTTATGGGATGGAAAAGCAATGTTCTTTAGTACCAGGGACTGATATTACATAGATTAAGTCAAATGTATCAACTTCACTTTAACATGAGTGTTTCCATTACCTGGGTCAGAGAGTCTTGCAGTCACTCTCCAGAACCCGCTGTTATTAATTCAGCAATTATAGTTTTATGGTGGCAGGGATTCCTCGGTGTTTGAGCTGGCACTGGAAAGCTGTAATTCTGAATGGAACATGACATGAATTATTGGATTGCTGTAATTCTTCAGCTTTTCATGCATTTTCACTGCATATATTAAAATACAGCAAGCAATTCACTTTTAATTATGCAAATTCAAAGACAGTAAGACAAGAGCTGGATAAGTTTTGAAATGTCTGCTCTGCCTGACCACCTGGGGTTAGCACAGAAATCCATGGGCTGATCAGGTCACCCACGGCCCTGCTCACCTGGCTGTACACAACACAACCTCTTTTTAGTATTCAGCAGTATTTTCAGAGCAAAGAAACTGCCAGAGAGAGGGGGAGCTGGGAAAAGGCAGATCCTCTCCACCTGCCTCCTGACTTCTCTGGGTTTCCAAACAAATGATACATCGCTGTTCTGACATCAACACAAGACCTCAACGGCTGCAGATACTTGGCAATTGCAGATATTATTTGGCAATTATCTTCCCAATCTTGAGATGCTACTAATAATGTAACCAGAATATATGAATCAAGGTCATAATTCTACAGCTCTATTCGTGGCTTCTTTGCTGCTCCTTATCAAAGCCCCTGGCAGCAACCAGCTTTTAGACACACATGTCCATGCACGAGTCTGTGCAGTTATTGTAAAGGAGAAAGAAGTTACACCGTTCTCAAAGACACTGTTTTTAAATTGTAAGATTCCGAGTGCAAATAATGATGGCTTGTTAAAAGTCTAGTGACTGTATCTAATAGCTGCAGTGTTCAGTGCTGTAATTACAGAGGCAAAAGATTGCTGAGAATGTGTAAAAAAAGGAAATAATTGGGGTGGCAGCAATGCAAAAGCTTCTCTAGGCCTAGAGCAACTGTTATTTTGCCCTCCTACTGATGTGCTACTTAACGAAGATACAATGGTTGGAAACGAGCTCTCTTTGATGTTAAGTTTCGGTATTTTCTGTGTAGGAGCCCTGAGGCTTCACCCCCAGTACCTCCACAGCTCAGGACACAGAGGTAAAATTACACAAACACTGATTGCCTTGCGAGAATACATCTGCCTCTCCTCCCTAGAAGCCTGGGAGAACTTTCAAGCAAGCAAATTACCAATGCAAAGATTCAGCAACCTCTCCAAGGAGGGAGCACTGCTGTGCTCTGTTCTTCACGTTAATATTTCCAACCCTGGTAGACAATTCCTATTTTCGCTAATCTCTTCATCCCCTTTTCCCCACCTTGTATGTTTCTTTGCTCATCTCTAAAGGTGGTTTCTTGCAGCTTTGTCAGCAGCTATTCTGTCTGCAGGAGTCTTTTGCTGCTTTCCTGTATGCCTATTGCATGACTAAGAAAGAACACCGTCTTCCTGAAGCAGAATGAGTAGATGGAGTGGTTTTCCATCATGCTCCTGGCACTGCTATTACAAGCTTCACTTGGATACAATATCTGCCCCGAAACCCTGGAATTCAGCCTTATCCCCAAGCTTTTTGAACCCCTCTGCTCTGTCCTGGCATACCTATCGATCACATCTTCTCTAGATCTAGCCAGAAGTGAACCTTAAACCTCACCCTAAAGCTCCTGCAGAAACCTTACTCGTTTTTTAGCCACCTGCTTTTCTGGATCACTACAAGTTTTTTTCTAAAAATCATGTGAAATTTTACCTCTCACTGAGCAACGAACAGAATTACCAGCCTTCCCTGTTCAGGGAGCCGTGCCTTTCTGGGCAGGGATGCTACTGCATCAGGCACTTACCAACAAGTGTCACCAAGTTCCTTACTTCTACTTCCAAGCCATTGGGAGCACTTCTCTCAGTCTCATCATGAGACAAGTCTGGTTTGACCTGACAAAACATCCAAACTCACGTTCCTCTGAATTCATCAGCAGAAAAGGCTAAAACCCAGGAACTGAACAACTGGGGTTACTCTTCCCACTGTAGTAGGAAAATTCTCTCTTGCTCGTTGCAAGCATTTGCTTGAACTTCTCTACTTCCCAGAACACCACAGGAAAAGCAGACGCTGTTTGCAACCAGAAGGAAAGAAGAGCACAAAAGGAGGTCCTGACTGTGTGACTGAGGAGCTCTTTCAAAGTATAAAATGAAGCACAAGACTCGTGCAGGTTCTTGTGTATCCTGCCATTGTGGAGCAATGGCAGTTATTACTCTTAATGTTAATTCTGCAATACACATCTGCTGCTGGTCCCACCAACCAGAGACTGCACAAAGATCACCTTGTAATGAAAATCACTTCAGCTTCATTTATTTCTTTAACGTCAGTGGAATCATAGAGATCACTTATAACCTTGCATGTTAAGTAAAGCAATTAATTGCACGACTGCACCAGGTTTAGACATGAAAGGCAGACTTAATAACAGGTTTAAGGAAAAAGGCTTAGAGTAGGGGTTCAGAATGCAGGATAAAGGTTAGTGGCAGCTAATACCAACTTGTATATAGAGGGCAAGGTTAATAGCTGGCTTAAGACTGTGCTGCTTTTTTATCGATCCGAACAACGTACGCAATATGGGAGGTGGGACATCAGTGTTTTGATGGGAAGCAAGTGGCAGAAGCACCAAGATGCCCCTTCATTTGAAGCATGTGGGTACAATAGGGCACCTAACACTTTGCAGAGTTTGAAGGTGAACTGACATACAGCTCTTATTTTCAAGGAACGTGAGAGGCCTACTTTGCGTATTCCTGAAAGAAACATCGTAAGCATGTTTGGATGTTGGGCTCCTCAATACCTTTTTAATACCTTTTTATTCTTAATGTTCTTAACACGTGCTTAGAGCAAGCAGAAGTGGAGGTTGGCAGGGAAAGATCAGCAATTGCCCACCCATAATTCATTTCCCAGGCTGTTCCCAGGGCACAGCGATTATGCACTTCACCTCACTCAAGACCGGCTGTAAAATCTCAGTATTGTCCTTAAGTGCTAAATCAAAGTAAGCAAAAACGGCAGGTAACTGTTTCCCACACAACTGACGCCCTTTGTAAGAGAACTATTGAACTGAAAATGAAAGGCATCCATAGGTGCATAACCAACATTTTTAATTTTACTTCTAGCGATCCAAGGCGCTGTTTAAACAACGATGCTATTACAGATTTACTTAGCCGATTCCTTTCTGAGTGCACCAGAACCCTGATCCTTCCAACAAAGAATGTCAAACAAAGCAGCATTAGGCAAGTTGCTGTGAAACGAAGGCATATTTGCACAGCAATAGAAAGATCTAAATGGGACCCTAACGAGCAACCAAATAGTAACACAGCTGAGGGCATTGCTTTGTAGGAAACAAGTGGCTATTCTGAACCCTGAAGTGCCAAATGTACCGAGTCACAAGAGCTCACTAAAATGAGAGCAAACATCTCAATCCTTTGTATCTGAGTACATACAAAGCTCAAAGCAGCTTGGGGTTTTACCCTCCACAGCTCGGTGAGGATATCTTCACCGTTATCGCATAGCACTTCTCTGTATATTGGTTCGGTTTTAGTGAAGCTTAATGCATGAGAGGAACTTAATATCGGACAGCTTTGAGTAGCTCATGATGAAGGATGGCTAAAAAGAACACATACTAGCCTTTATATCTGACAACGTAGGGGGTGAAGAGGTGCTCAAAATATTTGGATTTTTGTTTTCACATCGATTCCATAGTTCCCACTTTAACAGTGTACCTCCTTCGTCGCTGCTGCTCTGCCCTCTCTAGCTCCAAAGCTACAGCTAAAGTGCATCCAGCATCCATTCCCTCCTGCCCTGCTCTGGCGTCCCAGCAGGACCACAGCCAAGTCTTCTGCCGGGATGCCTCACCTTGTCAGCTGAATTCCTCCTCCTAGAAACTGCCCCTTCACTTTGCTGAATGTTTGGGGACGCAGATAAATTATAAAATGGTAACGGAAATACAACAAGATATCTTTCTTTCCAGATTAGATAATTATCCACTGAGAAATAAAATAGCAACAACAAAACAGCTTCAAATTGTTCTGAACGTAACGGAGTCTTTTCAGAAACACCCCAACGCCTGAGCAACCATTTCTTTCCTTGGAGGAGGGGAAAATGCCATAAAGCTTAAGGAGTATTTTGTTGGGGAAATCACATCTTTCCCTATTTTCCAGCTGACACATTGCACTGCAAATCTGTCACAGCACATTACCTCGGTGATGTAACGTAACGCAACACTGCTGATGCAACCCGATCTGATGTGTCTAACGTGATACATCAGGTACAATATTTGAGAAGCTTTTTCTGAAAACAACCTCTGTAGAAGAGATTCCTTCCCTCTTTACCAATTATGCATTTAAAAAAAAAAAAAAAAAAAGCCTTCCCAAAGAATTGCATCACCAGGAGATAATTGCTTTTTCACAGGTAATTAGCAAATACTATTAGTTGTGGGAAAGGTTTGCTTTTCAGCAATTCACACCTAAAAAATAGTGAAAACAAAAAGATTGTTGCTGACAACAGCTTCCAATGGCACCAACAGAACGCACCTGAGTAGCAGCGGTTACAGGGTCAGATCACGCCACCACTGGACTCATTTTCTGTTTCCCACCAATGCTCACAGCATAACCAAAAGTAGGTTTCCACTTTGTGAACCCTTCACAACCTGACTGACAGCTAATTTTGCTAATCTCTGCAGTAGATGTTCATCACAGAATCAAATAAAGATACACTTCTCAGCACGGGAAGCTCTGCAGACTGCCTGCAATCCTGCAGAAAACTGCTGGATTTTACGTACAGAAGGACGTGGTCCACATCACCATGATCAGATGAATAGTAAGGATTAATGGCCTTAAATATTCTACTGAAGTGGCAGTGGTATTTGTCAGCAGAGGAGACTTGAGGTGAAGCAAATGACCCGTTACTGCATTGATGGCAGCCATCCAGAAAGTAGCAGCAACCACCTCTCCTCTCTGTATCACTTGATGGAAGGCAAACAAAGCTAACCTCACAGAACAGCTTGGGTTGGAGGGCACCTCGAAGAGCAGCCTGTTCCAACCCCTGCCATGGGCAGGGCTGCCAACCACTCCATCTATCCATCACTAAGTCCCCACAAACTCTGTCAGTGGCTGCTATGGAGGGCTTCAGAGGAGGAAGCAACCACCCCTCCATGGTGCTCCTTTTCCCTCTCCTTTTCCCTTTCTCTTCCCCACCCAGCGCTGCCCTGTGCAGGCGGCCAGCAGCAGGACTGGGGCACAGACAGAGAGCCAGGCCCTTCCACTTGCTGCTCAGGCTGATTTTTCAAGTGTAAAATGTAATTCAAATCTCCATAAAAAGCTATTTGCTCCCTAGCCTCGCAATTCTTACACCAAGTTTCAACCGTGAAATCCAATTGGGGGAAAAAAAAAAAAAGCAAAAAAAAAGCAAGCAGACTTATGCTCAAGGTCTGAAAATCCTGCAAGAGCCTTTAACTCTCACACTGAATTGTATCTTAAATGGCATCTGACCGGTTCTGTCTCTCTCCTCTGAAGGGATGGCACAGTGGTCTCTGGTCTCTAAAAGCCAAATCCGGAGAGCTGGGCACCTTCCCAACCTAAATTCAGGTACTTGTGGGCTATGTGCCCCTCCACAGAGCTGCTCTAGCAAGAGAATCAAAGTTGAGCTTTCTGGAGTTTGAAGATATGGCCCAAAATGCAACGATGCAAATTGATCTCTGAAATGTAGAGCCCAACCTGCCCAGCTCTGAACACTGCATATCATATCACAGCCCCCCCTGTACCAGGCACACACACATTTCCAGCCCTTCACGATGCACTGCTGCTCTCTTTGTTGAGGCAATTCAGCAGGGAGCACAAATCCTGACATACCTATTCCATGACCTGGACTTTGGTTTTTTTTCCACTGCTCCATCTTCTCTCCTAGTATGAATGAAGCATTTTCCTCATTAGAAATGCTTATGTTTAAAACAAGATTAAATTACTGAGGATTGAGCAATGGGTAAAGAGATTTTTAAAAGGTTTGATACTTGGTCCCATTTCCAGCCAACACTCAAAAAGTTTGATGTATATCTAGACATTCCAAAGCTCCTGAATATAAGAATTCATCACAACACTCAGGAACACAGGTTGATACTCCAGCTGCTACACAACAGTCAGACAATTCAGGAGCTTTCATCACTTCAAACATTTTCTGAATCAGGAACTTTCAGTAGGTCCAAGGATGGTAACAGCACAGGGTTACCAAGAGCCCAAATTCTAACTCAGAAATAGATAAAGCTTTTAATTGTCACAGTTTCTAATTCCTTAGTTAACCTGAATTATAGGAAACAACATAACGATTTCTATTTGCACGCACGTTCTGCTCCAATGCCATAAATCATAACCACAACCTTGACTGAGCTCTCTACAGGCACAGAAACAGGCAAAAATCATTAATCTTTCATTAAACACAAAAGAAGTTTCTGGCTTTTATGATGATAACACAGAGCTTGAAAATACAATCTATGTGTATTCTAAAGGCTCAGAACGAGCCTCGTGTTATCGGTGTATCATTAGCTACAAATCGTCTCCTTTCTTGTCAACAGGATGTGAGATATTTCTGAAGAGCCCTGAAGTGATGTGTGCCACGTGTGTGAATTGCTCCACACACCCAACCCAGCACCACGTGCCACCTGACTGCCTCATGCTCGCAGAAGACAGAAATCAGAAGAGCTTTTTCCAACCCAAACCTCTCTCTGGGTTTTCTCTCCTGACTTCTGAGTGTGAAAGCATACCACTCTCAAAAGGCATTCTGAAACTCCCAGCCATCCCTTGTATCACACATCTTTTGCTTTCTGCTTTTATGACCAGCTCGTATGACCCATGGGACCCCGTGCTTCTGGGTGAAATCAGCCACCCCATCGGAAAGCCATCGTGCAGAGGCAATTACTTCTGTGCCATCACTATTCACCCCATATCCTGCTTTCTGTTGGAAGAAACGTTGGCCCGGTTGTCTGTTTTCTAATTAAGATTATATTCATTATATCTCAGGGACTGGGAAACCTCATCTGTAACTATTTATGTAGCACACCTATGGCTGCAGGAAAAAAACATCTTTTTTCGAGTCATGGGTTTTGTTCCATGACATGGCAGTTAGTTATCTGCAGCAACGTCAGGTAACAGCACCACCTTCTGCCAACATGATACCATCTCCTTAGAAAACCAACAGATTAATTTTCTCTCTGTGATTTCCGTGGCTTTCTCAAACATTTCTGATGCAGAAGAACACCACCCTAAGGGCTGTTCTGAAACACCCCAAGCTGCCTTGAACAGTGATGAAATTACCAACATGTAGCCAACTTTAGAGGAGCACCGAATGCCCTGAGCTGGGCAACACAACTCTCGCTCCTGGGAGGACAGCTGAGCACACCCATCTGAGTCTTCATGGAAAACTGCCTTCTTCTCCTCCCTCTTTCACATAGGTCCCCAGAGCTGCACACAAGGCTACGTCCTAGATCTTTAGATGACATAAGCTGCCTGAAAATAATCATCTTTCTTGCTTTTTTCCTCTAGGTTCTCTTTGTCCTTAGCAGACAACCCGGGGCTGCCCTGCCTTCAGCTTCAGACAGCCAAATTTTAGGCAGTTGGCTTTCAGAGAGATGAACATTACACAATATAAGTATTCACTTTTAAGAGCAAAACTGTGTCTTTACCTCCACAAACGCCCTATTTTCCTGACAAATTCTTCCCTCCATGTGGGACCGAGGTGCACACAGATCCAAGGAACCCAGGAGAAATGGTGTCAGTGGACACACAGGTAAAGAATAAGGTGCTGATGAGCCAATCAATAAACCAGTAATTAGCTCTGTTTGGGTTTTGGTGTTTTGCTGCATTATTTTTCTGCTGGTTTTGAAAAAAGTTTGCTTATCTTAGTTTTATAACCACTTAAATGAATCCCAGCTCTGTTCAAATCAATGAAAGCTTTTGTGAGACAGCTGTAATTTTATGTGCATGTGTTTCAGTAAATTAGAGGGTTTAGCCTTAAGGATTCACTTTAGTGTAATCTACTAAAAAGATAAGTAGAGCCAGATGCAGTGTCTTACAACCACTGGACAGTCACAACTGGAGCGACAGCACTGACAGCAACTTTATGGCTTTTCCTCATAGGGAGCAGATTTCTTGACTCAAAAAAAGCAGTATTTTACATAAACAATTGTAAATATTTTGTATTTACAATGCAAAGAAAGAAGGGTGCAAGGAAGAAAAAGAAATTAGCCCAGGCAACTGATGATGGCTTTCTTGCATTCTGTTTGTGCACAACTGTGGAAAAAGACAATCTGTAGCTTAAACCATTTAACTAAATTAAATTCTAGTTAGCATCTGGGATCCCATCAATAAGAGTCTATATTTCTGAGGAGCCACAGACTGGTAGCAGTAATAGACACATAAAGAATTTAATAGGTAAATAAATTTGTTGCTGCATTTCTTTCGCTAGCAGAATGCAGCCCAACAGAGTAATTAGTTGTTAGATATCTGACTGTAATGAGAAGGATCCTCTAACTATTACAAATTCTCAAGAAAGAACGTTCACATCATTAGAAACGTTCATTTGTTCTGAAGCACATTCACTCGGCACCAGAAGTTGTCACCTGGTCCCTCACTCTACGTAAATCTTTAATAAAAGATTTTCATCACCATTAGAAAGCGATTTGCAGAGTCACCATCAGCCAGCGATCATTTCCCATGTCTGTCCCAAATCACAATGAGAAGGATAAACGTCAGAGCAGTTTGGCTACAAATCCACAAACACTGGGTTGTCCCTCCATGCTTTTATCTGTCGTGTTTATAAATCCCCTAACTCCTGAATTCACACTAGGGCTGTGCATCCAGTAATTGGCTCCAATAAATCCTAAGCGTTAAGTGTTTGTCCCAGTCTAAACAGCCTTTGTAGCTTCAGGATTTTACATTCAGGTAACCATCAATGCAGCAGGCCTTTTATCAGCACGGTTTCACGGCTGGTACCACCAACACACACACAGGGCTGAGCTCAGCAAGGAGCTGGACATGGGGACCCGAGGCTCTGTGTGCCCGCTCATCTTTAACAGCTGGGGTAAAGCTGACCCCACAGCTGGAGGTGTGCCAGCATGCTGCAAACCAAAACCAGATCTCCTGACATTGAATCTATGCCTCATTCGTGCAAATCCATTTTCTTCTGGAATGCAGTTTGCCACTTCTGGATGGTTTGGGGACCAAATTCCCATTCAAGTCACCCAGGGTGAAATGTGAACATGGACTGATGGCAGTGCAATTGCATTTTGGAAACTACTATGCAAAGTAAGTCTGGTGGAGCATCACAGTTCATTTTCAATGGCCACACCTCCAACTTTCTCATCACTGTTTAGTCATTAGCTTCCAAAACACAAAGTTCCAAACTCAACACAAAATCTGCAAAAATACCAGGTTGCTATCTTTCTGACTCTAATTTATCACCATTAACAAAGACATTTCATACAGCAGGAGGAAGGACTGCAAAGCCACTGTAAAGACAAAGAGCACAGAGCCCCCAGCATTAGAGAGCAGACGATGGGCCCAGGCTGAGGAGGACAGGGAAATAACGAACCTAATTAAAGCATCGAATGCAGGGATGGGCTGCCTACAATACCTTAATTTTGTCACTAAAGTGGATACAATTCGGAACACCCTGGAAAGATGACATTCCCATTGAAAGAAAATCCTTTTCTGCTGACAGCCAGATGGTGAGAGCTACAGGAGCTCATTTCTTTAGCTGGGAGGGAGCAGAGCTGATGGGACATTCTTGGTTCAGACCAACAGCGGAGAGCTTCAAAGCTAACAACAGAGACAGAGCAGGGTCTGAGCTTGACTGCAGCTCTGGATGTAGCACAACATGCATTCTTCTCAAATAGACTGACATCTGGCAAACACCTGAATGGGAAAACTACCAGCAGTTTCGTGTTTGCTGAAATGTTCATCTCGTCTTCTTTTTTCTTTTTTCTTTTTTTTTCCTGAATTGCCAATAAGATTACATTTTCTTTATTGCCCTCTCATTGATTTGTTCCTCAGAAGCAAATGACAGCATTTCTGAGAAATAAGTAACCAAATAAAATAAAGCTGAGAGGCAATCTGCATGTAAATCAGCATTAGTCATTGACATTTGGGACTTGACAATAAGCCATCCCAGTCCCAGCTGTCCCCACAAAAGCTGATCTCCTTTGTAAGACAGAGAACACTGCAAGCAAGTGGAACCAAGGATGAATATAGATAAGATACAAACTCTCTTTGCTCAAAGTTTTTCCTAAAGCCTCCTTTGCTCTGAGCACCCAGGAATACTCCTACCCCTGGCTGCTATTGGTGTCAGCATTGTCTTTGGCACTTTCCTTCCAAGGAAGCTGGCTCCCTTCGTGTGAAATTGTTTAAGATACATTTGCTGTGTGTGCAGTTGCAGCTCAGACGGCTGCTTAATGTGCAGTGCAGTCATTACTCTGTTCTCTGTACTAGGCACCACCTGTAGTAAAAGCTATTAGGTTAAGTACTGCCTTCCTACTTTGTGAATAATTGCTTTTACTCTCAATTCCAGCGCTGCTCAGAAAACACTGTTGAGCAAAAACAGAGATTTGTGTTTATATCACAGATATTGATGGAGATTACGCCTGGGTCTGAACAGCACCACAGCCATTGTATCTGGCCAAGCCAAGCTGCTTAGCTCTAGCCCTTACCCACATTTCTTCTGAAGCTTCAGGTACGATTTTATGTTGCTCTGACCTATCTCATCTGTGCCAGTGGAAGGAATTTCACTTGCTTGTAAGGATGAGGGCCCTCTGAGCAGTGAGGAAAACACAGGCACACTCCATGGCAATAACCCAAAGCCAGGGCAAGGTTTCTACTGCTGCCAAAACCCTATAAACCTGCACTCCCCTACATCCCAAAAGTGGGAGATGCTGCACAGCATGAGAACAAAACCTTTCCCGGTGTTTCCCTTAATCTGTTAAGCAACAGAGAACATCAGGTATCTATAGCCCCAAAAAAGTAGTTCACTCAAATGTGCCAGCAACTAAATATAGCTAAATTAAGCGGTTAAGTATAGTTTATGATTCTCTTTTTATGGAGGATACTACTCTTCTTGCAGAGGTGCATCAGTGAGCCCAGTTTGACTGTTCCTGAATTTCTTTGTGGAGAAGCTACCCTGGTTTCATACGGGATCTTTTAGTGCCTTTTTTGTTGGTTAAACTGGAACTCCTGCGTTGACCTCCTAGTTAAAGAGTGGGTGGAAATACTTGCACAGGACTTTGACTTCTGTGGGGCATGGATGGCTGCCAGGTCTACGGGTCGATCCTTTTCACTTAAGTTTTTAGTTTTATTCTTTTCTATTGAGGCTGTAGAAAACCATAAAAACAAAACCCCTGCCACCCTTTTCCTTCAATCAAATTATGGAGAAAACACCTCCAAAGTCCCAAAGCCTTAATTATGTGCATAAGTTTCAGCATAATGTAGGCTTGGTGTTTCTAAACAGAGCAATGAGGTGATGGAAGAATGAAAATATTGATTTTCTTTGGCAGAGACAAGGAGTCTCAGCCTTGGGTTTTTGCAGGAGTGTTATCAGCTTCACCAAGTCTAATTATCTTCGTGCTCTGGGGTCATGTCTACATAGAAATTGAGGAAGAGTCTGATCAACAGCTGAGATGACAACCAAACGCTTAGAAACACTGGTCCATATTAATCTCCCCTGCATTTTCTATGCTTGTTTATGCACAGACAAGCACAGATCAAAGCTCCTCTATTCTCCTGTAGATGACAAGGTCTGAAAGGCTGGAAGAAGCTGACCCTTGCAGAAAGCTCATGAAAGGTCATGCACCCATTAAGAAAACTGGAGAAGCCTGTGCATCAATCCTCAGCTGGATGAGCGTGCCCTCCTCTACAAGGTGGCTGTTCAGGACACAAGTGAATGTCACATTCCCAATGTTTTTAACATTATCAGGTTACTGGAAGCTGTTACCTTTACTGTGATGCCTTATCTTGAGCATGCATTCTCATGCTGGACTTTACCATTCTTAAAAACGTAAGATTTCCCTGCCCCACTTCTTTTCCAGTATCCCACTATGCTCTATCGTGCTTCCTCTAGCAAACCTCCACATCAAAAAGTCAGTTACAACAACACAAGAACCATTAATGACTAACATGCCAAGAAAATGTTAGAACAGGATGGAGCCTACCCTGAAAAAATGTGCCATTCTTCCTGTATTTTCTGCAGTTGTAGCTATACTGTCACATCACATCAGCTCATCAGCCCCTGTGCGCCCAAAGAGAAACCCAAGGAAGAAACACGCTTCCTGAAGTGATGAGAGACAGAGATGAGGGTGTCCTTGCAGAGGGCAAGGAAGACTGCTTCAGCTACAGAGTGAGCAGCAAACATGCTTTACAAGGACAGGTGTGCTTTGGGGACAACAGACTCCTTCCCTGCTCACATCTCCAGCGTCTGAAGAAAAGGCAGGGTTTGGCATTGCACCTCACATCTTCCCAGGATGAGCCTGGAGACAGATTCTTCCCTGCCTTGCACTGTAACCCCAGGCACAAGTAACAACCACATGAATGCACACGGTTGACATGCTCACAGTGCCTCACATCTTCTGCTGTTTAGGTAAAAAAACAAAACAAAACAACAAACATAATCTATCTGGGATCACTGCCCTATGTATACTGCTTGTCAGCCAACCTATATTTCTTGTCAACAAGTTTTCATATTTCAAATTTTGGAAGAATATTTCTGTTGCCCTTTCCACAACGCTGTACTCCTCCTTCCTTTTCAGCTTTACTCACAAGCAGTTCATTTCAAAAAAAAAAAGAGATCCTTATAACACAGCATTGTTAATTTTAGCACATACGTGTTATGCTGCTATGCTTGTGTTACTGGTAATACAGAGGAAAAACAGACAAAAAACTATCTTTTCCTGGGGCTATTTCTTCTAAACTCACTGGCTGCCAGCTCTGTCCCCAGCTGCTGTGTGGTATAAACCAAACAAGTGATTCTACACTTTACCAATCACACAGTGCCAGACAATGCCATGCAGTATCTGCTATGGTGGAAATTGTTTCGCCTGCTTCCCAAGTTACAGAATACCCACAGAGGAAAGACTGCTGGAAACAGGGAGCCTGTAACCCTTTACTTTATTTTGCACCACTCAGGGAGATGGGCATCACCAGCTGCAAATCCATAACACTGCCATAGGGAACCCTAAGGGAATCTTTCAACGATGTTTTGCTGGTGTTGGCAGCTGATGCAGTGCCATATGCTAAAACCTGTTTGTAGCTCCTACTCCATCCTCTGCTGTACCACCTCCTGTAGAAGAACCAGGTTCTGGCTCAGCATACAGCCATGCTCTGCAGGGATGACACTGTGATGATGAGTGCCTGAAATGTGACCAGTGAAACAGCCAGGACCCAGGCTAGGACTAAAATCTGGGATGCTTTCTGCAGGTGAGCATCCAGCTTTGAGGCCACCATGAAAAGGACAAGTCTCACTTATCCCACCTGGTCTGGATCCAGGCTTGGGAACACACCACCAACAGCAACACATCTGAGTGCCAAACAGTGCCAAAGAGAAGAGGACTCCCTCGCAGCCCTCTGCTCTCTTTGCCTTGCTTTTGTTTCGCTTCTCTATTTAACACAGAGCAAGTATAGCAGCACTAACTGCTTGATTCGATGCAGAGAAAGGCAAAAATCAGGCTCAAAAATCAACTTCACTTCTGTTCATTACTTTCAAGCTGCTTGATTTTTTTCTTCTTCTTTTTACAAGCCCAGGACAAAAGTCTCTCATTTCAGCACCTCACTCATTTGTCTTTAGAGCCATCTGGGTGGTGCGTTTTGCAGGGCTCTGATTTAGCCATCCTTTCTGAACTAAGCATCAAAAACAATGACATCAGCACCCATTTCTGGTGCTAAAAAAACAAACACTAAGAACAAAATATAACTCATGCTGAACCATTTCAGAATGCTCCTGGCTCTCCCTTTACCCAGTTATGCACATGAAACCTCCCTTCTGAATCTACAGGACTTTGGACATGGGAAATCAAAAGGATGGGGGCCAGCAGCTGTCCAATGCAAACTTCACTGCTGCCCAGCTACCAGCTGTCTGAATTAAACAGAAGCCTCCCAGTTTGGTTTGGGTTGCCTATCTGCACAACTTTGACTTTCCCTAATGCTGCTGACATAAATGTAACTGTGCCTTTTGAGGCATTACCTGGATGCCTTTGAGTCCAGCCAATGAACCCTGTTGTTTCAGAGGAGAACCTTCAGTGGAGAGCACTAACACAAGTATGAGGATGGGGGGAAATTGGTTAATTTTGTGGTTTACGCTTTGTCCCATGTGAGCACCTTGTACCAAGCAAACATCTCCCATCTGCCTGGGGAAGCAGCTCCCCTGTGTTTAGCTGAGGCAACAGCCAAGGCAGCACCATCACTCCCTTTGCACTCATGAGCAAAAAACAAGGAGAAAAAAAAGAAAGTGACTTCTGGATGGAAGGTGAGTCAGAAAAAGGACACACAGAGGGTGAGCAGAACGCAGCCCTGCAGCAGCTGTCCTGTGCCAAGCCCAGAATGAGCAGAACAGCTGCAAGCAAAGCCAAGCGGTGAGCCAGGTTTTGATAAAGCATCTGTTGAAGATTTTTTTTTGTAATTCACTTCAAAACTTGTCATCCGGATTATGAAGCTGAAACTGAAGGGAACCTTTCCTTTTTCTTTTTTCTTCTTTTTTTTCCCTTTTTCTAAATACAGCTGCTTTGCTAGCCCACACCTGCACTACCCAGAGATTTCTGGTTACCTGTGAGGCTGCTGCTACCAGAAGTAAGTAGTTTTTAGTAGGAATTCATTTGTTTCACATTGAAACAAAGATCAGGTTGATACCTCAGGAAGATGGGAGCCTTTGTCTGCTTCCACTTGTCCCTTCATTTTCTGCAAGTTTTTGTCTGCCTTTGCCTGGCTGGGCAGCTTCACTGTGCTATAACCATCATTTCTAAATGCAAGACAAGACAAATTGCATCATGACATTCAACATTTGCTCCTGCCCCCCCGCAGGTTCTCCAGCCGTGACCTGCACCTTTCCTTCCAGCACTGTGCTTACCTCACCCCATCCCCTGCCATCTTCCTTCCTCTTTTGCAGCCCTCCCAGGTGAGGTGCTCACCTGCCAGCAGGAAGAGAAGCTGACAGATGGACCAAGGAGCGGCAGACAGACACGCTGTGAGCACAAACCATGCCCTGCCATGGCGTGGCCCCTTGCTGGGCTCCACCTGGGACATGCTGGCCACACGGCTGCTGGCACTGCAGGAGGTGGGCAGTGGAGCCCAGGAGTAGGCAAAGGATGCGCTCATGGGAGATGGAGACTTGAGAATGCCCAGCAGGGACAGATGGAAGTGACAGCCTAACTACCTGCTGTCCTCCGGACTTTGGAACGTCATTTAAGAATGGAAAATGGGCAACAAGAACAAAGGATTTGGCTTCCTTTTAACTCTGTTTTAAATTCTGGAATTTCTGAATTACTGGGAGTAAATGAGGAGGCATCAGCCTGTGTGAATCAAAGTCTCTATAGGAAAACAGCCTGGGAAGCTGCCACAGGGCAGTTGGAGTCTTTCTGCTGTACAAAGAACGGTCAGCTGACTTCAGCCATGCCATGAACCTCCCACATTCTGCAGCCCAGAATCCTCCAAACCTTCCCAGCCTCAGGACTCCTCTGCTCAGGTTGTCTTTGCTTATAAACACAGAAACAGAGATGTCACTGCTTTTGCTTTACCTCCTCCCTTTTCCTTAGCTTATGAACAGCACAACAGACATCAGTTCTTATTGCAGTGTTCCAGCCAAAGTCCTTTTAGGGACCTGACTTTGGCCAGGTAGGAGCAGGAGGCTGGCTGCCTTCTTTGGAAGGCCAACACACAGAGGAGAAGAACTCTGATTTGAGGTGAGCTCACCCTGAAGAACACTTCACCTTGCAGACCCAGTGAGCTCAAGGAGAGAATGCCTCTGAAATACTCAAAGCTCCACAAAATTACCTAGACTCAACTTGCCCTTGTTTCCCAAGAACTTCTCTTTTATTACTACTGTACAGCTCAACTTGGTATGCGAGTGTTGGGGAATAGGCCACATAGCACTGCATTTCTCCTGAATCCCTCTGAAATACAGTTTGAAAAATGATGGCAGAACATCCTCCAATTAATTCTGTTTGAAAAATTTCCTACGTACAGGCAGCGAGCTGTTCCAGTCTTTTCATTTCTGTTTGCAACATTTCTGTAAGAGGCTTTGGTGCAAACAATACCCATTACTGCTGCCTGCTGATATATACACCCAGAGAGTGAAGGAAATTATATTGCATAAGCCTCAACATGACTATCGCAGGTTAGTTAGAGCAGCTCTTGGCAATAGTTCAGGTACAGGGGAAAAAATGCTGCTAATATCCACTGGACATAAATTACCAGTTTAAAACTAGCACCAGTTCATAGATTTAAATGGATTTTTAATGGACTCCAGCCTCACGATTAAAGCAATAAGAGGATATGATTCCTCTATCCCCAGTGGCATCCTAAGGGCTTCATTGACATGTGCCTTCATGATTTACGGTTGACTGCCTTAATCAGAGCTCCGAGCACTGTGGGAAAATGCCCAGGCAGCAAGACAGATCATGCACAAGTGCATGCTAATTTGGCTTTTTTTGCTGTATTCACAGAGCTCAGCCTGCTTGTGCTCTGCCTGACCCCGCTCCAGAGCAGTCAGCAAGGCTGCCCACAGCTTTTGCTGCCTGCATCGGAGTCGTGGTGTTCTGTTGATCACTGTCATGCACTAATTTCAAGACTGAAATGTCAGTGATCTCGTAAAGCTGCCTTTCCTGCACTTTGTGTTTATTTTGTATCTCCGTCCATAAGAGCACAGTGTTACGACTTCCAGCAATTCCACAATGGACAAATACTCGATGTGCAAAATCATGAAGGCAAAGAGGCCACATCCCTGCCGCCCCGGTGTCACACAGCCATTCAGACAGAGGTGAGTGCAACACTGCAAGCACTGCTGCTATCGCACAGCCAAAAACAACCACACAAGAGATCTCACACATCAGCACACGCATTACTCCTGCTCTGTACACTAAGTTTTTCAGATGCCATTATTTTGCGCTGGGGTTGAGAGAAGGGAAATCAATTACCAGCAAGGGCCTCAATTACAACAGTCTGTTAGCTACAGACAGCAAATCTCAGAACGTTAAAAGCCATGGAGGCAGTCTACCCAGCCCTATGAACCACACAGAGAATATGAGCAAAAAGTATATGTGGAAAGAGGACTTGTTCCTTCACTTCATCCACCCACTTGCCTTAAAATGGCTAAATGGAAATACTGGAAAACCCAGAGCATCTGCCACAGAGGCAGCTCCCCTGGAGTTTATCCTTGCTCTTGATGTTACAGCCATTATTACACAATCATTTTGAAGCACTGTGATTTCCTTCAAAAATCAGAATGATCCCTACAGTGAATCTTTCCCCTCTCTCTCCTTTATTTTTCTCTTTTTCCCTACAGGCAGAATGTCTTATCTTGGTTTTGTCCCTCATGGATAAGTTAAACTGTATCTTAGATGTCACATTCTGTCACACTTATCTATGATTTCATGCACGTAGCAAGACAGGATTTTAGCTCACAAGCTTTGCTACTTCCCCAATATTTTTAGGTTGTGACTATAGTAAACATTTAAATAAGTTGCTTCTACATAACCACAAAATAAAGCTGCCAGGAGATTTCCCTTTTTGTGTATCCACATGATTACATGCTAGGGAGTCTCAAGCCATGATCCTTACCTATATATATAGGTGAGAATATGTATGCATATTTTGAAGCATTCTGGTCACTGGGATGGTACCACCCTCGCGTTTGGACTCAGTATAAACCAAAACATTTATTGTTTGATGAACTGTTGACCAAAAGCTCTGACATCCAGGCTCACAATTGGCACTAAGCCAGCCATCGTGGCTTAATGCAAAGGACAGCTACAAAAGCACAAGCCTTGACAAAGCAACCTATCTCCCCTCTTTTCCAGGCTTCGATTCTGTCGTGACGAGGATGTTACTGCATATACTGCTTAGAAGATTTCCATTGCACATCTCCTTCTTAGCTAAAACGTTACACACAGGCACCTAACAGAGACCTGGTCTTACAGCTCCTCCAAGGCTCCTCCAGTCTGCCCAAGCAGCTCGGGGATTTTCTCATAACCAGTCAGTCTGGTATCTTTACCTCTCCCCAGGGATATAATCTTAAAATTAGGCCCCTTCCCCTTATCTCAAGAACAGGAAGAAGCATCCCACAAACAATGTATTGACAGAAATGCCAATTTCAGTGTGTGTTCCACTGTGGCTGTGCAGAATGCCTCTTTCTGCCAGTGGCTGCCCAGGAGAGCACACTGCTCCCTCACTGCCAGCTTTCCTCCCAGTGAGAAAACTGCAAATCAATGCACTGACAGCTCTCATCAGTAATTAGCAGCAGTGCTATGAAATACCACGAGTTTAGCTGCATGGAAATGTTTCCTTTGGTATGGAAATACCATAGATGCCATTCCTGCTTGTGGACATGTGTACAGGTGGAAGCTGGGCCCGTGGCAGTGCTGGGCAAGCAGCCACCCACCTAAACCCAAGCAAGACTTTCTGCCATCCCATCCACAGTGCCTCTAAGCTCGTGGCATGGATATGCCATCCCAGATTTCTTTCCCTATGTGAAAATAGATGAGAAATATGAGAAAAAACACCCGCTTTGTTTTAGGAAATGGTAGTATCATTTATGAGCAAGCTTGGAGGGCTTGGATTGAAAGGCTGATTGACAAGGAGCTGATCAGCCTCATTTTACCACTACCAGAGAGCACAGGAGTTAATATTTCAGGCATGATCTGAGGTGGCAGTGGGTAGGCGAGGTGCTGGAGATGACACTAATGCAATTCTGACAGCCTGTGACTTCCTGAGTGCATAACTGAAGGGTTTGGTGAAGCCACGACGTGTGATCCGACAGTAATGACATCGCTGCCGAGTGAAACAAGAGCAGTTTGGAGCAGGTTGGCTAGAACTCTTCCCCCTTTTCGTTTAGGCACTTAACCTAATACACTCCAAATCCTCCAGCAGGGTTCACATCACAGGAGGAGAGGGTTGAGGAACGAGGGCTTTGGAGCTTAACAATTCCAATGGGTCTGTTTTCAAGGAAATACGCTATAAAATGTAACCGCAACAATAAATAACCTCTGCTTGGAATCATTCAACAAAAGAAATAATGACAAATTCTCTTAGGTGTTCATCACTATTCAGACAAGGGATGGCAAGAATGGTCTGACACACACAGACATCTTTCATCCTTTCTCAGACATTCAGATTTTCTGGTCCCAGGCTAGTTACAACTGAATCCCACAAAGAACACGTGCAGCATCTAAACATGTGTCCCAGTGCTTCCTCTATCAGGGCCGGAGAAAGCAGTCCAAGACACCGAGCTGAAATCTCTTCTTTTGACATTAGTAAAGAAGAACTCATTCTAGCACCAAATCTGCACTCAACACACATAAACAAGGCCCAAGAAGGCAGAGCCATGTGGCCAAACAGCTTTCCAAGTCCTGCTGAAAGCTGTGAGCCTCTGCACTTGCGTCAGGTTTCTGAAGGCTCACTCTGTGCCACGCAAAGCACTGCAGAGCAGAACAGACGGCCCCACGCAGCCCCTGCACATGCACTATGAAAATACAACACCCCCCATTTCCTCATTCTGTACATCACAAAAACCAGCCCAACCTCTAATTCGGTCGCAAACGGCACAGCATTTCATCTCACTTCTGGCTCAAACATATTCATGGAGATGAAAAGCAAATTAATTGCAAGAAACTTTTTCCCATCGTTTTAGTGAAATTGCACACGTGAGGAATCTCATTTTTCTGACTCTCTGGTATAAGGTTGGCTCTCCCAGAGGCTGCCGTGGATCTGACCCCACACAGCTCCATGAATTTAGGAGGCAGAATTCAAACATGCCACAAAGAGTGGAGTACCAGGTTCTGCCACTGTTCCAGAGGCACCTGGGGGCTGATCCATTTGTCTTTTAGAGCTTTAGTTCACCATCAATCAAACGGAGCTGCTACTCTTCCACCTCTTTTTACTAGATGAGTAAAAATACGATGATGTTTTATAGTATGAAATATACTGGGCTATAACAATGCAGTACTATATGCATATTTTATTATGTAAGTTTGTTTTGTGAGACAAAAGGCAGCCTACCGTCCATATATTCAGGTTCTCAGAAACCACAGAGACACTAATTAGGTATTTAGACCCTAGCATAACAGCAATAACAACAGGCCTAAATTTATTACCAAAATCACAAGCCTGAATAGACTCAAACTATTCCAGCAGAGACTAATAAATAACTATGAGAGCAGCAGGGACAGTAATTAAAATAAGAAAACGTAACATTAATTTCAAAAGCCGATTGAAATGCTAACTCTCTGAATGCACAGAGTGCCCTGCAAGGGTCTGGGGGTTGGCAGCGGGTCAGCAAACACATCCACACTGCACCTCCATAGCCAGAGCACCTCATCTGCTGTGGAAATGCAAAGCCATCTGGAGCAGCATGCTGGAGTGAACAAAGGTCCTCCAGGCCATTGCCAACTTCCCATACAGTGCCATGAAAACCATGAAGCAGAACATGAATCATTTAAAAGCAAAACTACATTAAGAAATGAATAACCATCCACTACAATTTGAATAGAGGAGACAAGGCTGTTACAGTTAATGATTTAGTAGGGGACCTTCTCCCTCGAGCAGGAAAACCAAGGCAGGCTGTGCCCTGCCCTGCTGCTCCAAGGCTGCTTCCTGGGGTGAGATCCCAAATACAACAGGAGAGATTTGCAAAAGCATTTAAATGTGTCAGCTGCCATCACTCTTTGGACTTTCTGTGCTAATCAAGGTTTGTCTCAGATGGGACAATTAACAGACATTATTATTCCAGAATAAACGCGTGAAGAAATCAAAATGTTTAATTTAAGATGTATAGCTATGTTTTGTGAGGATGCTGAACGAATGAGAGTCTTTTGACACCGAACAGCAAAGCTGAAACATCGGGGTAGCAGGGAGAGAGTGTCTTTCCTGATGCAAATCATACAGATGGACTCAGGCACTTTGGGTCATTTCATGCAAACATCCTAAAACCCATTGGCAGAACTTTAAGACGCACTTGTGTTAGCCCTAACCTCTATGAGGCCACAGCAGACAGAGCTATCAAAATGGTCAGCAATAAACTGCTGTGCAGTGTGACATGTAAATCCCATTTTTGGAAAGGAAAGGACAGCAGCTGGGAGACACAGCAGAGATGCTAATCCCCAACCCCCAGAACCAAGCTGGGGAAAGCAGAGGGTGTCACAGTGTGCTTGAAAACCAGCAACAGTGATACAAATCCCACTAAGTAAGATGTTCCCAGTGGCAAAGCATTTGAGATAATAACGTGTTGCTAAACCCTTTTGCTGAACATGTTTAACCGGCTTCTATCCATGGAAAAAGCAAGCTTGTAGGGAGGGAGAAGGGATTAACCTAATTTTAATGAGAAATCCCAAATGCTAATCTGGTTTCCTACAGCCTTCTGCAGAACACAGAAGCGGAAAGGAATGTTTTTAAGGACACTTCCTGTAGTCACTGAACTACGTGATAAGTACATACGGAAGAAGAGAGCCTTATCTTTCCAAGAAGCCACTTCTTAACAAATTGACTTTTTTGCTCGCTTTGATCTTTCATCTCACAATCACAGAATCTCTCGAGAGCTGAAGTTACCTGGAAATAGGACAAAACGCTCTCAGTTCTTCCACTGTGCTGTGGTGCTGTGAGCTTTGCCCCTTCAAAATTCAAGCAAAGCAAAAAAGTTTATCTTTTCTTTTTCATGCTGGTACAGGCGCATCCCTTTATACCCCATTCCAAGCTCACGTGGCTCCTGACTGCCCTGACAAGAGCTGCTGCTATGGGCTGACTCAACAGGTCCCAGCAGTGGGATGGTGGGGAAAGACTGAAAATTAGAAATTCAGACGAAATTTCAGACTTTTTTCCACCTCCGTTCCGGGACTGCTGGAAATCTGCACTGCAAAACACCTCCACTGAGATAGCGTCAGCTCAGCAGAAATGCATGAGACCACAGAACTTTTCTGCTGATCGCTCTGCAGAAGTGTCACTTCTCCTGGGCCCCAGAGGTAATTAGTCAACAGAAGAGCGGTTTTTAAATATACCTTTTCTGCTTGGCTGCTGAACCAGTTGCGCTCTCTCTGCTTAAGGCCTCTCTGGGACCCACAGGAGTGCACTGGCTGAGCTCTCCCCAAGCAGGGCGGTCGCGGCAGCAGCGCACAGTCGGTGAGAAACAGCCACCCACTGCACAGCTTCCTTGGGAGCACCTCCTCCTCCTCCTCTCAGCCACACTCGGCTCTTTCACTGCTGTAACTGAGCACTCAAATCAATTGCAGAGCTGCACAGCTTTATAAGAGCTGAAGATCTCACTCCAACTCTTCCATGCGTTGTGATATCGGTAACTTCCTCTGAGTTCACAGAATTAATGGGTTCCTCTTTACCTCCCTTAGAACAGACCTAACAGGTTCATAGTGATGAATCCTAACACCAGGCTGAGTGATGGAACAGCTGAAGGAGGTGCTATGCAGTCGGAGGAGAAGCAAAGCGAGGGTGTTTGTGTTCTGCAGATGTCAATAGAACAGAGCACTGCCTTCAACACTGCTCCCCTGCATCAAAGTACGTCCCCTACCTCACAAAGTACATTCACAACAGTAAAAATTCTATTTTGTATGCATTATCCATAGCTAAAAGCCCTTTTCTTCTAGAATTTAACCCTTTATGAGAACTAGTCTCTCTTTCTTTATCACATCTATAATTTCCCCTGAATTATCTGTTTTAAAACCATTCCAAGCTTGCAAAGACTAGAGACGCCCAAAATACCCAAGGGAAACACATCTAAATTCCCTCATCACAAACATTACAGCACAGCTACACACTAATTAATAACGCAATATACATTAGTCAATGAATGCGAATCAGGAACAATTTATTTTACGCTGCTGTAAGCACCAGAAACCAATTAAAATGTTATCTGTGAAATATGGGTCACATCAAAGCAGTATTTGTCAAACAGGGGTCATATTTTAGCACTTGAATGCCTAGCCTCAAGGTCACAGGACACAAAGCACATTTTTAATTAGCAATTAATGTTACCAAACTGCTGTTTCTCGTTTAACAGCTGTGTTTGTGCACACTGATGCAGCCAGGCCTTGGAGACAAGTCATAAGCTATTACAAAGAGGTAGTCAGGAGCTGGTGGGGGTTCAGAATGGTCTCTCCTGATGGGTAACAGACTCATCTGGGGAAAGTGAGCGCTGGTTTGGATTGCACATAAGCTCCAGTGCTCTTTGGATACAGAATACAGAATTTAGTTTAATATTTCTCAAGTAAAAATACAAATCCCTAAAGGAAGATTTCTGAAAGAGCTGGCTGCTTTCTCCTAATCAGTGCGTTAACAAAAAGCAGCCACTCATAAAACTCCCCTGATCTGCCCACAGCATGCCATACGCTGCTCTCAGCACCCAGGAGATCTCTCAGCAGGGGATGGCAGGTATCTTTGCCATCCATATAATGTAAATCATAAATCTTGTAAATGCTAGTTACAGCTATGCCCTACTGCAGGGAAATTGTAATGTGTTTGGAAGAACACTGAATCTCTAGTCTTATGTGAATTTTGGGAGAGTTTTTAGGGGTGCAATCACCTTCCATTTGGCATATGCTTCTCTGGAAAGCATCAGTAGGATAAATTCTCCTATCCATCTTCATGTATATAAACTCCCATAAGGCTGAGTGACAACAATTTGCCTACAGCAGCCAGTCTGGGTCTCTGCCAGTACTCCCTTTGGTTCCTCTGCCACAAAACACTTCCCTCATCCCACTGCACTTCAACAAATGAACTTGCCTCGTCCATCTCCAAAACCAAATCTCAGAATTAATATTTTACACTTTTCACCTGTATTTCTACTCAAAGCTATAGCAAGTGGGTATGTGCCCTTTCACCCTCTCTGTAGCCCCTGGTACTCACAAGCATGCTGTACAAGTAGATGCTCCAGATGACTGGAGGAAAAGGAGGTGAAGGTATACAAGGCAGCAGGCAACTGTTCCCAGCTCTGTAAGAACCACTGCCACCCTCCTCCCCTGGCTTTCCAGCACTCTAGCCTCAAGGAAGACATGACAAAACTCTTCAAGGTCGTTACACAATGAACAGGAGTAGAAATAATGAGTTTAAATTGCAGCAAGACAGATTTAAGTTAGACAGCCAGAATACTGCTCCAATAGCAAGGCTAACGAAGCCCTAAAATGGATTACTTATAGGAACTGGAGACTCTGCCATTAAACATTATCAAGAAGAGGCTGGAAATTCCCAGTCATGTATAGCTTAGTTACAGTACAGCCTGCCCTGGGGCACAGACATGGCCAAACGACCTCTCACTGCTGCTTCCTTCTCTATTACTCACTGAATAAGAAGCTTAACTATAACCTGAAAATACAGCAATTCAGCTGCAGAAGACCTCAACACCAATTCTTTTGCATAGTTGCTCTTTGGAGACATTCTTTCTTCCCACTGCAAGACTCCACAGACAACAGTAAGAGCCAACACCAGTTCAACCTCCAACAGAAAACAGAGGAGGTGAGTGCTGGCAGGGTCTTCCCTTACAGCTGCCACTCACACAGAGGCCCTGCAGGTTTGCTGGGCTGTTCCACCCCTCCTGCTGTGCCTTGCAGTGACTGCCCTGCACCTTTGCTCACGATGGTACATTTTCTAACACGCGGTGCCACTGGAAGTGAGGAGGAACAGTGTAACGTCAGCTTCTAACATCACAAAAACGATGATGCTATTAAATACTAAATCCCATACTATGCACTGTCTTACACCATCTCAAGGAGCAGTAACCTGACTATGGTAATCAGAACAATAGGCCTGAATTGTTCCACTGTTTTGTCCAAAGCATTATTGCTTTGTGGTAGTTAAAGAACCATCGCTTCCAGAGCACCTGAAATACACCTTTGTGTGTGGATTTGTATAATCATATTTGTTAGTTACTGCTCTCAAGTTTATTCCCTCGAGAAATCCTGCCACAAATCAGACACAGTCAAGGAAATTCACGCCGGAAGACAAACATCTGAATACATCAAACCAGCAGCTCCCTGGCAGTCCTACATTCTTCTGTGGCATTTGAATATGAATCATTTTGGTGTTGTATCAAGCCCTTAATGTTCTTTTAATGCTGAGTTTCTCATCTGAATTTCACTGGGACTTATTAAATGCAGGGTTTTCCTTTCCCTATCTCGTACCGACATGATTATGGTAACTATGTATAATTATGTGCATAGGGTAAATATGCTAATTGTATAATTGCAACATTCAAGTAAATCCTGGCAAGCAGAGGCTGTTCTCAGGGCAGGCAGGACACATACTGATAAGTACTGCAGAACTGGAGGCACTTTTCATATTTTCCATTATTAATATTTAGCAAGAAAACAGAACATAGTTTATCTTTCTCCCACATAGCCTTTCCATCCACAGGCTGGATGGTGAGCCCTTGCTGTCGTGACAGTGGAAGTTAATAGAGCACCTGTAGTAGTTAGAGAATGCCTTTGTGCAGTAGCATCGCCTGTATGCTGGAAGCAGGACAACTCCTAACAAGGTTAATTTGGGTCTGCCTACTGAACTTACCAGATTTGCAGGAGGCAGACTGAAAACATGAAGTATTATCAGTTACTTTTTGTCTTTGTGGAGAAGATCTATTAGGAACAATAAAATGAAAACTATACTTAGGGACTGAGAAGGAAAGAAAAATAGGGACACAAACCTCTCCTATCACAGTGCTTCACTTTTGTCAGGAGGGAGCTGAGGGCAAAGACATCAAAGGAAGAGGTGCTGATTCAATTCCTGCCAGCGACTTCATGTGTGATGTTGGATTAATTACTTTGTGTCCTTTATTTCCTTTTTCCCTGCTTAGATTGACGTCTGTCATGCATTTGAGCATCAGCCAATAGATTGGGATGCTGTGCTCACTTGAGCGTCCCAGTGCTGTCACGAGTTTCATTCACACAACGTTAAAAAAACAAGTTGAGATTTGTCTGATAAAGGTAGACATGACCTTCAGGAGGGGAGGGAGAAAGAGAATTAGATTTGCCTTTAAAAAATGACAGGATATGGCTGGCAGTGAGCTTCTAGGTGATACATAAATAAAGAATTAAAAAGGAAACAACAAAACAACGCTTTGAAAAGGACTAACAATGGAAACAATGCTGCATCAACAACTGAAGTGCCATTGGGAGCTCTTAGAACACTATGGAAAAAAATGCAAGCTGATTGAAATGCAGCATTAAAATAATGATGCCTCCCATTTATGAGCCAGTAGGGGACCGCTGGGATGTGCAACTTAGCACCTCGCTGTGTTATTATGACTGTGGATTTGTGTTCATTCTGACACAAGAGAGGATCTCTGGCCTTTACCTGAATGGAAATACTGCCTATGGTCCTTAAGGTAAATAGCCATAGGATCCGTATCTCCTGTACAAACATCAGCTATAGCACTAGTCACACTTCATCCTTCTGGCCTTGTGATGAGCAGCAGACCCTTCACATAGATAACATGTGCAAGACTGCCAGATACACAAGCTTGCAGCTCCTGAAGAAGGGTTATGATTTTGCTTTAGAAAAGGTCAATAAGAGGTGCAGAAGGTATATGGCTAGATGTAACAAAGCTCCTAGGCGTCTGTAAATCACTCTCTACATACAGCAGTTGGTAAAGAGTGTCACATAACCTCGAGGAGCCTGGTTATTTATGACTCTTCATCTTCAGACACTTGACTTCGAACATTTCTGATTGAACACCAAAATAACAGCACTCAGGATTGCTATGAATCAGACCCAAACCATCCCAAACTGGCTGTATCTAGTCCAAGCCTTTCAGGCTATTGGTTGCCATTGCTATTTGTTGTCATGTTTCTAGTTCACAGATAAGATCTCTTACAGGTTCCCTACTCCTCACACCACAATGGATCTGAATCTGTTTTTAAATTATCACTTAGATTTGGTCACACACAAATGAATTTTTATGTTCTACCAATCACCCTGAGACCTAAAACATTACAGATCAGAAAGATGTCATTGCAACCTCTGGGATCCAAGCCAAATTCTCTTATTGAAAACACATAATATGCATTAAACCAGGGATCCTTCTGTATGCCTGGCTTGTTTTCCTAATGCCTGGCTTACAAAGGCCCTGGAAGAAAGCCGAGTGAAAGTGCCTGGTGACCTCTCCTGCCGACAGCCCCTGTTGCTCATCTCAACTGCATCTGATAGAACACAGCACATTCCTTTAAATATTTTATCCATGCAGTGATCATGGGTGAAAGAAAGAACTAACAAGAAATGACAAGTGAAATAACTACATTTCCGGACCTGACAACACTCTTTATTTCTAATTCTACTAAGGCTGTGGTCAGGCATTAGGGTACAGCTTTGATGAGAGATTAAATAAGTGATCTTAGCATTCGAGTTATAGTACACACACCCTGACCTGAGAGTTCACTTGGAAACAGGTGGAAGTGAAAGAAAACAGGTCAGGAAATCTGATGTTTCCTTACTTTGCACCCTGTGACTTTGCTCTTGTAAAAATGCATTCTTTGCTTCACAGAGACACCCAAAGAAAGCATGAAGAAACAGACTGACAACAGGAAAAGCTACCTGACTACACTGAATGACTTACAACAAAATTTCCCAATAAAATATTTCCAAGAAAAGTTTTGTACTGTGTCAAAAATACTTAAACACAGTAGGTTGTAAATAGTCCAGTGGATGTTTCTACAGAAAGTTCTGAAAGGCCTTCATATCCCATTGCACTGCTGTTAATACTACCTCTCCTGGAATTTTGTTTCAAATTCCACTACTTCTTTAGTCCCTCTCTCAGACAAACTTAACTACCTGAATTACAAAGTGGTAAGAAGAAAAAAACTGAGGGACATATCTTTCATGTCGCCAAGTCTAAAAAACAAGTTTATCATCAAGCTAGGTTTTCAGTAATTTTCAATCTGTGCAAATCTATCACTGAGCATCCTGACTTGGTTTTGGATAGGTTGCAAATCTGATTTCATTTCATCACTCCCAAGTTCCCCTATTCTCTCCCCTCACAACCAATTCCTGTAACAGCTCAGAGATCCCTGCTCTTTGCAGACAGTCTAAATCACAGATCTCTTACAGCAGAATGTGTTCCCTGACATAGATCATCTGTCCAAGGCCTCAGCAGTGCTCACTAGGGATGTCTGCTGGGCCACAGCCCAGCGTGGAATTACAGCCTGCAGGATGCTGTGCTGTACAAACAGCACCCTGGCACACATGCCAGGCATGTCCTGCTGAGTTACAACATTAAAAAGAAAAAAAAGGGGAAAAAACATATTTGCAGACTATGAAGCCAACCCACTAACGTGTATCAAGGGAAAAGTTTGAGATGCCCAAAGAAGACAGCGAGTGCCTGCTCTGGGTGCATTTACTTGCAGCTTGCACTGACACCTCCCATGTCAGGGCTCTGATTCCAGCAACTCCTCCTACCTCGTCACTGTCCCCATAGACAAGACTGTGGTCCAGAGGAGGCCTTAAAAGAAGCAAGTGAGAGATGATCAGAAAGGAGGCTGCTGCTTCAAGATCCTGCTACCTTCAGTGAGGCCTGCAGCTACCTAATGACCTAACAAAGCAAATCATTAGCAACATTTCACCTAGCACTTAAAATATTTCCATTGCAAATGACTCCCCTATTAAATGAATGCCCACTGCAGAAAGTAATTACCTTTTCTTTGAACCAGCATTTCAGAAATTTCAAATAACTGGGAAAGAAAAAAGGCAGAAGCAGCAGCAGATGCATTTTGTGATTCCTCCCCTCCCTCTCCCTCTGCTCTCACGTTGGTGACAGAGGGCCAAAGGAGCAGCCCGGATTTCAGCCCTATCACCCATGCTGGATGCACACCCCACCTGAAGGCTGAATTCCCTCACCTGTTCCCTTGCTACACATCCCAGCAAAGCAGTGGCAGCTGATGGGCCAAGCGCTGGGATCTGGGCAGACATTTACAAGTTGGTATTGGAAAGCAAATCCCCACTCCATACTGTGCAGCAGCAAATTATTCATCTCATTTTCTTTCTGCATGTGCATCTGCTGAGACACACGAAGTAAAATTAGAGCAATGCTCTTCCTGTGTACATGTACATGTATATATAAATACCCTTGCGTATACAGACATATTTAGCTGAGAGAGGGTGAAGATGGAGCTGCTAATTACTACGTGTCGTTATTCTTTGCTTTAAATTCATTTTGTGTTCACTCGCCCTGGCTTTGAGTCACAAGAGGAAGTCTGTCTGCCTGGCAAAGTTACATCCAGATGCTAACACTGGGACAACGATACCAGACTCTGATTTAAAAAAAAAAAAGACTGTTCTCCACACCAAGAAGTCGATGTATTTCTTCTGTGAAAGAGAGTCTGTGTCTCTGTATAGGATTTTTCTGGGCTTGAGAGAAAGCTATTACAGAGAATGAATCAAAAGCAAAGCAACATTTATCAGTGTTTTCTTTAAGGAGAGAGAAGAGAGAATAAAACTGGCCATGTCATAAAATGCTTGGGTTGCGCCAAAAGTAATGCCTCCTATTTATTTCCGTGGAAATGACAACAGATACAAAGAGCACAATAACACTATTTGATAGCACAGATTCTCAGCTACAAAACACAATTTTTCAGCACAGTCACCACCACGGGATTCGCGTTTTTGCCAGCGATGAACAAGAGCCTGCGCTTCATGGCACGATTAGAGAAGAGCTTACGGATCCCATCTCCATAGAATGAATCATAGAACAGCCTGGGTTGAAAAGGACAACGATCATCCAGTTCCAAGCCCCTGCTATGTGCAGAGTTGCCAACCAGCAGCCCAGGCTGCCCAGAGCCACATCCAGCCTGGCCTTGAATGCCTGCAGGGACGGGGCATCCACAGCCTCCTTGGGCAACCTGTTCCATTTTATGAATCTAACACCTATCTCTCTGCAGTCACAAACAGAGGCCTTTTTTCAGTTGAGCTGAAATGATTTCCATGTGTTTAAAGTTAAGCATAGGTATCAGTGGATGTAGGATCACGGCATTAATTCAGAATTAAACCCCTTTGGATTTTAAGTGGCTTCATCTTTAACTATGAGTATTTCTACTATATCTTCTAATTGCACCCAGAGGATTTTTCTGAAAGTAGAGCTTTATTTTGCAGAGGAGAAAAATACATTAGGTGGACTTCTGGAAGTCTGGATTAAGAAAAGACAACAGCTTCCCTCAGAAAATACCACAAGTTTTTCCACTTCGCCACTTCCGACAGTTTTTATTCACTCCAAACCCTGCTCAGAACTGCTATTTCCAGAAAAAAAAAGCTGCCACTTACTCTATGTAATTCAGATACCACACTGCAAAAAGTGCCTTCAAAGTGAAGATCTGGGCAAAGAACATCCTGGAAGGATCTGATGAGAAGCTTTTGTACTTAAGCACTAGCTTTTGTATTGGACACAAGAAGGAAGCAGCTATTCATACAGCAAAACAGCCATCTATTCTTGCAGAGAAAGAAAATGCAGCCTATGACATTGTGTGCCAGTCACACCGAGAGCTCCCCACCACTGCCAGTTTGCATCTGATGGTTGTTTCCTTTTTGCTATCCCTTAAGTCTAAAGGCAACATGGGACAAGTGGAAACAAAGGTAAAAGGCACGGGAAGGAGCTGGGTGCTTTTTGCAGACACCAAGCATTTTCTAAGACTTTATTTCATTAGAGTTACAGAGCGCCCACAGAAAGGTGTGCGTGTTCTCTCCTCTCTATTCTCTGTCACATCACATTTCTGCTCAACACACTGCAGCAAACCCTGGGAGTGATTTGTGGAATACATTAGCATAGCTTAACTGCGTGTGCATAAGATTTACATGCTAGTGCTGTAAGGAAAGGTGACAGGTCAGAATGAAATGGATGATTAAAAAAAGAAGTTGGTTAATTTCTGTAGCATTATTTCAAAAAGATCTACTAGAACAGAAAGCTTGACTCAATCATTCCGAATATCTTAATTAGGCAAAATGAAAGGAACAATGCTGAAACTGTGATCCTCTCTGCACAGCCACGAGTGGCTTGCACAAAGATAGGGAATGGGCAGTGATGTGGGGGATGCAGAGCTCCCTTCCCCCTCACTGGCTCCTCCAGCTTAGCCATCTCATCTGTGAAGCTTTTATCTTCCTCTGTTAAATCACCTGAAATCAAAGCCGGTGTGTACCAAGCTGTTTCCTCTGGAAGGATGAGGTTATGTGTGAGGAGATGCTTATTTCCTCAGATTGGTGTCCAAGGAGAGGTGCAGCAGCTTTCACCTGAGCAGTCAAGGCTGAATCACATCTAAATATCGGAACGGGAGCAGACATCCAGGAAAGTGTTGGCTCCACACTGACACAGGTGGGATTTTATTCAGCCATCACGTTCTACCCTGCAGACACTGTGCGACACGCATTGGCCACCCATCATCCATCCCAGTGCTGCTGCTGCTTTCCCCGTGTGTTGCTTCGTTCTGGGGGAACCAATTCACCCCTGACCTGCTCTCTGCTCTCCTGCCCCCAAGTCAGCGCCGCTGTAATCATCAACATCTGGCAGTCAGAAAACTATATCATTCCAGTGGTCAGGCAGTGGAATGGATGCCCAGGGAGGTGGTGGAGTCACTGACCCTGGGGGTGTTCAAGGAAAGGCTGGATGTTGTGTTGAGGGACATGGTTTAGTGGGAGCTGTTGGGAATAGGTGAACGGTTGGACTGGATGATCTTTTAGGTCTTTTCCAACCTTGGTGATTCTATGATTCTATGATTCTATATTTGACACTATTAGCTCTCCAATGGATGGCTGATGCTGTTTAATGGGGCAGTTATATGCTACTAGAGATTCGTCTGTTCTCTTTTTGTTAATGAACAGAGAATCTCCATCAAATGAATATTTGCCAATATTATTTGAATGTGGTAAGGTGAATGGTGATGGTGAGCTTTAAAGAAGAATCATTTCTGCCACATTGTATTGCATAGAGACCGAATTGGCAATCACATGAGAAAGGCTGAGCAGTATTTACATACCACCTTAGTAAAATGCTGATTTATTTCTCTGGTGCCAGAAGACAATATGGGCATAGCTTCAATTTGCCTCATTTCCTGGCTTTTACAAAAGAAACAGGGAAAAAAAATATATGGAAATAAAGAATCTTGGACTCTGTTCTAGACGAAAATCCGATTTCCCTCATCCCACTGGCACAAGTGCATTTTACAATGGAAATGTAAGACAGTACGACCTGGCATGCACAATTCATGAAATATCACTGCCTGGACGCGCATGTGAAATAGGGCCATTCCGCGCCCCGAGGCACCGTGCTGAGTGCAGGCTGCAGGCAGCACCCAGAGCTCAGAGCTGCCTGGTGTGGGGCAGCTCAAGAGAAAGCTCTCAGATGAGCTCTGCCATCCAAGGTTCAATCATTCACGTACTTTGAAAGCTTTTGTTTGGTTGGTTTTTACTACATGTAGCATCCATCACAGATTGTTTTCTCCAATTGCAATTGATACCTAGTGGTGTCAGCTGATGGTATTCCACAGCAAAGGAACCCTCAAGATTTTCTTACACCCAGGGCCTCACCTTCTCAGGACGAGGTCCCACAAAGACCCACTCAAGGAAGTGTCAAGGAAGAGAGAAAACCACCGACCTGAAGCATGCAGGTGTATATTTTGTTTGCAGGTCTGGAACTGCTGCCAGTCCCATACCCCAAAGTTTTACCACTGAACCAAACTGCTCCGAACCTCAGCTGTCTCTCTGTTGTACATGAGTCTGATGGACAGCAAGATGACTGAGCCAGAGTTTGCTGAAAGACAGATCTGGATAGACTCGTACCTTAAGGGCACCTTCTGCTCCATTTTGTGCCCATTCAGAAATACCAAGACCATTATTTTTCCTCAAGCCTGGAATTTGCAATGTCTTCCCAAAAAAAACCTTTGTTGCAAACCTTCTGAGGAACAGTTGTCAAACTGTGAAGCAAAATCTCTGTGCTGCCTTTCTTCCAGGCTAAAATAACTTCCCTTCCTTCAACAAAAGCGTCTCACTTGGAGAAAACCCAACAGCATGTTGTGAAACACACAGTGCTGTAACCAGGAAAGATCTTTTCTTTATGGAGACATAAAACATGCTCCCTTCCAACAAGTGTGTGCCTTATTTATCGTTCCCAAGTTGCTGCTGGAAACTCTTTCAATGTCCTTTGATAGACTACTGAACCTTCTCTGCCTCACTGGTGTAAACTGGAGGTGCCCGAGCGCTGAATACACTGGCAATAAAAAATGTTCTTCTTTAGAGATCTATCCAAATAAAATATCCTTGGGAGGCTTTGAAGTTAAATTTTAAAAAAATCTTTGAGAAATTGCCTTTCATTTCTGAGAGCACAATTTAAATTAAATCTGAGGGTCTGCACGAGGCACCCCAGGTGCTCTCTGTTCCAAATTCAGTTGATTAATGCTGCCTTAAAAGATTTGCTGAAGAATCAGGCAGATGTAATTAGAGAGGTAGCTAATACTATACATAGATCATCAAAGGATAAGTATGTGCAAAGGAGATACAGAATCTCAACACAATTGTAATAATCTCTGCAGATTACAAAAAAAAATTACAATCATAATTAGGGCACAGTAACAAAAGCTTGCAAGAGCGTAGGGTCTGTCTGCCCTCAGCATCACCTGGCACAGAGATCTTCCTGCAGCCCTCCAGGGAGTGAGGGACAGCAGGACTACTTCTATATTGAAATGGAAATAGTTTTAGATGTTCCTTCTTGTTTAAGGCTACCAAAACTCTATTTTTCTGCCTTTACTCATTAAACACCTTTTAACATAATCACAGACCAGCTTTTACATATCATATCCCTTCTGAGCTTAGTAATCTGTGACAAATACGTGCTCAGAAAACACTTGCCTGGAGGGCCATGGTCAGCAATAGGATATTTTTTAGCACAAAGATGGAAACAGCACTTCAGTGGGATACAGAACGCCTCATCACTGTGTGAGGATTCCTGCACATCTCACAGTGCTTCTTGCCCACTCTGAAAAGTAAAGTTGAGGGTAAAGAAAGCAAAGTTCACAGTACTGTAAGAACTACTGACGTGTCATTAGTCAAATGAGTTGAAAGCCAAAGCGAATTGGAGACTGGCTGGCATTACAGAGCTTACTGCACAAGACACCACAATTCCTCATTCTGTCACACGCTTCATTTGTTACACTGAGAAAATAACACGGGACCACATTTCTACAGGTGCTTCCAAACCTGCAACAAGGGGTGCTAGGCATTTCTGATCTTGTTGCACCTTGTTCTACACGGTATCAAGACTCAGATACAGGCGATTGCCTTAGGACAGGAGGGAATTGCATTGCTCTACTTGTGGAATAGCATCTCTTCCAACAAGCAGCTCCCACTGGGAGCCGAGCACCTCGCTCGGGCTGGGCAGCCCAGCCCATCTGTAGGAGCACCACATCAGTGCAAGGCCAGGTGCCTCCAGGGCCACCCAGTGCTCAGCTGCTATGTGAACAGAGTGCAGTGCAGGTGCCTGTGGCGGAAGGCAGCCAGCGCAGGACTAAATGCTGAATGCCACAGCTGGCATTGGCCAGGAGCAGGAAGGCTCCTTCTGCCTCAGTGATGTCAGAGAAATTTGCAGTCCGCTCATCAACTCAGATGGCAGTAACTCAGAGTCACATCCCACAGTGACCAGCCACACCAAGCCCCTCATTTCCAGGTGCACAAAACCAGCACCAGACCTCTTCTCTGCCCAAACACAGATGCTCCACTTCATCTTGCACAGGGAAACCTGAGCTGACACAGCACTGTCAGGCACAGGACTGGGCTGGGTAAGAGCTCAGGCATGTTCACATACTGGCTCTATTTTGAACTGCAGAGCAATTAGTAATTTTTCCATCCACGTTCTGCACAGATCCAAGAACCCTAGGAGATTTTTTCTCACATCACTGACTTCTGCATTGCCAGTTCTGGAATCCACAGAGCCACCCATCCACGCAGGCACAGCTGGGAAGGGCAGCAGGTATTTTCACAATTGCAGACTGCTCTGTGTGACTGGAAACGTGCTTCCCCATCCCCACTTTCACCAAAGGGCAGGGAGCCTGTGGATTACCGTGTGGCTAACAGAGATGCGTGCTGAAGAGGCAGTCAGGGAGCCTGGCAGCCGCCCCTTTCCCAATGTAGCTCAATTCTTTTTCCCTACAGCCTTCCAGATTTCCTCAGCATTTAGTTCCACACACAATTAGAGATGGAATAAAACTGTAAGAACCTGAAGGAGAGACCCAAGAGTATTGCCCTCGCTCCTCGCTGCTGCAATTTAAGCAGCAACTGTTATCCCTGGGAGCTAAGTAAGCAGCCCTCAGCAGTGATCCAAGCAGCTCATCCACCCCAGAGAAGAACTTTGCTCCCAAGCAGCTGCGACCAGCACAGACACAGCAACGGCACCATCCACCACAGTGGCCTCACATGTGTTACAACGTTGAGGTGGCAGCCTTCACCTTTTCACTGTTTCCTACCTAAGCTGCTTGCACATCACCAGTTTGTCTGGGAGCTGTTTGGAGCCTCAGCCCCCCGAGAAAGGGACGGAGGAGGAAGGAGGAGGAAGGAGGCACAGAGCATCCCCCCCAGGTAACCCCGAGGCAGAGCACAGCTCACAGCCAGCAGGACTTGCAATTGCACTCTCAGTTCAGAAGACGACCCGGATTTGGGTTACAAAGGCACTTGGTTACCAAGAAGTACCCTTGGCTGCCTAATTTGATTTTCAAAAGAAAGTAAGTGGATTAGGGGTTAGATTTTTTAAGGGATTTAGTATCCGAAAGGGACACAGAAGTACCCAGTGGGAGGCTATTACAGCTCAATTAGGATTAGAACAAGGAGCTTATATTTGTTTTTCACACGCACATCATTTCTAAGTGGTTGGAGGAATTTTGTGCGAATAATAAAATTACACAGCAAACCTGGAATTGCTTGGATTCTTCCCATATGGATCAAGAAACTGCAAGAAACTTCAAGCCAAACCAAATTTCAGAACGTTATCAAAAAGAATGAGGATTCGGGAAGAAGTTCTGCTGCAGCGATCACCCGAACGGCTGGGGTTTGCGAGTGAGATATTGGTGCTTCACACCGTGTCTTCATTAAAAGCGCCCAAAAGAACGACAGTTCACTTTCTTCCTTTCTTCTCACTACGTGTCAGAGGAACCAAAGCTTTTCGTCCTTCCCTCACTCCCTACTGATGAATATTTTACTGTGCTCTTCAGCAGTGAAGGCAGCCTGTCTGGGCTCTCCAGCCTCTGCTGCACTCTGAAAAGAATCCATAGTGCAATGTGGTGTCCCAGCCATGACCTACCGACATAACCGTGTGCTTCTCAGGGAAATGCAGACTAACTGGGGCCAGCTGGGCTCTGAGCCAGGCTTGCTTTGCTCCATGGCTGTTTAGGAACGGTTCAGCCTAGTTAAAAACTTTCATTCCATTGGCTTTGTATGGATGTTTCTTAAAAGGTGCAGAGCAATAGCGTAACTTTTTAAAGAATGGCATTTTTACTGTGGTGTGGCGTTAAATTCCTCCCCTGAGGCACCAATGTGATCTCGTTGACTTTAAAAACAATAAACTGAAATCTAAAAATAAAATAAAAGGGGAAAGGTGGAAGAAATAGGTGGAAAGGCAGCAAAGCTGTAGGAGTTCTGACAAATCATCCTGGCATATAATCCCAGAGGTAACAAGAAATTGCTCTGTGCACTTTATTTATTTTTTTATAAGCCAGAACGGATATATACATATATATCTACTTGAGGCAAAGTCGTAGAGTATCTTTGAATCAGTGGGCTTATTTCATTAGTGCCCACCAGGCTGTAATGATGGCAAAGGACTGTTCCGATACCCAGGCAGTATTATAGGCAAGCATGACAGCATGTTGTCCCAGTCCTGCAGTCTGACGCATGTACTTTGTGCAAGTGAGCAACTGCTGAGTGCTTAACAGTGTCCTGAGGTATCTCTCCGTACCTGGAATCACACTCATTGTCTTTTCTTTCTTTAATGGATGTGGCTGGCGACATGTTTTAGCAGCACACTGCATCTAATCCAACAGCCCCTCCTCCACACTTTGGTTTTTGGATGAAGTGTTTTTACCTGGTCCGCACATGAATTAGATTAATGGCCCAATGTCAATTAAAAATCTAACATATATTTTACTGAGCGCTACCCTTTCACACAAACTGAAATCTACTGCCATCCAACCCCTGTGCAGCATCTGAAGCCAGCAGCAAAAACAGAATGCACACAGATCTCCTGACAAGAAGAGAGAAATTAGAAACACGGAAGTTTATTTAAGCAAATCCCAGTATCCCTGGAAACAGGTAACCAAAGCCAGGCAAAGCTCGCATGCTTCCACTCATAGTGTGCTCATGAGGCAAAAATCTGCCTTGCTGTTGACAAAGCGTGGACTCCTGCCTGAAGAGCCAAGTTAGCTTAAGTTAAATCTCTGAATTATAACACTGAGATGTAAGACAAGGAGTAGCTGCTGCGATGGGGTACTGGGGAGGACAGAGCAAACAGCAGTGCAGCTTTAACAGAAAGATGCTGGCACACACGTAATATCACCCCACGTTGTAATTTTGTGCCTATCTTTAAAGGTATTGCACATGGAGAACAAGACCTGATACAACCATCCGACTCCGGGTTCATTTGTGTGCGTGCTTTTGAGGGGCTGTCCATGGTTTGATTTTACTCTCATGGCAAAATAGAAGCTTAGCTGAAACGAGTGTTTGTTGGTTCAGTGCCCTCTGCAATTCTGATTTGGGCATAAAGTGCAAAAAGAAAACAGAAAAACCATTTATTCTGCTTTTGTTTCCAGAGGGAGAGGAGTAAGGCTCTATTAGTCTAATTTCTTAAGCTCACTCGGCTGCAGCAGATCAGGAGGTGCACCTTATCCCAAAGGCTGAGCAGCATCTGAGTGTCCTCTTGTAAGTCATTGGCTCAAGACCTTTGGATCACCCAAAATTTGGACAACTGGATGCATTGTGTAAAGAGAAGCTTTTCAATGCATGGGCAAAGCCAGTAATGATATGAAAATATATCTCTACAATGCAACAAAAAACATTCTGGAAACCATACAGAGTGAACACCAAAGCCATACAGGGCACAGCTCAGTGCAGATGCCCAAACCATTTTTTTTTTCTTCTTTTAAAACCAGACATTGTCCCCACTGCAGCTGAATTTGCCCTCAGGTCTCCACTCACCAACTCAAACCCCACTTGGTCCCTCTTTCTGCCTTTCAGATTCAGCTGTTCCAACCTCAGTGCTCATTGGAAGGTAAATATTTCCTAACCCACAGCAATCACCATTCCATCATTTGGAATGATAGAAAGGAAGGTTATAATAACAGCTTCTATTTTTTTTTTTCTTTCCTTTACTGCTCCAGATTAAATGGAGATGAGCACACATTCACAGGATGGGTCAATATTTTGCTTTCATAGCAATGCCAATAGTAAAATGATTTTTTGATTTGAACCAACTCTGATTTACTTCAGAAGAAAATCTCCTGCTCCACACACCATATACTTACATACAGAGAGATTTTTTCCTTCAGTTATATTCAGAGATCTTTTCCCTAGCTGACAAAAGCATGCAGTGGTGCTTATATATGAGTGTGGCTTAATTAGCTTCATCACAAAAAGTGCCATGAAAACGCAGAAGGGTAAAGGAGGGCAGAGCTGCAAGAGGAAACTGCATCCTGACACATCTTGGGAATACCGAAGTTTGTGCAATTAAGGTCAGATTCTCACCTCACATTGATAAATAGACCATAGCATAAATAAAAGATTATGCGTGTGGTCCTTATTAGACAGGCTTGCGAGTTCACCACAGAAGACAAGAATGATGAATAGTTCCTCGAGCAGCACTGAGCTCACAGCAGTGCTCTGCAGAGGAAGTTCAGCTCTGCAGTTCAGTTTGAGCTGTGCATACCAACTTTTATAAACCACTGTGGTGGAAGAGTAGTTTTAGAACAATGTATTTATGCTTCAGAAAAGTTACCCTGAGGGGCAGAACATCGCCTGTGACCAACATGAGGGAAATAACAGCATCACGCAGCAGTCCCTAGCACCTGCTGAACATGGACAGGAGGAAGAAAGTAGGAAGAGAAATTAAGAAAGTAAAAGAAAGCATAAGCTCGGCCATGAGCAGCCAGAAGACATTTCTCAGATGGAATAGAAGAAACAAAGCAATGTCAGCAGCAAATCATGCCCACAGCGACTGAGCGCAGAGCTCCCAGCGCACAGCATCCTCACTTATGCAAAGCTGAATGCTGGACGGCCACAGTCAGAGCTGCTCACACAGGATCTCACCGGATCCCAACGTGCTGCAGCTCTCTGCAGACCCTCTGTTACTGTGATGGCTGTGGAAGAAGCGTGCTTGCCTAACAGAGTGCCAGCCCTGCCCTGCAAGACATTCTGGATTCCCCCTACAAAACAGATTGGCTGCTGCACTGATGAACAAGGCTTCCAAGTTCACCAGCATCCTATAAATAGTATTGTGAACTCTCGAGCAATTACCTCTGGTACGTGGAAGAAAAACAAACTATCTGACATTCAGCCGCATATTTGTTAACTGAATCATGCAGGCAGGACGTCGCCTTCCCTTGGATGCATTTTTCTTTCAGCTGACAGGGATCTCATATAAACTGAGATATGCTGGCTAGGATAAATATTTGACCGAGATTTAATCCTTTGGCTACTCAGTGCTCTCTCACTTCGGCTCTCCATTGTCTATTTATCTATACAGAATGCAGTGCTTGACTTCTAATTAGTTTAGAATTAGAACCAAGTTTCAAAATACTTGGGTGTTTTCGCATAGGAGTGGGAAATATGTGCTGGTGAGTGCGAGGCACAACCACAGCCCACACCCCTAGTATTCCACTGACTTTCCAAACTGAGCATTCCAGTTCTTCTCCATTATTCCTCCACATCTGGAAAGCACCAATACACCAACCCTTTTCTATAAAGCTGAAGAGAGCTTCACAGAGATTAAACTGCTATTTAAATAGTTCAGAAGGTTGATGATCACCTCATAAATTTCAGTGCTAGCTTTACAAGACCCTGACTCACAGCTCGGTGAGCTTTTCCAAGTTACTTCTTCAAAAAACAAAAAGAAACAAAAAACCAAAACCAGCAGAAGCACAGCAACCCACTGTGTGCTGCTCCTCCACTAGGCCAGATGATGATTGAGAGTTACACACAATTGCATAACGTGGATGCAGATTTGCACTTTACCAGAACACAGAAGGCTGAATTCCAGCCCAGGATTTCATTCCAGCCTGCCCTGAGGGCTGCGACAAGCTGCACAGCTGAGGTCTGGATCAGATTCAAAAGTTTTCCAAAGTGTATCTGTGCTCACATCCTGATTTTTGATTCCAGCTCATCTCTAATTATAATTATTACACAGAATGTCAGATCTCAGGTTATGCTCTTTAAAGTTCTCCCTATAAACAATTAATTAGCTTGCTGCAGCCTTCCTATAAATAGCCTGTACATATAAATTATTCTCATCTGCTCAGACAAACAAAATCACTGCTGTTTTTTGCCTTCTGATTTTCCCTCGCGGTCTGCAGCTGTTGGTAGTCAGACAGACACATGTCTGTGTCCTTTTTGCATCCAGAGCTAAAATAAGATTATGAGGTTATCAATTGACAACGTTTTTTGTATTAAATTAATGCTTAAGAAATCGAATTTTCACAATAAAGCGTCTGAAAGCACGGTTACCATCAACTTAGAAAATCTGCCAGAGCTCTGCCTCCCACACCAGCTGAAACACCGCCTGGCGAAACAGCGGGCATCCCTTGTCTGGGATGCTACTGCAGGACAGGATACATCTGGTTGCCCAACTTAATTCTGATGGCAAGCTTTCCAAACTCATCCTACAGGTCCTGACAGACAAGTTAAGGCCAAAGCTTCCTCCACCGAGTTGCTGGGCTGCCTCTCCAGATGTCTGCCTCGCTTCTCCACCTAAGGCTTTTGCCTGCACGTGGAGCTGCCCAAGTGGAGCGTGTAGTCACTGTTCTGCCACATCAGGGCAGAGTCCCGTGATGTACATTCACTTGAAAGTGAACTGGATTCGTGCAAACAATTCCTCTTCTGTGTGTAAACGTGCAGGTGAGATAGGCTGCCTTAGTATTTGCACTGACAACTCCAACAGATGTGAATATACAAAGTGAACCACGACCAGTTACCATCAAAATGATTGCAATGATTCATTTGCATATTGCTAACATGAATTATTTGGGGCAATATGAAGTAGAAACTGCTTAGAGAAGTGCCTCCTCTGACAGAATAGCAAAAAAACCTGCCAAAAATCACACCTCAAGAGTTCACTGTTTCCATTGCTGTGGCAATTACAGGGCGCCTGCCTCTGTCCCCACTGACTGGCAGCCCACCTGAACAGAGTGGGATGCGGAAAGCTGGAGCCTGGCAGAGCTTGGGAAATTCCCCATCTGCCACCAGAAAGTCACCCAAGCCCAGGCCAAGTTGGAACCATTAATCTCCAGGAGTGGTACAAACCTTCTGCTGCTGGTTGAGGACTGCACACACCAGCACCGTTCCCATCCCCTTGGTCTGCACACACCTTACCCACGAGATGTGCACACTGATCATCTTTGTCTCATCCCTGCATTCAGTCTCAAACAGGAGTATTGGTAAAGCACTTTGGAAGATTGTAAAGCAGTGCAACAAAGCGTTATGATCATTTTGAAACACTAATCTATATGTTTTTCTCTGCAATCTAGCATATAATCATCATTGCACCCAGCCAGAGAGAAGACATCAAGGATTATTGGGCACTTCAAGGTTTCACAGCATAAAACTGCTTTCAAAAGGAAAACAGCAAGGCTCTGAAGAGCCTTCTTTTGTTTTATGGCTATTAGGCTCATGCAGAAGTTGCTCCTACCTTCCTCAGACCCAGCAGATGATGCCCTGGAGCTGCAGAGCTCCCCCAGGCTGCTGCACTCGCACTGCCGGTCAGCCCAGCAATGTGCCACCCAGCACCTCGCATACCCGTTGTTGCTTTGCAGAAAGAGCACTGAGAAACCAGAGCACAGGCAGAAACCTCTCTGCCAGTGGTGTTTTGGGCACCTGCAGCTCACGACTGGGCAGAACACAGGCTCAGAGGGCTTGCTTAGTGCTTTTGGTGCGATGTGCTGGGTGTCCTTGAGCAAGTCTCTTTTTAAAGACTTTGTGATAAAGCCTCATAAAGTCCTGATTACCCTATTTGTCTATACTAAACTGTTTTAGTCAACAATTGACCTTGATTCATTTTTAATCTCATTGTATCTGGTTACATTTGCTCTTGGAATTTATTGCTCCTTTTTTACCCCTGCTTTTGACCAATACTAATCCACCCTTTGTTTTTCATTTTCGAGGCATCTCACATAGTTCACAACCTGATTGATATTCTGGATTCATATGCTCTAATTTGAGTTTTCACAACATATCGCTGAGACAAAGGCGGTTTTATTGTAGAACAAAACTAATTGGAAATGGAAAAGTACTGCTCTGTTAGATTGTACTACAAATGCCTCTCCCCAAAGCAAAGATGTTCCATTCTGTATTTTGAATCACATACCCCAGATTAAACCCAGCACATACTGCAGCCTCACCAAGCAGTGGCACAAAACTGGAAACCTGCAACCCATACTAAAATCCTTCATTTGTGAACAAGTTTCTTTTCTCCACAGTAGTTTTTTTTTTTTCCCCCCCCTTTCATATTCCTGAATGTCTTTCTAATGTTAAAATATTTTCCTCCATAGAAATGGCTTGGCATTTTCTTTGATATGCACTAAATCAAGAGACCCAAATTCCAAAGAATTCCTTAATGACTGCTCACGCCTGAGAGAAACTAGAGCTCCAGCACAGCTTTGCAAGTAAGAAACTTGCTGATGCTCAGCTTAATGATAAAGATCACTTTAGATAGGAGTAACTGAGCTGGGTAATTCATCTAACCTACCTGACCTGGCAACCCGTTTCATTATTTTACATCAGTAGTTGAGATGCCAGAGCATGTGATGACAACGACAGCAGAAGACAATATTGGTCCTGTCCGCCCAGCCCTGCTTGCATCAGTGAGCAATGCTGCAGCTCATGGACTAGCAGGACCTGGCCCTGAGCGGTGGTCCTCTCCTGTTGTCCTTCCCACAGGAGAAAGGAAATTGCCCTAGGGAGCCACACAAGCAGTAACTGCAACTCCTCTCCTGCTGGAGAAATTCACCCCCAACAACTGGAGAACAGGGCGGGCACTTAGGCCACTTCATGGATCACCCTTCTGTCTCATTCCTGCACATCCCAGGCCTGTGGTCCTGCAGCCTCCTTAGAACAGCTAAGAAGACACCTTGCCCTTACAGAACTTCCAGCCCACCCTTCCTGATGACCCCATTATCCTCTCAGACAGCCAGAAACCCGGTTAGACAAAATGTTTTTATCTTCAGGAGTCCCTCCTTTGCCTGACCAAATATTTGCTCCCACTTGGAGGAGTGCTTAATCCTTTCATTAACAGCTTTTTCTCTCAGTTTGCTTCTTGAAAATTCACCTCTTGTAATTTTAAGGGAAGAGCTCCAGCCAAGGACCTGCAGTTAACACAGGGATGTAAAATAATGCATAATATCAAAGAGAATTAAAGCAGTATATAGAGGCATGCAGCACAGCACTGAATGGAAAAGCAGTTCCTGCCAACAGCATGCAGCACATGCAGGAGGCCTACAGAGATTGCAAAGAGAGCTTAAAAAGAAAAAAACAAACCCAAATCTCAACACATACACCAAAAGACACTTCAGCATCGCAAGAGCTGAGGCATGCCCAAAGATGCTTTCTCCAAGCAGCGCCCAAACAAAAAGAAGCTCTTCAGCATGAAAACCAGACTAGTTAGCACTGCTGTCCTGAAGAACTCCAGCATCTCCAGAAGCTCACATTCTCATCACACAGCTGTGAAAATAGGAAATAAAACCTACAGAAAGATTTATAGCTGATATTAACAAAAAATTACAGATGTTATAGGGATCTACTGCACGTATCTACAGCTGAGAATGCAGCCATCTGCCCAGGCTTACTGTGAATTCTCAATAATGCCACAGAGGCAAAATAAGGCTCAGATACTCAGAAGAAACAGCACTCAAGAGGGTGAGTTTATTTCAAAGAGAAGAATCGGAGATCTAGTGCTTCTGTAGCTATAAACACCTTTAATTAGAAAGCTTATTTCACTTACTGCATATTCAAGGAATTACACACGGCCTTCGAGCTAATTTCATTTTTGAATCTCATAAGACAGTAGGAACTACACATAAAATGACAAAAAAAAACCAAAACATACTGGTGTGTTTTGCTAAAACAAGAGTTGTATTCTTTGCACTCAAGTGCTCTTCTGGAAATGAGTCCCTGCACTGGGCTGTGGGTACTAACAGCAACTAGAAAGGTCCTGGCACTGAGCTCAGGCGTTGTCCTTGTTCTGGGACACTCACAACCCATCCCCCAGCACACAGACTTCGGAGAGGCCCCAGCTCTCAGTTTGCATCCTTTTGTAAGCTGGGAGCACCTGCAGAACTGTCACCTGCAGCCCAAAGTTCTAAATTTCACCCTGACCATCGCTATGTAAGTCGCAATGAGTTACAGTGACTAGAAGTACAGGGCTCTGGAAAACACAAATTATATATAATCAAGATATAAAGGGAGATTATTTCTCTCCTCTCAGTTCTTTCAGAAGTCCTGTCATAGAACAAAGATGTTGGAAAAAAGAAACACACTTCTGTCAATACGGGCAGGACCATAAATTATGAGGTTAAGTGGGAGCTAGTAGGGTGGGTGTTTGTTTTTCTTACAGTATGAAGAGAGGAAAAACAAATCTCATACTATCACCTGATAGGGATTACATTTTTGAAGTGCCTACAGCCGAATGGTATTCTGAAAAAGAGCACTTAAGATCTCCAGAAGTCAACGAATATCATCCCAAAATGAACATAAAAAACATCCCAAACAATAAACCTCTCACTTAACGCACACTTTCTCTTTGCCTGGATTGTCATGAAGCTCTTTCCCTGCAGCTGGGTAATGTCATGTACATCCTCCATCTCCACAGAAGTTTTAGATGACAGCACAGAAGATGGCAGCTCAATCCATCCTTCATCAGAGCAACTGGAAGCACTAACTTCTTTCTGCTGGGGGCCCTGCAGTTGACTCTTGGGCCAGTGCAGTAGATCTGCACCTCAGTAAGGCAGTGATTTCTTTCTGTGAACACAACGCATCCCTTGCTTAAAGTGGACTTCTGGGTTTTGAACCAAGATCACCCTTCTCATTCCATCCCTTTTGTCTTGATTACAGAACAAGGCACATGCTGCTAGAATATGCAACAAAATGTCTGTAAAACAGGAATGGGGAGACATAATTGTCTGCTATTATTTCTGAATGCTGGCAAATTAGAACTGACCCGACAACGACAATTCCATTTTGTGAGAATTTTCAATGTAACCACAACAAAACGTGGAAAACATTTTCTATTTTGCACTTGAACAAAACTAAATCCGTTTCTAATTCAGCCATGAAAGTAAAACTGGGCCAAAGTGGCTGCTTTCTGAATAAAACCTCAGCTTCTCCATTTGGAAAGAGGATGCAAGAGTGTATGGCTTTTATGAAACAATATGGAAAGTTCAAGTCCCAGTTTCTCATCCCAGATCAGCGTTCCAGTAATGCCATTTCCACAGCCCTCTTTCACTTCTTCGATCCTCATCCCTTCCCAAGGGATCACTGAAATGCTTAAGGCAACACAAAGCATTTTAGCTTCACAGGAAACCTCCTTGGAAAATGGAAATACCTCCCTTTTAGCTAGCGCTCTTCCATTCTTCTTCCATTTTTCTAGAAATTTAAGGAAACTTTCTTATAAAAGTGAATAATGAGTAAGCAGTTTCCTGTGTGTAAAAGCAACATTGGGCTAAATTCCTTCCTATAATTGTTTTGCTGCTGCCATAATTCTGTCTTAAGTACAAATGACTGCACTGCTTTCAAAGAACTTGCTATAAACACCATTTGCTGAAGATAAGTACTAGCAGCTATAATTCAAAAGCAACAAAAGCTGCACACATTCCCTAGCAACACAACAAACGTGAAGACAGACCTGCACTTACCACAACAGCTAGAATAGTTCAAATTGTCTAATCCAGTGACTGCAGAAAGAAGGGGAAAAACGTGGGAGCTCTTCAATGAAACAGGCTGAGCAATCACACCAGGAAATGCTTTTGTTTCCAACTATGTCAGGCTGTGGACAAGGGATTATAGAGAACCAAATCTCTGCAGCTCAGTGAGCATTACAGAGAGTTGTTTCCAACTGGAACATGGGAGCACACGAAGTCACCCTCTATGCACAGCTTCACTGAGCCCTGTGCCCAGCCCAGAGCACCACATTCAGCAAATATGCAGTCAGGTTGGAAAGGATGCCCGCATTGAGTGCTGCGGATGAAATTGAGCGTGGAAACGTTACCTTCTGAGGTAAGACAAAGAACTGGAAGGTTGCTAAGTCTATAATAACACTAGTGGAAAAACCTGAAAAAGAATGCCCTGAGCAAGGGCTCCATCTCGATTCTACTGCTGAGCCAAAGCACTGCCTGGGTGTGCTCAGCAGCCTGGAGAAGCCTTATGGAATATGAGCAGGAGGGTCCTGCAGTGCAGGTCCAAGTTTTGCAACTGAAGCCAATCCTGACAATAAAGTTTCTCTCAACCTCTATCTCAGCAGATTAGAGGATTCACACTTTATGAAGCTTCTCCCCGGATCAGAGGAATATCTTACGTTAAGCAGGCAACAGACAAGTCTTCTAAATTTGTGAAATGCAGACTTCTAGAATTCCACCAAATACATGGTCCCCTCCCTGAACCTTAGACACAGCTCTTCCAAAAAATCTTTCATACTCCAGTTCAGCAAGCATTTAATCTTGATTAACAGTCTGGAGTTCCACTGAGAGGATATAAACTTATTCTGCCAAAATGGATCCTAACAATCAAACACCCAATATACTGGAAAAGTTGCTTTTAACAAAGTACGTATGGAACCCAAAGAAGTGACAGTATAAACACTTCTGGAAGTCCCACAAAAGAGAACGTGGCATCTTTGAGATAGAGTTTTTGAATCACAGCTACAAGAAAAAACAGAGTTTTGCATGCTAAATTTCATGGCTGAATTCAGCAGTTTATACGATGTGGCAAATCAGATTCCTCCCGGGTTGAATTAGCCACAGCTAAGAAGAGGAGTGCAAAACACACAAATGTGAGAAGACGAAGAACCCGGACCAAGTTCAAAGAGGTCCGAAATCCTGTGCAGAAGTTTGCACAAGTCACAAAATCAGTTTTTGTTTTGCTTGGCTGTTAGCATACGTTTCAAGGCAATATCACAAACCTGAGAAGCTTCCCTTCTCCCTGTCTCAGCTCCCCACTCCTGAGCAGAGCTTTTGCCCATGCATGCCATTCAAACACAGTGCTCAGTGCTGCTGTGGCCATGCAGGCACGCTGTCACCATGTTGCTCCTTTATCTCTGCTCTGCATTTGACTGTGGCCTTACATTTAGGCCTTTGATGCAACAGTGTCAAATTTGCTGAATTGGGATTAGTAAAGTGATGGAATAAGTGTATTTTTCAACTTAGAAACCTAGGCCAAGTTTCAGCAATTTAAGCTTCAGTCTTCCAGACATCATCTTTAGGAGTTTAAGGGCAATTTCCACTTTGTAAATTATACTTCCCTATACTGACCTGAGTGACAGTGGAGAAACTGCTAATGGAAGAGCACCCACTTCTTTCTGCATCTCAGTGCTGCCCAGTGCTGGTCTGACACTGGAGGAGACACTGCTTTTGTCTGTATCTTTTGCTCTTTGTAATCCTCCTCTAAATCTTTCTATGCTGACCTCCAAGGCACGGTGTTAAGCCCACCTGAGCCAACAGATAACACGAAAATAGAGCAGAGCTGCTGCAGGCTATCAGATCTCCACGGTCAGCCTCCTGATTCCCGAAATTACTGAGGAGAGCTGGGAGAAAATGAGACGCAGGGACAAGGGCAGAGGGTGTCCCAGGGCACAGATCTGCTGGAGCACAGCAGCAGCAGCAGCAGCAGAGCAGGGCTGGAGGGGACAGCACAGCTCCTTCGCCAAGCCTTGCTGAGGGGAGCTCAGCAGCCTTCAGCTGAGATCCTTCCGTAATCTGTAATGTTACTGGAATATCACCAGAGGATGTTTTGCTTTCCTTTCATTGCTGTCCTTTGTAGCACAGCTCAGATAGTATAAATCATAAAGCAGCATGGAAATCACATTTCCTTTCTGCTTCTGGAATGATTTCATCCTATCTTTTTCTATTCAGCCCATGAAATGGCTAACGCTCTTCTCTGCTTTTCAGTAGTCCCTCGGTGGAGTTTAAGTTACCTGTACCACTGGCCTGTTTACAGCAAAGTGACACACTAAAACACAGTGTGACAGGTTTAGCACTCATTGTCAGTCTATGGAGAATAAAACAAAAGAAAACAAACCTCAACCCTGCCTCAACAAACAGAAATAACCTGGGTTTTGGCACCCCAGGGGCAAGGATGCACATCTGAATTTCAGTCACTTCTACCCAAAGATGCACCATTTTTTTTCACATTTAAAAAAAAAAAGGAAGAGAGAAAGAAAAAGCTAATATTTAAGAATATTTAAGCTTTTCAGCTACTCAGTATTGAAACAGCACAAGTCAAATACAGAATAACCCAATCTAAGATACCCTGAACATAAGGGTCATCGTCCACTACACCACCACTGAAGAACAGCCCCATGCTTTCTGCCACTTTTCCCTGCACATCACACACATGTACAAACAGGCTCACTCTTTTCCTTTTTTCTTTTCTCCTCTTTGGCATCATTCAAAACACTGATGAATCCAAAATGACTGAGAATCTTTTAGGCTTGTTCCTTTCTTTGTCCTTTGGAGTACAACAGCTGTTTACAAATAAGCTGCCCAAAGTGCTTCATGCATGTAATTAAATACAATCCTCGCTACCACTAAAGAAATATTCAATATAAAAAATAGTAAAGTACTTCACTGCCAGTGAAGTGGGAGCAATTCAGTAAAAATAAATTGATTTAAAGATTGAAATTCTAAGAGCCATCAGCACAAAGCCTTGGAGAAAAGGATCGCAGACCCAGACCAGGAAGACCTGAGTGCTGTGAGCTGCATGCTCTGTGTCCAGGGAGCAGCTTTCAGGAGATCACGGTCACGATGTGAATGTTTCATTAGAAACTGATAGATTTGCAAAAAGGGAAATGAATGGGATTCACAGAGATTCCACCTTTCTTTCCAATTATACCACTTATAAAACTTTTATGAAGCAATTTTTTTTTTTTTAATGGAGTGCAATATTAAATGGAAGAATACGAAATTTAGAGCGAAACAGCTTATTACTAGGAGGAATTACGAACCCACTGCCTCTTGTTTCTCCCAGATATACAAGCCTACTTTCTGCTACAGTCACCTGCAATAAGACAGACCAAGCCATCCCGATAATTGATGTTCTGACCTGCCTGACCCATCCCAGATGCACTGATTCTAGTGTTTACATATCACCGTGATTTCTTCCACTGGGATTTAATTAGGAGATGTCTCCAAGGCACTTTCTCCACATTTCTGCATCTCCTCTCCAAAAATGACCTTTGATTTGTTGATTTTCATTTGCTTAAACACATCCTGAAATACACTTTGCAAAGTGAATTAATTTCCATTTGCACTTCACTGGTTACGTTAAAATGGACCAGCACTCCAACTTCCTTTGTACCAACTGGCTTCCAAAAAGAAATTTCTCCAAGTTAAAATCATTCAGTGAAACGTCTGGGAAACGTGCATAATGATTGTTAGTAGGAATCATCATCTAGGGAGAAACAGTGAATACATAAAGCCATGAGAAATCAGAGTAATTCAAAATATAATTTTCTTCCTGGATAATCTGGATAATTTTAGCTGCTAGGAGACCATCATTAATACAAATGTTTCTGTTGAACGTGGCCTAAGCCACTGTTCAGAAAAACTCCAGGCAATTCACTAAAAGTTAAATTGATCTAATTAGGTAGATCAATATGAAAATAAAGCAAAACCCAGTACAGAAGAAAGCAGGGAGGCAGATGCAGCATCGTTGCATGCTCTACCAGCAAACTGAGCTCCTGGGGTTTGTTTATTCGCTCTACAGATGGGTTTATAGCATCCTCCTTCACTGAAGGTGAAGATTTTTCCATTGGTTCAGCAGCCCGTACCAAGCACCTACATCTCCTACTCATTATGGCCAGTGGAGTAATCAGTTGGGAAAACCTGAGCCTGAAGAACATTTATCTGTTCTCCTCCACATTCTGCCACGTTTTGCCCTCAGAAATCAGCAGGGCTGGAATACTGCTCATGGCAGTGATCTTCCCAAGACACCAGACGTCAGAGGTCTCAGGACTCCTCAAGCAATTCCCAGCCTTGCATTAACACAACGTCAATACAAGCTTTTACCTTCCAGTCACACGCTCCTCAGAGCATTAGGGCTTAATGGAGGCATCAGGAGCTGCTTCTTAGTAAGCGAAGGACGCACACGGCTTAGCAAGCACACTGCTGCTTCTCTTAGCACAAAGCGATTCCTAAAAGCCCCAGTCTGAGGCACACAGACCTGCCCCCAGTGCCTGGCCTTTAATACAGGCAGAACCTTTCCTTTGCACCCTGATCTGTCCAAACGAGGGGTGCGATGACCAGGAGATATTCCTGGAATTGGGCACTTGCCGGGTGCTTTTCTGAAGGAGTAACTGGGGATGGAGCCCAAAGGCTCAGCCAGCAGGCACGTTCCTGTATTCCTATCACACGATACCTGCAAGGCATTCGGGATTGTGTGACCCTGTGGTGAAGGAGGAAGGACCAGGGGTGTCCCAGGCTGCAAACGTGCAAGAGGTCTCCACCGTTTCACTCAGCCTGCAAGAATCCCACCACATTCCCATATATATTCCCAGTTTATAGCAGAGGAGGGGTATCACTCTTGCAGTTAACCTTAGGCTAGCATTTCTCATCATGATTTCCATCATAAATGTATCCAACATGTAAGCAGTTTTCTCTTTACCTTGCATCCATTCAAGAAACAACGCTGGCATTTTTGTGATATTATGGATTTTTAAGAGTTAGAATGAGCGCTGTTTACATGAACCGAATTTAAAGTCAATTCTATCTTGATTACATTTGACTTCAATGAGTACTAAGTGATGCTTCTTTCATTTAATCAGGGAACGGTGTTGCAGCTACACTATTTGCATTTTAATAAAATCTCTCTCAAGATCCAACCAAAAAAGCAGCAGTGTTGCTAAATGCTTACAGATTAGGAATTCGGCTCTCGTGATAACTAATAAAATTTATCTCATGTAGGCACTATTTTGCTCTTAATTTTAAGATTTACTTAATAAATAGAATGAAATCACAAGATTCATAAATTCTTTCAAAACAGTAAAAAATGCTCTCCTGGCTTTCATCTGTGCTCACACATGTTCATATACCTACACAGGCACGCACACACACACAGATGTAGGCACACATGTACATGTATATGGAGGCATCCTGGAGACATCCACACGTGTGTGAAAGTGCTCTGCTGCAGCCAGTTGTGTCCACAAAGGACCACATAAAATCCCTTAAAGCAGCGTAATGGTTTAGCTGCTAGAAAAGTAACACAGGGCGTCATTACAGTGTAACATTAATGAAGGATGAAATGTAATTCATAGAAGGTTGTGTCAGACTTACTTTACCTCCTGATGAGCACAATATAATTTTTTTCCAGTGTCTAAAAATTCTAAAGTGGGCCAAAACTAATCCTGATATAATTCCATTAGTTTTAATGGATAGTGCTAGGGATGGATTTACAGCAACAACTGAAATGACATCACTTTCTCATGCACCAGTTGCATTCTGAGCAGCCAAACAGAACCAGCAGTGAGCACAAGCAGCACTGAGTTTCAAAATGTGTCCTTCCCCAATTACCTTTTAAATTAAAAAGTTGTGTTGAAATTGAGAACTGGAAAATTTATATTACGCAGCCCGTGTTTACCAAGCTACAGGCTCACCAGCAACGCATCAGGAATGCGTAACTGTGATGATTAAAATGCAGTTCCTTTACAAGCAGAAGCAGACAGTGCTGACCTCTGAGAGAAGGGAAGCCCATGGAATCACACGAGCAGCAGCAAGGCTGTGTGGCTGCTCGCCTCCTGGTGCAATGGGCCAGTAGCTGGGAAGCCATCTGATGGCTTGGAGCACACATTTCATTACAGCCAGCATTCAGTTCCCCCAAGGTAGCTTTGAAACTTTCAGCGTAGGTGTCCACATAAGCTGCATTACTGCTAAATCCTGAAACAATTCCAGCAACATTAAATTTTATGCACCATGTTCTTAGCTGACGTTAGCCCACTGAGGTCAGGAACCTGCTGGGATGGCTCTCAGGGGATCCGACCTGAAGCCTTCACCTGTTCCTCTTTTTCTCTAGTTTATACTCTTTGGGACACCAGTTTTCACCACTCATAACGACTATTTGCAGAAGCTTCACAACAACCACAAATTAATTAGGTGTTGCCGGAGTTCCACTGATTTACCTCACGTCAAAGAATTACTGATGTGCAGCTCCACGGCAGCACTGCCTGTAGAAGCCATTACACTCAGGATGGCGAAGCGAACTTTCCCCAGAAAACAAGTTGCAAAAATAAAACAAGTTCTCTTAATCCTTAATGGAATGACAGTGAAAATGTTGCTGACTGTAAAATACGACTCACTTCAGCACTAAAAAGAATTTCAGAGCAACTGCAAGTGTGCAAAATGAGGAAAAAAAGGGGAGGGAAGAGCTAAATGTGACCAATGCAGAAGATTTGTTCCTGCCACCAAACAGTGCTACAGAGCAGTGGTTTCCTGGCTGAGGGCAGCTGGCCCACCTCCCCCTGCTGAGGATCTGGCCCTTAGCTCTGACCCTGGACTGTATGCAGCTCTTCAGCCTACACGGATTTCAGTGACCCTGCTGAAAGCCTTTGGGGATCATTTTACAGGAGCAATAATATGGGATCATCATTCTATTTCCCCTGCTGTCGTTGTTCCCTGGAAATTCAGGAAATGACATCAGAAGAAACGCAGAAGAGAAATCAAGTGTGCATTCGCATTGACAGTGCAAGCCACAAGAGAAGTGGCTGTAGCACAGATGTACCCACACAAAGGACCACACAACGTTCTCTGCTCAGTGCCTCTGGACAGCAGCATCACTGGTCTTTCTTGTTCCTTTAGGATATGAAACATGAATCTCTTTGCTTCATTTTGTATTATTATTATTATTTCTTCCTGCCTTTGTTTCTTAGCATCTCCCGTGTAACTAAAGGCAGAACCTCACTTTACTCCCCGCATTCAGCACAGCAAAGCCCATATGGAAGCCAAGACCCTGGCAGGCAAGAAGGAAACAGGGATGGACCATGGCCTTCCCAGAAAGTAGGTACCTAGCAGTGCCTGCAGGAAACCCTCTGGGCAGGGGACATCCCTGGATGTTCCCAAATAGGGATTTTACAAACTCCTCATGGCATTTAAGAAGACTGAAGGGGCTGCAGACATCAGGGCAGTGCCACCACGGGGCTGCTGCAGCCGCCGGAGTATTTTTACCATCTCCCTTTTTGTGTGCCTCTCCCACAGGTGTGACTTGAAGAATATGAAGCCACTTTATCTACCATGGAACTGCGCTCCACCGAGCCCCTGATGATGTTAATGACCCTGCTGGCTCCTTCCTATTCCACTTCGTTGTGCCCTACATGCAGCATTGCTATGGCAACATGGAGCTGATGCTGCACTTCGGCAGAGAACACCTTGTTTGGTTTCACTCCTCCTTCTGAAGCACAGCTAGTTGTTACAAGTCATTTTGGATGGCAAGAATGGCAAAGCAGACTGAAAGAAGCACTGCATACCCATACCCTTCCCCTGTTTTTTCCCAGAACAGGACTTGACTCACATCTGGCTCTACCACCATGGTAGAACCCTCGCTCTTTGCTGGAGCATCTTCCCTATGCACGAGTCTGGCCTGTCCCTCAGCGCCGCACTGAGCACCGTCCCTTGCCGTGCCCTGCAGTTCTGCACAGAAGGGGTTTCCTTTGCCTGCACACATCTGCACTCTTAAAGCCCACAGCTGCGCCTGAAAGAAGTGCCTTAAGTTCTAATTTGTGCATTCAGAAGAAACGTCACTCAAATTAATAAGAGAAAATTAACTCCTAGTTAAGGTCACCCTTGGTGGTTTTTCTCCACGGGTGTTTTTAAAGCGCTGTCTGATAATTGAATATTGACTTCAATGCCCGACAAATTGACCCATGCAGTGGTCTCACCTTTTTCTTGTTTCTCCTCCATTAGGGCACTGATGATGATAGTTTTAATTATTTTGGATCATTCTTATTTCTGAAGCAAGAATCATCACAGTCTTCACCAAGCACTTTTTCACCACAGACTGAATCAAAAGGACATAATTACTTCCATGCTGACCAACACCAGAACAGATTTTGCTTTAGTTCCTACCACAAAACACTTCACTGTAATTAATATCCCAGAAACTATGATGGCATGAAGAATGTGATTTGTTGCTGCAGAGTCAGATGGTCATTCTACACAGCCATCCCCACATCACTTTGTGGCAGTATCACTCTCAGCTGAGCTATGCTCCTTAACGCAAACGGGTTTGACCAGCAGTGATGCTGAGGAGCCCTGAAACAAGCAATAGGACACTCCTTGTTCCTTATTTCTGCAGTGCTTGCACCAACCGGGGCAGACAGAGCACAGTGAGCTTCCCACAAGAACACAGCAGTAGTGTTGCAAAGGAAACTCCGTGTCCACATGGCAAAGGCCTCATGAATGCGCAGTCGAATGCCCTGCATTCGCTTGCAAACCTTTGCATGAACCTTATTTGAAGGATGTTACCAAATAATGTCTCAAAAGCCTGTCAACTTCCTAACAGCTGCCCATCTTTTCAACCTTTATAGTCACAATGGATTTTTTTTTTTTTAACCACTTTTTTTCTTTTTTTATGTTTCTGAAAAGAGCAGTGGAGAGCAATGTAAAATTACCACTTAACATGCAGCACTGAGTAGCAAAACGTGCTGACTCCTTCAAATTTTTGCTCCTTACCTCAGCCTTCACAAATTATTTTAAATGATGTATTATCTACATTAATACACTAATATCCCAACTTCATTACAAGTCCTAGTCTGGCATATTATTTATAAATTGAATAACATAAATCTTTGAAGGCAGTTTCAGTCCAGTCCCTGGGGCAGGCCGGGTACCTGACTGCCAGGGCACCAGCATCCCAGTGCACACCACCTAGGGCAGGTACCAGGAAAGTTGCATCTGGTAGAACTATCTTCCTTTCTACCCTATAAAAGAACTAAGTAATCTTAAAGAACAAGGACAACAACAACAGAAAAAAAAACAAACAACCCACAAGTTATTTACACCTTACAGCTCTGTCTGGAGAGACAGATGCACTAAGGCACCTGCTAAGCTCTCCACCAGCAGTATGTTTGAGGACACATCTCATCCTCCGCAAAACGTGAAGCACGTGTTGACATGCAGCACACCAGTCAGTAGCAAAAACATGACCAGGGCAATGAGCAGGAATTTTGTTTCTGCAGAAATCATTGCTGAAGTGCACATTATGTTTGCCACCTGGTTCACGCACATAAAGCAACATGCACGAGTGCAGCACACTTTGAGATGCACTGTGTGCGACTGCAGTGTGTGGCAATCACAGCCATGCAGCCTTAAGAGCAGTGCATCTCTGGCAGACAAAATTATTGCAATCGTTCCTAGATGTCAATAACCAAAGAGCCACGTGCACTTATCAGCACATGCACACACTGGACAGAGCAGTTATGTAATGTTCTTTTCTATTTTTCTTGCCAAATTTAAAGCTACCTGCTACAGGCCATCCCCCAGGCTGCAGCTGGCATGTGCCAGGCAGTGCAACCGGCCTCAAACAAACTGAAACATTTCCTGGCAAATAGGAGATGTTCTGTTGATGGTTCATTTTGTTCCAGGGAAGCTGCAAGACAGCGAAGAACAAAAAAGTTCATCAGGGTTTTCGGAGAAAGAGCAGACTTTGTTGGGACAGCCAGGCTCACTGAGAGGTGCAGGGGAAATACTGCTGCGCAGCTACAAGAAGAAAACACACTGAAAAATACAACTACTGAAAGCGTTATGATTAAGTGAATGGATGGCCCCAGACAGGTTTGCATTATAAACATTAATTGCACATTAGCTCAACTAATTAAAAAATGAATACTGTGCACGGTAGGAAGCTCCTTCTTAAAGAGAAGGCTGCCTTGGGAAATGAGCCAGTGCTTTAAAAACAAAACAGAACAAAAAAATAACCAACGCCCCATAGAGTCAGTGAAACGCCTGTTGCAGCAGGGGAGGCTTTGAAAACATAACTGAGCAAATATTAGAGCTGTGCCAACTGCGCAAAGCCAAAGTGGCAGCGAACACCAGGAAACACTTAATGAAAGGATCTCCTCTTAGTGCCCAACCCAACTAGGAACCTCAGGTACATGAGTGGAACAGCACGAAAACACAAAATAGTCGCTCCTGGAATTTGGCAGATAGAAGCATGGGCCCTGGAGAGCAGTGCTCCCTGCTGGGCACCTGCACTGCATGGCTCCAACAGTCCACCCAGACACTGGTGAGGAACCAGACAGAGTGATGGCCATGGGAGGGACAAGAGCTTTCAGGCTGACGTGTGCAATAAGAGAAGAATTGCCCTACGTCAACTTTATTGGCCAAAGAGCTGCTGGCAGAAGGCAGCCCAGCACTCAAACAACCTGAACTCCAGTCCAGTGTTCATGAGACAGAATAATTTTGCATCTAACCAGCATAACTAGCAGGATTTGCAGTTGCTGACAGATGTATCTTGTTAGGAAATAATGGGAGTAAGAGATTAAAGATACAGTTGTACACGAGTCTTAGCTTCCTGTTCCTATGTATGCACAAAGAAAGCATCAGCATTCACAAAGATGGAAGCTCAGACTCTTCCACCAACACACCACTAAGCAGTTAATGCAATACTAGATAAAAATCAAGATGCCACGTCAATTTGTGTGAAAGGAGTTGCACTGATATATTTGAATTCACATCTAAGCTCTGCCATAGAGCAGCTACACAACCCCAGGCAAGGCAGCTCCTCTCTCTCCTTCTCAGATCTGGGAAAAGTCATTTTTCTTCTGTCTTTTATCTGTTCTCCATTTAGCTCTCTGGGGAAGCCACTTTTGCAATCTGCTTTTGTGCAACACTGAACACATAAAAGATTCAGTCTCAGTTTAAACGTTACTGTAATACAAATAACAAACAATCATCATCAAGTCATTAATTCCCTTAGTCGTTTCTCTCTCTGTACAAACACACTTTTTGAGCTGGAAGAGGCTTCTTTCAGCAGGGAGGTACATTTGTATTCTCTTGTAAATTGAAAGATCGTACGCCAAGCGTATTCATAATGTTGAACAATAATAATAAACAAAAATCTGATAAACTTCTTGACAAGCTCCACCAACTTTCCCTGCAAGTCACGCCATACCTCAGCAGCCAGTTCTGCCCAGAGGACTTAAAGCAAATACAGAGCTGCCCTTTAGGTTTCAGTGACAATCACACGCTGCAGCCCACGTACACCACGACACCAATCCACTGCGTATGCTGTCAAATAAGCACGGATCTCCTCTTCCCGGGACAGCAGCTGAGGACAGGGCACACCATAACACTTTGCCTGCAGCAGCTGTACTACTTTATACCTCACTCACAGGGCCACAAGATCTCATTCTACTCTGTATTAGGGCTGGTACAAACAACACCTCATTACTTTTCTTACATCTCCAGTCCATCTCCAGGTAAGCAACATGTGGATGGAGCATCACAGAGTTTGATTTCCCTCCCTACAGGCTAACTCTTCAACACAGGCTCTATGTTGTATTCCTGGAAGAATTTCTCCCTTCTTAGATTTCTATGTCTGTATGTCATTGCACTTCAAGAAATACCTTTTCACATCACTATTTCAATTTCTTTCAAAGCCAGGTTCTGCTGAACCCCCACTGTTCTGTACAGTCCCATGGATCCACACAAAGGCCCGTGGTTTGAATCACATCATGAGTAGAGAACAGAAAATAGTCCCATCTGCCTACCCAGCCTGGCTCCCATTCAAAAGTAAAGCAGAGGAATGTGCTGCTTCTTACCCCACCTCCCCATATTCCTCCCTGCTGCTGCAGCTGCCCTGGTGTGGGTGAGTATGGTCTCAAGCAGACTTGCAAAGCATGCTCTCAGTCCTCAGTTCATGCCCTGAAAACCAGCCCTGAATGTCCCACCTGCAGTACAGAGCTTGGAAGTGAAAGATTCCATCATCTGTGGGCAGTCTGGCACAGTGAGCCTTAAGGACCTTCCACTTTCTGTAACCTCTTGCAGCAGTCTCTGCACACAGGAAGGAATGAAGCTAGAAGAACGCTGTGTTTTTAATATTTCTGAGGAACTTCCAGCTGGTTTAGCTAAACATCTGAGATGTGACACCCTGGCTTTATGGTAGGCATGGGATGCACAGCAGAGCAGTGGGCAGAAACACTTTCTCCCAAGCAGAAGCTGGTGTTTGTTAGCTGTTATTTTTCTGTTCCATTTCCATCCTTCAGCAAATTCAAAGAAACTTGCATCTCAAGTGAGTTCCTATAATTACATTTCAAGAACTGGCTGGTACAGATTTCATTTACAAGTATTTTAAAGCACAGAGATGATTAGCAGCGTTATCTGCACTACTGCTTTAGGGGAAGATTTTTAATAAGTTTTGAAGAGGAAGAAACCCCACAAAAGGACAGAGATGGTAAATACGGTAACGAAGCAGCGTGCCTTAGCTCCTTGCAGGGACAAGCAGACTATGCCATGGCTCTTCCTGCCAGCTAGAGGTGGATATCTGGAGAGCTGACAAGCTGCAAACAGAACATGCTGGCAGTCACAACTATTAGGAAACCCAGACAAGGCAGAATTGTGGAAGAATGATGTTGTAAGCAATCCTTCACCAGCTTGGATCAGCAATTTGTGCCCACACCCTGCATCTTTTTCCCTGCCTTCCTCCCAGCCTCCTGCTTGTCCCTTCTGCTGCCACTTCCTCACTCTGCCACCAGCACCTTGTTTTCTTGAGAAATTGCAGAGGCAGCTACCGGGGTTCAAGAGAATTCCTCAAATGCTTCACAGCCATCCCATTTTCCTCCAGCCCTGCCCATCAGATTTATTTACACTGGGGAAGAGAAGGGTAGACAAAGCAAACAAACAGCTGTGGGAAGAAAACCAATTTGTTCTGTGGCATCTTTGCTTGTGCAATTTGAAGGAGGAAACAGAATTGAAAAGACAAGGAAACAACTGCTCCACGTGGTAATTCTTGCACCGCTCTCAGTTTCCTTCCTCTGCTGTCATCCACAACGTGCCTGAATGCACACACTTTGCTCCCAGCACATCACTGCACATCTGTGCCCACTTTTGCCCAGGTCCCCCCCAATGCTCCTGGAAGATTTTATCCCCTCCCATTCTAGTGGAGAAAAAAATGCGATGCATTCAAGAAGCAAAGTGCACCCAGCTGAAGCGAAACCCAAAGCAGAACTGATCAGGAGCCCAAAGCTATGGCTCACGTACAGCTAAGCAGGGCAGATGGTGTCATGATGGCAATGTTCCTCCTAGCCCTTCATTCAGGCTATTCTGTGTCATGGGAAAAAGAGGGCTATTTCCTACTTAATGTCAGCTATTTGAAAATTATTACCATCCGTAAATGTACGTTTTCCAAAGAAAATAATGCCAACACCACTAAAGGAGCGCTGATTCTATAAAACAATCATAAGGGAGTGCTTAATTATTTCCCAAAGAAAGAGAAAAATCTGGTAATACCACAGATTTTGACTGCATAAGATCATTTTCAAAAGCCTTCATGTTATTTCTAGTTCCTCCTTCTTCCACAGCCTGATCCATATTCGTTTTCAGTTTGTTACAGCTTCTAATAAATCCCCTCTGATATTTAATATAATCTACCCCATTTTATTAAGCATTTTAATTCTGATGTGGGTTCCATAGTCTCAGAAGCAAGCAAGGACCAAATTGTGCATCTCCTGGATGTTGCAGTTATTACTTTAACATACACTGCAGTGATAACCACAGCAATAATTTGGGCTTGACCCCAACTGTCATTTTCCTATACAAATCTCAGTGTTACTGGGTATGTCTGCTTCAGTGAATAAAGTATGTTTTAAGTGCAGATATTACTGAGAGCAGAAGGAGGGAATGTAAGAACAAGCATGCAGCAGAGTCATCTCAATCCATGCAGCAACCCTGCAGGATTCACTCGGCATCGCATCACGAAGGGAGGATGGGTCAGGAGTGCACGTTTGTGACTTCAGGATCACAGAATAGCTCAGGTTGGAAGAGATCTTAAAGATCATCAAGTCCAACACAACCTGAGCATGCTACCCATGAAGCTCAGGAGCACTGCTCTGCAAAGAGAAGATAGGCGGGCTGCGTGGAGTTGGATTTCTCCACCTTGAGAGCAACTCCATTAGTAATCTCCAAGTGCTCAAAGAACAAGAACCTCTAATTCACTGGGGATGGCCAACTGGTGGCACAAAGGAGACCAGATGCAGTCTGCAGGGCAGTTGTAGCTGGTTTCTGGAAAGCACGAGCAGTCAGATCAACACCACGTGGTTGGTGTGAGGAGAGGGCAGCACACGTGTCTGCTGGGCTCAGCGCTGGGCTCCTCGGGCAGCTTCTTAGGTTTTGCAAGGACAGTTCCAGTAGAACTCTCTCTGCAATTTGAACGCATGGCTAAACACAAAAGTGGCCTTGGAGTGAAGCCAGCCTGTACCTGAGTAATTAAGAAAGAGATGCCTTCTTCCCCTTAGGATAAAGCCCCAAAATACAGTGCAAATCAGTATGAGCAGCTCCTTGAACACCAATATATATCGTACAAAAGGGGAAAAAAACTCCCATCTGTGATTTATGCAGAGAACTCATACTGCCAGAGTTAAATTGTCCTTGCAATTGCTGAGAAACTATGGATGACAAAATCTTAACTCAGAAAAGCTGCATCCAACACAGATAATTCCATATTAGAGCTCATCTGTAAGATGAGGAGAAAAGTGGTCACACAAAAAAAGCCATTATCCAAAGAAGCGATCATGGCTCGAGTCCATTTCTCAAGTGCAAACAGAAGATGTCTTACTGTGCCAAACCCACTAATACACGTGCTTGCTGCTTAAAACAGGATCGATTTCACAAAGCTGGGGGGAGGGAGGTGGGGAGAGGAACCAAACCAGTTGGGAGAAAGTATTTTAGAAGAAAAATGTTCCCATAATTGGGAACAGATTAGGAACATTTTTCTGGATGTCCAGAGAAACCAATCTCAATCAAACAAAGTATAGCTGTTAAAAACAAAACGAAACAAAAAAAGAAAACCACACAACAAAATTGGCTTAGGGGGAAATGGAAGCAGGTATACAACATAATGAATGCAAAGGCATTTCCTTCCCCTGAATACAAATCAAAATATATAAATTACCAAGACAGTACAGGAAAGCCATACATTTCATGCTTTGTCCAGCTGCATGAAAAATATTTACACTATTGGTAGCTAGAACTATTGCTGTGGTTATTGCTTCAGTGTGCAACAAGAATGATGTTATTCACACATAAACTGAAGTGTCAAATCATCAAAAATGAGAGAAGAAAGGTTTTCAGTAAACGTTCTCCCTCTGTGTGAGGCTGCACACAGTCACACCCAATGATAACAACAGTGAATACGTTACCTCAATAGTAGCCAACATAAGCGTTAAGCAAAAGCTAAAATACTAACAGGAGGTATTTTAGGATTAGTAAAACTAGAAAGACACCTGCATGCAAGAATTTTAAACTCGGCAGTCCAAATTTTGGAGAGCATCTCTTATGCAGACTGTGCAGTGACTGCTTTAGAGGGCAGGTGAAGGCTCAAGCAACTCCAACAATTAAGATATAGAAGCAGGGAGGCCACTCCTAGTGACATCAAAGGATAGACTGGGCAGTATTGGGAATAGCTTGGAAAACATTTTAGCAATAATAATGAAATCATTGGATGTAGATTTATGGAAAGCAGTGCTCTGACAGCCAGTTTTCTATGGGTCAGCTGGTGCAGGCAGTAGTGCTTGTGTAAAATGCATGGTCTGCTGCAAATCTGCAATCTTACTTCATATTTACTGGTACTTTAAAGCTTCATGAAACCGAGCACGTCTCATATTAAAAGGTTAGAATCCCTGCTACATAGTAGACCATAGTAGCATAGTAGACCTGAAACCACACAGAAAAGTGCCTTCACATAATTGCCTTTCTTACAGATCCCTGCAATGACTGTTCTCATCTGTTTACTAATAAGTTTTTTTTTTTTTAATCAGTCACATTAATGATGTTATATTTAAAGGTTATTAGCAAAGATCCTATAAGAATATATAATGGCAATAGGATGAGAAGGAATCCCACGCAAAGAGCTATCTCTGTCACCTAGCAAATCAGGCACAAGCAAACAGCACACTGTTTTAATACGGACAATTTTGAGTGCACACCCAGTAAGAAACAAAAGCCCCCACTGACAAAGGCAGGAGTCAATCTAGGAGGAGCTGCCTCAGGAAGGGCTTGGAGCAATATGAGCCCAGTGAGACACCGACCATAGAAACCTGATGTGTTCCTTGGAGGGAAAGAGATGGGCTGAGGCCGTACCACCTCTGCATCCAGCACTGCTAGAGCTGCTCGCCTCATTCTGTTCTGCTTTTGGTACCCATAGATCAAAAAATGCATTTGGGAAAGTTCAAAGAAGAGCTATCAAATTATAAAAGGTTAGAATATGGGCTTAACAGGAAAAAAAACCTCCATGAGCTCTGAAATCTGCTCCTGCGTTACAAGCAGGGATGTTCTGCAAGAGCCCTATTTTCCCTAGAGCAATACAGCTTTCTGAGACAGCTAATATAAAGAGGGTGGTTAAAAATAATGGCACACGAGTGTTAAATGGAGATGTCAAACTATTTCGATCACCTTCAGTTATCTATTTTAAGACTGTACAGAGAAGTGTGATTTTGCCATTCACATGGGCTCAGGCACTGACAGCCAGCATTTACAATGGGCACAAGGCAAGAGCCAAAGGCTTTGCAGCAGCTTCAGCTCAAACAGCAGGAGGATGTACTCTGCCACTGAACATGCACGTACAGCATCGTCTCATGGAAGTTACATGCACATTCACTGCCATACACATACAGGTATAAGCCATTTTATGACATGTTTTTGTCTACAGAAATGCTTATTTGTATATAAGAAAAAAGTCTTCACACCAAGGACGGTGAGGCACTGGCACAGGTTGCCCAGAGAGGTGGTGGTGCTCTGTCCCTGCAGACATCCATGCCAGGCAGGGCCAGGCTCTGAGCACCGATGGAGCTGTGGAGCCCCTGTTCATTGCAGGGGAGTTGCAATAGATGAGCTTTCAGGGTCCCTTCCAACTCGAAGGATTGTACATATCCATGATTCTGTAAGGCTGCAATGAGAAAGACTGACAGCAAGCACCCTTCACTACTACAGCGTTGCAGCTATCTTTTTGAATGCCCATGAAGCCCTCGCACTCATGAGCTCAGCACATGTTCCATTCATCTGATTTTAGCCCCTCTTGAAAGAGAGGTTGTCTTTTCTTCAGGTCAAGTAAATATGAGTGTCTGCCAGAGTCCAAGTAAGACTGATATCTGGATCTTCAGGTATGACAAAGCTCTTCCTAGAAGCCTTTGCTTTAAACAGTAACGTTTCCAAAAATTATGCCATAAAAGAAAAACACTGGCTGCAGCATAGGTTTGTTAGCATTTCTGAAGAATAAACATAAAGCAGACTGCAAATTAATAAAGATCATGCCAATGGATCCAATCACATTCATTTTGAACAGAACCTGTTTTCCAAGGATTTGATCAGTAAGACTGCATCAGCTGAGAGCTCCTCAGAAAAGAATCACGCAGCTCTCAAAACCAAGTTAACTTGGTTTTGCAACTCATACTGTATTCAGAAAATCCAATGTGAATGGAAATATTCCACCACTCACTGGAGACCCTCACCGACCCTCTCCTCAAAGCTGCAATTTTTCCATCATTGCTAAATACCACCTGCCAAGAAAGAGCTGCATTTGATTGAAATGTGGAGGCATCAAATAAAATAATTGCTGATGTCAGACAGCATTCGTTGCTTAGTGTTCGTTCTCCTGCATGACTCAATTCACAATGCCTTCACATCAGAATAAATCAGCTCTTTTTTATGTACCTGATAACTTCAGATGATTCTATGGCTGTGAAATGGGGTTCCTTTATTACTTCCTATGGAGTGCTATGCAGCTGAGAGGCAAAGAGTCAGCATGAGGTTGACACCCTAAATCCCCACTGACGCAACAGGAAAGGAGAGGCAGATGGTGCTTGAGCCTGTATGAATTTCTGCACGCTCCAGAGATATGTTTCTTAAACATGGCTTGTGTGGCAAAGGAATTAGAGGAGGACTTGCTGGGAGCGCCACAGAGTACAGAGGAGGCAATAAACCTAGCAAATCAGATGGTACACTAACATTAGGGGCATACAAAGAAGAGCCAAAGATGACGTAGGAATCTTCTCCTTTGGAGAAATGGTTACACCTTTTTGGAGCTGACTGGACAATAAAATACCTGCATGTGGAAGAACTGAATAGTTTCCCTCCAGCATCATTTCTGCTAACAGCAGCTGAAGGCTTCCAAAGTAGAAAGCCACACTTCTGTGCTCATCTACGTTCCCACCAGAATGAGAAGAGCAGATTTTCCTCCGCAAAGCACTTCATCAGTTAGACAATAATCTCACTTACAGCTATGCAAACTTGAAATGACTCCTCTGATGCCAGGGAAACCTTTCCAGATTTATACTGGCGTGTATAGGATCAGCCTCTGGGACTACACAACCTTCACCCAGCAAGAACACTTCTGCAAATAGCTGATACTGCAAAGCAGGGCATTTTCCCCAATCTCTTTGCACACAGTATAAATTTAAGCTAGGAAAGTTACAGAGAAATTCACTACTCTATTTCTCAATTTGAAAAACAGCTTAAATCAGTGGTTCTGGACCACAGAATTAAAAAAGAAAGAGGCAACTCATTGCTTAAGCAGAACATTTCACAAGGCCAGACAGGAAAATTTGTGTGCCAGTAAAAGGCCCAGGTGGTTTTCGTTGCAAGGCAGGCAGCACTAATAATGAGTCACAGCAGGACTTCTTATTTACAAAATGGGAGTGGTGTCATCATTTCTTAATGGTAAGCAAAGGATTTGAAAGTGGAGAGGGTTTTCAAATCAGATTTGGTGTTACACTGTGCTCAGTGCAGGATGGACATCATCTGAACAGTAGATTTGTATTTTTAACTTTAAAAGCTACCACTGAGAAACAAATACTACATTCCTGAAGGTTGAAGAAGCCCTTGGCATATCTCATCCACACTTCCAGCCTCACGTAGAAAAGCATCCTTGTGGCCCCTCTCATGCCCCCTTCCACTTGCTGTAGAAATCGCTCTGTATTTAGAATAAAACCAGAGAAGAATTTTTTTATGGCCTACTGAATCTCCTTACTGTGTTGGTCTCCACGTAACAACTAGAAAAAAAAGACTCCCTCTTTTCAGCTCCAGTTCAAACACAGGAATAAAATCCTGTGGCCCCACAGAAGTGACCAGGGAGGGTTTCCCTCAGCGACATGCTGATGTTCAGGCTACCCAGTTCTAACAGCATCCCGTTGGAGGGCTGTCAGAGTGCACTTTGGATCTGTGACTACCGTGCACACGTTGTAGTCACTCCTCTCATGCTTCACAGGACTCCAGTCTGTATATTGTATAGGGCTACAGTAAAGTCTAAGTAGCTCTCTGCAGGTTCATTTATCTTCTTTAGAAAGCCTGGACACCTGGCTGTGTCACGTCAGCGTTCATTTTACTTAAAAAAAGAGAAAAAAAAGTGCTGAGGTTTATTCCTTATGGTAATGTTCAAAGGTGGCAAAACGAACTTCTAAAGTGTTTTAAAACAACTCCACTGTGATAGATACACTGCAGGTCTCTTCCTTTGTTTCCAGGGCTGCCCTCAAAACGCATTTGTCATGCAAAGCTCTGATGCAATGACACCCTCATCCATTTTAGAGCAGGTAATATTGGCCTCCGAAGCATTCATGATGGCTCTTTGCAAAACTCCTACAGCCTGCTTCTTATCTTATTGCAGCTGAAGAGATTCAGGAGAAACTTCCCAGGCATCAATGAAATCACAGCAATCCAAGCAAAATCAAAAGCATTGCTGTGGCCTCATCATGCCATTGTCGATTTGCGCTCTTCGTCAGGTTCATTAGACATCAGTGAGATTACAGCTTATTAAAGTTTATGAAAAATGCCTTGAATTCCAGCAGTTCTGGTCTCGGTTTACTGCTTCTCTGCAGAACAAGTCTTTCCTTCTAGTCAAAGAGCTGCAGTCTTTGAATTGCAAATCTTAGCCCTGGTCTACAGCAGTGATCCTTTCAGATAAGTGAAGCCCATTTGGTTGTTGATCAACATGTGTTTTAAGCACAACTATTTCAGCAGGTGACAGGTCTGCTGCTCACTACGGCCAGAGGTTCTGACTTTCAGAAGCAACATTAATTCAAGCACCAAATTCTCTCAATTTTGAAGAAAGCCTGAGGGAAGTGCTTTTACTTATTATGACAGGCTGAGTTCTAGCATCTGTTTAAACAAAACAGAACAAAGGGATTATCTGTTGCCATGCAACCAATAAAAATTCTACATTTCTAATAGCTGAGATGAGAAAAAGCAGCTGCCAGGAGGGTTCAGAAATTCTCAAAAGAAAAGGGTTAATGCCTTGAATAGTTAAATCACTTTTCAGGAGTGAGGAAGAGTACAGATTTCTTTGAGCATTACAAATGAACGGTACAGCTGGAAAGAGCACCATTTTCAGTAGGTAAAAGCAGGGTTGTTCTTGCACAAATGGGCTGGATTTCCACCGCCCCAACCTTGCTTTGCCCATTTCCTTCCATGTCATCAAAATGCTTGACCTTTCAGTTCACGGGATGGAAGCTAACATGTTCTTACAGGCCACCTCCTGACCTCAAAATCTAGAAGTCTCTGGAGAACAACTGCTTTGTTGTGCGTGCTGCCTACACTCAAATGCGCATAAGAGCTGAAATCAGATCTATAGCAGGGTTGAATACAAACACATACTAACCTTAAACCTTTCATGAGTTTCCTTTTCAGGAATTACTCTGATGAAGCAGCTTAGGCACAGAGTTTAGCAAACTCTTAAAGGAACAGTTGTAAGCAAATGACCCAGCCAGTACAGACTGCACAACTTCACCAATGTATGCACAGCAGTGCTGCTCACAGAGAGGGAACTGAGTTCTGTTAATACAGGCAGCATTATGCACAGCCAATGGCTGAGATCTGCGAGACCACAAGACACCATGAGTGGAAAATTTTAAAGCTGATGTTCACTAATAGCCCTACAATGTCTTGGCCATAGTGACCTTCCTTGGGAGCTCAATTACAATTAAATAAACAGTTTCCAATGTTATCTGGAGAATGAGAGCAAACCTCAAAGCACCTCATTTTTATAAAATTAAACAGCTCTCAGAAGAAAGAAGGAAGAGCTGAATGGAGCCAACAGGAACTTTGCTATAAGGCTAACTTGGTTTGGACCAACCCTGTGGCAACCCTGTGGAAAAGCCTGGACATGTTGTAAACTCTCCTTTTGGTTTTCTTTTTGGCACCAGCAGATGCTTACCAGGAGCGGAAGACAAACAGCTTTAAGGCTAAGTCAAGTTGGCACAGATTTGTCTTCAGTGCCGAGAAAGTTTAGTTTAGAAGCAGTTAACAATAAAATGGAGACTTCTGTCACTGCTGTTTTCCTGGTGTGAACTGTGCCGCCTTCACTGTGAGAGCGATGGATCAAGACAACACAAGTAAACTTTTCCACGTGAAATAAAGACTGACATGGCACACAGCATTCAGATCTCAATATTCAGTGATACTGATTACAATCAAACAAATAAGCAAGATAGATTTCTCTTATTGCTCAGGTTTTATTGAAGTGGCCTGTTCTGATGATTTTTTTTCTGTTATGATGATCTCTTTGTTCAGGCTGGTAATCATCACCACCAAGCACACTTCAGCAACTATGAAAATCATGATGTAGCTAGGAAATATTGAAGGGACAAATGATTTCTCAATAATACATACTGATCATCATTAATACAAATGCTATTTAAAATTAATTTAGAAGAATGGCTACATTAAGTTAACTATGTTGCTCCAGTCAAAGGACACAAGCATTTTCCACTGAGCCTACTCTTCAGTTACTAAGTTGTTCTCCACTTCTGATGAAACTTCAGCAGCGTTGCAATTTCAGTTTCTCTTTTCTCCATTCTGCAACTCACCGAATTTAGCAAAACCAAGATAAGGACAGGGAACAAAGGGAAGCCTCCTTGTGACAGCTTGTTCTGTCACAGTAATAGGTAGAAATTCATTGAAAGAAGGGAAATCAAGAGGTACGACCATCTCGGTGGCTGTCTCAAACCCACAAAACCAAGAAGTTATTGTCATCTTTTGCTGGTTGATCATTATTCTGTATAAAGCAAAATGTGAACCCACAATATTTGTAACCAGTCCTTAACCAGTTAGTTTCCTTCCGACAGAACTGCCTTCACTGGCTGCAGGGGAGAGTACAGGGCTGACCATCAACAGAACAGGAATGGGAAGAACACAGTGGGAGCAGTAGGTCAAAATAACACTCAGTATAGTTCCATTTAAAGAAAAATAATGATAATTGTTTGAAGTTGATAAGAAAAAAATGTCACCTCTCCATTTTCAGCAATTGCTAGAAATAGCCATAAGCAACTCGCTATGCACAGAGAGTACAATCTTAGCTCAGCTAAAATCTACAGGAACATCACTACTGGCAAAAGGAGAACCAGAAGACACTCAGCATAGCACTGACTACGTGAACAGGGGGAATACTTTGCCAGTTGTAGAACCACTGCCCTCAAAGGACACAATCTATAGGCCACCACCTTTAAGGAAACCTTCCGCTGTACTTCCGTTTACTTCTGACCCAGCCCCAAAGGGCCTTCATCTTCTCTTTTGCAAAGTTAGTTGAAAAAGATCTGGTTCATGCAGATCACGTAACTTGCTCACAGTGGCTGCGTTAATAAGCACTCAAGAGCAACAAAAATATTTTTTTTCTAGAGTCTGATGGCCTTTTGTCTTTCCATTTAAGTGCTCCTACTCCCAAATCCCCTTGAATACATTTGGCAGGAATTTTACTGTGATTCTGAACTTTCGTGCAATTTGGGAGGTTTTTGTTGAACACCCTTTAATTAATTTGAAGTTGCCCTTTTCTGCTCAACATACAGCCCCCTCTGGAGATAAGATCATTTCCTTGGTTTTATCTTGGTGCCTATTCAAAGCCATCTCCCTAATAGATTTGCAGAGCTAGACATGAGCAGCATTCAGCCCTGTGTTTGGTTATTGATAAGACTTCAGATTAAGCAGCCATTTGGGTGAAAACAGCACGAAGATTTGGGTTTGAACACCTGCCTCTTTGGAGCCTTTTCAAAGCCTTCCTTCAATTTATTAGCAGATAGTTCCTGCCAGAGCTTCAAATGCTCTCTCCTGGCAGACTCTGCTTTCTGGCCCGCACACCACTGAGGTGCAGCACAGACTGGAGCCCGATCCAGTTCTGCACTGTGGGTTCAGAGCCTTGTGAATATAAATGAGCAAACCTTTCCTCAGAGCCGTGTCTACGTTTCTGCTCTGCAAACTGGCTGCTCTGGGGGCACAGAGAGCCTGCAGCAAATACACAAGAGACGGCGGTGCTAAAATTAGTTTGCATTGTAACAAATCACTTTAGTCTCTTCTTGTGGAAAATTGCTGTATGCTGAGTATGTTTGGAGAAGGAATTTTCAATCTTTTGATTTATGGACCCTAAAAAACGTTCCAGTGAGAGTGTGCAACATTCATATCTGCAGACTTTGCACACAAACTTGCTTTTCCTGAACCCCTTTGAAGCAATTGAGAAAACCAAGGATGTCCATAGACTGCAGGTCAGAAATGACTGACTAAAAGCAAAAGATGGCATTCACTTCTTTGGGAGCAGATTTTTTTTCCTCCGTTTTTCTGCACACAAGTTTTCACACTCACTCAGTAGAGCCAGCAATACAGAAAGCAGGGCTGCAAACCGCCGAAACTTTGCTTGCCATCCAGACCAAATGTTAAGCAAAACATTCAGGCTTGCAGGGCTCAATGAAAAAAAAAAACAACACCTCTCTGAAATGAGAAGTTTTAATGCAAACCTGGGCTAACAAACACAGCCAGGCAGCGTCCCTCCCATGACACCCAGTTCCCAAAGCATTAACCTGGGAAGCAGATGGACATCCCACATTCCCAAAACCATCTGGACCTTCAGACAGGAGAGGTGAGGATGCAGCACAGCACAGCCCCAGCCCAGCAGCTCCAGAGCCCATTAGAAAGTCACTACCCTCTGCTTCCCAGCTCAGTGCCTATTCGATTGCTGCACATGAAGGAGAATTGGTCCACTGGGGAGAAGAGCTGTGCATGTGCCTCTCCCTGCTTTGGCTATCCTGCAGGTTACTGCACTTGCCTGAAAAGCACAATGACATGGGTTCAGCCTTCTTCAAGCTGAGGAAAGATGTACTTACCGGACTGCTACAGTGTTTATTGCCTACAATGTTTATTGTTTTTCCATTTCTCCTCTGAACGTTCACAAGTTCAAGTAAAAAAAAACAAAAAACAAACCAACCAAGGTTGACCAAAACTGCTGTTCAGCGTTATTTGCAGTTCTCTGTCTCTCCTACTGCCCACTCAAAGCCATTATAAACTTTCTATTCCCCAATGTGCCTTTTATCTTTTAAGTATTGTGCTTACTGAGGTGATCCAGGAGCCCACAGCATGAAGTGCTTTGTATGTGAAACAAGCTCATGTTATGCAAAACCAGGAGATATATAAAAAGTTTAAAAAAAAAAATTAAAAACAATATCTTTTCCCTTCTTAGATCACTTGGTTTTGCTCTAACAAATTCCCCTGGTGAAGATTAAGCACTACAAAGCAGCAGAAATTCTCACTGATTGCTGCAGTTTGAAGTAAGGAAGAATTGCTATGCCAACAAGCCTGCCTACTCCTTTTTACAACAACTGCTAAGACCTCACTGGAGCACTGAAGTTGGAACCTGTTTGACCAACAAATACGAAAACTTGGTTCTGGGAAATTACACAGGTTATGGCAATGCTTCAAAGCTGAAATCAGAAACAATTAAGCACATACTTAAAGCATATGTAGAAATGCTGTATGGTTGACTAAATCATATTTCTCCACACCTCAAAAAAATCATCCAGTCTTCATTTGATGACTTCAAGTGATGAATGGCTCACCAGTGACATGACCTAGTGCTGAGTGAGCCTCTTGCTCAACTGCAGCTTCTTTTCTATCTGAACGTGTTTAGTTTCATTCAGCCTTCACTAATTTGTGCTCCTGGTGCTTTCATCTCCATACTCTGACCGTTCTTAGCCTTTCTAAATTACACACTGTTTCTTAATAACGAGCAGGTATTTTTCTGGAGCACAATTCTAATGAAAACCTGTTGAAATTGATGACCTTTTAGAGACGAGAGAGGGAGTCGGGTGTGCGGTTCAAGTTTTACTGAAGCACATCAGTGACCCACAGCCCTTATTGGTAAGCAATGCACGTGGTCTTATCAGCAGTAAAACTCAATGTATGGGCACCCAGAAGTCATTAACCCAACAAACAAATGCACGTTTTAGCAGTTAGTTCTGTGGACTCTCAGATAGTAACTGTCCTGTCCATTCTGTTGGCTCCATTACAGTATCTTTAAAGAAAAAAACAAGAACACTTTTCATACAGCCTGAATCTCTCCACATATCTCGAGAGGTACCAAGCCTCCTTGGGAGGAATACAGAGGAACTCAGAAGTTCCTTCTGGATGCTGAAGGACAAAGATGGCCTGTCAAGATTTGAATCTTTGTTTACAAGGTGATTCAGTGGTGTGAGTACAGATGGTTTCCAGCTTAATCAAATTATGAGGCACAGAACTTGACTCTTCCACTTCATGCAAACAGAAAAGTCATGGAAGCTTAGGTAATAAGCACAGAGAAGCAGTCACAAATCACAGTCATTGATTACTGTTTAGTTGATGCATATTTAAAGTTCATATATTTATACTAACACTTACTGAAATGCAGCGTGAGAAGCTAGGAAAAACAAAGAATTTGGGAAGGGGAAAAAGAAAAAAAAAAAATCACACTTAATTGTCCATGAAAATTTTAGCCAACTGCAGGTGTACTCAATTAACATCTCATTAAAAAAACCTCTTGAACTTCAAATAAGCCTTCAGCCTTGTAGAGTGTAAATGAAGGGTATAATTGATAGCCACAGCAATGCTAGGTTAAGTGCTTTAATAACATTCTGCCTCTCCAGAGAAAGCCAGCTCTGTTTCATCAATATAAAGAATCCACGCCAAAGAAGTTTCATAGTTTAAATGAGTTTTCTGTAGCAGCAGCAGAATAAAGGCAATAAAGTCAGAGGGAAACTCAGCATTATGCAGCATGAGCTTTCCAGTTGCTTCTGGAATATTTTCCTCCATGTAGACTGCTTTCAAAGTAAAAATGCAGCACACACCTCGTTTCTTCCCCATGGACTAACAGGCCCAGAATATCCATAAAGCATGAAATACCAGTGCGTTTCTAAACCCGTGCCCCTCGTTCTGCTCTCACTTCTGAGCCTTGTCTTTGGAGCAGGCTGGTTTCAGACACAGTGATCTGCTCGCCAGCACTCTGCATGTTCCCAGAGCACCTGATGCAGCTGCATCCTGCTCCCATGGGCAGCAGCATTCCTTCCAGCAGAATTACTTCAGATGTGTCAGAGATCAGCATCTCACCCTCCCTGCCCCATCCAAACAACCCTGAACTTTGAGTAAGGAATCATAAATCTAGATCCCTCGTACACTAGCTGATGAGACACTGAGCAGAAAATACAGCAGGCTGTTTGATCCCTGGCCCTTTGCTCCCTGTTACTGCTCTGGCCTTTGCCCAGCAGAGGCTAACCAGGTGCAGCTGCTGTAAAAGAGCATCTATTTTCCATACGATCGTATTTTCTGTCCTTGAGGGAAAAGGAGAACTGTGTGGATCAGCTGTACTCCAAAGAGGACAGTTACTCCCACTTGTGGAGCTTTGGCCAATGCTTTATTGCATTCCTAAAGCTCAGCTGCCCCAGAGCTCACAGCAGCACAGGATTGCTGGAGCTGGGGGTAGGGCAGTCCTCAGGTCACACACATCTGCAAATTACTTCTAATGGCATGGGCTTCAGAGAAGATAATTAACAAATTAAACTCTCCAGTCAGTCAGTTTCAGTTTGGTCCACAGCCTCCCTAAATATACCAGTAGGGCCACCAACTGATAGAGCTCCAAACCAGAGCCTCATACCTGGAATGACTTTCCCTCGTATCAGTCCCTGAGTAAGCTTCTATTATTAACCAGAAACCTGTGCTGATGCCCTTGCTTTTCCTTTTCTTTACAGTTTTTGGCATCTTCAGCCTAATTAAACCTAATTAACCCTTCCTGTGTCCTTTCCTGCTCATGCTCTGTCCCAGTACATACAACCTCCAGAACAAAGATCACTACTCCTGCATGTTTTCTGTATTAGAAGTCCCTTTTACTTCCTTGGGCAAAGAACGCTCATGATTACAGCATCCTTGCTGCCTTTTTCCCCCCCCCTTGATTACCACGTGGTGACTTCTGCATTCCCTAGCATTAAGATCTCGTCAGTCACAGGGAAGCTTTGCTAACTCTCTCACACAAACAGAAACTAATACTAAGTAATAGAAGTCATCATGTTCTTTCCAACATGCAATGCCATTGTTAGAAGAGCTGGTATTGAATTTTTATAACTGCTATTATTAAAATAGTTAAGACTGGCCTATCAATGTGTATGACAATATCAATTCCTACACGACACATTACTTCTGATTTAGGATGCTGTGCATTTCATATAGGAAATAGATTCTACCATGAAAAACACAATATCAAAGCCTCTAATGTTTAGGTCCTAGGTAGTTTTCTGAAAGCTAAGATTGCAAGCATCACAAATTCTTTTGTGTGAAATCGTTAAATACACATAATTAAGTAATTGAACAGAAATATGACAAAACACTGGGTTTCCCCCTCCTATGGGCCGTTATTCATTTTATTACTGAGATCTCTGCTAGCTGCCAGCTTCTAAGTCAATAGAAAGGCTCCCATCACAGCACTAAGTTCTGGATCAGCTCCAAACCCCACCATGAAGTCAGCAGATAACACAGCAGTGCAGGAGGGGCGGCTCCCAGGAGGCAGGATGGCTTTTGGGGTAGTAATGAACCCCGCCTGCCTTTTCTCTTTGGCATTTCTGTCTTCAAGGACTGTCACAGGGATGAAAGGCAGGAAGACTCACCAGCTCTGACCACGTACTTTATCACGTTTTGATCATCCTAAGCAGACAGAGCAGCCCCTCAGAAGTGCCAGTCATATCTCCAGGATAACACTGAGCTTGTTCCAGCTGCCGCAGCGCTGCACCTCCAGGAAGATGACACTATTATTTTTTGGTTGAATGTAGCCTCCCTGGTGACTACAGTGGTTTAGACTTTAAAAAAAGTAAACTGAAGTTTTGTTTGTGTGCATGTGTGTGTGTACAAATGTGTTTTTTTAATATATGTTTGATGTGGCTGGATTTTACCTCCTCATTCATCTCATGGGACTCTGCCTTTTTCAAACCCCCCACATTAAGCAGACATTTTCCCTCCACGTAGCAGAGATTCACACTTTGCTTTGTATGAAGAACCAGCCTGGGTTGAAAAGAAACACTTTTCCCAGCCTCTGAGACAGACAGAGCACCAGTTGTGAGGCTGCCCAGTTGCATTTGCATGGCACTCTGCTCGCAACTCTGTACCTTTCCCAAACGGAGGACTTGGAAAGAAAGACACTTTTTGGCAGCACTGTTATGCAAGAGAGAAAGCACAAGAGCAGCTCATTAACTCTGAGGTCTGACAAGTGGCAACTGAGCTGCTTCATGTTTGCCAGGTTGTTCCACAGCCCCTCTTGCTCGTTTGAAACTAACAGTTCTACCAGAGTTCAGATACTGAAGTTAAGTTTTCAGACACCGTTTTTGAAACTGATTTATGAATATAAATATATGAATATAATTAACTTGGGACAACATCAGTAAAAACCCCACACGCATCTTTAATAAAAGAAAAAAAAAAAGACATGACTTCAACAGGAATTCTGGGATTGCAAATCATAATGGAAATGCAATATTTAAGTTTTAATATGTGAGAATCATAACTTCATTCTGCTGCTCAGACAGAAATTCAAGGAAAGCTTCAACACGTGCAGAATATTGGTTGAGGAGTTCAGTTTAATCACAGAAACTGGGAAGTTGGTTGAGCCATCTGAAACTATTCTGAAAGCAAGCATTAGAGAAGGACTGCAGGGAACAGCTTTCCAATGGTCAGAACAACGCAGCACAACCAGAGCAGCCTTAGTGCCTACAGTTTTACCTTTCTAAGAGGTGCGGAAAAAGATACGGCTCTAAACTCTTCAGGGAAAGAATCACAAGTTTCCCATTTGCCACGACAGCTTTTTGTAGTCGCTGGCGGAGGTGGGAGGTACTGACTCTCTCCAAGAGCCCAGTTTAAGCAATCTGTCCTTTAATTTAAAATAATTGTTTCTTAGACAACGAGGGAGGTGGGGTTCCACAAAGAAACCAACGAAAAACCCGTAACTAAAAACCCTCCTCCACGGTTTTGTCCTTCAAACACTCAGCAGCACTCCTGTGCCGCAGTGCTGCCGTTTCTCAGGCACAGACACTCAAGGCGCTCGGCCTCCTCAGCTGTACCGCTATATATATGAAGGACTTTGGGTCATGGGCTTTATTAAAACCTAAATGAGATCAGGGATGAGTGGCATGTTTTTGACAGACAGGGCTCCTCGGGGGGGTCGCGAGGTGTGGCCCCTGAGAGCAGAACCAAACGTCCTGTGTTCCTTGAGAAGGACTCGGAGACGGCGCCTGCTGTGCTTCTGAGCTCCCTCGAACAGGGATCAGTATTCAATGTCACTGCTTGCAATTAAGAGCATCTCAGCTACAATGGAACTCATTATTCCATTTGTGGCAAAAGTCCCAATCTTGGGAGCCCCTCTTACTTAACCACAACTATATCCAATGAAGAATTATCATCGTAGCAGATAATCAGCAGTACCAGTCTGAACTGGCGTGTAAGCACACTACTTCTGTCTCCACTACTTTTAAATCTTGACATCACCACTGACTGGGATCTGAAGGGTCTTCTTCCTATCCAACTTGGCATGTGCAGGAGAGAAGAAACACCGAGACATAAGCAATCTGTCAGAAGAAGGAAGTCAAGGATCTTGTGATTCATCAAGGATATCAATAATTAACAGCAACTGCAGTAGTCGCTCCAACTTCTAAATTCCAACACACATTTCATAGTATTTTATGCAGAAAAATTATTTTTCACATTGTTTATAGCCACCTAAAGTCAGAGAACTTAGAACTGGTTTTAACTAAACCTAAAATACAATTCCTTCTGCCAAAATAAACGCGTCGCTTCATTTTGCTTTGCCCTGCTACAAGAATAACCAAGCGTAACAAAGGGCTGGTGCAGCAAGTTTCCCCCAATTCAGAGGAAGTTCCTTTGAAGTCAGTGGGAGTCAGCACTAGGACATGCACATGCATTCATTTAATAAAGTCAATCCCAGCAGCATCAGGAAGTAAATATGTAAAGAAAAAACATCTAAAAAATTAATGTGCTCATGGAGTATGTATACTGCAGATAGCTGGTAAAGAAAGCCTTTACATATTTTATATACACAGGAACAGATGGGCAAAGCAAAAGAAACTAAAACAAACCAAAACATTGTGCTGAAGGTCCAAAAGTACAGAAAATATCCCCTTAAAAAACCTGTTTGCTCAAAACACCAAAGAACAGCAAGCAACCAAATTAGATTATTTACAGTTTAGCTGTAATCCAGAATCAATGCAGCTGCATTCTTACACGAAGTGCAGATGCACATTGATCTGACAGCACTTCTACACTGAATAGAGGTCATTAAGAAGGCTGTGCTTTCCCACCTCTCTGGAAAACACCGAGTTTAGTTACAGTGTCATCATCACCTCTATGGCCACTGTGGACTGGCACAGCTCTGCCTGGTGAGCACAGGCGTGGCAAGCAATATTTCTTGGTTTTGCTCTTCATCTCAGAAATGAAAGTGCAGTGCAGCTGCCTACAGAAATAATATGATGACCAGAACAAAAAGAACTCTGATCAGGAGGTTATCCTGGACAGCAAGTCAGAGCCACTAGGAGAGATAAAAAAAAAAAAAAATATAGAAATTCTGGAAGCTGGCATCTCCATCAATACTACTAATTACTTCTCATCTCCATAAGTCTTTCCCTCAAGTCCGTTATGTTTTCAGCCACAGAAAGTGAAACAGATTCTCAGTGAAGCCATCAGTGTTTCTATCTATAGAGCTAATGAAATTACTGATCAATAAGACTGCACAACTTCTGCCCACCTAAGTAACCCCCTTCTCTCAGGCCCTGTTCCCCCAGAGGATGGTAGGAGAGCTGCAAAATGAATCCATCCCAACGCAGAACAGTGCTGCTGACCTCCCCTCCCCAGGCATGCAGTCTGTTGACGTCACCATTTTACTCAGCTACCACTTTGACAGAAAAATAACCATACGTGCATCTAAGTCAAGAAGATTCTGCACGTTGTTTCAGCAGAACCAAAATTCACTTTCTGGTAGAAAACTTCTTGTGGATCATTTCTTTACAAATGGAACAGAGAGAAAGAGTTTGGTGGAAACAAAAACCAACAACAACAAAAAGAAGTGACAAACTCCAGAAAAAAATCTCTAGACTTCCGCACCTTCCACCTTCACACCAATGCTGCATACATGCAAGGAGCAGCAAAAAGGCAGTTAAAACAGCAGCCCTCGTTCCAGCAGGCTGTGCCCACCATCTCACTACAAGTTTCTCCACTCCCCGTCCTTCCCCTCTTCCCCACCATCCCCACTCACATGCGGCACTTCATCAACTCGTGTGCAACTCTGTGCAATACGTGCCAGCATTCACTATGATGGAGTGACAGTGATGTTCTACAATGTTTTACATACAGTGCAGAAGCAGATTAAGTTACTTCTTACAATGTATTGTGTTAAAAAAAATGAAATCTAATAAACTTGATTCTTTGATGTGTCATGCCCATGGAAACCACAGTAAATTAAATATAAAGAAAGAATTGGAATTAGAATACAAAATAGGCATGCTTAATTCTTTCAACAAGAAAAAGTTGAATTAAGTTTGTTTTAATGGCACAGTCATGGTTAAAAACAAAACAGAAAAACATTGTTGGCTTGCATAGGATGTTTTATGATCATTCCTTGGTTTCATTAGAGAGTTTTATTTTTATGTTTCTTATAGTAGTAATGAGCTCCTCATCCAGCATGAACTCTATTCACAATGCAGTCAGAGTCCCTGGCACTCATATGACAAAACAGAAATCGGGTATTTCATATCCCCTCTGCAATGCAAGACCCTCACTCTGATGAGCCCACATGCAGCAGAGTCCAACGTTCAGGTGTCAGTTCTCATCACGCTAACAGCCTTATTTCAACTTTTCCTTAACAACTGGCAGCTGAGGATACTATATAGCATTAGTCAGGACAAGAGTCACAGTTTACTAAACGATCAGGGTGCTGGAAGATATTTTTGTTCTGTTCTCAAAAGTAATTACTGGAATAAAAAGAGCATTCAGTATAGCAGACATCACTGTTTAGAGAGGACAAGCACAGATTCTTAAGTATACCAACATCTGTTTTTACTGTAAAAGCCCAAGGCACGTTGCAGTTACCTGCAAAGATGGACTCATAAGACAGCCATCCCACCAAGCTTACAGGAGAGCAGGTATCACTCCATCTCCAGAGCCACAAGGTAGGAGAAGACAGGCAAGCACAGAAGTTGCAAGTCAGAAAGAGAAGCTAGAGACACCACAAGTGTGCTGCCCAGATCGTTTCCACATCACCATCTGACTCAGCTGCCCCATCGGCTGCCTGCACATACATGCAGAACTCTACAGCCCCAGGGTGAGCAAGTGCATGGTCTTGGATTATGGCAGAGCAGCCCTGTGAGATTAAAGCACTTTGTACCACTGCAGGAAAGTAAAACTGACCCATGTCTCCATTTAGCTTAGGCTACACGTCTCTGAGGGTAATAGAGCAGTTGGGTCTCCTTTCAGTGCAGTGAAAAAATATTAAAGTTTACATTAAAAAAAAAAAAAAAAAAAAAATCAATTTCTGCCGTCTTCGTTATTACTGAGAAATCCATTAGCTCCTACCAAACTCCATACAATGAGCTTCACATATTTTCAAAGAGAAGTGCAGACATACACTGCATCACCCTCACCATGTTTTAAAAGCACTTCCCAGGGTAAATCTCACTCCCAAGCTCAGCGCAAATGAAAGCTCTTTGATGCAATTGAGTTCTGTCCGTTCTTCTCTTACCCTTCCTGGTGAAAGCCCTACAGCATTGCGACTCTACCAGCTGCCATTTCTCACCTCATGAGATCAGCTGCATCCCTTACTAACTGCTTGTTTTATATTTACCTCCTGCATGTTGACACTTCATCATGATTCCAGGTAGCAGTGCATTTAAAAGACAACATTATACATCACTTTTATCAAGCATGGCCAATTATGCAAATTCCTCCTAAATTTATTTTTAAAGAAAAGGAAGATTGATTGCAGAGATTTACCATTTGCAGAGAGAATGATTTAGGAGAGTATTTCAATTGCTAATGCTCCTAACAAAGATACAGGATTTGTTTGTAAACTTCAGGCCTACAAAATGGAGTGTCAACACCAGATAATTATCATGTCCTATTCAAAATGCTAAATTTAATCGAAATACTCTTTGTAGTAAATCAGAAATTGGCATTAGTCTTAATGAAAGTTGATTATGATGCTGACTGTGTATACAAAGTATGTCTCAGCCACACAAATTACAGATACCTCAAGGAAAAGCAGTGCAGTTTCTCACAACTGTTTGGTATGAGAAATATGACAGTGGCGTTGTGTTTGACTGACTTCACAGAAGTCACAAGTATCATCTGGATGAGGGCCATACTCCATACTTTATTATGGCCTGTGGGCTACAGCATCAGTTCAAGACATCACACCCCCCTCAGCTCCCTTCAATTTCCCCAACCTAATCATTAACATGCTATATATTTATGATCAATGAATTCAAATGCCATTGCATTAAGCACACACTGCAGTGCTGTAAGCCCACACTGAATCAGTTCTCAGACCACCCCAACTGGGAATAATACAGATCTAATGGGTTTATTTGGATTTGCTAACTTCCCATCACAGAGGGGCACATTTTAAAGTGTCACAGCATGGCAGTCACCCTACACTTTATTTCCATAATTTCCACAACAGTTCAAATCTTATTTGAACACAAGTGTTACCACCACTGGCCTGTTCTCATTTCTTCCTAAGTCTGAGATTCAAATAGAGAATTCTGCTTAAAGAGGGAGAAATCACAAACATTTCAACCATTTTGCTTCTGAAATGCCTTTGTAGCGACTCACAGCAACTGCTGTTTCCTTGTGTTCCCACCTTCCTTACAGCATATGGTCAGCAGAAGACATCCCCGATGGTCTGAATGCTTTTCCTGTACCCATCATAGCGGACATTCGTGCTGTGCAAGTCTAGATGTGCAGGACGAACCAGAAGACTCCTGAGTTTCAAGTTGCACGTGTGTCATACAACACGAGGCAAACAAGTCCCCACCTCACAACCCTGTGAGGGTTGCCTCACAGCTCTTTCCTGACGTGGAAGGGAGGAAAGGTGAGTTCAGGGAAGTGTTTGGGAGTGGTTTGTGAGAACATTTCTGGTTGCACTGGAAAGTCTCAGCATACTGTACTAACAGTTAGACTTCACAGTTCCTTAAGAAATTGGATCATAACACATAAACAAGTAGCAGCCCTTTAAAGACACACCGTTTGTGTTTCTTCTACTAGAATAAATATTTTTGTCCTAAAATCAAATGGCACAAAACAACCGCACAATAGCTGGTTTAATACAGATATCATCTGAAGTATTACAGTCCATACATAGCATAGATCATAGCTCTATTATTGATGTCAGCGTAAAAAATAAAGATACAATACTTTCCTTCCCCTTTGTATTAGCATCTCTTTCCAAAAAAAAAAAAAAAAAAAGCAGTAACAATGGCTTGTGTTAATCATCTCCCAAGCTAATTAGTAAAGCATCACTGTGAGCTATTAAAATAAACAGCTCTATTATCTTTGAAACGCATTCCTCTACTTAAAAAGGGTAATTTTCAACAGGCCAGTTTTAGAACTGAGGAGTGGAAAGCCGTGTTGCTGCCAGGGCTGGAGGGGAGCAGTGCTTCCACCTGTGAGCCCCACTGAAGCAGACTCCCCAGCAGCTCTGGCTTCCAACCTGCTGTCTCCTGGGAGAGAGAAGTGCTCAGCTCTATGCTCAGCTCTCCTCCCTTCCCTGCTGTGCCAAACTTTGGTCCTTTCACCTCTCCCAGACCACATTCTATGGCTTCCTGCATGTTCCTGGCCTGCCCACGCTTGGTACATGCTGCTCTTCCTGCTATGCACCGTAAACAGAAAATCTGCTTATGCTCAAAATAGTTTATCCTCCCAGTAGGAACAGGGCACAACAGAAAGAGGATATTAAAACACACAGTGTTCACATATGTCTCTCTCACCCTGAGATTACTATTTCCTGGGGAAAACCAAGGCTTTCATTTTCTGAGAGCAGGGGAAGCATCTGCACATCTCTGACAGCTCCCACAGGGCCCTCCCTCCCGCGGGGCACAAAGTCCTCTTAACTGCTCCTCAGTGAGACTCCTTTTTGGCCTCACCAGCCACGTTTTTCTACTTCTCAGCTGAAGTGGGAAGTATTCCATGTGGTTTGGTAATGGCATAGCCCCCATCTCACTTCTTTTTCTCCTCAAAGCTTCTCTATCCTGTGATACCCAACATCTCCTTTCAGCCCTGGTGTCAGCTTCTTGAAGTATGCATTTGTATTTCAGTATGTAAGAGAAAGGCTTAATTTGCCTTCCGTTTGCCCTTAAGCTATTTGCAGGTCAATTTTAATGATGGACAAGATAACTGAGATTTTGCCAGAGGGTTTGAGCTCCCAGCTCCATTTGACTTCCAGGCAGTCCCCAACCCCTTTGAAATTCACAGCATAATTACCATTTCAAGTAGCATCTCTGATATTTGTTAAACAAAAGCGATCATACAGAAATCCTCAAAACTAAACCAAGTCTGTGTCAAGCAATTTCTGTCATTCTCAAAAATGGAACTCCAACAAAAACAAGAAAAACTGAATGGGATTCATGCTTTATAGTCTTATGGAACCTTCATCACTCCCCTGGGCCGGTGCTACTTGTGCTCTTGGTAAAGCACTTCCATCTCCATAAGCTGCCTCAGAAGCACCTGCATACTTGTTGACACTGTCATATACTCTCCTCTGAAAGCACCAGGAGCTAAGAACTTGCCTCTTCCATGTATCTCATTTTGGAAAATCTGAAGGACCACTCATTGCAACTGCAATCAAATGAATAACAAACATGATTCAAACAGGAAGGAGGAGTAGGGGAAGAGGAAAAAGCCTATGACAATCTCTAATGCAGAAATCCTTATAAGCACCAAGCAAGAGTCAGTCTGAGACATTTTTGCATTCTGCAAAAGGTTTCAGCAGCTGCACCACAGAAGGGACAGCTTGGTGGGCCTGGGCTGCAACAGGGGCTTTGTGAGGCAGAGCCATCCTTCTGGGGAAACAAGCACAAAGAACATCAGTGATTGCTGTGGGATGCCTGCAGCACCACCCCACAGCACCGATCTGCCTTCTTGACATGCAGCACGTGGACATACGTAACCCTGCCTTCTCACTAAGAGCTCTTGTATTTAAATAATACTTTTGCTGCTGACATCTTTGGTAGGAAATAGTACCAAAGAAATAAACACACACACGACTTAGTCTCTCTCCCGCCAGCCAAATCTCACACACCCAGGGAAAGCAGCCCCACATAAGCTCTCAACTGCATCAAAAATAACCCCTTAGTCCACTGCAGCCAAGGCAGTTTGGTTTTTGTATTTCCACAAAGATAGGCAATAGTGGGGAAAAAATTGCTTTAGCTCCACCGATGGGAAGGATTCTGACTGTCAGATGAGCTTTATGGAATACAAAAGCTTCCTCTGTCCCTCGTACCATTCATTTGTCCTTCATTGCAGGGGAAAGATTTCTACCACATGACTTCTGAAACTTCTGAGTTATCCACCCAGCAAGGCCCACAGGTGCTCTACAAGCACAAGAAAATGCCTGTCGTTTCCCTTTATGGTAGTTGAGATCTATTCCATAGGTTTTTATATTCATTACTAAAATGAAGTATCAAATATTGCTGAGAACTTCCACAGCTGTCCTGTCTGTCTCAAAGGTGGCATTTCTCTTAGAAATTAATTTCTGTCTTGGAATACAGACAAGTTGTTCATATAGCATTAATGCTTTCTAGAGGTCTGAATTTCAAAGGAAGGAGTAATCCCTACAGTCTTTCAGGGAAGGCTTTTGTTTTATGCTGTCTCATCTTCCTTGGTAATAGTTACAGCTAGAGACTTTTGGAAAACAAAACCACTACCAATGTGTCACTGAGACTCATTCTGACATAGCCCTCAAAAACAGGTATTTAAGGGGGAGAAGGAGAGATCTTAAGAAGGGAGAGTGTAAAAGAATTGTTATTAACTTTGTGTAAGCAGCTACGTGTTATTACTTAGCTTAACAAATGAACTATGGAAAGGATAGTTATAGCAGTAAATGTATTTTTAGAGACAATTCTATGCACTACAGACAGAGCATTTTTGGACAAATGTTGATTATGGAAACATTGCTTACTGCTGAATACTCTCTAAATGTCTCCAGAAAAGCAAAATGTATGTCTCTCCAGCAATATTGACAGGGCTATTATTAAATTAAATACAGAAAGAGCTGTAAGCAATCTTACATGGCAGTGTTCCATATAGAAGAACTGTACACACATTATTACAGGGGAACAGAAAGCCAAGCCAACTGAAAGAGCATTTTGACATTTTCTGATATTTTCTTTTAAATGCAAAATTTGGCCTCTAAGACATCGATCTTGCAAACCACTTAAGCTCATGCTGAAGTGAGTGGCAGACTGTGCTCCATTGGCTGTTGTACACATGGGGCTGGAGTAATGAGGTCTCAGATCCACAGAGGTTAAGGACTGCTTTGCTATCCTTTCCCCCTATCACCAATTGGGGCAACAGGCAACAACTCTCCCACAAAGACGTGCCAGATGACATTTTCATTCTGCTAGAGGAAGCAGAAATCAAACAGACATCAGGAAACACAGTTCCTCAACACAGCACAACTGCTGCCAGCTGTTGTGTCTGCAGCACCGTGTTGTGAGCAGGCAGCACTCCCAGGCCCTGCAGCCTCGGCACCCAGCAGGAGCTCAGAGCTGCCTCTTTCTCCCAGGACAGCACCAGAGGTCACAGTGCCTTTCATTTCAGATTGCTGGGCCCACCCTGCAGCTTGCTGACCCCTTCCCTTACTTTACACCATCCAAAGCCCAGATGAACGTACTGCTAAGAGCTGTGTTTGCAGATGGTTGTGGTTCACAGGACGCTATTTAAGAAATGGAGCACTGCCCCTCCAGCAGCCTTCTCCTTCTCACTCAGGCTGAGATCTTGCTGCACGGTGCTTCTGCACTCCCAGCAGGCAGCAGCATTGAGGCCGTGCAGTCACACCAGGTGCTGCTCATTTACTTTCTCCTTTATTTACTGAGGATTCCTGCCAGAAGTTCCACCTTCCATGCATCAAGTTTAATTACTTCTGCTCTGCCGATCCCTGCCTGGCCCCCAGATAAAAGTACCATCTATAGACAGCACGTTGGCAAAGTGCCACAGGGAATTAGCTGGGGTTTGAATAAAGAGCCCTGCACCATGAGTTTCATTTCTCTAATCAGCAGCAGGATCTCTGGTGACACAGGTGAGTCCATCAAAATTGCTCAAATGATAAAAACGCATGCATTCAACTTAGCAGTGAGCTCCTTACAGAAAATTATTCACAGAAGTTACAAGAATAATTACAAATGCATTCTGTACTACTGCAGTCTGCTTGCAACAAATGTATGAACAAAAAGGAAGTTTCATGAATAGATTATTCACTACAAGTCATTTCCCCAATGCTTTTCATTACTCCAGGTAAAACATATGCTTTCATCTACTTCTCTTGCAAATCCTCCATACAGATCAACCTTTCACTCAATACATTTTAACTAATGGGCAACAAGTCGTGAGTGGCCCAACAGCTTTTACTCTAAGAAATGGGCACCTACCTTACTTTGTACAAATCAAGCCAGGTTTTATTCCCATCTCCAGAATGCCATCATGAGTAACGTACATTTAATAGGCTGGATTTATCCAATAAGTTACCTCTTCAAAATAAATCTTGCTGATTCGAATGCTTATAGAAGCAGTAGCTGGGTGTGCTGTCAGGCACTCCTAACATCTACAACCCAAAATACCTTTTCCAATCTGAGGGCAAATAAGTTTTCCCAAATAATATTGAATATAGTCCACCAACTGCATTACAAATTCTGGGGCAGCAGTAAAGCAGCCTGGGTCTGGACTCTTCTATTTGTGTGTGCATCAGAACAGGAGGTTTTACTTGTTGCTGTAAGGAAATGCATGGCAATTTTAATCAGGTTCAAAAGGGCCAGGGAGCTACGTGCACATCCGCTACATTTGCCTTAAGTAACTCATCGCTAATGAATAAAATCATTCACAAACACTTAAATACCTATTCTTACATATTTTAGCTATGGCATATCTCATTTAGTATGAATACTTCAAGTCAATCAGGCTATAATAAGCAGCCATCTTTCTCCAGCTGCAATATGCACTAGATGAAATTATTCAATATACATCAATTATTTTGAACAATAGAAATAATTTATTACAGAGAGCACTGTCAAAGTAACATTCTGCTCCATTATCTAGATGACATTAGCCAGGATAGCAATCCAACAATCTCTTTGTGATTACAACTGTATCTCTTTTATAGCAATCCCTCTTGTGATTCAGGTTTGTAATGACACGGTTGTATTTAGCACCTAGAATGTCAGAGGTTTGTAACTCAAACTAATTCCATCTCCTCGTGGGCAGTAAATATTAAGAGCGAAGAACCTTTAGCATAACTCATACATCTCTAGTTCAGCATTTATCTGTGTTTATATGCTCACCCATAGGGGCTGCCTCGTTTTTACAAGGAATTACCCCATATTAGAGATTCATGTGCTGGAACATTCCATACACTCTTGCTTATGATGATAATAATTAGACACGTGCACCAAGCTGATGCTTGTGGAACCCTGAACAAATCCTGCACAGCCCGTCAAGAGCCTATGATTTTAATACACCATGATTTTCATTTGGAGTGCTAAAACATAACACCAAGGAAGAATGCACCAACATTTACACCCCTATTAAACTAAAATGCATTAACATAAAGCTGTGTCAGCCAGGAATAACCAGTTGTCACCTGGACCATTTCACTCACTGCTCCTCTTCCCCTCTGGTTTTGTGTCAGGTCTGGAACTCAACACAACAAATATGCTCAGTTGCTGGGAAAACCTGCCACAGCAGTGTCACATCCAGCTGAGCGTTCCATTACCCAGCCATACTTGTAGTGCCACAGTTTGATCTCTTTCCTACCCAAGGGACCCTTTGGAGAAGCCCCTGCCCTGCTGCACAAAAACAAGGCAGCACTGAAGCACAGTGCTGCTTGGCCCCCGTCTCCATCTGACCCCTGGTGACGCTCCTTGCTGCTCATTGTGGAAAAGGACAAACGTGCCAAACAACCTGAGCCAAATTACACAGGCTCTCAGTGGTCACGAGAATCACAGAGAACAGAAATTCACACAGCACTGAAAATATTCTGCCATGAAACTTTAGAGGCGCAGTCTTAAAAGTAAATGACCAGAGGGCTTTCCTGTAACACCCGGCCTGCCAACACACACAGCCTTTGCTTTGCTACCAGCATTTGTCTGCCAGTTAACTCTTACCTGGATCAATCACTATGGATAGATTATTTCAAGATACTGTCTAGAAGAAAAAAGTGATCACTGCAGGTGTTATTTGTCTATTGAGAATCAGACCATTTTTACAGCACTGACCCTCATATTTTAGTGGAAACTTGCTTCTTTTTTCTTGCCTGATTGGTTTTTTACTTCTTTAAAGCAACTTAATTTTTTTTTTTTTAATTTCCTCATTATTTTACACAAATGTAACATAAAGCAAGGGAAAACATGCAAGGCCACCACAGGTTCTGAAAGCATCAAGAAAGTCAACATAGTACGTGACCTTTAATGAAAGAAAAGTTCTGTATCACGTTAAATAAAATGAATCCAACCCCTCTCTTTCACCTAAGCCTTTCCATTAACTAAGCCATAAGCAGTGTAATTATTAAGCAAAGAAAGTTATTCCAAAAGCAGTCTGGAATCAGCTCTCAAGTAAGTGAACCCTTGAGACAGGCAGGGCCCACCATGCTCTGACTTTGGTTCAATATATCAAAAGCAGTGCTTCTAACACAGAGCCACGAACAGGAGGCATCCAAGTCTGCACATCACACATAGCTAAAATTCTGCACTTTCTAAGAATAGACGTAACTCCCGTGGGAATTATAACACCACACATAAATCTGTTCAGCCAGTCTTTGAACAGAGTTATTGCTGAAGTCCTCTCTTGGACCACACGCTGGATTTCCTGAGTCCCACTCCTTCTAAGTGCCGACACAGAAGCAGCCATCGACCCTTCCAAGCCCAACCAGTAACTAGAAGCTGGTGGCTGCAAAATCCCCTTTTAAAGTTGAGAAAGAAAAGAGTTACCATGATGTCTGTATTAAGCACACTGTAATTAGCATTTCTACAAGTTTATTATTTCCAGACCCTTCATACCCATTACATTCAGCCCTTCCTATGGTAAAATAGGACAGAAGAACTAAGATTACAGTTGCAGGTACTGAGTACCAGCCACTGGTATTTAAATACATCAATGATAATGAATCATTTCTGAATTAAAATGTTTTCAGGTGTAACAAAGCACTGCACAGCATTACAAGGCTGCATTTATATCAAGGCATAATACCTAACTACAGAATGAGCCACTACAGAGTTGTAACGTGGAATACTTATTTTCCAAGTTCGTCCACATGGAAAAAAAAAATGTATCCACTTCAACAGATCAATAAGCTTTTCTTTAAAGAACTGTTTCAAAGCTTTTCCAAGGACAATTTAAAGGTTAAAGCATAAGGAAAAAAACGAGAAATGAAAGATGAACTTCTGAAGTTTCATCCCCCACATCTGCTATTAATTTCCATTAGCAGTTTGCTAGTTGGTTTTCCTGCTCACGCATACTTTCTACTCTCGTAGCAGGATCATGACAGATACACAAGTTAATATCTTTAACCAGAAGAAAACACCACATACTCAACCCAGCACAACAGTCCTAACGGCTGCTCACCAGCAGCAGCCTGCTGCTCTCATCTGATGGCAGCTGGCAGCCGACGGCAGAGCCTCACTTTGCTGAACGCAGAGATGCCCCCCACCTTGTGGAAAAGGGCTTTTTGTTTCAGTTATACACCAACACTGAAATTGTATGAAGAGCCAGGAAAAGCGGCCTGTCTGCAGCATAGCAGAGAGCTAATTACTGGATGGGAGATTGATAGTACTTGTTAACCATCCTGAGACACTGTCATGTTAATTACATCTATTAGAATTTAAAGAAAGTTTTTATGTTTCCATGGAAAAAAAAAATGGTTTGGGTTCTGCTTCTTGTGAGGGGAAATGAGGGAAAGCTAAAAATGATCCTCGTGCTTATATAGCCAGTTTCCACTACCTTCCATGTCAGGTATCTCTTGGTTTGGGTAATGAGCATATTGACAGCTTTTGTTGGCTCGACAGTGAATCATTGTGTTTTAAAGTTGTAAGAGAAGCAGCTGGTAGCCACTCCACAGCAGGGAATTCATCTCTGTTATCCACAGCATCACATCCCCCCACCGAGCACAAACTCCAAACAAACAGCACATCAAAGCATCACAGAGTTTAGGAAGGCTGAATGTGTGCTGCTTTGTATCCTCGGTGATAAATCTCCAGCAATTAGCTTCGTAGAAAAGAATAAAACTTTCATAGCAAATAGGCAGTTCAATAGGCTTAGGAATTTTACAAAAGAATATCAGAATCAGACAACCTCCAACCTCATTTTTTTGTGTGTATATATTCACACATGTACTTTCACCAGATAATTTACACATTGCTTGTGAATATATGCTAACACAGAGCTATATATACACATACACATGTATATATAACATGTGTATACATACGCAAGAATCACTAATCCCAGCATGTTGGGAATTAGTTTTAGGTTTAGTGTAGCCAAACCTAAAAGCTTTTAGATTATAACAGTTAATTTGGTATGGACCTTCCTGCAAGAGGTCCTGAACACGACAGGAATTTCAGTGGTGCAAGATCACCAGAAGGTTTTTACCTGCTTGAGGAAAAGCTGCTGTTGTCCAATAAACAACCTCTGTGACCCAGAGAGCTCCTCTCAATAAAGGAATGTCCCAGAGCAATCTGATTCAGCATCATTTTCAGATGACATTTGCAATTCTTCTCAGTGAAATAAATGCTGATTGTTTTTCTCTTTTTAAGCAAGAGATGTTTTAATTGACTGTAATTAAGATCACTCAACAGTCAAGAGAAGTTTTTATAGCAGAGTGCTCCTTGACAAGGCTCATAAAGTAGTGCTATGTTGGAGGAGAGCTGTAGGCAATGGGCACAGCTTTCAGGTATGCCCAGCAACTTCCACAACACACAGACCTGAATGACATTCAGGATCTACATGCTGATTTTTTTTTTACTTTTAATTTTGTTTAAATTGCATCTACAGTTGAGACTGCTATACAGCAATCCTCTGATTAACATTAGCACATAAAGTTACGGCACTGCTCAGAACTACACCACTGCTACCACTTCTGTTTACAGGAGAGTCTTCCTAGTCAGTAACTGACACCAAAAGACTCACATAGTTTTAATCACAGTAACTTGGGAACAGTGGTTTCAAACGCACTCATCTGTTCCCAGTTTTTAAGGGGAAGATTTAAAGCCTCGGTGCTGCTGTGCTCCCATACACACTGTCGCACTCAGGAGCCTTCAGAACAACTGCAACCAGATCGCTGCCATTGCAAAGCTGTATTCCAAATGCTGACTCAAAGTGGATTTTTACTGAAGTACAGAAAGTTCCAGGAATTCAGGTACTTGAATCTCGAGCTGCTGGCTCACACCAAAATTCAAGTGCTGAAATACAGCGACAGGCAGATCCACCTTCAGCCCATCACTGTTGTTTTTTTTTGTTGCTGTTGTTGTTTTCTTTTAGAATCCTCTCTGCATACAATGACAATTTTTCAAAACCCACCCCAACGTTCTATAAAAGCTTTCAACAACACAGTTCCACACAGCAGGCATCATCTTCATATTGTTCCTGCTGTACTTATGATGCTAGCATGCTCCCTGATGAAGATGGAAATGTTTTTTCCTACTCCTACAGGTACAGATTTTCCTTCAAGATCCCATTTCAGAAGTATTCACATAGAACAAATTCTGAAGGAACTACTAACACTGTTCATTTCAGGATCATCTCTTGCTTTCTAACTCTACGATTGACCAAAATTAAAAAAAGAAAAAAAGGAAAAAAAAAAAAAGGAGTTTCCTTTTACCCTCTTCCTGCAATACAGCCAGCTAAAACACAATGCTATTAGCAGCACACAGTAACACTGCTGCTGTGGTTGCCTTTCTCATCACAGTACCAGACTGTGATCTTACTGGTTGTTTTAAAAATCTCTGCATTATTTCAGACTGTTTGATTACTTTCACACAGTCAGACGCTTGCTTTTGTTTATTAAAACCAATAGCCATACTGTTGCTTGAAAGTAGATGGTGAGCTGATGTGGCACCATAAGCTGTGTCACTGACTGGAGGAGACCTCTAACAGGAGTGTGTTAGACATGCAGAACAGCCCTCCCCCTGTTCCCAGACAAGTTGCACATGATGCTGAACATTCACAAGTCTGAAATCCGTTGCCAGCAGAGAAAATATGATTGTCACTTCAATTAATTCTATAGACACCACACACCAAACCAGAAGACATCTAGTTTGTTGCTCCGAGGAAAGCAATGATGCTAACTCCAAGTACTTTAAATTCTATTTTTGATGCAGCTCAGCACATTGGGACAATGTACTGCAATAATGGAAAGGAACGATACTGAATGAGGCACACAGATATCAGGTATCTCTACTTATTGCCTGGTCTGACTTCATCTTGCACGAGGTCAGGATTCACTCTTTATGAAATCAGTGACACATAATAGAAGAAATCTGTGCGTTCTTTGAGAAATGAGGGAAACAGATTTGAACTGCAGTAATCTCAAGATAAAATCTGACTTCCAAAGCAATACAGCATTTCTTCTGCTCAGTGCCACGCTCTCTGGAAGATGATAGTGGCATTTTAGTCACCTTGGTTACACTTAACTCACTAACCACACAGCTCATTCCCTTCCAGAAGCACAGGGCAGGTTGCAAAGTCCACATAAATATTCCTACTGGCTTTTCATCTGTCTACAACAGCTACAGGAACAAAACTGTCAGGCTACACGGCGTAATTTAGTTATTGTTAAATTATCTTGAGGTCAGATCAAGAAAACTGTAAGAACACAAGGAACACCCCCAGCACGGGGGCCTCAGAGGCCTCCACAAGTACTGGCTTCTTCTCATCAGCCCCAAAATCATCTTCAAACTCCATGCGTCAGATATTTTCCTGCTCCCATTTTGCCTTGCTTTAATTTCCTTGGGCATTTACCAAGGGAGCATCAGTAGGCATTAATATAGCAATACAAGCTTGGAGGAAACTGCTGTGTATGGGAACAGTTACTGTTGGTAAACACTGCTTTAGCGAGCCTCTAACAGAAACTAAATTCAATACTGCCAAACTTTATCCGTGTATGACAAATTGCACCATGGTAGAGTATTCTCAACTAAATCACAACACAGTCCTTCTCCATTTATCAACAAAACTCAAGGGAAGGATAACATCTGAAATCCTGCTCAGATCTCCCACCCTGGCTGCTTGGAGGTAGGATATCACAACTTGGGCATTCCCAGCTTAAAGCTGCATCCTGCAATGCTGGCTTTCGTGGCAGCACTCCAGCCTCACAAACGTGCTGGTTACCAGCAGCTTCTATTGCTGGTGTTGAAGTTTTATCATCAAGTAAAAAAAAATGCTGATACACAAAACTGCTGTAGGTTTAGCACCTGCTAAATTGGCATTGCAGGAGTTCTGAGTCCACAGATGGGGGAATTGAGAGAAGTAAAAGGAGAGGTTTGACTGATTTAAGCACTGTGCTTACGTCTGCAGTGATAAACTAATCGCAGCTTCTCTCTTCCTTACCCAGGAATGGGTTTGCTTTCTGAAATAAATGATCTCACTGTGACTTGGCTGTCAGCAGGTGACCATGGCAGAGCAGTTTTACTCTTTGGTCCTTTTCAGTAGGCAAAGATCTCTTCTACCCACCGTTATGAAATCACACACTGCTTTGCTTATATGACCATTAATTGCTGTGACAGTTTGTAAGCGGACATCCCAGCAAGTCCTACTTACGAATACGTTCTGCAGAGCAGGGCAGCACGCTGCTGCTGGGCACAGAGAACACAACTGCCTACATTCACAGAGTTTTCTCTTCTGTGTATAAGTTTTATTCCTACTTCAGTGATCAGAAATTAAAGCAATACTGTGTGGAAAGTCAACTGCAAGGCACATATCACTGAGGGGCAGAGCACAGCTCTGCCAGCAGCAGAAAGCAGCACGGCTCCTTGGCTTGAGTCTTCATCTGCACACGCAGAGCCCATGGCTGTAACCTGGGCCATAGGATTCACACAGCCCCACAGCCGGCCTCCTGCCATAACAAAGGCACAACGCTCCCACCTGTTCTCTGCCAACTGGAGCATTTATCCCTGGCAAAGAGACTTAAATCCTATTAAACCCACACGGGTAGAGGCTCCAGACACCATACCCACATTATTTTTTACGTGGCCAAACCACCAAGTCATTATGCCACCTCATGTTCCAATGCTGCACTCAGATTGAGACCGAGATGCATTTCAGCAATTTTTTTTTTTTTTAAATCAAAACCATACAAAACCCTTTTTCCTGCTTTATGAGTAAAATGTACATGTGCAAAAATAAAAGTACAGATGCATCATTTGAATACACAAATACAGTTTTCACAGAGGACTGTGAATTGGGTTTCTTCTGCCGTTATAATTTACAATTACTTATCACATTAGTTCCTAATTGTCTTTTCAGAGTGCACTCAATTACAAAATTAGAATCCTTATCTTTCAGTAACAGCCACCTTCCAGACGGATCCCCATAAAATGTGCAAATTGACTAGAAGATATTTTTCCTTACACCAGTGCTGCTCATCAAAAGGTTGTCCTAAACCAAACCTAAAGCATGCTTCTGTTTCCCTGGTGAAGGAAGCAAACCCGCCTGGTTTCTGGAACTGCTTTTCAGTCATTTGCTTATTCAGGGACCAGGTGGTGCCACAAATTAGCTTTTTTGTATTTCACAAATTCATAGTTCCACTTTAGATTAAACTTTGCTGTTGTTATTCTTGTATGTCACTGTCTTTTAAACAGCAATCATTTGCTTTGAGCAGAGCAGGAAGAAAAATATATCTTTCATTTCATCCTTGAGGTCTCACTGTCTCTGGACATGGCCATCCGCTCTGAACAGGCTCAATCAATCAGCAAAGTCAATTCATTCCATGCTCAGAACATTAATGCATGCTCCTGCAGTGCAACTCATGGTGAGCAGGAGCAGAACACAAAACCCAAAGCTTTTTTTATTTTAAAGAAGCTATGATAAATGCTCCCCCAGCCAACCCCAGCATAGTGAAACACAAAGCCAGCTGCAAAGCCCAGGTACCACAGCCCAGGGATGGGTGCTTTTCAGTTGTTAACGTGTCTCAAATACACTGCATGCATTATAGCGATGCAGAAAATAAAATCTAAGCATCTTTCAGGTTCAAATGTGTCTCCTCTGAAGCAGGAAAACTTTGGCATACTACAAATTCAAGTGGTAATAGCCTGTGAAAAAGGGAAGTTAAATATTAATGACTGCACAAATAACGAGCTTCATCCATTTGCAGTGCCATTTATTTCCCTCCTCCACACACTCCAGAACGGTTACTGGTATTCCCTTCTCTGAAAAGATCTAAATGCAGCATCCCACCCCAATTCATAAAACACTTTCAACAAAAGGAAGGCTTTATGTCAGTACGGTGCCATACGTGTGAATGCTCAGGCATGAGGCACTGCATGCCAAACTACCACAGGTGCACAGGAGCCCGAAACAACCCGCAGATCAGCACACTGGTGCTGTTTTCTCAGTGCTGGAGCCCTGCTTCTTGCTCACACTGCCGCTCTCCTGGCCAGCCCCTCAGCTGGGGTCAGCACAGCAGAGGGACCTGCAGCACAGAGCCCACTCACGTGCTCTCACTAAGAACAGTGGAGCTGGGGCTCCATTCACTCCTGCTCAAACAAGCTCATGGCCTCATCCCAGTTCACAGTGGGAATGACGACCATTCCTGCCTAGGCTGTGGAACCACCACTGGAAGCCTCGGCTCCCCAGCAAAACCCAGAGCTGTGGGATGCGTAACCCTCCATAACAGGGGCATTCCATTCCCTTTCTTCAACCTTCACTTGCCATGACATTTTTATATTTTTCATAATTTCAAGGCAAATGTATGCAAAATTATGCCGTTGAAATAAGTGGTTAATCATTATTAATTCCACTGGTATTCTCTGCACTAACAGTAACCATTATTAACCTATTTGACAATGTTGTGGATTCCTCTGGCATTAATGTGGTTGTAATATGTAAATCCATAGGAATTCAATTGTAAATTACCATTATTCGATGTACTTAGCTTCGACGCATAATTCTGCAATTTGTGCAGAAGAAAATTACATGCTGACTCATGAGACATAAGTTTTCAGGGTTTCATAAGACCAAATGTGAATAATTGGTACCTACAATTACACAAAAATGTAAGCTAGATACGTAGCACAGCAACAACACACTCCAGGAAATACACCACTTGCATCCTTAGCCACGTTGCTCAAAGCAAAACGTTTCATATTAAACTAGCTATTTGCATTAGCTGCTCACGTACCACAGATTGACTTTAAAGCCAGCAGAATGTCAGCAGCAGTAAAGGCCTTAATCTAAAGTATATTCAAAAAGGCAGTTTTGACAATTTGAGTTATAAAAGCAATACTTTTTAAATCCGACAAAATGCCTCAAGGGTCCATTTCACAGGCAGCAGTACCTTCAGGGTACACAGGATGACACCCTGGCAAAATCCCAATCTTACCACAAAGACATCTCGCTGCTGAAGGTTTGGTCTGAACCTCCCTTAAACCCCCCAGGTCCAAAGGGCTTCACAGCACTTGGGGCAGGTCCTAGAAAAAGGAGAAAGATTTGGACCCACTGCCAGGCTGAACTGAAAGGAAAAGCTGGGTCTCGGCGCTCTCTCTTTGGTACCACTCCTATTATTTCTATGGCTTTGTATGAAGTAACTGGAAGGAGGCAGAAAAGACACGGTATCAGAATGTCAATCATGTCCAACCAAGATTTGATCCTCTGCTCTCAGAAGCGCCATTGAATTCAAACAGAGCTCCGAGAAACGACCAGAATTTTTATCCGCACACTTTAAAGGGACTGATCTTTTAGAGTTATTCACCTGAGTAATTTCATTGATGTTGAAATTTAATAGAATTGCTCACACACACATTGGAGGTTAGTAGTCAGTAAAAACCTCCGTGTCACTCAAGTTCAGGTAAGAACTCAAATGAAAGAAACATTTTTGCTCCAGACTGCGTAGCAGCGCAAACTTGGGCTGAAAATTTCACGAGAGGAGGCTTTTATGCTCTTCTCACCTCAGCCAGTAATGGCGCAAGAACAATCTTGTCGTGATGAAGACCGCATCTGCCGACTTCAAGTGAGAGATTCTTCACGCTCCAGTTTGAATTTGGCCCTAAAAATCTTCAGGCTCCAACTCAAGAACTCGTCTCTGATGGAAGTTAAACTCACACCTATCGTTAACCAAGTTTCAGAAGGCAGCTGGGTTTTTATGTCAAATGCCACCTTTGAGCCAATAAGGTCTAACATCTGTACATGCTCTTAGCAGAAAAGCACTACTCGCCCTTAGCTAGTAATGCCTCTGTCCAGGTAGAGCCATTTCTTCCTTCTGGGATTCATTCTGGTTTCAGCAGTGCTGTTGCCAAACTGACACAAACAGTGCTGCTCTGGGAGCACAGCAGCAGAGCTGCTCTGATGGGTCACCTCAGCACCTTCCTTTGAACCTGGGTGTGCTGGGCACCAGGAGTCAGCCACACATTTCTGATCCCAGTGCACAACGTGAGAAAAGAGAATACACAGAGGCCACCAAAACACTCTGGAGAGAGATCTATCCATTTCTATGAGCACTGCACTACCCTCGTAATGTTTGAGGGCCCCAACTATAGCAGGTGAAAAGCAGAGAAGTGATCCTTATGCACTGCCATGTATTCACACAGGTGTTTTTCTGACTGCTTAAACTGTTCCTTTCCTCCTTGACTTACACCATTTTATGCTCTTTTTTCCTGAAGTGAGATCTCAAGAATACATCCTCCTGAAAACAACACAAGGATTGAAGAAAATCTATACCGAATTTGAAGAGATGCAAGACAAATGCACTTTATAGCAAAAATCATCAAATCTAGAGAAAAGTTCTTATCCTTTGGACAAAGGGAGATTTGTGACGCATTTGCCCCAGAAAAATAGATGCGAGTCATTTACTACTGCTGATATTGGAGTCCTGATTTGTCACTCAAAACAGCTTTTCACTTTGATGTTAGCATAGAACTAAAAATATTTAAAAAGGTGAGGAAAATCTACTAAGTTTAAGACCCTCCATTCAGCGTGACCAGAAAGCTTCCCCACTGCCCTCTGCTTAATTCAGTTTGGGATTCCAATGCTTCCCACCAATCAGTTTCTCAAGCTGTCACTGAAAAAAAAAAATCACTCAACTTTCAGCATCCTACCTGTGCACCAGGTCTGACGAACTTGGACAGGGGGCTGCTCAAACCTCTGCTGAGGTCCAAAAGGTTTGAAACATTATGGCTCCTGCAATTATACCCTGCAGCCAAGGCTGGGGAAAACCAAGGAGAGCACAGCCCAGCACCTCCACACCCAACACTCCAAAGCCGTGGCGCAGTGCTGGAGGAACATCACGGCTCTCCTCCTCCCCACCTCCTGCTGCACTGTGCCTGCACAGATCAATACCCCCAGGTGACAAGTCCACGTCCTGTCTGCACATCAAATCCAGTGATTAAAGGAGGGCCAAGCCTAAGCGATCTCATTACACAAATAATTTTTTCTTATGTTCAATACATTCCTAAATTAATCCAGCATTTTAGGGTAGCGTAATCTGCACTGCAACAGAAATTCAGCAACCTCACATCTATCAGAGCAATTGCAGCGAATGCAAAACCACGCTTTGTCTCTTCTGCTGCAATGTTCTGCTTTGTTCTGCTCTTTTCTGTTTTAATGAATGCGGAGACCTCAGGTGTTCTTCAACCTTTATAGTCAACAAAGCACAAGCCCACAATTGGCTCAAATCCTTTCTGTTCTGCCTGCAGCTACAACTGTCCAAGTGAGATTTTTGTCATTTTAGGCTCAAAGGATTTTTTTGAATTATTGATGGCCAAGACAGTCATACAGTATTTAGTAGATGCAGCTACTTCCAAACCGCGTAAAGTTTTAATCCTTCCTCCTCCATTTATGGAGCATGGATGCAGACCCAGGACAAACCAAGCACTTTGTGTTTCTTCAGCTTCAGACTGTATCCACCAGTTGGCATGGCTGCAGTCTTACAGCAAAAAAGCCAAACTGTACAGCACAGCTTTCCTAGGAAAAAACTGACTGAAGTGCTACCTTCAGAAGAAAACATTTCCCATCTCTAAGAAGGGCAGGGGTCTCCCATGGAGAAAGTGGGGAAGATGCTGTACGAACTTCTGCTGATTGCCTTCTGATATCTTTCTGTTTTCACAGAAGAATTGCAAGAACGAGAGCAGCAGTACCCCCAGTGCAGAGAAAAATGGAAAGTGTAAATGAGCAGCAAGTTCTCTGCAAGTATGTTATTAAAAAAACACAGAACCAAATAGAGCTGAATTGTAGATTACTCAGTACACACACATTTTGCCAGAAGGAATAAACTTTCCATAGAACTATCAGCTTTCCTGGTTCTTGGTTGAATAGCCTCATTGGGAGACTTTTAAGCTTGACTTTTCAGCCCCCTAAGGAGCAGTGCAAAAATGGAGCAGTGACAACCATTGCAGCCTCTTCCTATTGATGTTAATATAAGCCTTACATTGCATGCTTATGTCAACAGCTTTACAAAAAGGATCTGCCAGGTTTAAACACTCTGTAAACCTGAAAAATGTTAACTTCCACAAGAAGCAGAGAGCAGTACAGCATTTATCTACCCTGTTAAATTGCCCAATCAATTTTCAGGGCTTGGATTCACTGATCATCTTTCTAACTTGGCAGAGGCCTTCCTCTGCAGTAGCCTAGAAGAAATACATGTCAGAAGTTAGTCAGTGATTTTTTTTTAATTAAATTAATTCTTATTGCAAGTGCTTAAAAAAAAAGTTTGACAGATTTTCAAAGTGATCCAGCAGGGCTTGGCACCACAGACTGTATCTACCTGGTCCACTAATCACACAGTTCTGCCCAGGACAGCTGTACTCCAATCTCCCACTGTCAGACCCATTCCATTTTTAAAAGGGCTGGATTTGATCATCAGAAATGGGTCAGCAAACCATTGTCAGAGATGAGAACTCACCCCTGTAAGCTTCCTTTCTGTAGCAGGAACAGTGGCCAAGGACCATCTCCCTTCCAATGCCTTCTGAAGGAGACCACTGAAAGGGAATTTGGGCCTTAGAAGTCAACGGAAGGGAACAAGATATGAAGGGGCTGCTCCTGAAAGACAGGACCTGCTTTCAAATGACAGAAATAAGCATTTGCACTGGATATTTAATGAAAGGAGTTTCAAACAGCACTCACACCTGGAAATGCCTGTGTAACCAGAGTAAAGGAAACAGAAGGGCTAAACACAATGACCCATAAACAAAGTGTAAAGGAGATATCAAATTAATTGGTTCTATAGCTGACAGGCTAAAATCAGCTATGACTGTATACTTTCACCTTTAGAACACAGTGTAACAAAAGGAAAAACTAGGACTGGTGCAGTTCATCCACTCACAGGAACAGAATTGCTTCCGAGGTTCTTTGCTTCACTGAAACCAGTTGCTCACACGTCCTTGCTGAGCAGGCAGGGTCCAGCAGAACTCAGGCTGCTGCCCCCAGGTTCAAACATGCAGAATGCATGCGTGTGCCTGACAGCTTCTCCCAGCCTCGGTGCTGCACATCCTCGTGTATTAGGATGTAGAGGTTTAAGCTGAGACTGGGAGTCAGAAGCCGCAGGGTCTACGGCTAATTACCCTCTTAAAACAGGCCCAAGAGCCCAAAGGAAGATTAACTTCTCTGCTTGAAATGAAGATCTGCTTGTAATTATCTTTTGTGTTGTTTCCTACTTCACTTGCTCATCTCCCAATATATTTTTAATTACATTGAAAAACCACAATAAAACAGCATTTTATTGCTAATCCAAGCACTCCAAAATCAAGAACTGCCAGAATTAGAACTGCCCATGCAACTCCAGTTTGGCCCCATTGCATTTACAGACGGTTTTAATTACATCATCACGTGGTACTTGATGCATAGGACCCTTGATTAATTTGCACTCTGAACAGTACCGAGAACATCAAGGCTAACAAAGAGAACTGTAGCTTGTAAAGCATCAGCTCATCTGTGCTTCTGAAGACTAACAAACATATTTCAGGAAACTACTCAACTTTGTGTTTGTTTTGGAGAATTTTGTGTATGTTTGGAGAAAGAAGAAATCCTAACAGCACCAGATGTAACTGACATCTGTAACAGGGTGCTCTCCCACCAACAAGAAAAGAGCAGTTAACACCATTCTGCTGCCCTGTTACGGCTGTACAGCAGCACTGGGTGAAGAACCACCTTCGCTGCAGCAGCTCAGGAACAGAACTCAAGCCCCATACTGCAGACAAGCAAGCTTCCTCTGTGCAGATGTTTGGAGCTGTGCCCCAAGCTGTACCTGACACCAACCTTTCCCCTTTAAGGGCAGTGAGGATGCCCGGTGCCACCTGCTGATAGAGTGTGGGACAGGGGCAGAGAGCTTAACAGACACCACCACTGATCCTTTGGAAAGGCTTCCAAACATCAGAACAACAGCAAAAGGAGCGGCAAGACCACGACTTTAAAACCCTCTGTTGCCTTGCACCATACTGCTATGTATAAACACCACACAACAACACAACCAAAAAAAAAGCCAAAAAAAAACCCACCAAAGCAAAGAAACTCTGCACAACTCAGGCTATTCCTATTAAACCGTATGTCTTCAAACCCCAACCATTCAATGTTTCTTCTCCTTTTTAAGCTTGCACACGTATTCACTGTAGCAACAAGACCAAGCTGCACATACATCATCTTTTGTTTTCCGTGGGGATGTGCTGTGAGTACTTGGACAGCTTGTGTAAGCTACAATAAAAACCTGGAATGCAAGTTTCATCTGAAGTCAATCAAAATGCCAGCTGGATCCTTTACCACTGGCCAGAATAATTTTCCTGTGGAACTGCAGAGGAGTCCATACTGTTCTCTCTTCTGAAATGAGTCTTGGGCACACATTTATAACCTGGGGTACATTGCCTACGTGCCTGGGAGCTTCTCTGCCTGTTTTACTGGCACTGTTAAATTTAGTCTTCAGCGTTCACAGAACATCTGAAATAGACTCTCCAAATTGTAACTAAAGAGGGTAGAACTTTTTCTTCTTTTCAAAATACAAACCACTTGTTTGCACTTTACACAAAGGAATGTGACAAATTTAAAATGAGAAAGGCTGAAATCATACAAGAATCTCAACAAGGAGCATCAAGAGAAGCCACTGTTAAAGACACAGGAATAGCAAACTTTCCCAAAAGACTATACTTCAGTTACTCCTATAAAACAAAAATCCTGTAAAGTTGCATTTCTAAAAGTATGTGATTTCAAGAAGAATAATCAAGTAGTTAAAAACCACATTTAAAGGTAGCAGCCATTCAGATAAACAAGCCACAGAAGTTCCACAGTCAGCACACACTCAGACAACTCTGCGTTCATTGCTCTAGTTGAGGCACATTAGAGAAGAAATTTCATCTTGCAATGCTCTCCAAAATTTAAGAGAAAGTAGAAAACCCCAGGTGAAATTTTCATTTGAATTCAATTCCAGTTCTATTGGTCTGGGCTGTTTCCCCTCTCACATTAATTAGCTCCTCTGGAACCAGAAATGATGCAGAACAGTGAGGGCTTCCCCCCCCCAGTCACGAAATTCACAAGGCACAACGAACACACTCCTCTGACAACACCTACATATTCCCAGAGCCACAGACGTTCTTCAGTTTCACAGACATTGGCAGCCCAGAAGAGTCTGAAAAGAAAACTCACAGCTCACAGAAGGCTGGAACAGATTTCTAGGGAATTACAGTTGCTCACCTATTGCACAGCACAGGGCTGTAATCCCAGCCTCAGAAACCAGAATGGAACCTCCCCTAACAGCAGCTCTCTGAAAAGAGACAAGTCAGTTCAGAGCAGCCTTTCACTGCCATCTCTGACACCATATGTAGAGGTAGCAGTAGTGAATCTATTACTCGAGCTAATTTATACGTTAGATAATTGCTGGCTAATTAGGTACTGCCATATCTTCTGCTAGAAGCAGTACATCCTACAGCATACATCTCTGACATACCACACCAAAGCAGGAGCAGCAGTCCTCCCTGTTCCTATGGCACAGCAGCACTCGGGAGATGTGCAGTGCAAACACAGGCATGGGAGCAACTCCAACAAAGAGTTTACTTCTACCCCATGCAACATTTCCTCGGAGGTACTGAAGAACCAGTTACGTGTTGTACTGAGGGATGCGGTTTAGTGGGAAACACTGGTGGTAGATGGATGGCTGGAATGGATGATCTTTTCCAGCCTTGGTGATTGTATCATTTCTACAACAAGTCTTCTTTCATGCAAGAAGTCCTTCCTTAATACAGTATTCAGGAGATTCTAGGAATGAGTAAAGTCCCCTGTGTTAAAAACAAGGCCATGAAGGATCAGTTGCAGACACACGTTGATGACCTTTTGATTTCAGCACACTACTCCCATTCCTATTAGCAATCACTTGTCCCACAGCATTAGCCAAGTTCACTATTTTGTTATTGATATCAACAGCTTGCACTGCACAACAGACTTTCCTATATTTGATTACCTGGCAAGATGTGAATCAAGACATTACAAGACAAGAAAGTATCTTCTGGTTGGTCAAGCAAGTTCTGACGGGTAGTTGGAACTGCATTTAAGTTAGCAGCTGACTGGGGAGATGAGAAAGAAGCAGAATACCTTTCAGTCTGAGCATCATAATCTATGAGCTTTAAAAAGTAGACAAAATAAAAAACAATAATATATTGCAATTATAGCACCATTATTTCAGAGGGAGCATCTTTGCTATGTTCCCCTTACAAAAACATTTTTTAATTACTCTGCTACAAGATGAACTACATTCAACTGCACTCGATTCGCACCTAGCACACAACAGCCTAAGAAATCACACAAAGCTCCTCACTTACATCAACATAAAGGTTAATGCCATCCTGAGGGACTTTCAAGCACGTTATTCACAAGATAAATGATTCTGAACTAGCACATGATTTTCACACATCAGTTTACTGGTCAAATTAAAGTAGATGAAGGAACTGAGCAGTTGAGAAGAAGCTAGAAGGAACTCTTCAGGTGAAACATGTAGCATGTTATTTCTACCCAAGTAACAGCTGCTTTGACTACAGCTAATTTTCTCCTCCCCCACCCACCAGTGATACCAGAGCTGTGCCATGTTTTGAGTCATAACACTTTCTTTGCAGCTTTCAGTAAGGAAGGATTCCATGCAGTAGGAAACAGAAGAAAGATTAACCTTTCTATAACTTGAAAGTTAAGATTACCTTAAAAAAAAAAAAAAATCCAAAGCATTCATGTAAACACTTCCCCAGAAGGGAGATTTAAGGAAAATATGCTCTGCCATTCCAAAGACCACAAGAATCTTAGCCAATAGTCTAATTCCTTTGCTAACTTCAGATGAAGACAGGAGGATCACTACCACAGCCAGCACTGGACGCACAGCTTTCAGCCCCCAATCAAAGAGCTGCAATAAATCTGCTCACAGCTGAAGTTACTGGAACCCTCTGTCTTTGAGGCACTCATTTTCATATACTGCAATCTCAACAAAGCTGGTAGGCCACCTCACTTGCCATTTTGTACCTCGAATTGAGTCATCAAATTTACATCACAAAGGATAAATATGTTTTAATGAGTTTGATTCCTTTCCTCACTCTCTTAAGCAGTAGACAGCATGAGATGCACCCACTACAGTTCCTTTAATTGTTGAAAAGAACTGGAAAGGGGAAAAATCATAAATCCACTAATTAGCAGAGAAACAGCATATGTGGAATCTGGCCTCCAATACAACCAAGGGAGCTTTGCCAACCAAGTTCACCCACTGAGTTGAACAACAGTTGTTGGAAAAATGTGAATAGTTCCATTAGGAGTTTGGAGCAAAAAAACAGAGTCACTTGACAGTCAATTACAATAGAACTGGATGATAGATCGATGAAACAGAGAATATTCACCTGGCATACTAAATTTTGCAACAGCATCACTGTCATCAGTATGAAAATAGAGCAAAGATTAGGTTGATCTACATAGCTTAAAAGCCCTAAGATAAGCACTCCAGCACGTGCTTTCAGCTCTACACAAGAAGAGCACCCACAGCACAAGTCACAGGCTGCGCTCAGGGAAGGTTCTGCCCCACAAGTGGGCACCCTCCTCTTTCTCAGATGTTCAGCCTCCGTTCTTATTTGCACCAAAACATCAGCATCTCTCCCCCTTTGCAGCTAAAGGAGCTCACCATAACAGCAGCAAGACACTCACCTTTAGCAGACCAGTCGCTCCCACACGCAGCAGCACCGCTTTGCTCCTTCTCATCCCCAGAGGTGTGGAAAAGCTTCACAGAAGGACGTCCTCCTCACTCCTTTTGCACTCTCATCTGTTGCAGAGCAGATGCTTCAAGCCCACCTCACAGCTAGCGAGGTTCTTACCAGGACAGACTAGTTTTCTTTACAATAAATAAATCGATAAATAAAGCTTTTCCAGTTGGAGCAGGAACAAACACCTCATCCTCATGCACCTACAGCACAAATAAGGCACCTTCAGCCCTCTTCTGAGCTTTTTGTAGGTGATTGGGAACACCTGGCTCTCTCCCCCTCCCCTGCTCCACCTCCCTCCCAGTTCCACCCACAGCTCACACAGATCTTGTCACCCAATCACATTTCTCAACCAGCAATGAAAACTTGGACTATTCTAGAACGGGCTCTCAGAGCTACATAAGGTAGATCGTCTCCCTCCCACCTGCTAATTACCATGATTGCATCTTTACTTACTGCCACCTGTTGTGAATCAGCCGGCTCCACAGCTGGTGGCCCCTTGCTAAGCACAGGGTGCAGGGTAGGCCCTGAGCTGAAACAGATACAGATAATTAAAAACCTACACGACAAACACAATTTTTATCTTCAGAAATAAAGCAGAGATTTCGTAGCATTAATCTTGTTGACCCAGCCATAATTTCAATGGAACCAAACGCAATGTTTTCCTTAATGTTTGTGAGGGAACTATAAATAATACAGAACTGATAGAATGCTACAATACAAATGCAGCGTTTCAAGCAAGTGGTTTAGGGCAGAGGACAACATTATGGCGATAACAACAGAAGGAGAAACTGGGGGCAGCCTACAGGCTGCTCTAAGCCAAAGGCCCAGAGGTTTTGGGTTTCAGAGGACAAATAAAGCTAGCGTTGACCATAAGAGGATCTGCCTCACCAATCCGCTTGTCCAAGGTGGACACTGCATCCTTACATTCTTTTCCAGTCTCACAGATACCTCCTAACCAGACTGGGCAAAGAAAGCCGAGATACAGGGGAGAGACAACTACATCCGGTTTCATTCTAGCAACAGAAATGTGAGCCAGATCTAGAAAACATCAGACCATTTACAGACCACCAAAGGGTTCATAATGAATTCTCGGGTTTGGTATCTTCAACGGTGAAAAAATACTAACATTAGGAGTGAAAAATTGCTCGTGCCAAGGAAACGGCAAAGTCATCTCTTCCAACAGAGCACTTAGGACAGAATTCAGACACTTGGCTCTATTAGTTTATAACCTTCATCTCAGTTTGATCCCAAGAACTTTTCTGAAGGTGCAGATGATGTATTCACTGCACCCCAGGACAGAAATAGGAAGGCCAAGAGGCAGGATAAGAGAATACTAGAGCCATATACTTTCCTAGGCACACAATTTTTGGAAGGCAATTCAATAGGAATTAAAAGAACCGCGATTAATAATTGATTTTTTTAATGTTTACTGATAGACATTTTATTTGTGTTTCTGCTAAAACACCTGTTTTGTTTTAATATTCTGCCTCTGATGAGGTCTTTCATAAATATTTCTACTTCACAGCATAAAAAATTTAAGCTCTTAATTAAAATGTCTTTGATGTTTTATAGCAATAAGTGCTCTGAAATAAATGACAGCAGTTAACAAAACGTGCACATTTTTATAGGGATGATCACTGCTAACGTTTGTAGGATAACATGAGAGCCGGCAGTGGCTCCATGCTGCTCACAAGGCTTTTTAATTACTGGGCTCTGAAATGTATCAGTTAAAAGCAGCACCTCTGATGGAAGAAGGGAAGAGGTCACATTTTGCATTGCCATGTACTGTAGCTGCCTGGATTACTTCTTAGACAATTTCCCATTTGGTCTCAGGTATTTTCAATATCAGAGCTCTAGTTCTTTGCATACTTATTCCTAAGGTATTTTGGAATTATTTTTGAGCATCTACAAGGGCTCTGGAGAAGCTCAGTGCGATGGGGAAGACAATTTAGCTACTGAAGTTCTTGTCCACAGGTACAGAAGTGTCTTCCCAAACAGATAAGCTGCAAGAATTTAAAAAGATATATATTTAATGGTACATTTTGATAGCATGCTATTTGTGTATATAATTACTGAGCTGAAAAGTGGCTGTCAAATAAGGGTGCACATTATAAGGTACGAGGTAACCTTCTCATTGTAAGCAAAGGCATCTCAGGAGCAGAAGCACAAACCCTTGTAAAGACTAGAACATAATGAAATGAAAGTGAAGCCCTGTTTCTATTTTTTAAATGTACATGAGAGTTCTTTAGAGTGAAATTGGTTGTGCATAATTCAACTTTATGGATAATAAAGAAAAAAACAGCTACAGCGTATCCTTACCAACAAAATACACAGACAGTACATGGCCCTGCCTCACTAACAAAGCTCAGTTCCATTATTTGGCAAGAAGAGACTGCAGCAGTGTTGTGCCAGCACCAGGAGAGGGACTGCAGCTGCAGTGCAGATGGGAGGGGCTGGGGGTCTGCAATTAGAACACCAGCTCTGAACGTTTTCTGGCCATGTTACATCCAAAAGAGCGAGCAGCTGCCTGTCCCAATCCCAAACCCAAGCACTACTGAGATGATCAGCCATAATACAGACTAGAAACCTATAACCTTACGTACCACTTTCTCTATATACATCCTAAGGCCATTTGCTGTAGTTTTACTTCATTCAACAGTAAGGCAGTTAACAGCAAGGACAGGTAGCTTTTCTAACTCTGCCCTAGAGACTGATGCTATAAACACCTCCTATAAAGGACGGACGGCCTTTCACTGCTATGGTGACCCAGAGCATTCAGACACCCTGAGCAGAGGCATGCATTGCCCAACGTACTCTGAGGGGCAGCAGAACAACAGGAGAACTGCTAATGCTAGTGCCAGTCTCCCCCGTATACCTGGTGACTCACTGCTATTTCCATTACTCCACCTTTGTTTGGAGAGGAGGAAAGACACCACCTTGAATCCAAAAGTGCAAGCAGTGAAAGCAAATCACGTTTTTACTCCAGTTAGATCTAATGCTGTGTGTAGATACCTAATGGAGTGGAGCAGCCAGAGGCACTTTGTGTTCAGCTGAGATGAATCTCACTGAAGCATCTTGAAATACCACTAGAGGCCAAGGCAGAACAGGCTGCTCCTTACATCCTGTATTGGACCATGCCAAGCCATCTTCTGCCCTTCCTATTTGATGTAGGGGTGTGCCGTAGGAATGCAGGCCTGCAGTCTCCTTTCCACTCACCTGGGGATGGGGAAAGCTCTGCAAGGGCACAGCGTGTGATGTGGGGTGGAGCAGCTGCTCTGTGCGACAGCACAGTCCAGACTGAAGAGAAATGCAAAGGTAAATTAATAATGAGTTTGAAGCCAGTAAATATGGTCATAAATTACCATTTTTTTCTAGTAGAAATTGAAGTTAAAAAAAAAAAATCCTTGAGCAGCATAGATTAGCCCTCTCTCTTCCCACAAGACCAAAGGAAAGCACTCTCTTCTGAGAAATGGGCTTTTATATCTTCTCTTTCCCATCAGGCAACTTCTGTATTTTAAATATGGAGACAGTAAAAATGCTTAAGCCAGTATCACGAGGTCATACACTGCTATCCTCTTCCACCCTAAGTTGGGTGATGTTTTCAACAAGCTCCTGAAGCACCAAGGGTTTCTCCAGTGGTTATGAGAGGCTGCGACTCAGCACACTCCAGCCTGTTGCTGCCACAGATGGAATCCCCAGAGACTACTGAAGATTTATTTACTCTTTCCTAAAAGTTTTAGTAGAAAAACATATCCAGGATCTTCTCTAGGAGACCAAGAAGTCACAATGACACAGAGAGAATTCAGCACCCACTGAATTAAGAGTCAGCATTTCTTGCTAGCATTCAAGGATGAGCGCTCCCCTCCTTGTCCAACCTTCACCTTTCCCCTGCTGGTTTATTCCCAGATGCACAGCTGCACCTTTCCTTGTTAGAGAAATGAAAAGAAAGTTGGAAATGTAACATTCCTCAGTTTTGTCTTTATGTGCAGGTCTCTGTCCCCAGCTAGCTGCCGCTGCCTCCTTCCTGGCCGCTCCTCTATGGTGCCCTGATGTCCATGTTGGAAACAAAAGCTATTTAGACTATTATAGCATTTAAGCAGAGCTGAGCTGGGGCAGGATAAAGGTTGAAATAATTTTCCTAAGCCCTTTTTAAAGATTAGACATTAGTTTTCTATTCCTGTCCTGCAGATAACTAGCATAGTGACAGACAAACTAGCACGTTTGGCTGAACTTACAGCTAATAAAGACACTGTTATCTGGAGGATCTCTTTCTCTTTCTGTCTCATGCTGAGAGGGAAGGACACCACAACAGACATGAAAACATAAAATACTCCAACACTTTGTAAAGCATAACAGCTTTTTTTTGTTGATCAGTAACTGTCACTGGGCTGTATACCTATTGGGTTCACATGCAGGACAGAAGACTTGCTGCTAAGTTACAGGGAAAGGACTGAAGACAGAAGTGTTTTTCAAACCCATCACAGACGATGTGTGTGATGCTGGGTGAGGTATTTAATGAGTGTGTTTCAGCTTCCCCATTGTTCAAACAACACTTCCCACCTCTTACATATCTTTGCTGTTTCAAATTGCAGGACAGGGACACCTTGCTGAGGTTTACACAGTAACAAGCATGCTGGACTTCTGATCGTTGCCTAACCTTCATAATAAGCACGTTGCACATGCTGTACATAGTCAAGACACAGAGATACTCAAGGTTTTGTAGTTCAATACTGGATGTTCATCACAGGACAAGATACTAGGGCAACTAAATCAAAAACTGGATTATCTAAGAGAAACAGAACGCAGCTTCCATGGCTCTTAATAGTCAGTAGAGTATGTGACATTCAAAGATAAGATACCTGCTGGTGCAGGTGGGCTGGAAAGGCAGCTGGGCCTGGCAGCTCGGAGCACAGCTGCACCTGTGGTTCACTCACAGAGAGCCCTGGTGGCAGCAAGAACACAGCTGCATTTGGCTCCTACACATCTGGATCATGTAAAGTACCCTCATACCTCATTCTCTCTCTGCCTCAGTTACCTGTGACCCTTCCCAACATCATGGGAACAATGAATTAGCTAAGGACCTGGACAACTCGGATATTTTAACAGGGACCAGGCAGCTGTCTTTCTACAAAGGATTTGGCAATCTGTGAAAACTGGCAACAAAATACATTGCGCAAAAGGGAAAACATCATAAAATGAAAGTCATAAAAGTCTATCGTCTGCTAACAACCATGGAATGGAACAAAGGGACTGTGTTGAGTGAGGTGTTAGCATGTTCTGCTTTGCATGGGCTATAATTCTGATTTTCAAATATTGTGTTAAGTACTGTATGTAATAATTCCAGTGGGTAGGAAATATTTTCATTGATCTGTGCCATTCTACAGAGTGCTTGCCCTGGCAGGTGGCAAAGGATGTGTAGGAGTTATAGCAACCCCCTAATCAACATTTATTTTTAATTGAATCCTTCCTCTGCACCTTGTTCAGGACCTTGCAGGATTAGGCCCTTGAAAATGCACATGCAGGCCATGCAGTGAGGAAGCAGGATTTATACCACACAGCAGAGAGATAAATCAGGTTCATAAAACATGCTATTTCCAGCTGTGATGCTATACATATTGCTTTTGTGAAGCAGCAGGAGCTGTTTCCTTTTCCCATACAGCCGCTTTCAATATGCAACAAAATGGTTTAAATGCCTGAGAAAGCACTAAGCATGTTTTAGGAAACTGACACACCAAAGATTATATCTTTTAAGAGAGGAAAGTGGAAGAGGAGTGTATGGAAATAAAGATGTCTCCTCGCTAGGCACGAAAAACCTCAGCAGCAAAGTAGTTTCTTCCTAGCCTTGCCACCAAACAAAATTCACCTCAGAGCAACCAGCAGTACTCCAGAGTAAATGAGTCTCACCTTTGCTCCATCTGAAATACAAATCCCAGCACGATGCTGGTGGGTGTGTTAGCAGATCCGTGCCATCCCAGCCTCGTGGGTGCTCAGGGCTGGAAGGCAGCAGAACCTTCTCAGCTGACTATTTCCCCACTGCATGCTGCTGCGCCCCTCGTGCCTTGTGCAGAGGCCTTTTAACAAACAAGAGAACAGCCTGCATAGCAAGCAGCCTCTTGGCCTATGGATATATTCAAATGTTTCTCTTGCAGCTACCAAATCTACCAGAGGAGACCCAGAACTGTCTGCAACCTGCAAACCATCAGCTCAGTGGAACTTAACAGAGCTGAGAGCGGGCTGAGCCCCAACACCCAAACCCATTCTTACAGAGCCAACCAGCAACCTGCCCACCAAAGCAAGGGGAGCATCCTGCTCTGTGCTGCACCAGGGGCAGCAGGCAAAGATCTCAGAGCCTCGAGTCCAGGTGGGAGATCTTCTAAAGTCTCTCAAGAGCCTGATGAGCTTTTAGATAAGATCTGTTACATCTTTGTAATCATCAGCTCTTTTCATCTCAGTATGGTTTGTTTAAATAAACAAGCAGCAAGGCTTCAAGTGTTGTTTCACCCATTACATGTGCATCTAGACAGCTGAAGAGGCAGGAAAGAGAATAATAGAAAACTGATGAGGAGCAAATAACAAATAAGACCAAAAAGAGGAATGAGCACCCTTAGGGTTATAGTCAGCATCCAGCTGAGAGGTCTGCGGGTACAGAAAAGATTATTTACATTGAACTATGAATTTTAAAAGTAATATTATATCAGCCTTCCAGCTTTAACAATTAAAGAGAAAAGTAATTATAAGAATTACCCAAATGTTAAATGGCTTGAAAATAACAAACTTATTATTTCTCTCTCCCCAGTGGAATGCTTTGCACGACAAAAAGAACAAGTTTCTGAAAGATGGGAAGGGTGGATGGGTTCTTTTTAATCATTCATTTTAAAATGCAAATATTTTAATAGGTTTCTTTTAATATATATGATAATGAGTTTATACATGAGACTCAAACCACAGGCCAAGTAAGCAGATGTCTTGTCAACAAGGTCTAAAATTTAGAATCATTAGGGCTCTTTTAAGAAACATACTTGCTCTGACATAAAACTGAAGCACATTATAATATTTCACATTCACACTGCTCAGTGTGACATTTTTTCCTCATTAAAATGAAGAATGACACAGCCAGAGAGAGCCCCATCTTTCCTGCTTTGTATTTGTAGTTCAAAAGATGGCTCTTAGCAAACTGTCCCAGGGAGACAAAATATTAAGCACCTTGAGTGCTGTTCTGCATGCAATTAATTTCACAGCCTTTGAAAGTTTTAATGTGTTGTGGTGACCAGTGAAATGATAAGTAGTTGCTGCTCATTGTTTGCATCTTGTTCATTCTCTCTTTTCTGCAGCCTGTCAAATCCCGTTTAACTCTGCTTGTTTCTCTAGGTGTCAATTCCTCTGCATTGTACAGCTTTTGTGATGAAATTCTGCACTTCTTGTTCACACTTTGACTTTGAAAAGCAAAGAATTACACAGACCCAACCAAAAGAAATTCAATGAATGATAACCGAGGCACTTCTGAAGCAATAGTAAGAAAGCAACGAACATGATCATTAAGCAATGTCATAAAAATGAGGCCAGCTTTCTACCTGTGTTAATTACCCACTGGGTTGATTTCTGCCAATCTACTGAAATCAATAGAAGGTTTCCTACTGAGGAAGAGACTTTCAGTCAAACTGCTCTTTTAGATGGACACCTTTCTTCCCTTGGTGCACACATACATCCAAAGGCAAATTCCACCCTTTGACTCTCATGATGTGCTGAAAATTATCCCGAATGCCAACACCTACATAGAATACTTTCCCTGTGATTAAATACTGTTGAAAAGATTAGTATTGGGGAGGGGGGAAAAAGAGGTGATTATTTTTCCTAAAATTTCAGGAAAGCCATAATTAAAAACGAACAGTGTCATAAACACTGCCACTGGTGTAAATAGAGGGACTTGCAATAGGAAGTACGCTGTTCTCACAGGAAGTTTGACACTAGATCTTACAGCAGCAGGGGATAAGCTTTCACATCACGTCTTGAAATTAATTAGTTCTTTTTTTTTTCTTAAGAATAATTTTTAAAGAACAGTGTATTCAAAGAACCAAGCAGGAATCGTCGATACAGAGGTTTGAGTTTATGCACTGAAGATCTGAAAGTGAGCATTTACTCACACCAAAGAGATCCAAGAATGTTTGTCTCTGAGATAGACCATACTACCCTCAGTGCATGAGTGAACCAGTAGCCCCAGCACAGCCCGTGCTACCCTGTGCACTACACTGGGAAGTCAGGGAGCTCAGAATCCTTGAGTCAGGTGGGACTTGTGGACAAGGCAGATGCAGAAGCATGGCACAAGTGTCATGCAAAGTGACAGCAAAGTGGCAGATTATTGAGACATAACTATCATCTTAGTATTTCTGATTCTCTCTTGAGGTACGTTTCATTCCATCTTTTGCACTTAATAACAGGACTGAGGAAAAGGAACTTGATATTCCTAACAAGAACATATACATCATTCTACAAAAAGCCCAACAAAATTCTGTGCAGATACCCTGCACATTACCAAGATGCAGAAAAGAATAGTGGAAAAATAATAATAAAACAACAGTTTTTAATCCTTTGTCCACTACCTACAGAAGTTTGCATTCCTGTGACCTGAAGTCAGCAAGAGTTTCAAAGGGCTTGGTGGCCCAGCACAACATCCAAAGATACCTCCCAAGAAAAGAGCCTGCACAGAACTTTCTGGCACAGCTAATTCCTCTGCAGTGGCCAGAAGCCAACAGAACTTCCCAGGATTAGATCTCTACCTGAACTTTCTCAGAATTTAAGGACCTTCAAAACCCTCTCCAACTGCAAAACACACCTTTCATCCTTTCTGCTTTCTGCTATGAACAGAGAGCAACAAATATACTGAATGCTGCTCCTATAACAGCACTGTCATAAAGCAGTCATAATTTGCTTCCTAAGGAGAGGATGACAAAGGAAAAGGTAAGAGATGACAGCTGCACTGCCTAAACATACTACTGGAAGAGACCTGGTTCTGCAGCAGTGAGAATGGTATTGTATCCTATATAAAAGCAGAGTAGAAACATCAGTGGAAAGCTTTTCATTAACCTCTGTGAACTCAGAATTAAGTTCTACATGTCTTCTGGGAACAGAAGTCCTGCTCCAGCAGAAAGGCTGCCTTCGCCTCTATTCTCAGAGACCTGTGTTCATATTTGTGTCCACTGGCTACATAGGTACACTCCATTGGAGATCCAAAGAGCAAAATCTTGTTTTCAAAGCAGAGTACACTAAGTTTATCTTATGCCTTTCCCAGGCTGAATGCTTGGATTGAAAATGTATATAAAATAATTTTGTACAAATCTTCGGAAAACAGCAGAATTTGCATTTATTTATTTATTCTAATAATAGAAATTTATTCTAAAACTCATTAATCACCAAAGCTTTGTACTTGCACTGCTCTGAACAAGGCCATTGCCTTTAAGGGTCAAATTCTATGTATTGAAAAAAACCCAACCAAGTACAGCATGAAATATTTCCCAACTCTTTTCGTTGTCCAAAGTCAATACACAATTTAATGTTTAGATGTTTGGTTAACCTTACTACAAATATTCTGTTCTTCAAAGCTTTTATTTCTGCAGCAACTGCAGCATGTTCCTGAGAAATTTTTAGCAGAGATTCTGTGGTTGTATAATAGAAAAAATTTTAATTGCTTGGGAATTGTAACTATTGAGCAGAAGAAAAAAGAAATCACCTTCCAATAACAATTCCCACGTGTAACCCCTGTATGAACTTTTCAATTACTGAGGTGGAAATGTAATAAGAGAGCATACCATGTTTACGGAGCACACACAAGGGTATAAAATTAAGTGAATTGGGCTTCCTACAGATTGAAGAAACTGGTTTCATTTTAGTACTTCCTCTCTGAACAGCAACCATCCAATACTATCCAGAAGTGCATAGACATCTGGGGGCTTAGTTCTGTGTATCTTTAAAGTAACCCAATTTTAGCACATGCAGAGCAGGCACACCCCAATCATGAAAATGCCATCAAATACAAATCTATCACATCCTTCTGTCAATTATACCAGCCCCATTTATCTCAACTGTCATGAAAAAGGAATCTGTTCTACTCATCTTGTTCGAGAGCACAAATGACTCACGAAATAAAGTAAGCTACATTTTTAAGTTGTGCACTAGAGAAAGCTGTGTATGATTTTGTTGGTTCTAACTACATAAAACACCAGTGCTGGATGGAGGGGGGGAGGAGAGAAGAAGGGAAGGAGAGAAAAGGGACTGAGGAAGAGGCAACCCAGTGAGGCAGTGAAGAAAGTCCATCACATTTCCAGCGGTACGCTGTTCTGCAGTCACACACACTGTGGATTACTGCTCATGGAATCAGAAAGTGCTCTAGGTTAAAAAGATCATCAAGGCACCATCAACCTGGCCCATCAAGTCCCACCACTGAACCACGTCCCTCAGCGCCACGTCTGCTTTCTCTTAAATGCCTCCAATAATGAGGACTCTCTCTACCACTTCCAATGCGTGATGACAACTCCCTGTAAATAAATTCTTCCTAACATCCAATCTAAACCTCCCCTGAGGCTCAGACAACTCATGCCAAAATCTTCCTTGAAGAAGGCAGTGGAGGGTAACCTGACATTTAACTGCTAGATAATAATTTAGCAATACAATGAATCTAAACAATAAAATGAAAAATGGCCTGTTCCTATAAGTGAATTAACCTTCTTCCACTCTTGAACTATGTTTCTGGAAGGCTGACAGTAAAGCATTGCAGGAAACAAATTCATTCAATATGAAACAGGGCCTCACTACACTACATATCAACCTTAAAGTGGCTGAGAACCATCATGCTCTCTGAGTTGCTTCATCAAACCAGTTTGTGAGGGAATTGTTGATAAAAAGCAGCGAAAGAGCGACTGATAAAGAATCAAGACAGACAACTGAGGCATGAGAAGCATGAGGGTGCTTCTAGGAAGGAACTCCAGTATCAGTAGTAGCAGAAAAGAGATCATCGATCTACCAGAGAAGGGAGTCCAATATTTGAAGGTAACTGGACATAAGATTAGGCATTGCCTTATGGAAGTTATGAGCCACTGCAGTTAGCATTCAGTAACACGATAATTGACAATCTGTCCTCCACTGAGGGATTCTTACAAAAAAAGTCTGCCTGTGATGGATTAGTGTTGTAATGGCTATCAGTATGACTATCAAGGTGAAGGGCTGAAGGAGTAAGGTTCTTTCTTCTTGCATATTTGGTTCTTGTTTTTCAAACAAAAAACGTGGCTACCTAAGGAAAAAAGTGAAGGTGACAATGTACAAGGAGAGATGCTTCAAGAAAATGTTGACAGCTAAGGACAGAACAGCCGTGAAACACAGAAATGGCTGCATTTGTTGCTAGCGTCTTAATCCAATCTCAAAGATAAATACATACAGGATTTTTCTTCTAACAATATCTTATTATTCCAGAGACACAATAATATTTACTATTGCAAGGAAGAGAATTTTGCTCTAGGGAAAAAAAAAAAAAAAGAATCTAACTCAAAAACTCAAATAGGCTCTTATTTTTCATTATAAAACAGAACCTTGGTTATCCTAGTACAATTATCAGAACCCCTGTTTTGTGGTTTACCTCAGACAAAGGCAGGTGAGGACTAGAATCCTTAGATCTGATTACTACCTGCCTGAGAGTCGATCTACAGCATGCACTGTGGGATGTCTTATGTACCTGACCTACTCTGCATAGGAGAATTGCCTCAGAGGCAGAGCCCAACAGTCAATAAACTCTCAGGAAATCAAGCAGCTTGCTATCTAAAAGCTTTCTGGGCAGGTCAAAAAATGCTAGGTGTTTGCTTTCATCAGAACAGATGGACTCCCACGAAATACTTTGATTTCCATATGACAGAGGAAGAGAAAGCCTCAAGGCCTTGAGAATGGTGATGAGCCACCAGTGCGGCATTTCTGCCTCAAAGAAAAGACAAATTAAACCCTAGCATGAATCTGGAAAGGCATCTCCAGAAATGAGAGAGGCATATTAACAGGATTTACAATACATCTGTGCTCATTCTTCAAAATAGCTGAGGACAAACTGAAACTGATAAAAGAATGGTCTCTGTAAGGATGGTGGCAACACAGATTTCATCTTACGAAAGACAGCTAAGCTTAGTTTGTGAAGCTCACCAGAATGAAGGCTGTCTTGTATAAATATTCCCAGGGGAGTAAGCAGCATGGAAGCAGAATAAATTTACAAGTAGTTACTTAACATCCCAAATTCCAGTTGAAAACATGCATTTTATCACATTTACAAAGTATCAGCTTCTTGAATTATTCTTTTTTTGTAAGTTCTGTCCTTGGTGAGCAAAAACCATTACCTGCATCAATCAAACACCAGCCAATGTCCTTACATTTCAGAGTGAATGTGAATGATTTCAAAACTGTGCTCATCTTGTCCTGTTACACAGAACTGAGCGGTTTCACAGAAGAAAAGGCCTGACTGACCTTATGGAGGAGTCCCTATATCATTATTATTAAAGTTGTTGTTATTTATTTAATCCTGCAAATGTTTACACTCCCAAGAAAGCAAAAGATTCTATTGCTGAAGCAGTAGGCATAACTTATGGACATAACAAGAGTTATGTTCATAAGGAAACAAAGTTGGCCCAGCCCGTTTTTGTTCTCCTGTTTTCATGTTAGTTGCAAGGCAGTGAATGAAACACTCTGGACCATGTTGAGTAGTACACAAAGAATCCTCACCAATACTGAACAACTCACCTCCCAGGCTTTGCAATTGACATGCAGAATCTATCATCTTAGCTCTATGGGAGCCCACAGCCAGTGCCAAAGTTGCAGCCATGTCCCACAGCAGGCAATATGGAACAAAACTGCTTTAGATCATACAAAACCAGCCCAAGCTGTTTAATTGACATTAATCACAAATGTGACACCACTTAATTCACTACATGAACATTACTAAACAGTTTGGCCTCTGGAAAGCTTTAATGACCTTTTAAGAAAAATGCCTTTGCTCTAAGGTTTATTCCCAGTGTACTGAACCTGAAGGATCCATGAATATTGGACAGGCTGTGCATGTATGTGAGCTCACTGAACTGTGAACAGGTGTATTTCCCTCAGAGCATTGAGCAGCAAGGATAAAAGTAACATCTGCAGGGGGTTTCACGTCAGCATTCTGTATGATACAAAAAAATTAACATTCATATTTAATTTTTCTTTTCAAAATTGATGCATTTGAATTATTACTTCGATTCAGGCTGAGCTCTTCTGTTCGAGCCAAAGAGGTGCAGGAAAATTCTCTCTCCATCTTTGTCTTTTAACAAAAAAAAAAAAGCTGCAGGAATTTAGAATACTTACCAAGTAGGTATAAATTATACACATGTAAGGTACACAAACATTTTCTGGGTGGCATTGTACTTATATGAAGCATATCTTGGTTTCAGAGGGATTTGATGCAAAGTTGTTTTGTATTCCAATTACAGTAGCTGAGTGCCATAAAAAATACAACAAAGCTGAAAGAAGCAGGAAAACAAAAGCATCTCCTTTGTCCCAAATGGATTCACCTTTGCTAGTTTTGGCAGCCTTTCAAAGATCAGCAAAAAAAAAGAAAATATTTGTTTGATTTTTTGCTTCTTTCCACTTAAGGTCAATGATTAAAATGGGATCAGCTCAGTGACTATACCCCCAGCTCTCAGTTTTTTGGATAAACCTGCTAAGTACCATTTTGACAGCTGTAGGGAAAGAACAACAACAAATAAAAATATACCAAGATTTTATATAAGAGCTTTACAGAACAGGGAAGATTGTTTCTTTCTCAAGTAGTTACAAGTCTGGGCCACAAGGCAGAGCAGCTCTGTTCTAATCTTCTCTCTGCACCAGACCTACTTGTCACCCAGCAAGTCATTCACACCAGAAACTTCAGAGATGTGTGTCACAAGCTTGACACACAAACCAGATTCAGTCCCCAGTAAATAAAACCATCAGCAGAGCAGCTCAGCATCAGCAGGTTTGCCAGTTGGCAGGAAATATGAAGAGGAGTCTTTACAAAATCAGCAGTCAGCCCTGTCTAAAAAGTTGCATCTGACGTGCCTTGTGCTGCTGTTATTTAAGGTGGTAATTTTCACAGTTCAGACGGACACACAGGTCCCTGGAATGCAAAAAACCAAACCCAACATGAACAAACTATCACTAACCCCCAAGGAAGGTGTATGTTTAGATAACGTGAAGCTTGAAAAGAATATTCACCTTCTTCAAACCCTGCTTGGACGAATCTCTGGAAGCTCACAGGCAGGCAGCACTGCAGTCCTGGACAAACATCCTATCACCAACTCTGGAGATTTAAGGATTAGACTGAATCCTTGAAGACTTTTAAAAAAGCAACTTTCCTTCTGCTCTTGTAACGACCTAAATCCAGTTAGACAATCTTCTTCAAAAGCAAGATGAACTTTCTTTCAGGAGAAATAAAAATTATTCAGCAGAAAGCAAGACAGTGGGAATTGTCATCCCAGAGGATCTTAGGGCTGAAATCTCTCACTGGGTCCCTTACAGAACCCTTCAGTGTTTCAGCAGAAAAAAGTATTGTTCCCAGATGCCATTCTGCCACTCTGCCCTTCTGCTGCCATCTCTCACATGGCCACAAAATGCAATGGGATCCTGGTGAGAAGGTTCAGCCTCTGCTGCCGTCCCTCCAACAGCTGCCTCTGATGCTGTGGGCCAACTTAACAAAACAGGAGGCATTACTTTCAGAGCAGCCCTTGTATTTAATCAGATTTCTTTTTTACTGGTACAAAATTTGGTCTCTGATTTTTATCTGTGCTGACAAATTTAAATGGGAAAGACTGATTTTGCTGGAAGCAGTTGGGAGGTGAATCCAGAGGGAAACACTCCTTTCCAGCAGGTCAGCAGCTCTTCACTCCTTTTTTGTCAAGTAAACTTTGGGCAGTTTTATGACTGTAAAGAGTCAAAGCAGTGCTATTTTTCCATTCATTAAGAATGAGAAAATCAAAAACCACCCTCTTATCCCTGCTCTGGAAGTAGGAAAGAATCCACCAGATATACTGTGTACAACCTACAATAGAAAATGCAGCACAAAATGCAGAAATCACGGGGAAAGAATGCCATGCTTGAGAACTCATCGTTGGTTTTTGCACTGGCTTAAACCCAAGAGGAACGTGTTGCTATAAAATTTGTAAGAGTTACACAGCTCTACCATGAGAGAGTTGAACATATTTCATTACAGATCAGCTTATAACAAAGAAAAGCTAACAACTGGAAGGACTTGTAGTACTAACAGCTCCTCTGAACTATCTGTATAATATTTCATTACTTAAAAGAAATACAAGATTGGCTAATGGTCTAATCATATCCCCATTTAAATGAATGGAAACCTTGTCGCATCTTTTTTTAATCAAAAGCCAGATCAGTGCAGGGATCATTGCCTGCTGGTCATTTGCACACAGTCCATTGGATGACATCACCTGCAATAACTTGAGCACTTGGAACATTTCAAATAGTATCCAAGAAACACAGAATACACAGAAATTCATATTCCTGGTCATTGCAAAGAGTTGCTGAAACTTCTGAAAGAACCTTTTCTGGAAGGGAAAAAAAAAAAGGAGGAAACAGTTCCTTTGATTGCAATAGACATTTTAGTAAATAAAGAAAAATGGGACAAATTATTTTAAAAAAATCCCATTTAGAAACACCAAAATATTGATTAAGCTGCTATGAGTAAGCTCTTGAGAACTGAAGCTAAAAGAAGTTCTAATAATCAAAAGAAAGTCCGTTATAGCAAGAAGTGTTATGGCATCAATAACTGTTAATGAGCAACTTCAGCAGCCTCCTGCAGCAAGAATAAATCATCTATCACTTTCAGAGAGATGTGGTTCAAGGCTTGCTGAAAAGCAGCATGATTACAGGAAAGCTAACTCAATTGCTAAAAACTGCTCTCCACCAGCTCTCTAAAGGAAAACTCTGAGATTGTAAGGGCATTTATTAGCAAAACTAAGCCCCATCCTAAGGCTGGGTTTTGCAGCTGCTAACAAACACCGCAACTGGAGCATCAAATGAGCAGGAAGAGCAACTCTAAAGTCAGCACATAAAAATATCCTAGTTTTGGCTGGGATAGAGTGAATGTTCTTCATAGTAGCTTGTACGGTCTCAGTGTTTTGGATTTAAGATGAAGATCCTGTTGATAGCACGCTATGTTCTAGTTGTTGTAGAGCAGGTTTCATGCTAAGTCAAGGGCTTCACAGCTTCTTGTGCTGCCCACCACGAGGAGATGGGGGGAAAAGCAGCTGAGAGGTGACAAAGCAGGACAGCTGACCTCAGGGATGTCTCACAAATGCTCAGCAATGAGCTGGCTGCAGGCAGCCACTGCTTGGGGTCCAGCTGCACGCGGGGCAATGGCAGGTGAGCAACTGCACTGTGCATCACTTGGTTTTTGCCTCTGGCAGAAATAAACCATCACCTTACAGAATTTGGACTGTTTTAGAAGACTGCATGCTGCAGGGAAATACAGATAGACTAATTAGTGACAAATTCATGCAAATAATATTAATGTCCCCTAAAGATGTTCTAAATTTTGGCACTGACCACTCTGTATTTATATATCTTTACGATTTCTTCTCCACTATGCAATTTGACTGAGATAAAACTCATTTCCTATCCAATGGATTTTTAATCAGAGGATCTCAGCATTTGTATTTTTTTAATCTTTATGGTTTGCAGGCGTTAAATGACCATTTCAAAATTGCTGATCAGATGATGAACACAGAATCCATTATAATACGGCAAGAAAAACTAATTGCTAGAAGAAGATAAATTAATTAGTCCTTGTGACTAATTCTGGAAAGAATCTTTACTCTTCAGTGGAACAGCTATTAGAGCACAGGCTGGGAGGTTACCCATACATGGATTGCACTCCTGGCACTGCTGCTGTCGCTTTGCTGGACCTGCCCAAGATCACCTAGAAGAAAACCTTCACAATTAGCCCCAACTTTTGTGGCTTACGTTTTTTTGAAGGGACACCAGTGGCATGTTAAGAAAGCAACATCAACATCAGTGCCCCACCTTTATTGTAAGTAAATATCACCTTCACATGAATCAGTGTGATTATGTGTACAGATGATGGCCAAATAGTTCTGTAAGCTGAGTGCATTTCACTTGCTTACAGTGCTTGTTCTATTAGCTCTTTATAGCCATGGAATTTACCCAAGTGAAACTTAATTATGTTTTCCCTGTAAGACTTAATTTTGCTTTTCATGTTTCAGAAATGCAAAAGAACTAATTCTAAAGAAGCTGTCTTACCTTTCTCACTCGTTTTCTGTTCTCCATCAGACATGCAACGATGTTCTCAGTGTTATCTCAGGAAGAAATCAGCTTATTCCCATCTTTTCCTGATTTGATGTTTCAGAATCTCTTCAAAGATTGCCACCCTGAAATCTTGCTGGTATGTGATGAGGAGGAGGATCAGGAGCGTTGTCTTCTTTTCTGTTCATGGAATAAACCTGATGAAATAAAGTTCACTTTTTAGCACTTTCACCACATACCATAGAAAAGAAGGTTAAAAAACAGAATGCTTATTTCTGCTAATAAGCTTTTCTCTCACCCAGCATGAAGTACAAGCAGCAAGCAGTATCATTACTTTCTGTTAGAACATGATAATAATTTCCTAGACAAACTTACTGCTAACCACTGTGCTACAAGCCACAGGGCCTCACTCAGATTTCATTTCTGTCTATTTCCATCTCTGGAGAGGAACAAGCACAGATCCTTGGGCAAGCTTCTTTTGACCTGCAGTTCAGGTTTCATCTTCCTGTACAAAGCATTTGACTGTGCTGGAATAAAGGATGGCACAGATAGGGAGAGACTGCACTTTCATGCCCCTTCTGTGTCCTTGGTTTATTGCACAACATGTTGGAGACTGCAGTTTTTCTTTTGCTGGATAAATGGAAGCTATTAACAAGGTACTTGTAGCAGAACATTTAGGGAAACACCGTGGGCTCTTCATTAGTGTAAATGCCAATATAGACCACAGTCACTAATGTAAGAGAGCCAAAAACTTTTAGTAAGAAGGATGGAAGGAAAGGAGAGAATCAATAAATTTTCTTAATTTTGGCTTTGTTTAATCTAAACATTTTACATCTCTTATTTGTGAAGTGAATACTAAGTGAAAAACGTCAGCACTAAGCTGCACACACAGATCAATCAAACACAAACTCTTTACACTTTTTTCAAAGTACTTTCCTGAGGTTGGAACAACACAGATGTCTCTAAATAAGCCCCGTGGGATGAGCCCACACTCAGATTCCCTTGTCCACGACTCACACGCAGTTTCTTCTTTTGCCCACAGGAATGTAAATGCAGAATAATACCAGCAAGGTCAGTATGGAAAAGAAAACTTCTGTAATAGCGTGTGCATTTGGACTCAGCTTTCTCATGTTTGTGCTACTGCAGGGTCCTACAAAAAGTACTCTGTCCTACACCGCTCCTTATTTCCTCCTTCTGCATGGGTACTTGTTTTATGTGATATTCTGATTCTAAAGGTGTTGCAATCATGCTGTAGAGAATCTGCCAGTGCAACCCCTGCTGTGGCAACTGCTCAGCAGCTCCAGGGCTTGGGATTCTCAGCTCCCATCTTCTCTGTCACCTACACAAAACACTTATGCAGCTTTGCCCTTTGTATTTTCCATCCAATAAACTCTTCCATGCGTTTTTACTTTTGTTGTTGGTTCAGTTTAGAACTTGATCCAACATAAAGGGTGGTCTTTAGAAGAGACTTTGGAAAATGTTTCAAGACTATTCCTCATCCATTGAAAGACCATGCATAGAATGAGAATCTCGTCACTATGTTTAAAGAGACATTACCAGAGTCACGGGTCTCAGCCTTAAGGGAACCTAAGAAATGAGAGACATCATCTGCAGAGATTTTCTTAGGTTCAAAATTTCCCCTTCCAAGGCATATGCTGCAGCTTCTCAAAGGGTACTGTTGCAGTACATGGAGAACTATGAGTATTAGTTCAATAATCAGGATGGATTATCAAAATATATGAAACCAAAGTCTGCACCCTAAAGCGAGTCATAAAGAACAGCAGCCATCTGGAGCTTAAGAAACATTTCTAGCTTTGTCAGTGAGACTTTATTATGAACATGCAATATCGGCTGCTAATTCAAAAAGCTACAACCAAGCATCCAACCACACGATTCTGTGTGATCCTCCTCCTCTTCACAGATTTTAACATTCAGAATTGTGATCTTCATAAAAACATCTTTAAGGTTTTGTATCTACAGGAGAATGACTACAGGGCCTTTGATTTCCCTCATTGACACTCACTATGTAGAACAAGGCTGGATCAATGAATACCAACAAGTGCGCCTTTGGTCCTTGCCAAATTCTTGTTTTCTTACTGATAAAGGACCCCGTACCTGGCATCATGAAAGCTAGCAAACACAGAAAATCAGATGAAAACTCTGACAGTGAGCACCAGTGCAGGTTCCTGAACCGTATTTGTGTTTTTTTAAGATTTATGGTCCCAGTGAATTCTACACAACAGCAGAAGCAACGGAGCTTGTTGGTTCTACATAAATGATATCAGCAGAGAAAGGCCCCAGAGCGTTAAAAAAAATAAAATTCTTTCACAATATTTTAAATTCTCATTTAGAAAGGAAGAAAAAAATGTAGCCTTTTTATTTTTTAACCTTCTGCTTTCACTGATGGTGCTGAAGTTGTCTGCCTAGCTTCTGGTCAGGAATATACTCTCGAGAGCCACGTAATCCTGCACAGTCCCTGCCTTGTGTTGAACTTAGAGCACACACACTTGTCACCTGTGCAGCACTAACCCTCAGTACAGCAATGACACCAGAACGCATCACAGAGCTGCGCTGCTCTCCCAGGCTGTGCTCCAGCTTTACAAGGAACAAACTCCAGTGAGGTGAATGCTGTGTGCCCAGAGACCTTTGTTCCACCCTCAGGCACAGCAGTGACAGCATTGTAGTGCAGATTGCTGTGGTGGAAATATATCTGGGATAGCTCAAAGCTATGCTTTAGCTTGCAGAGATTTCCACCTCCCTGCTGGGAGATCTCAGCAGCAGCCGGCAGCCCTGTGCTCACACATGCAGTCACATCACGTTCCGATCAGATCCCAGCACCAGTGGCCAGAGTGCCTGTTCTGACGAGCCCAGCAGCAGCGCAGGCAGCATACTGTGCTGGAGTCAACCCTTCCAGACACAAAACCAAAGGCAGAAAGCATCCCAAGCTCTGCAGCCTGCCCTCCAGTCACACAGGAGATGCACACAGCAGGTACGCTCCATACAGACGGCACATCTCGTTCCGAGGGCAGCCCCGAGGCACACCCAGTCAGTTACTCTTTTATCACTGAGTTTTAGTCAATTCATCTATAAATTCTTGGGAAAGATGTTCAAAAGCTGAAAGAAGTCTCATTCTTTCTCCTTTAAATATTTCTTCTGCTATACTCTCCCTTCCCAAACAAACTCAGATGCCTCACTGGAGAAAGCTCCAGGGGCCAGCCCTATATTTCTCAATGCATGCAGAGAAGAGGCATGTAATTGTATGTTACAGTTATATTAATCTATCCTTATGTATTTACAGATTTTTCTAAGCCAGGAAGTGCTCTTCTCTTCCTCCTTTTTGACACACTGGGCATCTCCACTGGAACAAGGCACAGCACAAATAACCCTTCTTGCAGATACCCTTCTTGCAGTCAGCAGTAAGTGCTATAAGAAGGGCTCTTTGCAGAGGTTTCTGCATGTAAGGGCTCTCTACAGCATGTCCACATTCCCAAATCAGACTGTCTTAACAAAAAAAAAAAAAAAAAAAAAAAAAGCAACTTTTTTCACATGATGAAAGGTGCCCTACTTACTAAGCCAGGTCACTTCTTTCACTTCTTGTTCCTTTGCTTTCTGGCTGGTCAGGATGAACAGATGTTTGGGTTTTTTTTGGGGGGGAGGGGGGGGAAAAGGAACAGGTGACACTGAAGTACAGAAAAGATCAGCAGGTCACCAGCTTGCACACCTGGGGTCTGACTGAAGGATTCCTGCATCTTAAAATCACAGATGCCAGACTCATCCCTCAATGAAAGGTGAGTTACGACTGCAGCGTGAGCTCGCTTGGCTGCTTTCCCTCACCCTGGCTCATGGGAAACTGCTGCTTTGATGGGCTGCTGATTTTGCCTGTGGAACATCATATCAGATACAAGTTCAGAGCACCTGGGCTAAATTCGTGGTCAGTACTGATGATAACCTGCTCTGCTTTAGGTGACATTTTAAGCAGGTTATTCAATGTGCTGATCAGCATATGACCAAAACTATCTTTCTTGGAACAACAGACGTAAAACATGTCATCATACTAAACTTGACACATGTTACTCTAAGAAATGTACAGAGGTATTTGAGGATGGCTGAGTAGCATGCCAGCATCTCCAGTATGTCAAGAAGACAACAGAAGCTGTGCTAACAATTCAGAAATACAGCAAGACCTAACAAACATGTTGTGTGAGATGCACGACATCTTACACCTGGCATAAAGCTTGAACAGCATAACCGTAGTGCAAGATGGTGTAAACCCATTTAAACAACTGGCAGAGAAAGGCACAACATTCATAGAAAAACAATAAAAACCTATCCTGCAGCTCAGATTCTTTTGGGCTCACTTTTTCTTTCATGCTACCTCTGCATGTAAAGGATTATGCTCAACAAAATCCATATTCTGTCGGACAACAGGTACATCATGCCCCCCAAAACTAGAACCTCCTTGCAAACCTAACTTTGGGCTGTAGTTTCTGGTTTGAAAAATGGTGAATAAATTTTCTTCAAGGCTTCAATCTCTGATTATATCCACATACCTTAAGCATGTTCCTAGGGATAGATAAGTGGTGAAACTCTGGCTTGCAAAGCATGCAGCTTCCAAGAGACTGGTTGATGCTGAAGTCAAGATAAAGTGTTCAAACTCTCTCTGTGTAACTGAAGCCTTGGGCCAAACTGTTACACCTCTCAAGAATGGGCGATTATATTTCTTACTCCATCTGAAAGGTGATTTCATGCTTCAGGAAGTAAAGAAAGTTTGTGCACTGACAATATAAATGCAGATTCCTCCCACAGTGATTGACACCAGAGGTCATGCAAGTGGAGTTTCATTTCTACTCCCAGTAGATCATGCAGCTGACTGAATTAACGGCTCTTTAGGAATTAGAAAGTCAAAGTTTTGACAGCTCTGTTTTCCCTCTTTGAAATGGGTTCAGTTCAGAAGCCTTCCTTCAGGTCTGATCTGCTCCTTACAATTATCTTCCTTAATAGACAAAATGAAAGCCACCGACACTCAAAGTGTGCTGTCATACAGCGGCGAATTTCATTCACTGCAAAGGACATAAGTGGCAATGAAAGAAACTATTACATACAGCAAGCAGTAAAACACACTGTCATAAAGAAGAATTAATTCCATAGAGCTGTCAAAAATTGTCTCTGCCCCAATCCTAAATGCACATCTCAAAATGAGAGACCTTGTACAGCTTACATCTGAAAGACTAATGCTGTTAGTACAGGAGTAGAGTTGCTTCTGCAATTTTTCCTCTCTTACTAAAGAGTGAAATTTCCAGTACAATAGGAAAGCTATTGAGCTACAACACAAATATTGTGACAGATCATAGGAAGTGCAGCTCAGCATCTTCCCCTGCTGTGTACGTTCAGGCAGTACCCTTATTTCGTCTTGAATGAAAGTATACAAAATGTAATGCAGAATCGGAGTGTCAGGAGGATAACAGTGACTCTGCTGTACTTCTTTGCCCAGTGGTGGGCTGAGTCGGCCCTGCACTCAGGATGTAAGAACTGAAGAGAATTTCTTTGTGCTCCCTGCCAGCATCACCACACCAACGCCTCTCTGCAGGAGCACAGTTCATTCAAGCCTATTGCTGAATTAACAGACTTTCTACCATTGCTCGTGCAGATCTCAGTCAGAATATGTGCTCTGACACAGCACACAAATGGTTATTTCCAGACTATTTTTTTCAAAAGCCATCAGAGGCCCATTTGTCAGAACTCTCAAGAATTGCTTTCTGCAACACAAAGTAGGGAAGTTTTGCTCGAGGGGCCATGACAAAAACCTGATCCTTACACCCAGCCTTTGTTATTAATCTGTTTTTCATCTGACAATGGATGCCTCACCAACTCCATGTTAAAGACAACACTTCTGCTACAACTGCTACCACAGAAAACTGGAAGCAAGTTCAACAAAACCGTTCAATTCACCACTTTTCTGAGTTGAATATCTTTGTATGATGTAGGAAAGATTTTTCCTTCATTATCATTACTAAAAAAGAATGCAGATAAATCCATCCTGCTTGTATCCTTTCTCTTCACTTTTCACTTGCAGCCACTAAACCAGTGCACATTTTGAAAGGTGAAAATTATTGCTGAAATGCTTATAAAGTTATCACTGATTAAATAATGGCAGTAATGTATGTAATAGAAACTTCTTCTTTGATAAGCAGTTACTGATCAGGAATAAAATATAAATGGTAACAGCATAAACCAAGAAGCATGCAGTGTCTGTGTGAGAGACAGATGTTCACCCAGCTCCAACCAGAATTTCCTAAGCCTAGACCAACATTTGATGCTGACTCAAGTCCATCCCGAAAAAGGAGAGTTCCCAGGAAGAACATTCAAGTGAGCAGACATAAGTTAACACATGCTCCCACATCACACTTGTACAGCTTAATTCACTGCTGCTTCCACACTATCAGTGTTTTGGACACGATACCAAGGAAAACAAGGCACTGTGCAATGCTGGCGGTGTCTCACTGTAATTTCCAGAGTAATATATTATGGGCAGGTATCAGAGATGCTGATTGCTTTCAAGTGTAATCTCCTGATGGAAGATAAAGCTGAATTAGAATGAAACTACGGGAAACTCAGACTCTGACAGCAGAAAACCACCACAGCAAATGAGACACACAATATCCTCCAACACAAACTGTGAGCACTTATCACTGCTCACTGGTATTATTCCTTACCTTGTTACAATGTCAGTTCCAAAGTACTTTAACAAAGGATACTGAGACCCTGGCTACAGCAATGCTGCAGTGATCTACCCTGGCTGACAGTTTCTGCCTCCTGGAGGGCATCCAAGTGTTCCAGTGGCCTATTTGGGAACTATCCAAGCATTTGTGTTCCTGGATAGAATGTAAATAGTCAAGAAGGGACGCGAAAACAGCCTCCCAAAGACAGTTTGGAAATGCTTCTCAAGTCCCTCCTGAAGCACTGATCATTGTCCAGCTGACCTACACACCAGACCTCAAGGTTAACCCTTCCCTTGACCTACTGTCGTTCTCTCAAAGATAAAGTATCTTCAATTCCACATTGACCAGGACTCTGATAATGATTTAACTAATATAACTGATAATGATTGAACAGTCTGTTTTTATTGGATCTCCTCCCTTCTCTGCAACCCTTTCACATGCTCTTTTCCAAGCAGATGTAAGTTTAAGTGTATAAGCCATGGTAGGCAGGCTTGATCTTGACAATTTCAAGCTAACCAGTGAGTACATAAACTTTGGACAGTGCTTCACAAACATCAAGTAGTGTATATCCAGTCAAATACGTTTATATACCTATTTCGAGTATGCCTTCATGAAGAATAAGACAAATTCATAATTAAACAGCACTACCAGTAATGAAAAACACTCCATCTGCCCATGATATCCTTCTTAGGACCTCACAGCAGGGGTCTAACTTTCCTTGCACTGCCAAAGGAGCCCCCCACACACCCAGAGGTTGGGCACCCCTTCAGATGTGGCTGGAATATAGCAGCATACAGCCTTCTTTTTTGTTCTTTGCATGGCTGGGAACACTTTCAGCTGGCTCTGAATGCACACAGAAGGCAAATGGTGCAGCAAGCTGTGCGTTTGCGTTCACGCTGCAGAGGAGCAACGAGCAGACTGGCAAGTTTTTCCTAAGAGATCTTGAAATGGAATAACATTGATGCCCCATGCATTATGCAAAAGTGAAGGGATTGATTAGTGGGTCACGTGATGCCAAAGACCATTATACAGTTTCCTTTAAATAATTAAGTACAAGAAAATATACTACTGCTGCAAAGCTAACCAGGATCATCTTGCTGCTCAGATTCATTATGTACTTCATTGCTAAGGAGAAAACTAAGCAGACCCTCCCTGCATTGAGGCCCTGCCCTCAGTTCTGTGGGCACTGTCATTTCCCTTAAGGCACACCCTCACACTGTGTCCTCTAGCACTGCTTCCAGAGCTGTGGCTTTGTGCAGCAGGGCTTCTGCCCTATCAGCGATTTGGCAGCCCTTAATTCATTAGTGCAAGCAGCAAGTGCAACTGATTTGTTTTTCTAAGCATTTCCAGGGTGAGGTCTTACGCTTTCCTCCTTGGCAATAGCATTGCACAGCCAAAAAAAAAAAAAAAAAAGTGCTCAATGACAGAGAAAATATTTGTTTGATACTTTTTTTTTTCAACCCAGGACTGACCAGGAGGTCACGAGGAGCTCTGCTCAAATTCGGCTATTTGCCCGGTGCCCTTCTCACATCAGGTTTGCAAAAGGATTCAAGTGGTGCCAAGTTTTAAGCAGGCCATGTAGCAGCCGAAGGAACTGAATTAATTAAAGCTTAAAAGACAGAGCTATTAATCGGCACCCTCCTAATGCCAGCAGCTTGAAGGAAGCCAGCACACAGGAAAGAGTGACCTGCCTGTCACTTGAGCAACGTTTGTATAAAGGCACAGAAAGGAATGGCACATGCTGTATCTTCCCAAAAGCCGCTGAGAGGCAGATAAAACAAGTGCTGCCATTTCTGAAGGTTTCTCCTTCAGAAACACACGTGGTGTTAAAAAAGAATTAGCCATAAAAGTACAAGAACAATGAATCAACTGCATTTCACTAACTGACAGGTCCTTTATCAACCTACAACTGAAAAAAACCTGACAAGGGTACACCTCAGATCTACAGTGACTAATCTGACCTCTGGCAGCCAACAAGATTTGGAGGGATTTAACAGATTTGCTGTATTTTAGAAGATGTTTTAGAAGACATATGCCAATGTTGAAAAGGGTTGGCTTCTTGTGTTACACTTTCATCTCTCAATTACCTTTAGACACTTACTGCACACTCATCTTTTCCAGCTTCTCATCATCTCCTAATCAGACCTTTTATCAACCAATACAGAAATTAAACATAAGGGGAAATCAATAGTCAGGGCACGAGCTCAGGTAGGGGTCTGCTTTAGGGAGCTGATGCTGACTGTCTTTCCATTCTTCCAACAAACCAACTGCTCAGCTATACCTAAGCAGAGTGTCTGTTGAGTCACCCTTTTCTGGGGGGAGAATTTTCTTGCTAGCAAGTGAGCCACTGATAGGGCACACAGAAAGAATATCTCTACATTTTCCCCCTTCCACCAGCATTTGTTTTCATGAAACACGTAAGAACTTCAATGCATTGCACTAGCTGTGTTCATTTCTCCATCACATGTGGCAGAAATCAATCCCTGGGCTCTAAAGTTGTAGCTGAGGCAAGGTGCAGTCATTCAGACACACTCTGAATGTGGCTGTAATTTTACTTACTTAAAGATATCAAACCACGCTTGTAATTAGCATGTGTAATACCTGTGTACATCAGCTGTAGGAGGCTCTGAAACTCAACAGGGCTTTTTTGTAACACCACAGAAGCAGTGTTTTTCCCAAACACACTTACAGTGAGAGCATTTCCATCACTAACTCAGGGCCACCTGCTGCTGCTAAGCACTGTGCAGGAGGGAGCTGCCCGGACTGAGCTTCGGGATAAGGGAACTCACCCATCTGGGAGCTGCAGAGCCTCTCACACATTGCTTCACAGACTCCTTTCCAGGACATTCTCCTAACCCCATTTTGTTATCTTTTCAGACAGATCTTCAGTAGAAGAAAAACAAAACCACGCTTCCGTCTTTTTATCTCACCAGTGACAACCAAGCAGAGCTGCCATGAGCTGTCAAAGGGCTACGGTCACTTCTACAGAACCACATCATGACAAGCTGTAGGTGCACAGAACTGAGGCAATATCTCCTTTTCCTTTTTAAGGACATTCCCTCGCATTTGCACACGTACTGACACCATTCCCTTTACCAGATGTTTTGCTCCTGTAATCCCATGAATTCTCCTTGCTCAGAGGGAGGACAAGGGACGGAGCACCCTCGCCGTGTCACAGCAGGATCCAGCTCAGAGTGACACTTCATCTGCCCATTACCTGCCCTCCCTTCTGTGCACGTTCACTACTTCAGTGCAAAAGGCAGCATTCCTTGCATGGAAATCAATTTGTTTTACAAGCCTGCCCTGGAGGACATCTTCCATTTCTTTCCTTCAGAAGCACGAGCCCAAGTTGAAATTCCCTTTTATATCCTGTCTGCTTAAACCTTTTCACATCAGTTCAGCATTTGCGTGCACAAGGATGTGCCGGTTCCCAGCTAAAGAGAGTGCAGCTCAAGAGTGCTCGCTCTGCCAGAGGCTCAGCATGCCACAGCACTCGCTCTGTGACGACTGAAAGCTTCTGCTTCTGTATTTCAATGTGAGTTTTTGTTTAGAAAGTTGTTATGTATAGAAAACACCAACAACAAAAAACAAACATAACTGAAGACTCCATAATAAAATCTCAGGATGGAAACAAAGCACACAGCTGACCAGGAGCAATTCCTTCATTGCTATTTTCAGTTTCACAACAACTAAACCTCAAGGACTGTTTTTGTTCTGTGTACGGACAGAGTTTTGTCCCTATGTCATCACCTTTCCCCAAACATGAAAAGGATTTTGCAGTCCCTCTGAAGCAAAACCTCTCCTGTACATTTAAAGCTATGCAGGAACACGAAAGCTTTCCCCATGACTCAAACGTGGGTAGAATGCCTTGATGAAATGCACCCTAAATGTTGTTTTGGGTTTTTTTCATAAGAATCATGAAATTATGGAACACACAGGCTAAATTGTAATGAAATGACTGATGAACAAATTCATCACCAGCTTTACAAAACAAAGATCATTGTAAATTCCAGAGGCCTTTCATAAGCTGTAATAAATTATGTGTTATTTGATTCTAGCTACTTTCAGGAATAGAAATGCAACAGTGACCATAATCACAAATTCCATGTGTCATTTGCCTCTTAATTCAATGGCTCCTATTATTTCCTGCCCTGTGATATTAGCTCCTCTACTCTCCAGCTGGAGAGCTCATGTGCTGCTTTGTAAAGCCACAGAAAGGGAACATTGATGCCACTTACAGAGCGTGTTTGGCATTTTGACACTGGATGAAAAGCAGCGTTTGGAAATTCCATCTCAGAGGGAATGGAGCCCTGGCTGTGGACAAATTCACCTGAAGCTTCTCAGCCAGCTCATGCATAAAATGCAGCTGGATTTCTTTCTCCCTTGCTGTCAGCAGGAACCAGTAATCAGAATCAGAGCTAACAAAGCTGTTATCAGAGTAACGAGAGAGAAAGGTGGGGAGAGCGTCCCCTAGCCTCCTTGGTTCATGCAATACATTTGGATAAGACAACCTGCAACTTGTTGCAAGCATCCACTTCTTGAAATCACTGCAGGCAATTACATCCACAGCCAGTTCATGGTCTGAAACTCAGGTTTTCATCCAGATATATCCTACCTCTCCCACAGCAATTGCTATCTGTGTTGTCAGAGGATGAAATGAGACCATGATTCAGCTCAGCCGTTGTGGTAAATAAGGAGACCATCACGATAATGACACCAAATAACCTGACTTAAGAGCACAAATCTGTCATTGCCATACATGTTAAAGAAAATCCCCACAGGAGAGTAGGAGAGAGAAAAAACCTTACGAGAGCTGAATTATCACCTATGCACACAAGGAAATGTTTGAAACCAAGTAGGTGTTGCATATTGCAGGCTTGATTTTTCCTTATACTAGCAAGAGATATTGCTTCATGTTTTGAATAGCAGAGACCTTTGAAGGCTCTGAAACATACCAACATGATGTGATGTGGTGTTGTGGAGGGCTATCAGTACAAGCTCCTCCTTTTTGTTTCCATTACCCGATGAACGTTGGGGTTTCAAATACAGTACTTGGATGGAGCTTCCAGGCAGAATACAGACAGAACATGTATTTGCAGTGGAGTCTTAACTACAATGTGGGCAGGACGTGGCACATCAAATAATCACCAAAATCCACCTGTTTCTTTCCCTGCTGCAAAGCTGCCTGACAGGTGAACAGATCAGCTCCTTCTGCAAGAGTCACTGACAGCACCTAAGGCTCGAGTGCTGAGCTCTGTGCAGCTCAGGCCTAGCCACAATTTTGAGATGCTTTTCATTCAGCCGTTTCGAGTGCGCTGGCTGGAGGGGAAAACCCAGCTCACCGCTAAAGGCCCATTATAGCTAAAGAGAAAAATAGTCCTGTGGGAATGGTGCCAGGAGAGGAGATTGGCACTCACATGGATTTGGTCCGGGAATGTCAAGTAGCTTCTCTCACCTCCCCATCTATAATGCTGAAATGAGTGTTACCAGCACTAAAGGGATGCTGCGAAGCTAAATCCGCACCGGCTCTAAGGCACTTAAAGGACTTCAGCTGCAAGGCATGGCAGAAATGAAACACATTTTTATTATTTTTCTCACTCACTCAAAGAAATACCTGAGAAGAAAGCCAACATTCTTGTAGAACTTTAAAAAAAGGAAAATAAAAAAGAGAAACCTGACTCATCTACTATTCGGATCATAAGGAATGTTTTCCAGTAGATGCCATGTGAGTGAGCTTTCTCCTGAAAGGTCCCAAACAGACCTTTCCACCAGGAATTACTCATAAGCAAGGTCCCTACACAATTTACAAATGGATCATAGCTATTTGCTTTGACTTTCCCCCCCATCTTTTACTACACAGATGAGGAAAAGAGGAGAAAGATCATGACTTTCTCCACAAATAAGCGTTTGCATATTATTTTCCTCCATTAATGCTGATGGTAAGAACAACTGGCAGTTTTGTGGACTGAATTTCGTGGGCTTCTCAATTAGTTTCAGGGAAAAAACTGAACTGACTGACCCTTCTCTGTCTGCAGAGATGCTCCCCAGCCCCAAAGAGATGAATGTTTCCAATCACTTCCCTGTGATAGACTCAAGTACCTCACTTTCACTTCCCTTAATCATTTTAACTCACTTTAGCTGCTTTCAGAAGCCTGCTGAACTACAGGTTATGTTTACATTTCAGATGCAAGTTTATCTTGTAGCCATCATCCTGCCAGCACTGAAAGCAGAAATGCAGCTTTCTGGAAGCAGGCCAGCCTCTCAGCACTTGATCTCCATCCACAAAGCACTAAAGGAACCTCAGCCACTGCATTTGTTTGCTTGGAATAGCTTTGCTGCTGCTTCAGCTGAGAAGGACTCTCCATATTTGAGTACACATCACATTAATTCATTGTGCACTGTCCTGAACAGATATTACTGCCCTGTCACAGGCTCTGTTCTGCCACATCTCCCAGAAGGAGCATCTGCCTGAAGAAATGCCCTTGCTTCCTACTTATTACTCATGGTAAGAACACTGCTATTTGTTTTAATGGCATTAATTATTCCCCCTTCCTCTCCAGCACTCTCCCCTAAACACAACACAGAAGCATTTCAGCACAGAACACACCTGGCCTATGCAGGATGGAATCTCTGATGGTCCCCCAAACACTTTCTACCGAAGAATATTTGACCACTGTCTCTGGTTCACACCAAAAGCCCATTAGTTCAGTCCCTGAGTCCCAAGGTATCATCTAAAAATGCTTCAAGATTCAAATGCTTCAAACCTGTGCCCTGCTTTGCCTATAGTTAGCTATAAATTAACAACGCCCGCAGATTTTGCTACTTTAATAATTCACGACTACAGGATGCGTCCTGAATGTATGGGAAAGAAAAGAATTACTGAGGAAAAGGAAAACATACATAACATTTTTCAGTGTCTTAAATTTTAATCACCAGGAAACAAAAAATAAATGAGCTATGGGCATTGTATAATTGCAATAAATTTTGAGAAATGAGTAGTGTCCAGAGAAACCCAATTAAGTTCAATAATTTTGTGCATCAGAGACCGGGAGGATGTGGGGGATAAATCTAACAAGTTACTGATGAATATAAAGTTTTCAACAGCAGAAAACAATGTTTAAATTAATATGACACATGGTAATACTTTTGGCTGCCTTCATAATTGATTCTTCCTGTTAAATGAAGAGGAACTTGTGCACAATAAGCAGATTGCTGAGAAGCCATCCCCTACACAGAGATAACAGCTGACTTTAGCCAGGCACACACTAGCACACACCTAAAAGAGCAGCCTCTTTGTTAATTTGCTGGGCTTTTGCTCATGGGTTTTCTAGTTTGAGGCTCAGTGTAACAGCAAAGGGATCAGAGCACTCCCCAAATCTCACAGCCACCAGAGCCCACAGCTGCTCCCTGGGGCACGCGCTGCTCTCCTCTCCCAGTAAAACCTGCATCAAACCTGATGCAATAACAGGAGAAGGTCAGCCACTCTTGTACTCACTGATTTATTCTCATATGCATCACAGTGAGTACCAAGGCAGCACAATGAGGGCCTCGCATTAAAGCCAAGGAATTCTTGAAATACTCATTGCCAAGTGTTTGATTTCACTGGGTTCCACACCAGAGGCATGATTTGCCAATCAATTCTGAACCAAAACCCCAATGAAAAGAGCCTGGATGTACAAACAGCATGATCCCCTTACGTGGGGATAGACAAGGAACTTCTGATCCCTGTTCTACAAAGTCTGCATTTGGTATTAAAATGAAGAGGTCCAGCAGCTAACTCTTTCAGACAGCTCCCTGGCTCCAGAGCTCCTTTTCATTTGATTAAAAAAAAAAACACAACCAAATAAAATAGTACCAATAGTAAAATAGTTACAAATTCTGATAATCATAAGCAAAGGTAGCAATTCAGAGCAACAATTCTTAGGTGCTGAGAGCATGTGTGGAATAGCATTGAGAAACAAGGTATCCTGTTCAACTCAGTGAAGTATCCAATGATGATAAATTATATGTCAGTGCTCCCAGTCATTCCGTTTCTTGTGCAGCAAAGGCACGGAAACTCAGCTATCATGAGACCTGGAAACGACAGTCAGGAAGTCCTGACAACGGCCCCGATAACACAAATTGGCACTGAAAACAAAATGGGAGATTGTTTGCCATACTGCCAACATTGAGTGTTACCCTGGGCAAGCTCAGCAGTTTGGCAGATCTGGAGGATATGAACAAAGAAAAGAGCCACATTCATGGGCACAGAAAACTACACAAAGTTGTTCTGAATGTCTGTAAAGTGATGTAACATCTCATTTCAGCAACTCAGGTAGGCAGAACATCTTCGTGTGATGGAATAAACCTTCACACAACTTCCTCTTCTTCCCTTGCCCAACTTGTAAAGAACTCCTCACCTACAGAACGCATTTGAGTTTTCTCAAATCCTCCACTAACACATTTGTTTGAAGACAACACCCCAAAAAAGGAAAATCAAAATATGATCAAAAGCACTGAAATAGCATTAGGCAACTTCATTTTTCCCACTTTACAGAAAAAACAACCGAGGCAGCTTTTCAGGTACAACATGCTGCTCATCCCTCCTGGCAGCTCACAGCTCTTTGAGCAGAATTTCATCAGCAAACCAGTCTATAGCATTACAATAATTACTTCTATGAGAGAGATTAATGAGAACGATACTGGACTAAACCTGTAATTCAAACTGGACTGCTTCACAAGTTATCAATCTCCCCCCCAAAAAAAAAAAAAAAAAAAGAAAGAAAGAAAAAGAAAAAACAATGGCAATATGCATAAGTCCAGACTAAAACTCCATCAATTTATGTCACAGTGCAAAACTGGGAAGTCAAAGGATCAGGAAGTAGAATGCACTCTCAGTGCTGAGCCATTCCATTCAGGTGCATTCTGGAGACTTCCCAAGCCACAGCCCACACTGTGCCAGCCCCTAACGCCAGGTTTGCAGCAGGAATGAGCCCACCCCCCCCACAACCTTGAAGAGTCATTTTCTTAATGAAGCAAGCTCATTCTTTAGCCCCAGTTGTTTAGGATTGCATCTCTGGTGACCCTACAGTGCATCTTACAGGATCAGGTCCTTGCATACTCCTGCTGCTGCTGCTTGTTAAAAGGCTTTGCAAGCAAAATTAATTTCAAAGACTGATTAAAGGAGGTGTAAGACAGGTTGTGAGGAGGTGCAGCTGCTTCAAGCACTGAAGAAGTCAAGAAATTTTTCTGACCTGCGTGGAAATATCTTGGGACCAAAAGAATAATGGTAATTAAGCAGGAAGGAGAGCCTATCTTTTAAAGCTGAAGAGTCTTCTCTGTATCTCAGAGGACAGTTACTTGTGCTTTATTTCCACTGAACAGCTTAGGAAATGTTCCAGGCAAAGTACCCATCATTGAAAAAAACTTTAAAAATTCCAATAACCCACCCTAAGCTAACAATGGTATCCAATCAAAACATTTATTGACCTAGAAGGAATACTCTGCTAAAATCAGAGACATTACCTTAAATATTCTTCTCTTTACTTTTTCAGTTGGTGCTAATTATTTGGCAGATAGGACAAGCTTTGTTAGTGCTTCAAATGCATGAAAACAAGAGGGGAAGTTTCCCACCGTTCAGCAAATTCTCTGCCTCCTATTGTTCAGTGCTGGATTTAATTGTGCATGTTACAGTATCCCAACCATTTTTCACTTCACCTTTTATAGAGTCTGTTATGTGTTAAGGAAAATGCTTCTTTCACAGAAGTATCATCAGACCAGCAGCTCCTGAAACTGCAAGATAAGGATTCTCACCTGACTACTCATAACAAACAAGACAAGCCTTGCAGAATTCACCTTTTTTATTCCAGGAAGAGAAAAACGTGCGCACCAGGAGACACAAATGAGGAGTGCTGGGTGACCTTGGGCAAATCACTTCACTTCCTTGTTTCTCTTTGCTGCTGTTTTCCTTGCTACCTTTGTTCTGTCTTGCCTAATTAAAGAAATCTAAGGCAGCAGTGCTCTTTGCATTGTCAGCACATCGAGCCAATAGGGTGCTGACCTCACTTGGATACAACGGTAACAAGTAATAACCATGACAACAATTTACAAGTGATGCCACACAATTCTAACATTCTGGCTTAGAAGTGTTCCAGTAACTTATTAAATCACGTGCAAGTTCACCTTTACAACGGGAAGCTCATCTCAACTCCAGACAGCTTTAATAAAAGTTAAAAGCTTGGTTTTTCACCCAGGCTATTTCTCTAGAAGACTGTTGCAGAAGTTGCTGCTCCACTGGTCTGTGAAAAACTCTTCTAATTACAAACCCAAATGCATGACAGCACCCACCCACCCACCCTTACGCCACTGAGGTCTTCTCCGCTGTTTCTGCCTGTGTTGTTCTTAATGATAAGATGTAGTTCTCCCAGTCCTCTGCTTTACCAGGTGAAAGAGGCCAAATCCTGAGTTACAAGTGAAGTCTCCATCAGGACCGCTGCTCTGAGCTTCCATCCGTCACACACGCAATCATTATGCCTTCATTCTGGACTTGAGCTCGTGCTCAGCTAGACCATAAACCTTCCAGTTCCTTATGGCTCCACAGCAGGGTGACCTACCGCGGTCTCCATACACTTCTCCCAAAAACAGAAGTAAAGGAACTGTGTTCCTGCTCCTGAAATCCATCCCTCAGTACTGTCCCTTACCTGCCCGCACTCAGCCTCCATCTACAAAGGCAGATTAGAGAGCAAGCTCGCCTTTGAGGATACTCTCTCTTCCTTCCAGCTCGGGACTGACAGCCCAAATCTGCATTAACTATGTTCAACTGGATGTAGGGTACAGAGGCCGTAGGGACCAATGGCATAAAAAGAGATTAAAAGAGCCAAGACAGAAACTTCTGCTTAAAGAAAGATATTGTGATACTTGATGGATTTGTAGCAGGAAGGATGACTTTCAAGTACTCATTGGAAGGAAATGTATAATAAGATCTTTTCTTTCCCTAGCCTTTCTATTGACAGCATATCACTTTCAAACATCCTAATTTTGCGGGGTGAAATGTATGCCCTCTTTAATATAGATAAGTCATTTGCCATATATAAGCCTTGTTAATTTAGGATTAACGTTCAAGTAATTAATGTGACCTTATGCAAAACACATGATATAGCTTCATACTGAAGTCCTACTGGTTATCTGTAGGGCTGACTTCAGTCCAGTGGTATTAACAGTTGGGTTGGTTTTAGCTTTACAGCTTCAGAGGTCTTCAAACTCCATTTTAAAGTGAAGGTCTTCCATTATGTCTTCCAAAGACAAATGAATGTCAGTCAGTTGTTCCCAGCAGCTAAGTGTGAGAAGTGCAAACTCTTCAGTAAGGCTCAAAGAGTGGAAATCACATACAGAAAACAAGTATGCAGATATTGTAGCGTATTTCAGCTCATTTTAACCACCAAAAAGGAAAAAAAAAAAGTGGACAGAAATGAATCAGTGGGTGGAGATGGCACTTAGATTGCTACAAGGTGGGGATTATCCCATGCGTTCATTTTGAATTTGGTAAGGACTTATTGTCTCCAAGAAAGAGCTCAAAATAACACTGCACTATAGTGAAGAATAACACTTCTTTCAATGTGAGAGAGAACTGTTTAACAAGCAAATGCTACCACATTAATAATTTATCAAGTACAAACTACAGTTATTTTCAAATGGTTTCTCATGTAAAAAAAAATCTGCTAAGAAACTCACATTGAAAAGAAACTTCATAGGAAACCCAGTGTTTCTGCACGCCTAAGGATATGAAATAAAAACAGTCCTTTTGCTCAATAACATTTTGGGTGGGTGGTCATTTAAAAGGCTTTTCGAGCACAGGGCCAAAGATCAAAGTATTAATGGAGACAATTACAGAGAACAACTTGAGAGCACCAGAGCAATCAGTTGCTAAGGTTAGAAAGTTTACCATAAAATAGTGTTTACACTGACAAAGCCTTGCTGATTTTCATACTGCAAATTGTTTTGACCTTCCAGGCTCCTACCTAGGATTACTGTACCTTCCCCTAGGAACAGGTTCACTGTTTCAAAGAATTTACTCTTAAGGACATAAACATCAGCTCTGTCCACTTTTTTTTTCCTGCAGTCGACACAAAGCAGCTCTTTCAATAAAACAGTTCCTTTATTTGCATATGGTTTCCAAGGACTTTGCTCAAAGACATCTCAAAGGATAATAAGTATCATCGACTTTCCTCCTTTTCATTAAAGCCACATTCAACCACCGCAATACAGCACCTTTGTTCACCTTCTTGATGTCAACAAAGGATGGGCTGACCTCAAAAAGCGGCTGCATTATTATAAGTTTCAAAGCGGGGGTATTTCAAAGACTATTGCCTAGAGTCACTTCAGATACAAATTCCAGGCATTCATGTTGGATTCTGTAAGACATTGCTACTCAGTGGAAGCCAAGTTCAAAAGAAGCATCCGGTTATGTGATACATATGCTATTTCTGATACAGAGCTCATTATAAGAGAAATGTGCCCAGCAACGCACTACAGAACAAGACCCAGCACTGCTCAGTATTGTAATTAAAAGGAGACAAAGTTTCACCTTCTCCAGCCTGTACAGATCAAGGGAAATAGGTGTCTGGCTATGGGATACCCAGTACCTACCACCTGACTGGCTGTCCAGAAATGGAGATGAAACCAGAACAAACCCTGGCTGCACAAATATCACAGCCTATAAGAACAAATTTGCCAAGAGCTCTTTTTTCAACACACACATTGCAGCAACTACCAAAATACTGCAGTTGCAGCAGACATGCCCTCATCCCACATACCCCAAAGCCCCCAGCACTCAAGCCCAAGGGGAGACAAGCCGGTTTAAGCCCCTACTTGAAAGTCGCCATTCAGGCTTTACAGCCACTCAAAGCACTGCACCAACACAATCCAGGAGTGGACCAGTAAACATAATAACCATCTCTAGCTCCATTCAAATCCTTTATTAACACAGACACAATTAAACTGCTTAAAGACACAGGCCTGCTTTCTCACTTACAAACTCCCTGAAGTATCTTGCACAATTGCTGCCTGAAGAGAACACTACACTTGCTTTTCTTCCTTGTTTTTCCCTTTGCCATCTGACTTCAACAAGCAGACATGTAACGATGCCTAGGGCATCATCTCTGACTCCGGGAGTCTCCAGGCAATCTGCAGCATCTCCAGTCGCGTTGCAGGTGAGAGATGAGCAATAATAAAGGAGCACTACAGTATAGAATCTATTGGGATTTTGCAAAGAGATCAAGTAAATGACTTTCATCAGAAGCTTCAGGAGGAAAAAAACTCCCCACTAAGCTTCATCTCATCAGATTTCAGGCTTGAATAAAATGTTCACGGTGAAACCAAAGCTTTCCCAAAGCTCATCTGGATTTGCAGTTTTGCTACAAAGTCATAACTCAGCCAAGATTGATTGAAAGCCCAAGTGTATTTGAGAACCCCTGGACCCAGTGTCTAAGGACCCTGAGCTGATGGATGAGTTTGTGTCTAAATTTTAGTGAAACTTAGTCACGTATGGTTTGAAGTGTTCAAAGATGGTAGTGAAATTATTTGATATTCATTTGCACATCACTGTTCTAAATGCATACAGCCATGAGGCCCTGAAGGCAGATAGTGCCAGTAATATGAGGGTTTCTTTGTATTTTCCTGTTAAAGATATTAATTTTTATCTTTACTGCAGTGTCACATATAGAGTAATGGGGCAATATCCTATAGCTTCAGGCACTGCAAAAACACCCAGTGTGACTCCCAGTTGAAATCTATAATGTGCCTCAGAACAGGATGTCTTTTGGAATGAGTGATGCTGAACAAGTGGGCATTTTGATGATTCCCCATTAGGTTGAAAACTGATCCTTTACACCTGTTCAGCGTTTCATAAGTGGGAGAGTTTCAGAATTCTTAATTTGGAGCACAAAACTTACAGCATAAGCACACAGCTTGCTATGTTTTGCTGCTTTCTCCTTCCAAAGCTTTGTTACACGTTCCAATTGCTCAGTGCACAAGAGTTTGTGAAAGAAAAAAAAAGTATGGAAGTAATATAATTCATTTTGAAAAAGAGGTGCTGCAGAGGTTGGGTTTTTTTGAGGGGGACAGTTTTGCTTCCCCTTCCGCCCGCCTGCCTCACCATTTTTGAGGAGTTTGAAATCAAATTTTGGCGTATAATGCTGTCCAGTGAACACTGGCTCACCTTCCACGAGATAAATGTGCTGACACAAACACAACCTCCCTTGGCAGAAACAGGTGCGCAACAAAATCCCTAAAAATCACTCTGCAAATAAATTCGTAAGAATCCTTCAGATTTTCTCAAGTAGGGTGGAAACGAGAGATATGTTTAAAATCCCCAAAGTAATACGTGCTGTCAGCAAGCAGGCTAAACTGCTGCTTCACGGGGAAGGCAGGTAAAGTGCCCTCAAAATCCCTGCACGGCAGCAAAAAAGTAGCAACTGTTAAGACTTCTGTCACATCGCATCCTAACAGGTCAGATGTGTTCTGCGGGGTTGTTTCACACATGACCCCACAAAATCACACGTCAGATGGTGGACGAGACGCTCTCTCGGGAAGCAGTACGCCCCAGGTAAAGCTGGATTACAGAGAAGGGCTATTTTCAACAAAGCAAGAAACGCGTGACGAGGTGAGATGACTTTTTCATTCCTCTATCAAGCATGCCACTATATCCACACGTGTTCAGAAGTGGCACAAAATTTCAGGAGTAATCATACAAGTCACTGAAAAAGAAATGCCTGCCCTTACTCCTCAGTTTGACTTGAGCCCAAACAAAGAAAATTTTACCTAAATATTAACAAACAACCGTAGGTGAAGAGTGCCAGCAGAACAGCCTACGGTCATACCCTTCACACCACAGACAAACGGCAGGAGAAGTAGGGCAGTCAGTAGGAAGTTGGTCTGTTTTCATTAGACAAATACACTTTGAAAAGAACAGAAGTTTCCAGAAGCAAGGCTTCCTTCTTCAGTGACTCAGACTCCCAGCAAACTCTCCATTCATTCGATGCCCCAGAGCATCCTGTCCTTCAAAAGTTTATTTCAGTCAGTCAGGTTTACGTGTATACAAATACCATTAACTTCCAAATACTAAACAAGGAGCAGGGGCTTTTTCTCTAGCTATGACCTAACAACAACCACCTGGCCTGTTTTAACTTACAAAGCCATGCAGATTAAATGAAACATTTTTCTAAAAATTAGCATCTCTCTCTTTCCTTTTCAGTCCACGAGGGCAACCTCCTCTTCGTGTTCTGTGCATCAACGGCCAGTTGTCTCCCAGCCAGTGGAAATGATAAGCTCTTTTAACAGGGAAAAATCAGTTTTCATACAAGGGAACACAAGCAGAAGGCTGATGTTGGAGAAAAGGAAATTCGGCCTAATAAAACACTGAAGGAACAAGGGCTGCAGTTCAAGTCAGTGCCTCTCACTCAGTGTTACATACTTGGTCATCACTCACTCGAACACAATGATGTTGCCAAGATCTTACCAGCCATTACCTCTGTTACAGGTCAAACCATTACTGCTCCCCATCTTAGACGTACCACACTGTAAGAATAGGCTTTAACATGGATAATACACCTGCACAAAAGTCAGGAGCCTGAAATTTCCTGTTCACATCTTTTTCATGGGTCAGCAGCCCTGGAGGAGAGGTTGACAAGGTCAGTGGAAAGGTAGACACCAGATTACATACATCTTTTCACTAGACATGTAGAGACACATTCACATTTGGGACTGTGACAGGACATTCATCATCCTGCTGTTCCCCTAGAGAGAAGGGAGAGCCAATAATTGCTGGTAAAAAGTGTTTCAGAGCACAGAGAGCCACCCTGTCAGTGCTGCTGGACACACCTCTTATTCCAGGTATGATCTGACGCACAATACTGCCTCTCATCCTGTTAACCCTCCATAATAACACAGGTAATTCTTGCTCAAGTCTGCATAAAACTACACACCATAAAGCCAGTGCCTTACAACAGTGATGTTGGCAAGGGTATCAGTTACAGGATGTATGGAAATGCAACGCCAGCCATCAACTCAAAGTGGGCAAAACCAAACAAATTGTATCTAACACACACACACAGTGAGCCCTGCAGGCCAATGACACTGGTATCAGACAGTGTTTCCTCAAAGGAAGTAGTAACCCAAGGCAGTTATTAAGAACATACAAGAGACAATTATCTTTTGGATAGAAGATAGGCTTCTTCCATTGTTCTACCAGGTCCATTTCAACTGAATGCATGTGAAAGCTGAAAACATTCACCTGCTCCTTGATGCCAAGGTGAATTTAATCAGAAAACTAATTGCTTTCATTTTTCTATTACGAAAACATCAAATTGCTGTGAAAATTACCAGGGTAAAAAATGTCTGCCTGCAACGAAGTCCAAAAGGGAATGGCTTGTGTTGTTCCTTGGAAGAAAAATGCCTTCAAAAAAATTCCTGTTTCTTTGGTAGAGTCTCAAGGAACAAGGAATGAGATGTATAGCTTTTGAGATTAATCATTATGATGAATTAGAGAAAAGGTGAAGGCTGTAAAACACATCCACAGCCTATGACAATTCAGCATCCAAAAATTACACCATAACTTCCATCTTCACATGCAGATTATTTCCCTGCCAGCCTCAGCTACCAAAGAACAAATGTACAGCGACCAGCTCTCCACTCACAGGCCTTAAACAGCTGGCAGCTGCAAGAAACCAAAATACCGCATTAAACTCTTTCCAAGCACCTCAGCCTCTCATACAGAGCTCTGTGTTTTACAAATAAGTGAGAATTTCTTATAATAAGCCTCTTTAGTGAAATATTCTTATACTCTTTTCTCTTTTCTTTTTTTTTTTTTTTTTCAAGAGGCAATCTGGCTGCCTCAGCAGAATCTATTCTTCTTACATTAAATACAGAGAAATAGAGGTAATTCAGATGCAGCACCATCTAATTGCAGTGGCAATACAAGAACGGTTTACAAACATTTGCTGTACCAGATCTAAGTGGCTGTGCTGCTCAAGAAGAAAGGAAAATGTGAATTGAGTAGGGTCCAGAAAGTCAAGTGCTAGAATAAACAGAACTGAGAGCTAATCTAATGCAAGCCTCAACCTAATGAACAGACAGATAAACGGAGTGCTGAAGAGCCTATGAGTGGTAGGAATAGAAGCTGACACAGGCACCCAAAAGCGCTGCTTGTGCACTGTGTTGGAGGCATGTTTGGTGGTGCACTAAAACCCCAGCAGCAGCAAGGTGAATCAGAACGGAAGCTCTCTGACCTGTAAGCTGCAAACACTGACTGTCACCTTGTGCCATACCGTGATCTAAACGGCTCCAGCTGACTTGCAGCAAAAACAACAATGACAACGGCAGCAGCACAGCAGTGAAAGACTGACAGAGGACTGTTCCGGTATCACAGTCCCTCCTGACCACCTGCCTGCATGGCATTGGCTGACAATGCAGGCTGCCTCCACTGAAGCAGTGTTTCCTCCAAGGAGAAGACAAAAACAAAAACTGGGAGTGAATAAATAAGGAAATGAACAGATAGGAAAGCTGATGAAACAAAAACAAAGCCCCTGTGACAGAGGAGGGAAAGAGAATGTGACCAGGTGAAGTTCCTAAAGCTGGAACATTTTGCCAGCACAGGAAAAGCCAAATTTGCCACAAAGGAAGCAGCAACATGGCAAAAGCAGGAAAACCAGGAGATATAATGCTGAAGCAGAGGCACTGTTGCAGCTGAAGCAGTGCTGCTAACTGAACAGCCTCCACTTATCTCATTGCACAATGCCAGTCAAGATGCCAGCAGTGAGGGCTTTCAGGCTCCATGACACAGCATTACAAGGATAATGTCTCCTTTAGTCCTTAAAGAAGTCAAATTACACAGTTTGTTGATAGGGGAAAAGGAGGAGTTACCTACTTATGGGAGGGCCTTAAGGAAACCATCATGGAACCACCGTGAAACTCGAAGGAGAGCTTGTTTTCTTACCAAAATAGGGGCCTCAGTGCCATCTCATCAAGAGAAATTACTGTGTTAGGCTAGTGCTCACACGTAAAGACATCTTTTAGTTACAAAGGCCTGCTGCTGAGATTGTATTTACACCCCAGTTCTGAGCATCTCTCAGAAAGCTGCTGTCAGAAACAAGCTCATTACACCATGGCCAAATGGGAGAACAGTGAGAGTATCTGCTACCAGGAGCCTAAAACTTCAGCAGGTGGAAAAGACAGCAGGGCTTTAGAGAACAGACTGGGGAAAACGACAAGAATAGGAGCACAATTTAGAGTTGATGCCCCTGTGAAGCTAGCAGAAAGACTGTTCATTTACTTCAACAGAGCCTTTGGACCAGACCCTTCATTTCTGAAGAGCTTTAAAGTTGAAAAGTGTTAGAAGAGCACTCAAAATTCTTACCAACGGAGAAATGCAGCCAAAGAGAAGTACACGAGTGTCTTTTTAAATTGCTTGAAAAAGGTCAGGAGATCAAGAAAAAGAATGTTAGCACATAGGAGGTGATTTAATGGGATTTGCAGAGAGCACTTTAGAAACAGTGTCAATAACACATGAAAAACGAGGGGAGCATTTGTAAGAAGGGTTTGTGCATTATAAACTCATCAGGACAAGCCAACAACTGATCAGAAAGCAGATCGAGTTAAATCACAGCATTTTTCTAATTTACAAATGTCCCCACACATTTCCTATCTCATCATAAATCAAAGCAAAACATTCAGTGCAATTTCTTAGGCAGAAATGCTGGTTTAACAAGCTTGTTCAACCACCAAACCTATCCCAGCTGTTTGTCGTCAGCACTCAGATGCTACGCAACATTTTTTTTTCCCCATGTGAGGTGAAAGTTACCACCCGAATTTCAGACATTAAAACAAGGACAACCTGCCTGTGGTCCTTTAGCACCATCCTTCATACCTTACTACGAGCAGTGGAATGAGGAATGCTACAAGGAGGACAGCTATTAAAGAAATACAAGAACAGAATTTGCAGCTACAGTGTGGATTAGCATCTTTCAAATTGTACCTGCAGTAGGAGAAAGTAAGTATAAAAATATATCAAAATAGCCAACAGCAGTTAACATTTCAGGCTGTAAAAGAATGTGTTTCTTATCTCAGCGGCACTTCAGTTCTGCAGGAAGACTTTAGCGAGGCCTTTATAATATGCTATTGTAAAAATAAAAATCACCGATTATCTGATTTAGGTAAAGCAAAGTAAACTTCAGGACAGAGGATGACTCCTACGTGACGCTCACCCCAAGTTCATACCCTACTGATGTCAGCTAATGCATCTTACTTCATATTTTCAACCAGCACGCAGATCAGGCGCAAGCCATGTCAGCCAGCAAGACACAACCTGTTGAGCTGAGGCAAGGCAGTCATGGCTCTCTGTGCATTCCCTTAAAAGATGCACTGGAAAGTTAAACATAAACCCTGAGACACAGAGCAACTCTTCACCAAACAAGCCTGCCTTCCAGAATGCATTCCTCTGAGGAGCACTGAAGCCTTCATGATCTCCAGGATGTTCACAAGAACAGGCATCATGGCCGTGCTTCAGTTACACCACAGATCATGCTGTAAATGGACAGAAAGTTAGACTGAGTTAACCAAGTAGGTCTGCTGACAAGACAGCTTCATTTCAACAGACTTTGATGGTTAAAGTCAGAGCGGAGCTTATTTTAGCTCCCTATTCCCCAAAACTCGAATGTTCAGTGAAGCAAATAACGATGAGTGGAATGCTAAATGCACAGGAAGATTTTCTGATTGAGATGGAACTCTGCAGGCAAATCTAAGCATTGTTTTCTGTCAGATCTTGCTCAGTGGGTGAGCTTGTGCGAAGGGACGATGCTCTCCTCCACACACATCTCTGTGAGTGCTCCCCCATGGCACATACTGAGGGAGAAGGGACTACAGTGAAGGGTAAGCTGCACAGCACCTTCTCTGAGGGTCTCTCTGCAGCTTGGAGCTAATTGCATACCCTGCAGATATGCTTCACGGCTTTGGAACTGTTTTTTGTCTTTTTTTGTTGTTTTTTTTTTAGGGGGGTGAGGATTTATAGCTGCTAAAGCAGAGTGAAAGAGCAACCAACAAACTAAAATCTGCCAGCAAACCACCAGCTAGGTAACTTCCCACTGTTTTATTTACTGTATTTGAGTGGCATTGAATGTTGCAACACTATTTGAAATCAACATATCATGTTTATAATAAACAAAGCCTTGCCAAACATTCTGCCCCATAGAAGCTGAACAGTTGCTCTTCTGTGGCTACAAATGAGAAAGATGAGGAAAACCAACCTTTCCCTCGATGTGGATAGCTGCAGGCCTGACATTGCAGAATAGCTATCTTTGCTGCATGTTGGGCTTTTTTGTATTTTTTTTTTAATATTATATTTATAGATTTTTATACACCTACACACAGGCATAGAATCAACAAGGAGAAAGAGCCTGGGTCAAACAGAACTTCTTAGCCTCAAAAACCAAACATGAATATCATTCTCTCATTTGGCTGTAAATACATCTCCATACTTCCTCCTGTGTTCTTTTCCCCACTGGAAACGCTCCCTGTAAGATGCTACCAGACCATCTCACTGATGTGAATTCAATGAAGTGATGCATGGTTTCTTCATACCTTAAATAGCCAAAAGGAGAAAAATTAGGGAGATGCTCAGGTTTTTCATCTGCCTTCCCATACAGATGACAGATGCAGTGAGTAAAACCAAAGGGGTGTTACAGCTGAAATGAGGGTTTTTTCCCTTGGCATTTGGCACGTATTTTGAGACTCAAGGGAAAGCAGTACATGGAACATATGGGAACTATTTATAATGGACTTCCACCACACAGCACCATCTCCTGCTGCTGGGGGTAAGAAGTTCAGCTCGATAAGCAGTCCTTTCCAGCTGAGGCTGCCAGCAAGGTTTCCTCCCGTCAGTGCCAAGGAAAATTAAGAAATATTTCAAAACATTTTAAAAGACACAAAAACATCTCTAAGCACACACCAGGGTGTTCATTTCCAACAGCAGTTGCCTGCAAAAAATCAAAACATCCAAGCTCAGCAGTGGGACTCATCATAGCCATGGTATATGGGTGTGAGCTGAGGACCATACGCCCTATTTTAATCTCCCCATGTGAGAACTGAAAACAAGCCACAGAAGCACCTTTTACACTTCAGCCTCACCAGGACTGTGAATTCCCACTGTTTACTTCCAGCCAGAGCTTGGATGAGTCTCAGTGAGCTCAATGTTTATGGAGAAATGGCAAAGTTCAGAAGGTTCCTCAACCCCCACACATCTATAATTATCTTGTTTTCTGCAGTCTGGTCAGATGAGGGATAAATGTTAGCTCTTTCCAGTACTATTTTCATCCAACCATCTTTTTTTTTTTTTTTTTTTTTTTTTTGCCAGCAAAATATATCAAAATTGGAAACCATTCTGTGTCAAATGACATCTCATTTGTCCTAAACAATTTGCTCACCTTCTGCACTTCTTGTCCTTATTAAGGGTCGAAAACACAAAGTTCTGTTAAACCTGCACTGGCTGAGAATCCAGCCCAAAAGATGTAGCTCACTACTTCGCTTTTAACCTCAGCACTGAGGCAAACCTGAGCTGTTATTTACATTGAAAAGAGAAACAGATGACAGAGACAAGACCTTCCTTCACGCAGTCTTGATGTTATAGTTTCTTTCCTTTTCCTTTTAAACGAATGTCTCATCTCATTACTCGTGGCCACACTCAATGCCAATGGTTGTTCTGACCATGCCCTCCACTTTTCCTGGTGCTGCTCCTTATTCCCAGCACCCAAATTCTCACTTTGCCTTATTAATCCAAGCAAATGCCTCAGTCCAAGCAGACTAATTTATCTGCTGTGCTTTACCACTCCATGCTTTTGGCAGCAGCCTCAGTGTTTCAGCCCTCACTAAACAAAGATGTTTTTAACTGCTCCCTCATTTAGCTTGAATGGAATTTCTGTTGTTATGCCCACCAGTCTGAAAGAGGCTCACAGCAATACTCATATTTATTAGCTGGAACCAATAACAAATGAAACACTTGTCATTTTGCATTGCACTTCTGATCCTATTTCCTTTCTTCAGATGTTAAAAAGAAAAGTTTAGTTGTGGCTCATGAATAATGATGTTTTTATTATAGAAGAGGATTTTTTTTTTTTTTGCTGTTTTTTTTTCTTCCTTCTTTTTTACACCTTTTTTTATTGTCACTGAAATGGTTGACTGCTTTTTCCATTATGTAATTTCTTATTCATTTCTTAGATGCCTGTCAAAGGACAACTGGGATGCTGCCAAGCCAAAGAAAATTGGCCAAGAAACAATAACAATTAAGAAAAAGGAGAAGAAGAAAAGAAAAAAGAAAGTGCCAGAAGAGATCATCAACTTCTGGAGCTCACAAAATCTGAAGCAGTTCCCTGCTCTGCCACAGACCTCCCTGTTGACTCAGATCAGGTCACACTCATCCATCAACTTCTTCATCCCACGCTTACTGTCCATTCCTTTCCACCATGCTCTTTCCCTGTTGCTCATCCCAAGCAGCCACCACCATTTCTTACCAACAGGTTACCTAATGCAGCGATGCCCAGCTCACAGATGTCACAAATAAACTAAGAAAGTAGGCGTGAAGGTCTGCAAAGACCATCTGTCTCGCTTCTGAGTCAGCTCCGCAGATCCCTACATCAAAATGGACAAGTTTGGCATTTGCAATCTAATCCTGGTAACTAATTTTACCTTTCTATAATAACTCTGTGCTGACCGATAAACATGGATGAACACACCTTCCTGGAGCTCAGAGCTGGGACTAGAACTCAAAGCAAAGTGAAAAACTCAAATAAATAATGAAAAGGTGGGTTTTAATTTTTTTTCATTGATCTCACTCATTCCAAACACAACAATGACTCCTTAATTGACAGGATTTCCATTTCTTTCCTAATTTTTTCCATCTATTATGTTGGCAGAGCTGTCTCCTAAATGATTGTCCAAAGGTCTTCCTTAAGCACCTAAGTTTTGTTTTGTTTATTTAGGCATGAGAGGCCTATTCCTAGCTTGATCCATTACATTTGTTCTCAATGGAAAAGATGATTCTCATGGAAATGGTAAACAAACTGTTTGTTTCCTCATGACTTAAAGCCACACATAGCCCTTGTAATTGGCTGGAAGTACGCACTGTGCCCAGCTGCTACTGTGTGGCTCCAGAGGAAACAAGCACACGGAAATGAAATAGCAGTCGCAGTAAAAACAAACATTCTTCTGAGGTATTCAGTGCATTTAGGTAACACATGGAATTACACAAATATGAAGGAGAGGAAAGCCCAAAGAGATAAGAATAGGCTGTGTGGGATAATCTGTAGCCGGTTGCTCTCCAATTGTGTCACACACAGAAAAAGACTTCAATTAAAATGCCATCTTCAGACCTGATCTTTCAAACGTTAGCATTTGCTTCTGCCCATTAAAAGCTGTGTACACACACTGCCCTGCACACCTACAGGGCCTGTGCTTGCAGGTATCAGCATTAACCAGCACTTGGAACAGGATTAGATCCCTCATCATCAGAATGTACTGGCTCCAACACGTTCCTCTGATAGAAATCTGAACAGAATTTGGAAAGCAACTTTGTAAAGAGAAGACAAAAACATGAATTACTTCTTATGCTCGCAGATGTGGAATCCTGCACACAGCTTGAAAAGCGGTCTGGATAAAAGTTTACCAGAAAATATGCAAAATTATAACTCCTTAAAGCACGAACATTTTTCATCCACACAGATAAATGACAAAAGAAGTGTTATTACTATCCTGCCTACAGCTAAGTCTCACTATCTTAGGTTTTCGTAAGGGATCTATTACACTGCTATCTAAGTGCCAGCAATGAAAATGCCACTGTCAAACAATTTGAACAATTTTAAATCCAATTTTCTTGCCACTTCTATACAAAATGCAAAATGTTCTTCTACAGTGCCCATAGAAAAATTATTCTTAAAAAAATCTTGGACTATATGCTGTGCCAAAGAACTCCTGCCTTTTACACATACAAGGAGACCAGCTCACATCTCGGTAGATTCTCAAGAAGAATCTGTAAGAGGAAAGAATTTAAATAAAATTGAATAATATCTGCTGCGTTTCTGTGGAAGGTGAGAGGCTTATTAGCCCCTGCAGCAGATGATTCTGCCCACTGTCTTTGCCAGACAGACAAAAATAAGCTCTCAATAAAAAGTGCCCCTTGAAGCTCTTAACCCCTTCTAACTCCCAAACGCACTGCATCGCCAAAAAGCCCATCCAAACTTGTAGCAAATTTGCTCCTGCTCCCTGAGAAAGACAACACAGTTCTTTGAGGAACAGTATGGTCTCACCATCAGGTTACAGTACAAGAACTACTGCCTTTATGAAATCACCACTCAAAGCTGTGCTCAGTCCCAATGCCAACTCTGGCGTGCCTTGCAAAGGACGGGCTGCTGCTCATCCACGCAGTGGAAGAGGCAAGTGATCCTCATGGGAAAGTTCAGGCTCATCAAATCTCATCACAGTAAGGGCTGAGCTGGCTCTCACATTCGAGTGACCAGTTCTGCAGCTTTTAAGCTTTGTTTTGGGTCTCAGAAGTAAAAAAAATGAACTGGATGGCTTTACAAGGTACTATTCGCTCTGGTCCCCACCAGAGCATCTTGAGGACTTTGATCACTCCTTCTCACCCACCACGTTTTCATTTAAAAACATGCATTTTGATCTCACAGTGCAGGGAATACCCGAGGCCAATGAACCACGGCACTGCCTGCCAGCTGGCAGCACGTGTCCAGCCCACTGCCCGCTGCTGGGGCAACAGGCTCAGCCTGCGCAGCCTCAGGACTGTGGGAAGAACAAGAGCACTCACCACGCATCTCATCTCTAAACTTGCACTCTGGCCAGAGGCAGCTGAACCACAGCTGGGAATCTGATCAGTTGGCCCCCAGACCTGGGCAAAGCCCCCCGGAGATCAACGAGGCCCCACACAGACCCTCAATATCTGCCTTTCATACCAAAGAGGGTCTGCAGTGAAGGCAGCCGTCCCACTACTTCCAGTAATACCACGTAGGCTTCAGAAGAACGGAGGTCTGACATGAGTGGACTCCAGGAGCTCCTCTCCATCAGGGCCATTGGCTGAGAGGTGGTGGAGTCGCCGTCCCTGGCAGTGTTCAAGAGGCGTCTGGACGACATGCTGTGTGATATGGCTTAGTGCTAGTGGTGGCAATGGTGATGAGGAGGCGGTTGGACTGGATGATCTTGTAGGTCGTTTCCAACCTTGTGATTCTATGATTCCACAAGGGCACCTGGCTGAGCGATGGCAAGGAAAGGACACAGACACACAAGGAGAGGAGAAGCTGCCAGGGGTTATCATCAGAGCCTGGGGGAACCAACACTGCACAGTGTTCTGCAGTGTGTCTGAGGTACAGAACAGCTGCTAGCTGATAGCATTATACAGGATCATGACAGAAAAGAGCATTAACAATATTGTTGTATGGAAAGAAAAGAATTACTGGCTGCATAATTTTTTTCCAGAGGACTAACGTAATGAAAAGGGTTCTGCTGAAGCCACTAAGGCACCCTTCAGATCACGTATATGATAAATCAAGCAAAGCCCTGAGGCATCATGTTTGTATAGACACTTAAATTTAAAATAAAAGTACTCCATCTTGGTTTCTATGAGTAGAGATTCAATTACTTTGAGCTTTAGAGTCTGAATAATATGAAGCATAAAACTAAGTTTTGTCCCCAAGGTATCTCTCACTTGTGGACCATTTAAATCACCTGGTTGCATAAGCAGACAAAACAAATTAAGCCAAAAAAAATAATAAAAAAGCAACACAATTAGTCTCTTATCTATAAAATCTCATACAAACTGTGAAATAGAGAAATTCACAAAAAAGCACTTAAGAGTATGGAGCATCACAAAGCCCTCAGCAGCTGCACTCCCACCTTTCCCCTCATTCTGTAAAGCTCTCCAAAGAAAGGCAGAAGTACTGCATTACTGCAGCTGCCTGACAAGCTGGCCCTAATACCCTCTCTGTCTAGGTGAATAAGTACCAGAGGAGAGCATAACGAAATTCCAAATATAATGCAACAGAAGTTATTACAATGACACCTAGAGAGTTCATTCAGACTGTTCAGTAAGTCAAGTTCCTGCTTCTCTTTTTTTTTTTTTTTCCATCAAATTAGAGATTGGCCACTAAAGCCCTGAGTCTGTAGCTGCTGCTAGAGGAAGGCACAGCACTGCCACCACAGCTGACTTCAGCAGAGTTCAGCACAGAAAAATGCACAGACAGCAAACTGAAGGAAAGAAGCCAAAGGATCCAAACTTCCCTCAGACTTCTAGGTTTGCAGATCTGGGGCTTTGTCCAGCCGCTGTGATATGCTGCTATATCAGCACGGTATAAATCCCATTGCTCCCACACACAGTCCTTTCACAGCAAATGTTCACCTACTGCAGTGTCATCTGAGGCAATTCTGCTATGCTTGCATGTGTAACTTCTGTAGCTGACATTGGAGAGGGAAGAAAATGGTAGAAGTTTCTTCACGAGTAATACTAAACCACATAAAATTCAGCACCCGGCTCTTAAATCGCAGCAGAGCGATTCAACGTTAGAATAAAGACAGCTCACCATGGAAGCTGCCAAAGGTTTGAGAGGCTTCTCAGAGACACATTGCTACCTGCCTGTTCTGCAACAAATGCACTTATCCACACAATGGCATTCAACAGTAAGAATCATGTTTATGCATCTCTGCCAGTTATACTGCATCCCCCCTGAGATTGTTGAAGGCGTGTTTTGCTCTGGTAGGCAATTCCTGTTCATTCTTGAAGTTTTTCTATTTCTACATTACTGAAATAACTTCCCCCAAAGAAAATCCTGAAAGTAACTTTCTTTTCATGCAAGCCACTGGGCTGTGAAGACAATTGCAGGAGATCAAATTCCCAGCAAGGTGGATATTCAAAACATGGAGGCTCTAAGGTTGATTTTTCTTACGATCACCCAAGTTTTCTATGCATGTGAGAAACCTTTGCACATCACCTCTGCAGGTCTGTGCTGTAAATGTTCCAACACAAGCATGTGCTCTTTCTACAGACATTGCAAAACTCAGGAGTGGAGTCTGGTCTGGAAGCCAAGAACCCTCAACACCACCAGAGAATGCTCAACTGGGTCCAAGAATCAAATCCACGACATGCAAAGCAATAAAAACCAACAGATAGTTCTGGACTTAGAGCCACAGCCCGAGGCTGCAGGTCTGGCCATGCCAGGAGGCAGCGAGCAGGCACAGCACACTTGGACCAAAATGCACATCCCTGAGACACAGCCAGTACTTGCTGGACTTGGCTGGGTTCAACCACAGACTGACTGCCTGCGACCTGAAGCAGGAAACTGGTACAAGACACGGTCCCTGAGCTGAAGTCAAGAGAGTTTTCCATCCAGCATTTTGCCCTATACTGGTTCACTGCCACGACGAGGAAGAAATTTTCTTAAGTCTCTATGCAGCCCTCTCAAGCTGTAAAGGATTCTGCTGCGGGTCCTCTGAGGCCAGCTGAATGTCACTCCAGACTGCTTCAGAGGTGCAGAGCTGCCTTATCTGCACCACAAGGATGGGCCTCGAGGTCTCTAGAGATAAAAGGTCAGTGCTAAACCACTCTGCCTTGCCAGCCACTATAAAGAACCATTTAACCAAACTCATTTAAAATACAGCTTGATAAAGAACTTAACCAGAGTATTTAATACAAAAATGGAACTATTCCTCTGTGTTTGATGACACTCCAAGAGGGAGAAATGATAAAATGTTTAATAAAATTTACAGCGTTTCATTCAGATAAAAGTTAGAGGATGCTCAATTTATGGGTGATTTTTGGCTCAGAGCAGCAATAAAAGTCAGGTCAATAAGTGATTCTTTTTCCAAATTTGGAAAAAAGCAATGTTCTGACTAAATGAAAAATCATCATAAAACATACAGGCAGAAAAAGGAGTCCCCTGACACAAAAGCACCCACTGAAAAATATTCAAGAGGTGGCTTTCATTTAGATAGCCAGAAAATACAAAAGCAGAGTGAATTATTTATGCAGCTTCTGTAAATAAAATATTGTCTTGGAACATATTGAGTCGGGAATAAGTCAGGAAGCCACTGCCAGCAAAGAAGCTGGTCTTTATAATTAAATACACTTACCATGGTCATCAGCATGCATGAAAGTCTAATTTGATTAAGCACACTGCTCTGAACTTGAGAAAAGCCTGGGAGAAGTAAATAATACTCAAAAAATAAAGGGGCTTTAGAAAAGTGTTGAGAGCTTATTGCAGGGTGGTCATGGAGAACTATCGAACGGGAGGAAAGGCGGCGCGGGAGATTTTATGCACAGCTCATCACAGAAGCAGGCTCATTTTTTATGCTTCTCAAACACTTTCCAGCAAAGATGGACAAAGTCTTCTGTTAATACAGAGGGAAAACTTCTACAAGCTGAAACGGCAGCAAAGCGAGACCCAAGTTCTTCAGCCTCTGTGTAACGGTTTGCTCTTCAGTCAATGCAGAAGAGCTGCATCCAGGTCCCAGGCAGCATGAGGAACTGAAGCCGTGCCAAGATACAGTCCTGCACAGAGACATGACAAATCCAAGCCAGAACTAAACCAGCTGTGTGAAAAATAAGATTTGCCTGTTTTACAACTGAGTACCATGGCACAAACCAGCCAAATGAGTTGCCCAGGGTCACCAAGTACTCTGTGACGTAGCCATCAATTCAATTCCCAGTCTCCCGTTTCCTGCCATTGCTTTATTTCTCTGTTAAAAAAATTCAAAACAATCAAGCCCTGCCACGTCTTAGCAGAGAGCTGAAGTATCCCAATCCTGTGACAGACAGGCAGACCGAGGGAAAGGAGAAGCAGAGAAGCAGAGCCTTTCTTTGAAGGGCAGGTGGTGGTACCCGATGCCTGATATGGCTGGGCTCAGAGCAGCACACGCTGGTATGGCTGGGTATGGCCTGGCACAGCCTGCTACCAGGCCATGCTGCACCAGACCCAGCCAGCTCTCAATCCCAGGGCTCACTTTCACTGCCCTCTTTTTACTGCAGTGTTTTGAACTGCTGGTGTGCGACACTACTGTGTTGTTGTTTTGGTTTTTTTTAATTACACCATCAGTCTCTGCAGACGTTCCCCCGGTTCCTAGGGTGGAATTACTTGAAACATATTTAGCAAATACCAAATGCTAAGGAGTAATCATCTGTTCCATTTGAGATGGAAGCAGAATTGCCAAATAGGAACACGACTCAAGGCTGACTGAGGAGAAGGAGAACAAAGAGATGGAGAAAACCTCAGAGGGAAACTTTCTGGCTCAACTGTACCAAACACAAACTTATTTATGAAAAGAGTTGTTTGTGAAGATTTCATGTTAAGTGCTGGCAGGCAGCTGCCCTGCATTAGGGTCGAGCTGCAAGTGCAGCTATAATAGCAGTGGGGAATGGTCCAAAGAAGCATTTAGTTAGTTGGAAATTACTGCTTTTCCTTTTGCCTGGAACAGAAATATAATTGTCTTGAAGTGGACGTGTGTTTTATGGAGGCAGAAGGCCAAGCTCTGATGTTCTTCCTCCCAGAGGTCAAAACCACACCAGGCCCCACATCCTTGCACTGCTGCATTTATCAAAACCATTCTTCCACAATGAAACATGTCACTTGAGTTATTCAGCTCAGAATTTTTTAAGCATCACCAAGTAAACAAGGAGATGAACAAGACTGAACTCAGTATACAAGTTGAGATGGACAGACTATTGCCTGGCAGTAATCATAGCATGGGAGAAGCCTCCCCAGCCCTCTGAGATTTATTGCATCAGCCTGAACACTTTGCACACGTGCCCCAAGCCATACAGCTCCCAAGAAATTGCCACTGATAATTGCTGATCTATGACCACAGCTTTTGATTAACAGATTCACTGGGCAAAGATGACTTATTGTATGTTTCCTACTTAGGTATATGCACTTAAAAATAAAAATCGAAGTGAAAAGACAATAAGGATTTATTAAGATGTGTCACCACACAGAACAGCTCAGTCTGTTCTGCCTCTGCTATAACACAGTGCACTTCAAATTATGCTGAACAGATCATTAACACCATTAGGTTAAGTTGTAGAAAGCAGAATGTGTACCAAGTCTGGCTGCCTGCACCCTAAAATGGCAGGAATCAGAAAGGATATTAGTTCTGGTTTAATAATCTACAAGGACCCCAGGCACGACACAACGAAGCTGTTATTTGCAGATTTGTTTCCTGAAAAGAAGCAACAGGAAAGCTACACACAGAGAGACTCCATTCACTATTAATCCCTTTGCATTTGTAAAACGACATCTGCCAAAAAGATGTCCCACTTAGCCTATATGGGAACCTGAAGCAAGCAGGATGTTCCTACTCAATACAGCCACCATCCCTGAAAATCTTCCAAACCACTGATTATATTTGTTCTCTGGGAGCAATAAAAGGACAAACAACAGCAGCTAGGCTTGAGAAAAATTACTGGTGATAAAATACGACAGGTGATCACTCTAATGGTCCAAGCTGCCTTGGCTACTTCTCCCCTATTGTTCATACGCACAGGAAGATTTATTAAGGGGCAAGGAGAGCTGTAATCCCAAGTCCTTGAGAGGTCAAGATGAGTCAGTGGAAGAGATTTGGTGAAATAATCATAAAGAAAGGGAAATCAAATTACCCTGGTGGGAAAAAAGAGCAGTTTCCATGGGAGTATCAACCCTTCCAGTTAAAATCGCCAATTTCTTACGAATTGCCCACGACTTAATAGTTCCACATCAAACCTAGCTGCTTCCAGCACAGAGGCAAGGCTGGTGACATCGCTCTGCAGTCATTCAGAGCCAACACATCAGATCGCTGCTCCCTGCACCGTGCACACAGGGCTCCATGAGGTTCATACCTGAGGTATTCAAGGGACAATTAGCTACAGAGGACAAGGAAGAACCAGATCTGCACCAAAATAACCCCCCAGACCAGCAAATCATCTTACCTTGTTCAAGGACGCTGGTTTAGAATGAAGACTTGTACAGTCCTCATACTCTGTCTCTAAAGAAGGGAGCTTGTGAAGTTAGGTTTCCCCAAGATAAAAATCTAGAGCTCAATTTAACTTCAAAACTAGTCATTCTTAATTTTATTTTTTCCCTTTTTGGTGTGAGAATATCCAAGCAACTGTACTTAAGTAAGAGAAATCCATTTCCCTTGGACACATTCCAGCACAGACTCAAAAATGAATATTCACACGTAAACGTGAAACACCATAACTAAATCTACAAATTAAAAATGAGCATTTAAATTAAATCTTTTTTATTCAAATAATTATTCTGGTATTGTCATAATAACAAGAACTGAAGAAATTTATCTCTATATAAATGTACGTATTTAATTTCCAAACCACAGGGCGTCTTTCTATTGCAGCTCTTCATTTCAGATTGGAGCTCTGCTCTGAAATAACTGAAGTTCCAACACAAGAAGCTCTTATTCCTGAACAGATTGGATTTGCCTTTCTCTGGGTAAGCAGCACGTACACCATTATTTTATTTTTCTGCTTTTCTGTCCAGAGGCACACAGTGCCATACTGCAGACCCTGGGATTCTGCCCTGCCACAGAGGGAGCCTTAGGCTAGTTCAATTAGCACACTGGTGAAAAAGTTCTCATTAATCATCATAAGGCAAAGTATGGGCTGCAGAACTTTGCACACAGCTCTCTCCCACCGCAGACACACTGCAGACCAGAAGCATCCACTGAGAAACACGGTATGTTGAGAATAAGTTTGGACTGTATCCACGTATGTCATTCTTGCACTAAGAGCTCCCTGCACAGACTCAAAGCTAAGCAGGTGGTCAGTGTTTTCCTGGTGAGGCGACTCACTCTTGTGTCAGCTTTTCCAGAAAAGACCAGAAAGCCTGAAAAGGCCCTCAGCTCTATCTTAGTAAACTGCCACCGTGTATGAAGACATATGCTGCATCACTTCCACAAAAAGGTAATTTCATTAAAGAGTTTATTGAAAGATAAATCGAAACGATCAAACGTTTTCCATTAGTTATACTCCATTGAACACATGTATTGGGTTTTATTTTCTGGAGATTATTTATTTAATTTAGTAAATTGATGGTTGGATCTTCATCACTATCCACAACGCACTATATTCCTTTACAATGAGCTCTCAGTAGGGAACTTACAGAAACCAACTCAGAGCCACGGGACTTCAGACTACCTTGATCCATCAGCCCAGCTCACTTCTCCACGTTACAAAGTTCTCTTCACCAGGCTTAGACAACAACACTCTATGGATTTTCTTTATTCTCTTGCACTGGGCAAAGGGTCACCCAAGCAAGACACTCCACTTGCTCCTCGTGACTTACTGGGAAGAGGAGGTTCTGCGATGCCAAAGGACGCAGGGACCAAAGCCCAGAGATGTGCACGGAGCACTATGAAGCACAACCAATGACTATTCTGACCACTCAGACACAGCAATTAACACCTTTTTCACTAAGTAGTGATATTTGTTTCATAGTACTGTGCATAAAGTAAAGCACCAGGCAGGCAGCTCACGAACAGAGCGACCTGGCAATTAGGAGCAGATTGCTGAGGAGAATCAGGGGGAAAAAAAGAAAAAAAAAAAGGGCAGCCCACCTTTATGATTAAAATCAAACCTCTGTCAATATTTGTGTCTACAGCACCTTAACTACAGGAACCATGACTGTGCAGAGAGCTGCAGTTTCATCATCTCAAAAAAGCCAGAGGACAAAACATGGCTGGTTAAGTACAGTGGAGGCAGAACATCAAATATCCCTCACTAATTTCCTTTGGTCAGTCCCTGGAACAAACCAGCAAGCTACAATATCCACATGCCACTTCCTCTCACCCAGGTTTCTCTGCAGACTTTCCCGACCACACCACACAGCCACCACATTATGTACATACATCTATTTAAGTCTATCTCCGGAAATAACAAACTACAACACAGCTGATCAGTTTGTTCCTCACAAACACCATAATTAGACTAAGACATACTTCCTGGTTTTGACAGATGAAGTACGTGGCATGTCTGAAATCAATGGCTACAAAACTGTCATGGTAACAGTTTGCCTGGGAGGAAAACAACGTTAATGGCTACCGACTGGAAATGATACAGGCCTGATTTGTATCTCAGCTGGAAACACTGAACAGGAAAAGCGAATGGATTTTTAACTAGAGTCTTCAATTGTGGGAAACTTTGACAACATACCGAAAGCTATTGCTACAAAGCAGCATCACAACTATAGTAAAAGAGAGAAACAGCTCCCCAGCCCCATAACACAGCGGATAACATCAAGAGTGCCATAGCTGTGATTCTACTTCGCAGAAATTTTCCGAGTAAATCCTTTCAAGAAATCTTGCCCACTGCATTCAGCACTTGCACAGGGAGCCACTGAGTACATGGGCTTGGAATGGAGACAGGAACTCTTCATTACTTCGAGATTATGAAAACAAAAGGGTCAACTCAGAAGCTTTCGGAATGATTAATAGAAACTTGCTAAGCTAGTTAGTCGTCTTGGAAACACTACTATCACTGTTGTTTCTCCTTCTCTAGATTGGACAAGACAGCACAAGAATTTCTCAGGTTTCATAATTAAATTTCCACTGGAAGCCAACGAGCCACAGGCCAGGAGCCCACGCCAACCAACACACAGACCTTGGCCCTGTGCTCAGGAGTGAAAGTGCAGCACAGCCACCCTGCTCTGCAAGGCACACTTGTGTACATCTCAGGGCACACACTGATGACTCTAAGGGAAATTATATATAGTTAGGAATTTTGAGGCAAGTCTTCCTTTGAACGTACTTCCTTCAAACACCAAGTCCCATCTCTCTGCTGAACAGATCTATCAACTGGTGTTCACAGCATCAGCCCCTCTTCCTATCAACTGCACAGTTCGTAAGTCAAAAGGCTGATCTGTTCAATGAAAATAAAGAAAGACAGCATAAGCAGGAGTAATTTGAAAGGAAAAAAATCCTCACCTACCAAAATAAAGGCAGCACTTCAGCTAACCACATGAAATATGAACGACAAAGGGCAAACCCATCCAACGGAAAGTTTTACATGCACAAGAGGTCATTCTGGAGAATATCTACTTGTCCTTATCTCCTAACTCACATAAGCTACTAGTTACAAATGTACCAAGAGCATTTTCATTATACTTAAAAGCAAGCCAGAATCAGATCTAAATCACCAAGCCTACAACAATGAAGCCTGCCATTCCGACTCACTTTTTTTCCAAGGACATTCACTCTGCTAAATATTAAATCAGTGGAATTGTAGGGTAAAGCCAGTTCACGACAAATAAGTGCTAAAGGCAGCGAGTTGAAAGCCTTTGCTCTGCTCCTGAAGCATTAGAAAAGTTGCTGCATGCCATTTCAAGTCTGTTCCCAGAGTCATGTTGTGATGTTGCCCACCACATCCTTTCAAACAACTGCTAAGCTTCCTAGTGTGCTTTCTGGCAGTATTCTTACTCAAACCTGCATTTCCTTCATTTTCTCAGCACTACGCTGTGCCTAGGTGGGAAGTCTTGTAAAACTTGCACAGGCACAAACACGTGGCTTTAGCACCTGAGGAACCTGCCTAGATTGAATTAAGCCTCAGGGACTTTCAGGAAAAACTCAGACTATTTGGTAATCAAATTCCCAAAGGTATTTTTAGAATTTTTAAGAACAGATTCATTCCTAGCTAAGGCTCAGCGGCTGCCTGGACACTGGCTGTTCATCTTAGCGTACCTCCAAGAGGCAGCTCTGCAAGCAGCAGCAAGCACCCTGGTGCCACATGCGACTAAGCTGGGGTGAGGTCCAGTGATTAGAAAAAACGCTCTTACTCCTCTCGAGGAGCAACTGCTCCCGGATCCGGTCCCTACGCACACGAGGAAGGGGCTCAGCGGTGCGAAGTGCGCTGCCCGGCACTGCCTGTAGGGCATGAGAGCACATCAGCGAGGACAGCCCGGCTCAGCCTTCGGAGAGAGAGCAGCCTGTTAATGCGTGCTGAAGGCTGCTAAGGGCCACCGACACCAGCCTTCTGCTTCAGACCTCTCGCCGAGCAGGGAGGGTCGTGCTCCCTCGCTCAGCACCCACAAGGCCTGGGATCACAGCGAGCGGAGCCGACACACAAACGAGCAGGCGATGAGTTTCACCACTGCTCTCACTGCAGGGGCCATCACTAGAGATTAAACGGCAAAGCTTCATTCCTAAAGGCTTGACAACAAAGTTTGAGTAAGAAAATACTGGGCAGTACTAAAGGAGCCTGGAAAAGAAGCATTTGACATCACAAAATGAGACAAAGGCACAGCCTCAACCTGAAAAGGCAGAGAATTTAGCAATCTGACAGAAAACTACAGACATTGCTTCCTCCTCTCGGTAGGAAAGGAGTATTCTTTTCAAATATGCCCTGGTTTTGCTGTTTAAGCCCTCAGATAACCATGTTCCTCTCCAAAGATGTGATGGTGGGTTTTCAAGATAGTTCTTGCTCAGACTAAGGCCAAGATGGGGGGGGAAAAAAAAAAAAAGAGAGAGAGAGAAATGATCAAAACAGGAGATAAACTCTTCAGATTAGATACAGATCAATCAAAAAAAGCATTTATACCAGAAAGCAGACATGCCAGTGGGAAAAGCAAACATGCAGCAGTCCCACAGGAAAACCCTCACACTGTTTCTGTTTGAAAGCACTGTGAGCCTGACTACTAAACGGTGTAGGTGAGAGCAAGGAATGAGCAGCCCATCACATCCTGTGGCTCTGGCCAGGCTGCACCTCCCTGCTGTGCATCTCCCCTGCCTGCATGGCAGCAGCAGAGAGCATCCCAGCAGCACAGACACAGACACCTCCTCAGTCTCATGCCCTACCACAGGCCACCTAATTATACCAGCATTATCATGAACTGGTTAGATTCCAAATGACTTTTCTTGAAAGCATCCCCTTTGACTCACTGTCTCCCTGTCATGATACCATATTGCCCTTCAGCTCCTATGAAAAGGCAGATAAAGTCATGCCATGTAACAAAAATGGCCTTACCATTTACAGCACACTCCTGTGTTAACAGCTTCTTACAGGTCTCATTCATTAAAATAAATTAGCATATAGAGTCCTTATTATGAGGCTCTTACGTCAGAACAAACAAAGAGAACTTTAGACAACATGAGTGGAGCTTCAGAGAATAAGCAACTCCACAGGGAAATCACACCTGAAGTCCAACAAGAGACCTACTGATTTTCTCAGTGCTCTCAGGCAGCAGCCACAGACAGCAATGGGCACAGACTGCATCGCTCACCATTCCAGCCTTCACGTCAGGTCACCCTGCAAAGCCTGCACGAAGCTGTTTATTGCTATGAAACCACTGGGACTCTTGTCAATTTGCAGGCAAGCTTCTGGCAAATCAAGTGCAGAAACAAGATAGGGACAAGAACAGAATCAGGAGAAGATTGGGGATGTGTAATGTCCTTCCACTCCGCTGCCAGGTAATAGACCTATTTGGGATTTATTAGCGGGACTATTACAGGACTGAGATGACTCGTTAACCAAAGATGCACAGGTCTGAGCCTCCTGTCTCTCCAAAATTCCTTTCCAAGACGTTCTATTTGCCCACTTGTTGAAAAGCAACACATTTCTCACTTTATTCCCTGCTAATGTTGGTATCCATGTTCCCTTTAAAGACTACAATCGGAAAGAAAGAAAAAGAATTGGAAAAACCTTCTGCTTGTATTCCAGCATTGGTCTTTCTGATTAAAAATGAAGGGCTCCTCCCCCACACCGATCCCAAGGAGCATTTTAACAGCAGTCTGACAAAGGCAGATAAATAATATGGAAGTATATTCTCCCTTCTGGGCTGGCTAGAGCATCGCGTTTTATCAAAGAGGTGATTAAGGGCATTTTGAAGGACTGCAAAAAATTATGTTGCTAGATTTTTACCCTTGCCTTTCAGATGGCTTTGTAGGAGTAGGCAACTACTCCTGTACTGCTGCCACTACATTTCTTCAGATACAAAAGCTGTTTGAAGGCAGCTTAGACAACACCTACACTATTTTAGCAGTATAACCTAAGACACGGAAGACATTTTGAAATGATCTCCGGCCTTTCTCATACCAGGGCAGCTATTTATGAAGAGACCCTGCAATTAAATCAGCCCAAGGAACTCCTCACTCTAAAGGCTTCAGAAAAGGAAGTAGCAATAAATAATACATTTTCTCCTTCCATGGTGCTGTTACAGATAAAGCATATTCTTCCAATGTGAAGGAACAGATGTTCCTAGAAGCATGTGATTCTCATGCAGATGATAAACCTCAAAAGGCAAAGAAATCTTCTGAAAAACATACCCAAAATAAAACCTGAAAGGAATCTGTATTACCTTGCAGAAACATTTGCTTTTAGGTACACAAAGCTTACAGGCTGCTTAGAAGAGATCCACACTTCGAGTGGTCTGTCAGTCAGCTTCTTACACACAAGAACATGACTTCATATCTGGGAGCAAACCATTTCCATTCGTGTTTTGACAAACTCTTCATGCCTTTAACCACAATAAAAAATAAGCATGGAAGTAACTGTAGCCATTTTTACTCTTTTAATTACTAATCTGTAGACAGAGGAACCAACTCACAGTTTACCAAAATAAAATTTAAAAAAAAAATCAATGTTTATTTCAATGGAGTCAGACCTAGACCTAGCTTAGACATTATACCTGGACAGCCGATCCCAAAATGAAGAGACAGAAAGATTGATACTTATCTTCAATTAGTTCCCCAAATGTCTCAAACAGTCTGTGGACAGAACGTTCTAACATACTATGCAAAGTTCCTACTTTAAGCCCTTTCTGCAGAAGAGACTGCAATCTTCACTGATACATCCATCACAGAGAGCCACTGGTGCTCAGGGCACACAGACGCGCCGTTAGCTGCTCTGGGACCCAGACAGACTTAGCTCAAGAACCTGAAAAATCCTAGGGAGAGTTTTCCTGTTTACAACCAGTTTGTCCAACTCCCTGTTATGTAGCAAGAATGGAAGGAACAAAACACGAATAGAAACATTGTCACTGGGGATTCCAAACACATCTACCCATGTCAGTGATTTGGAAGAGGATGAGCACAGCCAGTGGGAAAACCTAAGCCAGGAAGCCCCCTCTCCACATGTGTCATTTATAAATTGTGTTCCCACCAATGTGTAATTCTGCAGATTCTGTAGGGCCAGAGCGTGTGAGCACCTCCTCAGAATAGATCCCCACCTCCCAGTGATGGTGAATTAAGCTCTTGAAGACCATCTTCCATCATCAGTCTGGATGATAAATCCAGATCTGACCATTGCATTTAAGTGCTTCCCAGATAAGTAGCAATAGCAAGGACCTGCTGAGAGGCACCTCTGGCTTTTCTTTCTTTTGAGGATAAAAACTCTGTTGGAATGAAATCTTCCAAAACTTAGCACGAAATCCTGCCCCCAATGAGTCAATGGGATGCCACCAGCTGGCACTGGAGATCTGCCAGGATCTCATTTCCACCGCCTGACTGCAAGCACACCGAAAGCAGCGGGAGCCCTTCTGCTCATTCCAGTGCACACAGCCTGCAGTCTCTAACAATTTGCTTTGTATTAATTGACTTGTACAGGCATGTTTGAGTTCACCTCTGAGTGTTACACAATAAATTGCAGAAATCATCTTCTTTAAGCAGATTTATCCAAAGCTATTTAAATAATGTCCTCTGATTTTCTTTGTTACTGCAATCACCAGAAAAGAAGAGGGCCTAATAATACTGTATTTATAAACCATATTTGCTCTTCACTCCAAGAAAATCTGAATGTGAATAAGAATTCTTCAGTATATTTAGTGAAGCAAAATGAGTCCTTATTCTTTAATTTTCACCTAAATCATTAAGACATATTAAACCAATTTTATTTGTTGGAACAAATTACACAAAGGAGTTATTGTTTGGAATTTCCTTAGAGTTTGAATATCTGATGCAGTTTAAAGTATTTTTGTAACCTATATCGCTCTCTCGCTGTCTTCAGTGCAATCATTTTATAACCAAGACATCAAGTATTTGCTGACCAGGCAAGTGTAATGCATTAAAGTTTCAATGCAGAAAATATTTAAGGGAATAACTTCAGGCATATCATGAATGTTGCAGCACATACCTAGGAGTTGGCATAGATAAGAACATTAGTTTCTTACCTATTTCTTTATCAGATGGGATCTTGCTGCAGACATTGATAGATGTCTCAAGAACACTGATGCCCACTTCTTACTCCCAGTGCTGGTTTCTGAGTGAAAACTGAAAAAAATGTGAGATCATGGTTAGTCAAAAGCCTCACTAACAGGAAGAAAACGCAGAGTGTTTTAATTTCACTTTAATCAATTATACGATTAAAAATGCAAAGCAGATAGTCTCATCAATTCAGTAATGAATAGCAAAATGGATGATAAGAGAGCATAGACACCAGTCTATTTTTCTATTACTCCAGCTTCTCTTTTTAAAGCTGATAGGACAGACCAACTGATTAAAATCCCTTTAATTTCCTCTTCTTTTAATGTCAATTAAACTTTTCTGACATGAAGGGAACATAGGGAATGGCACAAAGCAACAATGCAATACTAATTACCTAGCATGGGAACAAGATGATAATGATTAACTGTGAATTTTTTTTATTATTACTCTCTGGAATAAAAGGGTTTTTGAATGAAGGAGGATTTTGACTGGCCTGCATGTTTGCTTTATTGATACTGACTGAAGGAGTCCTGCCCAGCCACACTGCAGGGATGCTGTCATGGTGCTGCTGCACGATCCTGGCTTCTCACAAATACTTTTCACCAAAAATTCTTTTTGGCTGGGTGTGCATTTGATCTGCACAATTGCTCCATAGCTAAGCAGAGCTCCATGCTCTGAGCAGCTCACAGCAACTTTTAATCCAAGGTCAGCAATTTGCTTTAATTATTGTAGATTTATTTCCTTTCCTTCATCAGACATACACTGAGCACGGTTCTCTGCTGTCCAGCCAGAACTGCTACGCTTTCCCTGCTTCTCACAAAGTTTAAACCTCCTGAACAACTCTGCGTAAATACAATTCAGCAAATGACCTCAGTTGTCCAAAGGGCGCATCATTAAAGCAAAGAAGAACCTTCCTAGGCTTCCCTCTCATTCTTTCCCCTGAAACAACTCTTAACAGAGGAAAGCATTTGAGCGGTTGTTATTCCAGGAGCTCTGCTTCTACGAAACTGCCAGACCCTACACCTCCCTCGAGAGAACCTCTGCTCCCACTGCACGAGGTGCACACCTGCAGCCCATGGGCAGCATCTCATGGCACCTTCCTGCTGCTGCAACAGCACGCCCACCTCACTGCTAGCAGGGCTCCCACCTGAGTGGCCACAGCAGAGGGGACCTGCAGGGAGCTAAATGCACCTCACAGCTCTATTGCCTCCCACCTGGGCCCATGCAGAGATCCCAGCACAGCCAAAGATGGGTGCTGTGAGAAGCAGCTTCTCCCTCGTGCTCTACGTAGAAGGCAGCAGGGCTCCCACAGAACAGCTCCATGCTTGGACAGACAGGAGAGGGTTTCCTCTCTTGGGAGTTTATTCAACCTAGGATGCACTTATTATTTCCTCAACAGGAAGCCCCTTTCCAGTTATCATCATTACAATGTATGTCTCTGTGGATACATAGCTTTCTTTATAATAATTCACCCATGAAAAGGCAAGAAAGGCAGCCAGTAGAAAAGCACTAAGCTCTCTTATTTTTGTTTCAATCTCAGTGAATAGGAATTCACTTTGTGTTTTAGGAGCCATTAGCAGCCTAAAGACTGTAACAGCCCTTAAAAAATTGGCCACTTAAATCTGAGTTGCAATGACTTTACTGGTAAGGCTGAGGAAAGTTGGCCCTGCATAAGTACAGGTCCCTTCACAGTTAATCATGCAGCGTGCCCAGCACAAAACCAAAAAGGCCCAAACCTGCCACCTGGCTCTTGGGGCAAGGCAATCGACCTGCCCAGCCCCTCACATTCCTCCCGCTGGCAGGGATCACTGCTGGAGACAGATGTTGTTCCAGACCTCCCATGGCAGCAAACGCACGTCCAGTTAACAGAGACAGCTAAGACAGCTGACTACCACAGAACCAAAGAACCAATCAGCCAATAAACCTGCTGGGAACAGAAAACCATTTGACCATGAGAATCCATGCCCCCAGGTGCTGGCTGCTTTTTAACATGCTGCCAGCACCATCCCTCTAACTCTATCCTTACTATAAACTCTAAATTTCTAGATGTGAGGGAGAAGATCCAGCTCTTTCTCAAGCCCCTATTAACTGAGTCCATCTTGTAATACATAAAATTACTCCCACTGCAGTTCTTCTAAGCAGATGCCAAGGACAGGCACTTTGAAGTAGGAACCCTGAGAAGAACTAAAGGAGTGAGATGCAAAATCACATTATTTTATGTGAAGCAATAATTTCACATACACTTCAATTTGGCACAAGCTAGGACAGCCAATCCTGCCCTCCCCCCTGGGTTCCAGCTGTTCATTTCCAGCCCCATTCCCATGCGTGCAGACAAGCAGCTGTGTGGCCCAGCAGGAAGCAGACTGGGGAACTTATCTGGATGAAAACAACAGAGTTCACTGAAGAGGACAGTTCTGGAATGGGAAAAAGCAACCATGGGCATAGGGAGGGTTGAACTGCTTCTCTTGGCAGTCACGTCTGCTTACACTGGCTCAAAGTGCATGTGAAACTACTCTTAGGATTTATTCAGGCAATTACTCGTATTGTTACAGAAATGTCAGCCCTTGGGAAAACTTCCCTCTTGTCCCCACTGTTCCCCACTGAGCAGTGTACCAGCTATCCATGGAGAACCTCTTGGAAAACGCAGGTCCTCGAGCAGCGCAGATCCTACGGTGCATTCAGGAGCAGAAAGCAGTGACAAAAAGGAAGAACAACATTTTAAAAATTATGGTCAGCACGAAACTCTGAGCTGAAGGAGACGGATGAGCTTTGTTTCTACATGTAGACATCGGGCCAGGGGTGCCAGATGCAGCTGGGTGGGCTGCAAAGCTCTGACTGTGGCACAAGCGCTAGAATTAATGTGGCGTTACAGCCTCTGCTCAGCCTGTTTGCAAATTCATACAGCTACACGCCTCCATCGGGTAAAGCAGAGGTCTGTGCAAATAAAAGATTGGCTTCAAACAAAAGCCTGAGCAGAGCTAATGAGGGCTTTGATCCTCTAATTGGATCCATGCAAACATGCTCCACCCAGGCTCAGAGGTCTGCCATACACAAAGCAGTTGGGCTTTCACCACAGGCAACCACCCCAGGAGCTTGGACTCCATCAAAGTGGCCATCAGGAAGCACTGCTGAGGAACAGCATTTCTCATCTTTATTGATATATTAAGGTTAGATTTTCAAAGTGGACAGAGCAGGCAGGAATCAAGAACACAGTTTCCCAACCCCAGGTAAGAAGGGAATCCACACAGAAGAGAACACAGAACTGAAGCAAGGAGGCTGGACAAGGAGGAAGGTGTTTCGCTGTTGTGTTGATTTCCCATAATATTTTATTTATCTATTTAGCTAAAGCAATATTAAATGTTATGGTTGCTAAACATGTCATCCAAACATCAAATTCAAATATTGCCAGAAGTCAGGGTTCAACAGCTTTCAGAGGATCCTATTTGGATGTGTCAAATTGAAACAACTTAGAAAGTAACTGTATTTGCACCTCTCTACCTTTGAACACAAGGAATAGCTTTCAAAAAAGAAATTCCAAGGCCGATTTCTGGGGCTGTATGTAAGTAAACCAAGCACAGAGCAGCAGTGGGGATAAATGCAAAGAAGATGTATGGGATAAGGAAAATGACTGAAGCACTGTGTTTAAATCTCAGGAGCACTGATGGTATCACACCTGTGAACGATTCTTTTGTTGTCCCTGCCTTTCTTCAGTGCTACCTCAGACGTGCCTACAGTGCTTCAGAAAGCAGAACGACACGTCCCAGCCAAGAAAAACATGCCAGTTTGTTACTTTAGAAAACTCAGAGCATTAGATTTACCTGCAAAGTGAACTGTTCAGCTCAGTGCAATTTATTTTTTAATTCGTTCTGAGGAAGAACTGTAACTGTTTGCTCATTTCAGTGCAGTAAGATTTTTATTGCTAAGAAGTTATTCTGTGAATACGCAAACATACCTGGACATTTTAGGTAGTACATTGTTACACTGTTCCCAGAGCAGTGAAGGAAGATAACTTAACACCTGGAAAACCTTATGTTCTGTTTTTGACAGATTTAAACCAGCGAGGACAACTCACGTTGTTTCTGATTTGTCTGACAATATTTGTGTATTGGGTTACATTTTGTATATTATATTGTATGCTGTCAGAGACCCAAAATACACCTCGGGAAAGGGAAAGAAAAATGTAATATCATATAAATAAAAACTGCAAATAAATAAGCGGAATGTGAAGACATCTGTCTGAAAAAAGAGACAAAAAAAGCCCACTTCTGCAAACCATGACTTTGTCTGCATTTAAACAAACTAACAAACAAACCTAACAGTAACATTAGCCCTGTCTCAAGGAGAGAGACTGCAGCTTACAGATTGATGTCCAGCTTTTGATTTTGCCACAGTTCCCTAGATTGGGAGATTAAATACCTATTTTGATGATCAGGACTGCAAGAAGAGTAGCAAAAAGACGCAGATTTTCTCTTCTAATCCTCAGACCCAAATCCCAGACAGCCAGTAATGATGACAAATGAACGCTTTGGAACGTCTGTATAGTAACAGCCATAAAATGAGTTAGCAGATCCATTCCAGTTTCTGGTTTAGAAAACTCCAGATCATCAAAGCCATCCACTGTTATTGACACTAATTGGCATCTTGCTCAGCAGAGAAGACTGAGATTGAAGAGGCCCCAGACAGAACAGTCCTCAGTCCTGAGCTCATTTTATTGCTTCAGAACTAAGCCAGCATCGCCAGCACCACTGCCAGATGCACCTTGCTCTGGATAATTGAAGAGAATATAATTTTTCAGCTCGATCCTCTTCAGAATCCCTCACTAGAGAAGGGAAGGGAAAGGAAATAGAGGAGAAAAAGAAGTTTTTGAAATCAAAGTCACGGTTAAGGGCTTGCTAAGAGCCCACTTTTCTGTGCTCAACAGAAATGTTTGCTTTTTTGCCTCTGTGATGGTTCTGCAGCAGCAATTAAGGATAAAGCAGTTCTGAGCTGCATCAACAGCACTGCTAAAAAAGTAAAAACAAAAGACTGGACAAACAGAATACCAGGCCAAAAAAAGAAAAACATATTCCTTTAAGCTCAGTTAGAAATCTGAAGAACGTGTTTTACCAAGGAGCAAAAATAAACTAGAAGAAACGTTCCATTTTAGGCACATCAAAAGCATTTTGTCAATGTAGGGGAAGCCAGAAGTGCTTTCCTGCAACGTGGCACAGGCTGTGGTTTACAGAGCACTATCTCCCAAACACAGCCTCTCACACAAGGCTGACACACTCAGACTGCTGCAAGATAAAGCCTCTTCTGCAAGACCCCAGCAGTCTAAATAAATTGGGTTAGGAGCTAAACTCTGGAATCCAGAGAGGTATCTAATGAGCTGCTGGCTCACCAAAGGGATGAACGGGGGAAAATGACAGAAACCAGTACAAACCAGCAATTAAAGGCCAAAACACCCCCCACCGAACTTTGAAACCATCTCTCCCTCGTGAAAAGATCCATTTCCCACAGACACCTTGTAACAGCCCTAATACAACTGGATATTATTGGCACCACAGTAATAGCACTCTACCTACAGCTGCTATCCTTCATTCCCAAAGGCCTAAAGCAGCTTCATTTATTACAGAATTTTCACAGAAATAAGAATAGATCCAAGCCTGCTGCAATCAATGGAAACACTTCCAAGAGCTCGAGAGGGCTTTGAACCAGGCTCATATTTCACAGCAAGTACAGCACTTTGCTTTATCACAGATTCACAAATACAGATTCCGGCTGGGTTATAAGATGTTCCTCCAGAACTTAAATTAAAAGACTCACTCAAATAAAAAGACAATGAAAACTCAGCAAATAAAAAGTCACCCTTTTACAGTGCGCTACCTAGCAGGGGAAACGAGCCCACGAGGTGAGCCCCAGCTGTACCCATGTGCAGGGAGCCCATGGGGCAGATTGCTGCATGGCAGGCAGTGCATGGGGCTGGGAGACGGGCTCACGTTCGACTTCATATAACAGCACTTGCAGCACCTCATGTGGTGTTAGACAGCAAAAATAACTGGCTGTGTCTGCTTGAAAGGAGCACTACCCAAACCCTGGTACACAGATCAAATACTTGGTGTAAGAGCACTTCCTCCAGAACACAGGTGAACCACCAACTGATTTCTAATGCCACACCAAACACTGCTCCCTACAAAGCAGCCTAGCAGCCTCCTGCTTTGCCTCAAGCTTTGGGAAGGACTGCAGAGAGCAACAATCTCTGTTTGGTCTCTTTCATACACTGCCAACACAAACCTACGCTTGGGAAATGGGATTTCCATCCTTCTTGGGTCTGCAGCACTGCAGTTATTTTCACTGCTTCTCTCAATCACCCAGATTCTTCTTTTTTTTCCTTCACACATTAAAGTATGCTAATGTTCCATCCCAATAAACACAAGAACGAACATAACTCATGTTTCCAAAAAGAGGATGTTTTCAAAGTCAGCATCCTGATTACTGTTTTGGGCACTATCTTTTGCATTTCATAATTACACAGGAAACAAGCTTCTGTTGGCACTAAATGACCTGCTTTCAATCACTCCAGTATATAAGACTAAAGAGCACAATCTCTCATTAGTATGCAGACACATCCAATGCTTTTAAGAGAAAGATCCCTCTCAAATTGAATTACAGCAAAATGTTTACCTGAAACAAACACACTGAGTAGTTCAGCTATCAATATCCCTGTACTTACCTAAGAAAAACAATCCCTTCCAACTTCAGTAATAAAGTCAAAGCCTCACTGTTCAATGACGTTACTTCTTTCTACTCAATACAATCAACATAGTATTCTTTGTGTGAGAATAATGCAGTAGGGGAAGAATTCAATCCTATTAAGAGTAAAGCACTGGAGCTCCAAGTGACAGCAATCCTACAGTTTATGGGAAAGAATACCGTGGGCAAGCACATTTCCTTCTCATTATCAAAACTTACGATGGCACTTCCTTGTACATTCTATATGCATATATATACAGCACAGTGTGGTAGTGTAGTGTAATCACCTCAGCCAAAATGAAGAAGAAGCTCCAAGAAAGGAAAGGAAATGCTTTGATCCACACTAAGTAGTTCCACAGCTCCAGCACCCAACCTGTAACCATTACCCACACAGAGCCTTCTGAAAGAGCACCTGCTTTCTTTCCATTGCCAGCTGCATTAGAAATGAAGTCAGCTTGACTGTGGAAATATTTCTTTGATGGCATTTTCTGATAACAAACACCAGCCAACACTGCTTATTGGGTGAGAAGAATAGACCAGCTCTTGTGGGGAAGGACACAGGATTGCCCAGTGCCTTTGTGCCACACAGAATAGGGGCCAGTTGGGGCTGACTAAAATGTACCTAGAAAATAAAACTCGATTAACACCGTATCTTTTCCTCTCAAATGTCTTCAACCACCTGCAACATCAGGGCAGAACTGCATGCTAAAGGCATCTATAAAATCAATGTGTTGGAACTGATAAACTCTAATCAAGAGGTACAACTGGAAGCTGCGTGGGGCCGTGTGAATTGCTCTATAAAGAATCTCCTGTAAAAGGCATGTCCTGGTTCTCCCCATCCTACTGCCAGGGCTGCAGGTATCCAAAGACCACCAAGGACTTCAAGACCTCTGGTTTATGCACACCACCTGTTGTTTTTCCACAGCAAACTTTATTTCTAAGAGCAGATAAGCTTTTTGCATTGGATTGGAACGCCTTTGTGCCTTCTAGAACGTGAATGCACGATGGAAAGCCAAGAGCTAGATGGAAAAAGCAAGCAGGTGGAGAACTACAGGGATCTCTCCTTTTCTTCAGTCTAGAAATAAGTTCTGTCACACACAGACTTTTATAGTTCTCTGCTGCTCACTGGGTTATCTTCTCCAAGAATGAGAGCAATACAAAAGCATGAGTAGCACACAGATGGTTTGTCCAGATAGGTTCCTATCTCCACTTAGAAAAATTTCCCCAGCACAGACTAAGGGTCATGTTCAACATTCATTCTTATCAGTGAAACACCATTGATTTTGGGCAAGTGGAAAAATTTGTTCATATAGCAACTTCACACGCAGGATCAAGGCAGATATAGATCGTTTTCCTGGGTATCTGATTAACAGTAGGCACCATCTGATCTTAATTAAGAGTCAATCTGTTAACTCTCCTTGCCTTGGTTTGACATATGCACCATATGGTTCATTTTCCAACTGGGAAACCTGCTCTACAGACCAATAGCAGTTCTCCCAGGTGAAATATCATGTTTACAATTCTATGACATAGCACAGCTAAACTACTTACCTGATCAAAGGCTCAATATGGAGAAAGCTTTCCATCTATTTTCAGGTATACACAGACTATTTTTATCAATTTCATACTGTCTTTCCTCAGATAGCATATGACTCTGATAGCCTGCTCAAGAACAATGATAAACAGGGAGAGGACAAGAAGTTTTCCCATCCCCTTCATTTCTGAACACCAGACATAGGTAAACAAGCCCAGGATTGCATTAAGTTTGGAAAGCCACATTGCAAAGTGCTCATTGCTGACTGCATGAAAGCAGGCTAATGAAATAGCCCCACCTTTCTTCTTGCTTACAAAGAACAGTGCTACAGTCTCATTCCAAGCACCCATACCCAGTCTCTCAGCGTCAACACAAGACAGCTCATTTCTTTGGAAGGGCAGCCTGCAACATTTACCTTGACTACTTACCCCTGTTCATTGACTACACAGTACTGAAATCAAACTGCTGAAGTTAAATCAGTACCTGCTTTTCTTTCTGTTGCTTACCTAATAAATGGCGTGTGAGCACTTTTAGTAATGTTTCTTTAATAACAGCACTGATTTAAAGCAAAAGATGATACTCCCACAGATCAAAAACACCAAAGTAGTTCTGCAGCAATTTACAAAGCCACGCCACAAAGGAACCCAGCCAGGTTTGTTTGCTGAAAGTGCTAAAACAACTTCTCAATTTCAAATGTTTACAAAAACGACAAAACTCTCTTCCCCTCACCAATTAAGAAACGTTTGTGTATATGTAAGCATATGAAAAATTAAACTTTTTAATACATTTCACACTGAGGATTTCACATATTGAAGGGGAAAATGGAAACGCCGCTTTGAAAATAACTGCTGGGTACCACTACCACAACTGCTGCACTAGAAATGCTCATTCTGGGTCAGACAGGATATAAGTTCTGTCCTCATTTCTGTGCTAATAGTGTGGCTGAGACTGTTAATGAGCAAATAATTTACCGTAAGGATGTTTATTTCCAGAAATTGCATGGAAACAATAAAACATTGAATTCATCCTAATGAGCACTTGTCAGAATACAATAATTATGGCTACTTCCATAAATATTACTATTTGACATGAGCAAGGGCAGCAGGATCTCTCTCCAAAGCACTCATCCGTTCACAAATAGTGAAACATTCAAACTGGGGTGAATTTCTCAAGCTAAAAATGATTAAAACTGCTGCTCCTGACTACTACCCAGCTTTCTGTATATTTGAGGAGTTTCTACATAAGGTGACAGAAACAAACAAACATCACACTCCTTTCTTCCCAGCCTAGCACGATGGCAGAGGGATTGCAGCCAGTGTTAACCACACAAACTGTATTGCTTGCATTAACGAGGGGCTTTGTGTCCAAATGACAAACCGTGCTCAGTGACATTTGTGGTCATGGTCTTTGGTACTGAACTGAGCTCTGAAGAAATCAGCTCAGTGGTATCATTTGGAAGAGGGTAAGTTGCACAGAGAATGAAGACAAGAAGTACCTCTGAAAAGCTTTTATCAGTAATTACCTGTCTACGCCTGCAAAGCTGCAGAAATGTTGACCAAGAGCAGCAAAAACTTCTCTGCCTCAAATGAAGAGACACCAGGACGTCTCATCCATAAACCAGGGTGTTATGGGATGTGTAAATGGAGTATTGACAGAGAAGAAAAAATACTCTGTGTTTCACACAAACTTCCTGCTCTGCGTGCAGTCTCACGACATGTGATTTTCTAACCATCTCTCAGCAATACTCCTTAATTTCACAGCACAGTAATGAAATACACTCAAAACCAGTCAGAAATCTGCAAGGCAAATAGACTGTGTATGGCACACGGGGAGAAGGGAATCAGCTCAGCTCTCACAGCTCCAACAGAAACTCATGCATTTCCAAGTGCTCTGCCACTGCCAGGCTGCAGCATGGCGAGGATTTCAAGTTAAATCATTGTATAATATGATGGTAATGAGTTTCTCAGCAATCATTATGTCTCTGTCAGATGGTAATAAAATGGAGTATTTGTCTCTGTTCTTGGTGTGCTCAGAGAATATGCAGATATGCCAGTCCTCATTATGTCTTGATAGAAACAAAACCCATTAGCACAGGTGCTATACGTTTTAATGAGGGAGACATGTAGAAACTAATCTGGGTCAATTATAATGAAATGGTTACACCTAGCTGAAACTGATAAAAATCTAATTATGCCCATATCAACGGACTGTTTCATAGATGCATAGTGTTGATCTGCTCATTGTAGAAGTGCATAACGGGCTTTCAGCTGGACGACTGAAGGTAGTTGCTGGGTAAGGGATGTTGTTTGCATAGTAGGTGCTGTTTTTCAACTATATATCAATGTGTAATGGATGACTATTCCTCTGGGAAAAAAAACATTTTTAAAGTGTTTTGTTTCTTACAGTGAAAAAGAAGAAATTCGCAGTAACAAGAGAAATCATATTGTGCTGAAAAATTAATGGAAAATGTCTGCAACTTTATACAGGAACCTTGAAGTCAAGTCATAACTGAAACCAAAATCACCCCTTTTAGGATCACATCAGAGATACCCAGACATCAGTGTATTCATTCCTTGAAATGTTACTGCATATAATTCAGCAAGAGGCCCTGCCTGGCCCATTGCTTCCAGCTATGCTGCCATACCAAGGTTATCCAGGGCTTGTGCAACCCAACCCACATCCAGGGCAGCGTAGACGGTCATCAGCTGCTACTACAAAAAGGAAAGGCATTTGCCCCAAGCAGGGTAGACACAGGACACCAGCATTTAAGCTTGCACGATATCAACCCACTCATGCAACTCACCATATGGCCAAGAACCCCAAGGTTAGACTTTTAGAGAAGAGACTCAGCCTGCACACAGCAGACATTGCTCTTACTAGCACAAGGCTCTCCTGGCTGTATTTCCATGGCTTTGTCCTGGCAGGCCCTGCAATCTGCTGTCCTGCTTATGGCTCCATGTCTGCAAGCTAAGCAAAGGTCTGCTTGATGTTAGCCTCCATGAGCAGTAATCAGAATACATTTTGTTATGAATAGGCCACGTGGAGGGGTGAAATAACTGCCTAGATTTTTTTTTCTCTTTTATGATCTACATCCTGAAAGGAAATACAAGCTCTGCTGCAAAACTGCTCTAAACAACCTCCAGATGCAGTATCTGACTGGCCCGAACTGCCATCGACTTCAGTGCATGCTTCGAACGAGCACAAGGAAGGAGAGCCTGATGGCTCTAAGCTTGAAAACGTATTCACATATGGCTGTCCCACTTCTTTCTTACTCCCTGAAAGCAAATGGAACTGCTTCCTTGTTATACACATGCATAAGCATTTTTCCAGATCAGAGACACAAAGCACAGTATAAAAATAGTTGTGGAGCCTTGTATCTTTGACAGTTGTCTGCACTGGATGGATCACAGAATTCTTTACTCAGTTATCCATGTAAGTACTCCCTTTACCTCCTTTAATCCTTCTTTGCCTGAAGTTAAATTGCTTCAGATTTGATTTTCAGTTCTTCTACCTGCTGTGCTCAGAGTTACAACGTTGAAATAATATTTAGTCCTTGCATTCAAAGTACAAACCTACGGCTGGGTACCAAACAGCACTAGCTTTGCTTCTGCCATTTATATAGCACCTATATAAAGTAAGCTCAACCTTCTGTCTCTCTGCCGTTCAACCCCCAGAACTGCCAGAAAGACATAAATTTGGTATCAGCTGCACAGACAGCCAAATTCCTGCCATGAGCCGAACATGAAAATATTTACTGTAACAGACTTTGTTTCTTATAGCAATGAGTTACAGGTGGAACATAAAAGTCAGCCTATGTTTGCTGCTTGTACATTTTCTAAAATTAACAGGAGAATCTGTAGATGTTCTACTGCCTACGACACCAGCTTTCAGTGTACAAGCAGCTCCTCGCGTGCTGCTGGCAAGATGAAGATCATGACATAAAACCCGATGGCCTCTGCAGAGCGGATCTCTGCGCTGAAGGTTAGCTCAACACTGCAAAGCAAATCATTTCCAGATTCCAACAATCAGTAAATAGCTTTACAGTCTCACTCAATACTTCATTTTCTGCAGTACAGCCAACCCATATTTATAGTACAAAAGGCTCGTCTGGATTTTTTGTTTTTGTGGGGTTTTTTTGTTTGTTTTTTTTACTATTATCATTTATTTTAAAAGAGCTTATTTAGAAGTTATCAGGAATCCATACACACTTATTCACCAGTGTAATTGCCTGGAAACTTTTCAGCCTTTCTGGTGTGACACTGTCACCTTGAAAGGGACATTTGCATTGAGAGTTGAAAACAATTTCAGAACTAAAGGCTGAGAACACCTAGGATTGCTATTACTCATCTTCACTGAGCACTGACAGTTTCAAACCCCCAAGTACTAAGAGAGCTGTGCAACTGGCAAAGGGAGTCAGCTCTTGTGAGACACCATAGTTCTCACGTGCCAGCACTTTCAAATCATGAGTCCACAGGAATCCATACGCATCTGTAAACAGGTATGATTTATAGCTGGTAGGAGGAAAACATCTGACTTGAAATATTGCCTTTTAAGCAAAATGCTGTACTTGGGATTTCTGAGGAAAATCCATCACCGCTTTGCTATTTACACTGGGATGGTGCAGAGGAGCAGTGCACAAAACCCACACTGCTGGGCGCTGTGTGAGCACAGGAAAAGACAAGAAAGCTCTTTCTTCACAAACAGCTGAAGTTCTGACATAAACATCAGTGTGACGGATCGCAAGGAACTGATAAAGCAACAAAGTACTGTTCACGATCGTATCAAAAATACAATTAGATCCACAATCTTTTAATCTTCTTTAGAGAAAAATAAATGGAAATTCTCTAGTTTAACACATTTAAAAAAAAAAAAAAAAAAAAGGGAAAAACAATTTGGAACTCAAATAAGCTTCCTGTGACCATCAGGGCTGGATCCACATTCGATCAGGGAAAATGTCTTCTAAACGCTGGAAAAGGACAACAGGCTTGAGTGCAAAACCAAGGAAGTAAGAAATCATGCGCAGCCGACAGTAAGCACATTATTAACACAGACAATAAAACACATTGTAAGAGATCAACAGCCTTTTTAATAAGAGTAAAACTAATTAATAAGCAGAAGACATCAGAACTGCACCACTATATTTAATAAGGGGTAATTAATAAGCAGAAGTTCTCAAAGAGTCACACTGCCAGCATAAAACACAGATGTCAAAAGATAATTTTGGAGGATAAACAAAACTCAGCACTTCCTAAATCCTGCTAATATTTACTCAGGAGATGTTCAAAGCCCTACCCCATTTAATCTCAATTAATTTAATTACGTTATTATAATCCATGCAATTTAACTTCTCCTTCACTTTTAAACTACCAGTGCTATCTCAACCATTTTCGAAGGCCCAGTTCTGTAAAGCAGCTGATGGCAGGCAGTTCTGCTACAGGAAATTCAAATAGTTAAGAAGCTTATAGCAGATCAGCACATGGTTAACAAGTACATCCATTACACTGCCTTCTGGGTGCAAAATCATTGCATAAAACTTAAATGAGTTAAAAGTATTGATGTCAGAGACTATTCTGCATCAGTTTCTGCTGACATTTTGACCCACGTTTATCTGGTGCAACAGAGGACGATCCTCAAATACTTCAGCATGTAGCAGGGAACGGGTGGACTCTTAATTTCTCACAGGACACGCTGGTGGTACCACACCACACCAAGTCCCACTGGGACAAGGACTGAAACATACAGAAACACAACCCTGAACTTACCAAGTTCATACTCCAAAGAGCAGAGCTGCACAAAAACGCTGTATGACCCTACATCAGTAACCAAACTCTTCTGGAAGGATACTTAGCATACCCAGGAGTCCAGTGATAACAAATGGAGGCGTGGTGTACTGTGCTAGTAGCAGTGCCCTTATTCAAGAATCAGGCTGTCTAGAGGGCAGGAAGAGAGGAGAGGACTTACCTTGTCAAACTTGAGCTGACAGATTTATCCTATGTAAAACAGCAGGAGAAAAAATATTCCCCTCAGCTGCTGTAATCAAAGTGCTTGTGTTGTACATCAAAAACATTTGTTTTACTTGCCACCTGGATTAAAGGATTACACACTATAGGAATGCTTTGGCCAACATTTTGTGCTTCTGCTAGTATTCAGCTGCCCTTAATCTGACGCGGCGCATTGATAAGATCATTTTTCCATTATGGCTCATTTGTTAGTTCCTGATGCATACAGAATTAAAGCAACAAAAATGAGATCCCCAGACCCTTTCCCTCAAGCGAGGTCAATTCCTCAGCCAGATGTTCAACACGCCCTGTAGGAAGGGTTTCCTACTGAATCTATGTGTTACGGGACACTTCCTCAAACAGAGGCACACGGTTCACAGAGCTGACACCAAAAATAAATACAAATCCATGCCTGATCCTTATTTTAGCAGCCAGTTACAGAAGATGAAGCAGTTTTCACCTCAAATCTATTGTTTCAGGCACTCTGCAAATGCAGGCAGACATCACCGCATCAGGTTATATCCATCACACTGCGACAGCCCGCTAAGAAAACACAGATAAAAATTCCCTTTCTTCTCCCTCTTCTTTTCACAGAAGCATTTCTTCTTTTCTCACCAAGTTCCCAGTTCTCTCCAGCTTTTGCTTCAGGAAATGACTTTGTATTAGCAAACACGGTAAGCTAATTTAGTATTACTGCCTAACGGTCACAAACGAGGAAAGTAAATGAATAATTGTCCCTATCACTCTTTAATTAATCATTTTACAGGGCGCGCATTGGTGCGTTACTGTTGTTGTTTAGGATTATTATGCCTTTAAGGTTTATATTGTATCTCAAGCTTCCACTCTTTTGTTATTAAATGCAAAAAAGCAAGTGGCATAATAATTACGTTCTTTCTGTTCATACACATCCTCCCACTGGCGCGCTGCTCCTTGACTGAAGCGATATTTGATTCATGAACAGCTGCCTATTAAAGGCGGTGGGGAAAGGCACGGTAATTCCTGAAAGCAATCACAAAATAATATTTCAGCCACAGCACTGATGTCAGGTCCATTTGTGCATCTCTGCCACTGATTCACATTCTGTAATCTGCAGCTTCAACTGACAGCATTTATTCCTGATGCCTGCGAACAACACAGGGAGCACACACCCGGCTGAGTCGCAGCGCTCTGCACGTGTGCTTCCTACCATTGATTCAGCCAGAACAGGAAGGTAACTGTTACCAAATGTACACTGTATTGTAGCATAGATGCATTTGAGAAACATGTATCTCTAGTATATATATGTAACATACAAGGGATCCGAAACTAAGATAATTAATCTGTATGTTTGCACTGTTATCCATTCTTAGGACACGTGTAATGCTGCAGAAGTGCTAAAATAACACATACAAACTAAAGGGGAAAAATTCTGCTGAAGGTAAAAAGGGCAGCATTTGTCTCCTGCTGGCCAGTCCTGGGTGAGGCAGCTAAGCAGAACTGAATAGCAATGCATCACCTCCACAGCAAAGGACACCCAACAGCGCGAGTCTGCAGGTCTCACGCTGTGCCGAGCACAGTGCAACACCTTCCCTTTATAGAAAAGGCAAGAGCAGAAGAGGGTGAAGTAAGCTGACCAACGCAGCCAAATGATTCAACGGCAGAATCTGAAACAGAAGTCTGATCTCAACATCTTCCATTCTGAGCCCAACATAAGGGACATGGGGTTTCCTCATGTTCCTACGCAGAAGTGTTTTAAACTAAGTTACAATTCATTCAGCTGCATTACACTCAGAATGGTCTGCATTCAATTTTGCAGTTCTTTATTTAACCTACACTTAATCCTCCATCAATAAAAGGGAGAATTTAAAGGTTGAGATCTGACAAAATTATTTCGTTCTTTAGCAAACTCATGACCTTGACTAAAAGGCAGTGTTTCTCTCACTTTTAAATGTCAAGTTGACTGTAATAATCTTCATTGCAGAGGCAATCTATCACAGCTTAACCTCATTGGAAACTGGAACAAAGGGTTATGCCATTAAGCTGTATGTAAGGTGCTGTCAACAAAAAGACTGAAATCTACATTTCCCTTTTTTTCCCAAAGAGAACAGGGCTGAAAATTGGTGCAAACCTTCTGTATCATCACTTATCACGCAGCAATAAATACCAAGAGCTACACATATAGCACTTAACCAAGTATTCATGCCTTACTCAGCAACAGCCTAACTTTACAAAGAGGTACTTAGAATAAAACTTTCCATTAAAAACTGGGTTTTCAGGCATTAATTTGCATTCCATCAACCCCACTGCAGTGCAACTACTGTATCAATCTACAAACCTATTCTCATAAGGAAGGCCAATCATCCAGTGGAAAAAAAAACAGTTATCACAGCTGAGATCTCATTCTGAGCAGAATGTGCTACACACAGAGCTGAGTGCCACTGCACACAAACATTAATAAAGGAAAGCAAAGCAGCATTCTAAGGACATGGCTCAGGTCACAGAAGAGATGAATCACATAGTACACCACTTTAAAAAATAGGTCAGAATGAAAGTTAAACTGGACCTTTTAGATAGCTTTCTGTGGGTGAGTAATAGCCTACGTGTGAGCTAAGTACAGAAATTTGTTTCTGCACCAAACCTGCCTTCAGCCTCACATCTGTCACAAGAAGAACAAAACAAGGATGGAGTTTTTAACAGTCACCTTGTTCACCATCTCCTAGGTTAGTAGAGAGTCAAAGCAGAACCAAACAACTCATCGAGTCAACCCAAACTAGTGCTCCTTCTCTTGCACAGCTGTGAAGGTTCAGGAGGACCGAGCTTTCGTCCAAAATCACCATCATAAAAGCAAACAGCAGATGGTCAGAATAAGGGTTCCCATTATTTCACGATCTTAGGCCTGTTTCCAGACTACAATCAATCACAATTCATATTACGACCAAATCACTCTGATCTTCTGCAGAAAGAGCTGAACAGTCAAAGCTTTGGAAGACTACACCAGCCTGCATGGTAACTTCTGTGCTGTGCTGTCTTTAAATCTCAGGTAAAGGATCCAATTATTGCCCCACTGTAATTAAGGACTTCTCACAAGCAGTACCTAACATCCTGAAGGTTGTATCAGTAACTACATCCAGCAACTAAGTCTGTATCTCTGCAGCAGGGCTGATTTAAGTTACCAGTTATCAGATCAACTCCTCTGACGCTTACCTAGTTCATCTGAATGCCCAGTTGCCCCGAGGTACAGCAGTAGGACTGCGTGTGACTGAAACTCCACAGCAACCAACATCCTGGAGTTCGCTTGAACTGAAAGTGCCTCCACCACATGGAAATGTGGCTTCTTGGAGGAGGCAGGCAATACCAAATTCAAGTTAAAAGAGCACTAAAGATACGCTATTTGCATAAATAGCTAAATGCTCTGCCAAGCTATCACTCATGCATTTCTCAGCCCTCTAGCACCACATCCTACATATCTGTGCTTACCTATACGTTCAGCCTCTACTAGTTCTTGCCAGCAGAAGGGGGAAGGATTCAGTAAGGGGCCATGGAAGACCACAGGGATTTGCAGACCAAGGTCTAAAAACCCATTTAAATCCAATAAAGTCCTGGCTGGGCTGCCCAAACTGCAGTAACTTAACAAGACAGATACACAGAATGTTTTAACTGAAAGCAATGCTTCCTATCTATGAACTAAAAAGCAAATTTGTTTTACATCCACCTCTCTAAGTATCAAAATCTTTTTTTTCCCACTTACTTCATACTGCAGTGCACATGTCACCAGCACAGCTGCACAAGGAAACCCAAGTTTCACCCACAGTTCTCTGCAGCTCATGACAATGCAGAGTGGTCCTCTCACATACTGAAGCTTTAAAGAGAAAAAAAACAAAGAGAAAAGCAACAAATAAATAAGAGCATAGAGCTGTAATATGCACAAGAGCATATTACTCTATTGTGTGAGACAAAAACTTTAAAAGAGCACGTGCAGTTAGTTTACAGAAGTTTAATAAGACACCTTTCTTGACGTACCTCTGTATGTGCTGTTACTTTTCTTATTGCAGAACGGAATGGAGATGATCATTACAACGCAAAACAAAACTTCAGTGACGCCACCAGACCTCAGATAGAAGTTCTGCACCACTTGCACTGGTTAAGCAGCACTGACCCAACTCTAAAGCAGCTTACGAATTGCTGCCTATGAGAACTCCAGCTGAACAAGCAAAATAGATTCTTTAGTGCCATTCTTACAAATGGCAGCAAGGAGCGGAGAGACAGTAATTAATGTGTATCAGGAGCAACAAAGAGCTTGCACAAGTCTCTGCCTTGCCCAGACAACAGACTGAGGAAGGCTCTGCAGTAAAGGGGGCACAGGGACGGCTCACCCAGGCTGGGCTGCAGCACTCAGCTGATGGAGGTACGGTTCTGATAGACCTGCGCTAAACAACAAAATGAGGCTGCAGGCAGAAAGCCGGGCCGGCCGTTGGCACATGGGGCACAAGGAATTGAAAAGCCTCAGCAAAACCACCTCTAAACATAACAAATGTCTGTTCCACAGAACCGGGTGGATTGGAAAAGGGCTTTTATCGGCACTTTGTTCTAACAGGTAACTGTTCAGGACGGCTCGAGACATCCAGCTGAGCAGCAAATGAGGGATTTGCACAGCGCTGAAGGTGCTCCCATTGCTGAGCACAACAAAAATAAACAGCCTCAGCCCAAAGCGGCTCTCATAAATTCGAGAGACCACGCTGCCAAAACGCGGAGAGCCGAGGAAGCATCTCCGCCAGCCACGGCTCGTCCTCGGGAAAAGCGCCCCAGCAGCCGCCCCGCCACCCTTCTCCCCTCCACAGCTCCCCCCGCGGCCGCCTCGCGCCGCTCGAGCTCCCGCGCCGCCCCCGGCCGCGTGGCCGTGCGGTGGATGAGAGGAGGAGCGGAGCAGCCGTGCGCGTGCAGTGGCCGCCCTGCCGTGCACGTGTAAAGCGAATGGAAAGGCCGCAGCCAAGATACAAAACACTACGGTAGCAATTTCAGAGGCTAGTTTTGTTTTTGTTTTTGTTTTCTTTCTGGATTTCACCGCCTCCTTCGAACAAAACTTGGTTTGCCAAATGCCGCCGGGTGGCTGCAGAGCCCCGGCACAGCTGATGAGCGGTGGGAAATGGCACAGAGCCGCAGCAGCGCCTCGCACGCGCTCGCTCCAACCTCTCCTGCGGAGCGCGCCCACACGGAGCTGATTAAAAGCTACTGCAAGTGTGAATTCTTTCCCTGAATAGGTTCCTGCCCCACAAAAGAACACTTCATCCATCCGATCTGAATCAGATCGGAGCCTTAAAAGCGACTTTATTCTACTGCCATTATGAAACACAGCTTTCATTGTTTGCTGCTGACACGCTTTGAGTCATCTTCTCCCCGCAATAACTAATTCCCCTCCTCCTGTCTGACAATTCACGGGCAGCCCAATTACAGGAGAGGAAACGACATACCAGTTTCAGAGGGTGGACTCAAACACTCGATTAACGCTAAACGATTCTGCTTTGGAGTGTAATTTACTTAAACAAATGAATTCTGACAATCTTCTTCAAGAGCAGGCAGTAATAATAAATGGTTAAACTGTGTAAGCACCACCGGAGACAAGTTACAAAAAGAGCCCAAAAAAACACCGTATAATCTGAGAAAATCATTAACTATTTACTCACCACTTAAAACCCCCAGTTCACGTTTTTGTCTGCAGTATTTCACGCTAAAGCTGCTTCTTAGTTAGCAATATTCCAGCCACCGCGGGATCAGCCCCGAGCCAGCACACACAGCAGCCCCCCTGCCCAAGAACTCAGCCCAACTGCAGCCAGAGCCCGGCCCCTCCTCACCCAGCTGCTGCCAGCTCCAGGTGAGCCTCATCACAGCCCGCTGAGGGAGTGCAGGTGCAAAGAGTTCCTCCAGCAAAACCTGGAACGCAGCACGTGAGCTGTTCTCAGCAGGCTCAGAAATGGGACCCAGCAAAAGTCATAAGAAATTAACGGAGGTAATGGAAGTGGCACGTGTTCTTGAAGATAATCGGGCACTTCATTGCTATGGCAGACTAGTTACCTGCTGGCAGGCAGTTACTGATCTGCAACGTACACCAGAAGATTTTCATTGACTCCAAAGAACGCTTACATGTCACTAAAAGCTTTTGTGATTTACCTCTTGGAGCCACTGGTGGAGCTCTGGCTCAGTGCTGTGCAAACCCTCTCACAAAATGAGGTAAATCCACAGCACATATTCATGGAACAGAAGATCCAAGTATTAACGTTTACACATTAACACCACCAGGGACCTCATTAAAACAATTCTCTTACCTGTATTTGCTCTATTTTATCACACCCCACATTTTTCTTTTAGGAGTGTATTCCAACGAACAAGAAAGATGCCACACACGAATTCATAAGTTTGTCCCCTTTAACTTGCATTCTCACTTTTCTACTTAAAGTTCTATCGTGAACAGAGAAATAGCTGAGTTATCTGATGATTTCCTTTCAGGGAACGTTGTCTTCTCACAGTTGGACATATCTAAGACATGCAAATGATGAAGAAAAAAGAGATACTGCAACTCCTCTGATGCAAAAAAGTGCCATATTTCACAGCTACAAACATTACAATCTTCAATAAAAGGAAGCCAACAATTCCCTTCAAGTCATAAAAGCACTAAGCTTCGTTGTGAATGACTGAATATAGAGTATGTTGTGACACATGCAGGATGTGTTATGTTTTATAAGAAGAAAGTTCAGATTATTCTTGCCAACATGATTTTGATAAGGAAGCGAGTCGTTGCCTAAAAGAATACATTTGTTTTCCAAATCCTTATACAGTCCTTATCACTCGTGCATTTCAGCTTCCAGCTGTAAATAATGGCATGCAGCATGATTCAACCTATCACTCTCTTCAGCCTGTGAGGAGTGCACAAACCACGGATGGGAATAAAGGGGACGCAGCTTTATTCATCACAGCAAACAGAACCATAAGCCAGCATGAAAACATATCTGGTGAGAAGTAATTAGCTCTTAGTCCCAGCCCAATCCCACAGCTGGAGCCACAGCAAATCTTTCCATCCGTGCACACACACTCAATCCATCTGATCTCAATGCCCGGCCTCCAGCACGCAGCCTGACCAGCCTCACCTGTGCCCAGCATGGTGGGTTGGCTGCCATCCTGAAGGCAGCAGCAACTCAGCTGGGAGAAGCCCAGTGCACCTCACCTGGGAAGAAACTGAAAAGAAACTTGCATGGGAAATGCTTTAAGTGGAACAATCTTACAGCAACGCACAGCACGCTTCTGCGGTTCAAGCCAGTGACACAAATGCTTTCAAAATTTCCACAATTAAATTATTAGAAATCCTACACCAAATAAATTAACTTATCACTCAACATTGAGCTGTACCATATTTTACGAAGAAAGCAGAATGTTCATGTATTTCCTAGGCTTTCTCCCTAAAAATGTGTCTTTTTTCCATACGTTTTTTATTACACATTTACTTATCAGAGCTAACAGTAGAGCTTTTTTTTTCCATTTACAAGTTAATAATATCCTAATTTCCTCTTCCAAAAGTGCATTTCGTTTTTCCTGCTATATTTTAATTATATTTTTTCTGCCATGTTATAACTATATTCCAAAGGAAAAGAAGTGTATCTATGGGTGTACTCATCATTAGTCAAAAAGTAAAGAACAGGTGCAAATGCATAAATTAACCTGTGAAAATGATAGGCATGATCCTATATATTATGTTTAATTGACACATACCTTAGCATTTATGCATAACTAACATTCAGCAAAACATTCTGTACGAACCACCAGAGGCTTCGTGCCCACAACAGCATGCCAGAACATCCCACCTGAATGAAGACAGAGTTTTATCAGAGCTCTGACGTGACAAAGTGCAGCCTTCCAACCTACTTAATGCTTAGCCTGCAGATAGGTTTAAAGAAATTAAATCAACAGTTTTGAGCGTAAATAAAGGCACATATGTATACACACAGAGCACCTCCTGTCCATCAGCTTCACTTCTCCATGCCAGGTTCAGTGCTGCTGAGTTGTTAGCAGTACCTTTGTGTACGAGGACCAGCAGATGGAGGCGCGCACCTCCTGCACATCTCTGACATAAGCCCGTGTCAGTGGATCGGTTCTGCTCACAGCTGCAAAGATAAAAGGAACAGGTTATTTTGCATCTCTGTTACAGACCTGTGGAATGCATATGTTCTATTCCCCCCAAATGACGAATTGATTGCAGCCTTACCTACTGCAGGCCTTGATCTGCAGGTAGCCACCAAGTTAGATGCTGATCACCCAGCTCTCCCAGCCAGAAGTCAGACTGCCTTGTAGAAATTCCTCTTCCCTCAGAGACAGTACACTGATGAACAGTAGTGATTAACTTCAATTATGCAACTCATGTTTCTCAGAAATATCTGAAGAATCTTTTGACATCTTATTAAATTTTTTTTTAAATAAAAAGAGAAAGATCCATTCTTTACTATGGTTCAAAGCCATGTTTCTACGGAAGTTGCAGAAAACCCCTAAGAGAGTTCATCTCCATCTGTCATCTTGACCTCTGAGCAATTACTTGCAGGTATGACATAGGCTGTTCTGTTTAAGGACAGATGATTAATAAACAGACTGTTACCACACCGGCTTAGCAAGAAAGCCTGCACACTGAAGAAATCCTTGCCATACACATATTTCCTAGTTGCAGCTCTTCCAAAAACAGACTGCTCAACAGCATACACGTAACACACATCTCAGAAATGCAGTTCTCACCTTTGATGCTCAGGCTATTTTAGATTAAAGATCACACTTGCTTTTGGGTCTTTTCAACTTCTGCCATAGCACTCTATTAAATCTACCAATGAATGTCAGAGAGTTTTTTAAAATATTTATTTTGAAAAAATCACTCTGTACAAATTTATCATTCTCAGCACTGAGGTTTTATAAAAATGCTAACACAACAGAAAGACTCGAGTGAAACATTAAATTCCTCTCTTCTTAAATTACAAAGAAACGGATTCATTCTAAAGAAGCTATTGTAATTCTAAACATTAAAAAAGAGATTCATAAGATTTATCTTCTTTATCTATTGCAGTCAAATACATGTATCAATAGATGACTTTTGCCATTCTTTTTATAAGCTTTCTTCCCCCCACACTGCCCACAACTAAACCAAATGCCCTAAATGTATTACACTTCTACTGTACACAGCTTGTGCTCCAAGGAAACCTTGCACAATTTCACTGTCCTTTTCTCAGTGCCTAACAAAAAGATGCCTCTATACATTTGGTACAAAATTCTCTGTACAAAGCCAAATTTGCTCATGTGAATTCCTGAAGCCAACTGAAGGAAGAGTATTTATTCGAGCCTTCCATTTGGTAATGAAAGAACAGTGATTAAGTAAAATTTCACAAAGTAAAATCCAGTAGCTGGGATTTCTGGCTGTTTTAATAATCATTATTGTATAAAAGCTTCATATGCTATAGGTTATTAGGAATGGCAAACCCTAAATCTAACAGTGCTAGTTTTACAGTCCTCATCATAAAATAGGATTTTTCTGTATATTTTTAAGTTTCCTCCCCTAATTTTAAGCTATTTGCAAAAGTCATTGTTATTTTTCCTTTTTTTTTTTTTTTTTTTTTTTTTTTTTTAATAGGAGGAAACACACCCTCATGGAATTAAAAACAGTAAAACTGTCCTATTCCTGTAAACACAACCAAATGAAGACTGGCAAAACGCAGTGTGACAGGTGAGCCAAGGTCTGATTTCTGTTTCACATTTCTTAGCGCAATATTCGGCTCACACACCGACAGCAGCAAAAAAAAAAAAACCCAAAGCAAATTTCAAGTTACAGCCAGGGGTGCCAGGCAGGATCCATCCGACAGAGATTATCCAAGCTGTTTGCAGCTGCTACCAGCGTGTTCACTTTGCTTTCTCCTCCTTCAAACTGAGCAAGATTATGCAGTCGAGTCATGATGGCAGTGACGGCTTTCTGAACGAGTGAAACCAGCTGCTGGCTGTCCATATTTTCAGGCTGTCCAGCTGCTGAGAGTGGAGAGGAAGTGTCCTCCTGTGTTTTTTTGTGCCACGCAATTATTTCATCCCGCAGCACAGTTTTTAGGATACCGTCAACCTACGTGAGGGAGAAAAATCAGACTATTATGTTTAATCTCAACAAGCATTAGAATACATTACACATTTTAAACTAAATATTAGCCTGCTCAAGCTGCTAACATTGCCAGGTATCCAATCTGAGATAAACTTTCTGTTTGCATGTTAAAAATAAACGTTTTTTAGCATATCTAGACATTAGGCCAACATATAAAATTTAATTAATATGTGTATGTATAGGATTCTGTTAAGAAAAAAAAAAGATTAATCAAACCTTAAAGGAATTCCTCTTATGTCCAGAACTCAGACAAGCTAACACAATTATAACCGTGTAGCTGAAATGAGCTGGGCACCCATCACTCCAAAAAGAATAAATGGGCACCTGGGCTCTCATCTTGGAAATTCAAGGTGAGGAGTCTAATTGGGTCTACATCATCTGGGTGCACAAATTACAGACCAAGTCTGCAAACTCATCTGCGTGTACAGGCATGGCTTTGTAAAGTGGTGAATTATTTAAAAAAAGAAACTAAACTTTCTGTATTACAAAGAAAAAAAATCATTTTAGGATATTTTCCATCTTCTAAAAAGTAGCTAGCTCCCACTGTAGCTATGGTTCGTTCCGTGCAGTGCCGTTCTGGTGCAAATTGCTGCCTAAGTGCAAGATGCCTCATTTTTGGAAAGCATTAGAATTTAAAAGGAAGTTAGACAATTTCTTTAGAAAACTACACCCTGCTAAGAGCTAGAATCCATCAAAGGAACAATGTATCTTGAGCATTCTGCTCTGCTAACAAAGGCCAAACACATTTCTATTCACAGTATATTACGAAGATTCTAAATGATGTTGCATTTGTCATTTCACTACTTACCACTGCCAGAACGTGTAGGGATTTATGAGGCTACAGCACTGAAACAATCAGCCTGAATTAACATGCTCCAACAGAATAAAAAAGAAATTCAGGGTGCAATTACACCTATCTACCTCCTATTCTTTCCAAAAAGACAAAAAGACTTCAGCTGCTTTTGTGATGACCTTGGGGTAAGACTTCAAAACATAAACACGGGGTGCTGGGTTTCTATCTCAAGCAAGAAAATGCTGTTCAGCTCATCGTTTCCTAAATGATAAATGGAAATTAAGTGCCCATGGGCAACGTGTGGAAAGGTATACGAACCTTAAAGTTTGGCTGTGCAAAGCAGCGAGCTACTGCAATCATAGAGGCAGTGAGCGGGCCGGACACCCCAATGGTGGTAAGAAACTCTGAGATGTTTGGTGTGAGCCGGAACGGAACCGGGCGGTTGGCATCCAGATCTCCTGTAGCATCGTTAATGTCAAAGCGGAAATAGGCCACGTTCAGCTTGCCTGTGTCCTGCATGGAAAACCAGAATGCACGGAAGTTTTTGAGTAAGAAGTGCAAACTGAAGTAATTCTTATCAACGTGAGTGTCCAAAAAGCTGTAAGGAACACAGATGCAGTATTAAACCTTGGAAGCAATATTCCTCTAGCAGGGGTCTGGGCAGAAAGATGGCCCTTCAGTCTCCAGGCATTCAGCTCTAGGTAATCTCTCTCTGCTGCTTGCTCCAGGTGAGAACCAACAGCACAGCTGCACAGTGGGGATTAAAAATCTACAGTGCTGTGCACAGGACAGCCCTGCGTGCATTAAAATGGCATTAAGGCTTTAATATACACCACCTTTGCTCCACTAAGGTGGCAATCCTTATTTTAGATATTGGGTTAAAACAGAGAAATTACCATTAATAGGACTTGATGTGATGTCAATGCAAAAAAAGAGGGCATTATTTGAAAACGGGTATTCTCCTTTTTAAAAAATTAACCTCTAAAGTTTTATTTTGTTGTGTATTTATTTGAGCTGTTCAGCACACAGGTCTATCCAAAGCAAAACGTTTAAAGGAAGACTAAAGAGAGACTAATCATTCACTTACAGTTCCAATATCTGTGATCAACTTTACAGATTATGTTCTAAATTCTAACCACAGAAGGAAGACAGAGTTGATGGCAGCTGGGTCTGCATTATAAATCACCTACATGATGTGCAATCACGTAATCAAATGAAAACCTGCTGTAACACACCGTTAATTATATATCTCAAATTCCCATTTTGACTCAATTCAAGCTCCCAAATTTCCATTTGATCAAAAAACACAGCATGCAGTTAGGACAAAATAAAGCATACCTGAGCTATCTGCAGCATTTCAGGGTTGAGTCTGTTTAAATGAAAGATGAACTCTGCAAAGCCAATCAGGGCTAACTGAATAGTGAACATCTTTCGAAACGTCCAGTAATCCGTGGCGTTGGGGAATGTATGTAGAGCCCACTCCTTGAGCATGCTGCGTGGCACCATGTTACTCTGCACTTCTTTAAGTATATCTCTGAGAACCTAGACATGAAAAATATTATTTGAAAGACATCATTTTTAGTGCAATTTTTACAACAGACAATTATGCCAAAAGCAACTACCAGACTCCACCGAACTGCTGTACGCCGCTGTAGGAAAACATCCCAAACTCTGACACTTTTAATCCAACAACATTTCCTGATTTCTTAATCAAAATACACGACACTTTGTGAGTCCATCCCCTGCACAGCTGACAAATAACCTCTATCTTACAAGACTTAAATTTTAATAAAACCAAATAAGCTGTAAATCTACAGTCAGTCTGACATGAGAAAAGCTGAAAGTGAAAAGTTATGCACTGATTGAAGTATCTTCAGACCTTTCAAGAAAATCAGAAGTAAACTAAAGAGACATTCAGTCACAATGCAGCACTTCCTTAAGGCAAACTAATGGAACACACTCCACTCTTTCATTTTCTTATCTTCAGTGCGAGGCGGATACGCATTTGTCAGCAATAAAATAAAATCCTCAGCTTACGTTGGAATATTGGTACGTGTTAATAGTAATACTCATCTCCAACCTCAGGCACCAGGATGCTGAACACTACTGAAGGTGAATTTTCCTTTCAGGGCTGCTCACATTTCCCACATAATGTCCTCTCAGTGAAAAATCCCCTTCTGCAGTGAAGGATGTGAACATCACACAACAATGAACCTTGAAGACAAAGGTTCTGGAGCCTACTTCATTTCTCTGAATTTCAAAGGGTCTGGGATAGAACCTTACATAAAATAAAGCCAGAAAGTCTGCTCAGAGTAACATGTTACTGAGCAGAACGCCGACCAAGAGCAGTGACAAGGATTCTTTCCATAACTGGTCTGCAACAACAGCTGAAAAGATCACTAACAGCCTCGGTTTGTTCTCATTATCAGGTGATGGTAGTCCACAGGCAGCACGAGGAGACAGCTGGCAGAAGGAAAAGTATGCACACGGATACTGCAGCAATTAGGCAGATTTTTTTGGAAGGCATTCCACAAACAAAAAAGCATAATGACAAGATGTGAAATTACACTTGGGATCTACAAAGACTGCAACCTAAAAACTGGTTTCTTTGTACACAGCGTGGTTTACTGGAAAAGGTAAAGGATTTTATTATAGGAGATAGGGAAACTCTCTGGGTAAAATAATTAGTTTTATATATTATTACAGCAAAATTACCTCAAAAATGTAAAGAGAGAAAATGTATTCATTTTTCTAAGTGAACAGTAAGCAATAATTTTTCCCTTGATGTAAACATATACGGTTTACCAAAATATTTCATCATTGTAGCATATCCTAGCCTAATTAAATAGAAAAAGAAACAAAGTTAGGATATGTTCTATTGCACCAGAAAGAGTGACAGTCAAACTGACTTCAGTTCCATGGCTGTTAAAGAGTTCCATAACCTGAAGAAAAAAAATCCTCAAAATAGAAGATGTTACATAACACTATCTTCTATTTTCTAACAGAAAAGATTCTCCAAATGATGTCTATGATATACCATGTATTTTCTAACAGCTGCATTTGACGTGGGACCAGCATTTGGTATAAGAATTTGCATTAACCGTGAGATAAAAACGGTAAAGTAACCATATTTATCTGAATTAGATGTCTGATGAAGGTTAGAGAGGCAGAAGTTGCTACTTTCCAAATACTGTCATTCATTAGGATGAGGTTAATCTCTGTTCCTAGTTGACTCGGGTGGGATGAATCCACCCTCATTTTCAGGATGAACATCAGAAGATGAGGAAATGGCACCACATGCTCTGCTTATGCAGATTAGGAACATGAAATAGGAATGCTTTTCCCATGTTATCAATTCTCATCATTTGCTACGAGTTATCCAAAAACGCCTGGTAATAATGAATCCTTCAGCTGCTTCCAGCTGCAGTTCCCCAACACAACCTGCAGCAGAACAAATACAGCTTCTTGGAGGCTTTCAAAGGTACTCCAGAATACCAGTGAGGTATAAGAACTCCCGAGAACACTTACAGTAAAAACAAAACAAATGCAAACCACTTCCTTAGTGAAACACCTCCATCCTCCATCTAACGGGAGGGAGCTGAACACCTAGCAAAGTGTAGCAAAGTCCTCAAGAAATAATGCTCACTCAGACTCGTTCCATGTTCTAATACCTGGTGGCTAGCTTGAGTCCCCCGTGCTTGCACCGTTGCCAGCCTGTCGTAGTACCGAGAAATGGGGTTGTCGTGCTCAATGCCCTTCTTGGCGCAGCGCTGCTTGTAGATCTCCACCAGAGACAGAGATGAGGGATTGTCTTCCACCAGACGCATCTGCGGGGAAACGGCCACAACGCGTGGCACTGCGGGCAGGGGAACAACACACCACAGTCAGTTCCCAGCCCAAGGACTCCGAGAAGAGCACGAGAGTGCAGCCAGCAGCCCTTCAAACACTACTGTGGTAATCAGCTGGTGGGTATCAAGAGAAAATTGTTATGACTATTCTCATTACTAATTCATGAGCTCAGTTAAAAAGAAAGCAAGGAAGGCAATATATATATATACACATTTTAATTTAACTACGCGGAAGCACCTTCATTATTTTAGGAGGAAAAAAAACCCAAAGGAATGAGCACTCTACCCTTCCTGCTTGACCTGCAGAAAGGAGGGCAATGTTTTGCTCTGCTGCAAACAGGTGGTGGTGATTACATGGCACTAGCATCATTTCAAAAAACATTACTCTGAAGAAAAGTACTGAACTCAGTAACGTGCTTAAAGCAATTCATAAAAACAGGGGGATAAAATCTACACGTAGCTGAGAAATAGAAGTTTAAAGTGACAGTGCTTGAAAATAACAAGGGGAAACTAAGTAAATTGTTCAATAGCAAGAAAACTTAAAGTCAGGGAGCTTTTACTGCAGGAGCAGTAAACCTGCAAAAACCCTATTTGCACATGAATGGTGCTTCACAGAGGTATCACTCTTGTGAGCCTAACAGACCTCTCCCAGCACCAGCCGGTGACACCCATGGGACTGTTGCAAAGTGGCCTCCGGTTGCCAGCAGAATGCTCTCTCATCGTTTCCCTCAGAAGCTGTAATAACTAACCTCAAGAATACAGGAAAAAATGGTGTTCAAATGCCTTTAAATTGTTCGATGCAATTTCTTCAATTGTAAAGAAACAAATGCATTCCACAGAAGGAGTGTTAATGAGCTCTTTCTTCTGGCCTGCTTCCATTACCCTCTGGCAGCAGAGAGAAGAATGTTCCTCAGGTTCTTTTAAATAGTATCAAACCACAAAGTACAGAATCATTTCTAAAAGGAGTGCAGTTTAAAAAGAGCAGTTTGAAGGAAAATGTTACTTTCCCAATTGTGTTGTATGAAGGACACGTCAGTGGCTTTTTTCCTTTTCTTTTCAGTCACACCTATCAAGGTACGACAAGTATCTACTCTATTTCTCACATCTTGGCCTTGGAATGATGTAAAGGTGTCTTCACACACAGATACCGTATTCAGCCCCTGTTACCACAAAGCCTTTGACTTGTATATTTTAGCCTCATTAAAGCTAGATCACAGTTATGCACTCCTAGCTCTGTCACTGCTACTTGCGTCATCTCACCACTGCTTGTGAGAGCAAGTTTGTGTAAAGAAATACAGTGTGCACAGAAGAAAAGATTGATAAAGCCAGACTTTGTTAAAATTAGATCTAAGGACTCTGTAGAAAGCCAAGAGCAAAGCAGCAGCACACCTTGGTATCTTCAGTTCAAAGTTCCCACTACCCATAATATATTTTCTGCTCGCCAGTTAAGGATTATTCAAACTGACTAATGAACAGAACTCATGTATATGAAATTAGTAAGTGATCCCATGACATTCTGAGATATTTTATATTTTTATGTAGTTATTGCATAGCTACAAGCTGGAACTCCTGAATTTCTGGAAAACACGAGTGTTTAATTCTTTGAAGGCATTCCCATTACACGTGAATCACGAGCAGATCAAGCATGTTGCTGAGTGCTTCTCATTTCATCAACAAATTAACTATAATCAACACATGAGAAAGGCAACATGCACACAAGGACAGGATCCCTCTTTCCAGTACCTGTAAAAAACAGATGTCTTTTTGTAGTTTCCTTCCTCTTCTCTAAACAGGGGTTCAAAAGGCGAAGGAGTTGCAAGACACGCTCTTCTCGGCGAGACTCTGTCAGGCAAGCATCGTTCATTACCAGGTAGGGGTAAATCTTTCCATTGTGGCCTCGGATGTAGAGCCTCCTGGCTGCAGTGTTGTGTTTCTGAACTATCTCCACTCGGGGCATAAACCTACCAGGAGGAAAGAGAGATTAAAGCCCTTGAGCTCATGTCCTCTGATATCAAACGACGATTTAAAAACCAGAAAACAAACAAAGGAATAACACAGTGCAACTGTGAAACTATATTATGAACAATTGTTTACAATTTTATTCTCCAGTTAACACAAGGTTTCTATCTGATAGTCAACAATTTCAGGCGTTTCTGTTTCTTTCTACTAGAAAAACAGTTCTTAAGCAAAATTAATCATTAGATGAGATCCTGATCTCTGCTTTGAAGAGTTGTCCCTCTGTGAACCACAACAGTAGAAACACTCTCAAATAACATCAACATTAAACAAACCCAACATAATTGTCAGATAGCAATCGAGCTGTGCTGTGAGGCAATGTGACATCACCAAAGGAGGATAAAGGAGCAACTTGGGCTGTTACAACAAAGCACGACTGTATACATTATTTCAATAAATGAAATACATAGTAGCTATTTTCTGCAGCATGGATGGGAGAACATTTCCACTTTCTTCCCCATTTAGAATTACAGAATTACAACTACTCCTTCCCCACTAGAGTTTACCTGGCTATCTTGATGTAGTAATGTGTTGGCTTGGGCATCAGGAATTCTCCAGGTATCTCTACTTCAGCAGTTTGAGCTGAAAAATTGCTTAGAAAGCGGCACTTCTCCTCGATGAGGAAAAACTTGGGAAGCTGTTTAGTTTTTGCCTCCAGGATTTTGATCCACTTCTTCAGTTTGGAGATCAGATTATGAAGTTTCATTGAGCCCGGTACGCTGAAGTCAAAGTCTAAAAGAAAAAATGCACGTACATCCTTAGCATTTTGGATTCCATATACTGCATTTAACAACCACACGTTAGAAGTTTGTGCTTGAGATGAGATTTTTTCAGCCACATGCCCTCAAGCAAAATACTTTAAGCAGTCCCCCATTCCACATACACACCTGTGATGAAGAAAACAGGTTTGTAAAGCACCGCATTGGCCTTGAATACTACAGCTAAATGGAATGCTACCTCATAAAGTCAGCAGCTGGCACGTGAAAGGGAAGGCACACTGCCACTGAAGGCTGTCACAGGGACACGGCTCCCCACGGAGCCCAAGCACGCAGTGCCACTGGCAGGTTCACACAAACACAGGAGAGATGTGGAAGAGCCAAAGCCTGACTGGTACGGAACCACACAACAGCAACAACACTACAAGAGGTGCAGGAGAACAAGTCACACAGCTCAGCGCTGTGACAAACACATGGAAGACAGCTTCCTTTGAAAGAGAATGTTGCATATTGAATATCTTACTTCTACACAAAACACTTTATTAAAATTCTAACATTATACACAGCATAAACTTATCAGAATCTACTGCTTCCTACTAGCAATCCGCTACAGCTCCAAGTTATTTGCTATTAATTAGTAAACCATGAGTTCAAGAATTTCCTGTTTTACAGCCATGAGAACAAAAATACACAGTGGAAATTTTAAATACTGTTATTGTATTTGATTATCCAGAGAGCAACCAGAGGGACTGACAGAGCATGCCACCATGAACCACAGGAGTAGATCTGATCACTCAGCAGAAGAAGAAAAGTAAGTTTAATAATTCAGAGTCCAGCACTTCAGTTTTCTGCCTGTTTCATTAAAAGCAATTTATTTATTTAAAATTAGTGGAGCCCTTCTACTTTTAAAAAGAATGGAAGAACCCGAACTGAGGATGCAATGCAGAATCGGTGAGCAGCTTCAGGACAAGAAGTGAAACTGCTGTTATGTTATCCTCCTATTGTGAACTGCAAGAAAACCTGCTCTCCTCTCTTGGATGCAGAGTGCCAGAACAGATGTGACAAAAAGCAAAAGGACATCACGCAAGGAGCCCAACCTAACAGCCTCCCAGTGCAGCAGTGCCTCCTGCAGCACTGAGTCAGGGCAGACCTTCCCAGGGCAGCACACGGGTACTTTTCTGACTGAAATCCCTGCAATACACAGCACCTCCTGGGCCTACACAGAGCTCAGCTTCCAAACACCACTTTGCCAGTTTCAGAACACAGCAAGCAGAAAAAGTAAATAAATAAACAAGCTGGAATTCTCCTGAGAACATACCGCCTTAACAAGTGAAAGTGCTGTTCAGCACTGCAGTATCACAGTGCTGACAGACTAAATGCAGCCTGTAAGAAGCTAAACCACTCCATGGCACAAAATCCCCGGGAACATGCAGCCCAGCACCCTTTCCCACATACCCACAATACAGAAATGCCAACAGTTTTCACTGAGAGCCTTGGAGCCCAAAACAGCGACAACCAGCAGCACAAAACCATTCCACCTGTGTAAGAAAGAAGCCTGTGGTGAAAGATGCAGCTCCTTACATACGGATGACAAAAATTAGAAGCATTCAGTAATCCTCCCTTGTCTTTTTCTACCTGGTGCAGGCAGTGCTTGTTGCAAAGCACAGAACCACCCTCATTGGAATCCCACGGCTACCCTCTAGTGAGCACTGCGAGCACAGCATGCATGGCAGCAACAGCGCCCAGCCATCCAGCTGCTGGCTCCTCAAAGCACAGGAAAGTATCCCAAACTGCATCCAGTTTGTGCTAATGTGCTTAAATGTACTACCAAAGCAGTAAAAATATGCATCAATATTACAGATTTAAGTCAATAAGAACAAAATAGTAATCAAATAGCATTAATTATGTTAATTAAACAAGTAATAAATAAGACATTCCGTTCAGCGTAGGAATAGGTCCAGTTTGTTAAAATGCCCATGCTAGGATTTTGTAGTTTTGTTTCCCAGCAGCAGGTGGGAAAAGAACAGAAAGTTTAAGTCCTTCACTTGAATTTTAAAAAATAATAAAAATGATAAATTTATATGTGTTTTTATATATTTTTATTTTATATGCATATTTCTATTTTTCATATTTTAGTTAATTAATGCTTTTAGCATCAGCAACAGCTCATTTCTAGGACCTGAGAGGTTCTTATGCCAGAGATATGACAGGATTCTGCTTAAGAAAACCCACAAGCCAAGGGGCATCATCCAAAGAGCCAGGACAGCCTCCAGGGCCCTGAGATATAAGCTGAACTCTGGAGAGAAGTTCAATCCCTCGTACATGTGATGGTGATGAAGATCTGAGCATTGTCCAAAAGCAAGAGCTGTCTATTATTATTCACTACGAAATTACTGTGTGCTTTCTGAAGGGGCCTTTTTAATCTCCTAAGAACTTTAGGACAGCAGCAAAAACAAGAAAAAACTCAGTGACAGTTAGGAAAGGAATAAGTCAGCTCCAGAAAACCAAGACTAGGAAGACCAGACTGAGCTCAAATGAGATGCTAACCCCAGCCTCTTCATTTACACTTTCTGCAGACAGTCCTAATACCTAAAAATTACAAGAGAAGTAAAGGAAGAGATGTCTGAGCAGTGCTAGGCTTTCTCAGCAGAAAAGAGGTCGGGGGGAACATCTGAAAGTAATGCTAGCACTTGAAAAGCTAATAGCATAACAGTTCTATCTCCCTTTGCTCCACACTTCACAGTGACTGAGGACTTCAAGAAGCTTCCTTCTGATTGCAGCTTCCATTCACAGCAGAGAACTCTGCTAGGTGCCACAACACCCAATAACACTACCCTGCCTCTTAAGGGACCTTTCAGTTTTCCACCCGTTCGCAGCTTGACTGGAGAGAGGGCAGCAGAAAGAAGCAGGGGTCCAACCTCTGAAATCTCATCTGCCCTCGACTGAAGAGTTGAGGCCATTTCTCTCCTCCCTTTGCTGCTGAGTGCTCTCAAGGGGAACATTTCTGTCTCTATGCCTTTTTTTTTTTTTTTTTTGTGTTCTTTGATGCCAAAGGTTTGCAGAGAAGGATCAAAGGAACAAAGAACAGATGCTCAAAGAGCTATGAATTCGAAGCTCCAGAAAGAAAAAAAAAAAAAATCACAATAAAACTTGGTTTTAAAATGCATAATGCTGGGACAGAAAAAGATGGCCTAGGAGAACTCCAGCAGTCCGGTTGGATGCTGACAACATCTTTCAACTACATGAAACAGCGAGAGAGCCCCTGACAGCTCCTAACAGGTGAAGGTGCTCTGACAGCACTGGAGAAGATGACACAACCACACAGAGCTGCACGTGCCTGCAACACAGCCACCAACATCCATCCATAACCACAGACATCATTTTTCTCCTAGGCAGCTGCTCAGCATGGATACCTGTGAAACGGAAGGCAACCTCTGCATTATCTGTCCACCATCTAAACACAGGCAGCACTATGAATCACAAACACAAACCTTGAATCTGCAGTGTGACAAATGGACGCAGCAGGCATGATTTACAGATGGTTTCTCATTACATTAAAACAGCTTTTGGAACATTCTGTGGTGTAATCAGTCGTATTCATTTAGTTACGTACTTTCCATTGTTACTGCAAACCTAATCAGAAACTTACTTTCATGTTCTACATAATGAATTAAATTGTAGAAATGCATAAACATATCGATCTGTTCAGTTTCATCCACTGTCCCGTGGTTCATTTATGAAATAAGCAAACCAATTTAACAGATAGAATAAAATCAAACCCAGCACAAAGAGAGGTAAGTGTATTAATCCTGCAGACATTCATGTTTAATTATACCTGAAAAATGAAACGTGAAACCTTGAAAAACAAAAACAAAAAAACCCACAGAGCAATTACTTACTATTAAACTCAGGCTTCATAAGGAAGTGCTCCACATTTAATCATTCAATCACTGGCAACTGTTCTTATGTTCAGGCCTTTGTTTTTCTATATGTTGTTCCACATCATTCTTTGTAAAAGTTGTGCTTGGAAAGCACAGCTGAAAACTTTACATGCTATTTACACACAATAAAGATATGCAAACAGCACATAAAAACCAAAAATCCTATTCAATTTTATTTCTTTTTTTTTTAAATAAAAATGTATATGAACAGCAATTAAACATTTTTAAGGGTTTTTTGTTGGTTTGTTTGTTTTACAAACGCTCTGAAGGAATCCTTCAGGTTTCGCAGGCATGAGCCAACTGCTGCTCTCAGCCTTCAGCTGTAAAAGCCCTGAAACCACAGACCCCCCCACTCATATCTTAAAGGAAAGACATGAAAGCCAAGTACAGAAGACCTAAAGTAACTCAGAAGCACCCTAAGACTGAGTGTGCCAACATGGAGAGCAATGAAAAGCAGCTGGACTCTTACTGCAGTGCAGACATACAAAGCATTACTGAAAAACAAAAACAAGTCTAAACTTGTATTTAACGTATTTCATTTCCCTGTAAGCTTCAGTCAAAGACTCACAAAATGGTTCTGCTTTCACTTCCTTTCCCAGCAGCCTTCATCCATTAAAAATCTAATCATATGGTTCAGGACTTTCATTATCTGCTGTCATGCAACTGTTGTGCCTCAGAAAGGGCGCCATGCAGTGCATCATGTGCACGGGATATGGAGGTCATGTCTACAACTGAGCTGCTCTCACAAGATTCCCATCCGTTCACCTATTTTCTCAACGTTAGCAGTAAAATGCTTGGGGAAAAAATAAAAAGAAGAAAAATAACAACAAAAAACCACTGGAAATCTACTTGTCAAACTCTGTAAACTCTCCTCAACAGCGTGGACCTCAAACAATCTCATGTTCAAGGAACTTCTCATAACTGAGAATTCTAAACAGAACAATCAGTCAACACAAGATTCACGTCTGCAGAGGCATCAGCTTGATGCAGAAAGGCTGTGATTTTTAAATCACTACAAAACCAAAACTGAGTTCTACCTTATGCCAGAATCATCTGAGACAGAATCCCAGCAGGGTAAATTGAAAAGCAAATTCAGAAAAATATGAAAGCCCAGGTCTGCATAGGAATCCTATCTGTCCAGTTACAGGCAATTAATAACTTTGAGTTCTTAATTTCTGTCACATACAGCCACGTGGCCTTCACACTTCTCAGCAAATGCATCACTGCACCCTGCTGTACACAGACTTCTCTCGAATTTTAGATCAACTTCAGATCATCTAACATGTAACACCACTGATAAAGCAAAAAGCTGCTTCTCTCAAGTGCCTTTTTTATTAGAGCTGATTAAAGTTATTGATTCAATTTACCTAACAATGATGTGAGTTTTTGTAATTGTTTTTTTCATAATCTAGTTATCCAAAACACCGGAACAATCTTAGTCATCAGAAGTCAATTGTTTTGAAAGATTCTACACAATGTTGAGAACTGGGAGTCCTGCAGTGATAATTGCATTACATTCTAGCATTCAACATAAAACAGTCACCATTACTGCCTTCATCTAAAGCAGGCAGTCTGATCCCAATTGCAAAAAAAAACTGCAGTGAATTCTAATCTAATTTATCTTTAAACACATATGATTTGACCACAGGTTTAGGTAATAGAAATACAATAATATCCTCATTCTCTATGTTGTGGTCTGGTTTTCATCTGACAACGTATGGAGCAACAAAGATAATACAAAGTACTCCAGGTTGTGCCAAATGGCAGGAAGAATAAAAAGGCAGAATGCTTTCAGAGTTGAGCTTTGTGGGGAAAATCTCCCAGGAGATGGAGATTTTTTTAAAAATTACCTGTTGTGAATTGCCCTTTTAGCTTCTGGAAGACGGGATCCTGAGCTGTCGCCTGCGCTCTCCTGGCTAGCGACTCTGAGGCTGCACTGGAAAACATGGTGGACACATTGGACACGTTCTCAAGTCCTACTCCAAAAGTGCTCACTAACTTTTTGACGAAGTTTAGTGTATGAGGAGTGATTTTGGCATCTGAAACAGCTCCGCTTTTCTCAAAGGCAACTGAATAGCACTTCGCCAAGCCCTGCTGCAGTTGTCTAAGAACCTAAAGACAAAATAATGGTAACAGAAAGTCAGGAAGATCAGGTCTTCTGATGTGGTATAAGGAAACACTGTTAAGCCACTGCCAGGTAGATAGAACTGCGTGTACCACTTCGAGAGGCAAATAAGAGAAATGGAATAGCAAGTCCATCTGCTCTCTAAATCAAATTTGGACAATAATTACCACCTGTCACAGACTACCAGATCAAGAAGAAAACCGGTATCTGTGAAATTTAGTATAAGAGCATCATATTTCATTTAAAGCAAAGCAACAGCTTAAATCCTAATGCTAGAGGCATTCGTCAATCTTTGGGAAACTCATATATTGCTTCCATAAATAACTAAGCTCTAAAAACTGCAATCAGAGCAGCCAGTTCTAGGAATACATCAGTTTTCTAATCAAAAATGTTTTACTGCTCAGAAGTAATCCTAGAGAAATATTTTGCAGCTAAGTTTTCCCTAGAGGATACATACATATGAAACCGTATAAAAGCCAAATACCTCTTCGTGCCAATTCTCCCTGAACCAGACCATCTGATCTACAATGCCTTCCAGAGAAGACAAAAGAGTTGGGTGTAATTCTCGCTGCATGTGCATAATTCGACTGCATCTCCACATTGGTGCCGTGGCTCTGATTGGCCCAGGATCTGAGGCAGAGTGGGACTGATTTCCAACTGAACTTGGCTGTTGTTGCCCAGAATCTGGAAAGCGGAAAAGTAAAATCAATACAAAAATTCAAGACTTTACTCTTTATAAACTTGAAACGCATCTGCATGAAATGCATGGTTCTGTTTTTTGGATTGCCCACCGAGTTTCTGAAAATCTGTCAGTTAAGAAAGAAAACTGCTTGCAGTGCTGTTCAGCACTACAGACTTCTCAAAGCTAGAGCGATGTGAACCCTCAAAATCACACAGTGCTGGGTTTTACACTGCCAAATCAAGCTCTTCAACTAATGGACAATATTTCATATAGGAGCAAATTAAGCAAACACTGCACATTTTGGCCTCCTCCCTTTTTTGGTGAGATCTCTTACTCAACTGCAGGAATAAATACAACTGATGCCAACAACACATATATGCCAATAACATATAACATATAACACACATATGCCAATAACACTGCTGTACAGTGTTACCCATTAGTAAAACTTATCTCCGGTGTTCCAACTCCACTGCACGGAGTTCTGGTTTATCACATCATGTCCTGCTACTTCAAACATCATCATCATCTCCCAGTGATCAGAAACCTCATGTAACTCACCAGAGCAGTAATTTGTGGCAGAAATGAGAGGAAGATATGTTATCAGCTACCAATAAACGCATAAGTGGTGATGTCAAGAATTTGGCACAAAAATTTCTCTTGCTGGACACGAATGTAGTAAAGTATTATGGCATGTGAAAGTATCATCTTTCTCCTCTGAAGGAGGAAGAAAGGAAGCATTTTTACTGTTCTTCCATATCTGAAATGCAAGACTTTTCTACCTAAAATCCAGTAAAGAGGGCATAATTTTGAATAATTACAGTTACACAATAATGAAGTTTAAACTCTTCTTGGTGAGCATGTTATTCAAGACAGATCCATACTTGAAGCTTCTGTGGACTTAATGCCATAGAAAAGAATTTCAATAAAGTTCATTGGAAATCTTTTCCTTGGCCTCGCTGCCGTGCTCCCTGGAGCAGCTATCTTCCCAGGCAAATCAGGGGCAGCTAAGAATAATGACCAGTTCAGGAATTCAAACAATTTCACATATCAGACTCACCGCTTTTGTAGCGCTCTCGCTGTTCTATCTTCAAGGTCAAATAGAGGGTTCTGATAGGGAAGTAGACAGCTTGCGGATAGACTCGTCCCACCTACATGGGGATGTGATGCACACGGTTCTCATTTGAGGAATACTGACTGCACATCAGACCAACACACACAGATTCTCTGTGTAAATGAGTGTAATTCAGTAATAATCCACTCCTTGTATTAAATAACAGCTTATGGAAAACTAGGAAACTGAAGATCGTTCCAGTAACAGAAAACCAAAGAGGATGAAACGGTGACTCCCTCCACACACTGTTAAGACATTACCTAATTAGTGCTTCCACAGTACTGTTCAATAAATCTGAAAATAGCATAATGCCAGCGTACCTGGGCCTGCTCACCAACCTTACTCACGTACATAATGGAAGGGAAACAGACATAATGACACCAGTTAGTCTTTAAATTAGGCCACAATTCCCAGTGAGCCCCATAGTAAGTGATAAGAAAGCCCATTAGAGAGTAACTTTACTCCAGCTAATTGCAGCATTTAATGTAAGGGGATACCAATTTCACCAAAAAAAGATGTTAGCTTCCATAATAAAACAATAATAAAAAAAAGCTGAAGGAGATATTAACATCCAGCACCTCCTCTGAAATCTGTAAATCTTTTCTATTAAAGGAAAGAAATGATGTGTCTAAGCACTACCCACAATGGAGCACATCTTAAGACACGATCAGAGACTCCTCCAGCCACAACTGCATTAAATCATGGATTTTTCTCCCCTTTCTCCCCTCCAGATGGGCACAGAAAGCCTGACAAGCTTTGCAATGGCACTTCCAGGATCTGTGCATGCTAAAAAGAGAGCTGAAACTAAACCATGAGCAGTTCCATCCCTGAAAACATACCTGACCCTGTTCACATTAAGCAATAACAAAACAGTATGTAAAAATAATCTCCCTTAGTGTAAAGGCGTGCTGTGAGCCAACTTTATGCTGAGACACAGGCAACCTTCTGTTCCGATCCTGTTTTAGAGCAGAGGGCAGTCAAACCTTAAAATTCCAAGGTAAGATTAATCAAAGCTCCTTTGTCTTTTCAGAGGTACAAACCGAGGAAGCCAGCTCCTTCACCTATCTGCTGAACACTGCCCTTACTTCTCCAGTCACTCGACATACTAAATTTTGAGTGTAAATTTACAGCACCTCTATGAAGATTTCTGAGGGTAACAGTGTTAACTTTTAAATCTAAGAAAAAGAAGAAGCTAAGAAAGTCTGTCCTTTACTCACTACTTACTCACTAGAGCAATTTTTTCCTTCTGCTCTTAACACAACATTTAACTATACATTCCTAAATCTGCACTATTCTGTTCACAAAAATGTAATAAAGAGATTTCCAGAGGGAAATCTAAAACATGTTAAGCAAATATGGCATACAATTACACTAGGTTTAGTCTCATTAAGCATCGCTCACTTTGAACTTGAAGTCATTCTGCTTCTAGGGAGAAATTAGCATTTATTAAATTAACAACAGTTGCAAGAAATAACGCTTTTTAAACTTTCCTAATTTGTTTTTAAAAATTGTTATATATCTCATCTTGAAGATAAAGATTACAGACAATAAATAACTACTGCTCATCTTCTGTAGCTACCTGACTGATGAGGTTCAGAAGGAGTTTGCCCTCAGAGCCAACCAAGCATGTTAGCAGCTGTGGAATCCAGGCCAACCACTGGATGGGTGGGACACCAATGCAGTACTTGTCCACTGCGTCTGCCAGTGTGTTCTTATCATCATCAAAACTCAGCAGCCACAGAACCTGAAACAGAGTTTCAAGCAGACAATCTCAGGGTTTGAACAAATTCAACATGTCAATTGGGTTATGCAGGGAAAAAAAACCAGCATCCAGATAATTACTGATATGATACTGAAGTCCATTTATCTATCAAAGCCTACTTGGACACAGGAATGTATATTTATATCCCTGGCCAGTGTAGGATTTTCCCCCAGAAATAAGATTAAAAGGATGTAAAAATAAACACATGTATATTTAATGGGTGTGGTGAGGGGGTTGGGGTGGAAACTGACACTGCCTATGGGTGTGATCTTCAGAGACATTAACCTGAATGTTCCTTCTTCTGTCTAACCCTAACAATACTTTTTTTACCAACAAATTTCAATGGAAACATACCAAGCACTGCCTGCTTGTCCTAAGCACTCACAACTAACTGAAGCTGTATTTGTGGACTCAACAACACGACATTTAGCAGGAGAGTACAGCTCTAATAACTGTGTTTGTCTAACGAACTAAACAGAAAAAAAGCAATACAAAAAATTCTGAAAACGAAGCACTAATTTTTTAGAAGTTTGCTGGGGAGAACAAAGATTAAACTAAAGACAGCTGACATCGTACCAGCAGTAACCCACAGTTCCTATCCCTGATGGAGTCAGAAGGGCAATGCCTTCAAAACTAATCCCAGTTAAGTAGCTGGAAGAGATATTTGAATAGAGCTGAAAAAGTGGGGAAAAAGCATTGTGAATTCTATGGCTTTGACATATGGCAAGGTATCTGACTGAACTATACAGCAGGACACAATAAGTCTTACATTAACTTAACAATCCTTAAGAGTTATGCAAGCAAGGATGTTACTTATGCCCTTCCCTCCTGCTCCCCACAAAGAAGTTCCACACCCTAACATACATATCTACCTCCTAACGAAGAAAACAATCCATGATGACTTCCATGCAATGACTATGCAGCAACCATGCATACAGTTTCAGCCTCAAGTAAAGCTTTTAATCGGCGCCTGGTATTTCTCCAGTCACAACTGGGGCATATGAATGTTCAAACATCAGAACCTTACCTTTGCTAAATATTTTCTTGATTTGCTCTCGTTCTGATGACGACACGCATGCAGATAGCAAGTAATTGCAGACACACCCAGATGAAGCTGACGTTCTTTCACAAAGATATTCTCCAGGTAATCACCCCACATTGCCCATGCCTTCACTAGGACATCATGCATCTGTACAGCTGCAGAGAAAGCTTTGTTTGCCTCTTCAGACCTGCATGGTGGCAAGAACGAATTGAGTTTCACGCTAACAAAAAAATCCCTAAATCATGTAACAGCTTTCTGATAGGGTACTCAATGATGTCCATAACATTGAATGGAATTTTCCCACTAAGTTCTCCAGGAAGGGCTTATGATTGCTTTCTCCTAGCTTTCCTTTATTTCAGCAGCTATGAAAGCATGGTTCATAATGGCAACAATTATGCAAATGTTTCAGATCCCCACATACTCTCTGAAAAACTAAAAGTTCCAGTGCACTGCAACTGCAACACAAGCAACAGAATAAGACTCTGGGGAAGAAACGAATAATAAATGATTGCTCAAAAACACCAGAAGTAAGGAGGAGTGAGAAAAAGTAAAATTGAGAAGATAAGGCATGAGATATCTTTTGGTGGACTCCACCTTGCTTAACTTTCTCCCACCCAATCTCCAATTGATGCTACCTGGAACAAATCAGCTCTTCACCCCCAAAGCTGAAAAGTTAAGAAGTCGAGGGGAAGAAAAAAAAAAAAGAAAAAATAAAAAACAACAAAAGAAATCTAATCATACAATTCTTGGACTCACAGAAACAACAAAGCAAAGTTTGGTAATTGGGAAGTCCTCTCTCAGTTCCCTTGCATTTGCATTTCAAGATTTGGCATATTTCACCCCAATATACACACAGCCCTCAAACTTAGGCAGTGTTTCAGGTATAAGGCTAAAGAATGAGAAAACTCACATGTACAACTGAAACAAACTTTTAAAGCATTTCAGGATTCCTATTTAATAGGAACCTTCTCTCTTTTAGAATAAGCATAGTAAGAAGCAGTACAAAAAGTAAAGTAATGCTTGTCCATATTTTTTATATCACAATACTGGCTTGAAAGATTACAGTGAATTAAAATGATTAGCTACTGAGACAAACTGATAAGGAAGTATCTTGGTCAGTCAAACACACTCAGTGCAATGTTACACAAACACGCTGCCTTCTTTTAGAAGCTTTCTGCACCTGATGCTGAAGGTTGGAAGCCTCGTAGCAAGGCAGCAGCCTGATAAATGACTTCATATGACTACTTCCCTTTCCTAAAATCAGGACTTCTCAGCAGATCTTCTTTTCTACCTCTCTACTATCCATCATTCTTGACACCTGAAATGACTTCTTAAAAATGCTCTCTCCCACCTTGCTCAGCAAATGGGCAACACCAGAGGTGACCTGCAGCTTGCAATGTGCTTGGCACTCAGGTCAGCAGCAGTCATGCATGCTCAGCATCAAGACTGCCCATCTGCTCAAGAGTAACCCTCCCAACATCCCAACTCCATCTGCAGTGCCTGAAAATGCACATTTGGGTTGTTTTGCAAGGTTAAGATGCATGTTTTAAACAGAATCCCTTATCTGTTCCACCCTAAAGAAAGATGTAGGTACAGCTTTTGCTGTCTTTTAGTTCAACTGCATGAATTTTATTTATTTAAAGTGGGGTGGAGGAAAGGCAGACTTTCTTCCCTTTACACCTCAACTGAACCTAAGCTCATTTATGACCATAAAAAAGCCCACTGCACTTTCCTTTGAAGTAATTACACTCCACATATTTAAATTTCTCTCTTGTACCCACAGAAGATGCTCATTATTTTCTGACTTTAATTTCTATACAGGGTTGCAGTGTACAACTTAGAAGCTGATGGACTTCATTTTGAAAGTGTCTGCAACGCAGAGGCGAAAGGATGGTTCCATCTATATGCAACATTTAGCAATATGCCATTAAATACCACACACACAGAATAACACTGAGATCTGAAGGGCTGTTTTTAAGTATCACCCAATAAAATCTGACTGCTGAAGTATTTTCTGTTGAATTAGAGAGATCCTCCTCAGTACAGTAAGATGCCTGCCAGCATTACAGTGAAAACACTGGAAAGCTGGTGCTGTGAAAGTAAAGCTTACACTTCAGTGTTACATTTTTGTAAAGCAAGCCATCTCCAGAACACAAAACATCAATCTTTTCAATCCCATCTTCAGTGAGTTTATGTAACATTTTGAACCACACAGCAGATCTTTCTATGGACTCTGAACTATGCCATCACATATTTTCCTTTCCCTTAACACACACATGCAGTGAACAACAAAACAGGGAAAAAAAAAGAAATAAAGATGGAGGCTAGCTTTGTTTAGGTAGCTATAATCCTATGGACAGAACAGGGCTTTATCCTTGGTTGTATATGTGATACTTACACTGAGATTGTAATTGAAGTAGCTTCCTTTTGTAAACTACGCTAATGTATTGGTTTGTTAGATTGAGATATCAGTTAGACATCAGTCAGTCTAACTAAAGAGTCACAGAACCAGGAAAAAAATATCTTACGCTGCAAAGCTTTGGATAAAAACATTCTCCCTGCCTCCTCCTTCTGCATATCTCTAAAAACAAACAGACAAACAATAATGGGTGTAATGGATTTGCTTCAAGTAGCTCTTGATATTAACAATCATTCCATCTTCAAACTGAAAAGGAACCACCATGTAAAAATTCTACTTCTGTATACAGCTGTGCCAAATTTTAGGCTGGGATGAACATAGGGAACAACTTTCCTGATCAAATACTGTGCTGAAATACTTCTCTCAGATGTGTGCTAACGCCTCCTCCAGCCAGCATACTTACTTGTTGATCTGTGCCAAGAACATTCCCTTCAGTGCATAGAACTCAGCAGTCATCTCCTTGGTGAAGTACTTCAGATTGGTCGATTCAATAACTTCAAGACCCTGTTAAGTGTAAGTGAAAAAAAGCCTTCTAAGATGGAGGCTTCTATTAAAATGAAAATACCATAAAAACCAGCCAAAACGTCCCCTTGAAATAGCTTGGATTTCTAACATTTTGGTTATTTTCCACTTATTTTTCATTTAAAAATAGTGTAGACTGACAATAACTTTAAGTTTCTGTTGGTCCAAGCAAAACTGATTGATGCAACAGACAACTCTCACCAGGTGATCAGTTATCTTTTCCATCTTTAAGTTTGCCTACCTTATAATTATGCATCAGAGTTTTCTGCCCACAATCACACTTTTGTTCCCTTCTTTTTAACTCATTTTCACTTCAGTATGCCAGCAAACATCACTCATGAGCAAGCCACTCAAAAACCCTAACATGCCTTACAATTGCACGGTCCTATCGCAAATAACTGATTTTCGAAGTCCCTTCCATTGATCCACTTTGTAAGACTTCAAAATCCCTATTTCCACTTTGTATTTCTTAGTTTAACTTCTAGAACATTCAAGGGTCAAAGAGGACAATGCTTTTGTCCCTTACAGCGTTACTTAACCCTAGGCAGGGTACAACATGACAAGGAACTAGATCCTGTCCCATATACAGGCACTTATTTAAATCCATACATCTGACGGCCTTCATAACCTTCCAAGTTCTAATAACAACATCAGAGAAAAAGCTGCTGTACCTGCATGCATTCGTTTTTGCCCATAACTCCCGCCAGCTGAAGGTAACATTTAACTTGCTGGCGAATCTTCTGGAAGCAGTCCACGATGGGCACAGTTGGAATTGTATGAATACGACTCAGGATATCCAAAGCCACGTTGACCAGCCCTTGTTTTCGAGCTATCTTTCCATACTGGATAATTGCTGATGCAGAAGCATGAACTCCCAGCATCGCGTTATTGGAACTGGGATCATGCTGAGAACTGTTCTCGTATGCAGTTACAATGGCTAGAGACAAAACATGACATGTTGTCACTATAAACGAAACCATACATACAGCAAAAGCTCACACAACAGAACATATGAAATTACGACTCAATGGAACGCCTGAATGGAAACTAAATAAAAACAATCTTGTCCAAGCCAACAAAACTACTGCATATCTAAATAAAAAGAATACAAAGAACTTATTTCAAACAATGTGTTGTCTGGAAAATTACATGATGAAGGCATGCTGGACCAGGCAGTTTTACCCTGGTAATGATGCTGTCTCCACATGAAAATGCTGCTCCAGTGGGATAAATCATCTGACACAATAGGTAACCTGTTCCTCCACGTCTTTACAACAGTCTTCATATCATGCAAGCTGTTGTTCCTCCCTAGATTAGTCGGCTGCAGTCCTGCGTTTATTTGGGCTGCTTCTTGAAGTTCAATTATCTGCTGTGCTGCCTAGAAAACAGTAAACAATATAAATCATCCTAAAACATTGTACAGTAAACTGGCCAAGACCCATCTGATCAGCTCACCTTTAACTCATCAAGTAAAGAAGCAGCTATGCTGCCTGGGGACCTGTCCATTATTTGGTTGCACAAACAACCAATAGTCAATACTTATCAAAGCAGAAAAGGAAAAGACAGCCAAAAACCACCTGCTTCAGCTATGAACAGAAATGTTATATCCAACTGCTGATCATCGGAACAGAGTTGCTATCACCAGGTACTAGTACTAAGAAACAAACAACCCAGTTGTTTTACAAAGTACACAAAGGTGCCATAAATTTTCTTCCTGAATACTTGCAAAAAGGTCACTGCCTAAATTTGGGCTCCATGCATCTCTGAACCTATCACTGTAAGAGATTCCCCCAGGAACCTCAGCATGGAGAAGTTACTTAGGTTAAAAATGGCTTGTTTTTTTTTTTATAGTGACATTGCAATCCTCAGGTTAATGAAAGGAACAAACAAGAGATGGCAGCAGTCTGAATCCTGCTAAAGGCAGCAGACATTCTGCTAAACTTCAACAACCCCAAGAAAGGCCCACAAACTTTAATGGAATTTAATTATCCGTAGTACAATAAAACCAATGTAGTATTCTCTAAGCTACCTCTTGGCAGATAGCAGTTGTATTCATTGTTAATCAACCAAATAAGATAACTACTTAAAAAAAAAAAGCCATCTAAATTTACCCAGTGAAATCTCTTGAAACAAAATAAATTAAGCAAAGTAATATTTTCCTACAATCATCTCAGTATCAGCTCTCACAACAGCTTAACCTTCATCCTACACCCATTCATCACACAAATTTAATTTTCTCACAGGTATTTAATCACATACTATCTGATATTAAAAAAAAAAAAAGTAATTACTGCAGTGCAAATTCATGGCTGCATTTGTACCTCTGTCACTCACTGCCTAATTTATCATTTCTTCATGAGGGATGTCCCCACATTAGCTGATTCTAAACGCTTGTTTTAATTGATATCTGAAAGCATTTAAATTATTTAGCAATCCTAGTCCTTTCATGCTACAAATGCCACACATCCAGAGGAGAAAGACTGGAAATATCAGAGAAAACTTATGAGGAAGTTCTGCGAGCATCAACTGACGCCAAATCTCAGATCGCACTGCACTCCGATATTCCACAATTTCCCCTTGCAGACAAAAGGGGGAATTGCAGTGAGCACTGACCTGCCTCAGCTGCCCAGCGACCACAACGCCTCAAGAGGACTGCAGCCCTTCCACCCATGGCAGACCGCTGGCACAGCACACACTGCGTGTGAAGGTGAGCCCAAACCCCACCTCCAACCCCCAGGTGCTGCTGCACAGCACAGGACATTCACTTTCAAGAAGCTTCCGGAAGCATTTCGAGGCCAAATTGCATTTTTTTAAGATGAGTTTGGACACCTGCTTCCATTCAGTTTCGCCTGGCAATGACATCTACTCTCAAAAGTCCGCCTCTTGCGGTTCTGAATTACTTGCATAATTAAATCCAAGGCAAGCTAAAGGTGTTGACATTTTACACATTTTAAAGGGAAGCAGAAGTCCGTTTTTGTAACAGAGAAATGTGTGAAAGTTGTGAAGGACACAAGCCATACATTCTTCACACATTACATGTGTTATTTCATCTCATATAATAAATAAGCTGCATCATCTGTGTGATCAAAGTTGTGCCAGCTGCTTCACAAAACACTCCTGCAAGTCTCAAGATCTTCCAAGCTTTTCCTGCCAGGATGAGAACCAAGTCTTTTCTCCTGACTTTCTAAGTGGATTCTCAGTAACACCTGTGTTAAGAAGCAGGACTAAACACACAGAATTTGAACATCTGTAGTAAACTACATTCCCAATTTGCCTGAAGAGGTAAGATTGAAAGCAAAAATTAACATCTATCTGGTGCACAGTGTCTGCAAACCAATTTACACAGAAATGCTGGGAAACGTACATTATTTGTCTTGTAACATTTAATAATTCGGTCTAAAATATGGTAAAAACAAGCACTAAGGACCTGTTCAGCAAGGATGAAAGAAAGGACATCCTCTACTTCCCTTATTCCAATCATACTTCCTCAGAGAAACAGAATATAGCACATCCTCTTATGAGAGAAAAACGTTTTTTAGGACTCAGAAGTAGCCAACCAGCTCTACCTTCCCACAGAAATGGATGACAGAGCTAAGAAAAAAGTAAAAAATGGCACACACAAAAAAAACGTTAGCTTTGCCCATCCTCTCTGTACAAACTGAGTTACTCAACTGGAAAGTTACTCATCCTTTCTACGTCGAGGATTCCAGTACGCACACAAGGCTTTCTTTAAACATCAGTGCTGGAAAAGATCCAGTGCAACACAGCGCAGTCATTTTATAGACTACTATGAAGTTCAAGCTACAAACTTCTATTCTAAATAATCCTGAAAGCAGCTAGTAGAGATGAGCCAGTACTGTGCTCTGCGTGCTTTTTGTGTTGTGTTCAGTTTCATTATAGTTTCTTTTCAAAGTTCTTGTAACTCAGAACTAACAGACTGCCTCTCGTTTATTCTGAGCAGCTCACAGCTTCACTGTCAGAACGCCACCCTGACTTCATGATTAAGCTCCTCTCAACCCTTCACGCTTGCTTTGCCCATTTTTCTTGCCCAGAAAGCATACAGATCTCTTTCAGATCCCACAGTAAGGCCACAGGGCTCCAACCTCTTCTGATGTAAGCGATCTGTTCCTTCTCAATTCAGCAAAATGCCCCTGACAAAGGTTACTGCTGTCTCAAGTCTTCCAGCTGACTTACTCTCACAAGTGCTCTGTAACATATTGGAATTAAAATGAGCCAATTAGTTGGAAGCAGTAACCTTTTCAATCAGCACAGCTAAATTTGGAAGGTATGCACCCACACGCAGACAAGGGGAATTACTGGAATATGGTCTCCCACTCAGACCAAAGACATTTTCTTTCCTGCAGCTGGCATCAGATGGGATGCAGGGAGCAGTGACCCCAAAGCCCTCCCATCTGTGAAGCAAGACATTAAGAATTCTTTTTACAACTCACTGCAAAGATTTTAAGGCAATACCAGACAGAGCCTGCCAAATGACCTAGCCAGGCATTCCATAAAGCTGAAGACCAATGCTTGAAGCTCTGCAATACACATTAGTTCATCTGGTACAATCCACACTCTCTTCCTCTCCATGTCTAATCAGAAGTATCACGTAATTCAGAGATGAGACTCCTTCCTAATGCCATCCCCTGCTGCTTTACTTTGGAAGATACTTCAACATTCCCACAAGTATTATAATAAAGCACCATACCTACTCCAAATGGAACACAGTTTAGAAGCCATTAAACGGTCAAGCACTCCAAGTGCTGCAGTGCCCATAAAGAAGGCTGAGTCATTTGTCAGTTTTTAAATAGACACATCAATACACCACAAACGGAACCCATTCAGGAGAACCATAAACTTCCCAAGTAACCCCCCTCAATATATACATTCTGCAATCTTAACAAAGATAACTAGGAGAAGCCAGTCAGTATTAGACAGCAAAATATTTTATACCCGCAGTTGCCACCTGAAGCCTGCTATCAGCACATAACTGATAACACAAGCTTTCTGTTCTTACCTGGAGGAGGGGAGTGTGAACATGGGACACCACGTGGGGAAGCCTTCTCCACTCCCGAATGGCCAGGCTGCTCGCCATCTCCACCAGGCGCTCAATGAAGTTCAGCTGCTGCTCCTCAGGGTGGCAGATTGCTAAGTATCCTCTGTACATGTTCACTTTCCAAGCCATTTCTTTTGGACAACTCAACTCCACCTGGTAAGGAAACGGAAGAAGGTCTGGTAAAGATTACTCATGCTTAAACACAGACTTTTCTGGTGCATTTTCTAAAGGCTTCTTGAACACTCGGGTTCCTTATTTTGTTTAGAAAACTGCCTAATTTCTACAAGTCTCAGACTAAATTACACAATTTGTCATAAGAGGGGCTCAGGCTCTACCGGTCATTGGAGAGGGTAGGCTAGCAAAGAAATTGCCAGCTCAGCACAAGAGCAGAGGTGTTGCACACAACCTGCTCAGGGCATGCTGCTGGGCAGCCGAGGTGCAGCTGAGACAGCTGGGAAGCTGACAGCAGTCCTGTAAGAGGAGCACGAAGCTCTCTGCCAACCAGTTCACCCTGCAAGAAAATGAGTGCTTCTCAGCTGAGTCTACTGCCTCCGAAATGCTTCAGGGGCTCCAGAACAAGAACATTAGCTTCTCACTTAGAAGCATACCATCGCTATCTGACAGCATATTATGCCAGCACTATAATTCCCAACTGTCTGCTAAGTTTATCAGAATAAACAGCTGATTTTTCTTTTTAAATCATCTACACACTGCCTTCCCATCACATCAAAACCATTTCTAAATTCAGGTGCACAGTCAGGTGGCAGTGCTAAAATGATTAAAATAATTTTAAACCATTTTCTTAAAAATCTCAGACCAGCAAAAAAAACAGCAACTAAAAATGGCAAAGCACTTGAATTGCCTAGCAAGGAAATCCTGATTTTACAGAAATCCCTCCACATCACCTTCCTGTTGATGTACTGCACCTTAACCATTACAACTGTTATTTCTGCTTATCCCCAATTGGCTTTTACGCCTGAGACTGCAAAGAGAAACTGCCAGGTACCAACCTTACACAGTGAAAATCATCTCTTTTTTATTACGTTATCTACTGGATCATTAAACACAACGGCAACGTGAGCACATGGAAATGAGTCTTGGGTCCTATCAAAGGCCACATGGTATTTTAATAGCTCAGCTTAAATAGGCAGATTATTTAAAGCGTTTCACTAAGATTTATGAAAGCTGATACATATTTGCCATCTTTTCTGACCCTCTTCTGACCCAAGGATCACTGCAGAGATTCACATAATAGTACATTGAACATCAGTTTTTCAAAGTCGAGTTGTAAAGAACAGCCACAGAATACCATCAGAATTGGAGCAGTGAGTACAGCAGCAAATCAACGACTCTTCACATCCTAATATTTATACAAACATGTGTCCTGATGCATCTTTTAAGGAAATCCAAGTGAAGCCACAGAGGCTCCATTTATGGCTTCAGCAGCACCTCCTCCAGAGTCAATCAGTGAAGATCCCATTACTGAAAATACCTCGTTTGCTATAACTGCCACTACAGCACATCAGCAGCTACTTGTGCTTGTCACTTCCTCTCAAATCCATTTCCAAAACCAGACCCTGTCAGACGTCATCTATTTCATTCTGGTCGAACTCAGGGTTCAAGATACACCATACAATAGAGTTCTTATTTTAGGCTTCAAAGGTTTTTCAAATAACAGTTTTCCTATAATTACTCGGTAGAGTTGCATACTTACACCTAAAATAGCAATTTTTTTAAAAGAGCAAAAGAAGTTAATTAAAATGCAAATATCACCCATTAGATCATTTCTGCAGCTGCAGTACAACTTGCTACTTATGCATTTGGCTCCATGCGAACTGATAAATGCTAAAATGCATCCTAAGAGGCAACTGCTTCATTCCAACCATCAGTACTGCAAGCGTGGGAAAATTCAATTTCAAACGCTGTAATGGTTGGACACCCTTAATTTAGGTTCCAAAAAAAGCACTGCCTTAAATTAATTAAACAGCTTTTCCAGTTTTCACTGTTTACTCTTTAAAGCAAAACAGACTGACTGCACGTACCTATATAACCAGCACTGCAAAGGAATAAATACACCATTAAAAAATGTAACTGGAATTTTCAGTTTCATTTAGAAGAAAGGAAAGGGAAAAGCACAATTGGGTATATCTATCATGGGAGAATAAGTTGTCACAATGAAGTTAATGCAGAATTCTCACCCTTCAGGTTTCAGTACTACATCTGATCTGTGTTTCTGCCTTAACTAACCACAGACAAACAACTCTACTATGAGAAGCAGGCCTGATATCTTACAACAGCTTCAGGAACTGATTCTCACAGGATGGACCACAAAACAGTGAGGAAAAGATGCCTAAGATGGTAAGGATGAATCTATCTAAAGATGGTTTTCCCCCTTCCCTTCCCCCACCTTTTGCATGTGGAAGAACTCCCAATTTGATCTCAGAAAAAATTATCTACCTGTGTGATTTCTGTGGCATCTTCTCAGAAATCATGGACATCCCAAGCATGTTTCCCTGGCCACTTAAACTTCATTTACACACAGACACACACACACACACACACACACAGACACAGAAAAATATGTTTATGGATACTTGGAAAGAAAAAAGAATTTGGAGATTTTCATCTTTTGAAATCTTATTTTACACTGTGTGCCTCCTGCCTTCAAACCTTGCTGTGACAGGCAGAACTTCATGGAGCACTCATTCCTTAGGCAACAGACTCGTTCTCCAGGCACACAGATGCACTGAATGCAGAGTCTCATGAGTAAAATCCAGGAAAGGACAAAGGGAAGGTTAAATGTTTTACAAATGCATGTTGTTCAGCAAAATGAATTACAAGCAGAATACAATAATGAGCTCCATAATGAATCAGGAAGGTCAACAGCAGGGAAGTACAAATGAATTCTATCCCTTACCAAATGAGGAAGACAACTGCTCCACCTGCTACACACAAGTTCCTTAGCTTCAACCAAAAGCTACACAGTGCTATTTTCTAAAACAGTATGTAACAAGAAGAGCACACTTCTTCTTCAGATGAAAAGCATGTCCAGAAGGCCTGGGCACATCAACCCCTGGGCCAGCACCCTACCAGACAAGGTAGCCTGATCTACTTGGGCCTGCTCTGAATGGATCTCTGTTCCCTTTCAATTCAAAGCGGTCTGTGGTTCAATAAGCCCTCTATTAAACTAAACATGAACACAGAAAGCCCTCACTCACCTGCACCAGAGCCTCCTTCATAGCAGTCCAGTTTGAGACCCTCCATGCACATTCCAGTACCAGGTAAGGATTTATATGGCCTTTTGACTGCCCATATTCTGTCAAAGGTTCCCACTGGTTCAATTCTTTGGAGCAACTAAGAAAATCAAAACCACTGTAAGTTTATTCACTAATAATAATAATAATAATAATCAATAAAAGCATCTTTAAGTTTTGTATTATATTACCAACATATTTGTTTCTCCGTGAACTGCTCTGCAAGCACTGCAGATATTTTATCCAAGTGGGAGGATTTATTACCAGTTATGTGAGCAGACAAAGGCTGCATTTTCTGTCTACTATAACAACAGTTTTAAACAGGAAACACAAATTTTAGTTCTAGTCTGATTCCACCAATATCAAATTAGATTTTTACCAATCTTCACACATGTAAGTTACGAGGGTCTCGTAAGGGAGTATAAAAGTATAAAAGCAGGTTGTTTTTTTTCCCCCTTAACTGTATTTTAAAAAGTCTGAGTGAAGTGTATTCCAGCAACTAAAGCTTTAAACCAGCTGGGTATCCTCCATTGCAGAGTAGCAGTGCTTCATCAGCTTTGAAGTCTTACCGAATCCAGTGATCCTCCCAGAGCTGATACTCAGGAAAGATGGAAGGGGAAGCATTGTTTCGTTCGTGTTCTTTTTTAGCCTTTTCCATTGCCTTTTCATAAGTTTCTTGTGCCTAAATAAAATTCATAGTGATTCGTTTCTCTATTTGCTATACACACATTAGCTCAATATTTACTTCAAGGAAAAAAAAAGTGCACTTTAAACAGAAAGGAAAACCATGAGCAGCTTGTTTCTGAAAAAGTCATTATTTTGTAGCTTTACAAATGTGATGAAAGCTGATACTCAAAAAACTTACCTCATCTAGGTATCACATGGCCTTCAACTATTAATTTAACCAGAAGAGAAGCTCTACTTCTTATCTTAGATAACTGAAGTTTCCTACATTCCTACTCAGTTTATTTTCCCTCTGCCCATAACACTCATCCTAACAGCAGAACTTTCCAGCTGTCTCCAGTACCAAGAGCATACCTGTTCAAAGAAGCCATGCTGCTCATAGGCGATAGCTGTTGCCGTCTCCGGGAACTTGCAGCGTTTCTGCCACAGTCCAGCCCACATGTCCTCCTCTTGCAACAAAGAGTAGAGCTCAGCAAGGGAATCCAGTATTTCCTAGAACATTAAGCACATGTTCCTCTGCAGTCTTTACAGACAACTCAGTTTTATTCAGCTAATAACTTCTTAAGGTCATGTACCAGCAGACACGACTTGTTAGGGAAAGCATACTCCCTTTGGGGGAGACTGAGGCAGAAGACACTTCCACATGAGATTTAAGGTAAGGAGCACAAAGGGGCTGATCTAGTTTTACAGTGCTGCAGAGAAATACTTGCAAAAGCGGAGTGGAAAGAAGAAAAAAATCAGGAGAAAAATACAGGAATTTCAAAGCCAGTTGAAAGAAAGGCACGAGAAGCAGGCAAGATGCAAAGTAATCAACACTGCAAACCTGTTCAAAACACCCAAGGCCAAGAATTTCTTAGCTGAACTAAAAGTGAACACTATTTCAACAAGTTTGTAAATACACAGATTTCTAAAGCAGGGCTGCTGCACCGTCACCACGTTCTTCTCTCCACATTTCACAAGGTATTTCAGTGTAACACCTCACCTGCTGAGGAGGAGTTATGCTCTCCTGCTCATAAAATTCCGTTGTCTGTTTGGGCTTAATTTGTAAGCTGAGCCCTTTCTCAAACGCTTGATGTTCCAGCATCAGTGTAGAACGAAACCAGAGGTTGTGAGTTTTCCCCAGGTACTTCAGGACACAGGGCCGGATGGGAATGGGAGGCACGCACTGAGACATGGCTTCCACAAAGCAGTTCAGTGCGCTCGGCTGGCAATCACGCTGCACTTGATGGCTGCCACTGCACAAGAAAGGGCTTATTTCACCTGCTAGAGCCTGGAAGGAGAAATAAGGACAGACAAAACTTAATGAAGAATTAAATATTATAGAATTCAGATTCAAAGCGTTGTTAATACAGCATCATTTGATGTGTCCCTCTCTTAGTAAAAGGAAGGGCCCTGCTTCTTTTAAATGATGTATTGATGGAGACAGACAGCTTTAAGCAGACACACAAAATGGCAAACTTCTCAAAGCAAGTGAATAAGGCAGTTACTATGCATTTTCCTGGAGCACCAGTCGTTTACAACAAAGTTTATTACAAGAGAGAGATTCTCACATGTTGCTGTCTGTCAGACAAGATCTTCCAGAGTCGTGAGAAAAGCTGGATCCAAGTCTTCTCTGCTAATGGTGTAGAAATATGACATAACTGAACAAAGGCACTCAGCAGTGCTCCAGTCTAGAAAAGAAAGAAAATTAACAGCACTGAAGAACAGTTCAATTGTATGGTGTTTGAGCTGTCACATAAATGCCTTTTCCAACATACCAGCATGTTTCTTTCAGCAATGAAAATTACAGTAAAAATAATTTAATGCCATTTTCATGTTGATCAAGACTTTGCTTCATCACTGTAACTATTTAAAAAAGAAAAAAGGAAGGAAAAAGGAAAAAGGTGACAACTATTTGGTAACAGAAATGATAGAGTTACTTGTTTAGAACTGTTACCACTGTGAAAATTACTTCAAAATAACTTTCAGCTGAAATTACCTTCTTATAAATTATTTAAACACAAGATGCCGATACACTTAACAACTCTGTGCTCTGTCTTTGCCATCACCATTTTCTTAGCTGTTGAAATATAGCAGGAAGAAATTTCATCTTTGTAAGAGAGGGGTGCAGCAGCCAGTAGTCATTAAGCAAACGCTTACAGATTTTTTTAAGCAACACAATTAAGAAATCACATCAGATTCTACGACTTTTCCATATAAAAAAATAAGCTTAAAAACAATACTCAGAAACAGAAGATAAGAAGGTCAGCCAGGAGATTTCAGTATCGAAATGATTCATCAGGAAAGCAACTACAGAGAACTGACCTTCACTTCACGAAGAGAGTCGAGAAATTTGTCGTGCCGGTTGGTCAGCATGTGCAGCTGATTTCCAATGTCCTTCTCAGAAAGTTCCTTAGTTTTGGGTGTGCTGGTCTGATCTCCTGGCGCCAATTCAATGTCAATTTCCACATCCTACACAGAAGCAGACAACTCAAAGCACGAAGGTATTTTACAACTACTTTTACTTTCTGTCCCTATACAAAGTACTTTTCCAATCAACCTATTCTGGGTCTCCAGTTATTTGTTCAGGTTCAGAAGTGGAACTGCTAGAGTGCTGCATTAAGAATGATAAATGAATGATACAAGTTCTGAGGAACAGGTTAAAACAGTGCACCACAAACAAGGTACAGAGAACAGGCTCTGCACATCATCTTTGGGGCACATTCTCCAAATCTCTTGGATGTGAAACAAGGAAGAGATTTCTTCATTAAGTTACATTTTCCCACGATGTTTTCTGCAAATTACCTCCTCTTTGGATTCACTGTTCTCCCTTTCCCGAGGCTCTTGTTTGACGTGGGTTACCATAGCAAATGCTGCTCTATCGTGACTGTCAGCCAGGTTGATAACATTGGTGATGGAGGGCAACATTGCACCCTGACAACTTGTCCCGATCGTAGTATTTCTCTCACAGACAGCCAACAGGAGCTAAGACATCAAAAAGCAAAGAGGCTTTTGAAACAGACATTTTACTGCAGTACTTCTAAGAGAATCGCTCTACAGCTTCATACCTATCAGCAAGAGTTGTAATGTGTCCAAGGCATACCTGTCACATTTGTTCAATAAATACAACAAATACATCTGCACTTCATTGACATCAATTTGAAGCTCATGGCCGTGCCATCGAGACCGACGTATTTCTAGAATTCTAACTGCATTTCTGAGAAGAGTAATTTCCCTACCTCAATGCACTGCTTTATCCAGAAGTGATTTCCCATTGCTTCCCAGTTTTGAGAGCAGGTCACATACAGCAGACGCTCGTAAACACGGCGCTTCATAGAATTGTCAAAGACCTCAAAAAATTTGGCTCGTATCAGTGGCTGGGCGCAGCGCAGACCCGAGAGAAATGCTGGCTCAAGCTTAGCAGTAAGTTCACTCCCAGAAAGATTCTCATCCCTAAAAGAAATACAAGGGAAATTACAGGTATTAGAAAGAGAAGCCTTCCATTTACAAAACAAAAATCAAGGGAGGTGATGGTATATGGAAGGGTGGCATGCATCCAGGTGTGGTGTTTCGAGGGAAGCAGCAAAGAAAACATTGCTGCCTGATAGAAAACCAGCCCTGAATTATCACAAACTCTTCTAGGATAAAATTCCAATCACTCAAATTGTGAAACAGTATCAACTTTGGCCACATCTGTACCTGTCTGCAATGCAAAGTAACACTCATTGATAAGAATTTGAGTACACCACAGCTTTGCACGTTAACCAGTAAACAGAATGGCAGCAAACAGCTGAAACAACATGAACCATTAGCACAAAATAACACAGCTGGCACTTCTTGAACGCTACTGTTCTAATTCTTTTATCACATTACAGAACCCAATTGCTTAGCTTGCTAAGAAAATCTCCTGAGAGTGCATTTTACAGTACATTTCCAAGAAGAACAATTTTAATACTCTATTGATATAAAAGCAGAGACAGAATTTAGCTTTCACCACAGTATTAAATGTACAAGCAGCTACATGTACACCCTAACACCTTGGTAGAGGGGGTATTTTGGCAGATCTGAACACAAAACCCTTTCTAAGTATCATCTATTTCAAAACTTCCTGCAGTAAATATGTCTTGTGGTTCCAAAAACATGAACTGATTCTGAATCATAGAAAAAATCGTTTAATTCAAACCTAAAGAAATTGATGGTATGTTATAAAGGTCATCTACAGTACAAATTATGAACCAATAAGCTGAAATAAATGATTAATTGCTATAATTACCTATAGACATAGTTAACAAGGTCTAAGAACTGAGCATTCAATTCAAGGTCTTCTGGAAAACGCTTTTCAATGTAAGTCATCATTTTCACCAGTAAAATGGACTTCTCCCGGAGAGTAGGTGTCTGTTAAAAGAAGCCATGATGAATTTTGTCAGTTCACCTTAAAACATGCACGGAACTGGCATATTCTAAGTACATCTCAGCTACCATTTTTAATCACTCTTTCACTCCGAAGTCCTGAAAGGTAGCTTGCTAGAAGGTCACCATTCTTAAAAAGAAAAGGCACTCATTTATCCTTGCAACGTAAGCTAGAGAATTTCAGAATTATAGCTAAGTCACAGAATCATAGAATTGAAGAGGTTGGAAGGGACCTCAGGAGATCACCAAGTCCAACCCCCTGCTGAAGCAGATTCCCTACAGCAGGCAGATGTAGGTTCAAGTGTTCAGATGGTCACAAAAATTTAATGTATATCTTTAAAAATGTAGGTCCCTTTATAAAGCACTGGACTGTCAAGTGCTCAATTCTAACTGATACACAACACAGCAGGTTGAGGAGGTTGCAAAATGTTACAAGAATAACATGACTTAAACCAGCATTAGAGGCACCCTCCTCCTGAAGGATTCTCTATCCAAGTCGATGTGAAACATTTTAAGCCTTTATTTAAACCACATTCCAGGCAGAACGCCTAACAGAAGTCTGTGACAGACTAAACATCTTTAACTTCTTTAACTCCTGTTATTTTCACATGGGATACAAAATATTCAAAACCTCACAGAGGGTACATTAGCTTATGTAACAGGTCCTTGCAATCCTCCCTGCCAACACTTGATGAATAATAACATGCACGTATTCAGTATTTGAGCACGGCCATGATTTTCTCCTTCCCAATTTACCTGATTAGCTGCCATTGGGGAATTGTTCTTCACCCACTCTTCAACAATTTTTACCACTGCACGAAGAATTTTTGCATCAGTAGACTTTTCAATTAGAGATGTTAGAATAGCTTGTATAAAATTTTTCCTCATTTCCATGCTCATCACAGCCAGGCGAGTTTTTACAAGATCCAGGCTCAGCATTACCAGTTCACTTGTACCTGCTGTGAATGCAAAAAACCATTACAATCGCACATACATGCCTGAAATGCCTAGTAAAAACATCTCCAAGATAAGCCACTGTAATTTCAAAAGTGGCAAGAAATAAAACCTACTGCCTGGACACAGATCTCTGGAAATAGAAATAATATTTTCAGCTATCACTTTCCAATCTTAAGCAACCAGGAACACAGAGTTGTTCATTAGTAAATAAATAAACAGAAATCACCCACTTAGAACCCAAAGGGCAGGTCTGTGAGGCTTCATGTCCATAAAGCTTTGCTGAAAGTTGTTACAGAACTCCAATACCTAAACACTGCAATTAAACTTGTGAAAGAAATGCTCAATGATGCAGCATACCTATCTGGCTCTGTTAATTTCCTGCCTTTCTTATCAGTCAACTTTAATAATTTTCTCGTTGTTTCCCATTGTCAGAAAAATTTGCAATGTTTAAAATCTACTTGACTAGATATAGTCTGGAAATGTAATGGCTGCATTTCTTCAGAATTATTTTCTTCAGTAGCTTATTCATTCATAAATAACAGCATTCTCTAGTAGTTCCTTCCATAGGAACATCTAAGTTTTTCAATGGCTCATGACATAATTCATTTGATGATAGAACTGTATAGACTGAAAAAGATGCTATTTCAGGATAGAAACAAAGACATCAGCTTCAGCAAATTTATTTCACAATCAGTGCCTCTGTTGCTCGTCAGCCTCCCTCCCTTGAGTACCATCAACTCTGGAAAAATTTCACTATTTTTATACATATGCCACAGCTCAAGTATTCACAAACCACTCACTGCAGCTCATGTCTTAAGGTGGCACAGGAACTCAAAGTGCATTTTTATCCTTCAGTACTTCAGCAATATTTATCACTAATTCTCTTGTCATTTTAAAGATGGACAGAAAACTCTGCCAAGTCATTTGAATCCCCTTAGGATGAAGAGATTTTAATACTTTACAATGTTCCTAATCTCTAACATCGTTGAACTATGTAATGGAATACCTGTGTTTGTTTCTGCTGCTCCTGCTGTAGCCTGTGGGTTTAAGTGTTCCCTGACCATCTTCTGCAGAGATCGCATGAAAACCGAAATCAATCTGTCAATATAGCTGGGATTGTTACTGCAGGCAGATTTCAGAATCATTAAAGTACCTATTGATGAGAACAAAAGTAATGGAAGCAAAACTTTAATTGAGCATAATATGAGTGAGAGGCTTTCAGTGCAGACTGCTCTTTCTGATAGAGGACATGGGAAGTGTTCTCGCTGTGCTGTCGTGGAAAGGAGTGGGACATCCAACCTACAAATTCTAGACTGAAGAAATGAACACTACAGAACAGCCAGTTTTGGCACGCTTTGGGAATGCATGAAGTGTAGCACACAAAGCTTCTTAAATACAGAATTAAAAAGATTTGCACCACTTGAAGGTTGGACTGTAGTGTTTCTTTTAAACAAGCTCTGGACAAAGGATAAAAAGCATCTTTGTGGGTGAGTTTGTCCTGAAGCACATCCTGACACCTGACAAATAGCCGTTCCCAACCAAATTACAACAATCTGCACAGACCACAGAGTAGAACAGTGAAGGACATTTGCCATTTAAATCAGCAACTTTTCCACAGCTGTGCAATTTCAGATCTTTATTACCAACACAACCAGTTCTGGGCCAGACTGAATGATTCCAATATGTCACTGTCAGGTATCACTGAGCTTTCTAGCAGTCAAATAACTACGAATAACAAGAAAAGAAGACCACTGCAGAGTGAGATACACCAAACATTCCATTGCTTGCTTAACTAAAGTATTTTCAGAATTTCTCATGTCGTGAAAATTTGTGATCTAGAAACAAATAAGACTTTCTACACTTTTCAAATCTGCTGATAAATAATATCTCAAATACAATGAAAAAGAAAGTATAATGTGGTAACACATAAACACGTTCACACATAATCCTTGAAATATTCTATTGTATCTCAGTAGTGCCTTGGTTGTGGTTTTCTTTTTCTATGTAAGAAGCTTTCAGTTATTTCTACTTTATCTTTTGGTTAATCTCAATGCTTTGCTTCATTCCTATGTACTTTGAGTACGGATGGCTTCCATCTAGCACAGCAGCAGGTTTCCACTTCCACTAACTGCTCCCAAGCAAACTACCAGGAGAGGACAGACTGCAATGAACCCCCAGTCCCTTCCTTCATAGCTGGCACATCCCAAGCTCATCTCATGAGCTAGCTCCAATTGCTTCCCACAGCTTCCTCTTCATTAGCAGATTTAATTTCCATATGGAAAAGACAAGCTAGAGACAAAGATCATAGTAATTAATGGGCCAACTCACATATTTCTACTAGAGATGTGGGAAACTTACCAAAGAGCTGAGAAGGGTTAGCATTAGTGGCCTTTTCATAATTAGTAAGTCCTTCATAAATAACCTTTCCAACTGCAGCATAAAGGCACTCCAGTTCTTCATACTTTGAAGCTACACTTGAGGTACCTGCAAAGTTGACAGAGTTTGCATTTATTTTTAATAATCAGCCACAGAACAAGCAAGGAACAGTTAACAGTAAGAACAGTCACCTGCACCACCACAGGAGCTTTACCTTGCTAATAAACCAAATAGCACAAACAGACCCTGCACTGATACGACCTCCTGATTGTACAGCCAGTGTGTCTTCTGTAAGTGTTCCACTACTTCCAAATAATTCATTTGGAAGAGAATCTAAAGCACTGAAGTTTTTCTAAGTTGACTGGAGTTAGTTTGTATTAAGACACAGAATATAAAAGAAAGACAGTAGGCAACATGCTCACTCTCTTCATTGTTACAGCAAAACAAAACAAAACAAAAAGCTGTTTTCTCACTGTACTTCTGAAGCTGAAAAACTGTAACTGCAAAAATGCACTGAAATCATAGAATGCAGTTCTTGAACCCAAAGCTGTGACAGCCACAGGTTAAGTTTTTTATGTCAATGGATAATGATGTATTCCACGTGATTATATTTTCAGCTTCTTTATAAACAGAGGTTGAAAGTGCAAACTAAAACTGACCATTAAATACGGAGACCATAGAACAGATTTTTGGCACGTTGCAGACAGTGCCTTCACCCCACTCTGAATCATTTGAGTTACACAGTAATAAAGGACACAAGGAGGAAGAAATACCACATACTTGGCTCTGTAGGGAAAATACCCATTAAGCGAGAAAGCAAACTGTGCACTGCTCTCAAAACCTTGGTGTTCCCACACGTCATACAAGCTGCCACGCCTCGTTGCAGGGGTTTGAAGCTACTAAGGATAGCAGGGGGCTGCAGTACGGTGAGCAGGAAACTTAAGACCTCTAAGCCAGTGCAAATGTTGGCAAAGTTGGCTTGATTGGGTTGTTCCTAAAGAGAACACACATGAAGAGGCAGTGAGTGGGTAGGAAAAGACAAAAAGCACTGAAAATTATTTAAGAGATGCAAAGCAATAGAATGACTACAGACATTCAAGCCCAAAACATCAAATGCTTGCGCTCAAATGTCTACTCTCAGTCACTGACTTCATCCCATTCCACTCCATAATACAAAGCCACAAATTATTTGTAAATATGTGTACTGCAATTCAGTTCCAAGTTTTCCAAGAAACGATACTGAATGAAACTAGTCATTAAATCCATCAAGGTTCATTTCAAATTCACAACTACACTTTGCTATAAAGATCAATTTACAATTTAAAGTTGAAATCCACAAGAAATTAGCTACGTAATAATTAAAAAATACTTCAACATGAGAGAGATTTTAAATATCTGGTTGTGCAAGCATCCAGTCAATACATGCTGGAGAATCCTAAAGCACTACAGAACTGGACTGGTACCTACCACAGTCATTAACAGCTTATCAAACCACTGCAGTTTCAGTTCTGACTTTGGCCACATATCTGGTCGTAAAGCAGTTTTCAGAAGGTTGACACAGCGGCGAGAGAGCAATTCCCCAGGAGAGCCAGCAGTGTTTGAGTTGTCATTTACCTAGTAATTAATCAGAGTTAACAAAATGTCTTGCATCCAATTAATTCATTTATTATGCATTCCAAGCAAGCATTTAATTCCTTCCTTCCGAAGTGGCTGAGCTTAAGCACTTTTGTCACTGTAGTCACACAGCATTCTATGGCAAAGAAAGATAACAGCTAATAACGAACATCAGAACTTATCAGAACTTAAGTGCAAATTGCTAGCTAACTACCTGACATCATCCAACTAAAAGATATTTTTAAAAATTCAACCTGGTAGTTTAATCTGATAGATTATTCCTGCAATTCCGAACATTTCCAAAATTAGTTAATCTTGACTGTTTGGAAAGTATCCAAAAAAATACATAGCTCTTTACTAAGTTCCTCTTTGTAACTTCAAAGCATGTGTTTTCTCTGCAATGAACTGCAATGCATAAAATTCCAGGCTACTGCTGAACGTGCTGCAGAAGCCATACGATTCTCAAGCTTTGAGCCACACTCAGCCAGCTTGCCCCAGTCCAGGAGAATTGACAAAATTTAAGAGGCTTGATATGCTACATGAAAAGAAGTTTCGTATGTTTGATCTTGAAAATGCCATTACAATAGTTATCCTTAGATGCATAACTGACATAGTCTTTCCTTATTTCCCTATTACACTCTTTAAATATTCTTCAACTCTTGGGTAAAATTTTCTTTCCACTGAATCTAGTGAGCAGAGCTAGCATACTTTGTAGAAACGAGCAAGCACACAAACAAATTTATGGGAATTTTTTTGAAGCCTTTCCCTGGCTCCAGCCAATTTCTGTTACACAGGTTTACTTCAAGCATGTCACTTTCAATATAGCACTTGTTTGAAAACAGAAAAGAACAAACAAAATGCTAGAAGTGAGCAGCTAAGCAGCAAGATGGAGACACTTTCAATTTCAAAATCTGGCTCGCAATCGTTCACATTCCAAGTCTGACTGTCAAAGTGCACGAAGCTGTAAGCACACAACAGCACATCAGAAGCTGAAGCATACCTCTCACATGAATACCATAAATCATTTGTGAAATGAAAAATACGCAAGCGCTGGTTATCAAATTAAATTTCTTTCCTCATTAAAATGGTAACATTTCATTTTTCGTACAATTTTAAAATCTCAAGCCTGACAGCAAAAGAATGCAAGCACACAAATTCTAGAATAATCCAAGCACACACGTACTCTTAGGAAAAAAGATTTTTTTGTTTTAGTTACTCACACTACATCAGTATTGGCATATCAGAATAAATCTGTTTTACCTGGCAGGCAATTCTAATCAGGAAGTTCACGACTGTATCCGTATGCTGCTTATCAATCGGCTTGGAAAGAAGTGCATCAGCTCCTGGCAAGGACTGGCTGCGTCCAAACACCTGCATGTGTACAAAGCACAAAACCCATAATCAATAACACGAGGAATCTAACAACAAGCAGAATAGATTCAAAAGCTTTCCTAAAAGTGCAGCCATTCATTTAGCGAGGTCCAAGTTACATGGAAAAACTAAACGGATTAGGCAGTGCAAGTTACAACCTCAGAGTCTCTGGACAAAACCCAAATTTTCCTTACAGCACTGATTGCCCCAGTGGCTGTCCTGAATCGTTTCACTTCCTGGCCAGAATCAACAGACAGTCCTCTTTTAACAGCTGATGAGGTAGAACTTGCTCCTTCTCCACTTGCACTTGGATCCATATCTGAATCTGGCTGAAATGTCAGCAAAGTGCATGTTAATAAAGAGTATTTAATGGTATAATAGTCCAACTTTTACCAGTATATTTAGAATTCCTACCTGCTGGTCTTTAATTCTTTGCAATTCCCACTTAATAACTACTTCAGCAAGATCCACTGCTAATTTTCTTTGCTCTATTGTAACACTGGGAGTGAAGCCCAGCCTCTGCATGGCACTAACCATATGCTGAACCAAGTGATGTCTGACTGGATAATAAACCTGAAAAGACAGTTTTACAATCATGTTAGCCATTAACTAATCAGATCCTACACAGAGACTATAGTGCTGAAATAAAGCTAAGCAGAATGGTAAAGCAGCTTTAATCCCAAAGTTTCCTAAATCTGTACCATATCTGAATACTGTACTTAGGAAAAGCAACTGGTGCCCTGAAAACACAATTTTGGCTATAATTTTCAGTCATGACTACTGAACTCAGTAGTTATGATGTTGTTCTTCTGAAGACACTTGTTTGCTGCTCTTTCTCTAGGACAAGCGATTTGATTCTTTTGCCAATCCCTAACGAGAGCCAAAGCTCACACTGAACACAGGCAGATATGTGAGCCATCAATTCCTAAAGCATGACATATAAGTCACATTTTGAGTTCTAACTTCAATCACTCTAAACAAAAGGAAATCTAACAGAATGGCAAATTCAAAGTCACAGTTGTAATTAGCAGAGAAAACAAACAACGCAGGCTTACGGAAACGATACCAGAGCACTCAGGATTCTATTTTGGCAATCAGAATAACAATAAATCCCATTCTTCCACTACATAAGGAGCAGTCTTACATCCTGTAATTTAACAAGTAAATTAGGATCTTTCTAAACTAAGCTATGCAGTCCAATTTTCAAGAAATAGCATACACATGAGTTGCCTCATCCAGCAACTTAGACAAAAAAAAACAAAAGTCAGCCATCCTTACTGCAGCAATCCACTGCAAGCTCCACTGCTCACCTTCAAACTTCTCCACAAGTACCTTAATCAGCTCCTTAATCACACAACTGTGCTCCATATGCAAACTAATTTATTTATTTTGAAGTTTATTTTGGCTAGAAACAGGTACAGCTTTGGCTTAAATTAAAATGACATTTCAAACACATGCACTCCGTGGGGAGATTGTTTGGCAGCTCAAAGAGCCATGCCAAGAAAGCTTTTACAAATACCAGATACAAAAAACATTTTAGACAAGAGGGGAAGCACAAAGAACATAACCAAAGTGAAAACATATCAGAATTTGCTACATACCATCAATAATTCTCCGTTTTAATTGAATACCAATGCAGACAGCAGATGCTTCTTGAAATTAAGCTACGTAATTTGGATTATAACATTTCCCAATCCAACTGCAGTGTACCACTTTAGTATCTATGACAGTACTATGAGAATAATTGGTAGAAGTACCTTGAAATGTTGCACTATTAAGTGTAAAATATGTACTAGCTGGGGAACTGTGTGACCCTCTTCCACAATGATTTTTCTTGTCCAGTGAGTCAGCATCTGATGGCCATCCTCCATTCGAGCAGGCACAGCTGGAGTCAGAATAGCCATTGCTTGCCTGACAATAGCACGGGCCTCCATGGCATGAGCTTTTAGAAGACTGTGAAAAACCTAACAAACAAGGTTTCTGGTTAACATTAATATTACATGTATTTACAAAAAACGCTTATAAAAGGAAGAGTATAAAATGTAACTTTGAAACAACACTACTTTTACTTAAGCATACACTTGTGTATCCTTTACATACCGCTTATCCTTCTCTCTCTCCCCACTTTCTGACTTGAAGTTTCCCCTTCACCCCCATACTCTCAGCTGACATTTCTGTCTTCATCTTTCACGTGAAGAAACATTACTGACTGTGACACTTCAACCAGGTTTTTTCACTGTCTCCTTTAACCTCTCTTTTTCACTTGTCTTCTATCTCTACTCTGCCATCTCCAAATAAATTTGTTCCAATACTTGGCTTTGTGCTTCTGTACTTGATTTATGAGGACGAATTTAATTGTTACATGTATACTGAGTATCCAAAAGGACTGTGCAACTCCTGCTGCGCTAACAGAAAGCACACTACAGAACTTATCAACATCTCCTAAAGGTATGAAGACAAACACTGAGTGAATACCTGCAGAACTATCTTCTTATGTATGGCAAATTTTGCAATGATGTGTGCCAAAAGCAAATGTCCACTGTATTTGCATGCTGGGTCCACGCAGGCTTTGGACAGGAGGCACGGCCAAGCAAACGTCATCAGGCGCCGCAGTTTGCTGTTCCGGTTTTTGTTGTTGTCATGGATGTGATGAGGAGCATGCTCAACCAGAAGTGTGGCAAACTGCAGGAGATAAATCCTGAGAGAATCCAGCATATCCGCCTGCTTTTCTGGATCGAGTACCTGGTTGCAGGAACGTCGAAAGAAAAAGAAGGGAGGGGGGAATGCTTTAATACCTACAAAAGAAACATTCTATATTTTGATTTTTGAGTGTTTCCTTGTTGTTTTTAAGAAAGCTAATAATTATAATTTTTTTTTTCCAATTCAAGACATACAAAACAGCCCTCTGAGGTGAGAACTTCATAGGCAAATGATCATCAGTTCAACAAAACCAAAGGGAATTACAAAGACCCTGACAGTCAATCACACAAAACTTTGCTTGCTAAAAGAGTGGAATCACAGCCATACGAAGCTCATTTCTAAATGAAGACATTCAAATCCTAAAGATACCACAAAAAAACTGAAAATTTTAGTCTAATCCTACAGGTGATTGATAGACCTCATAGCAGCTCAAAGCTCTGATGGGATGTAACTGATCATAATGCTTACTTATAAGTAGCACGAGAGTCAAACAGACTGAAATGCCAAATGAGAGAAACAAAGCTTTAACCCTCAAACACCGACAGAAACAGTGATCAATACCTTTGTAATAAAAACACTAGTGATGCTTTCTGGATTGTCTCCTTCTGGGTTTGGGGGTCCCAACAGCTGCTCACCTTCTCCCTTTTCAAAACTGTACAAGAAAGCAGGATTCAGGATATGCTGCAGCACCTACAGAACAAACAGAACCGTTACCCTCAAGCACTGCACCCTTTTAGTGGCAGTCAACATAAATTAAGGTCCTATGCAAACGTGCATGTCAGAGACATTGCTACAGAAGGAGGTTCTAAGTAACAGCTTAATAAGCAGATGCATATGCTATTTTTTCCTCTCCTTTCCTTCTTCCAAGGGCAAAGATTCTTAGAAAGTGCAAACTAAATCAGTCAGCACTGAAAGCAAGATAAATTGCTGCCCCTGTTTATTATCACCTTCTTCAGGTATGATATTTTCACCTAAGTGGCTCTGCCAATTATCAAACTCATTGACATTTAAGCAAGTGAATTTTGTTGCCCTAGATCTCAAGAAGAAAATTAAACCTAAATACCAGACTACTTTGAATTAATTGCTTTAGCTACCTTGGCTTTGAGCTCATCTCCAAAGTTTGGGTCATTGAAGTCTACAAAGCGGAAGAACAAAGCCCGTTTTTGGGGAATACTGTAGTTTTTAGGAATCTCTTCTTCCATGTATTCCTTTAAGAAAGTCATATTGCAGAGAAAACGGCCTGTAAAAGCTCGAAGCAACTGGAAGAGCAGCTCTATGTCACCATAATTTCTTCTGTAAAAACACAGAAAATAAAAAGCTGTCAAGAGAAATTCCTTCTAAACCACTACGTTAGTGACTTGATGAAAAAACAAACACTGTTTTTAAACAAGCAGAGAACCAAGAACAGGCACTGCTGGAGGTATGTGTTTAGAGCTAAGAGCAGCATTACGAAATATGCTAGACATTCTCTTCATTAACTGCTAAGCATTTTTAGTATCCCTGTTTGTACAGAAATGATAGGAAATAAATGCTGTTACGTACTTGCAGTAATTCAACAAGCAATATGCTAGTAGTTTAGGTTCTTTCCAATTTGTTGCAGCCATATTCTCCTTACGGTGTCTTTCCTGAAAAGCTTCACTCACCCACACACGTTTCAGCTGACTCACCAAGGAATGCTGATTTGCTAACCAACATTCATCATTCTTAACAATAATACTTATGATCTGTCAAAAGCAAAACAAGACAAATGCACAATCAGTATTCAACAGACCTGCCAGTGGAAGCAGTGAATAAAAGCAATTCTTTCAGGTAGATTAAGGGTTCTAAAACAATCCAAATTCAAACAAAACATAATTTAGATCAATTCTGAATTTTTTTTAAAGACAGTTTACCTTGCCGTGTTTCTCTCCTGTATCATATTTAATTAAAGACAACAATAATTCATTTAAATCTCTTCTTTCCTCATTGTGACTACGAACACCTTACATTGTCACAAGTATCTTTCCATCAGGCATAGCACACACATGTGCACACACACTTGAAAGTCTCTACGTAAGAGGACTTTTGCTAAAGAGATTTCAATTATCCAATGCAGACAAACAAAAACAAATTAATACCTTGATAGCCTGAAACTGAAGGTCAAGACGCATCGTGGTTGTGCTTGGAGAACCAGGCCTGACAGTGGCCTGCGTGCCAGCAGGTAACAGGAGAGTGATGAAGCGGTTTGGGTTAGCAGCCAACACATCGCGGAGAGGTTTGGCATCTTTATGTTTTAAGAAGCTCTGCAGAAGGGGAAGAAAGAATTTTAACCTCACCCTTTAAAAGCAAAAATACCAAAATGTTGTCTCGCCCTTCGGCATTCTGTCTACCACTGAAGTTGCAGAGCTTTTAAGCCACAAAACTCCAGTGATTATCCTATGTGATCTGAAAAGGTATAAAACCAACAGCTATGGATAAAGAAATGCAAAATAAATAATATGCACCTCGTGCTGGAATAACACCAGCCACAGGATTTTAAGGTTATACGAGGGAGAAAAAATAAGAGAAAGATCACAAATGTGATCAACCAGAAGTTTTTGAAGATTAGGGGTCCTACAGCTTACCATAAACATCCTGCTCCACTGCGGGTCATTTAAAGTGGCTTCCATCATGAAGAGCTCGACAGTCTGGGATGGATGACGCGTCAAAAACTTAATCAGTGGTTCCCTGAATGGACTGCCAGCCTGAAAAATTCACAATGCTTAAATTGAAAACGCAGAATGCAGACTGTTTCTATTTGTCTCGTAATTGAACAGCACTCACAGAGGGGCAAAGGGGAGGAGCTCTTGCTTTGGCATTTATGCAGATACAAAACATTCAGAACCTGCACGATCAGGATTTTCTGATAATGTCAAAACTCTCTGATGAGAAACAACAAACAGTGACACCTCCTGAGAGGACTGGGGAGCATTTCTCTTTATTTTTAAACGATTTTTTAGTACCCAATCTTTTCACTATGTGGAAAACACATCGCATTTAAAAATATTGCAAAGCAAAAATATCAGCAATGCTGATTTCCACTTTTACCTCAATCAGCATTGCTCGTTCTGTTTTCATCACAACTTCCAGCAGAGGTTTAACCAGTGTCTGAGGGGCAGCTGGGATCAGATGAAACAGATTTATAATTGCTGAACAAATCTTCATTTCCTACAGGTAAAAAGAAATAAGATTAAATTAATATCACCTGTCCAACAGATGAACATTGTATCAAACATCCTACTGGTTTTACCTCTCTGTATTAGCAGATCCAGCAAGGGTTAATGCATACGCAATATCTATTTACCATGATGGATGGAATAAATTCTCTTGTGGAAGTTTGTCCTTCCCACTTGCAACACAAAGATTTCGTTTTCTCTGTCATGAAAGTGCTATCTTAAGGTAAGAGCTAAACTCTGTGTAACGAGAACAGGGATGAGGGCTTCCAGCGCCTCACTGCTGCTCTGCACCGCTTGGTTCGTGCATCAAAAAGCCAGACCTTCCATTCTAAACTATTCCTCACATCCAGACCACAACCCCAGGTAAGACCTGAAGAACATGACAGATAGATTTCTCCTAGCACTATTCCGTGCCTTTGCAAACAGCTGGTTACTTAGCAAAAGTCTTGCCTTCCCGACAGATAATCCCCCACTACATAATGAACTCGTCAGTTCAAAATAATACTGTGCTTTCCTTTGATTATAATTATGTAATCTAAAGGTGAATTACATTTCAGATAACCATACTGTGGATTTTCCACTACAGGAAAAGGGAAATGGTGTTCCACACCAAGCAGTACAGAAGAGAGCCCAAAGAACCTGCAGACAGCAGGAAGGAAACTCTTTCTACCACACTAGGATTTCTAACAGCTATTCAACATACATAAATGCAGAGGCTTGTAAGAAAATATCATTGCATATCGGTTATGGCAGCATTTACAAGTGAATGAATTCTGTAATTCCTGAATACTATTTGTTTCCTCTTTGTCTTCCCACATAAAAGCACTCATTAACTTACATTTCCATCACTCCTCTGTCCACCTTTGTGCGTAATCACTACAACTTCCATCCATTTACGCAGGTGTTGCTATGAAAAAAGACAAGTAGTGTTATTCTTTTAATAATACCACTCCATTTTAGCAAGTGACAGCATATACGCCAAGAAAAGAAACAGAAGCAAAACTGAGGGAAACAAAGGGAAAAACGACAAGATATTTTTATTCCCTCAGACTGAAAAGTTTATTTGAAACCACACAGTTTGCAACTTCAAGTACTTTCAATGCATTCCAAACCAAAAAGGTTGAAATATCACCTGCAAAAGCTGCCATTTATCTGTACGTGAGTAGAGTATGTGAAATGTAGACAGGTATGTCTTGCACATCAAGACCAGAACATGTTCCTGCACTGAAGCTTGCAAGAGGGGATGCTAAGGATTGTTATTAGAAAACACCCAGGAACTTTATTTGTTAATTTAAAACCAAAGCACTATACAGTTGAAGCTGGCACCAATTTCATTTCTATGCAGAACACACAAATATGACATTCAATGCCTACAAAAGGACCCTTGATACTCGATCAAGTGTTACCACTAGCAACTGGAACTATGCTGACTTTCAGAGATGGCTAAAGTTCTTTCCCTACCCAAGAAAGGAAGGGTTATAAAAGTACATACATTAAAAGGCAGAAAAATCCAAAGCCACATGGACAGTGATGATAGGTTTATGGTTTTATAATTACTTAAAATCATACATATGCACTTAAATATTTAAAAATCCCTGCAAAAGATTACAGACTTCCCAGAAAAACGTTAAAAATTGCAAATGAGATAAGAAGGGCAATAGCTTCCACTGCTTTGTACTAAGGACACTCTTACACAGTTAGATTGCTAGGAAGCAAAACGTGCTCAAGGGAATACTTAATATACTGTACTGCTGGTACACTGCTTAACAAAGGAATTTGGCCAAACAGACCTTAACATAATTAGCTTCAACTCCAGTAGACAAGAACACCTCTTAACTTCTAGCTGTAATACTTCTTCAGAAATTAAGCCAAATTCTAACCATGTAGATGTTTGAAGAGACTTATGTTTCCTATTAATTGTGGAACAAAAACTTTTCCTTACACTATATACATTAAGCCACTAGAGAGTTGGTCTTTGTCTTTCCTAAAACACTAACGCAAGCTAAAGGAATTTAAAAAGGAAAAAAAAATAAATAATAATAATAATAAAGAAAAGCACCGCACAAATGGGCTTACCATCATTTGGTCACAGAATTTATCATTAAAGGAGTTTGGAAAAAGCCTGGTGACTGATGTCAGCCGATTCACAACATTCAGCGTCAGGCTTCGGTAGTCTCCCAGCATCATAAGCAAAGGTCTCATGTGTGTATGAATTTGATCAACTTCTATTGTAGCCCCTTCCAAAAACTGCAGGAGAGTACAGGTTCAAAAAACAGGTGGAGCAGAGAGCTTAGTGACTTTTGTACAAGCACCTTAAAGTGATTTCCACTGACTTTGTACTTTCAGAACACGTGGATACTACAAGATAATTATTACTAGTGACACATACAATAAAAAATGGATTTGGGAAGCATTTCAGTATTCCTGGTGTACAGCAGGACATTCCATAATACAATCAAGCAGGAGGTCTTAATTGCAGCTAACGATTGAAAAAAAATGCCATTGTTATAAATTAAATGTAAAACTACAGACAAGCTGCTCAGAAGCTGCTTTATTAAGAAATGGCTCTGAATCTGCTAATGGAGCAAATTTCTCTGTTAAAATTCATATGTACAGTGAGAAACATAAAAGGTAAAGAAAACCCAGCTGCAAGCAGCCAGATACAGTATTTTCCATTATAGTGGCACTTCCTAAGGACATGGATTTATCCCAGAAAAGGTGACAGACACAACCAGGAAGACAGAATCAAAAGCAACATGTTTTTATATACTAACCTTTCTCATGCATGCTTCTCCTGCCTCCTGCAGTTCGTTGTTTGTCGAATTAAGTGCCTTGAAAAGTGCAGCAATGATTTTCTCTCTTGACTGAGGCAGGTAATTGCATGCAGCTAGAGCATCTGCAAATATCAAAGTAAAATTCTCTTTGTAAACTCAACCTCAAAAGAGGGGAAAAAAAACCCTAATTCTACACTTATTCTCGTCAAGTATTTTTTATTTCATCTTAAATTACAGACACGTGAAGCCCAGCATGCTTTGTCAAAAGTGAAAGGCATCATAAAATAGTAATCAAAAGAAATATCTATTAGGAGTGTTTTAAAGTGTCCCCGATGACATAATTAATCTTAAAAAAAATTGGTTTAATTTCACAAAGCAAATCCTACTCACTAAGAAAGAGTGTTACCTCCCCATTATTCTCCATTAAACTGTGACCTTGAGGGAGCTGTCATCAGTCTTCAAGCTCTCTAATTTTCTACTGGTCTTGGGAAGAAGACTGCCTGCTGCTCAGAAGGGCACTTATCTATAGCCAACTTTGTTTATGAACTGTCACTTACTTAAGGCAGCTATCCGAAGAGGTACAAGAGATGGAAGACTTTTGTAACAAGGCAGTTTCATTAAGGCTGCATCTTCAGCCTCGCACAAATTCAAAAGCTAGGGGAAAAAATGAAGACAGACAATCATTTTAGCACAGAATTAGGGATAACTGAGACCGTATTATCAGTTATCTTTTGAGCCATATGTCCTCAAAGAGAGGCATTTATTCAAATTACAATCCTCAAATTTCACCAACAGGCAAAAATTCTACTTGAAATTAGAGTGTAAGTTTCCATGAAAACTAATGGTTAGCCAGAGGCAAGAGAGCCGTTCACAGTGCCACTGTAGCAGAGTCTGGCAACAAACTAGTGGTTTTACAGTCTGCCAGTACCTAGCAGGTCTATTTGCAAACATGCTGCTTATACAATACAGGCTGTGAAAGGACATGTCTGCAGGAATTCTTGCATCCTGCATTGCAGTAGAATACAAGGAATACTGAGGACAGGGGTAAGAGAGCAAAAGGAAACAAAGAACAAATATACACCAGTAATCTCTATCTGTAGCAATTAGAGTTCTGACAACACCATCATTACTTAAGTATATGCATTCAAAGATGAAAAAATAAAATCAGAGTACCTCTGTGTAGAAAACCTTATGTTCCACAACATTTAGATCCATTGTGAACAATCGAGGCTGCAGGGTTGTGCAAAATGTATTCCCCTCCATCAGTCCAATCTGGGCATTTGCAGGTTGATGCCTGAGTAAATGCTTTTTAGGAGGGACCATATCTTGGAGGACCTACACAATGCAATTTAGAATTCTGCATTAGCAGCCTATTCAAACAATCCCACAAACTCAGCCACTAAGACACTGTTAGGGATGATCACTTCTTCCCACCCATTTGCCACTGGAGCTCCAGCTGTACCTCTTTAGAAATCACTAAGTGAAGAAAAGTGTTTGTCTGAAATACCTGATCTCACTGTCAGCTGGGGAAGCAAATCACTACATTCAATTATCACGTACTCTTTCTGAACAAACCTATGGCAATAGCTCATATAATGTTATGAGCAACATACAAAAAAGAAATTCATAAACATAAGCATTTAAAACATTAAAGTACAAAAACAAGAACATTTTAAACTCTTAAAAGCATAAAAACAAAAAAAAAATCATGCAGAATTTTTCCACCAACTTCCCACTTTCCTACATAAAAATCTTCAGCAAAATAAGATATTAATGAGGGGCTACTTGGTGTGTTCCCTAAATTGCAATAATGACATTTATAATTTTACACATCATGGTGGCTTTCAGGGCCTTTGAACATTTACTAGCATTGCAAGAGAATGAATGCTATCATTTAAGGAGTATGTAGCAAAAAGTGATTTCAGCCAACTTTGATTTACATAATCTCTTTCTGGACTGGGAAAGGCATAGCAAATATGTCTGATTTAGATAATAACAGAAAATACAGGCTCAAAATAAAATGTGCATTTGGCCTTGCCTACGTCTGATTGGCAGTAGGACACACAGCCCATAATTTCAGAAAAAAATCAACCTGAGACACAAGCAATACAGACTAAGCAATCAGGCATGGTTCACCTCTACTGTACTCCAGGCACAGTATATTTTACAGCAATGAAACACAGCCAATGAAAACATATCCTATCAAAGCAGTAACAACTTCATCCACTAACACGTAAAAATGTACTCAGAAAAGCATCTTGCAAACCCAAACTGCTGAACAACTTCAGGTTTGCTTGGATGTTCAGTAAGTATTTTTGCTTACCTCCTTATGTGGCTCCATAATCACAGTGACACTTTTTCCAGTGACCTGTGCAAGTACTTGCAATGAATGCATTGCTTGTTTTCTCACAGTAGAGTTTGGAGAGGTCACTTCTCGAACGAGATCGTGTGTTACGTGATGGAAAGACTTCTCCTGTGCTGCTATGATTTCCTCCGTTTTCTCTTCATCTTTTAAAGGAGTTGCACATCTAATCAGAAGCTGTTCAAGTGTGGTCTTTGCCATAGCAACTGCTCCATTGGAAACCTGGGGTATCATAAATAATTTTTCACATTTTTAAAAATACAGAACAAAGACTGTAAATCAGCACACTCATCAACAACAAACTTTGCACTTGATGCTGATGAATCCTGTGCAAAAGGCTAAAAACACTAAGTTTAAAAACAACATTATTCACTTCCCAGCAACCTTTTCAAAGCTGTGAGCTGTGATGGAACACAACTGTGCAAACCATCTCTAAGAGCTGGAACACTTCAGCAATGGTGTTACTGTATGATTCACATCTAAGAAAAGGTCAAGCAGACAGTTTTGTGGTAATTGTAACTACATAATGCCTTCAGATAATACCAACACCTTCAAACTCAGCACAGGAGAAAAAAACCTCACAGAGACCAAGTTACAGTGAATCATCTTCTTTCACTGATCTGAAGGCAATCTGTATATTTATACTCAGAAATAAGCTAATGCAATCAAATGTAATTTCAATAACTTTGGCAAAGTGGGCAGAACAGGGCAAGGAATGATTCCTCAACTCAGGACTTGGTTTAAGTCAAAATGACTAGAATTAACTCAAAACGACTGCACTATCGATGTATTTTGAAGCTGCGTAAAACCAAGATTAGAAAAGGTTAATTTGTACAAATTGAAGAAAAAAATCTAGTTTCCCCCAAACTCTGTGATATATTCACTTCTTACCTCTCCAGTTAGGTCCATCATAACAAAGAGAAGTGCCTTCAGGAAAGTCTGTTGGTTCTGGAGGACCCAAATTAGTGGAAGCCGTTCCATAAGAAATTTAATTGACACCACACCTCCTAGTTTTGCATACCAAGCTTGTTCATAACAGCAAGCACATAAACGTTCCACAATGTAGGAAAACAAGGGAAGCTGACAAGCCTGCAAACAAAGAATTCTATCAGTTTGTTTTCTCAGCTCATTGGTAGCCTCTGGAGTCTCAGAGGCAGAACTGAACTGGTTGAATGTAGATCATATAGATAAAAATTGAAATATATATTACCCTTTCTTTTGAACCCAAGATAATGCTTGCAACATCAAATATCACTGCTAGGGCCACCTCTCCTATTTTGCAGAGCTCCTTCTCCTCATAAGCCATGCAGATTGCTATGGCATCAATAAGCACCAAGGGATCCATGCCTTTTGACCCATTTTCTTCACTGTGAAACATGGCTGTGCTAGGCTGGCTTCCAACCTGATAGCACTGCAGCAGAAAAGGACCTGCAAATGGTATGGGGGGAAGGGGAAGAAGAAGATAAAATAATGGATATTTCAATATGAATAGTCTTTCAATTAGATTACTATTCCTATGACTAAGGGATGGCAAAAACAGTGAGCACTGTGGCAATTTGCATATAAATGGATTATAAGGCATTCTTCGCTCACAAGAAAAAAGATTGTATCTACTTCAATATTTTCTTCCACTTACTACCCTATGCACTGCAGTGGTCTCCTAAGAATATTTAATTAAAATGAAGAATCTTAAGAAATTCAGGTTACATTAATGTAACAATGAAGTAATACACTCATACTATGTCTTTTCCCCAACTGTCACACAGTCAAACTCCAAACAAGAAGTGTACTTCATGGGCAGGTTTACTTGGTTCCTCTGCTAGGACCCCAAAACTGCAAGTGGAAACAACCACATTAAAAACCACTTGCAAAAATAACTGCACGTGCCAAGTTACACAAATGCACTGGAAACATCAACGATTCCAGACCCTGTTTAATTCGTTTGCTTCAGTATTCTGAAAACATTAGGAGGCAATTTTGAAAACCTGCTCAATTATTTTTCCCTGCTCAGCAGAATTGGGCCACAATGCCAGACCAGCATAACCACCCAAAGGCCACCACAACATCCAGACTCACTTCAAAGTGAGCACCACAAGACAGCCAAACGTCTCCCCGCCCCGCAGCCCCGCAGCCCAGCAGCCCAGCAGCCCCTGCCCTGCGCTCACCGCACTGCTGGGCCACGGCCACCATGGTGTAATGGCGGATCAGGCTGGCTACGAAAGGCAGAGCGCTGGGCCGCAGGTCTTTGATCACGGCTGACATGAACGCCCCTGTCAGCGCCTGCTCAAACGTTTTACGGGCCGGAGTATCCTGAGCTTTGTACCGATGGGAAATAATGACGCTGGGGATGGACTTCTCGGTGAAGCTGGAAGAGAAAATTCAGTTCACCATCGCCCTGAAGTGCGGTTCAGCAGCTCAGCCACAAACGTCATCGAGTACCTGATTTACAGTTTGCTCTTTGTATCAAACTCCTTCTCCACCTCCAGTTTTCCCCTCATTTTGAGAGATCTAGATCGCTTCACCCAGTTGGTATCAATTTTGCCAACCACTGGTCTCACATGATGGACAGCTCAATTTCATCACAAACATTTCAAGCCAGCGGTTCAGAAGAAGCCACGTATATTACAAGTAAGAGGTATACAGGAATCACATTACAACTCAATTACAGAATGTCACTTTCAATATTTTGACATTTTCCCTTTTTTAAAATGACATTTGATTTTAATCTTTCAAGATTGAAATATTTTGTAACAAATCTTCACCCCAATAAAGCCTATTCACTGCAAAGCTACGTGTGCGTCAAGTCTAACAAGTCCAAATTATACAAGTACTACGCTCCTCAGCAACTCAGCCAGCACACACTTTGTAGTGAAAGCTGTCTAAAAGCAAAAAGTCATTAAGTACCAACAACTAAGATTTTTAAAGCTGTAAAATAATTCAATAAAAACCCTCAGCTGCTCTATGACAAAGTATTCCAAAACCATCACATACACAAGTATGAAGAATACATCGTCTCTACATAAGGTTAGACACTATAAATTTTACATACGCATTTATGCTTAAAGAATTGTCATACTTGGGATGTGCCAGAAGTTGGTATAATGCATGTTTGTTATCATCCAGGCTCATCATAGCTACTAAGAAACACTTGATTACTTCCCAAGCTTGCCTCCGATAATACGGTTCTGTGTTAGCACTCTTCAAACAGTCCAGAGCAGTTTCAATTGCCTACAAAGGAGAGGTTACAGGTCAGATACATAAATGTACTGGAAAACCTGGTTTGAATGAAACCTGGCAGGATAGGAAGATGTCAGCAATTATGGTATTTATACATATTCAGCTCATCAGTTTGAGTACAGAGGAGAAATCAGTAAAGCCATGTGCATTAAAAAAAAAAACAAAAAAACACTGTTCTTCCAAGCTGTATTTAAGCCTGCTGGCTGTATGGAGCCAAAGAGAGGCAGCTGCCTGTACAGAAATCCAATTACTGCTTCAGATCACACCTACTTGTGGAGCTGTTATTGCAAATCACAGAAAATGTATCAAAACCCCACAAACCAAATTAACTTAAAATCCAGCTCAATTCTCTGATCCCAAATTACAGTCACAGATTAGATTGCTGTAATTAGTGAGAACAAAGCATCTGTATGACACTGAGATTGTCAGATGAAAACCACTGCAAGTACAAAGTATTTCTGCAAGTATTAGAAAAACTATACCCAGCCTACAGACAACAAAGGAAGCCAAATCATTAAAGTGATTAGAATAATCACTGAAGAATATCTATGATAAGCTTTTGGTACACTTCATAAAGAAAACAGGAAGATTTTAGAGCAGAATCCTGCTCCTAATCTAACCAACACACAAAAAGGTAAGAAGGGAGGAAAAATGCACAGGAAAGATTTACTTTTGCCAGTTCAGCTCCAGCCTAAAGCTCTGTAGAAGCAGAACAGCATCTTTACATTTGTTATTTGGAGTGATAATATAAAACAGTTTAAAGGAGACAAAAAGAAAAAAAAAAAAAAAGACTGGCAAACTTCTGGCTCAAGTCCTTACCTTTTCCATAGGGAGCTGAATAGATGCTTTACAGTCCGAAAACTCTATTGTGATGCTGGGTCCCTGAATTTCTGTGACCACATACTGTAGTTTCTGTGACTCCTTTAACATCTTCCTGTTACTCCCACCAAACTTACCAAGGACACGATAAGCCACGTGAGAAATGCTGTCTGCAGGATTGCGCAGCGTACGCCACAGAGCCTGCAAGCAGTTCAAATAGAACAAGGTCAGACCAGGCTCACTTCAAAATTTTTCAACTTACAGTGCAACAAAATGTCACAGAAACCACTTTTTCATGTATCTGATATTTGGTCCTGCATATCTTCCAGAAAAACAAACACTTTCCAGACGGATTGAAAGCAGTTCGTTGAAAACAGGTGAACTGATTTATAAGGAGATTGTCCTATGCACAGTTTTAGATTTGATTGCTGTGGTCGATCACAAAATCTTTGTCCCAGTGAAATGCAATGTCATACTTATGGCTAATGTTAGATAGATGACATTATGAATTCACTAAGAAAAATTAAGAACCAACATGGGCCAAGTGAAATATCCTCAGACCTAGCTTCTAAATCGAAAAAGAAAATGAAGTACATATTATATTCACAGGCGAAAGGATACGCTAGCACTATTAGAGCAAACAGACAAACTTATAACATCGCTCCAAATTTCAGCCATAGTATAAATACAATCATCTCTGAACATATGGAGATTGCATACAGTTGTCAATCACAGCATGCTGAAGGTAACTAGGTAACTCATCTTACCAGATCTTCATCATTTTCTATTCCAACTCCTCTTAGGTAGCAGTATTCTTCCTACAGTCCCAAGCCTTAATTTTAACTTCTTACCAGGAGGTATAGGAGAAAAGATTCATTCACTTTTAAATGTTTCACTTTTCAGTTGCACAACACCAAATAGTGCTTCGCATACAAATCAGACAGCTATGCTTCCCATGACAGTTTTTTCCAGTCTCATAATCAGAGTTTCACTAACATTCTAACATGTAGTGAATTGACGACCTCCTGTGGCTTAATGGGAAAAAATGTGGTTTACCTGCATAAGCTCGGCTCGAACCGGCTGAATGTGATCGTACAGAAAGTCTGGCTGCAAGTTATCCACACACAGCTCAAGTGTTCTTAAGCCTTGGCTAACCAGGGTCTGAGATCCATTGAGAGCTGACACCAAGGGATCCATGAGCATCGGCAGGTATGGCAGCAGTGAGCTCAGACGGACCGGCACAGTGAGGCACAGCTCCACAAACAAGTCTTTCATGTGTTGTTTATGAAGGCCGCTTTGCAACATATTAAGTCCTGAAAATCATGGATAAATTACACGTTCAAAAGAAAAAAAACAACAGTCCACAATTCAATGTTCAGAAGTCACTGTTTCCTAAGCTCAAAATAACCTGACATTTTCAAGTAGGGCAAGCTTATTTATCTCTAAGCAATGTATTTAGAAAACATAACACAATCATAAAGACAAATTTCATCTCAGGACTCTACACAGTGAATGAATTGTAAGTACATGTACATACAAGAAGATCTGTGTGTGCACTAGAACTGAATATCAAATAAGTGTCAAAATAAAGCAGCATTTGAATAGTGGATGAAAGCAAAAAGACAGCCTGATCCAAGCCTCAACTTCACTTCAATATAAATTTGAAATCTTCTTGTTTCTAAAATATGCGGGCTCCTGAAAACAAACATTAACACATAACATGTTTATGTGAATGCCCATCCACTCTTCCATACAGACAAAATATGTGCCCCAGCTCTCTCCCCCCCACCCAGCAAAAGATTTCATATATTCCACAACCTTAGCTAGCAGCTCTACACTGTCACATATTTTACATAATGATTTAAATGTAAGAGAAATATTTGCTAATTACAATAGCAGGTTCCCCCTGCAGATGTAGGGGAAACCACAGATTTTGCTTTCCCAAAGTCGTTCCGATTAGCTTCTCCGTAGGTTTTAAGTAGTTCTCCCCATTCCCTTGGTCATATCCAGCGTCTCTGGAAGACGGCCTTCACAAGCACATAAGCTCATTTAATCAAGACTCATTCATTTTCCTATTTCTTGCTAGAAACACAACCCCCACGTACATTTCTCACACAGCAGCAAGTGCACACAACACACCCACAACTACAGAAGAGCCAGAGCCTCTCAGCAGTGCTCTTCCCTCAGAAGCAGAGACAGCCTGGCAACCTTGCTCCTCCTGCCACCCCACAGCTCAAAACAACAAGCAAACAAAAACCAACAGCCGCACAACAGAAAGCAGGAAACAAGCAGCAGCAGTTGTGAAGCAGCCAGAACTATGGAGCCTGAAGCAGCTGACAGAAAATGAAAATAAGCCACATCCAAGTTATTTAATCAACTGCTAAGCTCAAAACCAGCAGCTACGTTTGGTTTTGTGTCGTTTTTTTCTTTTAAATTACACAACATAACTTTATGAGTACTATGTACATAAAAAGATCAGAAACTGGGAGGGGGAATAAAGGTATTGTTCTACCTTGCAGTAAGTTTGGTAACAGCGGCAAGAATTCTTGATATAACAGATCATGACTGCCTCCTCCAATAGATCTGAACAGTGCTCTGAGCAGCAGGAAATAGTTATAGGGCTCTTTGGCAGTCTGTGCAAGTTCCATAGAGCTGTTCACAATCTTGTGTAAATGTGGCTATAAGAAAATAAAGCTTTAAGATTAATAAATCATCAATTGTATCATCGCTGCAGTGTAAGACTTTACATGAGACAACTTCTTCAGATCAAAACCCTTCGGTTTCTCCGAGTACTCTGATACCATCCTAATTTTATACTGCTGCTGAGGAAGTGTGACCAAGAACACATAGCAGTATGTAATTAATTGATGAATGCTTTCACATTAGCCAAACAAGCAAGTCTGCTTGCTACTCCAAGCACAATCTGCATTAAAACAGAAACCCACAAATCAAACACTACGAAACACATTTGCTCTAGAGCTCCTAAGGATGGGTAGCAGAAATGCCAGCAGCATCAGAATGACAACAGAAGATATTTCACCATATTAGTTTAATGCAGATCTAACTTCATCATTAATTCTTATTTTTTGGTGAATGCAGTAGTATTACTTTAAAAACTAACTTTTATAAAGGAAAGAAACAGTTCCAGAACTGGAAGAGTGAGGGTCAGCAGCCTCACAGACCAGAGGACTTCAACAGTGCCAGGAATCATTAACAACAGTTGAGAAATACAGGGATCCTCCCCAAGCAGGTACAAATAGTGACACAGTTCTGGATTTAATTCACTTCTAAAAGTGCTCCACATTGTTACACAAATGCTGCAGAGAGCCTTCATCATTCAATTTAATTGTCTACCCAAGGCCCACATCATCAATCTTGCTGAAACAAAAATGTAACAGAAGCGTGAAACTGTGAAGGCAGTAAATCACATCCCTCAAATGGGACCTCCAGCTTATAAAATCCAAATGACCTTGACTCTGATGGTAGAAGAATTAAACCAAAATTATATGAATATTGCCTCATCCTCCTTAGGAACATTGCTTCATATTAATCTTCCAAAGAATCAGGAAAAACAGTCATCCCTACTCTGTTCTGCCCTGAAAATACTGAACTAATCCTGCAATAAAAAATCATTAAGCAGGGAAATCATTTTTATATAGTTGCCTCTATCAGGAACTGTGTTTATTTTAAGGTAGGGAAAGGGAAATTGAGATAAATGTTGAGAGAAGGAGCAGTGTTCGACCAACGTTTGAAAGTTTTTCTGTTATACAGGCAGCTGTTTCTCACAGCTTTAAGAAAGCTTCAAGCTCAGAACACATTATTTCTAATCTTATTAAAAGAAATAATTGTGTTCAACATAAAACAAGTTTTTTTGAACAAGCAAGCAACATGTTAATAGAAAGGTAGAATTCCTCAATGCAGACTTTGGCAACATCCCAAAACTTTCTAACTCAAGAGGTCCATGTCACCAAACATGATGTGAATTAACCAGTCACTACCACACAGAAGTGACAGTCTAAGCAAAATCCCCACGTTAATAAGGCAAAGACAAAAAAAGCACGAGATATGTAACTGTCCTGACCATAAAGTTATGAAGTAGGTGCTAATCCCAACCAGGCTTCTTGCATCTCAGCCATTCAGATTCAGAACTAGCATACCACTGCAGTGCCAAACATTCACAGAAACTGCCTCATAAATAAAGCAGTAACGGATTGCTTGCTTGAACAATGGTGCTAACAGTGGTTCAAAGATGAAAAGACTATCAAATGATACAGAGAGTAAAGCTGAGTTTCTTCAAACATCTGAAGAATACATTAAGAGTGAAAACAGATTTATTTATTTTTTTAATCGAAATGACCTTTACCTTCAGCATTTGTTCATTTTCAGCAGCAAACAACGAGACGGAGCCAAAGACCAACTTGAACAGCTTGAGATACAGATTGGAGAGTTCCACATTAGAGCCCATCTCCGGCAGTCGGTCCAGAAGATACTCTACCAAAATTGTTGCAAAGAGGGCAGAGGTGGTAGGATTTGCCAAGAAGGAGTTGGCAACTATCTATAAAAGGAAACCACAGAGGAATTAATGCTGCTGCAATGAAAGGAACAGAGGGATTCATACACTACCAATTAAAAAATAAAACCAGATTCTGCTTCTCCACCCCAGCTTCCCTGCTGTGCACACAATTCATGTTATCCTCAATGGAAAAGAACCATGCATATAATTTAAATTTAAATTTTAGATGTGTGCTGCAGAAATGGTGTTCTGCTAAGCTAGATCAGAATGCTGACACAACAATCTCACTCAGAAACAGGAATTCCAGAACATGTAATACTCCTTGGAATAAAAGCACCACCTTGAGGTGCTCGTGTTTGTATTTCATGACTTAACCTGGAAAGTTTTTGAAAACCCATCTTTGCAGTGCCTTTTATAAAACATTTCCATTCTTTCATGCTAATTTCAACATTATTACTGAATAATTCCTCTTCAGCCTCAGGCACTCTAAGGCAGGAGGCATTTTCTACAGGCTGGTTATTATCAACTGGAGAAGAAAAACAACAACAAACGTCATACCTGAAGAGCATAGTTTTTTGAGATTCTTTCCACCATATAAGGAACAGTAGTTTGAAAGATCTCTTTAAAAGTCAGTGGGTTCATCATCGTGAATACACCAGCAAAATGCTCCAGAACTTCCTTTTCCTCTTTCATTCTGACTGTCTGACAGTTGGCTACTCGAACGTACGTCTGTCCATTTCCTGCTATTTGAACCTATGGCAATTGAGAAAATGAATCTATCAGTTACAGAACTGTAGCAACTTGTCCCTGCTATTCCTAAAGAAGGACTTGAGTAAAACTCATGTTATACAAGTTTCACATGCAATTCCCATACAACTAGAAGTCACAAAAGCCAACATTGACAATAAAGAGATGAAAATGGAGTGTGAAGATCAGACTTCAAAATCACAGTGAGGAGTGCAAAAAAAACAACAGCAGATATCACACTGCATTTGTAAAGCTACTGGATTCTAAATCATGTATGTTTGTATTTCAGCAACACTTTCTGTAACTTCTAAAGATAAACATGTGCCAAGGGAATGCTTCAGCTGGTAACTAAACTTAAAAAAATCTCTTTGGAGAAGAAATTTGATCTACCACACAAAAAAGATTTTTAGTCTGACCTGCCAGCCTAAATATAGTCAATAATAACTGTTATGAAAATAATCTGCTTCTTGCAAGTGATAAGTACTCTGAAATTCAAACAATTTCCCACTAGACATGGCCCAGAAATGAAAGGTTTCATGAAAATATACTACAAGTGTGAACTGTATTTTAGCTGACAACTATTAAGCGATCTAACACAGAAACTGCATAAAATAGACGTGGCATGGGGTCAGAGTGCATACCTGATAAATATCCAAAGCTTGCATTGCATATTTTACCAGTTTTATATAGATTTGAGTCTCTTTAGGTTGCAACTGCTTATTGGGAATGAACTGTGCCTCTGAAAGGAGACAAAAAAATACAGCAGCAGTTACATACTAAAAATACTATTTGTTTGCTTTTGGCTAGAGTTTTAATTGCAGAATTTTAAAAGTCAAGAGCAACTAAACATGATGCAGCATTACCACCAGGAGCTTTGCACGACGTTATGCCCCACGTGATTGTCTTCACACCACAGACCAAAGTTTTCACTAAGCTTCGGCAGTCTGTGACCTGAAAAGTCTGCTTGTCTTCTTTTTCTTTTTCCCCCTGCTTTTCAAACACAGGTACGGGCGCAGGGGCCACCGGAGTGGCCGGGGCAGGAGATGGAACAGGAACAGGTGCTGCATTTGCTGCTGTTGGCACTCCAGGCAATGCAGCCTCGGCTGCTCCAAGCTCAGACTGTGGTTTGCATTTTTTAAAAATCCCTGAAAGCTGATATCGTGCTATGGTGTGAAACTTCAGAACAAACACCTGTGGGGCCGGGGAAGAGAGGACACAGAAGAGCAGAGTGGAGAGGGGAAGAGAAAAAAAGGAAAGTAAGTTCCTGCTTCAGAATTAAAGATGATTCTAAATCTCTAATTCTAATCCTCCAGCTTAACATACTTAGACCAGTAAGATTTACAACTGCATTTCTGGAATGGCTCAAATAACTGCAAACGTATCTGAGTGTACTACAAAGTGTTAACACACTGTTTTGGCATATCCTCATTTCTGAAGAAAGGAGGGAGTAAGATGTGATTGGTAATATACTACAAAATATTAAGTAGGCTATTCAATACATCATCAAGAATTTTAAACACGTCAGTACCTCCAACATTCTCATGAGAATATCTCTACCATTTCCATTTTCCTGCTCACTTTTAGACCGGATACAGTCTACCAAATTTAGCAGGAGCTTGCAGGACATTGTCTGGATGCTGCTAGGCAGCGACTCATCATCAATGTTCTTGGCAAATAACTGGACAGCAAGGGAGAGATCGTTGAGAGGTAAATGCTGCCGGACGTGATGCACCAGGTCTGCCAGTGTACTGTATGCCAGGGGCCTGCCAGGAAAAACAAGAAACAAACAAAACACATTGAGGACAATCATAACAGCTGCTAATTGGGCTCGACCAATAATCACCACCTGGATCTATTTTCAAGATTCTCAATTACAATTTTCTGTTTTTATATGCAAACACATTGCTTTGAGGTTTTTTCTATTACACAAGAGCATTAAAATCTGTATCATACCAAAGAAGCATTAATCCACCCCACAAGGCCAATATTAGAACTACTTGGATCTTTATTCACCCGCTGCTGAACATCCCCTGCACACGACTTCATCTCCATAACAATTCAGATGTTTCATGTCATGGGAAGCAGTGCTGGTAAGCTTTTTCACAATTAATCCTTGATTACTCGTGATCTCATGAAAACGAGCTATATAAAGATTTAAAACTCTATGCAGACGTTGTGGTAAATATTAGCAAACCCTGAAAGAAAGCCACGGCAGGCACTCAGGAAGACATTCCAACCTTTCTGCCATACCTCAGTGTCTCTCGGGCAGTATATCCAGAGCCAATTAATATAGATTCATCAAACAATTTGTCCATGCATGGAATAAATTCTATAATTAAAAAAAAAAAAAGAAAGAATATGAAAACTAAATATAATGAGTAGCAAAGAAAGAGTTAAAATAAATTTGTTAAGCATTAAGTAACTCATTGTACATACTGAAATGAAAGTTTGACAATAAAATTTACTCCTGAAACGTGTAAACTTTCAATCAAACTCATAGCTCTATTGGCACTTGCTCCTTCAGTAACTTTACAGAACACTCAAAGCAACCCTATGGGTACAACGAGAACAGCTACAGCTGGAAAAAGTGGTTCCATTAATCTCAACTTCACAGAACTTTTTAGAAGCAACTGATGAGTTACTGCCCACGAAAACGCTGCTTTGTGTGTCATCATGCAAGCTCTGTCCCAAAATGTGAGACAGAATATATGGAACTTGGGATACTGAAGACCTATCAGTAACAAACTCAAATGAAAAAGCAAGGTCAAAGAAGCTTTTTTTTCTTTTCTTTCTAAATATAGAATTCAAGAAGGTCACTGAACGATTAGTTCACTCCACCCTAAGGGCAGATAATGGCAATGACAGGAAGGGCTGAACGATCCCACTTCTATAACACAGAGTGCAGTAAAAAGCAGAGCCTCAAGTACAGAGAGGCACCCAAAAAGAACTGAAAGCAAAGTTCACTTCCCAAAGTAATGAGAACTATGTAATAGCCCACACCAAAAGGTACACAAATGTACCTCCTAAATACACAGAAATAGTTGAAATCTTTTCAATGCACAGATACACTATAAAAAAGCAGTACATACGGCTCCTCAAGTCTGTTGTTAAAATGTGCTTAGCAGCAATCAGAAGCTCCTTCCGGAGGTGTGCTGTTTCTGCTGGACAATTGGAGAGCAATTGCAACATTCCTTTCACCATTTGCTGAGAATATTTAGCCACTAATTCCTATAAAAATAATGAAAATACAATCATTATTATACTCTACTTTAAAATTCTTCTCACATCTCCAATACAACATTGAATTAAAATTCAGTGACTCTTCTCCAGGAAGTCTGCTTGTAAAAATAACATACAGTAGCCATTCCATACATGCTTTTATTTTGCATTCACATCAGAACATTTCTGAAAGGATAACCAAGTACAGCTCTACAGATGGTCAGGTTTACTACCAATTGTTCCTCTCTCCAACCCCTGAAGCACAGCACTCAAACAGGTGGCTTTCCCACCACAAAGTAATGAGAGATCTGTTGTATTTAAGAGTAGTGAAGTAACAAAAATGCAGCCTACCTGGTAGATTCTTATGATGTAAGCCAAAAAAGACAAGGTTTTAATTTGAGCAGCGATAAAATCAGCATACAGTTCTTTGTTATAAAGTTTATGTTGCCTGAAATCAAATGGAACAGCGGTTATTTTTCTCCCCCTTCTTAATACCATTGGTCAGAAAATTCATGGCAGTATCAAATTACATCACCTTAAACTGAAGTTCTTGCTCCATAAGACAATAAATTCATTATGGGAGAGCCCACTTACCCAACATTTTATGCTTCAAGTAAAAATGCACAGCCCTGAAGCAACCACACAATTTTCAAGCCCCTGCAGAACACCAAGCTAATACACAGGCACCAAACAGCTGCCTCTCTTCCCCTAGCTGGGGCCATTTTTCTCCAAGCAATATTCCTTCCCAAAGCCTTGCACGTCTTTCAAGTCTCAACCACTTATGCAGATCATCTGAGCAGACAGGGAAAGACAGAGATAGTAATCTTGCTGCACTGCTCTGCACCATTGCTGCTCCTTAGAAACATCTCTCTGAATCAGGCAAAACAGTGCCCACATCTGCAATGGCTCCATACAAGCTAGACTTGGAAAAGCAAGACTGTAACATTGGTGGCTTCCTGAAGACAAATAGCTCCCAAGTCCCAGCCGTGTGGTCTCCATCACATGGAGCACTATTTGTGCTAACATCTATTTCTGTCAGAAGCTCCATTTTAAAAAAATGCCTATCAAACAATAAACTGGGAGGCAGCTCATAACTATGAATCTTCTCAGTGACACATAATGGAAATATTCAAATCTGCCCATTACCTCAAGTACAAAAGTGTAACTGTAGGACAATTTTACATCAAATAATCATTGCTATTTCTGAGATTAAAAGCACTAAGATCAGAAGCAAAACTCAAAGCATCTAAGATAAAAATATTTCAAGTAACCTTGAATAGCAGGTTAAGGAAGTTTATTCCATATATCATCAAAGCAGTACTGAATTACTTTTACCTGGCTTGAGCAGAAACCTGAATTATAATAGTGTTCATAATCAAGGGCACAAATTCAGCTACCACATTATGAATGTTCAGCTTGTAGAGCTTAAAAAAAAAAAAAAAGAAAAAACAGTATAATTAGAGAAATAAGAGAAACACGCAACTAATTTGTGCATTCAACATATCTGAAAGCTAATGAAAGACCAATGAAAAAATCTCACAGTATTATTATTCCACCATATTTTAATCTCAATATTGGTTACATTTTGCCATGGGAAGTTACACAACTGAGTAACCAGAAGTGCTTAGGTGCAAAACACAACACTGTACTAACCTGATACATAAGAACAACAATAATAGGTAGCTCGGCCAGGACCTTCAGGGATAAAGATCCCCTGGGTATTATAGAATGCTGAAAAGAGAATACATGTTTTATAAACAGTTTGTTGATTTTTAAAAGTGCTCGTAATGCATTTTTAAAGAAACTGCTCATTTTAATAGATACACTTACAGAAGATTTAAGGGGCACAAAGCCACTCGGTAATCACATTAAATAAAAAATCCTGTGGTTGCATAGCAAATATACGACAGGTTTCAATCATCTTCTACAAATACAGGTTGATACACAAAACCAACCAAAAGAGCCTACTGCGTTCTCAGTTCGAATACTTACAGTTCTTGTCTCACTGTCTTCTCTCTCCGGGTTCACCTTCACCACAATTGTTGTAATCATGCCAACCATCTCAGGAGGAGGAACAGTGTTCTCAGGAATCACCTGAGGATTCTCGAAATACCGACCCTAGAAGCAGACAAAGAGCAGAAGAGAAATGCAGTCATGCTAGTTACAGTCCAGGCAATTCTTCCACATAATTTTTCCCCACAGCTCATTGTAGATATCTTCTACACAGGACCTTCACTCTCCAGAAGGTTGCTGGGACTGCATCCCCCATAATCTTTTGCTCCTATACAGCAGGAAGCAGAAAAGAAAAACATTGAAGCAGACAGCTGTATCTGACAGAAAGAACAGGCAACGGCCTCCAGAGATCAAGCAAGTTGAAGAACTCTACTGGAAGGTAAGTCATTGCAGCCTTCCCTCAAAAAAAACAAAAAAAAACCAACCAAAATTTGGAGATTGGTGAAGCCAATAGAATGGTATTTTATTAAACAAATGCACCTTGGTTTTCTCACACTGTTAATACTACAAAAACAAGATTTTCTAAATCAAAGTCTAAATTTCTCTGTTTTGTAGAGAATTTCCATTATATATTTTTCTTAAAACTAACTGAATCATTAGATGTAGAAGTAATTAACTCATTTAGAGGCAAAATTAAGACAGAGGATTTAGTTCCCTGACTACAGCAAGGGTGATTTGGGAAATAAAAAACTCACCACAACTTTAGGAAGTTCCTTGTAAATCTGCTTCACAAAGTCCAAAAAATGATGGATCTAGGAAAGAAAAAGGTGCTTCACCACACAGCCAAAAACTTACAATTGTACAATGCCTGTATTAGCAGCAGTACAACTACATGCAACCTTTAGCCACAACTAGAGTTCACTTTTTGTGACATCTAAAAGGGATACTGAAGTTCTCCAAGTCTATTCTGTTCCACTCACATTAACTTGAACTGACTTGGAAAGAATCTAATTTGACTATAACCTCATCATTTTCCCAATGTGGTACAAATAGGAATAATGACTAGAAAATAATCAAGTCTTCTGAGGGAAAAAAAATAAATCAAGGAAAGAAAGCAAAAGAAGAAAAACACAGACTTTCATGCAAACTCCTTCTTGAGGCACAGGAGTGACACAAGTGTGGAAAGAGAAGAGGAAATAAGAGATGATAATATTCCAGGATTTTTCTTTCACAAACCAAAAAGGCACCAATTCTCTCTTCCTCTGAGGGTGTTTTATCCTTTTTGGAGATGCTCCCATGCTAACACAGTACCCATAAACACCTGAAGTGAAAGCAACCAGACTTTAACAGTTTGTTTTGTTGGTTTTTTACCCTCCACAGGGTGCTGGACTGCTTAGCACTGTGCAATCCTCTTCTATGAAGTATTTGAGGGTTGTTTTTTTGCTGTTGGTTTTCTAATATATGGTTACTAGAGGTCAACAAACAGAAAATGACAGCAGAAATAAAACACACAGCAATTCTGAAAAGAGCATGGGAGTAACAGCACGATTGATCACTTACTTCTTGAGTGATTGCTGGTCTGAACTGTTTGTGCAATTCAATTATTATTCTTAAGCAGATCAGTACATTTTCTTCATTCTCCGTCTGATAAAAAGCAGAACTTCAGTGAGTCTACCATTGCATTCTTCAACTTCAAAACCCCATAAAAGCACAGTTATCTCATTCCATTACTGTAGATTTGCATGAGCAAGATGCCTTTAATTTGATCTAACTTTACCCTGTAACCTCTGGAGAAGGCTGAAAATAAATTAAATTCATCCCTTTTGGAACAAAAACCAGAATGGCTGAACACCATCAGACCTGACTACACATCGCAGACAGAAGCACAAGTGGAGCCATTTGCACACCAAGACATCCCCAAATATAACATGTTATTTTTGGCAGGCTTTGAGTAACAATGTTTTCAGTGCTGAGTAAGAAGCAAATCTACATCTCCAGAACAAAGCATTTGCATCTACACAAGGTAAGCAAAAAAAAGCGCATAAATGTAATGTTGTCTAAGGCAAGTGATAAAGAACAGTTCCCTGCAAAATTAAAAGCCAAGAAAGGGAGAAAAAAGAGAACTTGAAGAAATCAGAAATCCTACAGACAGTAAGTAATTGCACTGATAAAGGCTAAGCAGAATGTTGCTCCACTCTTGCTCCAGAAGCACAGCCAATGTAATTACTCTCAAAAACCCACCCCCAGCAATTCTGGAGATGAAGTAGAACTTTCTGCATATCTGGAACAGTTTTAAAACAAAATATACACACACACCCATAAGCAAAGATAAATACCTCTAGAAATCTAAACATCACAGACAGGATATTCTTGGTATGAAGACGAAGGTGCTCATTTGTTGGTATTCTGTGGATTATTTCAAGCACTAATTTCCGGAGTTGCTGTTTAAATCAAGAAATAATTAAATAAACCAAGAGCTGCTGGGATTTTTTAGGAGACCACAAAAAAACAACAGTTAATGGATGCATGTTTTCAACTTCCATACTTGAGCACCACTTTACTTTGCACAGGCTGGCCCTTAGATACAAACACAAAATGCTTCCTATTTGAATAAGCCAAATGTAACAATCACTGTTGAAAATGCGCTCCTTAAGTCCAGTAAACCATTAATGACACGGATTCTCAACCACTGCCTTTTGTTACAAAGCGTAACAACTTATCAGCAAGAAAGACAAGTCCAGCATCCAGCCTTCCCCCCACTGCTCTTAGAAGCATGATGGCAAAGTTTAAAAGCAACGTATTCAGAAACTGGACTTTTCAGTTTCTCTCCAAACAACAGATCTATTTTTAAGAACAAAGGTAGTACAGAAGTCAGTTTGTTGGCTAACCAAGAGCATCACTGAACAAGCAGCCTGCTGCACGCTCTGCAGAAGGCAGAGATGCTCTGCACAGCTTACCTGGGCTGGCTTCTCCTGCAGAAACTGAACTTCTCCGTCCTGCAGGAAGGTGAGGAACCTTGGGATGATGTGTTCCAGGAATGTAGAATACTGAGGGGATGATGTCACATTCTAATTCAAAAGAAAATGAAAACATGAAGACATAACACACTGCACACTACCACAGATTGTATCAAGTTACATTCAAAGCTTCTAGAAAACATTTTCAGTGATTTTCATCAGATGTTGTATTTAAGCATCTGCTGACATGCTACAGTTAGCATCTTTGAAACAAGCACACACAAAACCCCAGGAGGATATTTTCAGATACTCACTGTAATAGTAAGTTCTGCTCAGCCTGTGCACAAACTACTGCAGAAAGGTCACAGACAGCTCTGTCCCTTACACACCCTAAGCAAGGATGAAGCCTTTTAACTGTTTTAATGCAAATAATACAGTTGTGACAGCTCTAATTGCATTTCATTGCATTAACCTAAACAAAATAGTTTGCTGGACGGGAGATTGCACTGATAAGCTCATCAACAACTGAAATCTGCACAGCACTGCACTTCCAGCACCTCGCATAAAGCTTACTTAAGAATATCTGATGACATCAAAGAGCACTAGAATGGGTATTTTTGTGTCCATGCCACAGACTAAGCAAGATCACTTCAAACAATACAGATTTGGAAAAAAGCTGTTACAGCAACAGCACTTTTATTCTTATTCATCACAGCTAAAAACACAAAGAGGGCATTACAGCTATTCTGAGATCTTGCATTTATTCATTCCACAAAAGAACAAGTTCTCCACAATTTCAGAACACACTCATTCTAACTAGGTGTTCAGTGACAGTACCATCTGACTAACATATGCTTGGTTTAACTTGTTTCTCAACTTTGTTTCTGGTGCTCATCTAAACCTGATTTATCACTGAGCAAGAGACGTCACTGGAGTCATCTCCACTCCTGATGCCAGACTGCATCTCACAGCTCCTCACTTCCATCCCATGGGATTATTCAGGAGTAACAGAGGGCCTTTTGCATCACAAGAACAAAACACAAACTCAAAATAAATAAAACAATGCTTAAAATACAGATTTCAGATCACTGAGCTCAATAGAAAAAAGAAAACATGTGATGTCACCTTTATTTAAATGCTCACTGAACAATGACTACAGAACAAAAGAGCTCTCAAGTTCAAAGATGAACTCTTCAAACATCTGGGTAGCTGCTAAATGCAGCAGTAACATAAGTGCTTTATAGTAGAATTTACAACTCACAACAATAATACAAATCTTTTAACTGCATAATATCAGATGTCACACTGACTGACACGAAGCACCGTAAGGACTGCCATCCTGGACAGCTTTTTTTATTAATTACCTCAAAATTCTCACTGACTTCTTGCATCATTTTCAATTTGGTTTCATCGGCTGAAAAAGGAAATTCAAACAAAAAAGTAAATAAATACAAAGCTAAATCATGAAAGCAAGTACCAGGCTCACTGATGAAAGAAGCAATCAGATCTTATCAGTTTAGCTGTCACCGCCAAATTACAAGGCACACAACTCTCACAAACATCCCTGTCATACAACCACACACACGACTCACTCTCTCTTTGGCTCAAGGAAATATTATTCATCACTTTGCTTCTTCAAAAATCAGTATTTTAACAAACTTTAAACTGAATTTAGCATGCATTTGTCAACTTTTTGAACAATATTCAGACATTTGTGAAACAAACCACAAGTGAACACAATTCTATGATTCTATTAGCAGTCCGATAAGACAAAAAGGAGAAACAGTTTCAAACTAGAAGATGGGAAATCTAGATTGAATGTAAGGAAAATGTTTTTTACAATAAGGATAGTGAGGCAGTGGCACAGGGTGCAGAGAATGTTGGTCATGCCCTGTCCCTGCAGACATCCAAGCTCAGGGGATGGATCAGAGCACTGATGGAGCTGTCAGTGTCCCTGCTCAGCGCGGGGGACTTACACTGGATGAGTTTGAGGGTCCCCTCCAGCTCAAAAATGATTTTATGATTTAACTTACAATACAGAAAAAATTGTATCTTACGTGTATTGACATCTGTAAGAGCAGCCACAAATTGAAGGTACTTTTTCATCAGAGTGGTTTGGTCCACCACTGTGGGCCCTTGTGCTGAAACAAATGCCATCTTGGAGGAGGGAGATCAGCTTTCACTACATAGAATCAAGATCAACACGCCTACAAAATATATGTGTGTGTGTTAGTTTACATACCTGCTCAATTGCAGTCATCATCTTACCCAAACCCATTCGTCTAACACACTGAAGAGGACATATCTCACTCCCAGAGTCACAGGGCACATCTCTGCAGGCCTACGTGAACAATGCCTGGTGTGTGCAGCACCCAGGAGCACAGGCACAAACCTCCAAACAGCAAGGCGACCCAGCTCTTCCCATCTGCCCTCTCTGCATCTGCTCTGAGGCCTCACCTGGAGCACTGCACCCAGGCCTGGGGCCACAGCTCAGGAGGGATGCGGAGCTGTTGGCATGGGCACAGAGATGCTCAGAGGTTGGACGGGGACAGGCTGAGGAAATCGGGGGTGTGCAGCCTGGAGAAGAGAAGGCTGCGGGAAGACTCAAGAGCAGCCTTACAATACTTAAATGGAGCGTATAAACCAGAAGGAAACTGACTTTTTACACGAGTAGACAGTGACAGGGTAAGGGGGATTGGTTTTAAACTGAAAGAAGGGAGATTTAGGTTAGATGTAGGGGAAATTTTTCTCCAAGAGATCGGTGACGTGCCGGCAGCGCTGCGCAGAGCTGTGCTGCACCATCCCTGGAGGTGCCAAGGGCACGGATGGGCAGCCGGAGCTGCCGCCCGGTTTGGGAGCTGGTAGCCCTGCCCACAGCAAAGAGACGGAGCGGGGCGACCCCAGAGCTTCCTTCCAACGGAACCATTCTGGGCTCCCAAGATCCATGTCAGCATCAGCGCCTTCCTTCTGCTCTGCCCTCCGACCCGAATCCCACCAGCGACCCGCAGCCGGAGCTGCCAGCAGCCGAGCTGCCGCTCGCGGCCCTTCCCGCCTGCACAGCAACCCGCGTTCGGACATCCTCAGCCTCCGGCTCCGGCCTCGCCGCCGCTCGCGGCCGCTTACCTGCACCGCCCGGCGCTCCCCGCCGCCGCCATCACGCCGCCCCCATCCCCGCCGACACGGACACGGAACGAACGGCCGTGCCGGCGCTCCCTGCGGCCCAAGGCCTCCGAGCGCGAATCTGCCGGACGGCGGCCCTTCCTCCTCCTCTGCTCCGTGCCCCGCCGCCCCGCCGTTTCGCCCCGGCCCGCCACCCCCACGCTGCTCACCCCGCGGCCCCCCGACTCCTCCTTTGTTGCTGCCGGAGCCCGGCGGCGGCGCATGGGCGCAACGGAAGCTCCCGAGCTCAGTTCCGGCCGCCTCCTCCCGCCGCCCGCCTCGCGCGCACCCCCGGGCGGAGCGCAGCGCAGCCATCGATGGCAGCGCCGCCACGGCGCGCGGGGAGCGGCGCTGCCCCGGGCTGCGCGGCCCCGCCGGGTCTCTCCGAGGAGCGTACGCCCCAAGCGCTGCGGCCGCGGGCGGCGGGACGCGCAGCCGAGGGCACGGGGCACGGCCGGACCGCCCCGCGGGATCTTTTGGGCGCTCGGGGCTGCTCGCGCACCGCCCCCTCACAGCACGGCGCGCCCCCGCCCGCGGAGCCGGGCAGCGCCGCAAGGAACTCGGAGGGGCTTCGGTCAGACGGTGCCCCGCGGGTCACGGAGCCGCGGTGGGCAGGGCTGCCAACCGCTGGATCTGGGCGGCGGCGGGCCGTCCGCGTTTAGACTTTTGACGGCGCGGCCCCGCGGGCCCTTCCCCCTGGGGGTGGTTGGGCGCCGCCGAGGGGGAGCGGCCCCGGGGGCGGACGGACGGAGCGCCGCAGTACCGCGGGCGGCCTCGAGGGCAGCGCCCTGCGCTGAGCGCCCGTCATGCTGCGGCTGAGCTGCGTGCTGCTGCCCGCCGTGCTGCTGCTGCTCTGCCGTGCCGCCGCGGCGCCGGGTAACGGAGAGAAGGGCCTGCGGCCCCGGGAGATGGAGAGGCGCTCGGGCGTGGGGCTGCGGGGACGGCGGGGCGGGGACGGGCTGCGTCACCTCGGGGAGCTGGGCCGGCCGGGGGCTGATGGTTGCCCGAAGCCGGGAAGCGCTTCTGCTTCCCGCGGCGCTCGGGCAGCATACGGCTCCCGCTTTGGTCTCGGGTTGGAAAGGTGGAAGGGACCGCGGAGCGCTGCTGAGCTCCGTGCCCGTGGGGGAGGCACTGATCGGCGGCGGCGGGTCGACCCTGGCTGGGCAGAGCCCGGCGATAGCCTCAAGGAGATAACCGCGAGGCGGCTGTTTTTTTCCGCAAGTTTCGCTGAGAAGAAGCGGAGGACGTCCTGAACCTTCTAGAGAGCTGGAACCTCGCAGCACTCGGTTTCATTAAATCACATTTTCCTCCGGGAACCCCAGAAGCTGAACAAACTCAGAGCTGTTCCTTGCCCTGTATGAGGGCAACTGACGAGTTCTAGTTTGGTCAGTACTGTGAACATTGTTTTTCACCACTCTTTTGCATCCAGATTTGCTCAGAACCTGCAATCCCTGGAATAACGTGAGGGCACTACACGGATGCTTTGTGCTCCTCTCCCACCCCAGCCAGAGGGCTGCAGGAAAGGCAGTGCAGGGGTTAGCTGGCCCACTGCTCCCTCCTGTCCCCATGAGCAATCTGTTAGCTGCTGGAAGACTGAGGGAGCCCCACAGCTGCACAGTGCTCTGCCTAGCATTGCCCCCATGCTCTCCCATGAGAGAACAGCTGGGAGGAGAACTGCTCAGGGTGGCAAAACACCAGGTCCCCTTCACAGCTCTGTCCCACTTCAGAGCTTGCAGTGGCTGTCGTGTTTTGTTTTGATTTAGCAGATCATTTCACCATAAAATAGCTTAGGTTGGAATGTGTCTTACAGCCTATCCAGTCCCAACCCCTGGCCATGGGCTGGCTGCTCCCCAGCAGCTCAGGCTGCCCAGGGCCCCTCCACAGCCTCAGGAACCTCCAAGGATGGGCAGCCTGTGCCACAGCCTCACCATCTGCTCAGTAAACTTCTTTTACATTCATTTCCAGGCTCTTTTCAATCCTGTCCGGTGGCAGAACAAGGGGCAATGGGCACTAACTGGGCATAGGAAGTTCCACACAAACACGAGGAAAAATTTCTTTGCTTTGAGGGTGACAGAGCACTGGAACAGGCTGCCCAGAGAGGCTGTGGAGTCTCCTTATAGATTATAAAGAAGAAACAGCTGTACTGATGTTTTACATTCAGTTAGGAGGAGGTTGAGCTGTTCAGTAGAGCTGACAGGGGAAGCAATTGGATGAAATCTTACCTGACTTAAGAAGTCCATATTCTTTTTAGGATAATGGTTTGTCCAGTGAGAGATTTCTTGAGGCCAGCCTGATAACTTCTGTTTTCTGTAGCTGCAAAGGATTGTTCTGAATCTTCACCTTTGGCTTCTTCACTCTGCTCCTCACTAGCACTGCAGAAATCAAAAAGATGTGGAGGGGATATTATTGAAAAGTTTTGCTTTCTCCTTCACTTGAATTTCAGCTTCTTGAGTCAGGGTGAGTTGTGCTTAATTATAAATTAATTGGAACAACCAAAATTAGAGCTGAACGTGGCCTTCTTCCAGTAGCTGGAAGCTCAATGACAGCATTGTTAGACCATTAGTGACACTGGGCCTATAGCTATAGCCTAACTGTACCTCTAAAAACTCCTCAGAGACTCCCTCCTACTGTTGACACTTCTAGGACCCCTTCTAATGGATGTGTCATGTTGGAATGCATATATGCACAGAACAGTTCCTGTTCCAGATTTTTAAATGGCAAAAAGGTGGTAGTTTGAACTTAGTGCTGTGAGTCACATAACCACAGCTAACTAGGTAAGGTGCACTGAGTTACATTTCTCTTTTTTGTCCTGCTTCTGAAATCCACAGAGCAGTATGGTCTGGAAATCACCAACAATGGTCCCATCACAACAGGAGCTCAAGCTACTCTTCACGCCATTCTGAGGACGAAGAACGACAGCACTGTATCAAACTTGTATCACTTTAACTGGATTTATGCTCCTCTGATCCTGATAGAGAAATCCGAGCAGCGGTTGCACTCCGTAATTAACGTGACTGGTGAATTTCCTGGGGCTTTTCCCGTATCTGTCTGGGTGACTCACAGAAACTGCTGGTTATGTCGGCCAGTTGCTAGGAACGTCACCATGCTTCAGATCACAGGTAAAGCAGAATTGCTGCTGCCCTCGCTAGCATCAGAAAAGGAAAGCCAGGCGGAAATATGGCCTCCAGCAGCAGAGTTTGATTTGTGTAGGCCTTCGTTGCAGGAGGTTTTGGCCAGCACTGTAGCAACTGGGCCGTGCTGCAGGCTGCCTATCTCAGTCAGTCCAGGATTTTTTCCTCTCAGTCCTATTAGAAGCTTCATCTTGTCCCACTGTATAACCTTCCGTAAGCCAAGTAATCTCATCGCGTGTAGCAACATTGAGTAATAGATCAAAAATACACTTAACTGTTTGGACTGGGGCACAGAAAGACTTATGCTGTGTATTTTAAGTCATGTGTTGGTACACACAGCATCCTATGAAAGTGATTCATGCTGTCATTCTTTGTCTACCTTAATTTTCTGCAGAATTTGTCACGGGGAATCTTACCATTGCCCAGATAGAAGACAGCAGATTTATCAAGCATGGTTCCAGCTCTTCTATGGGTGCTGTGACACGGATTTCTTTCTGTCTTCATGATCCAAGTGATTACTTCAAGTCAGCTTCATTTGTCTACAACTGGGACTTTGGAGATGGGTAGGTGTGGTTACTGTGTTCTCTTCAATGATTACTTAAGGTGCCTCTCATTCAGCTGTTCATCTAGAGAGAAATCCTGTTCATACACGGGATGGCACACACGCCTTTGCCCATTGGTATGACCCTGCAGCAGGGAGGATGAAAGATGTCCAGCTATTTGCCTTCTCTTGAGTACAAATTTATGTCCAGCACAAACAAGAGTACACAAATAGAAAAATAAGATCCAGTTTTTGAATGCTGCATCTTTCTTTCTATCTTCCTTTTTTTAAAAAAAAAATCTTTTATTTTTCCTTTTCAATACTTCAATTAGCTGCAGTCCACCTGTTTTAATGGTAGTTTTCATCTTTTACTGTTTATTCCTATTCCATTTTCTAAAGTCCCATAGCACTATCCTTGATTCTATAAATACACTGTGAGTCTGATACTGACTATAGTTTTACTGGTTTTACACCTGCTAACTGCAACAGACATTAATCCTTACTGATGAGGACATGAAGGAGAATTAGAATCATAGCTGACTACCACTGGCTTTAAAGAAAATACTCCTTTTTCAATGTTAAATCAGAAATAAGCAAGTACTTGATAAAATTCAGTTTTGATTTTCATATTGCACACAGAGTTTATCAGATTACCAAGGAGCCCTTTGTCTACTGCAACTACTCCACCACGGGGAATCGCACAGTGCATCTCAAAGTCGTAGCAGAATGGGAGCAAATTGGAAGCATCATACATGAAACAGAAACTGTGCAGAAAACTGGTGATTTTACCACTGCTTTGGAGCTGCTAGGTAATTATAAAACATTTTGCACGCTCAAAATAAAATGTTATATGTGGTAGTGATGCAATCTAGATGGTAGGTTTTTAAGGTGGTAACACAACATAGGTGCTGATTCAAGTGGATGAACTGGTCAGTATTTTTCAATGAAGAGTTTGCATTCTAAAATGGACTTTGCACCATTCTGGTTCACAAAAAGTCTAAAATCTTCTGTTTCTTTTTCATTCCTTCGAAGTTTCACTGTCTTTTGTAACAGCCTCAAACAGACTCAAAACTTCAAATAATTTGTTTATCATACTTATGGAGGATCCGCTTTAATTTATGATGAATATCCCTAAAAAATATATCTGTTAGAACAAGTGTTGTGAAAGTTTCATTGATTTGGTCAGTTGTAAACAAACACACTTCAATAATCCCATGCATTATTATGTACCTGATTACATTCTAAAAAGAAATCACAAAGCGTCCTGAAAACTTTTAACAACTCTACCAGTAGGTTTCTTTCTTCGGGGTGTGAGGAAGCTGTTGTTTGTGTGAGTGATGCAGCCATCATCTGCATGGTCTAAGAGAAACATTTACTGGAAAACCAATGAATTTCAGGTTGTGTTCCATGTGATGTGCTTGCTTTCTTCCTCTCAGATGCTGTTAAAAGCATTCACGTAGTGGGCTCCAGAGAGACTCACGTCATGGAGAACTTGAGTTTATCTCTTCACATCAATGGCACGTAAGTAGCAAACACTACTGCTTTGCACAAAACACTTTATCTAAGCTTTTTTTCCTCCTCTGTTTCCTTAAAAGTCACTTGCACCCCACAGAACTGTTTGTTAAAGTCTTCTTTGAAGAGAACACAGTTGAATACTTGTTTTTTCTTGACTTAAAATACCATGAACTCTAAGAGTCTGACAGAGCCCACATCTGTGCAGAAAAGAAGGATGTTAAAATGTTCATCTCCTCATCAAATCCTCATATAGAAAGCAAAGGTTATCTTTATCCCTTTGTAAATAGAATGTTGAAAGAGAACTTGCCAGAGGAAGATAGTGGAAACAACGACATTTTTAAACTCTCTTTTGAATTTTTATCCCTGACCAATTAATTTCCTCATAATTAAATCAAACTGCAGTCAGAGTCCTGTTGAATGGCAGCAGCCCTTGACTGGCACATGGGAGTGGTGAGTTTCAGAAATCAGTTTGACAAAGTAAAGGCTGACAGAAGATGAATAAGAGAAAGGGGCACCGCACAGTGAGAGCAGGGTGTTTTGTTTTTAAAGTCATCTTTGGAAGGAAAAGTCCAGAGAAAGATGAAGTTGTTGAAGAGAAATGAGGCAAGGAAGGAGAGGAAAATGGAAATGTCACATTGCAATGTAATGAGCTGGGAAAAGTCTAAGTCGGGTAACTAATCACCTACCATTGTAGGAATGTAGGAGACTCAGGAGCACCTTGCTCTGAGCACAAGCTCTCTAAAGCTGCAGTATTTAGAACGTGTGAGGGTTTCTTATATAGCAGAAGCATTTTAAGTAACATTTGAAGCACTCAGGAAGGTGCCTTCACCATAAAAATCTCCATGATCACAAAGAAATTTATTCTCCAGAAGAGTAACTCACCTGTGCTCTGCTACAGGGAGCGGATTTGCCTAACGGTGGGTTTCCAAAAACAAACCAGAAAAGAGCAGGGCTGCAGGACAGAGGGAGCAGCACCCAATGCAGTCGTGTACCAAAGACAGAAGTGGTACAGCTACACAGCACAGTTTGCACTCAGCAAGGGGGCTGCACTTTGAGAGACTGGAAATTGCAAATATGCAAGTAAATATGAATAGTTAAAAAAAATATTACAGGCTACCAGGCTTGACTCCAAGATGGCCATCAGTTCTTGCCAGACCTATCCTCTAGCAGCAGGGCTGGGACTGCTGTGACAGCAGTCTGTGACAAAACCAAGAACAAAGGCTTGAGAGATGTGTCATCAAACACATAAACATGCTGCTTTCTTACCAGAGACTACCCTGAGCAGATAAGGAACAAAATACTAGTAAGACAGTGTAAAGAAAAGCTCTGTCATCAGAATCAAAGTCCATAGTGTGTAGGGGGAGTCCAAGCAGAATCAGTTGGAGCAAGGACCTGACAGTGTAAATAAATGGCATCAGCTGGATACAGTGAGAATGCAGGCAGACATAATGTGGATTGTAGCTAGAGAGCCTGACAACAACTGAAATCTTTTTGTTTTTGTAATACCAAGATCCTTGCAAGTTATTTAACTATCCTAACTGTTAGTCCATTGTGCAGAGGTCAATTCACATTCTTTTATTTCCTCTTTTTTTTTTTGTTAAATCAGAAGTCTCAGGTGTTCTTCAGTAGCACAGTGATCTCCACTGTGAAAAGAAGAAAGAAAACCAACCTATGTTCCCCTAGAAGAGGGGGAAAAAAAAGATTGCTTTTATCTCTGTTAGAGCAGGACATGGGTTTGCTATGCACAATGGCCTGCCTATGACCCACCCAGGTATTTAGCTTTCAGCTGAAAGGACTGCTGTTATAAAAGCATCACAAAGGCTTTTTTTCAGTGGACAAACACTATGAACCAAGTAATTGCGCTGTTAATTACTTCTCTATTTGTAGTTAGATTAACCTTATTATTTTCTAAGATGTTTTACAGTTTTATCCCAGTGATTAATCAGCTGTTAGCTGAAAATTTTGGAGCTTTCAATGCGCTGTTGTGGTTTGTTCATTCTTAAATGTCATTTCAGCCCCCCGCTGGCATTATGCTGGCTTATCAAGTCCGAGTGCATTCCATTAGAAGGCGAGAAGTGCCATCTGGTGGTGATCGCCGGCTCCTGCTACAACCTCAGCCATACCTTCAGCGACGCCGGGCAGTACTGCCTCAGCGTCCGGGTGCAGAGCGGCGTGACGATGCTGCAGACCTACCATGAAATAAAAGTGCGGCCAGCAGGTGAGCTGCAGCCACACATTCCCCATTGTCCAGGGTTCTGTCTGTCTCAGGCATTAACTTGCAGCTGATGAGGTTTCAGGAAGCATGGAGAGAAGGGAAAGCATATATTGTGCCTACTGTAATTGCTCTGAGCTTTTTGTATCCTGCTGAACCCTTAATCTCCAGAGTGTCTTGAAGCTAAAGTGTTCCCTGGGAAGATTTAAATTACATATTTTTCAGTTTAAATAGTCTCTCTCTCTTATAGTTAGAGAGGATAAGTGCAAAAACATAAGTGGCTGTAGCACTCCCTTAATTAAGCAGCCTGAATTCTTTTTAGTATTTTTTTTAAGGGTAGCCTTCTCTAATCTCCATTTCATTACATGTTTCTATTCCCTCAGCCAGCAATCCCTGCAGGCCACCCTGTTTCCTGCCCTTCGTGGGGCTCTGATTCATCTGAGAAAGAGGACCTGGCCAGGAGACAGCTGGATTGTGATAACAGAACAGTTACAGAACATCCCACTGGGACAGCACCTCTATACATCTAGGATTGCTCACTGCAGGAGGCAGTAGTGTACACTCAGGGCATAGAGGTAGAATCCTCTTTGCTGAGGGCTACCAGCTGTTGCAAAGATGATGCTTATCAAGATTCCTCCCTACCCATTCAGGGCATGACAGAGGTACAGACACTCTTGGGAGTTAAGGCTAAAACTTAAACAGCTTTTTTAGCCTGCTTAAGCTGACCCTTGCAATCCCATATTCCTACTTTTCTGATTGTAGAAAGATCTGAAGTAATCTAGGCTGAAAAATCTGTTCCCTGATGCACGCACATCCTTTGTTGTAAAAATGTGAAGAGTTTTCCTAAGACAACTTTTTCTTCTGTTGCCTCTTCTCAGTGTATTATATCACTCCAGGAATGTCCCCTTGTGCTCTTTCCCAGGAATCCAGCCAGCCTTCTTTGTCCTGCTGTGCCTCACCCTGGTTTCAGTGGTGGTAGGACTGGTGCTGTACACGACCTTTCGAAGTAACACACAACAGAAAGACCTTGTGGAGGTATTACTTTGAGCTGGGATAGTAATTAGATAGCTTTCAGCTATGTCTCTTCTTTCATCCTCAGGCAAACAGAGTGCGAGGGAGCATTTCTCTGGTACCTGTCTGAGCTGGCAGAGTTTAAGCAACAGGCATGGAGAAAAACATCCAGCAGGCTTCTGGAGAAACAAAACTGCAATTCAAGTTCCCAGGGCTATCATGTCTAGTTAGTTAAAGTTCCTAAGCATGTGCTTGAATTGAAGTACACCTTCCAGAGGATGTATCTGGAGTGGTTACACGGAAGAAAGCAGAGGGATGATGAGAAGGGATAGGGAACAGTAAAAAAGGATGGTTATGTTAACTGAAGTGACACTAAATTGTCACCCTCATCTCTGCTGGTGCCCTTCCATCTCCCTTGTGTAGCTTTTTACATGTTCATATTTATAAGGCATGAGCTCCCAAATCAAAGATAGCTTCTTGGCCCTTTGGAAAGTACCTCATACAGGTAACATCATGCCACAATGCGCATAAATGGACCTCTAGGAGGGCTGCTGCAATCCTTGTGTCCAGCTGGTATGAATCTGTCACCAACTTTGAATAGATTTCTGATAGAAACTGATTGAGGACCAGGTGCCATTTCCAACCCAGAGCATTCTGCCTGGTTTCCCTTGAACTGGTATGACTGGAATTAAAAACATTCTCATTAATGTTCCTTTTCCAGGTAGCTGACTTTGACTTTTCTCCGCTGTCCGATAAAAGCCTGTCTTCTCATTCAGAGTCAGGCTGTGGCCAAGTATGTTGCAGATCATGTTTTCTTCAGTCATCTCAAGAAGCTGACGGGGAGAGTCATGAATTTCTACTTTCTTTCTACAAGCCAGTCAAAATGTACACGGTGTGAAGAACACAAGTGCACTTTAGTTACACTGACTCCAAGTTTAACTTTCTCACGTGTGATGAGTTGCAAGCCCAGTGCTGCATGAATGGTTTCTTTTTGCCAATGCTATGAGGTAAACCACTTCACCAAGTCCAGCACTTGAGTGTTTCATTATATAATCCAAAAAAGAAGGAGCCTGAAACACAACAGAAGTAATTTTGTATTTTAAAATCATATGGATGTATACATTTACAGCTGTGAAAGCAGCATTTTATTCTTATGAAAGATTATTTTATTTGCTCAACTCACTACCTCTTGTAATTTCTCTGTTCCTTCTGCTGTATGTTTCAAAAAAGAAAATGCTTAAAACAAACATACTTCTCTTTCTTATGCTGTAAAAACACTACTGGAAATGCAAGTCATCCAAAAGGTGGTTCTAAAAGGGAACTAACTTGTCCTGCTTGGGTGAGGCTTCAGCCTATGTCCTTCAGTGAAGCAGACTACTTAATTATGTTGTCTTTTTTCCTCCATCTTAAAAGGCCCCTTTGTTAAGTTAATGAGGTGGTGTGGGGCTGCAGTAGCTGGTGACCTGCTCCTGGAAAGGTAGTGCTACTCACAGGAGCCCGGTGGGATGGCAGCAGCCACTGTGAAAGACTCTGCACCTCCAGCAGTCTGAGACCACGTCAGTCTGTATAAGTAGCATTTTTTCATAATATTCCTTCTTCTTTTCTTTCTTATGTTACCACCCAGCTGGTCACCAAAGCTCCCGTGTCAAAAAAAGCAGTAACTTGCAGCTCAAAGTGCTCAGCAAAACACGCTCGATTCACAGTCAGTGTTCAAGCTGTATAAACTCCTTGTTCATTGCAGACTGTCTTCTATGATCAGCTTCCTGCTCAGCCAGGTTTTTCTTCATGCTATGAAGTATCTCAGAGTACCCTGGAGATTTTTTTTTTTTTTTTTTTTTTACACTGAACTGTTTTGGGGCCCATTTCTTTTCTTAAACACAGTGCTGACATTTTTGCCACCTCTGACTTGGGCTTGGGGTTTTTCACCTGTCACAATTTATCCAGTGCACTGAATGAGAGGCACTCATTTGACTGAAGGGATTTACCATTAGGTTTCACAGTTTTTATTTCACACATCCAACTTCCACATTTCCTTTGGGAAGCCCAGCATCTCAGTTCCTCTGCGAATGGAATTGCATAACCTCAAAGGGGCTTCGCTAAGTGATACATGCAAAGTGGATTAGGATCATCTAAAGTAACAACTGATCCACTAAATCCAAGTTTTTGTCTAGAAGTCCTCCAGGGCCGAACAGATTTCAGCTTTGGTTTTGGTTTTATGAAGAGAAGCTATGTTTGTAAGTAAGTGAGCCTGCTGGTTAGGAGCAGTGTCCTTTGTCTTCCTTCTCGTGCCCCAGTGTCAAGTTCTTATTTTTAGTCATATTCAGTCACTGTTTAAAATGTGCCTCTCCTTAGACCAGCAAAGAAGCTATTGTTCTCAGGAGCCTTGCTTTTATTGCCTACTCCTGAGATAGCAGCAACCCGAGCCCCTGCCAAAGGTTCACAACTGTTCTGGGATGTCAGAGAGTTCTATAGCTGCCTACACAGTCCTTGGACACTGGAAATGCAAACCAATGTGAAAACACAACTCAGAGTGACAGCAGCCCTGCACAGACTGCACAGTGTCTCTCTGCAACCAGAAGTTCAGTCTGGCCTTGTTTAAGAAGTCTGTGGCAGAAGTGTGACCATTCCTGGGATAATACACCTGAAAACAACACCTTGACATGCTAATGAGTGTGTAAAGTCTTTCTCTTCCATGCTACACTCCTAGAAAAGTCAGTAGCTACAAGACAGCAATGAGTGTCAGTTGTAGATACCTGAAATAGAGGTAATTTTGGATGGAGGATGAGGATACCCAAACATCAAGATACGTGTTCTGCCCTAATTTCCATTAATACCTATTTTATTCCGAAGGCCTCACGTGGTGTTAGGTCACACACGTCATTTCCTTGATTGGGGTCTCTGTGCTCTCCCCAACACATCTGAGCTATCACCCCTGGCACCAAGCCTGGCTAAGGTGGATATCACCCACAGACAAAAAAGTGAGGGATATGGACTTAGTGATGTGACAGATAAAAGATGGGCCTAGGGAAATCCCCAGGTCCCTACTGAGCAAAACAGAGCAGATGCCCTTCAGAAGAACGTTGGTTCTTCTTCTGTTCCTAGAATGACCAAAAGGTGGCAAAGGAGTGAAGGGATTCAGGAGGGTGGGAAAGATGGAGGGCCACAACACGCCAAGTCAAGGCTGTCACACAGTAGAAGACGTTATTCAAGAGCAGGAGGAAAAGAAGGGAAGACAGAAAGATGGACAACTCTTACAAAAAAAAATAAAAAATAAAAAAGTGGAGAAAGTACACTTGAAAGGACATGTCAAGAAGCAAATTAAGCAAGAAAATTTAAACAACCTGAACAAATTGAGGTATAAGCGTAAGAAACATTCTCAGGAACATGTTCCTGAATCTAATATGAAACTGTTTCCTGCACAGAACACTGATCTGTGGGTTCAATAAAAGCCTCTGCAATTGAAGACAAGAGGTAATTGAGCAGCTCCGGATACAGCGAGGAGATCAGTGGAACGTAGCAGGGAGCGGCGGAGGGTTCGTTTTGTTAACCTCAGAAATCAGTGACCTGGAAAAAGGAATGTTCAGCAAAACCATGAAACTCACTGACACAAAACAAGAGTCCGGTGAGCGCAAAGCCAGAGCAATTACACCGGAGTGATGTGTGAGGGTGGGAGCAGATAAAAAGTTCATGCAATTGAGAATTAGTTTCCAGGAAATGCATCTGATGACAAGAATGTTCTGGAAAGGTATGGTATGAATATGTATGGTGACAACAAAAGAACGTAGGAACAGTGGTGCAGCAGACAGGGGCACATAGCAGCCCTTCAACTCAGCAGCAGCACATAAGGCTGTGTCCCAGAGCTGAAATCCATCCCTCTCTCTGGAAGGGGATTATGCAGCCCAAGCTGTGACACTTGGAATTCATGAGACTTCTTTAGTATCTGCTGGATGCTGTAGGAATGGCAATTATTGCCTTTGAAAGAGTAAGGTGAAGAAATTCATATTTAAACGTTCAGCATTATTATTCAATGATCAGCCAACACTTCACCTTGATTTCAGAGAGCCAGTGCCCAGTTTCCGTGGAAACTGAAGTGCTATGTTGCAGCTGTCAAAGAAGTGTTCCAGTCCTGCAAAGCCGGGCTCTGACAGCTCGCTGAGCACTGCAGATGTGGGTTTTTACATCGAAGACACCAGGGTGGGAACACAGAAGCTCCAGAAAGTTCTTTCTGAGCTGAGTGTGCTCATCGCTGGCGCGCACACCTCCCACAGCAGTGCACAGAAGCAGAGCAAACGATGTATAGGGTTTTGAACAAAATACCACAGTTGCACAACAACAGACAACTCCATGAGCAAGTCACACCAGAACACTACTAGAAGGCTTCTCTGATCTCAAGAATACCCCAGCCAGAACAGTTTCTAATGCATTTGCTCGGAAGTGTTGCAGTCACCATGCACAGTAGGCAAAAGGGAGCTGTGCAGCAGCACGGAGCTTGCCCTGAAGTGCTGCTGAGGCAGGTGCAGCTACCCGCACAAAATCCAGGTCTAAAACGCGCCGGAAGGGAGCCCTGCTCTGGCAGAGGCCGCAGTGTGGGTGCGCTGTGCAGCAGGGGGCTCCCGACATACAGCAATGCCACCGCGCTCTGCCAGCCAGGATTGTCGGGAGCTCCTCGCGGTGGCGTGAGCTGAATGCGCAGCCACTGTCAGTACGAACCCCGCAGCTTTGGGTGCCGCCCTGAGCAGCTCACAGAGGCGGTGCTTGTCGGCCACCTGCCTGCGTGAGGAACCTGCAGCCAACAGGTAGCTCTGAGAGCAGCGGAGCAGCACAAGGCCGCTTCAGCCCCACGGCTCCACTATTCCATCCCTCCTGCTAACACTAATTACAACTCTGGTATTCAAAGAGTCTTTTCAACTACAGCTAAAGTACAACACGAGAGCAGACAGCAACAACATCTCTCTTACTGGACCAACAGCGTGTACTTCACTGCAAAATGGAATTACACAGCTTTTCAGTTCACTCAGTTTCCTGTCCTTCATCTATTCCTCTTTCATTATATGCAAATTGTTCATTGCAATACTTTGAATTAAGCCAAAGAGAAAAAATGATGTAAAAATCCAAATGCCTCAGCTTCACTAAATAGTAATACTCTCAGTTTCGTTCAGTCCTGATAAATTACAAACTAATTACTAATTAACTCCAGGTTCAGCGCATTTCTCTCACCACAAAGCAGAACACCCAGTTTAAAAGACACAAAACGGACAGGGCTGCCCCTGGTCCCTCAGAGCCCCGCAGCACCAGCCAGCTGCAAGCACAGGAGGGGGCTGCTGCTAGAGCAGCAAGTGGAATGCACGGCAGTGAGCACCAGGCCTAGAGAACCCAGAGCCCAGCACAAAAACTGCTTCTCGGCCCTTTCTCCTACACTGCTGCCATTTCAAATCCGGGTGGCTGAGGGGAGCTCCATGAGGGGTACTCCAACTGCAGCAACACAGCACTGCTGTGCCATCAAACAAGCGCCAGATTTCACTTGTGTATGAAGTTATTCATACTCGGGAACACAAGTGTTTCATATCACAAGTCCACCCCCACAGGAGTGAGACATCCCTTGGCCACGCACACCCCAGCACAGACGGGAGCTGCCTGCCAAAGGATCCACCAGCCCCAGCCAGGCTCCACACACAGCTCAGCTTCTCAGATAGTCGTGATTTTATCCTGCTTTTATTCTCTCTTCTGTTCTTTCCTTTCCTTTTTTAGGGCAATAAGTTGTGGTGTAAACCTTACAGACGGGGAGACACCACGTAATTAACTGCAGAGTACTCTACTTAGCTCTGTAGGGATGACGTCCTTTTTCATAATACAGTCTGTGAGAAATTAAGAAGTGCATGCACTTCTTAATGAACAAGAGGACCCTCAAGTATTAGTAATGAAGTACAGAAAGAAAAGGCAGGACTCTCAGCAGGGAAATATCATCACTTGAAGTCTTCCCCAGGGATCAGATGGCACTTACAATTGAGAGACAATAGCTGCTTCCTCTGTGCCATTTGGGACAGGCAGGATGCCTATTTGTGAGGCTTTGTGCTGCTGCATTCTGTTAGTCAAATGGAAATATCTTCTGACCTTCACAGCAGATGTTACCATTTTTCCCACAGACTGGTGGCCTGGTTTTAGTTGTACAAAAGCCCGTAGTCCCAAATAGCAGAGATTAGACAGCAAGGTCAAGGTCTGAGAGCAGAGATTACATGTCCCACACCAGCAGATGTCTGCAGCCACTGGCAGCTCTGAGATTTAAGGGGCTGTTCTCCACCCAGGAGCGTCCTGCATCACTGCATGACGAGCAAACAAGTGCCTGCCACAAATAATCAGCTGAGGAGCCAGTATCAGTACTTCAGGCAGTGCAGCATCTCCTGGGTACCAGGAGCACACAGAAGGCTCCCGCTGACCCCAGACATGCAGCTGCAACTCTACCGATTACTGCAGGAGCAGGCTGCAGTGCCTGAGCCAGCAGAGACCCTACTGGCCTCCTGAGGTTGCTGCTCAGCATACACCTGTCCTTAACGCACTGACAGCTGTAACCCCAGCTCGGTGCCACCTGCACACTCGGTGAAAGCAGGCCTGATCCTCCAGGTCACTGACAGAGGACATTAACAGGATAGGCCCAGGACAGACCCCGGAGCACTGCACTTGTTACCTGCCTCAGGAGATGGCCAGGATGCAGGAGCCCAGTCACACACCCAGTGCTGTCACTCCCATCACTCTTTCACTGCAGGCAATCATGTCGCTCAGGCACATTTACCCCTGGTCACCCTGTGCTGATCCCATGGACCTTCTCCTCCCTGTGTCCCAAGAAGAGCTACTACTTGATGCAAAGGCCATAGGACATCCAGACACCAGAAGGCATCCCTGCTCAGCAGCACAGACACCAGAGCTGTGGGGGCCTGTGCCAGAGCCCCCTCCTCAGCAAGCAGGACCTACAGATATGATCAGTCCTAACCAGGGAGAAAGCACTTCCAGCAGAAAACCAGGCCATAACATAGTTCATGATTAGCACTAAAACCAGCAGATTAGGTAATGACTGCTTTGAGATTTCCAAAATTTTAAGTCTTTCTGTTACCGTAGAAGTTGCTGCTTTTTATACCGCCCAAATTTTGATGTATACTGGGATACATTCTTCGTGCTGTATAATTTTTTAAAAACAGATGGGGCTCATTTAGTTAGAAGGCTCTTGAATATCTCACTTTTTAAATGCAAATCTGGAAAATTTCCACCTAATTTGTACCTCCAAGTGAGCACCAAGCAGCTGGATCTGCAGCCCAAGTTCACACACTGCAAGCATAGCCTGAGCTTCGCATGCTCCTGTCTTCCAGAGGGGCAGGGTCCCATGGGATGCCAATGTTTCACCCACGTGCTCATAGGACAGGAGTGCTACCTGCATCAGCTTTTAAGGCAGGCTGTAACACTAAGGGCTCACATTCCTGTCTCTGTCCTGCATGTGCTCCACACTTCTGTAAAATCATTACAGAATTTGAGAACCAACTTTCATGTTTTAACAGAACCATTTTTCATATTCCTTTCGCATTGTAACAAAGAGTCTCAGTACCATCTGTCCAATTACTCACACAGAGCCATAAAATTGTTCTCAAATAATTTAATACGCCTTTTATTTGCTGGCAAATGCCGTGATTTAAAATACTTCTAATTCAGATTTGACACAGCTAATAGTAAGTGCTCAGACCTAGAGAGCAAATAAGTATTTTCTTTACCCAACGACATGCAGCACCGTAACTTTAAAAACATTTAAGTGCGACGGCTGTGCCTGCAGCCCAGTGCTGGGTCTTGCAGGCCGTGATGCTCTGAGCACAGCATTGCACTGCCTGGCTGTGGGAGTGCCTACAGAGCCACTGCCACAACAATTTAAATGTGATACCTCCTTCCAGCCTAGAAATTCCAGAGATATATGTGGCTGCACATGCTTTAAAACTGCTTCCTTTCTTCTGAAGCAGAGGAAGGATTGTTCAGCAGTTTTATTGCAGCACAAAGGGAACCACATTGGCTCTAAGGGGAAATAACACTGCAATTCAAATATGTTCAGGAGTGCACAGAGGACCCTGAACCCTGCACAGCTCTGCTCCTCAGCCCTCAGAGCAGAAAGCCTGGGAGCTCTGTGGGGTCAGAGACACCACGGAGGAACAGAAAGGAACAGTCTGCATTTCAGCAGCTTACACCAATTCTGTTTGCCTATAAACCTGCAAATCACTCTGAGGGCTAAAGCACTCTTAACAAGCCCATGTTGTTCTCCTCTCTCTAATACCATAACACAGCGTTCAGTTCCACATTCACTGGCAGACTAGAAGAGGATGGGCACGCAGTGGTCCAGCCAGGAACAGCAGCAGTGTGTTAGCTTTTGAGAGAAAGAATCTTGCTTATACCAGATTTCTGCAAACATACTGAATGTCCAACTTGAAAAAGACAGATTATATATAATAACATATCTCTCAGAATATATATATAGAAATATATATAGAATATATATATATATATATTCTGAGAGATAGTCCCAGACAGGGACTGCTGGACATTGCACCAAGAAATGCAGAGCAATTAGGCTCTATATGGCACACGCTTAAAAAATTGCTATTTCTGTTAAGAAAAGAAAGTTCACACTAGAAACTTCTCTGTTACGGAAAGCTTCCAAATCTCCTAAGGGTGCCCTTATGGCCATAGGGACAGGTGTGGCACACCTGGGCAGTGTAGGCCATAGGTGCTGCCCTGGCAGAGCGACCTGCCTCTCATAGCTGTGTGACAGCAGAGAGCCCGAGCTCCGTGGATACAAGGACCTGCCTGTGCCATTTCATCTCAAAGAGGGATCACAGCACCTCAGATACAGCATGTGTTTTGCCCACGTTAAGAAGGTGGCAGCAGGCTGTGCCACGCTGACCTGTGTTACCATAGACAGGCCCTTGACGGGCAAGGTGGCCTTAAAGTAAACAGATGCAGATTGCAAAGAGCTGCTGTTTGTTAGCTCGAAGTTTCCACCATCCCACACATTGAGCAGAATAAGCTTCACCATTATTTGAAACCAGTCACAAAGATGCTCCTGACTGCCTAACTCCCTCCATATCCCCAGCACACTGCTAACTCCCGGCACTCAGCATGTGAAGCTGTGAGTTTCGTGTGCCTTTGCAGTTCCATTCTCCGGTGGGAACCTGTGAAGTCGAACAACTGCTGAGCAGTTCGCCCTCGCAGGCTTTCAGCCCAGTCTTGGAGACTCATGGCGTTCAAACGCACGAGAGGAGCTTTGGAGAAGTGTCTGAACTTCAGGCTACTCTTCTGAACTGCGCTCAGGCACCAGCCCCTACGGAGTTCACCCATCTTCTTTAGAACCTCGTTAACTAGAGCTTGAGGGAAATAGCTATCGACTTTATTAATACAGCAGGGACATTCTGCTGTGTGGAGCAGCGCTCTGCATTCATTTCTTTTCCTGCAGTGTTTCAGTATTGCCCATTATTTAGCCATCACATCTGAACACAAATTATTGTACAATAAAAAGCAGTGACTCAACAGGTTATTGCCACAATAACTCCTACATCTGCACTGTGTACAGTCAGCATGGTTGCTTACCGTACCCCAGCACATTCCCAGGCACTATGTGCCATTTGTCACCCACTGGCCAGAAGCACACATAGCTCAGTGCTATTGAGACCACACGGCACGTTCCAAACCGCACTGGGGACAGGGAAAGCAGAGCTCTGCTTGTTCCTATAACAAATCCTTCACACTCTTTTGCTTAACGTTGCTTCTCTCATGCTTTAATTTGCAATTAAATAATGCAGAACTTACACCGTGAAGATAAAGCAAGAGGAAGCACTTCCTTTCAAACACACCATTCAGTATGATGTTTTCTCCTTCAATGCTTTCTGTTTGATTTCATGTCTCACAGTCAGAGGGAAGGGGCATCACGTCCCCATCTTCCTTACAAATTCCTGACGGATTTATGAAACCAAAATAGAGAAAAGGGAGAAGGAAACCAAGGAACCATTGATACAAGCATTAACGCCACACCTGAAAAAGTGCTGTAACACATACAGGAGAGCAGAGACCCTGATCTCTGAGGAGAGATTGTGCTTTTAAATGTTCACAGCAGTGCAGAGCCCTGCAAATTCCTACCAGCTCATGCAGCGTGATGGAAAAAACCTCTATCTTGGCAGTACAGCTTCAGCCAACTGCAGCATAGTGGAAGAGACTGCTTTAGGACTAGGAAAGAAGCTAAGAGCTTTTCTGCAGGCACACTCACCTAGCTCCCCCCTCCTGTTACTGTGTCAAAGTCTCTACTGTTCACCTTTCAGCAAAAAAGGAGGAAAATGCAGGAGTGTGTGGAGGTGGTGCTGCACACAGCACAGCTCTGCCTCTCACAGACACCCATGGGTCTCCCAAGGCCCCGGGGAATCACCCTGCCCAGGGAAGGAGCGGGCTGCTGCCCTGTGCAGCTGGCAGGGCAATAATCCTCTGCACGCAGCCCCTCCTGCTCATCTGACTTCTCAGCACTTGTGAGGCCCCTTCCAGAACCCACTCCAGCAGGTTGCCACAGCAGCTGCTCATCCTGTGACATTCCCCCAGAAGAGGCTGGGCTGCCCTTTCATCTCTCCAGGATTTTTAAGGTAAGCTTCAGCGCATCAGGGGGAACATCACTGAAATCCTCTCTGATTCCCACTGGAAACAGTGCCAAGCGAGAGTCATTTCCCACAGCCGTGTTCTCTCTCTAGGGTCAGAAGCCAGCCCAGCTCTATCCCACTCACAATGTCACCTACAGACAAAACAAGCTGCCACGACACCTCCAGCACCTTTTTGGAACTCATTCAACCACAGCTTGGCCACTCCAAATTCTGGGCCAGAAGCAGGCAGATGAGGTGCAGGCTCCAGAATGGGATGGAGATCCCCAGGATGGGCACTGAGTGGAATCCAACCACAGGCACGCTCAGCACCATGCTGCCACGCACCATGCAGCCTCCTGCCCCCATCAGCATCCCCAGCTCTCAATCTGAAGCAGCGCTGGGAACGTTCAGCAAAAGCAGGCAGTCTCATCTCGTTATCTGGGTGCCTTTTTGATGAATTACAAAGAGCTCACACGGTTTGCTAAGCGTGTTACAAATATTGGGCCATTGGCAGAAATGCTGGTGTTTTTTTTTTTTTTTTTTTTTTTTTTTTTTTTTTTTTTTTTAAGAATTATTTGTGAAAGATCTGCAATAAACTACAGAATTAGCTTTGTACAGGGTGGAGACTGGGTGCTCCACAGGCTTGGAAGTTCATGTGGAATGCTTGTGCCAAGCTCCAACTGCCTGGATTTCCCTTTGGCAAATACATGGTCATACTATCCTGGCTACATGGCATGAGATCTTAAATTCCTTCACAATCTTTAATTTCTCCTCAGAACTTCTCAGCAAGACCAGACATTTATCTTTTCTTGAAAAGAAACTTTAAGACATGCATGGATCACAGTGAGACTGACGAACAGAAAGTGAAAACTTAAATCCCACTGAGAAGAATGGGAGATAAGCCTCCAGCAGGGCAAAAATGCTCGAATACTTTGCTAAATTTCTGCCTAAGTGATGTGCCCAAAATCACACAGAACATTTGGATAAACCATCTCCAACCTCCATTGCTTGCTCAGTAATTCCTCTCCTGGTGAACCTGGAGGATGGAAAACTGGCAATGCTGCAAGGTCGTTTGTGTAAACACGACACACCTACTGTGTTAGCCAGCCCCACGGGCAGCAGGCGGCCTGCCTGGACACGACATATGAATGCAGTTATTCTGCTCCCTGGCTCCTTTGGAGGTGTGCTGGGATCGCAGCACAGAAGTGCATTGTGCCCAGCTGACGTCACCCTGAGCAGGGCAGAGACCTGAGCCAAAGCCCTGTGAGTCCCACCCAGCTCCTCGACCACAAGGGCAGTCCTCCCCGCACCACCCTTCTTCCCCTGGGGTGCGGGGGATGAATGAGCAGTACTTTTCCAAGCCCACAGGGAAGGTTTGATGTGGCGGGGTCTGAATTGACTCTTTCAGAGCCACTCAACCTCTTCCATCCTCATAGAAAAATAAAAATCTTCAGATTTGTTTTAAATTCTGATCCAGTTATTGCTGAGCTCCAGGAGCATCCTGTACACATAGGAAGCTTTATGCCTCCCTGACTGGTGTCAGGCAGAAAGTAAATAATTTATGAAAGCACTCCATGCAATCTTTTATTTTGGATTTAAATGGGCAGAAGTGATGGGAAGGATATTTTGTTTTTTAGAAGTTCAAAATGCACTCAAACCTGCATCTTTTAGTTTTGCTGAGGATCTGCTCCCTGCTCAGACTGGTCCCACAGAGCATCGGTCTGAGCTCACCCCTATCTACAGGGACGGTCCCAGTCACTCCAGTGGAGCTGCTCCCATTTTCCACTGGTGTATGCAGGATGAGGAATCACGATTTGCCAAAAGCCAGTGCTGGTGCCAGTGCTCAGAGCTGAGTGGGTGTCTGCAAACACAAACCCACATTTCGTTCCACAGTCTGATTCATACACACTTGCTTTTCATTTTCTGTGGACTTTTCAGTCCAGTTCTCCTATTAGCTGTCACCAGTCGGCACCCAAAAGCCATTGCTACATAACATAACATCACCTGAAACACTGCTGCTGCAGGACTAAGACCTCAAATACTGGAATAAACCTGATGGCAACATCTCAGTGTTTGCTAGGTTTTATTCCAAATCAAATATTTCTTAGTGCTTGTGTTTTAAATTAAAGCCCATCACCTTAACCACCACCAAAGGATTAATGGATAAAAGCACACCAAAGGCAGAGTTCTGAAAAGGACAAAGCTGAAGTCACTCCTTAATATCGAGCCCTCTTCCCTGCACACACAGTGAGTTCCACAGCAGAGTTAGAGGACCAAACCCCCCTATGGCTTTTGAGCACATCAGAACAAGGCCACTGAAACCTCAAGGCATACGCATGAGTCTCAAGCAATGCACAGTTTGCAGACGTGCATCAGCTTGCCCCCACTTTCAGGAGACAATTCCAGGGAAGAGACAGCAGTTTGCCTCTCTCCCCACATACACAACCCATCAGTACCTCCATATGGAGCTCACCAGACCCTGTGCTCACCTGTGCTGTAAATCAGGACAAATAGGACATTTTTGTGCCCAGTGAGCCCTGGGGAGGCAGTTCCACTCTTCCTTCTGTGCAGCCCCCAACCACCAGGAGTCAGACATGAAACTCCTACCAAAAACACGGAGGTTTGTAACACAACAGCAGCTCCCAGCTGTAGAACCGTGATATGAATCTAGTCAGAAGTACTACTTAAAATCTAAGCATCACTACCATTAACACAAGATTCCTCCAGCTGATTTGTACGTTTTCCTGGTTTCTTAATTTCTTTCAGTAAATGGATGTATATCCAAAGACTGACAAGCTTGGTGCTCTCTCTTTTTCCGAGCTGCATCACAAATGGCACCAACACGGCTGTCCCAGCATCTCAGCAATAGGGCTGCATGATTTTATGACAGCATAAACAGCATAAAAAACAAAAACTAGAAACTTTTCTGCAACACTTCAGCCACTGTTTCCATAGTAATCGTTCATTTCACCAAGCCACCAAACCCCATCTCAAGGATTTTTTCAAATGCACACAGAAAAAGTAGCAGCCATCAATAACTTCTTTTTTTATTAAATAAATATAGCCTCCGAAATTGTCCCAGACTTTTTCTTATATTATTTGCTGGAAGAAACAACAACACAATGAGAGCCAGAAATAACATTTCTGTTATGATGGATGGATACAAAGAGAGGTTGACATGAACAGAAAAGCAAAGTGCTGCTTTGTGTGCCTGGGGCCTGAGCTCCCCAAGGTGCCAACAATGCCAAGCGTCAACTGAAGCTATGGCAGTGCTGAGGCATCCAGGACTCTAAACAGGAAAGGCTTAGCAGTCAAAGCTCACTCATTAATTGGCTGAAATGGGTCACCTACAGAGCAGTGTTCTGTTAAACCAAGAGATGTGACCAAGTACTTTTTGCTGCTGGAAGATTGTGGGCAGGTTCTAGGACACGTTCTGCCCTTTTCTTAAAAACAGTCAGGGACAGTGACTCCACCAGCTCCCTGGGAAGTTTGTGCCAGTGCCTACATGAATGAATGACCATGGCTTACAATTCTGTCTTTCCAGCACTTGCTTAAGTCCCAGCATCTAAGCTTGGATTTCTGGAACACCCGAAATACAGCTTCCACAAGCTCCTCCCAGGACAAAGAATAGCAAAGGGGGGGTTGGTACATCCTCTGTTTGAAAAGCTGCCACAGATGCACACAAACTCCCAAGCATTGGTTTTGTAACATTCAGGAAAGCTGCTCTCCCATAACTATTTATTTCATGTCAGTTCCAGGGCAGAGAGATGTCAACTTAAATACACTCCTATTACATTCCTCAAATACAAAGCACTCTCATTCTCTTATGTTCAAACACCACCAGCTCAATGGATCCTGGACTGCAACTGGAGTACTTAGCAAAATACAAATAATGGATAGAAATATTCAGCAAAGCTCTGACCTTATCAAGAACCGGAACACGCTTAAGGAGAAATGCGGCTGAATCCAAACCACACTCAGAAGCAACATCCCTCTGAACCATTGTCAGAAGGTATTTTCTTTCTAAACTCCCCCGATATCACAGGAGTTTGTATTCTGGAACTTGCAGCATTAGTCATTTTTCTACATCATTTGAGGCACTGCTTCCAGCAAGCTGTCTCAGTGATCCTCACCCAACTGTCCAAGCCTCTCTTTGCATCACTCATTCTTCCGAGTGTGGGAGGGCAGCGGCTCACAGCCTGCGTGCAGAGCAGGTCGGCAGCGCGAGCACGTGGCTAATTCTGCCATCTGTGCCTGGGGTTACCTGCTGGGAATGAGCAATCCCGGAAAGCGAGTGCACAATTAGGCCTCCTGTTGCATGTCAGCCTCTGCTGAAAATCTATAATTAAACTGATACAATGGTAATGAACAGGAGGCTTAAAAAGCAGTTTCGGGAACTGCAGAGACATAGGAATGTGCTTAATCATGTGCGTTTTCCCACTGGGTTTTACAAAGCCAGCTTCCATCAGCTTTGTGTGAAGTGACAGAGCTGAGATGGCTTCCAGAAGCATACAGGGGTGCCGTGGCCACACTGTGGGACTGGGCTCTGCAGCACTGCGGTGCTGGGGGGAACCAGGTCCCACAGACAGCACAGGATAGGCCCAGACCCTTACAGAAAAATAGCTCCGTGGTTTTGCATCAGTGAGGCGAAGTGTTTGCTCAACTGATGGCAAAATATTCTTATTGCATATGGGCAGGATTTCCACTTTTGCAGAGTGCATCAACAACATTTTCTGAAACATCCTTTGGAAGCAAGAAACCAAAACACTCCACATGAAAAACCTCCACCATTACTAAGAAGACAGAGGGAGGAATTTCACTCAGACAAGCCTCCAGTCCAGCCAGAGCTCCATCTTTCTGCCCAACAAGTCATTGACAACAACTGCCCAGATAACAGAGCTGAACAGGAGTCTCTCAAAGCTCACACAGCATGGCTGTGCTGCCCCTGGATGAGCAGCCCTGACCTCACTGCAGAAACAGAGAAGAAACCTAACATCCATCCCAGCCAGCAGGTCACATGCACACAGCCAGTGCTAAACCAAGTGCAGATTAATTATTCACCAGTACTTTGTTGTCCGTGTAACATTAATACTGTGAGATATCACTGACTTTGTGCTACTCTAGAGATACCACGCTAGACAGCAAGAAACAGTATTTATAGACTTCAAGGCAGCTTGAGTGCAAGGCTATTCTGCCAAGAGATCTTTTCCCATGTCTATCACATAGCTTCAGGATAAGAATTTTTAATATATATATTTTTTTCATATTCAATAATTAGTGCTTAGCTTTATTTGAAAAATTCATCCCTGGTAACGTGTCATGCTAATACGCCGTAGTTTTTTGACCATTATTGTGTTTATGCTTATTAGGTGTATCCTGCTAGAAGAAAGCATTTTAAATTAGATTAAATCTTATACATGTTTAATGCAGTATTCTCACAATTTAAAATGCTACTCTATTAAAACAGCAGAGAGAGAAACTGACTCACAGAATACGAATGCGAAAAGAATAGATCATAAGTGAAATGAATAATAGATTAACTGAATAATCATATTACTTCTTTTATGAAGAATATAAATCACAATAATCCAATGCTGTCAGCAGAAAAGGGAGGGCAGGCTTGCCAATACATAACTATGTTCATTATCTAATATGAAAAGAAAGAGCTAAGTATGATTAGTGTTAATGAGAGGCCATTTCATTGCAGCTGATGCCAGCTATCAATCCCAGCGCGTGCCAGACAAGAGTGCTCTTCTGGAGATCATCTTTCCAATGTGCTCAAAGTCAGCTGCCATCATCCATCCTTACACAGCCCTACTGCTGCCTGGAGTGAGGCTGAGGAAAAACCTCACGTACCTCACCACATCACGAATGGAAATTAACTTTTGGGATCATCATTCAGGCAGAGCATCCACCAGCAATTGACAGCCCCGAACCGTTCACAGGAAGATGTACTCTATAACTTCCAGCACCGAGGACAAATCATCAGGCTGAGCTAAAGCCGACTGACAGCAGTGGAAAGATTTGCAGTGTTTTAAAAGGTGTCTGACTCAAACTGTAGGTCTCTGCATACAGGTTAATGCCACAATTTTAAATCACCATATTTATATATCTTCTATATTTGATACCACTCACTTGTATAATTGCTCTGTGTATGAGTACGGTGCTGGAACACGGACTAGGGACTGCAGCACCAAATAGATGAGAAGAGCTACAGAAAGGCAGGGCTGCCACTGCTTCAGCCTCTCATCCCAGCCCAACACACCAGAAGTTTGCTGTCCTTGCTGTGCAATTACACAGCTTTAGGACACCTCACCCTCCCTAGCAAACTGGAGAGGTGCTCAGCCAAGGATACCGAGGGTGCAGGCTGAGAGAATTGCACTAACTTCACGTGGAAGAAGTTTCCCTTGGCAGAGAGCTGTAGGCCAGCTGCAACATGCTCACGGTGCTCCCCATTCATTCATCCATCCATCCCCTGATTTCCCCCACTCACCCCTTTCTCTTCAGAGAGCAGCCAGGATCACTTGGAAATGGGATTCAAATACCAATTGCTTTAAAAGAAATGCAGATTGAAAAACAAAAAGCATGGAAAAATGCCAGCTCTAATGCCACTCACCACTCCAGAATTACCAGCTACTCAACAGGAAGCTTACAAAGAGAGAGCTGGTTAAAATGGCAACTGGTATATACTGAACAGTTGCCACCCATTAACAGCTTTTAATGAGAAAGTAACATTTGTTACAAGTTTCTAGACTTGACCTTGTCAACATCAGACTGAAGGAAGAGGATAAAACAGGAATAGCTGCTGGCATCAGGAGCTGATTGTCAGCTGAATTCAGCATCAGAAGGGCTCACAGTCAATCTGCTCCACGCTCTTAGCAGGATGTCCTTACATATCTAGGGACAGGACATGTCATTTTCAGAGAGGAAGAAAGCAAGGAGAGATACCACACAAATGGCAAGCAGAAGACAATATCAGCACAGACAAGAAGGGACAAATCCTGCCTTTCCAGCCATGGCTGTGGGATAGGAAAGGAGAATGGAAGGCTCAGCTGCAGCACACCTTGATCAGGGACACCCACCAATTCTGGGACTGCAAAGAAGTCATCTGTGGAAGAGTGAGCTCCCCCAGGCACTGAAAAACCAGCACGTGAACGCTCCAGAAGGCTAAGCTGAGTGCTGCCAGCCTCAAGACACACATTGTGTTTCAGGATGCCCTGGTAGCAGGTATATTCCTCACACACACAGCACAACCACCTCACTCACATCTTGGGACCTACTGCAATGTCCCCTGTCAGATGGAAACGCCTGGTGCCCCCTGAAATCCCAGAGAAGATGCTCAAGAGAGATACCTCTGGGAGGCTGCTGCAGGTAATCACCATCATGGTGTTCAAGCAGACCACACCATCCTTCAATGGATTGTGGCCAGGTACAGTATAGAAGGAGGGGGTTTGTCTCTCTGAAGACCAGTTTGACTTGAGGATCCTTTGCAGTCAGGCAGATGGGGTTTGGGTCACTCAGTAGCCCCCTGGTGCTTCAAACAGCATTTCCAGCCATTAAGCATCAGTGATTGAGGGCCTTGGTATGTCAGTGACTCAGTGAGGAATTGATTAGGAATGCAAACCCAAATTACCACATTTTTACAGAGCAGTGAATTTTTAGCTTTACAGTTTGCCGTGTAGCTTGCTAGACATCCATGCAATAAGAACAAGATTGTTCTGGCAGCTTGAGCTGCCAAATACTACCCAAAATTGCTGTCACAGCAGGAGCAAATTGTTTGATAGCAAGTGATGCAGCAGTGGCTTTGGATGCAGATCTAGGAGCATATGCTGCTTTTACACCACTTCTCCTAGCATCCCACGGTAGCAGGGCTTGGAATTCAGCACCCCAAACAAGAGGAGTAGGAGCTAGCAGTGTGATTGTTCCTCCAGGTACAAAATCACCACTGCAGAGGTACACCCTGCTGTCAGGAGACCTTGCATAGGAGAGTCACCTCCTCAAAGGACTACAGCCAAAACCTGTTCTCCAGCAGTGTAGGTGCAGGAATCTAGGGACGTAAGCGCAGCCTGTGCAAGGAGGACCAGCCTTTGTTGTGCCAATTAACGAATGAGAATTTAAACAAAGCTTACATATTCTGAAGAGTACAAGCACTTCTTCGGGACTGAGAGCAACAAACTGAGAAGTAATTGCAATCAGTATCTTTGTATTAATTGAGAAATGCATGGCTGTTTCTATGGAACAGAAAGAGGCCTCTGCAAAGACTCAGTGTCCCAAAGATTCTGGACGTGACTTTCCAGGTGCTATTCCAATATGGAGTAAGGCTGCTGCTGATCCAGATCTAGCAGTTTAATATCATGGAAAGCCAAAAGGATGGAAAGGATATTTAAAAATGGGGATAGAACAGAAAGGAGAAGCATAACTGCATCTGAGACTTCAAAAGAAGCATTGTCCCAAAACAGAACATAAATTGCACAAAAACTGGCTAAAAAGAAAGAGCAGAGAGTGAGAACTGGGAGCTCTTTGGGGAAAAAAACAATCCATTAGATGGTCTAAAGCCACAATTGCACAATTAAGAAGAAGAGCAAGTTTGTCTAAAAGCACAGTCATATTTGGTGCAAAGTGGAGAAGGCAATTAGGAACAAAAAGCCAATACAAAATAACTGGGGAAAAAAAAAGGAAACTGATAGAAATTACTGTAAACAAGGTTAGGAAAGATGGAATATTTATTAAGAAAGCTGAAGACAGCCAGGCTTGCAATAGCTTTTTCTAAGGGCAGAGAATTTGAATGGAGTGGGAGGACCATGGCAGCACAGCAGCTACACAGCTGGCAAGGGTTTCTATGGAAAAGGAAAAACTGTTTGATACATATTGCCATTCTGTATATGAAAAGGGCAGTGAAGAAAATTAAATGCCTTCCCATCCTCAAGTAACTAAGGGAGGATGTTAAAGATCCAGGAATAAACATTTTCAGGCAGTTGGTGGGAGCCCGCACAGAACTGGAGCAGTCAGACAAGGTCTTTTAATTTTTAATAAACCCCGATATATCAGAGAAATTCATTCATTTTCTCCAAGTTCATTTAAAGCCAAATTTGTAGCAATATATCTAGGAACAAGAGGTGTTCCTAGGCACAGCTACAGAATAAGGAATGATGTATAAACAAGTAAACAACAAATAGCAAGGTAAATTTACTTCCACTTGCAGCATTTTTGAGACCAATGGGGAAACATTCTATAATCCCCTGTCACACTGGGGCTGCTAAGCCTCTGGGCAGCACTGCATTTTGACTGTTCAGAAGATCTTGGCAGGGCAGTACTGGAGGCAATAACCTTAATTCTCTCAAGGGAGCCCGAAGTTTCCTTCTGGCTTTGTGTTTGCAGAGCAGGGAGCTCTGGCCCCTTTCATAGCAATGCTATTACAAATGCCACATCAGGAACTGAGGGGAGGAGAGTGACAGGCATCCATTAGAAGATGATGAGCCACAAGTCTGTCTGCACACCTCTGTCAGACTCAGCCTGAGAATGTGGCTGGAGGCAGATGATACAGATATTGGAAAACAAATCAAGGGATTCCTGCCGCAGAAATACCAGTTTACTATCTCCTACCCATACAGCAGACTGACGTGCAAACAAGGCTTTCCTGTGTGCACGCACAGCAGCATGCTGCTCATTTATTCCTGCCCTGGCGTGGGGTCCTCAGCCGTCAAGAAGGTCCCTGCCTCCTGGAGCTGCAATCTGCTTCTCACCAACGCCAGGCCATAACATTGCCCCTTCTTACAGCTGTGTCACACTGAAGCAACTGCTTTGAGTCTTATAGAAAGTCACCCTAGACATCAGCAATAAAAACCTCCTGAGCCACACAGGCTTAGCAATGTGCAGAATTGGTTACAGGAAGGAAAGACCTCAGTCGTTTGCCCTTACAAATGGGAAAACCACCAGGCATGGATGAGTTTCTCAGGTTAGCACATAAGCACTTCATTAAGCGAGGAGGATAGAAATTTGATGGCACAATGATGGAGTGCAAAGCAGCACTGCCGAGTCTCAGAGCGCCTGGGATGAAACAATGAAAGGCAAGGAGAACACACACCCATTGTGCATTGAAAACGGTATTTCATGTTTCATTATTTACAGTAAAACTTTCTCACATCCTGACAAATCTGCAGGGTATTTCTAAGCACGGTTTTTTGCATGAGCTGGCAATGTTCTGCCATATTAACATTGATGCAATTACCCTTACACGTACACCTCCCCAACCAGCTCGGTCCAAGGATGAAAGGCACAGCAGCATTCAAGTGCTCTACCTTGTAAGATAAAAGTTCTCAGAAAATGCAATCACTCTCCATCTAAGCCGCATCTTCTGGATATATTTACACTCCCAAGAGGGGTTAAAACAACATTTTTAGCAGCTGCCTCAAAACCCAGATCAGATCTCTGTGAGATGGTACATTGATTTGCATATCATTAAGCATGACCCTTCCTCGCCACCGCAGTTTCGTTGCACGCTTTTGTTCCTGAGTGAAGGTTGCCATCAGTCTCACGTGTGACGCCGCCCCCTGCAGCCCAGCAGAAGCGAGGCCGTGCCACGCTAATGAGTCCCACGGAGACAGCCATGGAACTGCAGTTGTCATCGCAGCCCCGGCAGAAGGGGAGAGCATTAAAATGCTTCTGGCAACTTTTCGGAGCTGCTAAAATTGAGTCAGCTGTTGAGCGCTTACGCAAAGCTAACATTGAACTGGACAATTTCTGGCCCAACACATTACATGTTGCTTTCATGAGTCTTGCAGTGCACGGAGTCTGATAAAACAACGTGATGGGCCAAGTCTGAGGCGCTTGCTAAGTAGGGCACTGGGTGCTCTGCCTGCCGCCTCTGCCCTCCCACCCTTTTAAAAATTGCTCCTGTAATATTTAACTATAAGAGTCAGATAAGCCTAAATAATGTCTGGCACCAATCCTCAAGTGTCAGGCTGGGGCTCGGGGGCAGGTAGTTCACAGGACATTCACCCTTCAGGGACGATGCTCTGTACAAGGACACACATCAGCAGAGGGTTTCAACTACAAGCCAGGAGCATTTTCTCCTCCTTTTAGCAAAGAGCAACGAAGAGAGAACACAAAGGGCTGACAGGCTGCAAGTGCTTCAGCAACATGTGAATGAAACCAGGGCTCACACTGGAGCAGAGGACAAGGCTGCTGCTGCAAGCTCTGCAGGGAGCAAGCTCACCATGATGCTGCTGGGGTGCCAGGTAGCATTTCCAGAAGCAGTAAAAGCTTCATGGTAAGCAAGAACAAGAGAAGCTGTCATACACATCAAAAACGAGGTTCCAGTCTCATTTGGGGGAAATCCAAAGTATTTCCCTGGTAGAGGCCATCATACTACTCCAGCCTATGGCTGTATTGCTATTGGTTCTTTTCCTGCTGTAGTATTACCACATGCTCCAGCTGTGACATGGGCCCCAATTTGCTGGCACAAAAGGTCATGCAGTGATTGAAAACTGATTCTTCCGAGCACAAACACAGCCCCAGACACTGGGCCTCCCACCCATCAGCACTCTGACGCCCTTCCACACAAGAGTTAGACCAGGAAGGCCAATTCATAGCAGTTACACACCACACACAGCTGTTGCACAGCTGAATGCAGTTCAGGACACCTGAGGACAGCCATGCACCACAGCAAGGCAAGCAAAGTGCTCCTGTCACTGACAGCCCAGCTTCATCTGGGCAGCACCATTTGCTACAGTTAGAGATGGGTAGGTACAAACTTCATACACACACGTCTCAGCACTACAGACTAAACCTTCCTTTGCTGCCTGTGTGCTGGAGCCCTGTCCTATGGACCCCTGCACATACCACCATGCTCCAGCTCCATCTCAGTGTTCAGCAGGACGGCTGCAGCCTGCTGCCTGACCTGGCCAGAGCTGCAATGCGAGTCAAAAGGCACTGAGTGGGAACTGTGCAGGCACAAGAATGACTCAGAGTTGAGAAAGCATACAGTTCATCCCCTCCAGCACTGCAGAGGATGTTATAAAATATTTAAAAGTATCTCTAGATGCCATTGAAGTGCCCAGCATAAGCCTTGATGGAAATAACCTCTCTGAGCACAGGAACAGACTTAGAAGATCTCTCTATTTTCCCATCAAACCAGCACTTTCTGCAACGTTTTCTCATGCTATCACAAAACTCTTTACCTGATAAAAGCAACTATTAGCATAGGCCCCAACTTAGAATCTCTACAAAGTCTGACATGTTTATAGTTCAAACAGAAAGTGAGCTTAGAAACAGAGATGGAGCGCAGTGAATCATCCATCCGCACACAGCACTGACGTGCAAAGCTGAACTTCCCAGGTTGGAGCTTTGTGTTATCTTTTTTTCCCAATCACTCTTTTAAAGGGAAAAAAATGAGGAGAAAATGAGAGAAAAATGTGATTCATTTTTACAAGAGTGAAGCAATAAAGCTCTCATAAAGTGTGGCCACCCCACACTCCAATTCAATAACAACAATAACACCTAACCTGCTGCTCCTGCTGCTGTGTTCTTGCTCTTCACATACTAAGCTCCTTGTTTTTAATCACAGTCTCCTATCCCATTTGTAAGACCATTGAAAATTGTATTTCCTCTTTTTTTTTTTTTTCTCTGATTGTTTGATCAAGTGAGAAGTATTCGGTGAGTCACTGATGGATCATCTCTTCCATATGCAAGAGGAGAGGAAGCTGCTGTGGGGAGCTCCATCCCCAGAGGGACCTGTCAGTTCTGCTTTGGGACACTGACTGCACAATTCACTATTTCCTATCATCTTCTCATTTGTGGTATGTAAAAGAGCAGCATTATAAGAACGCAATTGCTGTACAACTCAAGGGTAATATTGTTTTAGTTATACACAGTGGTGATAAATAACATCAGCACATCAGCACACCAAGCTCCATCTTGCCTTACCTACACCTGAATCCTTGTTGCAATCCAGCTGCCAAAGAGAAGCCCCATCAATCAAGGGCTCTGACAGGGGTAGCTGCAGGGTGGCCCTACCCAGCACAGCTGCCACAGACCACTTTCCCTGCAGGATTCAGCCCTGCCTCGTCCCAGAAGAGATGACAGGGACACAGAGGTGGCTCAGGGGGTCTCTTAGATCTGAGCATCTGCAGCACCTTCACCATATCTGGAAGCCAGCCCTGGCAAACCCATAATGCTCCTTATCACCCCCAGCAAGTGGATACTCTTGCTGGAAAGCAAGCTACGTCAAGGCCAACTGCAGCAGCATCACTGAAACCAAACAAACTGGAACACTGAGGATCTATTGCCGGAATAGGTTTCCTTCTTTCTCTATCCTCTCCTCTCCAGCATTTCACACAGAGATGCCACTTGGGTTTCCAGAGCTATTTAAGAAAGGATCCATCTGAAGTACTTCCAGGGATAACACTGAAGGTCCAAGGTACCACATTGCTCCTCTGAAAAAATTCCTTTCTCAGCATTTCTCAGGCTCACACAGCCTGGCATCACACAGTTTGTCAAAAGCACCGTGCAAAATACTAATCCAGGAGCAGATTGACTTTGAGCAAATGCCTGGAGCAAAGGCAGCAGTTGTGGGAGTGAAAGCCAAGTGTCATGGTTAAAAAGCAGCTGTTCCTCAAGGCATGGGGCATCAGACAACCATTCTCTATTTGTGGTTTCTGGGCCACTGCGCCTTTGCTTTAATTCCTTGTATGACTTCACTGTTTCGTTTTTAAGCTCTCTAGATACAGGCATTTATAGCACGGAAGAAACATCTCAGCATTGTGAAAGTTTCCAGTTACATCTTAATTTATGAGTATTAAATGTGAGCAATAAAGTTTGACTACTGATAACAAATAACTTTGAGAAGTTAATTACCAGGTGTTTCTTATCAGCTTTATTTCTGTTGAGACTGTTGAGACAGTCCAGCCCTGAGAATTCAGCAGTGCACATTCTCCTCTGCCTAAACCAGTGTAGCTAAAACAGTGGTGTTGCAGGTTTTTTCATTGCTGTCATTTTGTTGGTTTTTTTTAAATTAACTTCAGCTAATCAATTTCTTACATAACTGATATTTATGCACTTTTCAGCCGCCTCTGGTTCTGTGTATCCTGTGATCAATCCTGCACAATCCTGGAGAGATTTCCCCCCCACTGCCACCACCTGTCCCCTCCAATTACTGTCAATTGCAGTGAAAATCTTTGTGATATTGAAGCTATATTAAGACATAAGTACATTTGCTTAGAAAGACAGATTTAATTTCCACAGGAAAAGCTGTCATTTCAAACGCTTTTTTTTTCCTTAATATTTTCTTTTAAACTACAAAATAAAAATTAATCGCCTGCAGAATGCCAATAAAATGGATTTGCTACTTGTGAGAAATACTTGATTTCAAAAATGCCAAAGCTTCATAAAATAAAGAGTTACAATTACAATATGCAATTAAAATATAATTTGGGTTAAAAATCAAGAAAACAAAGACTACTTGTTCTACTTCATCCTTATTGAGCTTCTTGGTCCCATATACGTATATTTTGATTAATAACTAATCACCAGCCCATAGACTGTATTTCATAGAAAAAGGCTGCCCACTCCAACATTTACAACCAGCAGATGAGAATTTGCCCTTTCAAGTGCTGCTGCTGTGCTCTTTGTATCTGGTGTAATTCCCACCGAAAGAAATAGGAGGCATTACTTTCCAAACAACCCAGTGTTTACACTGACAGAACCAGAACAGGAAGAGAGGCTGTTTGGAGTCTGCTGAAGTAGTCTATAAAATATTGAAATGTATTTAATGGGTCTGTGATGAAATAGTTACTATAGAATCTATATATATAATCTGCTATAGAACTGCTCAGGTTGGAAAAGGCCACCTGACCAAGCACCACCTAACTGCACTGCCCTACCTGTAACAGCCCTCCACTAAGCCACGTCCATCTAAGAAGTCTCATTCAGTTCACAGTCCCCTGCAACATCTATAGGTGCTCCAAGCACTTGAATACATATCCTCCCTCCCCCCCCCCGCACGACTCTGATGAAATACGAACAGAAGCATGATGAAGCAATCTGCAGGTAAACTGTGAGCTCTTCCAGCTAGCATTTGACTCCATTGATCAGGAATTAGTTCAGTTCTTTGAGGTCAAAGCTGGCAAGTCTCTAGATGTTATCTGAGGGATGTACACTGCACTGTTTTCACTTATAAGAACTTTTCCAAACGCCAGTCATCTAGGAAGCAAAATCAACTAGAAATCCTGCACGTTGCAGCACCTGTTTTCCTAATCATGACTTACTTGCATAAGTAGTAAGTGATCATTAATATTTCACCCACTGCATAATGCTATCTGGATTTTAACACCCAGAAGTTTCAGTTGAATGAACTCACGTTGAGATTTATTGTTTCCCTAAGAAATTAAAGTAATTACAGAAAATGAGAAAACTTATAAAAAATAGCTGATTGAGGAGCTGGTTCCCAGCACAATGAATTGCCCGATTAAAATATTATCATGCACAAGACAAGGGAAATCAGTTCACGCCAGCCTACAGAGATGCATTTCTCTTTCACAGACACTCCTGCTGAGAGGAAGAGGCTGCTGCCATCCCTGATGCGACACGAGAAACATGCATCTCTTTTAAAAACACTGCATGTAGGGAAGTCTTGTTCTCACACAGAGATCCCTACCCATCTATCCCTAGTTAATATTTTGGCTGTACCCATTTTGTGTCAACAGCTTCTTCCTCCTACATAAGCCCCAAATCCCAGGTATTATTTTCTGTCATCATTTCCTAAGGGCCCTACAATCAACCCATTTTTCCATATAGGAGCTGTAGGTTACTTTAGAAACAATTGCTTGCTGCAGAAATAAAGAGAATATGAAATCTCTTGGCTTGCTTACTGGCACCAGGAGACATGCATCTAACTGAAGGCACTGGGTTCTGTCCCTTTCTTCCAGGAATCAGAACAATTACAGGAGGAATTCGGAGCTCAGAATCAGCACTCAAACATTTCTTACTGTCTTCCAAATGTTCACACACTGATCAGACTCTAAACACTCACGTTTCACACAGAGGTGTTTCAAACACTTGTCACTCAATTTAAGCTTCCTTTTAAGGCTAAAAAAAAATCTTTCATTAGGAAAATGGAGGTGGGACATAAATAATATCTGTCACTTACTGCCTGCTTTTCAATTAATTCTTTCCTTTTTTTTCCCTCCTTCTTGTCTCAGTCAGATCTTACCTGTGTACAGAGCAAGAAGCAGTGCAGGGCAGGTGAGTCAGATCACACAGCTATTCTGCAGTGCATGGCAGAGTGGGAAATCAGGGCCATTTTTCTACCATGCCATGCAATTAGCTGCTTTCAAGACCTCCCAGTTCTTTCTTCCATACCCAAGTAAGGTTACAGCTGCTACCATGTCTCACGTACTCAATGAACTTCTTTTCCATCTCCCAAAACCACTTAGCACTCTTGATAAGTGTTTCAAAGAATACTTTCAAAAGAAAAGTATTAGCTGCATTACCCAGAAGAAAAATTAAGCTGTAAAAAAAAAAAAAAAAAAAAAATCACCCCACCACATTCATGGAGTGCAGGATGTTCAGATGCAGCAAGTTGTTCAAGTCTCATTACGGAAGGAAACCACTCAGTAAGTCATCTCAGCACCAAACCTTAAGTGCTACAGCAGTCAGGGTTCAGATTTGCTCTGGCCTAGAATGACTTCTTACAGGTAGCTGCCCTATTACACAGCATCATGCAGTCTCCATTGCCTTCCTGGCTGCCAATTAATGCTTGTTCTTACAGGTGCTCTGACCAGAGAAGAACAGACCCAGCACAGCTTTGTTCCTCTTGTTTCTGGCTGTTCATGGGCAGAACAACACGCAGTTTGAAGTGCCCAACTGGTGCTGCTGGCAGCATTGCTTTCTGCACCAGTGCAGCAAGTGCTGGTCAAGGAGCTATGGAGACCTGGGGCAGCCAGGGCCTTTCTGCTCCTGCTGGTGCCTCTCCCAAGCAATCATCACCTGGGTTATTCACTGGGCTTTGCTAAGCCCAGGCACACCTTCATGCTAAAGTCCTTGTGAGTTACAGAACAGCTCTGAACTGAACTCTTCCACTGCTTTGTCCACATCAGTAGGAAGTCTAAGAAGAGAAGAACCAGGATGTGCACAGACTGTAATTATAAGTAATCTGCAAAACATCTATCTTGTGAACAATGAGTAGAAAACAATGGACACTCAAAGAAGAGAACTCTTCTGCAGATGAATAAAGCAAAAAAAAAAAAAAAAAAAAAAAACCACCAAAAAAACAAAAACTCAAGGATTTCTGCTCATTACAGATCTCTAGAAATAAGATCCAACAGGAAAGAAAAAAGACATTGCACTGCAACACAGCAGAGACCTTCATATGTGGAAGAGCTTGTGAACGATAACAGGAAACATCAGCTGTCATGGGCTCCCAGCACAAACCCAGGCACTGCCACAACACACCTCAAGCCCAAGTCACATCTTGCATGTAAAAAGATCACCAGTCCTTCAGCACCCAGAATTTCCAATTATCACCTTGCATCCTGGTACGCAGGGATGTGACACAAGGAAATGGCCAGCCCCTCTATCCTGACGTGACACGAGAAAGCTATTCTCACTTCTGATGCCTGCAGACCTGCTGGGCTAATGGGTGCAGCATCCAGATTATCCTCACGCCAGCCAAGAAGTCAACATCTCAGCTGCTACATGAAGCTCTGCCAAGGTCTCCATCCAATCTCCTGCAGTAGCTCATGAATATGCAGCAGCCAAATCTCTTTTCCCTTTGACATTATGAGGCAATAGCAAAGGAAAACAAGGCTTTGCTCTTGTCATAACACTCCTCAGAGGAAAATATAATGAAGCTGGAGATGTCCTTGACAGGGTTGAAAAGTTCATGAAATTTCATGCGTATTACAGTTTTGTTTCTACTAAATGAGGGGGAAAAAAGGATCCAGTTTCCACTAAACTAAAAATGAAAAATATTCTAGTGTGATATATACAGACACACACAGAAGAGAAATGATCTTATGGCAAAGGCAGCAGGCTGCATCTGCAGAAAGCAAAATTCATCCCCTGCCCTGTAAAATACTACGTCTACCATACAGGTCTGATCCACAAGCTTCTGATTACAGCAGGAGCTGATACCAGAAAGGAGCACAGCCTTGTATTTCATCACTGTTCTTCTCCTTGCCTTGGCACAAGCCTTTTTATTAGGAGGAAATAAAAGTATTAAAATATTTTTTTTTAAATAAAATTGTGCTCTTTCTTTCCTGAGTGGTTATAAGTAGCTGATGAAATCATTCTCCCTTGCTAACTGGTGTTTAAAAATCTTATTACGATGAGCCCTCAGTAACTCACAGAATATGCAGGATACCCATTACGAATTACTCACTATTTGCAAGCTTCAGCACAGCAGCTATCTTTCTGTCTCTCATACACACAAAGCACTGGAAAATGTACTCACTTCATTCAGACTGTCAACTGTAATTTATGGTTTCTTCAGTTATTTACAGTGCGATAACACTTTGTTACACAAACCAAGGTATCACACTGCATTTTGGAGGAATAATGAAATTTTAACGCAGGTAATTTTGTCAGACGTTTGTGCTGGAAAGGCGCCGTTCACAGGTAGAAGACAGAACTGTGTGATTATCAAAGAGCTCCTGGGTGGGAAGCACGTCGCTTACCTGCAAACAAGAGCTCCGGGAGCAAAGGCAGAGCTGAGCACCAGCCATGGGCTCAGACCCTGGTGGGAGTTCTGTTCTGCACACATCTTGTGAAAGAAATAACTCTAAGTATTGCAGTAATGAGTGAGCTGAGGGTGCTGGGCCTCGATGTGCTGTGCAGCTTCACTGCTCCCAAGAGCTGCTCCTACTGCTACCAGGGGCGATGGGCATTCCCCTGCACAGACCCCCACCAGAACACCGCTCACAAGCACAGGATAAAGAGAGGTTTGCTCCTCTGTTACAGGAATTTGCTTCTGTTTCAGCTGTTCTGCAGCTGTCACACATTCAATTGAAGGTGTTTCTTTTACACCTCTAACCACCCAACCTGGCTGATCTTGCAAGGGTCAATACATAAACATGGAAGGCACACGAAATGGCAGAACTGCATTGCCTTTGTTCTCCAAGTCTTGGTGTGCAGGAGGCAATGAGAGCCTGAGGAACTCACACTGCCCAAGCCCACTAACTGCAGTCACCAGCAGCTCAGCAAGAAAAGACTTCACTAAAAGTTACGGCACAGGAGAATCATCATTGGCCTCCTTGGAATAAGAGCAGGCAGTTTCACATCCATAATACAGGAACAAAAATAATAGACTGAACAGAAACAAAGTCACAGCTGATTTACTGACAAAAGTACTGCATCAACAACAGGATGGGTTTGATTCCTGTGCTTTTTACTTCAGTACATTCCAAGATGCAGACAGTTGCTCTGGAAAACACATGGTTGGATTTTAACTTTTGCCAGCTAAATAAATAAATAAATAAATAAACGTTAGTTGACTCTGAATATTAAATGTGAAAAAATATACACACAGTTTGCACCAAAAGAGTAACCGAAATGTATTTGAAACTGCTTTGGGTTAGTTGTGCCTGGGCACCAGCACTGAAGGAGCAGGCAGCCCCCAGGGGAAGCGCAGAAATACAGATTTGGAACAGAGCATCGAAGCGAACGAACAAATCTCTGGATGGTCGGCGGCAGAGCTGCCAAGTCAAACGCAGGTTCTGCACAGCCAGGACCAAACCACTTGCAAGCTATGAGAAAACCAAAGAGCATTCTCTTTCATTCACAGCCAGAGCATCCGATTTTGTAGCTCTGGCAACAGAGCCATGAGCAGCACAGTGCTCCAGCAGCCCGCATGGCATCCAGAGACAGCAGCACTTCGTGTGGAAGGCTCAGGAGAGAGAGAGAAAAGTTCATCTCACTCCAGTTGGCTTCCATCCTACGGCCCTCTCCTGATAAGGTCGATTCATTTCTACCAGTTCCAGGCAGTTACTGAGCTAACAGCCAATGGTACATCCCAGCACCACAGGCGTGTGGGGAGGAAGCAGGCAGCCAGGACGCTGCACCCCTATGGGACATAGCAAAGCACACACCTGCCCACAAGTCCCCTGCCTTTAGCCACGTCCTTCTGTGAGAGTACCAACAACAAAGAAATTGAAAAGTAAAGGTTAGCAAAGGTGTGATTAAATATCCATTTAAAGAACAGAGGGCAAAGAGTTCAGCATTAAGTACCTTTCCTATGATTTCTGCCCTCATTTCTTTCAATACTGCCATTTTCTTTTGAAGAAAATGCTTCATGCAAGATTAAATAACCTGTATAAGGTGCAGCTTAAGGGCAGACTTAATGCACAGAGCTCCAGAGCACTCATAAGGTAACCATGCTATACAGAGAACTGAGCACAAGCTAGTTCTACTGCAGGCGCTGCACCTGTGTCCTCAACTCATCACAGCATGACCATCAACTCCTTCCCCTTAAAACAGCCTCTATCACCTACCCTTATTCATCATCACAGATGTCTGTGACAAGAAGAGAGCTGTTCCTATCTGCAAGACTTAAACAAGACAGATCAAAGCCACGTTTCTCAGCGAGGTAAAAAAGCAGAAGAGGTCCAGAGGTGCACACAAGCACATGAACAGGAACCTCATGGCTGCAGGTGAAACATGGACACAAGTCCCAGCACCCACACAGTGCCTGCAGCTGGAAAACAGAGCAGGCATATCTGGAGGGGTTCTACACAGGGGCTAGGAAGGCTTTTCCATGACTACTGCATTTGGTTTGGGATTTTTTGGGGTGGTTTCTTTAGGTCCTATTGGTGTTGTTTGGCTTTTGTTCTGTTGTTTCTTGCCAGTATTACATTTTTTCCCCACCCCCATCCCTACACCCCCACATCTTTTGTACATTTGAGTACAACAATGCTCATTTTCACAAAACTTCTTTTACTTCCCAGCACTTCATCACTGAAGGCTTGCAGCATGTTCCTTACTCTTTTTTCTCTCATACAAATCTTTCAGAAACAGCAGAACTCTTCTGAGAGTGTGACAGATATTACTCTCCAGCCCCTTTATTCTTCACAGATTTTTTTTTTTAATCATTTATTTCATTTTGCTGCAAACAGCACCTTTGTACCTTGGACAAATTCAATAACCATGACTCAACCCACAGCCCATAGCGGGCTGCCTTGTGTTTCATCTCACCCATTAAAACCAGCACAGAGCCCTCGCTGAATGCAGAGGGCCAGGTTCCAGCTATGGGCACACAACCCAGAGGTGCCGATGAAAGCTGCTGTACCACACAGAGCCACGCACGTCAGCCCATGCACCTCCCAGTGCCAGTCCTTTCTTCCACCTCTGTCTCTGAAAAGGCACTTCTTGTAATTATGCACCCGATTTTAGTTTCCCTTTCATTGGGAGGGAAAGGCTGACTGTCAGTGCCTGGTGCCCCCACAGCCCTCTGCCCGGCTCCACTCATGCCACCCACTTAAGTGACAGCAGTGACATTTCATGATGGCACAGATCCCATTCTATGGACTAAATGTCAGCAGTGGGGTGGCAACAGGAAGAAGGGACAGAAACCTATGGGTTTTATTACCCAAAGCCATCATCCTTTCAGCAGCAGTCAACCTGAAGGCTCTCATTTTCATGGAGGTGATAATCTCTGCTGGATTCAGTCCTAGACTTTTCCTAAAGCACTTTCTTTTTGAGGTTTTTAAACAAAGGGTCAAACCCACCAGCCAAAGTAAAGACAGTGACTGAGGTTCAGGGTGATGCTGGGCCCAGCCTGCTGCAGGCACAGAGAGGAACAGACCTCCATGCAGACCACTCAGGACTCATAAGCGATAACACCACACACCTCCCTTCTTACTAAATATCACACCTCTTTCCAAGAAGCACTACTTGCAGACCCCAGCATTGCAGTTAACCACTTCCAGCAGCCCCCCGGCTGTGATAGGACCTATGGAGCAGCACTGCTGAGCCCACCCCACCAGCAATCACACGGGCCCATACCTCATCTTGGAGACTGATGCCAACATGGCTAATTTAAATTAGTCAGCCTTCCTGTCTGAACAGCACAATTTAGTCCTAAGTATTTGCAAAGACTAACCACACGCTTACAGGGAAAAAATAACTTATTTCAGTTCTTGTGAAACAGTAATAGAGCAAGCCTAAACTCACACCAGCTCCATCTGCAAATAACACCTTTGCATTTAAAAGCCCACAGAAAGCTGAAATCTGAAGACACATGTTGCTTCAGCAGCACCAAGAAGCTGAAAGCACAGCACCGAAGGAAGCTGTGTAATATAGAAGCAGTGTTTGATGTATGAACAACCTCACAAAAAGTTTCTCCCTGAAGGACAGGCATAGGGGAGCAGAGACACTGCATGAGTTCAGGTGCGTGCAGTTCCAGTAGCATAGAGACTTAAGGAACACTTTCACAACCTGAAGCAGAGCACATAAACATCCAAAGAAAGGCTCAGAAGATGTTTCCATTTGTAATAAAAAACAACATTTAAAAGTTCAGGAGAAGCTCTGTCTTTTGGTGATCTAGCAAGTACGTCACAGCAATAGTCCAGCAAAGAGTAATCAGATACTACTTGGTCCTCTGATCAGTGCCCTTTTCCTACGTTAATGTAACACTACAGGTAGACTACAGCAGCAGCTGGAACATTTCTAGAGATCCACAAAGTCCTCTTAGGAGGCATCAGAAAACATAGCACTTATTCCTCTAATATCTAAGAGCAAGTCCAACAACCACTGCAGCACATAAAGAACAAAAAGACAAGGTTGCAGCTAAGATGACACAAAGTGAAACAAGAAAACAGGCTTTATTAATAGGCAGAGGAAGGTCAAAGAAAGTCAATCCAATACTCAACAGGAAAGAATGTCTCAATAAACGATGCTGAGCAGACCAAAGCGTGCTCCCTCTCCTGCTCAGCCCTCACTAGCAAAGTCCATTGTGATCAGATGGCTGGCAGAGCTGCTGCTGGCTCACAGAAAGGAGCATACAACCCTAAGGCAAAAGTCAGAAGAGATGGGAAGATACTCAGCAAAGTTGGAGGAGGTTATATAGCTGTTGGTCATAAATACAATAAAAAATACAAAAGGCACATTAGGGGAACTGGTTTTATACTTTGGGGAGCAGAAGTACAGCAGAAAAGGTGATATTGCAGGCTGCAGGTGAAACTGAAATGCCATGGAAAGGGCAGCAATGACAGTGCAGTGGAGTAATAGAATTGCTCAGGTTGGAAAAAACCTTAAAGATCATCGAGTCCACAACTCAACCATGCTACCCTAACTAACAACCCTCTGCTAAATAGCTAAGTCCTAGGCTGCAGCAAGTGAGGATATGGTCAATGTGGCAGCTGTGGATACAGAAACAAAGGGGGAGAAAAAAAAAAAAAAAAGGAAGAAAAAAAGGAGCTGCCTACCTATGGAAGGCCTCTGGTACACAGGGATCTCCAGTAAGATCCCCTCACCTCCACTGCCAGCCCTTAAATGAGGGCTGGGAAGGGGTGGATCCTGGTTCCACCCTTCCATCACTCAGTGCATTGCATTGCATTGAATTGCATGCACCTGAGCTCCCCTGCCTTCCCACCAGGTGCTCCATCACTGCTTCAGGCCACGACTCAGCACATTTCTGCTACAGCAGAAACCAGTAAGAGAGGATCCAGGGATTGACACACCATTCAATTCAAAGAGAAATACTGTGATATGCAGCCCATAAGAGAGCAGAAAACAACATAAAGATGAGCAGTACAAAAGAAGGATTTTTGAAGAACAAATACATGAAACAAATGCCATTTCTCTTTCTCCAACATTTTTTAACGTTGTATTACTTGACGTTTCGTAAGCAACCTTGGGAAATACAGTTCAGTGTATTTGCTGTAGAAAACATGCTACAAACAATGTGGGGTTGAACTGGAGGATGCACAGAGAAGCTCCTCAGCAGGGGCTGCTGTTCAAGGCTCCTACTGCAGATGGGTACTTTGGAGCAAGAAATACTTCTTGACAGACACAGTTCCAGTTCACATGAGGAGATCGTGTTCCTCATCTTTAAAAAAAACACACAGGGTTTCAAAGGCACACATGTGAATGTTTTCAAGTGTGATGTCACGTGATGCCCTCTGTTTTGCTGTTGGTTTGCTAGTTGCAGCCATTACGGAGCGTGGAGCAGACACTGACAGTCAGAGCTGTCACTGAGGGCTGCCACTTGGTCATGCTTCAAAATAAACTCATCTGATATCATCCCAGTGTGATACAGATGGGGTTGTTGAGTGACTTCAATTTCCTACTAGTTTAGCATTGCCTTAGGGCACACAGCAGCTCCCAGACCAGAGGATAGACTCGGTGAAGGAGTTTTCCAGTTCAGCAGCTGCATTAACTCTGTGCAGCGGTGGTGAGTTATCCACAAGTGTATCATCCTATCTGAAACAACTGAGCCTGGCAAAATGAGACAAAGCACGTTAGGGCTTGATGTGGTTGCTCATGGTCTGTAGAACCCTGACGCGGTTGTGTTGGTGCCTCTGGAGACAAATGCTGTCTTTCAATCTCAGACCACTTCTCTTTTTGGCAGATTCTGGTACAAAACACCTCAGAGGCACGGAGTGAACAGAGCCTCCAGTTTCACTGTAACATCTCAGCAGGGATGAGCAGCTTGACTCTGGAACATCACCAGCAGTGGATGCACAGCCAAGGACGGTTCAGCAACAGGAGCTTTGTGGCTGGTAAAGTAGACTGTGTTTGTTAACAAGCAGGTTGAAAGCCAAAAGTATTTTCAAAACATATTAAAACAAACTCAAACAGATGCTTCTGAAGACTGATCCCTTCCATTTGTGGAAAGACATGCAGAAACCATTTCTTCTTCATCATACAGAAAGGATTTTCACATAATTAGATTAGCTTTTTTCTGCATCCAAACTTCATAATTGGTAGTGCAGGATATTCCTAAATGAATAGCATCTTTCCTTCTTTCTCTTTATCAGAACACGATAATTTTTTTTGCTAGAAACATTTCTTTTGCAAAATAAATGAAGTCCCAGACACAGGTTAATGGAAGCTTCGTCACAGACTTCAAAGGAACCACAATGTTACCCACAGATCTAATGCAAAATCCTCAGAGGTTAATGAAAGCCTTTCTGCTGACATCAATGTGGTTTGAACAGAGTAAGAGTTGCTCTAATTCACTTCTTAGATCCTGATGAAAACACTTAAGCATGCCTCTAAGTGCATGCTTCAGTGCTTTCCTGGTTTGGTCTGTATTTATTGATGATGGGGAAGAGAACCAGATGTTTTCTTCTTTCTTGCTTGCTTTACTCTATAGACTGAATATGAAAGTGGATTCTGCCCATATTATATTTTTATAAGGTTATTCAGAAAGACATCAGGGAACTTTAATTCCAAAGAAATTTAATATTGTAAGAAAGTCCTCTCAATTTGGTTAGCCAGTTTCAAACTAATTCTTGGAAAGCGTCATTATATATGCTAAGATAATTACTTATCTCTTGGTTATTTCTTTCAGAAGAAATTCTTGCAGACTTGTCAAGGCCATGTAAAATTTAGTATTAATTACTCAAAGGCATTTCAGACCAACGCATGTTAAGTAGATCTATTAAAACCAATGATGAGCTTTGAGTAAAACCTATGAGATATATACACGATCCATCACCTATTTAAGTATAAAAATTCTAAATCCCTCCTCACCCCCCACTCCCAATGGATACAATGCTTTCAGGATTCAAGTAGGGCAGCACTGAGAGGGAAACATTATGGTCAATGAGCAGCATCCAAAAAAAACCAACCTGAGCTCCAGAAAATTCTCTTAGGAAAATTACAAAGGGTGTCTCATCAAAACAATATTAGAGAGACTGCCATCCTGTTTTGTAGGACAGCAGCAACACCAAGTCCCAGCCAGGAAATCTGCATTAACAGATTGTTTACATACACCTAAATCCATGCCCGTGTCTTTCATGATCCGTGTAGACAAGATGAATGTGATCAAGGCGTAGAGGTACCAAGTGACCATCTCTTGTTTGCTCAGGAAGACTCTCACTGAATGCAGATCTTCAAACTCGCTCTTGAACTCTCTTAATCATAACAGTGGCCTTCTTCAAATATTTTGTTCCCCAAACCTCCTGCCCAGGAGCTGTAAGAAACCAAATATTTGCAATCCTGCTGCAGGAGCAGAGTTGAGTCATGGTGCCTGCAGAGACCAGTGCCACTCGCTCTCCAGGGCAGCAGCAGCATTTGCTGTTAAAAGGGCTTAGATGGCAGTAGCAGTGATTCCTTTATAGAGCACTTCTGAAGTGTTTAAGACTTTAAGGCAAGGCTGGAGCAATGAAATTTCAGCAAGAGGTAAAACAATGCAACATTTTACTGTAAACTCTGTCCTTGTTATCTCTGTAGCTCTGCCAACCGGTGCAAGACGGATGTTTGTTGGAAGGATTTTGCTGCTAGAAAAAAGCAGAGACTTTCAACCTAGGCAACAGCAACACACACTGGCAATTCAACACTGAATTACAATAGGAGCTGTGATGAACAGTCTCCCTCTTACAAGATTGTGTCTCACTGTGTGCATGGAGATATCTGACCCACGATGGGAACTTCTAGACACACCTGAGCCACGGGCACAACCAGAAATCACAGCCAAGGACGGCACAAAGCAGAAGTCAATGAATCAGCTACGCCATTGGCACGTCTTAAAGTCACTGGGCTGTACTGCATTAGTCACACTCCTGAACGTAAGCTGTTTTCATTTTAATTTAGAAAAACGATCTCACTTATTCTGCAGGAGAGGGAAGTATTTTGCCCTACTCTAACCTTATATAGTGATATGCAAAAAACACAGCCATCTGTGTGGGGGAGGCAGCTGGTAGGACGTGGGCTGTGCTGAGTGAGAATGAGAGTGGATTGGTGAAGTCCACGGACACTGGGCACTTTGGGCCCCATCCAGCAGAAGATAATTGGACAAGAACATGAGTGCAACTCAAACTTTTCTTTTTTTTTCAAGCTTCAGCAATACAGAAGTGGCATTTGGGGGATTTTTGTTCCGTGTTCCACATCCAGGTCATTCCAGAGACCTGTGCAAAATTCCAAAGGACTCAGAGGCAAACTGTTCTACATTCTAGAGCTTTACAATGCAGTTTCCAAAAATGGTGCCAATTACGATCAACATAGCAACATTTGGAGCAGGTATACAGCCAGAGAAGTATTTTCCAGAAGCGAGCTTTGGAAGAGAGACAGTGAGAGACATGCATCACTGCAGGCATCACAGCACGGAGCTCAGTGGGCTGCACATCTCTGCTGGTGGCTCCTGAGCAAACTGAGGCGGGAAGCCCAGCTGCAGGAAATCAAACACGGAGCTCAGAGCGCAGACACTGCGCACGCCAAAACCATTTCCATTCTGAACCGCTGGGACTTCTCGCTTTGCAGGCACGGGTTATGAATATGGGAAAGCATTATTCTTCTGTTCAGAGTTATTTTTTATTAATTAATGAACGCGGCTATACTCTGTGTGTGCAAGGAAATGCAAGTGTATTTAAGCAGACAGCTAATTGTTTTACAGTGCAACTAGCCAGCTCTCCTTTGTGCCCACCAGACTGAGCTCAGCTATATTTCATAGTACGTCCATTTATTTATCTTTCTGATACCACAGATCTGCAAAGATTTACATAATAGCATGAATGTTTGCTGGAAACATAAGCCCTCTGTTTCTCTGCAACACCTCAAGCAATTTGCTGACAACATTTTTCTGCAAAATTAGATATGGAATTTAGAGCAAGAAGCTGCTGAATGACAGACACGAAAATTCCCTTGTTACTGAACAAAGGGTTCCTCTTTATTTCGTGTCCAATAATGAGCCAAGAAGGTTTGAGGGAGGGAAAAGCATTGGAAGATTAATTATGATGAACTGATTTGGAAAACCTCCAGCACAACTCACGCTTCCCTTCCCCCAGTGCCCCCCGGCCCTTTCCAGTATTGTTAATGCAAAACAAAACAGGAAAAAAAAATCTACAGAAAAAAGGCTCAGAACTCCCCCAGGAAGATCTGAAACAATGAGACCAAACCAGACGATGTGGGGATGCATAACCACAAGGAGGATGGAAATGCCCAGGTGGATTTCAAAGCTAAGAGCAACATTCAGCCAGCTGAGAGATGGCAGAGGTGTTGGCTGCAAGAGCTCAGCATGGTGTGTTTGCTCCCTTTGGAGGCTGTGCAGGATCCAAGCAGAGGTGGAGGAGCAGGATGGGGGCATGGGAGCCCAGTGCTGCTCTATGGGGAGCTGATACTTCCCAAAAAATCCTCTCAAAAACAGGACTTGGGAAGAACTGAATAACATTCTACTTTCAAATCTGAAGTATTACAATACAGTTTTATACTTAAATTCACTGGAACAGTGAAAAGAACGAAGGTTCTCTCTTGTTTGTAAAAGGGCAAAAGCCTCCACATAATACAAAAACAAAGTTATAGGAAGCCTCCTGAAAAAGACACTTTCCATACTCCACATTCCACAATTCCCTACTCCACTCCCCCTGGCTGATGCAGAAAGCTCAGAGCACAGCACTCCAGCATGCAGCTCCTTGTGCCCACAGCACCCTCAGCCCGCGCTCCCGGCAGTGGGTCTGGGTGAGGGGATGTCACAGGGCATGTTCCATTCCAGGTGCACTTTTCTTGGTACCCGCTCTCATTCATACCTTCCTGTGTCCCTCACCAGTACAAACTGACTTCTTTCGTTCAGGCTCATCTATTTTTGTGGGCTTTCCAATACACAGACACTGCTCAAAAAGCAAAACGTGAATCAGAGGTTGCTTTGGGATGCCTTCAAACAAAGTGGGAGACAGAGAACGGAGGAGAAAACAAACAAACAGAAGTAACCATTTCAAGATGTTCCTACAGTCATTGCAGTGACATTTTTCCAGTACCAGAATTGTACATTTGCTTTTCCAGCTGCAGTTTCCATCTGTGGTGATACTGGAATGAATTATGCCCAAATAACATAAAGGTCTCCTGCACCACCTGTATGCACTGCTGCTAGTTTTGCCTTCCCTGTGATCATCATCTATGCTGTGACTTCAGCAAACGTACATACCTTGTGTGGGGGAATTAAAAATATATGCAGCATAAGATAAAGGAACATATCCCATTATTGGAGACCTTTGCCTGAACACGTTACAAACTACGTCTTTATTGCAATTGCTGTAAAATACATTAGCTAAAAAGAACAAGTAGACCAATTACTACACAAAATCTTAATCACAGCCCCATGCTACGCTATTGATGACAGCAATGCTAACCAAGAAGGTCTGTCCATTCACGGAGGCAATTCCCTGATTCACTAACTGGCAGTGCTGCCCACGGCCGTGGCTATTGGAGCAGGATGATGCAACTCCATGGCAACATTCCGTGTAGTAATGGTGACCAGCAGACTTGACAGACGCCAAGATACGCAGCTACCTGGGCAAAGCTGCTTCAGCACGTGCTGCCCGTGTGTGGGACTGCTGTGGAATCGCAAGCTGAACGCTGCAGAGCATTTTGATGAGCACACAACGGAAAGCAAAAGCCATATAAATATGGAAAGCACAGGAGAAAGCAGCAAATTAACACTACAGAGGATTGTGTGGATCCACCGTGTGTGGAATTCAGAAATACGGCCGAGCCCATTGCTTGGTGGGAGACAGTGAGAGAAAAGAAACACGTCTACATCCGGATAGATGTATGTGCATATTTATTTAAAAGAGAGGCAAATGAATCACAGAATGGCCAGGGTTGGAAGGGACCTCAAGGACCATGAATCTCCAACCCCCTGCCACAGGCAGGGCCACCAACCTCCACATTTAATACCAGACCAGGCTGCCCAGGGCCCCATCCAACCTGGCCTTGAACACCTCCAGGGACGGGGCATCCACAGCCTCTCTGGGCAGCTGTTCCAGCACCTCACCGCTCTCATAGTAAAGAAAAATGAGGACCTGTCTCAAGCACACCAGGGATTCCGGTGTGCTTGGGACAGAGCATCAGACAGCAGAAAGCCATTTCCCGTGCTCATCTCTTTCTCTGCCTGCCCTCATGCCAGAGCCCCGCTTCCTTCTGTGCTGCTCAGGCATCAGCAGAGGACAACACGTGTTGAGGTGCAGATCATGCAGGACTCACCAGCTGCTCTGCTTTGCTTATTGGGGAAGTCTCCAAGCAGCAGCCGAGGAGAGCTAAGAGAGAGAAGGCTTGGTGTAAAGCACAGCTAATGAGGCACGTGGCAGGAGAGCAGTCAGAACTCATCAGCTTGTGAGAGCACAGCACCAGAGCACAGTGAGCCAGGAGCCACAGCCCTACAGCCACTCCGTTGGCACCAAAGTGCAGAAGGAGGACACAGTCCAGCTTCAGTTTCCTTCTGTCCTTCTGCCATCACCAATGAAGTCTCTCTCAGAACACCGTGTGGTGCCAGGCAGCCAGCCTTAAGAGCATGCACTGAGTGGTGCAGCCTTTCTCACAGCAGCAGCAGGAGATGGGCGAGCTCCATCAAAAGGGCCGGCAGGTCTGAGAGGTGTCAAGGGAGCGGCAGATTTGGAACTGCAGCGGTTTGGGGCAAAGATGTACGAATGAACTCCGCACATGGGAGGTACTGCTCTCAGCAGGTGAACTTCTCTCATTCTCCACTTTTCCTGAGACACTGCAGGAAGCTCAGATGGGCGCTGAAGGCTTTCTTCTTGGCCCAGCTCCTGTCTCACTCTCATGGTGAAGAGGGCACCTCCTAATTCACTATTGAATAGTCCTAAAAAGGAAAAAGCAGTTCGGGAGCAGCTGACTGCATTCAATGTATGGGAAAGAGAGAGCCAACCGCAGACGCTGATTTGCATCTCAGTGTGCTTCACACACAGCCTTGCACTGTGCAGACTACAGAGACACAATAAAAACATCCTGACAGTTTTACCTCACAAAGAGCACCTGAAGTACCCTTGGCTAAAAGTAGGGCCGTGGCAATTTCAAACTCTCCATTACATGCTCCCTTAAATTCCAGTCTCCCAGCACCTCCTCTCTAGTTGCATCCACAACAAAACACACTGCATGTTTGTGAGTCTTTCAGCTCAGCTGTGCCTGCTCCTACTGCCTCCAAAATAGAACCCAAAGTAACAGAACCTAAAAAGAGCCTCCATTATTGTGTCTGCATGCCTGTATTAGCAGATGGCCATGCCTGAGACTACAGAACACATAGCAAACATTCCCTTCCAACAGAGGGTGCCTTTAACACCCCTGGCACCAGGGCATGCTGCCTCACCATACCCCCATGGTGAGCCCCAGCAATGTGCTCACACAGACACCATCACCCAACCCTCTGCCCAGCCCTGCCCCAATACCCACTGAAAATGAGGGACAGATGTGCTGCGACTTCGACCACAGATGCATCAGAAAACAAAATAAAAGTAGGTGGTATTGGATCCTCACATTGCTATTTTATACACTTTCATTATTTTTCTGTATTCTTAAATTTATAATATATGGCCAGCTGTAATTCATTCTCTGTGAAAAACAAAAAAAAACACCTCAATACAGCCAAGAGGAGTAGGCAGATAATTGTCCAGCTTAATTTCTTTGTTACCTTTTTCACCAGGCTTTATTAAACCAAACTGCTGTCTTTGTGTTAGCGATGTTTATGGCATGAGGGACAAAACAGGACAAGAGAAAATCCATTCTCACAACTCTTGCCATGCTGCAGATTTGATCTTTCTGCAGAAACACTTTCTTTTCTATCTGAAGTGCCTGCATGCAAAAAGGATGTATGCATTCAAATCCAGTGGGCAACTGTCAGTCAGTAGGAAGGAAATGGGATTTTTGCAAAGATATTTGTAATTGTAATTGTCAAGTTTAGCAGATTAGGAAAGTTGAGCATCATCAGATCACCACATCATGTATGATGGCAAGTTAAGTGCCTGCTCTCTGGCTTCTCTGTGCAGCATGCAAGCCCAAGCTCTCCCCCTTGGCTGGGTTTAAATGCACACACCAAAGAAATGCTGTCCCACTATGTGCTTACCCTCAGTACCCAGATAGTCTCAGCTGATGCCCCAGTTCTCTAGACAAACTCCTTGTTGCTGCTGAAGCATCATTAACAAACATATTTTGCTCCTTTCCCAAAGCACAGATGTTGGCGAATGAGTAACTCCACCACTTTATGGCATCCACAGATCTTGTTCAAAACACTGACAGTTTTCACAGCCGTTCCCATTGAATTGCAATGCACTGCTCTTTAGGCAGTATTTCCTTACCACTGAAAAGTACTCCCAAAGTTACGCTACCCACGTAAGTACTTAAGGCAGCACTTTACATCTCCATCCCTGCATTAACCAACAGAAGGAAGCTCCTCGTGGCAGCTGCAAGCAGCACTGCAGGGTCAGCCTTCCACTTCTGATGCTCAACCTCTATTCATAAAGAGGGCAGGATGTTGGCATCGGTCTTCATTATAAATCTCCAAACGGTGGATGTAGACAAATAGCTAATAAACGTTTTATGTCAGGATAACAAACCAGAGATGGCAGAAAAAAAACCTGACGAGGCTTTTAACCTCCATTGGATCCATCAGCTGCTTGGAACTTTCTAGTGGGGCCAATGGCAGTTTTTATAAATCTCTATTAGGAAGCATTTCTTTCATCGTGGATGACTCACTAATCCCAGTGGGCTCACAGAGAGTTATGGGGACTGCAAAACTCTCTACTACTCTGCTCTGTATTAAACTCCTAAAATAAAGCACTGCACCAACAGGCTTTGCCATAGGTGGTAATAATAATGCTATTTCAGACCACATTCTTCTGCCAACTATTCTGGAGCAAACCCAGATTAATTTCACCAAACTCAGCTTGAGCTGTTGCAGCTCTGCGGCAGCGCAGGGACCACATGGTCCTCCAGCTTTGGGGCCACATGGCACAGCACGGAGCACGGCCGAGAGGCTCCGAGCAGCACTGCCCAGCCCTGCTCCTCCCTCAGGGAGCTGGGACACACGGTTCGCAAAAAAGATGCTGTAAAACAAATTAAAAAACAGAATTTCCCTGCCAGCTGTCAAAGCTGCCAGTTTTGCTGCTTTGCCCACACGTCGCAGTTGGGACCGGACCCTGCGGGCCGCCCCGACGCCTCACTGCCCACACCAGGCTCTCCAGGAGCAGCCCTGCAGCACAGCCTGCTTGCAGCCTATTTATGTATGAGTGACCTGCCCTGTGACGTCCAAGAGAAGCATTTCATCCTGGAGACTGCAGTAGGTCTCCTTGTGCTCAGATCTCCTCCCGAGTGCACGCACTGATGAAGGACAACGTAAAATGCCCTAATTCTCCTTCCAGCACTGAAACAACCAGTGCAAAAGCCGCTAGGAAATGTCTAAGGACTTAAAATCTTAGAATCATAGAATGGTTTGGGTTAGAAGGGACGTTTAAAATCTTAATAAATAACTTTATCAGGGTCTTCAGACAGCAACTTTTCTGTGTGAGTGCTTTCTGTTTGCCTGCTGCAGCACAGCACCCACCCAGAAGGACCACGAGGAGGGGTGCAGGCAGTGGGTGGACCTGGACTGGGCTTGGAGGAGAGATGAGCACAGGGCCAGTGGCCGTGGGCACAACTGCACTCCAGCTCACTCTGCCAGACTGTGGCTTATCACTTGAGATGATAAAACCTCATGCCATACCTTCTCTTCCACAGACACCCACTGAGAATGCCCAGGGCTCTCCCCACACCAGTGGATGTGCCACACATACTCCTTTGTGAAGCACTCATTGCTGTGCAAACTGAAGCACAGCATATCATGGAGACAGCTGGGATATTTTTAGATGTGAAAATGCACCAGTACGGTAAACTGGGACACAGAAAAGAAAACGAAGCCGTGGCCCAGCCAGCATCATAGCATTCTGAACAATGACTGTGGAACTGTATTAACTGAAGTGCCATTAACTCTGCTCTAGCTGACATCCGAGATGGATTCCTGATGGGGCTCATCCTCTTTACAGCGGCTTGGTGCTTCTGCTGGGCAGCAGGCAGCAGCCTGAGGAAAGGAAGCCTCGCTTCATTCAAATAAAAGGCAAAACTCTAAAACAATATTGCCTATAAAAGTTGATTTCACTCCAGAGTACAAGCTAGGCTGCATGAGTGTCAAATCAGAGCTGGGTCACCCTCAAAACGACTCTGCAAAGGACAGCCATCCATCAGCAAAGCACATTTAAAATGTACTTTTAAAGTCTCGGGGATAAAAGCAATTAAAGGTGTACACCATATTTACTGCATTGATTTTAACCATACTTACTACTGTACAGAACAGCACTGTTATTTTTGGGGGGTACAATTCAGATTGGGCAACAGGCTGTTCAGCACATTACAATCCAACACGCACAGCCGGCCATGCATCATAGTTCCGTGCTCCCACATTCTTGTGGCTCCAGACATGAGGCCTCCTTCAGCTTCTACAGAACTTGGGGAAATGGGAGTCAGACACGCTGGGATCAGGGATGCCCACGAACGAACAAATCAACAAGCACTGCATCCAGAGCACGAGCAGCACAGGGCTGACACCACACAGCACACCTGCCACGTGCACAGTCGTCCTCACATCCTGGCCCACTGCACACACAGCGCCCACTGCTCCTGACCACAGGAGTGAGCACCCCCATGGTGGGAGTGCTGGGCAGCAACACCTCCTTCACACAGACCCACACACAGAGCGATGCTGCAGCGCTTCCCTTCTGTGTTCTCACCTAACCCATGCTTACAATTCATCCAACCTGAATTTCAGCTGAAACCTGCTGCATCTCTGCACACCTGCTAGAGGCAGGCAGAGACAACTCCTTTCATCTTCTTACAGTCCTTTTTTCTCCAGCGTGGTGCATGTAGGGTATCGCTGTAGATGTTGCTGCTTCTCTTTTTCCCAGCTGTAAATATTTGGCTCCATTTTCCCTGCATCTTTCCCCCTATCTTTAATATCACATAAATAGAAACCTGCACAGTTTCTCCATTTACAAATACATCAAGATTAATTTGCATGCTGGAAGCTTAAATTGAAAATTTAGATCGGACACGGATAAAACAGTAATCCACTGCCGGGCTGAATTCCAAACAAATAAACAAAACAGATTTGACATCAAAGCAATAAACAATAGCAATGCCAATTGCCCATTAGGATTCCCGCTCTGCAAAGAGGACCACCAAATAAAAGACTAGAAAATAATATCACAAATCCTGAGCCCCAAAGTGTCATTCCCTGTCAAGCTCCCCTCCTTGCTGAGCTGTGCTTCCCAAATACTCAAAGCCCTAAAGCACTCTGGGGTTGGATACTGAAACCAGGCTAGGTGCTGGAAAAGGAACCAAGCATCTCCAATTCACTGTGATTCACCTGTAGAACAGCAGCACGCTGCGGCTCGTTCCTTTTCCAAGCCCTTGGCAGCATCGCTTTTAGAGTCACAGCTGCATCTCCGCAAACCCACACCCACCCCTCGGGGTCGGGCAGTGCTGGCGGTGATGCCCGCCCAGCTGCTGCCAGCCCAGCGCTGCGTCCCGGACCTCCTCTGCTCCTCCGCCGCTCCCAGGACACGAGGAGGCGGCTCTCGGCTCCCGGCTCTCATTGCGCCTCCCTGGAAGTCTCGCCTTGCCGGGCTGTAGTGCTCAAACCTGATGAGTCAGCCCCCCGAAGTTGCGTGGATGGTTTTAAAAGTCACATCGTTTTAAAAATGTTAAGTCTGTGGGGGATGGGTTTGTTTTTTTAATTCACTTTCTGATGATTATTTTTAGCTTTTTTGTGCAGGCTGGTTTAAAAGCGTGCTTTTCGCTTCCACCTCCTCTCTTCACTCTGCTGTGACACAAAAGGCAAGGCTCACACCCTGTAACACAGCAGGCAGGCATTCGCAGACAGATGGAGACCCGCCATGGACCACCAGGGGTGGGACAAGTGGAGACCAGAAGACATCTCTAGACATTTTGCCCTTCACCCCTTTCAGTGCCGTGCTGAAGGAATGATGTTCAGCTTCAGGGCAGGAAGCACATAGATCTGCCTATACCAAACTACTGCATAGGACGAAAGGATTTGTTTCAAGCCCCTGGAGGATGGAATACATACAGGGAACAGCTGATCTGCAAATCTGAGATCTCACTCAAACCTCAGGCTCTGCGCACACAACATCCCAAGTATGCTTTATGGTTGGGATGGCCACTGGGCAGCCAACAAGCATTCAAACAGGCCTCCAGCAGCAGCCCTCCAGCTCAGGGCTATCGCACCACGGTGACCCAGCAGAGATCAGGGCCAGCCCTGCTCCCACAGCACCCCAATGAGAGCCGTGCTACTCGGCCATGCCAGCTCCTCCCAGCATCTCAGCCAGGGCTGAGTGGCCAGATGGAATTTTTGGCATTGACTTGGTCTCCAGCATCCTCAAGTCAGACATAAATATTATAGATTTAGGAGGAAGATATTCAGAGCCTATGTGCATAGGGGGAGTGCACACCCAAAAGAGCATCTCTGCAGTAGGCGACTGTCTTTCTCAGTGCCTGCATTTAGGGCGTTTCTTCTTGAAGAGGCACATATGGCATCTTGTAGTCTGCTAATGAAAATCGCTCCTCTTGCTGCTCTGTAACACCTCCCCGCATGGCCGAGCTCAAAGCAAACCTGCTGCCCAGGGCTCTGTGCATGTGTCAGCCTGCTCCCCTCCAGGTCAGCGCTGGTGTGCCAAGGATCCAGCCCTGCTGCCTGCAGGACTGGGATGCATGCTGGCTGTGGTGTGACTTTGCATGGGAAAGCAATAGCATGTGTAAGTATAGGAAGGGAGGTGAGTCGTAGTGGTGCTGTTTCAATTAACAGGGAATTAACAGTATTCTCCTGACGTAGTATTTGTTTGCTTTTTAAATAAACCCAGCACTGCTCTTTTTTCCTTCTGGTTCCTGCCAGAAGTGCTCTGTCCTGAAGTCCTGTCACTAACCCAACCTTTGCTCAGGGTGACCTGCCCATGTGTAAGCGATCAGTGCACAGAAGGGCTGTACAAGCTGCTCAGCAGCAGCTTCTTTTCCTTCCCACTCACTGAAGGGTACGAAGAAGCACACCTGGGAGTTGTCCTGGTCCACAACTCCTTCTGCTCGGAAGGAGGAGGCAGTCAGTGCCTTTGAGTATAGTATCATCTTCCCTTCTAAACATTCTTTACCAGCTGGCAGGTGAATGCAGATCTGTGTCATTGCTGGGATTGCAAGACAACATATTCCTCCTGGAGCTTTACCCCTGGGTTTATGTCTCCAGTTTGTTCATCCTAAACTTTTGGGGTCCTGCCAGTACCAGTGCAAGAAAAATCATACGCACAGCCATATAAAATAGAAATCAACAGAAATCCGAAGGAAAAAATTGCCACAGTGCCCACAAGTGCCACAAAGAAGGTTGGCACTGGTGTGTGGTTACACAACTAACGCACCAGCCAAGACAGACCACTCCATAGAAAAAAAAGCTACACGCTTCCAGTGTTTTTCTGAAGGACCAAACAGGAACAGCCTAGCACCCACGAGTGCTTAACACTTCATAGCAACCACTTCTATGGAATAAAATAATAACAATAAATCAGGCTGCAACATGAATATCAGCAGGGAGAGGGAGCAGCTCTCCCAGCTGGACTGTGTAGTCACTGTACCCAGACACGTCTGTGACTACGCTGTCACTAACAAGATGCTCTTCAATGCACAAGTAAAGAATTCCTTACGATGGGGAAGCCATCAAACCTATTAGGTAGCTGTGCTGCACTGCTCTCTGAAACACAGCACTGTTCTCCTATGTTCAGTCCCCACTGACTCACATGCTCAGTATTATTTAACAAAGGTTTGTTGGCAATTTTTAGCCCATCTCTCCAAGGCATTATCTTGCCGTCACAAGGTTACCATAGATCCCAAGTGTCCAACTTTCTCCCATCAATGTCAGAAACTGTCCCCAGAGACTTTGCCTCCCTGAAGGGAATCCTTTGCATCCTCATCCTAGAAGACTTTGCATCTATTTTTCAGCAATATCAGAGGAATAATAACACTGAAAAGCCACGGTGCCACATTTTAGTGCGCCTGCCATGCCCTGCCAATCAGACTGCATTCTGCTCTGCACCCATCCTCTGTGGTAATTACCATAAATAAGCTAAAAGAGCCGTTTTCTTTCCAAGACCATAAATCCAATCCTAAACACTCTCTCCTGTGATGATCCCCTCCATCTCCATTCTGCCTGCCACAGAAGCCTGGTCTAGGTTGGGACATTGTGAGGCAGAAAGGAAAACCTGTTTCATGGTTCAGAGTGCTGTTGCTTTCTTCCCTGCCCAGGGCTGCACGAGGAGGAGGCAGGGCCAGCTCAATCCCTTGCTTCCCATGGGAAGAAGACAAGCTGACATGAAGCTTGTGTTTCAACACGGGAATACAGCAGGGAAGCAATGGAGTAACAAACCAGAGCTGGGTCTGATGCTCACCTGCAGGCCTGTACAGTGTGTTGGGTCCACAACTATCTGCCAAAAACACGTGGAAAACATCACAGTGTTTCAATTTTACCCTCTCTGGGCAAAATTACCAAGCAGAGGAAAATCCCACCACATAAAATCTCTCACTTTGACAAATCTGTTCACTTCTTTTTTTGTCCTTTTCTCTTATAAAGGAGGAAAGAGAAAATAGGTTTAAAAAAATAATAATAAAGAAATCTGTAACTAAATCAAAAAAGAAAGCAGCTGGAAAAGTCAGAGAGCAATGGGAACTCCCTGAGACAGAGCGGGGGAGAGACCTGGAACTCCCCATAGACAGAGCTGAGCTTGCACTGCTGTCCCTCCTGCAGCCTCAGCCCTCACTGCTCACAGCCACAGCAAGGAGCTCACAAAGACACAAAACATCCATCTGTACTGACTTTTCTTCTCAGCACCACCTGCATTCTCCCTGGGAAGCGGGACATAGAGACAAATGTAACGCCAAGAATGGGTTACTTAGGATTTCAGTAAGAGGTACCGATGCTGAAGGTCACATCTTCAACTGTCAAAAATTGAAGGCAATATAAACGCACTGATTTGCATCAGTTTAGCTCTCTGCTATTGGTCACCATAGCAGCTTCATAAATATTGATATTTAGTTGAATAGACCTATAATTTGTATTCCAGCTCCATGCATAGACATACACACACCTTTATTTGTTTTTGTTTCTTTTTTTTCAGCTGTTACCACTTATCTGAAATGGAGTCCTTAGATTTATCGCATAGAAAATTTTTATTTAGAAGAAATTTGAGAGCCAAAGCTTCACTTGGGTTCATTTGTCAATGTGAAATAGTAAATCAGAGCTGAGCTCTCACAGCAGCGCTCATTCCAAGCTCTGGGTTATATCCCATCTCTGCTCGTGGCGCAGTAAGGCTGGCAGTTAAATCATCAGCCTCTGCATTGCCTTCCCTAAATGTAGCATGACTTGATGGCTGGTTTCTTGAGAAGCTGTAAGTCACTTTCCAACACAAGAGAAGAAATCTGGCGGTTTGCTTTATCACGCGTATCATTCACTGTTTATTTTTCTTCATTCAGTAGTTTAGGGGAAAAGCTAAACTAAACTAAACACCTTAGAGAATGCATTTTCTGAGAAGACCATTTCCACTAACGCCTCTTCGTTTCTTCTTTTACAAGAGAGACATTAGTACTATGTCATATTTAACAAAGCACTTTGTAAGCATTCATTAATCATGTAGTGCCCCTGAGAGGCACATTATGTAATGTTTAATCTGCTCAGCAGATGCTGTAAGTACAAGAAACTGCTCAAAATTTTATCAGCTTTACAATAAGGAGAGATGTATTTTAAGCATGACCAGTGCAAGCGGGCAAGCAGTCCTCTGTGCTCAGCTGCAGCCACCTCTCCCAGCTCCCTCCATCCACTGCCAGTTCTCCCCACAGTGCCGCATAACAGAGCTGGAGCTCACAGAAAGGATGCACGTGGCTCCCAAAGGCCATTGCAGCTTCCAACAGGCAAATCCTGAGTGACCCCAGGTTGATCTGCAAGGCTGCAGACAGCCTTCCCCGCACACACTGTGGTCCTCTCTGCACAAACCCAGCTCACAGTTGGCTCCAGCATCACCAGCACAGCACCCGCGTGGCTCCGCAGCCCTTTCTGTAGGAGCCTCAGAAGAAGTAGGGCCTTGCACGGAAAAGGAACGCGGCCACTGGGATCCACCAGCACTAACACCTCCAATGACAAACCCTGCACTCTGCCAAGTGCCCTTACTCCCTCTGTCCTCCTGCAGGATCAGTCAGCCCCGACATTTCCATCGGCGTCAGAGCAAACTTTGGAGAAGAACCCATCCTGAGAAAATATTAAGTGGGAAAAAAGGCAACAGTGAACCTGCCGGAGGCTTTGCATGGCCTGTGGCAAATGGTATCCAGCCATTTGCATCAACTGATATTTTGTTTAAAAGAACTGTTATCTAATATTTATCAGCCCTGACTTAGAAGAGGACAACCACCCTCATTCCATAATGAATATCATTTTCTGTAAAAAAATTTTCTGTAAAAAAATTACTGTTTCCTGGCTTTCTCTCAGCTTCTTACACTCCCCCCCCATCTCTCAATCAGCATATTTCCATTCCAGCACACAAGTTTCTTTGCCACATACATGTCCTATATTACCACAGATCTCTATGCAGTCTTCAAAGCCTCCATTTTAACCAGTGCTCTATTTCAGAACGCCTTGCTTTGCAGAACACAAAGCCTTCTTACACATTCATTCTGTAGGTATGGACCTGCTTCCCTGTACTGTATTCAGGCAAAGGCTGAACGATAGAATTAAGCTTTCAAGACAACAGAGCTGTGTATTTAAAGCACGCTGTCTGTCCTAGCAGCCTTAAAAAAAAAGCAGGTTCACACTTGTGAGCTCATCACTGAGGCTGCTGCAGCTCTCCTTGAAAGGATCATTTAAATGTTGTATGACATCTATTTTCTCTCTGGGAATATCTTTGTAGTGTTTCATCTTCCTTTGCCATCAAGAAGAAGAGCTAGCTCTACTGCAGCCCACTGGAGAGCACACATTCTTGAGCTCCCTGGTAGCTGCTGCTGGCTGCACAGTTCCTGACATCATTGAATCCAGTGCCTCTTTATTATTTATTTATTTAAGACTTATTCAACGAAAGCTTTGCAGAAATCATTAAATTTTTGCTAAGCTTCCTGAATCCTTCCTGCCCATCCCTGGTGGCATGAATGCGTTGCAGCATACGTGGAGTTGGGGCGGTACTGGCAAGCAGTGAGGCAGGAAACAGGGCAGCAGAGCTCTGAGCCCAGGGCTGGCAGTGGCACATCGTGGTTCCCCACTCTTTGGGGTAAGACCTCCAGGTCTGGGAAGCAGTTCTGCAGTGCCAAGGAACTAGATGGACATTTTGTTTAGAAGAAAAAAAGCTACGGCTTGGTGAAGGCCCTACTTTAAAATAAAAAATTCACAGGAACGCTGGCAAAGCACAAATCTGGAGTGCCCTGTTGCCAGGATATACCATGTGGTGTCCCTGGGACCAGTAAACCCTCATGCAAAACCTTAATTAAATACTCCTGCAATCAGAAAATAAGATTTCAGGGTTTGAAACAATAGGGAAAAAAAAAAAAAAAACAGCAACAGGAAGAAGAAATAGGGACAATTCCCCAGGGCTGCCTTCATTTCAGCATCCCTAAGAGCTGCAGGGACAGGCTCCACCTCCAGCCTGGGGAACTCATTGAGCTCTGCAAGGCTCTTCAGGGACTGCTGCTGCCCTATTTTGGGTGATATCAGACACAGAGAAAACAGGTAAGTGTTGCCATGGGCACTACAGGTGGCTCAGCAGCTTACAAGGGAAAGAAAGACAAAACCAGGCTGCTCAAGTTCCACTGAGCTGAAGGATGAAGGCAGAGGAGACCCTGCAAAGCCCATGGGTCAGCACAGGGGCGGCAACACACTGCTGGTGTTTGTGCTCATTCTTCTCCCGTGAGACAGTTTGTTTCTATTTTGTGAATTAGGGGTAGATCAAAACTCTCCATGCATAATGAAGGTAAGCATGTCCTCAGGTAATTGATACAGCAGTAGACTCTATCAATTACCTGGGGACCTCCTTGGAATTAACACTGCTGAGCAAGGGCTTTGCTGGAATGAGAAAGCCTAACAGAGATTCGCTCTGATCAAGGTTTTAAGCTTTGTCAGACAAACCCAACACGGCTCAGAGCTGCCCAAACAAAGCGCAGGTAGCTGTGGCGATTGGAGAGGGGGAAGAGGAGAACCACCTCCACCCCAAAACCAAGGAAACAAGAAATGAAGGCAGGGGTCTGAAAGCAACAGGTTTGGGCTCCCAGCATGTTCACACTGCGCAGCCTGTCCTGCTTGCTGTGGCCAGACCCACCATGGCTCCTTCTGCCACACCATGGTGGCAGTGTCCTCAAAGACGCTCCTGCCAAGGACCCAGCCTGGAGCTAACACCAGATTTCTCCGTGAGGTTCATTTCTCCCACCTTCCTGATCCAACCAAGAAATTCCCACCAGCGTAGAGAGCCACGACCCAGACATACAGCAGCCACTCTGCAGCCTGCAGGTGGGCTGGGGCATGCCGTGCAGGGTAAGGAGCAGAACAGGAGGGGATGACTCATTTCCCTCTTCAAATTTCAGCTCTTTCATCATCAACTACTCTCCTGTCCACCCTCCAAGCCTCCACGTCCACCTGCCTGCCCTAATTAGCAGTGCTGTGCATACAGCACGCCACATCGGTAATGGCTTAAACCTCACAAGGCTACATTCTAATTACAATGGTGTTAAAACCAAATCGGTTGTCTAATCAAGCTTAAATTAAATGCATATTTAGCAGTTTTCATGCTAGCATCCCCAGAAACGTGATACTTGCACAATGAATTATTTAGTTTGTATAGATCTCAAGTATTTTTAAGAATAAAACCAGCAAACCAACATTCCGGAGAGGGGTAAATGGATAAACAACATTTCTCCCAACTACCACCTTCCCTCCTACCTTGGCTTCCACAGGCTTACATCTCTTACAATAAAGTGAATAAAGAGCAATCAAAACGTGCCCATCAAAACACAATGTGCATTTCCAGTGTAAACATGCACGGAAGGGATATTTTACTAGCAGCTCCAGGTAATGCTTACTTTGTTTGCCAGGTTGGAGCTCCACAGGCAGACTGGCTGCAGCACTTATACTAGATAGGCCAGTAGTAGATTGCAAGTTTAAAGCCCATGAAAGTGACCATCTTCAATTAGAGAATGGCAATGGCAGCAGCCAGACATTCTGCTCCAGGCACTGTAAGATGCTTCCAAGGACATGCACCAGTAATGAGCACATCCATAAATTTCACTGATTTCCAGAGATTTTTAGGACGGACAGCGTGCAAGATAATTAAACAGACCAAGAACTTTGGTTATCTAGGCCCAGATTTTGCAAAATATTTAAGGAAATAAATGTCACTAGAATTAAGCAAGTGCTCTGGAATGCACATACAGACAGGGCTCTGTGAGACTGCATACTGTACGTCTCCATGCAAAGCTCTGCTTGCCTTTGCTCCAGCTCACACATGCAGCAAGCCAGCAGGAAGCACTTACTGAGGTGTTATGAAGCGTGAATAATATTGTTTAACACTGCAGATCTTGCAATAAAAAGAGAGCACAAAATATTGCTGTAACAACATAGTATTATGCCATAAAAGTAATTAGGATCATTAGAGTTATACACAGAATTTTTGTGTTAATGCTGTGTAGATTTCCACTGAGTGCATTAACTATCATCCATTACGGCGACAACGAACTACCAGCTATGGAACTTCAGCGTTCCATCTCACAGGTAGGAGTGAACATTTAAAGAAGCCACAGGTTGAATTCCCAGCGACACCTGATGTGCATCCATCAGCTGCTTGGGATAAATAGCAACATGGGGAAAAAGAGGAAAGGAGAAGAAGAAACTACAATTACGAGGTTTTTACTAGAAATAGAATGACCTTATTTCAGTTATCACAGTCCCCTCTGATGTCACTAAGAAGAAGGGGAGCAGAGAAATGTGCAGCAGGATCTGGGCAACAGCATGAGGGGAAACTTTCTTCCATCGCCCCAAGCCACAGTAGCCCTTATGGAAGCAGGGCAAGGTATGTCCTCATGCTTAGATCTTGGTGCCAATCAAATCCCACTCTGTGATGGAAAGCCTGGGTCCAGAGATCTATTTTCTCTTAATGCACCAAATCATTAACCAAATTCCACTGTTACACTTTTTTTTTTTTTTTTTTCTTTTCCCTCTCAACATTTTGTGTTGGTTTCAGATAAGAACGATTTTGAAGATCTTCCCTTAAACAAAACCCACACATGGGCAGGACAGATGGTGTTATACACAACACCCAGCCTATAGGAGACAGAGAGAGGGAGAGTAAATAAAAGAGTCTTTGCACACTTCAGCAGATAAGAATAGATTGCTGGGGCAGAGGGTGGGGGAAAGTTGCCTCCATTATTCACAAATGCAGAGAGGAGGAAGGCGGCTCAGCAATAGGCTGTCTGCTAACAGTGCTCTCGATCTTCTCCACAGTCACTAAACACCCAATTTAATTTGGAATTTAATATTAAAAAAGACTTGCCACTCCCAGAGTAAATAACAGATAAATCCCCTAATGCCTCAGAAAACCCACAGCAGGCTTTTGTAGCTGCACCCTTAGATACAGGGAAGCAACAAATGCACTGAGACACGGTGCACCTCGAGTGCACCTCTACCACAGCAGTACGACCCACAGCGTTCAAGCAGGGGTAATCCTGTCAAACTCACAGCCTGACTCCACCCCACTTTTAAGGATCATAGAAGCTGGAGGGGATGCCAGTGACACAGCCCATCGTGGTGGTGGTGCCACACCGCCATACTGCTTTGCATCAGTGGTGCCGCGTACCAGCAGAACAAAATTGAAATTATTTTCCAAATCAGCATGCTTTTTCCCCTACAAGCATGGAGTGCAGGCTGATCTGCTTTTGTTTCTTGTGGCTTTTTGAGTTTTTGGTTTGCTTTGCTTTGGGTTGGTTGCTTTTGGGTTTTTTAATCTCAGCTCCTGCAGCTTGCACAGCTTGACTCCGTAAACACGTTTGGGTATCCCTGCGCAGCACAGCCTAAAGCCAGTGCCAGAGTCATCTGCACATACCTTCAAGTGAAACCAAACGTACAGATTTGCAGGTATAGATCCATGACTGGGGATCACTTTTACTTTGACAAAGTGCTTACCATATAAAAGTACTTAGAAGCTGATAGAGATGAAGCTTCTGGGGATCTAAACAAAGAGAAAAGCAACCTGAGTCTCAGGCTAAGACACCCAGTGAGATGCAGGGAAGGTTCTCTGTTGGAACGCTCCTAGGAAAGCTGCCTGTCAGCCACACACATCATCTAGCAGCCTCACAGAGGCATTACTCTGAATATTTACCAGCATTTGTTGTACAGGCAGATCAGATCTCATCCATATAATAGAAGTTTTTCAAATATTGGACAAGTAAAAAGGTTTCTGGAGCTGTTGGAACACAGCCAGGAAGGTTTAGGTAAATATGTGCAGCTGCTCTACCATCACTTCATCTTAGAGCTCAGCTTAGAAGTTTTCCGTACCTGAGCTGTCACTGGCCTTGGCTGAAGCTCTGCTCTACCCTGCATGTTCATACATCTTAGCAAGGCCCTTAGGAAAGGCTGACTTGCCCTGTTGTCACTGTTCATTACATACAGACATCCCTACAAAACCACGCTGTGCTGGTGAATCATTCTGTTGGACTGCAAGGACCCAGGAGCTGCATCTTGTGACAGAGGGTGATGCAAGCCACTTGGCAATGAACCTCTTCTCCATACTGCTGGAGGGACACTCTTGAAATGCAGTTAAAAATGTGATATCTTCTAAATGACTACACAAACACAGGATGGATCTGGGAGCATTTAGAACAAGTCATGCCCTATACAAACAAGGCAAAACTAGAAACATTAATAAAGTGCAGTCTAACTGAAGTTAACTTGCCTGCACTAACTAGTGTACTGTTAGATATTTGTAAAGCTTTGTAGATATGAGACATCTTCAGTACTGAGCACAGTTTGTTCAATTATGACCGAGGCCTGTTCCAAAATGCTTAAATAGCACTACAGATCAACAAGAACATGTGACGAAATAAAACCTCAGATTTTTTGGAGGATTTATTCAAAAGCAAATGAGGTTCTGGCTGGGAAGAGATAATGTTCAAGTGATGAAAAACTTGAAGAAAGAAACCCTGTAAAATCCTAACATGCAGAATCTGCATGCCTGCATTTCAATCCAAACTTGTGATATCCTAGAGTACCCAGTGCTGGAAACACAAAAGATGTAAATGATCAGAAATTGCTCACAATGTTGAATAGCTTTCTCAACAGCTGCTGAAGGACACTGCTGGGGGGTGCGTATCAGGAGCACACAGCTCTCATGGCTGTGCCCGTGGCTCTTCTCACAGAGCACTCTGAATGAACATCCTGTGCTGGCCTGATGTCCTGCTGTAACCTCAGTGTGCCCTTAAAGAAGCATCCCCAGCTTTCCAAAAATAGAGCATGTGAACAGATGCCCAAGAGAAAAGAAAGCAAACATCTGTCCTGTTGGAAACCTAAATCCTCCACACCCAGCATGCTGCTCTGCAGCTTGGCACCAACCCATCCCAAGTCCTGCATGGATGATCCTGGTCCCCACATCACAGTGATCAGCTCTACACTGGATTTCAAGCAATGCACAGCATTATACACAGAAATTGCCAATGCAATCTACAGTGACATCCATAGGATCGAAGCAAACAGGTGTGATGTACGTCCCAGCAGTCAGTGTTTGATCAAGGGAGGTTTGCAAGCAGAAAGAGAAGAGCTGCTTGATGGCACCCGGACCACAAGAGTACACACGGTTCTGCTCAGCTGCTTGCAACATGCAGTAATGCTGAGCAAGTGCAGGAAGGCATGGGAGCGCCGGAGGGAAATCCTGGCTGCTACCTTAATTGAAAGTCTGCTTGTTTGCTATGTTCTCTGCCGGCAGCTCGAGCTCTTTAAATAAAACATGACCAGTAATTTATTTAGCACGCAAGTCTTTGAAAAGTTCTTTTGCAGTGCTCTAACTAATTTATGCCGTGGAAGATGAACCCTGACTCTGCTCCACATGTCCGTGTGTTTGGAGCAACTGGAGGCAAGAGCCACAGATCAGTGTTAAATATGTTCCAAAATATAACATTTGGGGCTCTTTATAGTGCTGCTGCAGCCAGCACTTGTCTCAGAGCTGCAGGAAGAACATAACTCAACAAGGAGCTGCACCCTCCTTCCCAAGATTCACTTTTACTCTCACCCCACCAGTGCTTTTTCTTCAGGAACATCCATTATGACATTCATGCTATGTATTGTAGCAGATCAGATGGCTGCAGTACATGAACACCCCTGAGCAGCAGGCCCAGCCCCAGCCATACCCTGGGACAAGGTGAGGGACATGATGCCCCATGCACGAGGACAGGCACACAGACACTGGCACACACCTGTGTAAGGCTGTTACCCCACAGACTGCTTGCAGTGCTCACCTGCAAACACCAGCATGCAGCTGTGCAGCTCTGCAGGGAGATGTGCACTGCCACCGTGGCTTATAGACCTGCACCAGATTTCATTTGCAGTCACTTCCTCTTCCCCCACAAGCTGGGAAGCATGTGGGTATTTCAGCATCCACACGATTTTGTATCTATACGTGTGTGTGCATACATGTATAACATGTGTTCCTACAAGACAGGCGTACGCACACAGCATATACACATCAGGTCTATTTTCCCAAAGGAAAAAAAGAAAGAAAAAAAATGAGGAAAAAAATATTGTTTATATAATTACCAAGCACTTATTTCTCTGTATGTCACTTCTTGTAGCATTCCCCCTGACTGCATTTTGGGGGTTTGTGCTCCAGTGTATTTAACAGAGATCTTGGGAGCCGGTTGCAAACAAAATGAAAACAGCCATTTATGAAGTGAGAATAACACTGCTCAAAGTCAAAACTGCCAAAGATCTTCAATATTCGGTTCCCCTCACACCCCCCTCCTGTCAGAGCCAGCCACAGTATTTGTGCCAAGAAAACCAACTCTCCAAATATTTTAGACAGAAATTGTACTGGGCAGAGAACTGTGAAGAACTCAGCAATATCCAAACCCACTGAGTGCCTGCAGGAAGAGCACCTCTCACATGAAGCATCCTTGTTTCTGCTCAGAAACACCCATTCGATTCAGCCACCATCAAAGGTGTCTGTATCTGAAATGCCAAGTCCAGACAGACCAGGTGGTGAGAATAGTATGCGAATGCTTTCTTGCATGTGATCCAGGTCTAAAATTATCCTTAAGAAGTGAATTAGATTTTAAAAACAGTTTGATAGCTGGAAGACAATAATGGTTGTCAGAATTAGGTAGGTGAAGGCCTCGCTCAGATCAAGCTTTGCTGGAACCGAAAGGCAGTTTTAAAAACCAGCTCAACTCTGAGGAAGCTTAGCTGTCTCTGCATTGACATCTTTGAGTTTCTCACTACACAAATAAATACCATACAGCCACCGAGATGAGAATACATAGCACAGATCAGTTCTTCAGGAACAGGAGCTGCTAACAAGCCAGTTCTGACAGCAGAGCTACAGAAAATACAGCAGCTCCACCTGAACAAAACCTGCTCTCAGAAAGCCATGCTTGTCCCTTTCCACAGGAGGTGCACTCACTGGACACCACCTTCACAACCCACGCTGGTCCCAGCCATGCTCCCAGCTGCACACCGAGCCACTGCTGGAGCAACACTGCTTCTTCAGGACAGGCAGCACCGGGCCCTGCTGCATCTTCAGCCAGCTGCACTACATTACTAGCCAGGGTGCCGGCATGACACATTATTTCTCCTAAAAATCTTTATTAGCAAACACAAGTGTACTAAATATTTAAGGCACTGCTACGTGATCTACTGCTTAATGCAAAGTGCAGAGAGATGGCAGTGCACTAATCGGCTGAACACATAGCTTGGTTCATCCTAAAGGATCACCAAATAACCACCAAGACAGAGCAGCACAGGGCACTGGTTACTCCACAGCACAGCAAGGATGATGTTTAATGATAACGAAACATCAAGGAGGCCCATCATTTCTGTGCTTCAATAGGGCTGGTGAAGAACGGGGTGCAACTCTGCTTGAAAGGAGCAGCAGATGGTGTGGGGAAGGAAAGGCTTCTGCTCCCAGGGCTCCCCAGCATGGCTGGGCAGCTCAGCCGCAGTCCTGGGGGCTGCACAGCACAAAGCCAGCCCAGAGCTCAGCAGTAAGGTGTCCGTTTAGAAATCAGCGTTGAAAGAAGAGATGAGAAAAAACATCACCCACTTCCTCCAAAGGATCTGTTTGTAAAATCAACTGTTTGTGTTTATTTTTTTAAACACTGTAAAATAAGTAGTTAGCAACACAAAACGCTGCTTTAAGATGTGCAGTTATTTTCTGGGATCTATCCCCCTCCCACACACCTGACTGCTCAAAATATACAGTGCATTCTACTATTTGATGCCATAGCAGCAACCAAAAGGTCCTGCAGCTGCGCTGTGCTCAGCACCACAACCCCTGGGATCCCCAAAGGCAGCCAGAGCCCACCCCAAAACTAAACCCACTGCATCACATCTGTATTGATTTTGCTTCCCAAAGATGCTGTAGCTCTGTAATCTATCTTGAAATAAGATTATCTAATTAACTCCGCAATTGTGTTTATTGCTACTAGACCTCTTTTTTCTTCTTAATGGGATTATTGATTTAGAGTTTATAGCAACTTAAATGTAACAACAAGACATGCCGTGCAGAGATAGAGAAAAGAAACGTTCACTTCTAGCAAGGAGATCAAAACAACCCTCAGTGCATAGAAATGAAGAGAGTTCAGCTATTTGAATAATTGACTCATCAAGTATCTTCCTGTAAACCACTGTGATTCACGTGCTTGGTGGAGTCCAAGGGTCCTGACTCTCATCTGACACAGCAGCACTTCGCCCTGTGTGCTGTGCCTTCCCCAAGGGCACACAGCCCCCAGAGACCCTGCAGGGAGGAAGGAGTGACTGCTCACGGGCAGGGGGTGAGGGTCTCAGCTGGGCTGACTCACCCAGAACAGGAAAACTGGGCAGTCCCCTCTCCTGACTCTAGAGTAAGGGGCAACAAGCAAACATTGCACACTGTAGGTAAGGAAACCACAGCACACACTGCTCCTTTCAATGGAGTCACCCTGCGGAGCAGATTTTGCTTTACTTTGCAGAGGAAAAATTCAGGCTGGTCCTTTAGGGAAAACAAACCAACCAATCTACACTAAACCTGATTCGCTTTCTTTCCCCCCCTCATACTGATGCAATTCAGGGGAAGGAGGGGGAGAAAAGGAAAAAAACATAACAACAACGACTTAGAATATATTCATTTTACCCAACAAAATACCCATATCCAGTCCTATACTTACAGAGATGCTGAAGTGCTTCCCTGAATTATGCTGGGGCTGTTTACTGGAGTTACAAAGTGATCCTTCTATTTCAGTTCCCACAAAACACAAAGTTAACATGTACAGCACAAGACTTGAAGGAAAAAAAAGGATGGAACATTTCAAAGAGAAATATTAAACAGAAATTCGGTGCTAAAGCCTGAGCTTGCTACGGAAATCTCAACACAATGCTGATGTCAAGAACGACCTTTGTATGGGGAAAGAGTAGATGCTCTACTGAGCATCCAAGAGATCTGACCCCTAAATAAAGGAGGAAAAAAAGCAGTAAAAAAGAATGAGTATTGATCAGCTTGAAGGAAAGTGCTGGGAGGAAAAGCCCACACATAAATTAGGCAGCTAAAGACTACTGGGATTTCAATTTTGACATACATATTGAATGGTTGTGTAGTTTCAATTAAAGTCCATGTTAAATGAATTAAGAGTGGGTGAAGTGAGAGCTCCGAAAGCAGGTATCTCCAGGGAAGGAGCAGCAGAAGACTGTGCTCCATGTGAACCTGCAGCAGGCCTGCCATGCTCACCACTGCCATAAGGATGCTGAAATAAACACATGACAGGTAAGAGCTGAGCTCCTGGAGGGTCGATGCTTTGCCTTTGGAGTAGGTGTCGCTCCTCGGGGCAGGAAGGACTGCCAGGTGGAGGCACTGGGCAGGCAGCTCCTGCAGGTTCACTCCCTACTGGTCAGAGCAAAGGATGCCCTCAAATCAGAGGTGCTCCTGACTTTCCAGAGTGATGGCAGGCAGAGAAAGAGATGAGCACAGGAAATGGCTTTCTGCTGTCTGACACCCTTTCAGGATTCCCAGCTTGCTTAGGACAGTTCCTCATTTGCCTCTCTTTTAAATAAATATGCACATACATCTATCCAGATGTAGACGTGTTTCTTTTCTCTCACTGTCTCCCACCAAGCAATGGGCTCGGCCGTATTTCTGAATTCCACACACGGTGGATCCACACAATCCTCTGTAGTGTTAATTTGCTGCTTTCTCCTGTGCTTTCCATATTTATATGGCTTTTGCTTTCCGCTGTGTGCTCATCAAAATGCTCTGCAGCGTTCAGCTTGCGATTCCACAGCAGTCCCACACACGGGCAGCACGTGCTGAAGCAGCTTTGCCCAGGTAGCTGCGTATCTTGGCGTCTGTCAAGTCTGCTGGTCACCATTACTACACGGAATGTTGCCATGGAGTTGCATCATCCTGCTCCAATAGCCACGGCCGTGGGCAGCACTGCCAGTTAGTGAATCAGGGAATTGCCTCCGTGAATGGATACTGAAATGAAGATATCTAAATTTCTTGCTTTTTCTATTTCGTGAAGGTTTTGTAAACACACTATTTTTACCTCATAAATCAGAGAAAAAAAGACATTTTCAAACGTTCAGCCCTTTTCCATGAAACAGAATGTCTCAGCTTTGACCAGCTGCACTCAGCAAAATGGGACGTGAGAAAAGAGCTAGAAATTCTCAGCTGGTGATAAGCCCAAAGTTCCTCTTGGTAAGGAGGGCTGAGTGCTGATAAAAGTGCATCGCTGAATCTTTCAGCAAATTAAAAGGGCACTGCACGTAAGTAGCGAAGATAAAATTCCCAGACTGAGCACACGCCATAAAACCTGGCTGCAGGTACAGCCAGGGCCTTAGGAGAGCCAAGCTGTGCGGTGGTGACTGAGCCCCCACTGCTGCCAGCACTGCTGCTCAGAGCCCTGGGAAGCTGGGCTGTGGCTGCTCTGGCTGAGGGCAGGCTGGGAGCTGCGCAGCCTGTACAGAAAGCATTGGCAGCACCTCACTACGTTCTACTAGCTGTGAACTTAAGGACAGCACAGTAGTAAGGCAGGATGGAAAGAGGCCAACAGAGCAGTGTAGGTGCCTTGGCAGATTGGGCTTTCCAACAAAAAGGTTTTAGAAGAGCCAAGACACAAAGCTAATGAACAGCATAAGGACAGTCCTGGAACCAACTAGCGTGTAGCATGAGATACATCCTGGAAAACAGGCTGAATAAAGGATTTGGACAACATAAATAACAAGTTATTTGTTAGTTTTGCCACTGGGACTGTCTGTTTAAAATCACCCTAGAATATTTGAATCCAAGAACATCTGGGAACAGAGATGATTTTTGACTTCTCCACAAAGCATTGGCAGTAGCCAAACTCACCCTCAGACGTGATGCTGAAGAAAGATTCAGTAGCAGAGAAAAGCCACAAAAAATAATAATGGCTGCAGGAAAGATCCCAAAATGCTCCTACTTTTTTATGCAACAGAAGATGGCTACAGTTGATTTGTATATAAAGAAGATGCCCAAGAGACAAACATGAAGAGGACCGCTGGGTGAAACCTGAAGCCAGCCAAAAATAAAAAATCGAATTAGGGGGAAAAATGCTGTCCTAACCCCAAGAGAATTGGATACTGCAGCCCACTGCAGAAGGAAAATGTGGATTCAGTGTCTGCTGACATCTTCAGACCAGTTTCTAGGAGATCCACTCTGCAAAATAGATTCCAAGTTCAACAGAGAGGAAACTGGGAGTTGTGGGTGTCTACGGAGCTCATTGCTTGGAAGTCATTTTCAGCTGAGAACTGCAATTTACTTAATGGCAACTGTCTTCTATTCTTCCACTGTTATACTACTTCTTTAGCAGACAGCACAGGAGTAACACAGCCCTTCCTCTGTGGTGGCGCAAACCCAGCCTAACTCACATCAGCTGCCTTCAGTATCACCAAATGAACGTACAGAGAACTGCCAGCCATGGGAAAATAAAGAAGTAACTCCAGATAACATTTCCAATCTTAAAGGTATCTTCAGCACACCTTTTCCACTAGTTAAGCAGAGTTTCTAAGATGGCTGTATTATCAACTCACACCCCTTAAGAACAGGTTCTGCTGCTGAATACCTGAAAGGATGCTCAGCTGTGCCCCAGGCCACCAGGCCATGCTTGTGTTCAGCTGCTGACCTTGGTGAGATTACTGCAGCTGCCCTGCTCTATTAAACCTTTTCTTCCTTATTCTCAAGTCAGATGCTCCACTTTTAGCCATCACATAACGACATTTTCTGCTCCATCATTGCACCCCTCTGCGTTGTTAATTTCAACACAAGACAGCACCTGCTATTAAAAATTTCATAATAGATATTATGCCAAGTGCTGATGAGCAGATGTTAAGCGGCATTTAAAGATTACAGGACCAAGGTAGGTCAAGTTATTTTAGTTCTCTCTGGAATCAAGAGAGATCTTTTAAGCTGATTTTATGACGAACTCGATTGCCTGCTTTCATTACTAGAAATTCACCATATCTAATCCCCTCGTTTCATGTGGCAGAGCATGCTGAGTGACACATGACTGTTTCTCTTCAGTCACTTCAATCAACCAGCTGCAGTTGCATTCAGCCGCCTTGACTGAGAAGCGAGGCCTCACTCACTATGGCTTCATCAAGAGAATAAATTGGAATCCACAAGGAGACCTGAACTGGTGATGGTTGCACTACAGCATCGATTCAGACCCATGATAGTAGTCTGTGAGCCAGGATGCATGTAAAGAGTTTGTGCAAGCCTGAAAGTAACGGACAATAATGCAAACTAATTCAGCTTGAAGCTGGGTGGAGCAGTACACCACCTGCATGACAGTTTTCATGGCAGAGCAGCTGGTTAAAGCTGGCACGGCCTGTCAATCTTCAGAGGACAGAGAGGGGCACCCTCTAAAGGATGACTGAGCAAAGCAGTCAGCAAACTGACTGCACAGCTCTCTGGAAGATGCCCAAAAAGCACAGCCTCCCTCCTTGGAACTTCACTTCTGTGATCTGCCCCAAAACCCCACTTTCAGGCTGGGCTTCATCTTCAGCTCAAGAGAAGACATTTCTGCTCTTTGGCAGAGGTCACCAGCTCACCCCTGAAGCAACCCTGATTGCCTGAGCCATCGAATCCAGAGCTTCTCAAGGAGAATGCAAATATCACTTGATGGCAAGTTCGAGACAGATTCAGGGTCTACTAAAGTCTGAGAAGACTTCCAAGCCGTGGACCAAACTAGGCTGATATCCTGCTTTATCCTCCAGCTTGACCATTGCTCTTACTGACTGCCTCCTTCCAGCCTCTGTGCAGCTTTCTGCAACTTCTTAGCATATGCTGTGGCTAAAGATTAAAGTGACACAACTGATGTAAATAGGGAGGGAAGAACAGAACAGGAACGTGTGCTGTTACCACAATTTTTGTACCAGTAAGTGCCAGGGTAACAAAATCTTGCAGGAGACACAGAACGTTGAGCAGACAGGTCAGGCCCTTGAGTAGCAGTTACACTGAGATTTCTGAGAGCACACTTGCTCTCAGTAGTCATCCTCTACTTATTTTAGAGAAAGACAGGCATCAAACCCAAATTTGCACATTAAAGTATAATCTCTGCAACAGCCATGGCAACAAAATACAGAGCCTACCAGAATTTAATGCCTCCATTCAAGTTGTTTTTTATTTTGTTTTACTTTTATTTTTTAATGTACGTGCTAAGGAACAGTTTCAGAGAGGCAACTGAACTCAGAGGTCGATTCCCCCCCCCCTCCTCACCCCTCTTCAAATTCACAAAATAACTTAAATTCCGGAGTGTTAAATTGACCTTCCATTCTCCTCTGCTTGCTTGCTAATTAGAGTTTAACAAGTGGTGCTTCCAGCCCTTCAGAGCACATCCAGCATTGAAAGTGATGCAAATGCGAACTGATAGGATCAGAGAGCTCTACCCTGCCATCCATTTCTACACAAATCCAGATGGGGCATCAACAGGAATTTTGCAGACAGGGGATGGCCCAAAGCCAAAACGAAAGCAGCCCTAATAAATCCGACTGTGGTCGTTGTTCTGTTACACTTCCATCGTTCCTGCGTTTTAAAATATTACAGCAATTCCCATCCGGGACAAGACCCAGAATGTAATTTCATTCTCTTCTCGTGCCTTCAGCTGACAAAGTTGTCAGCAGGCAAGTTTTAGTCAGTAAAACCAGCATGGCTTCAGTAAGCCAGGAACATTTAAATCTTCAGAGATAAACTATGTGTTGGCAAATACAATGTAGCACAGCTCCCAATTAAATCCACTCACCTCGGCATTGATAGCGTGATATATTACCGTGATTTTTCTGGAAAGAAAGCAAAGGACTCTAAAAACTCCCACCAATCCCGATTTTCTGCTCCAAGAGGATTTGCAAAGTCGTATTTGGAACTCACCTGCCTTGTCATGCAATATCCTTGTAGACTATTCTTAGAGGTCTCATTTGTTTGAACTAAGATTTCTGGGATTTTGTTTTAAATTTGTATTTTTCAAAGCCAAAAAGCATCCAGAATGTTTCAATAATGCCCCAAATGCTGCTCAGAATATAGCCAAGCAACCATGAGCTCACGTAACTTGACTTGTGCCTTACGTTACTACAACAGCATTGCTAATCCAAGATGATGCACAGCTATCAAAGGGATGTTCAGAAGCACCACAGTATTTCAAAATCAAGTACTACCAGCTTTTCACAATATGCAGTTTGTGCGCAGTTATCACCAATATCCTTTTATGCTTACTATAGGGAAAGGAGAAGGCAGTGCTGTGGAACAATCTTCTCATCTCAAGAAGAAAAGAAAATCATCTGGGATGCAACATGCTGGTCACTGCATAGACTCCAGTGAACAGGAGGACCTAGATCCAAGGTCTACTAAAGCCAAGGGAAAGTTTCCAAAACTTCAGCAGTTGCCCAATCAATCAGTCCTACAGCCAGTTCCCTCCGTCCTAAGCTGCAGCATACACCTGCTGGTAGCTCCAGCTGGTTTTTAGCACTGAAGGACCATTTCTCAAAAGCACTAAAAAAAAACCACCAAAATTTTATTGCTAACACAGCCCCAGAGGTGCACAAGAACCATTTGCAAGTCTGACTCGGGTTTCTACAGCAACCTGCCTTTGCCTTGGCGTTCAACTCAGACTGCTCTAGAGCACTCCGGTCTGCATTGTAAAAGGGAAATAACCATTTCTGGTACTGAAAATGGATTTATATATACATATACACACCCCACAGGACAGGGGGATGAAAACAAGCATATCTGGAGCCCACTGCTGCTGCAACACAGCCTCCAAAAATACAAACTTGACCTTCAGGAAAAGCCCAAAGGGAAGACGGTTGGTTCTCTCCATATCCACAGTGACCAGAACAGATGCCATTTCCAACTTCTATTGCTGAATTCAGAGACAACTTTTCCCCTTACCACACACATTGCTACAGTCAGTTTCCTTCCACTTCCCTTCTCAAGTGTGTTACACTGTTTTGTTCTCCTCCTGCAAGCATAATTCTGCTACAGTGCTTTCAGTTCAAGTACTGAATGGAAAACTGGGAAATGCTGGAAATCTGAGAGGTATCAGTGAAGTGCTGCTACTACTTACCTTCAATGAAGGTAGATTAATTCTATTTTTTTGCCCCCACCCTCAGGAGCAGCAAACTCGCATCTGAGATCTAGGAGGATGAGGGGGGAGGAAGGGAGAAGAGGAGGAAACAGGCCGCCCACCCACCACAGAGATTGCCCCCAGTTACCACCACATAGCTTTCTGCAGAAACAATCAAGCGAGGAAGTGAGGTTAATATTTTAATTAAAGCAATAAATCAACAGCCTTCTCGTTTGATGTAATGGCTTGCCTGAAATTATCATTTGCAATATTTTTGCCATATCAGAATAGGGACCTGCTCACTTGGCAGCGACACTGCGTTCAGCAAACACTAGCTCACTCCTCCTTCAACACACAGAGCCTATCTCTAAAGCCTTGGCATCTCATCGTGTCCTCAAAACTAGCAACTAGAGAAAAAACACAGACAGACAGGGTGGAGCAGACCTGAGCAGCCAGAGCAACCCACTTCTGCTCATGCTTTTAAAAATAACTTTCAAGTCACACCACATTTTTTGTTTTGTTTAATCCAGCACGCTCAGACTCGTCTCAAACACCTTCCTGCTCTTCTCCCATTCACATCTATGGAAATTTTACCTTCAGTTTAATCAGAAGAGGAAAATCATTATCTCAGTCTCATTCTTGCGGGAAGCAATCAAAATGGATAGCTTTGTGTGGGCACCACTGTGCATCTGTAAAGCCACCCTACAGCAATACCTTGTCCATGCTGCAATACAGAAATGACTTCAACTACATTTCTAGGACCTAACCACCACCTCATGTGAACGCAGTTCTTGTCAGCTGATGATCAGGAGAATAAAATCATGGCTACAGCTCTGGACAGGCCAACATTGTAGCACCCCAAATCTTGAGCATTATGAAACCCATGGCCTCCAGAAGTGAGCTGCCAGCACCTCACCCTCTAACACTGAGGTGGCAACATAAGGTCTGAGAACCCTATTCCAGCCTCTCCTACTTCCCAGGGGTTCTAAAATTCAGCCCATGAGTGCTTGCACAGGTGTCTTGCTGGGGTGGAGATTTGCAGTCAGCCCCATCCACACCAGCAGAGCCATTCTTGATTTGCACTGGCGCAGCTGAGGACACCTGTACTCCTCGGTGGGTTTCTCTCTTCTGTACACCCTACCACCACCGGTGCACACAAAGCTCTGTCAGCCTTCAGGCAATTCCCAGAACAAACAGGCTGGTTTCTATTGTCCCTGCCATTGACTGGACTGGCGTCAAGGCAATATTTTTCATACGGTTTTTCCAAATCCCAAGTACAGGGGAAAAAAGAAAGACATTATCCTCTACATAACTTGTTAAAACCAGTGTGCCAGGTCTTAAATTCAAAAGAGTTGCATTCTGTCCCAGATACTTTGCTTAGAGCTCTTCCAATTTGACCCGTGCAGTCAACAGCGCCTGAGTAACCATAGCAGCATATTTGAACAATGCCAAATACTTGTGAACAGACGCCGGAAAACTCAGAAGTGGAACACACAAAGTGCCAATCTGTGAGAAGCAGAAGAGCCGCTACCAAAAGCGGTGGAGCTGCTGACAAACCAGCAGTTAGAGCTGCTCTTTGCCAAGGTCACAACAGGTGAGCAGAGCGCTGACCCATCTCACAACTAAGATATCCGATATACAGAAGTAAAACTGGAAACCAAACCAGCTCTGTGTTGTTTGGAACCACCACTGTACTCACCTGGAAAGTTTTGGTCAGTTCCTTGGAAGAGCTCTGTAGATGCCAGCTATCTAAGTCCCCAGAACATCACACTGACTTGTTTTCCAGTTATATTAAATGGAAGGTAAGGCAGAAAGGTATTTACCTACTGCATCTATCCCTGGAGCTGGCTTCTAAGCTCCAAGACCTTTGAAAGCATTGAAAAAGCTAATTAAAGCATTCTCATAAATAATTTGATCTCTTAGGAGGAGATGTACTCCCTACACAGTAAGTAACAGCTTTTTGTAATGGAAAAAAAAAAAAAAAAAAAAAAAAAGATCATTTGCCAATGCAGATCTGTATTTTATTACAAGTGTTTATCAACCATTTATAATTGGTCACAAGGATAGGAAAAAAAAATTAAGGTAATATAAAAAGAGAATCTCTAATCTAAAATAGAGCACCTTCCTGCAAACCACTTCATCACTGCAAAGCAAACCTACGTCTGTTCTGCTTTGCCGGTCACAAATATCTCCCCAGAGAAATCTCATAGCAAATTAAGAGCCAGAGCACACTGCTCCTCCCAGGAGCTCTCTGCTGCTGCTGCTGGGACAGGAGGAGGATGTGTGGGACACCCTCTGCCCAGCACTGAGCCAGCAATAAGGCTGCTGCCTGCTCTGAGCCCTCCAGGGTAGTGGGAAAAAGCAACTGCGTACTGCAGGAAAAGAGGAGCTGTGTCTGAGACCACAGCAGGGCCGCATGGCAGGCTCCTCTCTGCAAAGAGGCAGCAATCAGCAAGAACCACGGTCAAACAGAAAGCTCTAAATCACCTGCATGCCCAGCGCTGTTACCCAGGAGGCTTTAACATAGTCTTTTTAACACGAGGATGTTCTTTAAATGGTTTCCTTTTCTCCACTGGGATCAGGAGGGCAACTTTTTATTGTGGAGATAAGCCTGGGTGACCAGCCCCACCACAATGGAGTAATGATTCCAAGCTGACCATAGAACGTTTTCTATTTTTTCGTTTTAAATACAAAGTAAAAGGCTTCTAATACCTTAAAAAAAACACCTTCTAAGAAATACTCATTCATTTCTCAATTTCTAACCATTAATCTTAGCAACCCCTGCAGAACAAACGGTGGGCACAGCTTAGCGCTCTAAAAGCGCAGCAAAGAACTGCAAAAACATCTGTTACCCTGAAAGAAAAGCACACACCACCCTGCAGGAGGAGCTCTGCTCCCTGCAGCCCCGCACAAGGCTGGCCTGCAGTAACGGATCAGTCGGGTCGTGGCAGTGCTGCTCTGCGCCCTTCATGGCACAGCTCCGGGCAGGAGCCGTGCTGCTGGCACAGTGGGTGCTGGGGCCACCTCGTGTGAAATTCCAGAGCTCCCGTAGTGCACAAAGCAAAGCTCCCCAGCAGCACGGAGCATCAGGGAGCGTCTGCAAAGCGCGGCCTTCGCTCAGCCCAGCCCTCCTGCTGAGGAGGAAAGGGCCTCCGAACGCCTGGTGCAAATGTACACTTTTCTAAGTGCTCATAGCCAGGGGCGCAATTAATTCCATTCTTTCCAAAAGATTTTCAGCTCTGAAAAACTCATGTATTATTTAAGCCTCACAGCTAAACTACCAACATTACCAACGTCCGTTTTTCTTCTTTACACACAAGATAAAAAGAGTTCTGGTGAAAGACCTATACAGAAAGTCCCCTACAACTTGCAAAACCCACAGGTTCCCTGCACCAAGAGCCCTTTCATTCCTGCAGTGACTTTGATGGCACTCTCTCCATCAGCAGATCTCCAGCCAGTGGCAGCCACTGCTGCGCCTGCTCTCAGGTTCCTACAGCAGCATCAAGGGAGCATGATCAGCGGCCAGCACCTCTGCCAGGCTCTCTTCTTTATCTGCAAGATCCAAGCTTCCTTGGGCGACGATGCCATAGAGAAAGGCTGATCTCCCCTCTCAAGCTTAAAAGCTGATAGTAACTACATAGTAACCCGCTGAAAAATCCTCACACATGAAGACAGATGCCATCAGAGAACCAGAAATAAACCCAAACTGTAATGGCATGACCAGATTTTGCAGAGCAATGGTTATCCTGACTGAGGAAGTGCCACCTTCAGGCACCCAACCCAGTGCAGCCGCCTCACCACCAGCCCACAGCTCACCTCAGGAAACACCCCAAGCAAAAACGGCTCTCAGGGACAAAACAGACTCAGCTGCTCCTCTGTGATCTCACATATTCGACCACTGTAGAAATGTGGACAAAAACAGGGGCAAAGCTTCACTGGTACGAATTGCTATTGTCTTCCTTGCCCTCCTGAGACCTAAACTAAGGATTTAATGAGCAGGCGCAGTGCAGGAGCCACCATCCACACAAAGGAGCTTCTCCCTCTCACAGCTGAGGTCCTCCTCCCCTCCTCAGCTCTCAGCCCTAGAGAGACAGCAAGCGTGCGGCCAAACAAACTGCAAACATACAACACGATCTGCTCTTTTTAATGGCCAACCAGCCAAACAAACAAAACAACCATCTTCAAAGGAATGTGTCCAAATCCTCCACCCTTTGTCACTCAGCAACCATTAAATCTATACAAGCAATAGTGCAGCATAGAAACCAGCTGACCAGCAGCTACTCCTGCCTTGCAGCCAGGCCTGCCTGGCTCACAGCCCCCAGGATGCTGACCTCTCAGGGTCACCCACACGCTCTCAGGAATCTCAGTCTCTTTTCAAACAGAAATAGATTTTCTAGAAATCAGAATTACCACACATTCCAGGTGCTCCAGCTGTCACTCAGCTTTTCTTAAGTTATTACTTCTGTGTATTCAGAGCAGTTTGGGAATGAAGGTTGTCTTGTCACTTCCACGCACTAATGGAACATGGCAATACTTACTCCAGATTTGCCATCTGCTAATAAATGCATACAAACCACGTGATCCCCAGAACGTGGAGCAGCAGAGTAATTGCAATAGATTTCCATTGCAAGATAAATAATCAAAAAAATATCTTTTTTCTTCTGTTTAATGAAAAGCTAGTATTGCACCAAAGGTGAAGACACAGAGTAAATACATATATATACTTAAAAGATTTCTCAGTTGAATACACGCTGCCCAGCTTTAGCTTTTACTAAGAGGCAGCACCTATTAAAAAAAACAAATAGAACCACAAAACCCTGCCTTCAAATCCCCACCATCTCAGTTATGCAATCAGTCAAACAACAACATGGGACTAAGTTGCTTATCTCTAGCAGAAAAGATCCATCTGAGCTCCAGGTCAGGTTGTAACAGGATGAATGTCCCCGCACGCCCTCTCACCCAAGCACCTTGACGTACCTTGGAAGAAAGCAACTATTTTTAGCAGCCATTTCCACATCCAAGAGAAGCTCTGTTACATTCCCCTGTGCTCAGGTCCTCCTCATGGCCTCCCCAGCACAGGCAGGGCAGGATGCAGAAACTCATGGCCAGCTGTGCTCACTGCTCCCCACCCAGCTGTGATTACAGCTCACAAACACTCCGACCCAGCTGGGGTTTCCAGGTGTTTGCTGTTAGCCAGTCCCAACAGCAGACCTAACACTGGGAGTGGGTTTGAATAACCCTCCAATAAAAGATAAACACAGCCAACCATGCTTGCGTGTGCAAAAGTGCAAAAACCCTCTGTTAGCAAATAAATCCCAACACTGAAGCAGTGTTAATGACAAAGCACTTCCACCTGCAGGCTCACAGCCATGCAGGAAAACCTCCACAACAATTTCACCAGCATTGCAGCCTTTCAAGAGCAGAAGAGAATCTGCAAAAAGCCATTCCCTGAGAGGGCAGCCCTCAGTACGTGTAAAGCCAGACTTCAGTTCTGTCGGTTCTGAAGAACAAAATAATCCCCAAGACCATGGACTGACAGAGAGACCGATGTTGGCAGGGAGGCCAACGCCAGTGCTGCTCTCTGGCCCATAAGATGATATCAGGAGATGAGAACAAAACGTTGCACCACCCCTGCCTTTGGGACATAAAGCGCTGGGACACGGCGGTGTGTTGGTCTTGCAGGGGCAGGAAATGCCAGCACTGCTGTGGGGACTTGTTTTTTAAACCAATCCAAATGAGATCTTTGGAACCCGATGGTGCCACGTTCTGCAGAACCCGCAGACTCTCCATGGCTGGCAGCACCGCGGCTGCAGCCGGTTGCTCTCAGACTGAGCTCCCTCAGCTCGTTCAGCCACCCAGCAGAGCACGTGCCTTGCTGCCAGACCTGCACAAATGCAGTGCCTCTGCTACCACATTCTAACGGGCAATTTCACCCTGCTTGTTGACCTCACAGCAGTTTGGGACCCTCGCGCCCCTCCAACCAGCACTGTGCCCAGCAGCAAACTTCCAGCCATCTCTCACACTGGTAACGGCCACCACCCGTGTGCCCACATCAACCCCAACCTCAGCAGCAGCCAGCAGGCACAGGGGCTGTGACACCCACACCCAGGCTTCCAGCTCCAGCAGCTCCTTTTGGCCAAGACTGTGACTTAGGACACGTTGAGAATTCAGGTAACCTCAGAACAGGTCTGTACCGTCAGCAGCCTCCAGAAATATTAGCAGAACCCACAGCAATAATGAGAAAGAACATTCAGTGTCTTATGTGACTCCACAGTAATTAAGAGACTCATTTTACATTGCATTTTAATTAAAAGTTGGTTTGTTTTTTGTTGGTTTTTTTTTTTTTAAGAACAGCATACTACATATTAATGGAAATATGTAACTTCAGCCTACAAATGGGACTGTCACCATCTTATTCTTACAATTCAAACATATGAAAAATAAAATATGATATTTAGCTATATAAATTCCCCCACCCTTTTAAATTATTTTTCTTTTAAATAACAAAAGTATTCACTCTTTCCCAGTACAGTGCATTTGCTATCTGCGAGCCACAAACTAGTAGTCACATCGATGCCAAGGAAATAGCAACACTGTTTGCAAAATATTTAGAGAAAATTAAAAGATATTGCATTCAGCCCAGCGCTTACAAAAGAGACAGTCAGCAAGAATTGAAAAACCAGCACATTTTACATAGGACCATTATAATAACATAGAAAACAGCGCAGAAGACTTATGTTGGAAAAATATAGTGATTCTCAGCAAGCAGAAACTGAACTTTGGCACTTGCTCATAAAAAGGCCTTTCAAAGCAAAACAGAACAGAAATTCACTTATCCACAGCTCATATATTAAAAAAAAAAAAAAAAAAAAGACAAGGAATAAAGCAAGAGAAACAATAGAGAAAAGTTTACAGGCCAGGTCACTGCAAATTCAGTACATTCACCTACAGAAGATACAAGCACAATCCTTCATCCAACCATCTCTCCTGGGATCCTGGCCAGGGAAAGACAAGCTCTGGGACAGAGCCCCACCTACAGCTTCTCTGCTTCCACGGAGCCACGCTGGCCACAGCCCCATCTTCACATTGAACAAGAATTGCATTTGTCAGATAACGTTGCCTCCTTATCACAAAATAAAGATTTCTGATCTGAGAATTAAGAAGCAAGACTGTTGCACTCAGACAGTGGCTGTTCTGCTCTACTCACAGTTGCACATAATCACTGAAATATAAGGATTAGGTGATTTCTTTAAAAAGGGCTAAAAAAGAATGGCTTCAATTCAAAGGGGAGACAATAGACTGGAAGGAAGGGCTCCCGTTTAGCCTGTTAATCTCAGTGCTTTGTCAGACCACACATTACCAAAAGGAGTACCAAAGTGAACCTGTGCAAGGCTGCTCCCCAGCCCTGCCAGGAGAACTGGTGCCCTGTAGCAGGGCCTGAGCCAAAGGCAGCTCAGCCCAAAGCATGTTTTTGGATCAGGCCATAAGGAAGGAAGGGCTGCTCTGACCAACGAGTGCTTCTCCCATTGTCGGGCCCAGTGCCCCAGAACTAACAGCTTTTTATTATTTTATTTTTTCATTTTTGTACTGAGGCCATTTATTCAATTTATTTTTGAGGAGTTACGGAAGGGCAGAGAGAAAAACCAGTGCTTTATATCGCACAGGAGATTGTCCTACTAAAAGGGGGCACTTGATGGGAAACGCTTGCAGCTACAAATCTAGCAGACGCTCTTCACATGTCTCCACAGGCCACTTAGTTGCACCTCCAAACACATCCACGTTGTTATCAACCCAGGGGATGATGTTGCCAGGCATGTTGGTAGAGCAGTTAGCAATATTCATGATGTCTTCAGCTTTTAATACCCTGTCCCATATATTGAACTGGCTCATCTCCCCAACGAAGGCTTGAGTTGCATCAAATCTTCCTCCAACTGTGTCCTTTAGGCACACAAGAATCAGGATAAGATGAGAAGGTTATTTCAGTTATTTTTTTCCACCAAACTTGCAGACCCTCCCACCCGCAGCCACCCTGCTAGAAGGAAGAACAGAATTGCACTGAAGAGCACCTTCAAGCTTCTGGAAGGACCACTGTGAACAAGATGTTATTCCATGAAACAGTTAAAAGCCCCAGTCTGAAATGGTTTAGATCAGAGCAAACAGGAGTAACTGCATATCTCCACACAATGGCACAACAGTCACTTGCAGTTAGAGCTACTCTTCACTAGCCCTGCCCCCAAGCAGTGCAGCAGGAAGGCAGCTTTAGATACCAAGTCTGACTTAGGATCCATTTTGCAAGCTTGGCACAAGAAAGCTTCAGCAAGAGCTACACTCAAAGCTTTACAGTTAGAGATTAAACTGTAACTGCAGCACTTTGTCAATTGTCCACGGGGACCACAAGATGGGATCTTTGGGTCTGGATACAGAGGCTTCAGCTGGCTGAACCTCGTGAGTAACTCCAACTGTTACTGCACAAGCCTGAAGTGTTTGTTTGCTCAACTTGAAGACCAAAATCACACTGACAGAAAACTGACAGCATAGGACAAGGCCAAGCACTGCACAGGAAAGTGGTAAAAGAGAGTTACAGAAAGACTGCCAGCCATTTAATAGTAAGCTGGAGCATCTGCTACGTCAAGTGTGTTAGGATTCTGATTTACCATTCTGTCACTTATGTCATGGATAAAGACCCACTGAAATCAGCACCAGGACAAAATTAATTCTTCACTGTCTTGCCCAGCTGTGAACTTCAAAATTCTGGAGAAATAATATTTTCTGATATGTATTACAAATCAGTGTAACACATAACAAACCAAAAAATAGAGAACAATGTGAACAGAGCCATGAATTCATGGGCAATAGATTAAAGAGATGTTAACTAGATGGAAGAATAAAAATCCCTTGCTTTTTTCCATATTCAGAAGTGACTCATCCTCAATTTCCTAATTGTGTTCTGTCGGCAATACTAATATCTAAGCTTTCTTAGCATTTGCATTTGGAGAGTTATTTACTTTCACCTTTAATGAGAAATCAAATACATGATGTAGAATTCAAAACTTTGACTTCAGATTCATCTTTAAAGTAGATACCAACTTCTAAGTTAGTCATGAATTCCACTATTGTAAAGATATGGTATGTTACGTACCTAAAAGCCATACAATTCAGCCTAGAGGGAATTCTCCCTAGAAAGTGCATCTATAACAGATCCTGATAAACCCACATACTCTCCAGTTCCCATTCTTGCTGGTCTGCTCATCCCCATAAATTTTCCTTCGTCTACTCTGAGGCTCTAGCACTGACATCCTGACTGTTCTTGGGATGACGAGGAGGTGGAGGGAGAGAAAAATGAACAATCAATCAGTCTGTTAAGGGGGATGGCCAATTTGGCTTCAATTAAAAAAAAAAATAATGGAAGCAAGCATGATCTGCTTCAGGAAGCTCCTTTTAAAATGTTACTTTCTGTAACTTCAGGGGCTACATTGATAGCTGTCAGCAATCCAGCTGAAAGACCTTCATTTAAGGCATTATGCAGCTGCACTCTGCAGAGTGGAAATAATTTCCAACACGAATATTCTGAATATTTATTACTGAAACAAAACTTCAGTGTGATTATACCAAGTTTCTCTCCTTTCATCTTTTAGATAGCACATATACAATCAGACCAATCATTTAACAGTTTTTCCTCACAGCTGTATGTCTGGAGAGTCTTAATTCTCCTTATTTTAACTGGGCCTTTTTCTTTGTTTTTGTTTTTCTTCATTTTTGTTTTAACAAGCCACACACACCAGTGGAACTCAGTCACTCACATACCTGCTCCTGACCCAGGATCAAGACACCTCCAGGTTTAATTGGGTGCCAAGGGGCAAGATTCTCTCCAGTGCCAAGTTTCTCTCCATCCTGAAAAGCCTCCCACATTCCATCTCTTGTTGTCCATGTTATACAGATATGATGCCATTTTCCATCACTAATGAAGAGAGGAAGCTGGGCAACCTACAAAAACAATAATAATTCTGAAGAATACTGAGTGCTGCAAACCAAGTCTGTCAGTTCAAGCACAACATTTCTAAAAGGCCAGTATCTATCTACCATCTGCACAGGCATAAATGTCAGGAGCAGATGCTAATTCACATTCTTCTACTTTGTCCTAGCAGTCTTGTCTTCAGGAATTTACTTAAATCTCACTGCTCAACCCTAATTTTCCACCCAGTGTCCCCACGTTAAGTTTCTCTCCGGGTCTAAGGTTTGTCTGCACCATTTGCAGTAAGAACTCTGACTTACAGAGCGGACTGCTTCCAGTACAGCTCAGGGAAGCCATTATGCAGGGATTATCTCCCTTAGGACTTGGAGCTAAAAACCTGCCCAAGTCAAAGACACAAATGCAGTGGGCTACAAAGCAGCTGTGATGTGGGAGGGAGAAAAACACAGCAGAACATTAGTACAACCAACATAAGAAAAAACTGGTAAGACGAGCATGCTCACATCTCTTCCAGACGCCATTACAAACAACCTGCTTTTCTTTGTATTGATTTGGGAGGACGGTAGGACTGTTACAAGTCCTTAACTTGCCACATGACTGAACCAGCTGGGTTGCCCTGTAAAGCTGTAAACACCCAATCCCTTGGAGAGCAGTCAGTTACTAGGAAACATAGCGGGCCAAAGAAAACAAGGAATGGTGCCTGAAAGCAAGTTGTGCTACAGTGCAGCCTGGGCAAAGTTAAGAATCAAGTCTCACTCACAGGGATTCCTACCCGGTCACTGCTCCCAGCAGTTACTTACATTTTGTGACAAACCCAAGCTGAGAGTGAGGAAAAAGGGAGTATTTGATTAATTGTCACTTTCTGTATTAAGACAAAGTCTTGAAAAGTTACATTTAAACTGATGTTCAGTCACTAAACATAACAAAACCAGCAACAATGATGTGCCTCTTGTTCTCTGCTTTCTGCCTGTGTAGTCTTAGCATAACTGAACCCGTAGGATTATAAAGATAAAAATACTGCAGTTGGCTTAGATCTCACAGGTGTCACAGTAGTGTGGCTTCAAATACTGCTTCTGTTCCTTAAAAGCAAACAGAGGGTTACAGACACAAGAATCCGAGGCCTGCTGGTAACTCCAGAGGTGCTCAGCTCCCTGTCATGCCCACGCGGTGCACAAAGACGTGCACCATTTGACTTTGTTGAGAGCACTTCTGGTCACTACAGATGGGCAACAACAGAAAAGCAGGCACAGCTCTAGAGCTGGCTGCCTCACAGGGAGCCAAGAGTTCTGAGAGGTACCAAGGGCTCAGGCCTAGAAACACCAAGTGTTATTCTGAGCACACAGATGAATAAAGGAGCTAATTGATTCTCACCTTATCGTTAATTAGCAGTTCAATCGGATTATTCCCCCACTCTATGAGGACAATTTCATTAGCTTGACCAGGAACAGCATATGAGAACGGAGTGCCAATTCCAGGAGAAGCACTTGATCTCAGCCATAAACATACAGTGAAAGCATACAGCTCTGGCAGAGTCTTCTTGATCTTCCCATACAAGTAGTTGGTGCGAAGAGGAAGGGACACTTTGAACTCATCAGGTGATTTGAACGCACTGTTACCTAGAATGACATTGAGGAAGAAAAGCCTTTAATGCAAGACAAAACAACGTACATGTACTTAAAGTTAGGAAAAAATATGATTTATATTGAGAATCTTTAATCTTACTTTAGAGAGGGTACACAAAAATATATTGAAGCAGTATTAGCAAATGTTGATTCTACAGCACAGTTAAAATACAACTAGATTTTATATGCAATGTGCTAATTACTTAGCTTATTTTTCCTGCTTGCTCAGAGCAAAATATCGGATGGCACACAACTAATGAGAAGCTATTAAATATTTTTCTTTCTTCATCGCTCAGCTCATGGCTAGAGGCCTTCTTATTTCACACAATTCAAACTGTTTTAAAAGATATTTATTGCTACTAAACAAGGAATCTGTGGTACACTCATTATTAAAGCATCACAGCATTTCACAACCGAAGCCTCTTTTCCTAATACTCCCACACAGGGAGCCAGCAGCAGTACCCCCATTTTGCAGGTAGCTGGGCTGAGATAACAGGTTGAAGCTCCCATTCTGGACGGCCAGTCTGAAGTAACAAGAATGAACACATTCCATAGAGTTACGTTTAGCAGGACAGATTTCCACCCCAGAGACAAAACCTGTTCTGGAGAGCTGAACCAAAATATAAGGCTGAAGTTCAAAGTGACCCAAAGAAAAATGTGACAGGAAGTTGAGAACTGCCAAGACATGGGACACTGACGTAGCTACCTGCAAGTAACGTTTTAGATTTAGATATATTCACGAGAAGAGAGAAATCCCAAATTGTGTCATTAAATAAAACCCTACAGTTCTGCAGTAGAGCATCAACTTCAACTTTTTAGCTACTTGTTCTTCTGATCCCCACCCATCTTTACCCACACTCCTGAAACAAACGACATCCCCTGCCAAATTTTCACTCCCATCCAAATGAAGAGCTGCTGCCACAAAAGGTTGCCACAATTTTTATATGAAATTTTTAAACTGTTGGCACTCTGTCAGTTCCCATTCTCAGAAGTGGAAGTGTTGTGACTGTATTTTTTCACAAAAAGAGTGGGTGGAAGAAGAAAGAGCTCCTTCTTGAGGAACTTACAGATATACCGAATTTATAAGCAAATAAAAACAGGGTCTTAGGGCCAACGTTCAGCAATCTCCACTAGGATGGCACAGCCTGTCTCACGTATAATAGAAAATGTATTCCATTGAGAGCATTAGTCACTGTCTGGAAGAGCTAAAGGAAGCAATAATAGGTTGGTAAAGAATAAAAGTATAACCAAGATGAACACCACAGCGAAAGACAGTCCTTGCTCTAAAGAATCTCAATTAATTTTGAACAAGAAGGACAACAAACAGTCATTCCATTTGAGAGGGATTTAGATTTAAAACACAGCAAGTGACTCGTCCATGTTTCCAGCAGCACTGCACACCACAGTTCAGGTCAGGCACCATCAGTTGCAGGACCACTGCTCCCCTCAGCCCTTCTTTTTATCGCATCACGTGCTGCAGTAGCAGCAAACAACAGGCAAAGAAATGACCAGAAGACTTTGGCAATCATGGCAGCCGTGTGAACCTCGAGCTCCTCTGCCCCACCGGTACACAGGACTTCTGTCACAATTACATACAGAAACCCAAAGTTCGTGCAGCCATCTGAGAAGGTCAGTACTTCTCCATTCACCTCACTTCAGGACAGCCGGAGCTTACGGCACGCTCGTTAGCCGACTGGAACAGATGCTAGAGAGTATGTCATTTACAACGAAAGCACAGGAGAAATCCTATTTTTAGGAGACGTCAGATCACAATAAACATTGACTTCGTGCAGTCTACAGATTGATGAAGTTCTTAGATCGTTATTACCCTCACTTTGGTTTGACTGAGGAGCCAAAGGCACAGAAGAGCTAAGCAAACTGCAATGTAACAGACAGCAAATTACACAACCAGAAGCAAACTTGTGCCTCGGTTGCTGGCCCCAACACCCCACTTCCCTGGAGGCTTGCAGGAAGACAGCCTTCTCCACACACAAAAAACAGAGCTGGGAAGGGGCTATTTTTAACCCAAATAAATTACACATCCTTGTTCTCCCACTGCTGCATCTCTCTTTCTGATGACTTACTGATATGAGTCACATCTTTCAGAGACAGGACTAGCAATACTTGCTACATAAGACACTGACAGACTACAGTTCTCCAGAATATTAGTTAGTAGGCCTTCAGCTCTACGGAAAGCGTCAAATGGAGGTCAGTAGAGGAACTCCTCTCCCAATTTCCTCACCTTCCACACTTTTATTTAAAAACAATAATGCAGTATTATAAAACAGACTCATTAGACTTCAGATTTAAATTAATGAGATACGCGTGTTCACATCACTTTGAAAGCATGTCCATTGGGCTGTTTTCAAGCAGACAGCCATTTACCTTGGAAGATCTTTCAAAGATTGGACAGTGATACCTACTGGTACTGCCCACTCTTAGAAAGATAGTTCTGATCTTCAGCTCTTTTCTATGGGCATCTGTAATTCAAATGAATGAATTCTATTCAAGCTTACAGGTCTCAGCAATAATTAATCTAAGTATCACCAAAATGACTGGGATTAAGAGAGTGTCCTCCAGTGGCACTGTGTATAGTCTACTGTAAACTCCAAGGGCTACCTGGGAACAGGACACAACTCAAGTACTTGCTGTTACTCAGTGGCATAACCAGCAATAAAATTAGAGACTTTATCCCAGCAGCGATACTTCAAAAAGCAACAGGAAATGGTTCTGGAAAAGATGCCATTTATTACATCAAAAGCAGTTGTGCTAATGTAGCCCATACAATTTCCCAATAAAGAAGGGTAGTTCTTAAGAGTGTACTCAGCGTTACCCCAGCATTTATCACACATCGATATCGTACCACTTCCAGTTTTCACTCATCTCCTTAATATGCCTCTATCTCACAAACACTGAGAATTTCATCCTAAACAGCCCCACATGTCAAGGTAAGAGACAGAAAGCCAAAGCCATGCAGAGGCCTGACAAGCAGGAAGCCTGGGATAGAAGGAAGAAGGGAATCTAAGCATTAGTACTGTTACCTAACACCTAGCACCTTAACCAGAAGGCAGCTGTCTTTCCCTCAAGGCACACGTTTATACCAGAGTACTAGATGGGGAGAGAAGGCAACGTAAATCAGCGTGGAGAAGAGTCTAGATTCTGTGCAAATTACCTTTTTCTAATTCAGACACCCTTTCTAGCAATGCATTCAAGGCTGTCTCTGTCTTCTGCCGGTGGGCCGATGTCTCATTATGAAGCAAAGATTTTTCATCCTCCAGCTCAGCCACCTTGCTCAGCAGCTGGCGTTCCAGGTCTCCAAGCCTCCGCTGCAGCATCTCCCGCAGGTCATTGGGCAGCGCCGCGTACGACACGTTGGCTCTGAGCTGGTGCTTCAGGGGAAAGAAGGAAAAAACATCATTGTTTCTCAAACAGAAAGTTGAATGTGGATACGTTTCTGACTCGGGGGGGAAGGCAGGATCACTGAGCTCTCCAGCAAGCACAAAAGAGGCATTGCTTTTTAGCACTTGTCAAGTTCAGTGCTTTTATCAGCAATGTAACAAAACATGTCCTGAAACAGAAAGGCACTTTTGTAAGAGGTTTCCTGCATTTCACATGAAGGAACCCCTTCGTAGCTTCAAGTTAAGAGAAATCAGTGTAGGAGAGCAGGTCTGATGCATTTCCATTAATATGGGTATACATGGCATATTACTCAGTCTTTCCTTTTCTCACTGCGAATGATGTTGCCAAACAGAAAAATTATTATTTAAACTAAAAAGTGAAAGTACTCAAGTTCCCTCAGTTTCAGTTTGCAGAGTATGGAGTCGGATGCTCTTTAGCCCAGCTATAGATACTAAGAGTGAAAGAATTATCTAAACCACAACCCAGAAAACCAACACGTTAAATAGCGCTGGGATCTCAGATAGCCTACAGCTCCACTGCCTCCTACTCCAGCGGTGTTTCCCTTCTGCAGCCCTAAGAACATAACGGCAGCACGAGGCGCCCCGAGAAGCCGGCAGCGTTTCCAGAAGGTCGTTACACAACCACATCGCTCCGAACTGCACGTGACAGTCCGCTGCTCGCACCTCACAGAGTAACGCCAAAGCAGCCGCTCTCCATCCCCCGGGCATCGGCGAACCCCTGAGGACGGCCGGAGGAGCAGAGCGCCCAGCGCCGCTCCCGTAGGGAATCGATTATTCTCACACGCACCACTCAGCCGCTGCCCGGAGGTCTCGGCAACCCTCCGGAGCAGGTTAGGAGTTCCCCCTTTCAGTCTAGGGCACCAGGCGCGTTCTTTCTATCCAACGTCAGCCCTGAATACATCACCCGTCCCCATGCCAGCCCCGACAGTGCCCCCGTCACCGCACCCCGAGCCCCATCGAGTCACGTCCCCCAAAAGAAGAGGTTTAGGCGCGAGCACGGGAACCGAGGCAGGAAAACCGCGCCCCATCCGCGCACAACGGATGCACGCGCTGGCGGAGCAGCCCTCAGAGCGGTGCCGAGAAGCAGAGCCCCGCGCAGCTCCCCGGCCGGGAGGAGAGCTCGGAGCAGAGCGGGGCAGCCGTACCTCCAGGCTCTCCAGGCGGTCCTTGAGGGTCTGCATGGTGCGGCTCAGCTGATCGATGACCTGCGCCGGGTCCCGCGGCAGGTCGCCCATCGTGTCCTTGCCCTTCTCCTTCTTCCACGGCCCCTTGCCGTCGGTCACCTCGCAACGGCTCAGCTTACCGGTGAGCTCGCGGATGGCCTCGCGCTGGCTGCCGATGGTCTCCTTCTGCTGCAAGACCGTCTCCCGCAGTTGCAGCACGGTGGCCTTCAGCTCCTCCTCGGGGGCCGGCGAGCCGCCCTGAGCGGGCACGGGGGGCAGCGGGCAGCCGGCGCCGGCGGCGTCCAACGGCAGCGAGGTGCAGACGAAGCGGCTGCCCGGAGGGCTCTCCCGCTCCATCGCCGCCCCTCGGCCGCTCGCGGCCACGACGAGCAGCAGCCCGGCGACTACGGGCAGCATCCCGGCGGCCGCGCGGAGCGACGGCGGGGCGGCGACGGCGGGACGGGGACAGCAGCCGATCCCGCCGCGCTGCCGGGAGCCGCCCGCCCCGTCCCCTCGCGCTCCTCGCGCGGCTCTCGCGCCGCCGCCGGCCCGCGGCTCTTATAGGCGGGGCGGGCGCGCGGGGGCTCGCGCCGGTTGGCTGCGGCCTCCGCTGACGCCGCCCGGTCCCGAGGCTGAGAGGGGGCGCCGAGCGCCCACCGCCCGCCACGAGCCCAGCGGGACGCCGGGAGCGCGGAGCACCGCCGAGCTGCCGGCCCGCGCCGGCACGGAGCGCGGGAGCGGCGCTCGGCTCTTACAATGGGGAGAAAAAGGGACTGGGGCGTTTCAAGAAGGAGCGTCAGAAATTTCCGTGGAGGACCGTAAGAGCGCCGCGGGTTTCGCTCTATCGCTCGTGGCATCGAATAGTTTGGAGCGTAATTATTTACCATTTCTGCCCACCCAAGGACGCAGCACGCCGCCGGCCGCCAGGGCAGCACGGCTCCCGCACACACGGGCTGCGCTCTGGCCGCCCCCGAGTACGATTTCTCATTTGGGGCAAGTTTACAGGTGGACACTGAGGACATTTTACCACGGAGCAAATAATTACTATATATTACTTGATTAGCGATTAATAAAATAATATCTCATAAAAAATCCAGGTGCCCGTGTGAATTACTTGATGTTACAGAGCCTGCAGAGCTGCAGTCAGCCACAGGTACCACACTCGCTCCCTGCAGCCCGGCTGGTCTGCTTACACCCTCCAGCAACACCCTGCATGGAAGCTGCATTACTCAGAGCTGACGGCAGCCAGTAAGTCACAGCAGGGAGAGATGTGGCTCACATGGCTTACTCAGAGGGAGAGAATACAGAGGATGTGTAACAGGAGACCGGAGGCTCCAATTTCTGCCTGAACTCCTCACTGCACTTCAACTGAATCTTCACACTTCACACACCTGATCCAGATTTTTAAGCTCATCTTAAATAGAGGTGTCCCCAAGCAAAGATTTTGGCTCAGTGCTTAACTAATAAAGGCACTGTTCCTTTGGAGTTTCAAGCAGCATATAGTCTGCTTAATCAGAGATTGTCCTAATCTCTAATTTAGGCAATCTGAGAAGTAACTCAAACAGCAGCAGGCAATACACAACTGATTTCCAGAGGTCTATACAGTATATGGCAGTAAATTGCTTATGAAAGGTTTTATCCTTTATTGCAACACTGCTTCCATGTTGGCAGACAAGGACAGTAAAATGGAAAGAACCACAACAGATTCAGGAACATCAGTGAGCTGAGATGATGAGCGTGCAGGCAGGGTGGGCAGACACAGAGATGCAGCTCCTCACCTTCAGCAGCCCCACGATTTCTCCCATGGCATTTCATCATCTCAACACCACCCCAATCACCTACTGCTCCTCACTTACTGACTGGGACACCTACAAGTAGTGCAGGTATTAATTTATGAAAACATCCCTTGTCATCATAGCCAGTGTTTTGTTTTTGTTTTTTTTACTGCTGAAGGCCACATCAATCTTCATTTTGAGTGACTAATATGCAGCAGTACATTATCATAAAGCATACAAAAAAAAAGGAGAAAACCTGTCATCTTAATATATTACAAGCTAAGGAATCAGTAAATTGAATATCTGCTAATTGGAGAGGTTAAAAAAAAGCTGCAAGAATGTTGTTTCTCTTTCCTTACATTCAGGCCCAACATCTCATAGGCACAATGGCCACATTTCCCTGTGGTACAGAAGCTGATTGGGGTACAGGCAGAAGCACAGGAGAGCAAACAGATACTGCTGCAGTTTAAACTCCCTGGCTCTGGGGCTGTCAGGCAGCCCAGCGTCTCTGCAGCCACAGAATGGATTTTTAATTTTTAACTTAACTTTGACAGTTTCCACTGCCATCAGAAGGGCTTTATTCCCTTTAGATACAGCATTTGCATGCTAGCTGCTAGCAATCTTCGATGCACAACTGTTGTAATTCATACTTGAAATTTAATACGTATGTAACGTGCAGCTGGACTCTCAGTAACAGAAACCTGTGGTGTTCAGGATGCAGGTCTGGAACTCAGCAGATCCGACACAAAACTCTGCTAACACTCTTCCATCTGCTATAAGTAAGCCAAATCACTAACACAATCTCACAGAAACTTCCAAATGAATTTGAAGGTGTGCCACATTTTTAAAGGCGCCCTCGGCACATTCAAGGCAGCACTCAGATCACTTCAGATGGCAGACAGGACTCTCGTTTTCTGATACTTTGGTTTTGTTTCGTGCATCATTGCCAGATGTTCAGTGGAAATAGCATCCTAGCAACCTCAAAGGCTCTAAGTTCAGCTGAGCCCACACCTTTTTAGATGTGACTTACAAGTTCATGTTTTGTTGTAGTGGAAGTAAGCACCTTACTGCCTAGTGAAGTCCTCAGTAACATTAGACGTTCAATCTCTGCTGGTAAGTACCTAAGTGCTGATGCCTTGCCCCAGGGAATTTATGAAGAAATTATCTTTAGTTTCTCTGTGACTCTTAGAAAAATACAGTCATCTCTCTCAATGTTCGTGGTTTTAAAAATGTAGACTAATTGCTTTTGTCTGCTTTTGTCTGCCTAGCCTGAGAGCAGAAGAGGAGCCCACACTAACCACGCTAGCAGACGATTGTTGTAGCATTCTGCATGCCACCAGCAGTGATCTCAAAGAAATAATTAACAAGCAAATCTGTCCTTTCATCTTGCACATTGTGTCATTAAGAACACTCCTATCAAAAAAGACCGACTTCATTTGTATGAAAACCCCAGCAAAACTGCAGAGCAGTGCACCAGCAATGACAACTGAAGTTATGAACGCTGTTCAGCATTCTTCTTAATGTTTGCAGAATAAATCACAGATACAAACAGAGTCTTTATCTACTTCATCTACTTCTAGCAGCAGAAAAAATCTCCTGGCTGGTAGCTGGAGATCTGCCACCAAACTGAATTCAAATCCAACTAAATATCTCTTCAGGGATTTTGCATCAGAAAATAAGGGAGGGGAGGGGGAAACAGCTCATGAAGCAGTTACCAGGAGATAAGTACCTGGCTACAGAAGTTACCAGCCACAACACCTCGGGATACTGCAGTGCGAGGATTCTGTTCAGACTTCAGATGTTCTTCGTATTCCCATCTTACAAAGCTTCTGTGGATAAAATACAAGCAGAATATTAGAAGAAACCGATCATTATGACACACTCTCTTATTCTTTCCATTTCCTAAGCTGTTCTATGAAAATCATAAATGAAAACCGTATTCCCTTTTAACTCAACAGGACTTTTTGCCATTGATCTGAACCAATTCAGCTTTTCTCTAGATCATCTGAACGATGCATTACCTTTCTGAGAATCATTATTAGGACGAGCTTCCTTCTGGCAGAGGGAGAACAGAACTTACCCTAGAGGTGATCGCTGTAAATACTGACTTTGTCAGAGAGATCGCTGCAGGAACTTTCTAAGAACACGAGACACTTGAAAAGATCTCGCTGCCTCTAGCATTCCCCTGTGCTGCTGGTGACAAAGCACAGCAGACCTTTCTGGGAACGCACACGAGCTGTCGCACTGCGATACTGATCGCCGACCAGGAGAACAGAGGGTCAGCTTCTGCAGGGCCTGTTATCTTCCTGGTGCTCTGCAGGCATTTAGCCATAAATACCAAGCTCACAAATACATTTCAGCAGTGAAATAGGTTTCCCACATGGAGAGCACACTCGGAGACCTTCACTGCCCTCTATTACTCAATACTTAAGAACACAGATCCTCCTCAGGTTGAAAGAATTCTGCCCAGTTCAAAGCACAGTGCAGAACACATACAGGATTTGGCTAGGGATATGCAGAATATATATTAATAGATCATAAAACCCACATACAGGCAAACATTGAATACTTCCACTTGTTCAGAACTACATATCTGTTGTTCAAGGTTCCTCTCAAAGCTGACAGCCTATATTAATTTGATTTTGCAAAATAAGATACAACTGTGAGAAGACTGAGCACTGTGCTCCTGTCAGCACTGAGATGCTCCTCCTCTCACCTGCCAACAGCAGCAGCTCCAGCAGGGCCTGCAGCCTGCTTACAGACCTATGGCACACGTTACCAGCTTCTCTGCAGGTGTCGCAGTGCTGTGCCCAGGAGCAGGGTAAGTTACCTCCTGTTACATCTCCAAGAGCTGCCATATGGATAATTTTACAGGCTGCTCCTGGGCCTGCCTCGATGGGTTCCTACAGACAATGAACTTCTGCAAGCCCCTCCAAATCCAATCAGACTGCTAACCTGAAACTGGTCTCCCTGTTGCAGGCACAGAAACTGTGTCCTTTCACCAGGTGCCTCACTGCTATGATGGCATCAGAACACCTTTTTTCTTCCTATGGTACAGGTGCATGAACAACAAACACGTCTGTATCAGTCCATATAGCACGTGTGTATCAGATGCAGCAGCACACTCAAAAATGTATGTTAAACATTTTTGAAGTCATCACACCAGAAATAAACACGTGGATTCAGAACCAGAATGCACGGAACAGAACGTAACGTACCCACCTGGTGGCAGAGAAAGAAAAGAATACATGAGAGATGAGAGATCTGGGACAAAAGGCAGAACGACTCGCAGCGCCTTTCCATTACAGAACATTACTATAGGAGAAGCTGGGTCTTTCATGTCAGTCAGTTAGCTTTTCAATTCTGTCAGAAGCAGAGTGATAACCTTGAATTCTCTCCACAGGGATTTCCCTCCTCCTCACACAGTTCTGTGTCCAATTCTGAGGCTGACAATTAGAAATGCTATTTTGTCCTGACCCATGTGACATCTGAAATGCCAAAGCACCCGGTGTTCAGAGATGATGTTAAGGCACCTCAATAGGTTTCATCTCAAGTTCTAATGAGTGTGACAAAGTAATGATCCATGGAGTTTCCATAGAGCTTCTGTAGAGAAAAAAACCAACACATCACCTGCGAGATGCTTTTGCAAGAAGGTGCAGTGCGCACAGGTGGAAGAGAGCCACAAAGTTCCCCAATAAAGGGGCTTATAATTTCAGCCCAGGATTCTGCACCACATATGCTTCAGGCAGAACACCTGGGCCAGGCTGTAGATGCAATACTGAATCTGGAGATCAGTTTGTTCACACAAGCAGGTAAATTGTGAAGCCTTTGGGCTACACTGTGATCAAGGGCAGCTCCTCTGCCGTGCAGCATATCACAACCCCCAGCCACGGTTAGGCCATGCTAAGGCTATCTGTGCTAAGAGGTACTCCTGTGAGAGAAATCAGCCCAGCCAAATCTTTTCAGATTATATTTGTCAACAGTGCATTTACTTGTCACTGCACTGTTTTGCCAGGCTGCAATCTTCTCAGAGGGGTAGATCCAAACAAAGGGATTGATTTTAATGCTTACACTCGATTTACCCTTCCTGCCACACGTCTGCTTCTCCCTTGGGTTCCACCCACCCATAGCTCTCTCTCCTTTAAGACAAAAAGATCTTCAGTAAAACAACAGTCCATTTTCTACGTGTTTTATACTACCCTCTCAATTCCCCACAGAGATAAAATACAAATATTCAGCATCGTAATGGTATTACTCCATCTATACGTGCATTGTCCAAGACCTGAGTTCACTGATAATTTTAAATGTAATTGCTTTGTTCAGTATAATTCACAACGTGCCATTCAGGAAATGATGTCACAGCTGAACGTTTCCCTGCAGATTGCCTTAAATTCGTTAGAAAGCACACAGCAAAGCAGCAGTGAGAGCTTTCGGTGCCTTGCTCTGGTTGGCAATATTCCAAGTACTGTAAAATGAATGGCATCTCCATAATTCCTTTGTGAAACATAATTCCTTTATGTTGTCACTATATAACGCGATGAAAAAAAACTCGCAATTGCAAATTACAAAATTTCATTTTCAAATGCAACAGAAAATGTTTCGCTCATAAAAGCACCCCAGGACATGAAAGAACCTTCCTTCCAAATCCTTGCTGTGCCTCAGCCAGCCTGAACAAAGGTGCAATGAGTGAAAAAATGGCTGCTTGTCTGAGTGGTGACTGGAGGGCAGGAAAAACTGCGATTCCTCCCGGTTTGATTGAATCCTGAGTCAACTGTCAGTGCCCACACAACCCGGAAAAACGGGATGAAAGGCCAAAGAGATTAACAGGAGACATGCTGTACATCTGCTTTGACAGATGATTTTCACACTTCACACATTTAACTAAGGATCACTTCCACAGCAGTTCTTACAAAGCTAAGCCACTTCTAAACGAAATGATTAAAAACAACTGAGGATTAAAGCATCAAAGTCCACGCTCTCAAAAAGCTCATCTGAAACATTAATAGTAACGATGAACAAAGATGGAGTAGAGCACTTGCCTACAAGATTTTTAATTAATGAGACACCCATACATCAAAAACCAATCAATCAGCTTATACAGTGCCAAGAGCTTTAGTTGATTCATTTCTTTAACACTGTGAGATATCAGGTACATCTCACAGGCATTTTTTACCCGTGATTAAGGAAGTACAAGTTAAAATTGTGGAGGAGACTGAGAGAATCACCTTCGCTTCTTACTGCTTCTGAAATGTCTGCAACCAGATGTCTTACCAAAATTATGGCTTCAAGTTATCCAACAAAAGTGAACTTTATCTAATGCTGCTTGAGCCTGGATCGATGGCAAATAATTCAATATATAGACACTGAGCTACAGCAGTCAAACGAGCCAAAGAATTTCCTTTCTGCTGTTTAATCTGATAAAGGGCTTAGTGCCAGAGCTGCCCGAGGAACTGCTGCAAATCCGAAAGTGTGAGTTCAAATCCTGCTGCTGGGTTGCAGGCCAAAGACCACACTCAGAGCAGCAGCAATGGAGAACGTAACCTGCACGAGCTGCAGTCAGAGGCAGCCAGGCGCAGTAGCATGAGTTACATGAGTTACACATGAGCCCAGTTTGATTTGCCATCGCCATGCTGTGACCAGATGAGCGAAATTCTCAAAGCCAAGAGAAGGCTTAGGAATCTCTCTTCCCTTGTCTGTATTTTTCTGCAAGAATATTTCTAACATTTTCAGAAGTGACAAGAGCTGGACTGCAACAATACTTACTGATTTGTACCCACATCACATTTTTAGTGTTGTCCACCCATATGTACGTAAAATACTGTTTATGAATGAAAGCACATGAAGAGAATATTCATGAAATAAAAGTAAAGGGAATATACTTAAACTTGTCTGACTCACATGCCGCTGTGCCGTGATTCAGAGCTGTAGTCTATAACCTACTGTACTGACTCAGTCACCAGCCTGTTCCTCCATTTTTCAAGCCAAAAAGAAAGTGTTAATGCAACAGTGACAAAACTGATCGACCAGAAGTCTAAACATCTTTGTTCCTGATGATTATTTCTTCTTAGTCACACAAGCAGTTCAAGCAAGGAGTTAGCTACTGGTAACTGATTTTTTTTCCCACCTAGACAGATTTGATTCAAGCTCTCAAGCCTTAGGATCTACAAAGACAAACATGAGAACAAATGCAATCCTGTCTCCAGAGCAAGTTGATGAGAGGGAGCTCCTGTGAGTGAGGTTCATAGCAAAATCCAACTGTTTCTGCAGCTCCTCTACAATTGTAGGAAGGCCAAGATTTTCATATCACTGCTGACTGCAGCATTGGGACTCTGGAATGAATGCTCTTTATAGTAAGTACATATAAATGGAATTCTGACACAAAAATGATGTCTGAGCAGCAACCAGAGGGCTTTGAATTATGACAAGGAGAAACACTTTAAAAGCATGTGCCATCTTTAAGAACTCATATCTAGATACAGTGCAGCTCATTGGGGCTGCTAGGAGGATGGGCAAAATTTATAAGATCTTCAGTAACATAGGAAAAGAAGTGTCACATTTTAAAATTCAGTCTTAACAGATGTATGCTCTTGAACATTATTCTACTAAGCCACAGTTTTCATTATTCTGCAGGCATTCATTTCCAATTTGATCTGTACTGCCAGGTGTGTCCTGAGGAACCATGAAAGTTAGCCTCAATGCTTTACTCAATGCTCTCAACTCAGTGAATGCTCAGCTGAGTCCCAAGTCAGTACTCTGTAAGTCACCACCTCACAGGACAGAGATGCCTGAACTAAGGCCAACTCAACTATCCATGTTGCTAAGCTGAAATTATGGCTCAGATCCATTCCTGAGTTGTCAGAAAGTACTGAATGTAATGCAGTGACAGCTTCTCATTAATCCACTTAGTACCATCAATACCAACACCAATGCATACATACTACTTGCATGACAAATGTTTTGGAAGACACCTCACACATGAGCATAAAGCTGTGACTGTGATACCTGCTATACCATTACAAGGCCATGCTCACACCTGAAAACAAGTTTTTCTTTGTGTGCCTGCATTCTGGAGGAAAAAAAATATCCGTGTTTCACTGAAACTCCTTTGTACTTGTATATGGAATTGTTAACAAACAATTCTTATCTGGAATTTATACTCATGGATTTCTTCTTGACCAGTCACTTTTCTGTCAGCCCCTCATCCCTACGGATCCATGTTATTAATTTCTTCACCTGACTTCACTCTTCAAAGATGTATTGTCTTTTCCTTACTGATGGAATGCATACAGGTGATCACATCTTCCATAGAGATGCTGAATCTTATAGAGAGCGTTGCTGTGCTCACAAAGGTTGTGCTGAAGATATCTGTGAAGATTTCCCCTTATGAGTCCTGATGTCTAGGATGTTTGTAGAAAGCAAATGCAAGAAGCACCAACATGGCTAAAATAAATACATCTCAACATGCAAAGTCACAAAACACAGTTGTTTAAAGTCTACTCAATGGCGCGTGATTTCTGAAACATCAAATCTTTGTAACCAAACCACTGCATTTCATCGTTGAAAAAGTTTCAATTACTTCCCTTTTAGTGTATTTCAATAACCATATTGAACATTTCCCTTGCTAAAGGTCTATCCATAACCTTACCTCTCTGCATTATGCTGTAATCTGTAAGCACATTAAAACATTATTCTACATGTCATCTAACATATTATGCACAAAAATGAAAGAGGCAAAGGTTTACCCTCATCAGTGGAGCCTCAAAGGAGCAGTTATAGTATAAACACATGTAATTCTTTAGACTCCCAGACAAAAAAGCCCACAGTGCACTCCAAGCTTTAATTCTCAGTGCTATTGCCGTAGTTTTCAAGTCCATCAAGGAACTTGTTGCCTGAACCACAAGTAATGAGCCACTAATAACATAAATCAATTATAACTTGTTTTGATGCAAAATACCTCTTATTCTACGATTTCAGTAGAAGTGATTCATTAAGAACCCCAGCCAACAAGGAAGATTCAATGAGGTATTTTCTCCTCTCAAAAATCAGTTATACTTGTGAAGAAAATTAGATGTGTGAAAAGTAAGCTAGAAGAATAAGGAATGTCTGCCATTGTGGGAGACCAGGGCTTTCTGCCATTCACAATTGTGTTGAGATTAGGAACTGTACTGCCAGCAGCATTATACCAGTTCTCAAGATGAGTGAAATGCAACACACTACATTTCAGTATAAAAATATATCCCTGCTTACCTAGAAAACAACCCCACACTCTTTGCAGGTTTTTGTAGATGGATGACTTTAACTGTAGGTAGAGCAACTCAATTTAAGAGAGGATCTTGCTTACCACTTGGGTCTTCAGTAAATGTAGCTCCATTGACTTCATTTTCAGTAATCAGTTCACTAATGGTCCTCTAAAGTTAATGAATGGTTTTATTTGGGTTGGCTTGGTCTGCAGAGCTCAGTAATCAGTTCTGTATACCCTGTGGGTAAGATCAAAGTCCTCTCTAGCCAAACAAAGAGTGATTAGGGCTTTGAGCATACAAATAAGCTTACTGCAGCAGACATGAAGTCTCTTCCCATAACAGTTGTAGAACCTGGTCATGCATTTGGAATATTTGATAGTGCTCATGTAATCTGCTGCCAGTGGATGAAGTCAAATGTAAATCAAACACTTCTCCATTATGTATAACTTATTTGTAAATATTAGTAATCTAATTACTACCCACTTAATGGCATTAGAGCAGACTATTAGTCTTTGTATAAGGTACCTGTATAGGTATCAAGCAAATCTATTAGCTTTCTTTTTAAAGTGTTTGAAGAAATTAAATTCTTTCTTTGCCAAACATGGCAATCGATCACTGCTGCTCTCCAAAGGTCAGCAAAGATCCTGCTTCTGCCTCTGGCCACATCTCACTGTACTGATGTGTTTCTGTGGCTGTGTTCCAGGCCCTCCTCAAGAAGGCTGCTCAGCAGGAACCCTCCCATAGCCTGCTTTCAAAAATATTTCATTTTATGTACTCAAAAATATCTTTTTAATATCTGAATAGAGTCAGAAAAAAAAAAATGTGCGTAAGAATTCCCCTTAGTGGTGGTTTTCTTTCAAAGAGCAAAAAACACGTGCAATTATAATTCCACACAGAGCTACAGAAAGCTGAGCACTGAGTTGCATAAAACTCTATTTTACACATCCAGAGCGTGAAGAGAACCCAAAAAGGTAAAGGACAGAAGAACAGAGGCTGAACTACCTGGCACCCAGGCACCCAGAAGGTAGGAAAGTACCACTTCCTCTGGAATGGTCGATTGGTATGAATCCACAGAAAGCTTTCAGATTATTCAGTTACCTAGAGAGCCAAGTTTAATGCAGAGAAGTTACGTTCTGCCCTGATGGAGAACTGGGAGATGACTCATCTTGCCTCTATACTATGAGCTGTTCGTTCTTCAACTGCAGGAAATACAATAAAAACTATGATGTCCAGATTGCTGACCTCACAAGAAGGAACATCCATGTAATAGCACCAAAAAGCTGCCAACATCTATTAAGGTAATTGTGTATAAGAGAATAGCATAGTCCCCAATCCACACCAATTTTCCTTTCTGCTTGGGCTGTACAAGATAGCCTGCTTCACCTCATGCCCTGTCCAGTCATTGTACAACAAAAAACACCTGATCCTGGTAGAACAGTATGTTCCCTCTGTTCTAAAGAACAACAACAGAATTCTGCGGAACGGTGGAACAACTCAGGGAAATTTTGGCCCAGCTTTTTTTAAACTAAATTCCCACAAACGTTCAGTCATTCGTAGCTGGTGCTGCATGCATCAGGATTCACAGGTCTTACTCTCCTTTTCCCAATATGCCCGAGGAATCCTCATCACATTGGAAAGGCGCTTTCTCACTGTACATATGTTAGCATTATATGAAAGAAATAATTAGCATATCAAATGCTGGAGATCAATTAGCTGCCAAAGCACCAGTCTAGACACAAGCTCCTGACACTTGTAATAAAATCAAAGCCAAGCTGGCCGAATGCTGCTGCTAACACAGTATGGCTTCTCAGAGCAGCAGCAGTAAACGTTCATTCATTACCCTCTGCACCAGCAGAGCAGGAGCTGCTTATCATCTGCTTCCATTTGCTGCTATTGTCGAGCCAAATGCTAAAGGAGTTCACAGTTACAGTGACTGTGCTTCCCCCATCTAGGTCTACTGACTGTTCTTCCACCACAGCTCTTGCAGGTCCTCGTGCAGAGCCAGGCACTGCTCCTCCAGACAGAGCTCCTGCACACTGGGCTGCGCCTGGTGCGTGTCACAGCCTGGGTGCAGAAGTTCTGCTGCGTCCAAAACTCTTTGAGGTTTTGAAGGAGTCTGAAGAGGATTGAACTCGTGATGATGAAACAGGGCCAGAACGTTGCACTGCACAAAGCAGAGATCAAATACGTTTGCCCTCAAAAGAAATATGAAAAACTGCGAGAGCTGTAATGCCGCGGTGAGTTGAGAACGAACAGCCGGAGGCAATACATGCCCAGAGAGCGGCAGATGCAGCAGAACAGCAGCTGAGCACCTCATTCTGCAGTCTGAGTATGATGTATTTCTCAAGAGATTTCCCTATACATAAAAAAGAGATTTTTCTTTAATTAAGTGTAATCAGATCAGAAATCAAATGTCTGTTCTGAATGCACCACACGGCTGCACACCAAATGCGATCTGACAGCAAAGACCCTCCACTCATCTCTGACTGCTTTCTCCGAAAACCATCTTGCAGTTCTGCTTTCATCACCAGCCGCAGCGATGGCTCAAATCCCCGCTGCCATTATCACATGGCTGTCTGCAGATGCTATTTACAACCACGCATTCAGGAAATGAAGGTGACTGTCTCTGACTGGAATTTCATCCACAGGTTATAGCTCAGACCATTCAGGAGAGAAACTGCAGTCAGTACATTCATTGAACACTGAAAATGGAAACACAGGTGAAAGCTGCAGCCTGCTACCACTTGGTTACCTTGTGAATGCTACAGAGTGTTCTCCAGCACATAGCATTTCTCTCTCACCTTTCCTCACTCCTCCCAAAGAATAATAAGGAGTCAGAAGCTTGGCACTGGCTTAACACGCCTTGTTCTGAGCTATATCCCAGCAGGTCACTGGTGACAGACAGCAAATACCAGTCAGCAGTGCTCGGCTGAAGCCCTTCTTGAAAAGGCCAGCCACACAAATTCACTACTTCGAGAAAACAATTCTGTTTTAACTCCTTATTGAAATGTCCAGTGCTCATCTTTTTGTTTTTAAATGGCATGCACAGCAGGCATGTGTTCTGTCACATTCTGACACAGTACCAGGTGCTAATGGCTGTGCTGTGAAATACCAAGACAAGTCTTCTGCCACTGCAAACATGCACACTTTGGCAAAGCACACCGCAAGAGCTGCCCAAGAAAACCCAAACTTCACACAGCTTTTGTTCCCAGAACTTCACTTCGTGGTGTTTGATAGGTATTGTCTTTTCTGGTGGTAGGAAAGTGAGCGTTTCTCTCCTCAGTCATTAGCAGGACCCTTATAAAGGCCCTACAGCACTTTTTGCATGGAGTTCTGAAGGCTCCATAACTTCTGTTCCCTCCTGAGCTGTACCCACGTACAGTAAGGAGGACAAAGCAGAGGGACCAGAAGACTCTTACAGCAATGGCAGTCAGTGCCACAACACATATTCAATTATTGTTGGTTAGAAATATTGTAGAAGCGGAAAACAAAAAATGAAAGATGCTTCTTGGTTCCACAGGTACAGTTTAGACATTTTGAACAAAATAATGTCTGTCAAGAACAGAGAAACTCCTAAGCATCAGCACTGAGCTCATGCAGAACACTACAAATTGCTAAGGATGCTCTGAATATTCATTTGTGTTTAATCTGCAACATATGATGCTTTATGCTAGTAATTATACAAAACCAACAGCTACAAACATGAAGTCCTTCATAGTCTAGCACAAAGCACAGTGAAATGTAACAGCATAATCCATTTAAAAGCAACAAAACAAAAGATCATCCTTCCAAAAAGGCAGCACTCCTAGCGCAGCTGGAAGAAGCATTTATTATTGACACTCCCGAGGGCTTTTCATTCACATCTACCAACATGTTTACCATTTGGAATGAAGATGAATTAGCAAAGCAACACCCAAAGCTATTTTTTTTTTTCTCCAAAGAATTTCAAACTTGGTAATCAAGGAAGCCACAGAGATGGGAGAACTTCAGTAAGGTGAGCTTGGAGCAGTCTGAGAGGAGCTGTGTCACTCTGATTTCTGGTTTTGGATACCTTCCTGAGGTTAAGTGCTAAAGATACACTGCAGCTTGCCAAAGCGGGCTGCTGTGCCTTGCAACAGGAAAGCCACCACAAAGCATTTCACATCTTTCCACTTAACCAACATACAGAGCACAGGTTTTTCACACAACAGCCTGCTATGGCTTTCTGCCCACAGAAGTTCATGCTACTTGGGCCAATATTCTGCATCTCGATCTCAAGCTACCATCAAAACGGCCTTGCCACAGTTACATTCCACTTAGCCATGAATCTCTACTTCCCATGCAATTTGATGCTGATCTTACAGCTCTCCAAATGCTTAGAGCTTCTCTGTGCACTGCTCAATGCATCCAACTTGAGCAGCTCTACAATCCAGTTTGCAGAGGGGTCTGGATGTAGCTCAAGGTCAAGATACCCATCAGGACCGGCTGCCTAAGACTGGGTGCTTATTTTGATAACGTGTATTGCAGTAACAACCTGAGATCAGAAAACTCCTCTGAGAGCTGGAGGCTCAGATGCTATTTCCTCATTAGCTGGAAAGGCTGCACAGCGTGTCTCCTCCTGCCCAGGGGAGCCCGCAGGCTGCAGCAGCCCTGCAGGGCCAGCAGCCCCTAACCTTCCTGCACACTACTCATTCTGCTGCATGAAAGGATGAAGGACTTGTATGTGAAAGGGAAAAACAAACATGATGCTGCTATTCAGATACATTACTGAATGGAAATCTAGGACTGTTTCACCATTGGGTATTTATTGTGCACAGCCAAATTGCATGCCATTTAGCATCAGCTAGAGAAACAAAACAAATGATAGAACCCAGCTCCAGCTATCACTGCATGATCAACATCCTGCCAATATACACTAAGAGATCTTTCTAATGTTGTAGAAGCCTCTAATTTGTCAGCATTCTGCCTGCACACACACACAGGCATTTACAAAACATGCTGAGCGGGTATGAGACAGGATTTGTTTACCGACTTATGCCTGAATAAAATGGAAGTACCTGCCCTGTCATGTTCTAGTGCTGATATACTTCAGAAATAAAATAATAAATTCAGCCTTCATGCAGGGAAAAAACAATATGTAATAAGATATATTTCTCCAAATCTGATAAACAAAATCCCAGAGCATCTCTCAAAAAAGTCAGAGTTGCACTTTACAGATACCTGTGCTCCTGGCAAAATACCAAATTATACTTATCTAGGAAACAAGATCTGCACTAGGCATCAGGGACTGACTTGGAGAAGTAACTGAAATACTTCCTCAGGAAAAAAAAACAAAAGCAAGTAAAGGAAAGATAGGTTATAGAGAACACTGTGCTTGACTTCATTAGTGCTCAAAAACAATTCCCCTCCTCACACAAAAAAACCAATTTGCCTTGAATTGCTAGATGCTATCTGAAGGTGGCTGTAGCTCACATTCAATATAAGGGCTGAAGGTGTGGAACAAGGAGTCCTGACACAGCCATTATCCCCACAGTGACGTGGGTGAGCAGGAAGCAGCCAGGGGAGGCATTCAGGACACAAATCTCATCACCAGCATGCCATTACCAGCAGGCAAGCTGCAATGAAGGAGTGACCCGTGTCAGTGAACAGGGCCAGTACACAATGGTTTGCCCTGCACTGTGAGCTGGCAAAAAACTGCAACTGTGAGAGACAAGTTTTCACCTCGAGCCTGCTTCTGGCTTAGCAAACCTGGGTGCATTCCCATACATCAGAGCTGAGCAGACTTGGACTGGTCTTTGGAGCACTAGTTGTGCTCCTCTCCATGAGCATGGGCTTCCCCAGGTACGTGCTGTCCTTAAGTGTATACAAACATGGATATTCGTTCACTGGAGGAGAAAAGCTAGCCTACACAGACACCATGCACTTTAACTTAAAAAGTTCATTCCAGTGAATTAAAGAATGAGGCTCACAGTGGCTCTGCTCATAGGTCACACTGCACAGAGATAAGGCAGCTCACAATGCTAAGATCACGGCTGCATGGACTTAATTCAACATAACAGATCTGTCCATGAAAAAGTGTTCCCAGCCCACCTCCCCCAATGGCAAAACCATTCCCCAGATGCTGCACCTCCATCTCCTGCAATAGAAAGGTGTACAATCACTTCAGGGTGCTGTAAACACCTTGGCAGGTGTTAAACAACTAATACAAACCTGGACAGGCACGAATCCCAAGGGCAGGGTCTGGCTGGCTATCTGGGGGCTGCCAGGACTTTATTTTCGACCTGGGGAACAAGCTATGAGCCAACAACCGAGGGAAGCACTCAGGTTAAAAGATTAAAGACAAGTTTAATTTAGAACACTTAAAATATCTTTGGAAGTAACCATATAAAAACAGGACAGTGACAAATCAGAACGTGGAAAGCAGCTTCTTTAGATATATTAAAAAGATTACAGCTTAATAAAGCTGAAGTAGTAAACAAAATAGGAATTAATTTTAACTCCTGTGCCTGATTTAAGTAGTACTACAGATCCCTTATGCTGCATTATGCAAACATCTCTCCATTGATCTGACAAAGCAGATTAAACGTTTCCAAGTACTCCTCGAGCTGAAACTGAGGTCACACGTGATCCTATTCTCTGCAGCTCCAGTGGATAAAGCAAAGCAGTGCAGCACGATGTGAACACAGGTACACATCCACTGAGGTTGGATTGAGACATGATTGTTAGGTTTGGTGTTGGTCACAAGTTTCCAACAATCCCACATCATCACACCTTTGTGAAAAGAAAACCCAGCCTCGAAACTTAGTGACTTCTGCGGCACAGAAACTGAAGAGGAAGATATCTTTGATATTAGACATCTCCTGCATTTGCTGTGTCTACTTCTCTGTGCAGGGAGTGAACGTGGACAGGAGAGGGGAAAAGCATTTCTAAAGCCTGCAATCCTTACACGGGACTTCTGACGCTGATACAAATTACAGGTCTTCTAGCAGAGGACAAAGGGTTTAACACTCTAGAATAGCTTAAGGATCACATGCTGTGACTATAATTTGAAACTTCCTGCTGTACTCTCTCAGGACTGCTGAGCAGAGGTCACAGATCAATCCATTCAGGGTCCAGTTGCAGCCATGCTCACGTCTGGCACAATTACAGGTGCCAAGGATTTAGCAGCTCTATATATAATATCCTTCACCAGCAAGGAAAGGCAGCTGATTTTCCAGCTCAGAGATTCTTATACTCATTTGCAAAAAAGAATACAGTACGCCAAGATTTTGGTTTTTTAAACACATACTAAAACAAGGAGGACAGGAGGCGTGGGGAAGGTGGATGTTCCAGGGCAGCCAGAGAAGCCTGACATAGAGTGACAACCAAAACTGTTTTTCAAACCTGGGCTCCAAATGCCATTGATAATGCACAAGTACAATCAGATAAAACCAGTTTCCTTCCCTGTCCTCCACAGATTCACTGCCTACAGAAAAGCACCTGTAACTAAGACTAAGGCAGTAAAAAACTTCAACACTACTATATAAAGTCTGTGAATCTATTAATATTCAAACTCACTCAAAACAATTCGGAAGAAACAGCTCACTGTTCTCAGAGAGGCCAATTGAACAGACAGTGCTTTGCTGCATCCCCACTGGGTTGTTACAGCACCAAAGCAGCAGCAAGTTCCAAGCATGAGAGCACAGCTGCTGAACCCTCTGCCAATAATCCTTCCTTTTCAAACTTCCTAACACCAAACCCAATTCAGCTCTCTCAGCTGTTGCAGAATGGCACCAGGAATTAACATCTCACACATGACTCCAGATACATTTTTTCCTGTTTAGCCAATTTCAAAAAGCAGATATACTTCCCCTAGAATGAATCTATCATGGAAAAGCCCATAGATTTTAATAATGTAACTTTTAATGCAATGACTCATCTCTCCCAATATTGATTTTCAGTAAAATCATGCAATATAAAGATTATTACTTACTCTTAGAGAATTAATTATATTCAGGATTCAACAGGTTCTGGGGGAAGACAAGTCTTGTCAAATCAAATACTCCTACCAACAATGACAGCAAATGTTAACATCTTTCTGAACATGTTTTAAGCTTTGAACTCTATCACACAAGCTTCAGATCCTTGGAAACAGGGATACTCAACAGTTATGTAGCAATAAACTAACGGAAGAGACTTTCTTGATACTAAATTTCTTAAGTAATTATCAGTTATTTAGAGTAAAGAGCTGCCTGGAGAACTGATTCTCAGCTAGTGACACTAGCTAGTATTTTTTTTAACCGTGATATAGAAGCTGGTAATGGTTACACAAAGAGCAAGGATAGAATGGAATAGAGTGAATATACGTAACTCACAGCACCACAGCTTACTTGGTAAACTGGTCTTGAAGTAAGCTGCTCTTCTACAGAGCCAATTACAAGGCTTATAAAACTGAAATTAAGCACCATAATCTGGGATGTGTAAAAGGACCAAAGGAATTGTCTGCAGAAAATACCCAGATGCGAGCTCCCAATTCTCAAGCTGAACCACTAGCTGAAATGTACGATCTGTATTTTCACAGGGAAACACATTACATGGTTATTATTCCAAGTGTTATTCTTTGCAAAATTCACGTGTAACAAGTGCTACAGAAATCATTTGTGCTGAGTTCCCCCCATGTAATCTTACAATATATTACATCAGTAATGATGCTCTGGCTGCCATTATTGACAGATTTGTAAATTGGAGTTCTCTCCTCAGTGCTTTTGAAATTCTAGCTTGGGTATCTGGAGTACAGCAGAAAAAAATCCATAGCAGACAGTTATGAACTTGTCAAATATCTCACGTTTGATTTAAAACAAAGCTGCAGCGGGTTTGATCAGTGCTGTACTACGTTGGTCCTGGACACAATTATGAACAGCATCTCTGGCATTTATATAAATAAACCTTCACAGCTCAAGTAAACAAACCTGTAATAACAGAAGCTTGTGGGAACCAAGTCAAAGCCAGCTTGCTTCACTGTATTTTATGGGCACACAGAGCTCATACATCACTCCTTTGTAAACACTCTGTTGGCCTTGATGCAGTGTGTCTCCTTGCAGTACAAAAATAAAACTCATTTTAATTATCACAAAGAGCAGCAGACGGAAAAACAATGCTATTCATTAAGCCTTCCTCAATTAATTCTTTAGGCAGTTGTTTGTTGTTTTAATGTTTTTTGTTGTTTTTTTTTTTTTTAAATCCAGTTAAGCACAACAGTTCAATATAACTTATTCAATTTTGAGAAGAAAATGTTGCAAAAATTCTATCCAATTGAAGAGAATGCACAGCTTTCTTCTTCTGATGCATTTAATAGAATAAGTAGGAACAGATTAAAAGACCAAGATACTGCAATTTGCAGTGGTAAAACAGATGTTTGAAGAATTAGGGAAGAGAAACACTTTAAGTAAGCAATAAGTAAGTTGCAATATCTCCCATCAGAGATGATACCTGTAAGTACGACACAGCAGTCTCGTTTAATTCCTGGACACACGAAGTGCTGCAGCAATGTTCAAGAGGCAGAGCAGAATGTTCTCATTTCCATTTCAGGAAAAGGCCAAAGGGATTTGCAGTCTCCAATGGCATCTCCAATTTTTCTAGTTCTGTCAGCTGTGCTCTCCAGCAGTGACATACAACACACGCACACTGACGAAGGTAAGAGACTGCTTGTGCAGTAACGCAGTGCACACAACAGGCCAGGTGCTTCCAGAGCATTTTCACAGCCTCACCACTTCCACCCAACGCCGCCTCACCTCTCGCTCCTGCTCAGCGTGTTTCCTGGATCCAAGGCAAAACACGGCTATTTTCTGCACAGGGCACAAAACAGTCTGCATAGCAGCACTGCCTATGGCTACGAAAGAGCATCTTTTCTAGGAGGAAAAGCACGCGGTTTAGATTTATTTTCTCTATAATTGCATTGTAATGGTCAGTTTCATTAAGAATGCATTTCTGATTGACTGGCATCGTCGTCACTTGAACAAAGGTGGGGTGAGGTGGAGAGGAGAGGACAGGGTAACAGCCCTCGGGTTCAGTGATGCTCCGCAGAGCTCAGCAGCCCAAGCAATGGCTGAGTGATGTGTTTGCTGGGTGCAGGAGCACATTTCCCACTCGCTGAGAAGCATGAAGCCTTGCAGCGTGTTTCACACACCCACTCTGCTGAAGGATATTTAAGAAATACTTCTACCGAGTTTTGAAAATAAAGTTCTTATACTCCACGATTACAGCAAAAGAAGGAATGAAAAAGCATTTTAAGAAGTGAGTACTACAGCACACTTCCCACTCATTATCATTTTTCAAATTCTGTCAAGTTCCAGAAACGACTGCAGCATTTCTACCATCCAAGGGCTTCAAACAGACTCCTAGCGGCCTGCAACAAGCCGACAAGAGGAGACTCTGATGTGGTCTCCTGATAACAAAAATGATCTTCCACTCAAACAAAAACCAAGCTCCAGGACAGATATAATTACAGATGAAACGTGAATGCCAAACCTCAAAGAGAAACCATCATCGAACTATAAAAAAGAAAATGGATTTGATTCTATCACAAAGGATTTTTTATAGATAGCCAATAAATAACTCAAAATTGAAGAAGAAAAATCACAACAACCACTCATCTGAGGGTATCCCTACCCACAAGAAGCAATTTTTCAACAGAGATGAATAAAAACAGGCTGAGGCTCTATTGGAGGTACACTGAATGCTAACTCCTAGCAACAGAACTGTGGAGCAGATCATGGTTTTACCAGGATCAGCTGGGATCTTCCAGCAGCCTGGTACTGCTCCGTTATTCTCCCAAGTAAACCAAGGTGCAGAGAACAAGGTGAAGTGCCAAACCCCACAGGAGAGGCAGGATGCTGTCTTGTGAGCTGTTTCATTTTAACAAGCAAACTGCAGTGTGCTGCCTTCCAGCTTCTCTTCCAGACAGCAGAGGCCTTCAGGAGCCTTCTGACTCTCTGAGCAGAGTTCATTGACACAACAGCTTTCATATTTTACAGGTATGAACAGCCAGTAATAGGCTTCATAATACAGAGTGTCTCACAACACTACTGTATTTTTACTGCAGGTGGGTATCTGGGGCTTAGATTGATGGGGTAAAATGGTTCCCCTTCACATATTATTTTCTTCACGCATTTCCACTTCATTACCACAGGGTAACATATGTCTAAAATGCATCAATTCCTAAATTAAAGACAATGGCAACTGAAGAAATACTGTGTTTTGAGACTCCACACAAAAATTAGTACAGGACCATTTTATTCCTATAAAACAATCCTAAGAATTCGTAAACTCCAAAATCTTACCATTAGTTCCATTGATTACTGTGACTGATAAGGAAACTGTAACCAGTGAAAATACTCATCTCGTGGACTCAAACAACCAATTCTGCACGGCATTAACCTCATGAAGAGATTCTAAAGCACACACATTATCCCTCTGAGATTTACACTGCCATCATCTCTTACACCCACGTAAGATAAAGTACAAATCTGCCTCTCCCAACGCAGGCCGTTTCATAATGCTGTATTAGAGAGGTGATTATTCTGTCCTCACATTTCATAACACTGTTTTCTTCGCAACCACTGAACACAAAGACAGATGTTTAGATTGAGAGGGACTGTGGAATCATGCAGCTTTTATAATCCACAGCTGAAGTACAAGCATTGCATTCAGTGAGCGCTTTGCAGTGCCATCATCACACCAGGACGTGAAGAAAACGGAATAATCGTGCTTTTAGGACACTGCTACCATTGGTTGTTAAGGGATTTAAAGGCACTCAAAAAGAAGCTGACGTTCCTGTTCAGAGCTGCTAAGCCAACTGATTTTCTTTGCCTTTTGCTTGTAAGTGAATGCTCAGAGAGAGAAATAATCACTTTCCAGTCAAAACAACCAGAACATAAAACAATATAGAATAAAAGTAACTCTTTGGAATGAAGCAGCTAGAACTGATGACATAGAGCTTCTTCCTATAGGGTCATCTGTAATGCAATAGTGCAATGGAAAGCACGGCAATGACAGCAAAGTGCTGTGCTCAAACAGCTGCAGAACTGCACAGAAGCAAGTATCATCTTAACAGCCCATATGATTAGACAAATGAATGGGAAAGAAGCAAATTTAAAAAATCTACTAGTTACTGATATATACAAATTGGCCAGAAGTCCATCACTGCAGAACACACTAAATTTATACTAGCTAAAACTGAGCATCACCTCGATGAACAGCACTACAGATGCTAACAGCAGAATCTTGTGCATGCTTCATTGACACCTGAAAATTCAAATTCAGGCTCACAGAAACCAATAGCAGCTTTTAAATAAGTAAGCAATTTGTATTATTGGGAAAAACTGCTTTACAGAAAGGGCCGTTAAGCACTGGAATGGCTGCGTCACCATCCCTGGACGTGGTGAACACGTTTGACGTGGGGCATGATTTAGCAGAGGGCTGTTAGAGCTGGGTAGCACAGTCAGCTTCTGGTTGGACTTGATGACCCTTTAGGTCTTTTCCAACCTGAGCAGTTCTATGACTCTATACAAATGAATAGAGGACACCATTTTCACCTAATATAAGATAGTACATTGTTATTTAGCATTCTATAAATATAGGATCCATTATGATATTTTGTTTCTATCCAAAAGAACAGATGTACATCATATGATAGGCTTTGAGAGTAATGTGACAGATGCACACAAAAACTGAAAACCCATATGAATAAACATTGGACTGTACATTATTTCATATTCTAAGAATGACCTTCTTCCACCAAGATGTTTGGTCAAGAGATTTAATAGTAAACCAGTTGAACTATTAGAAATTCATTTGAAAGTCTCCCAAAAGCCTTTTTGCTGGTATTAGAAATAGGTGCAGGACTATCAGAATAAAACAGCAACAGACAAAATGTGAAAGACCCTCAGTTTCTTCCCGTGGCATTGAAAGGACATTCTTCTTGGTAACTCACGTATTTTGCATAAGTAGCTGCAGTGCAATTAACAGCAGTCCACTGCAACGTGGCTGCACGTCCATTTCACAGAAACACAACTGAATTTCATGCAAACTAACACTTTCCTGCAACAGAGTGGAGTTTAATGAATTGCAAAGCCTCATATTTGAAGCAGTAGCAATACACCTCAGAGAATAGTCTCATCTTAATGCTTGACAAGGTCTGCAAACAAAACAGCACTCCTCAAAATGAAAAATCCGAAACTCTAAGCGTTTCACATGAAAATTGTAATTCAGACTAAATTTTCCATTTAAGCAGAGATGTACCCCATGCAGCTGGGATAAGAGGGGGCACATACAGTCTTCTATCCAGTAATTCCACGTGCACCTCAGTCCCAGAGCAATAGAGGCCAGCTTTAGGCGTACTTGACTGTATGTCAGTCCCCTAGCTGAAAGACCTAGCAGTTTATAATCACCTGTGCACAGCAGGACTCTAGCAAATGCTTTTAAGTAACTCCCCAATCAAGCAACCCCCTGTTCTAATTCTATGTCTCCCCAGGATAGCCTTCCACAGGGAAATCCCCAAATACCTGATAGCTCAGATTTCAACTAGCTTTGATCCAACAAAGTGCCTCAAAGCAGTAAGAGACAAAAAATAAAAAAGAAAAAAGGATTGCGTGCTGTACTGCTATATTGAGCCAGGAGAGGATCCCAGTTTGATGAGCATAAATGCAGAGGAACCTCACTGAGGACAGGAAGCCAGGTCAGGGAATGTTGCTTTGTGGCTCTGTCCAATATAAAGCACAGCTGGATTTAAATAAACAAAGGGAAAACAACCACTGTGCAAAAAAATATTCAGCTCTTGTAAATCAGTACAGCTTCACTGAAGTCAACTGAGCTGTGAAAATTTACATCAGCTACAGATTTTCTCCAGTATTTAATGAACAGTGTTCTCTGCTCCCTCGGGTCTCAGCTCAGACTCTATACGAATACAATAGAATTTTTTTCCCCAAAATGAATATCAACACATCTCTCAAGATACACACCTCCATACCCTTAGCTATCCACTGCACACTGCCAAGACAGCTAAAAAAGCTTTAAAAGGGAATTAAATGCTTTAAATGACGAATGAGAACATCAGCATGGATTTCTTACATAACCTAGAAAATCTCCCTCACTTTATTGCCCGTTAGCATAAAATACTATATATATATATATAGTGTATATATATATATACTAAAAAAATACAACACTAAAAAAAGGTGGTTTTTTTTTTTTTTTTTTTTAAATAGAGAGCAGATCTGAGGATTATATACAGTATGAATAACGTGGAAAAGGTTTGCAGACAAAACAGTTACTCCTCAAAATGAAAATACAAGACTCCAAGCTCTTCACATAAAAACTATAACTCACAGAGCTGCACACTGAGACTGCTTTTAATGCATATAAAATACATGATTCACAACTACTGGAAAGACATGCACAGTTTTAGAAGTTCAGACACCTCTCCCTGAGCCACTGCAGGGAAGGAGAGGCCACTGCTCAACTTCAGATTCCATTTCAGGACACCATCACAAAAAAAACGAGTAGTTCCATGTGCAGTTAAAAACATTGAGAAAAATTAGCTTTTTTTTTTTTTTAAATAATAACTTGAATCTAAGTAAGAACTTAAATAAGAATTTCATTTAATGGAACACTGATGCTTTTCCTCTACTTCTGCTTCCATTACAACTCCTATCGAAACATCCCTATCCTATTGAAACACTACATAAGAGGCATCTCTCTTCCTAAGAAACAGAACCAAAGCAATACTAGCATCTTTTTTTGTAGAAAAGGGAGGAGATGAGGTGAATAGCATCCCATTAGCGTTTGGAACACTGATGGGATCAGTGCTTATGGGAACCATCATTACAGAATACCTTGTATCAGGACTACTAACTGTATCAGGACTAGTAATGTCGTGCTCCTCTCTGCTTGCTAGTACAATTAGAGATGCTGGTGTTGATTTGTAAAGTCTGGGCAGAACGTCACAGACAGTTTTTGGCACAGAACCCTCAAACTGGGAGCACTCGCTGACCCAAGCTGGTTATTTTCTCTTTCAGCATCAAGTCTGTCTCCTCAAAGTTTTGCATGAAATGGATTTAGGACTGGAGGCCAAAGTCGTGAGAGCTGACAGCAGTGCAGTCATCTTACTGCATCTGTTAAAAATAGTGCTGGAAGAGAGCTGTTCTCACAACTAACACTTGTCACTTCGACACAACACTTTATTATGTGAAAATACTCACAGAATTTTTTTTCTTTTTAAGTACATACAGAATCAAGTGGTATTTTCTTTAATTTCTTCTTCAAGAAGACAAAAAAGCATTTCTCAAAAGCACTAAGAAGTAATTTTATTCCCTTTTAAGAGTGCTTTCAAAGAAGGTGTTAACAGCTGATGTATTTCATTCCTCCTACACTCGTCTGTTTGTCTTCATCACCACGCTTTAAGGAAAAGCTGTTCCACTGTTTCCACTTGTGGGCTGTTATTTTTTTAGACTGGCTGGTGTTGTCACATCCATTTCTCTGCCAATCACTCCATAAGGCCCTGCAACCTTTCATGCGTTTTCCTTCTTCTGTTCCTGTTACCCATAAAGTCTCTATCAGAACAATGATTCTGTTCCTCCCATTTCAACCCTGGTGCAGTCTTTCAATGACACAGTTCTAAAATGCTTTTCAGCTTGCATTCTAGATAAGGACTCTCACACACGCACTCACAGCAGCCACTGCTTCAAGAATTGCTGCTATCTGGGGTGCTTAGAAGCACTCAGCCTGGCCACAATTGCTGGTGACACACAGGTATTTCCTAATTATTTGCTGCAAAATGCAATGTCACTTCAACCTCCCACCAGCAAGTAAGTGAGCAGCTTTAAAACATCTGTTTCCACATGGCCTCCTGCCTTCCACTATACAGAACTGCCTCCATGAGGAATTACTATCAGTTAGGCAAAAGAAAACAATGTAGAATTCAGGAGAGCCTGGAAACGAAAGCAATTAAGCAGAATAGCAAGGCCCACAGCAGCACTTCATTTACGAGCATCTTTGCAGTAATACAGCATCTGAATCAAGCTAAGCAAAGATCTGATTGCAGTAGGTTTTACCAGCACACCAGTATTGCTGCGAGGCACATCCTACCTAGGAGTGCAGTTATTATTGCATTATTTCATTTGATCTGGTTCTGCTTTTGAAATAAGACAATGCTGTCAGTGTGCACTTTTTATCACAACCATGACAGTGATTTTTACTATCACTAAGCACTGTAATCACTAAGCTCATGAAAAGTTTTCAGATAGGATAGAAGACACTGTTGAGAATCAGCGATTTGCATTCACTTCCTGGCTCTAACACAAAAGCTGTGCCATATTCAAGTCACCTTAAATCTCATTAATTCTAGTGAAAATTCTCAATTGGTCTTCTGTGTAGGACATACAAGCACTTCCATTAAGAAACAGCAATTGCTTTTCCCTGCCTGTGTTTTTTCTAACTAGAAGTGCATTATCTACTTGAGCGGGCCTGAAATAAAACAAAGCTCTCCTCGAGTTGTTTCTTACCTGCCCTTTTTAAATGATAGGGAAGAGGGAATACCAACAGAATTAGCTGAAGCCTTGGCAGCAGAAACAGTGATCTTCCTTCCTGCATCACTTACCAACATACACAAGTTGCCTTTGCTTTTCACATTAGCCTGAGGCTTCTAATACATAGAAACCTGCTGCCTAAAAGGAACTTCACACTTAATAAGAATTCAAAGGTGTCTGAAGAGAATTGGCTCTTATTAACTACATAAGTCTGCAACTCAGACACTGTTCAGAGTTCTGTAAATGTAAGTACATATTTCACCACAGACATGTTCAGAGACTGAACAGCAATATAAACAGGGTAATTCCCAGATGAACACATCTTTTTCTCAGAAAAGCCAGTTCTGGTTACTTTATTTCAATATACTTCATTTCTGGCAGTGTTCTAGCAGCTTTTTTTTTTTTTTTTTTTTAAATGGGAAAAGACACTTGAGAAGCAGCAGTAGCCTGAGAATAACAAAGATATTGCTTACATTTTTAACCAATGTCTAAAATCACAATTAGCATACAGACAGTACTGGTACAACATATTGTTTTGGATATTAATAGACACATTTCCGTGCTTGCCTAAAAATAAAATGGAAGAAACTGAAAGGGAAAAAAATTCCTTTCCTGCTCATATTATGGTTCCACATAATGGCTTGATCTGAGGATAATTCATGCCATATCTTATCTCAAAAAAAAGAAAACTTAAGTATGAAGCTTCAGACAACTGCTGCCAATGGCAACAACTGTTGAGGTATGAGTTGTTGAACAACTCTCACATTTAGGAACTCCTCACACAAAGTTCCTCTCAGAAACTCCAGGAAAAGCCTGTCATCTAGCACACTGAGCTGGTAGCTCTTCCCTTGGGGAAGCTCTCAGTCTGTCTTCATCTGCAGCAGACACAGCACCTCCACCCACAGCACGAGGCCGAGCACAGGAGGGCCGTGTAGGAAAGCAGCAGGATCAGCTGGAGACAGAAGGAATGGGACAGAAGGAATTCCACCAGGCTCTGCCCCTCCTGCGCCCTCTTGGGGGACACATCCTGCTCTGCCCACACCTCATGCACCGCTGTGCCAAGCAGTGATGCTGAAGGAAAGAAGCACTGCCTCGCTCCCACCCCTGTGCTTCTGGTCTCCCTTTGAGCTGACAGCCATCCCTGGAGCAGCAAAACACAGCCGCACAACAGATTCTGACCAATGAAATGATTCTGCTCCCTGAAATACAGAGTTTTCACATTAACTGCTGCTAAGCGTTTGACAAGGAGAGCATCCCACCGGAGCCCAGGCATAAACAGATGCTGATGATATTTCATATCACCCATGAACAGGACCGCAAGGACGGCACAGGGACTGCTGAAGGGCTGCAGAGAGCAGAAGTCATCTCCAGCAGTTTTACACAAAAGGCAAATGTTAATAAACCAACAGAAAAATGACAACGTCAGAATTGTCAGCAGACCCAAAGAGCAGAAAATTACTTCCTCAGTAGATAAATCAATGTGTATATACAAAAGGTCAACCCCAAATTTAGTTTTTGTAACTCTGTGGAATTAAGTTTTGCTGATTATTATGACTATTTAGCAGAACACATTAATAAAAATCATTTCCAGTACAGATCTATTCTGCTTCACAGACCACGACAAGCTGCCCATTTAAAGCTTTTACCAGTGGGGGGAAAACTTCCCGTTCAGCTTCAAGTCTACAGACTGTGATGACCCCCCTGCAGTCAGGAGCAAAGAACTGAGCCCATGCCTGAAAGGAGGAGCCTGAAAATTTACATTAACATTTGAGAATTACTTCCAAACCTGCAAACCAGACACCAGCTCATCAATCCGGTCCTTGAGAGTGACGCTTGTGTTTGCATCACACACCTGGCAGGGCCCCGTGCACCCGGACCACCTTACGGGACCAGCGCAGTCAGCGACTCCACAGCCATCTGAAAACAGCATGCCTCTACTGCTCATTTGAGCATGATTAGCTACCAAAGCAAAATATTGCTTCTCAAACAATCCAGTATAACACATGCATAACACCAGGAATGTAACAACATGGCAACCTCAACAAAATTGGAATCAACTGTTAATTAGCATTTCATTTAATGGAGATGAAAGCCAAAGCATTCTAAGAGGATACTGAACTTATTTTGGTCTGATAAAAATTACATTAAGCTATATATAACTGCATCAAATGGAATATTTAAGCTTTTTAACTTGAGCATTTTATGCATTAGTAATTCACTTAATTATTTTCTCTGGAGAACAAGTAGCATAATATCATGCTTATGCATGGGGAGTTACATGAACAAATCTTAAAGCATCAGGATAGCATTAGATACCCAGGAGCCTCACTTAAATCAATAAAAGCAAGAGGAAGGAGTGGGAAGGATGCTGCTTCCAGCTTATTTCACATCACTGTGTGCACAGCAGGTATACAAGGAGTGCTGGACACCTAATGCCTTAACTTAATAAAAAATTAACCCAATCTATCTCATGACAACAAAAAATGAAAAGTCACTTATCTACCCCTGAAATGCATCTGCCAGCCCTCCTCCTCCACGATAACTGCTGCAATGCATTTGAGCTATTTAGGTCACGCTGCATTTCTACACAGTCACTAAGAGCTCGGAAGAGAGGTGGGCACGAATCGGTACAAGGAGTGACAGCATATCAGGAAGAAACCTGCCTAACTTCTCTCTGCAGACAGATGAATTGTCACCACTCTCCAACACATCACTTCACGAATCCAGCTACAACATCCCTGCTTTAAAGTATTTTCTATTCTGTGGCCTATTTTTATAGCTCTGAATTTGATAGGGGAAATATTACATCTGGTATCAAGTAGTGCAGAGTGAAACTGCAATGGGAAAGAGCCATAAAATAAGCAGAAAAGGCAAGAAGAAAGGGAACGTAACTGCAGCTTGCTAAAAGCAGAAGACGAATTTCTGTTAATTTTGTGCTTTTGCGACTGGTTTATTCCATAAGGCATTTTCATTTATTCTATTGGTAAAGTAGCTGTAGGAGGGCAGGAGAAACTGAAAATGAAAGAAAAGAGGCAGATTCAATATTGGCACAGAAAAAAGAACTCTGAATTTGTAGTGCAGTTGATGCAAGGTGCATTGGATCCTCCAGGCTGGGCAGGAGCTCCATCTCCAGCCCTCCAACTCCACAGCAGCTGTGGAAAAACCCAGATCGTGGTGTGAAGCACAGCAACATAGCATCAAACAGAATTCAATACAGCACTGTCCTAGTTCACACATTGCTGCTTTCTCAGTGAGCTGTGCTGGTGGCCAGAACTAACTCAGAAGGAGAAACTAACCAGCTCTCTGAGAAACTCTGATGGATTGGAGCAAGCTGGATACTTCAAGTGGAATTCCTACCTAGCCGCTCGGTCTGCCTTTTTAACTGCTTTGTGCTGCTGCTGGAAGACAGACTTGGGTTTGGCCCACAAACACAGAAAGAGTTAACAAAATCTTACACAATTTCACATTAACCATTACCATAAATCAAACAGCACCAATTGTTGGCAGCATTTAGTAAGCTGAATATTTCTGAATATTTTGGGAAAAATATCCAGCTGCTAGCTGGTGAATCACCAAAACAAAGTGTTCATTTCTCTAGGAAGCTCTCCATCAATACAAGCAGAGCGTGGATTGAAATCCTCAATCACACAGACCAGAGCACCTGGTCATTTGGACGCCGTTGCCGACAGGGCGCCCGATGCTTGCCCTAAGATCTTCACGTCCTGGAAAACTCCCCACAACTAGAAAAAAACCCAAATGATACAAACTATGCCTTTTTGCCTCTTTGCCTGCAGTTCTTGCAGTAGCTCCTTTCACCACAGCCATTAATGACCTCCTTGTCCATTTGCTACTGCACCGCCCATCTCTCGCCTTTTGTGTTCTGTGAGCACAGGTCTTGGACTTTGACTGCCAAGGATGCTTTTATCTTTTACACATTCCATGATGAATACATAGCCCACCATAATGAAGAGACTATTTCAGCTCTCTCCTTAGCTAGTCCTTGTCAAGTTGTCACAGTTGCACTGACTTTCATAGCACTAATCTTACATGCATAACTTACAGTACTCGTTTTGCCTAAAGAATCATCCATGGGATATAGAGAGATCTAAAGCAGTCACACTCCCTGGAACACAGACCTTGGAGTCGTACTGCAGAAAGGCTGTGGTGCTTTGTGTGATGCACAGCAAAGCTTGGCCAAAAGATGCAGGCTGTTAAGCAGCCATGAATCTCATAGCAAAGACAGAACAAAAGCAATTGTACTGCGTGCCTTCTTCCCCAGTTTGGGCAAGCAATATTGTACAGGCCTTCTCTAAGAAGAAAAGAGCTTCAAAAGGTAATTCATCATGCATGTTATATTGTTACAGCCTTACAGCTGGAACCAAGCAATGGCCAGCATGGCAGCAGTTGGTGCATCCTGGAGCAAACCACCCAGAACAGGGTGGATTTGGGCCACCCCGCCTCACTTGGCCACAAGGCTACCAATTGTTCCTTGTGATACAGACCACAGGTTTCTATTTTCGTATAAGAAAGCTGAGCAGAAATGATGAAGATCACATCAAGCCCTTTCATGAAATCTACAGGAACTGTACCCACTTCAATGAAGATGGTTAATGAAGACCCAAAAATCCACTGTAACTTTCCTAACCATGCCATTTTCCCCATCCCAGTGCAATTGGAATCGTAGCAGTTTGACCCTGGATCTGCCACCTTTCAGACAACCAGATCGATCACCTTCTCCATCAAAATCTCCAATAAAGCCTTCAGCAGCCTAATCCAATCATCTCCCCATCTTCTGCCTCCAACCTTCTCCATTGCAGGAGAGGAGACAGACACCTATCACCAGCTGTGCAGACTGCTATGGGGACAGGCTCAGCACATGCCACCAGGCTGTACACCTGCTCAGCTATTCAGAACCAGGCCCACCACGTCGCCAGCTGTAAGGGTTGCTCCTGACATTTGTGTTGTTGAGCACCAGCCATCACTGCCCTCACATTTTCTAGAGAGCACTGCCAGCATTGCCACTAGCCAGTGGTATCTAGGAGCAAGGAGAGTGGGCAGGCAGTGCTGCATTCAGCTCCAGCAGCTTTCAGGAATAGCAACAGAACATAAGAGCAGAAGGTAGGCTCATAGAGAGTCCACGCAAAGAAATTTCAGCATGACTCAATCAGAGAATATCCATGTATGACTTTGGAATAATCACAGTTTTTGTTACCAAAAAATAGAAACGGATTCCTTTTTTTGGTATCAGTACAGCTTCTAAATACGTTAGCAGCAAAGTGATAAGTTACAGAAAGAACGTGATGGCATTTTCCTGGAGTTGTTATTAATAGCCTCCCTGGACATATTGCTGGTAATTCCCCCATTATAGCAAGACTGCATAAAAGAGGAGCATTGATGAGCTGCAAGTTTCTTTATAACGTGGAAACGCAGTTCTAGAATTTTTGCCAAAGTATGAGCAAATTCTAGCTGTAGGAAGGAAGAGGTGAGGACAGTACTGAAAGGCAAGTTCTCTGAAAACACCCATAATACTATTTTACACCTGGCATAATTTTAGTTCATAGCACAGCAATGACATCACACCCCAACTGGGGCCTTCATTTCCACCCCACAACAAATGCTGCTTATCAAACCCAAGGAGAGCTATCAGCCTGCCAGCATTATTCCCACCAGTGACGTGCACAAGCTCTGCTCAGCTGCAGCATCCACACCCGGCCTCAGGCAAAACCAGTTGATCCATTTGGAACAGAGCACACCTGTTCCCAGCTAATCCTCCATCTGACAAATTACAGCAGGAAGAATAATAAGTACGTGGCCATTTGAAACACCACGTTTTTGGTGTGACTCACTTTATAAAACCCCAGAACATAAACAGATTAGAAGTTTGCAGCAAGCTTCTTGCCAGGATGCTGGCTTGTTACTAGTGCTGACTTCCAGAACAAAGGCATCTTTAGATGTGAACAACATGAACTTCCTAGCAGCACTTACACTCTTAGGAGAGGAACCCAACCAAGGCCGTGTATGAGCAATACAAAGACTGCTCCCTTTGCTTACTACCGATACTACCTCGGTATGCTATGAGCCGCTCGGAGGAAGCGCTGAGCACAGATGATGCAAGTTCCTCAGACACAGCTTGCTCGCCATCTAATGGACGCAGCCCTGAATTGAAGCAAGCACGTCCACCTCCGGCAAGAGCCGAGCAGCCACAGGATGCCGGCAGTCACAGCTCTGCGTCGAACATTTTGGCTAGGAGCAGATCAAGCTCAGCATTGCTAACAGCACCGCCTGTTCAATTCCCCTGAACTCCAGATTTGCGTAGCCAAAAAAAAAAGCATCGTTTTCTACAATACATTCCTCCTAGTCTCCAAACATGAGCCACAAAGAAGAAATCGGGTTATAATTCATCTAATGTACAGCAAGAATAATTCATGAAGGGAGACAGCTGAGATACAAATCACAAACGTCCAGAGCATTCATCTCCAAGACAAAACCATCACCCCATGTTAACAGCCTGGAGAAGGAGAGTTTATAACAGGCCTTCTGCAGCTCCTTCCATGCCTTTCCCCCATGAAGTACAGTGAATTATTTACAGGCTTAAATTAACTATTTGATTAAGCGCTCTCCTTGATCAGAGAGCTCAGGATCTTACTGAATTGAACTGTAGGTCTGTTATGGCTCATGTGCTTTGAAATCATCTCAGGACAATGAACATTGTGGGATAAAATGATTTTGCACTTGCTTGCATCAGTTTAAAAATAGAGCAACTCCATTTGACTAATGGAGCCACATCAGGCCAAGAGGTCCTGCTTTAAAAACTTCTGAATGACACTTTGTCAGTTTGATTCTGCTTTCCTCTCAGCTGCACTGATGAAAACACTTGAAGAGCACATGCCAGCAGAGGACCAGAACATCTCGTGTTTAAGGATTTCAATTCAGAGACACACTATTCAAAAGACTGGGAAATATAACACAGATATCAACCAGAAAAAAAGGCTGATATAATCACTTTAATTTCCTGTTGAGATGATTTTATTCCAATGAAATAACTCTAAATATGGCTTGGCTCCACCAAATAATGCACTGCGTAGATCTTTTTTTTCTTAATTGAGTTAAATGCCTGCTAATGACCATGGGGAATGAAGCAGGCCACAGCTGGCTATATCATGCATATGCAATGGGTACTTAGCCACAATTTATGTAATTAGTTACAGTCATATTAAGCTGTTTAAAACACATGTTAAAGATCTAATGATGAGCTGACGTTAATGGGTCATCACAGCATACTTAAATAGTTTCCAAATAACATTTGCATAAGCTGCTGATATGCAAAGAGGACGCTTCAGAAAACAATTATTCATTAAAATCAGTAATATTTTTACGTAATAAATATTTACTCAAAGGAATATTTCCAAGCATGTGCTTTTTCAAGAGATATTTCAGTGGTGCAATTTTCTCATTACAATTTCAGAACTCTAGAAAGCTGACAAGTTAGGAATTTTTTTGTTGCTGTTACTCAAGTTCTGAAGCTTAAATGCCACAACTGGCCTCCTGCACAGGATAAATACAAGACGCACTCAGCGTTAGACCACAGCAGTTTTGCTAAGAAATCTAAGCAATTGCCTTTGGCCAGTGTGAAATCAACTGCAGGATTGAAGTCAAAAGCACAGACTTTGCAGAACTACACCCAGGAACAGAGGCTCAAGCAGCCTCAGCCCCTGCCTGGCCACCTGTGGGAGTCCGCCATCACCTAACCCAGGTGAGGGTCAGATGCAGAGAGGCAGAACAATCCCAGCTCCCTCCACTCAGTGATCCAACCTGCCCAGACCCCTCTGTAGGGCCTTCTTACCCTCAGGCAGGTCAGTGTTTCCTCCCAGCTTGCTGCCATCTGCAAATAGTATCTCCTATAACACTGCAGCACATTCTCTTCGCTTGCTGAGTTGTTCCAGTCCTGGTCCTCAACCTTTGCTTCCTGGAGATTTTCAAAGCTCAGCCAAAGTCTAGAGTAACCTAATGCTGAAATCAGCCCCACTGTGACAGAAGATTGGATCAGGTGAGCTACCAGGTTCCCTCCAGTCTAGGTGATTCCAGAGAGGCTTACTGCTTGGGCTGCAGTAAAAGGAGTTCAAAGACCGCAGCATGGGCTCATCACCAAGAACAACCCCTCCACCTCTGTTGGCTATTCAATTCATCTCATTAAAAGTAAGCTTCAAAAAAGTAATCAAATCATTTTAATTCCTATCAGTTCAGAAAGCTCATGTGATAAATAACCACAGCTCGTCTCCTGCTTTGAACTCACCCCCACAGCAGCAGCAAGCACTCTTTAGAGCCTCTAAGAAACAATCCCAAATGCACAGATGTGAGCATTCAAATACAGCAGCACCCAAGTTCAGTGCTATCGATAAATCTAATAAAACAAACTCCTAATTGAAAAAAGTATCTCACTACATTCATCAGGAGCCCTGGAACGTTCCTAGAGGACTGCTGCACACAAGCTGAAATGCAAGAGCAACTTGAACTAATTTGCGAAAATGGGATCTCATTAAACCATTCTACATTTTGGTTGTTTACAAACAGCTGTACTACTTCCAACAAACCAGTAACATAACACAATGCTGAACACAGCAGGAGGTTGAGAAGCCTCTACTAAGAGAGCAAAACAAAAGCACTTGTATGAGAAGCTCAAGAAGATTGTTTTTTCCTGCATGAATTTGTAAATGTATGATTTATACCAAAGATCAGAATATTTGTAAGTTAAGAGCTGGATTTGTGTGCCAGGATTTAAGTTCTGCAGTCACAGTAAAACTACATAGAACTAAACTACGTAGAACAATACTGCTGATAACTATGATGGCAACATTACATCAGCATTACATCGCAACAAAAAGGAAGTACAGAAAATGCTTCTGAGTGCTGTACACACAAAATCCAGGAGAAGAAAAGAACACACCACTATGACAACACAAAAACACGAAAACAATTTTCCTTGCCATTGTTTCCAAACTAACAGCTAATTTCAAGGAGGACACGGGTCAGTAGGACATCCTCAGTAAAAGTACACCTATTACTTCTGATGTTCATTTCAAAAGTAAGCACTGTTAGACCTCCTAGTTTAAGAGGAACAGCAGTCCTGCCATTTTCCACCTGTTAACATTTTCCCTGTTTTCTCTCAAGCATTTCTGGCCATTTGTATCTGTACAGAAACAAGTCAATAGCAGCAATTGCTGCCACATCACGGATTCTTCTCAGATACCTACACCTCAGCACTAAGGATATCCTTAGAATTGCCTCTCCTTGTTTTCTTCCCCCTTTTCTCCATCTCCCTCTACTTCATTCCACAATTCCATTATTCATTTAAGTCTCTATTTTCCTTGCTTTCATAATCTACTGCACTAAAATCTTACAGAAGATCACATAAAAGCACTGAAAATTGTTTGTACTTGAGGACAAGAAGCTAACATGAAAGATCAAGAATAACAGAACACGATGTTCAGTAGCCCTTTAAGTTATCTACATTTGCTTACAAAGTGAAAGGAACTTTAGAAATATACATTGTGAAATCCTCACAATGCTTGAGAGTGCATTAAATATCATAATAACACTTCTACTCTGCTCTGGTCTATATGAACTAATCCTTATCGCTTCTTCCCAACACGCATTAAGTTCAGTAAACAGCAGCATAAGCATTAATAAAACATGTGCTAGTGCAAAACGAACACACCAAAGCCCAGGTGATCTCCTACAGCTCCACAACATTCAGGGAAAATAAGAGAGATGCTCTGCCCCTCCCAGGAGCGACGCACTGCTGTCACCGCAAGCACCAGGAAAGGAAAAGCCTTTCCACGTCCTCCTCCAGGCTCCCTGGAGTTGTCGTCTCAGCCTGCTAGGGAGGTGCATCCTTTCACTCATTAGCATACATTAACGCAACAGTAACTAGGCACAGTCTGCTTCCAGAGCTGTAAAAAACCTTTCATACATGGGGCTGGGAAACGCAGTGCGATCCTTCACCCTGTGCTCAAACAGCCACAGCATGCCGTTTGTATGCGCAAATGCTACCTACCAGAAACACAGACTGCAGACTCGAGCCCAAAATAATTCACTCTAATTACAAGACAACATTATAAACTGGACTATCACAGAAAGGTGATGAACACAATAAATACCAGAAGTATGCACAGACTTTACCTGGAAGAGCGAAGTCTCACGAACCCCTCGGCCCAGCATCCCAGCGGTGCTCCAGATAACGCACTGCACACTCACTTTTTCCCTGGAAGGTAAGTTTTGGTTCTGAGCACATAAACGCCTCCACGCGCTCAAAGGAATGTATTTTACAGCTCCCAAAGCCCGATACCCCCTCCCTCACCAGAGTCCAACACGGAAGGCTACGGTCCAAGTCCAGTTTCTGTTGCAGATCCCCTGCCATTTTATTGCTGCAATAAAGCGGCGGGAACGGAGAGAGACATCCAACGTGCCAGTGTGCGGATCGCGCCCCACGCGCACAGTGCCGAGTTTTAAACACCCGACATCATCACATTCGCACGAAGTCCTTCCAGACAGCGCCGCCCGGCTTTCCCCCGCGTCCCGCCCCGAGGAGAGCTGAGCGGGGCACGGCCGTGTTTGCTGGAACCGCGCGGAGCGGCACGAAGCCACAGGGCCACGCGGCTCCGACTCGGGACAAAACGTTCCCGCCCTTGGACAAGGCGACCTCCCACACCTCACAGGCGGAGCTGCAGCCCGGCACAGAAGAAGGCATCCCCGCCCTCACAGCTCAGCCAGCACCGACTGACAAAACTTACAGAGCCTCCCCGTCGCGGCCCTAAGGCTTTACCTATAACGGCACGGCCGCCTCTTTCAGGCCGCGCTTCGGGACCGGAGCGCTCCGAAGCCCCCGACCTCGAGGCCGAGGAGGAGCGGCCAAAGCTCCCGCCGGCGGCGGGCGGTGCCCCAGGTGGAGGTGCTCGCGCCCAGCCCCGCCCCGCCCCGCCGCGTCACGGAGCTCCGGCCCGCCCCGCAGCGCTGCCCGGCTGGTTCCGCAAGTTTTTGACAGTTTGTGAGCGGCGCAGGGCGAAGTTGGGTCGGTTGCGGCG